>NC_135346.1:46996623-48313828 GCF_023851605.1 Tamandua tetradactyla
TTGCCAGTGACATTTAGCCCTTCAAATAGAAGACGTTTAATAATTACCATATTAGTTATCAAATTTCTTTAAGTCTTGCTTTACGCTGCCACAAATATTGGTATCCTTAATTGGATAATTCCATTCAAGGACGTAATGGCATTCAGAAGGGAGAAGGGTTCAATTGTTCGTTTACAAATTATCATACACTTTGGGAGAGCACATTTTCAGCAGTTGTTAGAGGGTTTTGTTTTTGTTTTTGTTTTTTGTCCTTAAAATACTCTGGTGAATACTAAATTAAATGCAAGATTTTAAGATAGTCCTCTATTTTCCAAACTCTTCAATTGTCCAAGTTTTTAAAGGGTAACCTTGTTCAAACTTATCTAATAATGATCTTAATTAGAAAGGAGGGAAAATCTTAAATTGATGTCATGGTCAGGACAGTGGTTACAACTAAAGTAATTCATGTTTTGTAAATAGGAGATTTAAGTGTCCCTGAAATCTGCCCTAGGTTAACTCTTTTTTCTGACAACAGGGAGCTGAGCAAGTATATGGATGGCAGATAAAAGATAATTCCTGAAATCATAGGTATCTCCTTTCAACCATAGGAATAGTTAAACATTTGGCAACATTTATGAAGAGATTATCTGTAAGGGGCGAAACAGAGTTTGAAGAATAAAAGCGGAAGAGTAGTAATAGACGTTCATTTGGAAAACTAATCTGCCTTACAAATCTTTGTCTTCCAAATAGCTTCCAAGATAGTTATGGTGAATAAGATGGTCACATTTTGTGTAATTCATAAGCAGTTGACCTATCAATCAATATTTCTAATTGTGCTTTTAAATTAAATTTAGTATTAATATAAAGCCAGGTTAGAGATAGTAAAAAATGTTATGATTTTAAATATAACTAGACAAAAAACTAGGAGAAGAAGAATGGACAATGTGTTATTTTCAGCAAAAGGAATTGGGGTTCCATTGTCTGGTCTTTGCCAAACGTTCTGGATACAAAGTGAAAAATTCTCAGCCTTCTGATTCATAAATAAAATGTTCAGTATAATATTGACAAAGCATTGTGGTGACTGATTACGTTTTTCTCTTTCCCTCCAGGAACTTGGCATTTCGTAGACAGAGTCTCTGATGGAGTAAATTTGGAGGGTAGAAACTTTTTTCTAGAGCTGATATTTATGACTGGGTTTAATCACCATACCGTTGTCTACTGCCATTTAAAAAGAGAGCAAGTGCCTTCAAATTTAGGGCTAAGTTTTTTTTGTTTGTTTGTTTTTTGGTTCGACTTGAAATATAATAGATTGCAATTTTCCAGAGAGATCTTCAGTCGAAAGGCTTATCACACTTAAGTTGCCTGCTTAGTAAAGGAAAGTTAGGAACACATGCTCCAGCACGGATAGCAGGTAATATATCCAACATTCTGGACTTTGGCACTGTTAAAATACAGGGACCATTAGTTTGGAGTGACTAGCCTTGACTTATCCTTGACTCAAGGAGCATGATGGAAACTTGATGGAGGCAACCTTTGCTGTAAAGGCCTTCTGTACTAGGAGTTAGAGCTTTCATGTCAGCCAAACAGAAATAGTCCTCTTGGAATGAGACTTGCCGCATGTGACTGCCCCATCAAGGCAATGCAGCTCAGACACCCAATCAGAATATTGTCCCCACTTGTTTCTGGGTTTATCCTATATAAACTTCTCCTTTCCGTTCCCTCTTCCGAGTTCCTTGCCAAGTCTCTCGGCTCTCCACGTCTTTCATTCATCTGCTCCACATTCATTCAGAACGCATTTATTTAGTGCCTATAGTGGCAGTTAACAGCACAGGCCTGCCAGACTGCCTGTGTTTGGATATAAGCTTCACTTCTTACTTGCTGTGCAAATCTGGCTCAACTGCCTCAACTGTAACACTGAGGGGTATTGTGAGGATTAAATAAGTTAATATATATTAAGCTCTTAAGAGGATGTCTGGCTGATAGTGTTATGTAAGTGTTTTAATGTTATTTTTGCTAATACTGACTTCAGAAACTTGGATGCCAATGGGACTGATCCATTAGTAAGCAAAATCACCACTAATTGTGAAAAATGCCGTAATGGAAAGTAGGGTCATGAGAGGGGTGCCAAGGGTGTCCGTTTGGGTAGGAGCTCAGGGAAGGTCTTATTATGGAAATGACCAGAAGGATGAAACTGCAGGGTTTATGAGACGTGAAGGACATTAATGAGCCAACCATGAGATATACCAGGAAGGAGCCTTCTAGAAAGAGGGACTAGAAATAAAATGCCTAGATGAGGAGAAAAGCATGTGTTTCCAGAATGTACGGAAGGAGTACGATTGAAGGAAGTTGCCATGGTGATGAGAATAAGTTAGGGAGGAAGGAATGAGCCCGGTCAGCCAGGGTTGTGCAGGTCTTTTGTAAGGATTTTGAATTTTATTCTAAGAGATGTGTTGTCAAGACCAGTTCATTGGAGAGACTCTGTGGAAAGTTTTGTGAGTACTTTCAGGAATAACTTTTAAATCAGAGTGAGGAGAACAGGATTAGGTAGAGGGAAAAATTGAACTGCCATGCCTCTTTTAGCCTTTCTCATGGGAAGCTCTGGAGAATTGTTCTGAATCTAGGTGAGTGGGTCAGGCCATCTTGTCACCCTGAAAGGGCACAGCACGGCCTCCAGTTCCCATGGAAGCCATTGAAGGATTTAAAGCAGAGAAGTAATTTGACCCTTAATTCATTCAAGAGACATTCATTGAACACCTACAGTAAGATAGTTTCCATGCTAGAGGCTGAAAATACAACATGTCGGTAAGACATGGGGCCAACCATCTGGTGAAGAATTCAGTTAGACAAATGACAAGACAACACTGTGTAATGGGTGTGTGAGAAATGGAGTTTAAAGAGCTGTGGGAACACAAGAAGAACGTTTAACCAAGTGGGGATTGGGGACAGGCCTCCAAAGGGGCTTATGGAAGACCTCTTGGGAAGCAATGGGATTTTGAGCTAGGACCTAACAGACAAGTTCTGATAATGGGCAGGGAGGATGCTCCAGGGAATGTTTCAGCCCTTGCAAAATCCCAGAGGTGAGACATACATGAGCATAGTTCCTTTGGCTAGAGCAGGAGTGTGTTTGGTGAATCACTCAGGCAACATCCCCCTAACATCTCACAAAAGAGGAAGAGGATTGTAGAATCTGACATCTGCAAGTGACTTTAGATGTGTTCTGGTTCAGTCTCCTCACTACATAGATAAGAGAAGGGAGGGAAAATAATCTCAAGGGATTATTCATGGTTCAATAATTAATGGATGGTATATGAAGGATGAGAGTTCTGGCCTGATAAAAATGTGAGACTCGACGAGCTTTTACCAGAAGCATCTTAACAGCATTAGACATATAGACGCAGCCACAGGATTTACCATAATGGTATGCACACAAGAAGGGTTTAGTAAATACTTGACAGATTGGTAGATCTAGCCCAAGGGCCTTTTGTTAATGAATAGGGTGGAGTCAGGAGCATGACATTATATGATTTACAATCTCAATGTAATGATAAGGTTATCTATACCTTGTGTTATTTGGGTCTGAGAGCCTATTGGTTGTCTAACTCTTTGTGTTTCCTATAGAATATATATATATTTTGTAATTTAGAAATTTTGGAGTTTCTTTTGTTCCTAAAGGCATCTGGTGAGAGAATTCTAATCAGTTACATTAATGAAATATTTACCTGTGGTTGTTAATTGCCTCAATAGAGCACGTAGATAGATTGTCACAGAATATATAGACCCAGGTTTGAGATAGTTTACTTTAAATGGAGACTGTGTGTCACACTGAAAATTGACTTTGGGGGATGTAAGAGGTAGTTCAGCGTCCTCTTATAATAGTTAAAACAGATATAGCTAGAGGTTTGTGCGACTTAAGAGACATAAGCCATCATTATGTAGGTGCCAAGGACAGAGAAACCAAACAGGCTATAAAATATGAACCCCAAATTGAAAGTCTCAGGTGCAGCTGTTCGGAATTGCAGGTGTGGTTTCCTATGGTGCTGCTTCTCACAGACACAACCTGAGTGAGTGGCTAAGGAGATTTATTTACTTAAGACTGGTTAACAGCAGGCTGCAGCAGCCACTATTTATTAGAACCTATCTAGTGTCAGGTACTTCCTTCAATAGTAATTGTTCATGATCTCTCACCCTCACCACAGTCTTGTGAGATGGGTTGTCTCAATCCTGTATTACAGATGAGGAAGTGGAGAGCCAGAGAGAGTAAATGACTCTCTCAAGGTCATAGAACTAAAACAATGCATAAAACCCAGATATGTTTGCCCCCCAAACCTGTAATCCAAAATACCACAAACAACATACATTAGATGTCTTAAAATATTTTAATAGTGATCTATATGATTTGGCAGTTAGAAAAATATTTTGGAATGATTACAGATACTTTCATATAATTATAATATATATTCAGTTAACATTCCATATTTCACTCTTATGGAAAGACGTACTCTATAAAAATTGACCAATGCTAATATGTAATACCTGTATTTCCGAATCCCTCTTCTCTTTCCAATATCATCTAGGTTATGCAACCTCTCTTTTCGAGCAAAAAAAAAAAAAGACAATATTAGTAAATGGTGCAGTAGGATATGTATTTAACTAACTCACTTGTGTGCAGAAATATCTTCAGGTACAAAGGCTTTGGGATTCAAAAATTGGGGGAGTGATTGGTGAAATTTTGCTTCAAAGATTTTTTTTTTCTGAATAAAAGGAAGTTAAAACTTCTTTAAAAAAAAAAAAAAATGAAAAGCAAGCTCCCTTTCAATATTTCCCAGTCAAAAGTATTCTCAGTAAACAAGGGAGACCATACATGAATCAGCTCAGTCTCAGTTGGAATTTTCTTTTAACAATAACCTGTATTTAATAAGTTGGTACTCAGAGTGTGTGCCCTGCTGCTTCAAAGTGGTAGCAAGACCATGAGGAAGATCAAAGGGAAATGGTCTTGGGATCTGAACTGCTAGACTGAGAAAGAGAATTGTATCTGCATGCACACAGCTACTTTTTGTTGTGTCTATATAGGAAAAGGATTCACTTTATTTTCTGTAAAACTGTTTAAAGATTTTAATCCAAGCCTCCTTTCTGTAGCTGAGATAAAAAAAAAAAATCTAGATAATGCTGGGTTGTAGAAAAGAGAGACAATATATCTGCTAGAAGAGAGATGGAATCCCAGGGATTGTTCCAGAAAGGCTTTAAAACTAATGGGGCTTAGAGTGTGATTGGAGTAATCCTGAAGGAGCATTTGTAGTGGTGAGGTGGGGGCGTGGGGGCAAGTTGAATCATTCTGGTGCCATTTAATATTAATATTTACCTCCACATCCTCTAACACTCCTAATGAGCAGATGCTTCAGTGATGTTCATTAAAGATAGTTCCTCCTGTATAAAACTCCATTTGACAGCCAGACTAAAGGTAATTAATACCATTTTCACCATAGTCTCCTCCAGGTAGAACCAGCCCTATATATTCCCTGGGTAGGAAATTGTCTATTGTACATTAGTTGTTGTTAGTTTGTGTACCTTTGTCCCTGCTCTTGGTGATGTAGCTACTGCTGTTGAAATTGCTAGTATGTAGCTGTCTGCACTGTAGTTATTTAATATCTGCCAGAAGCCTATGGTTTAAAAGTTTATAATTAGGTCGGGATACATTCCATTTGGTTAAGAAAATTATTTTGAAAAGTAAATGCATTTAAGAAGATGGACACATTTTAAACAATATTTAGTCATGTAACTCCTAGGAAGCATCAATTCATCAGATTATTATCTAACAGACATTTGTTGAGACCATGTAACTGAGAAATGAGGACTTGATTTGTGGGGAAGATGCACTGCAGTGAAATTAATGTGAAGTGCAGGCTAATGTTTCATAAGGCAGAAACTATGTGAGACATGGGTAGAAAAGCTGTCCCTTCTGTATGGGGAAGAAATGCAAACATGGGACCTAGGAAGCACAAATGGTAGACTCCAGGGTCTCTCCAACCCCAAATTCTATTACTGCAAGAAAAGAATCCATCTGACACAACTTTATCTAATTTCAATCCCATTTTCAGATGAAAGATTTCTTTAAGACAAGTTACAGTTTTAATATCCACCAGTGATTTATTGTCATTTCTGTAGGTGATTGTCTTGGTGGTATCATTTTAAGAACTACATAAAAGTTCCTTTAATGATTTCCTCAAGAACTCCTCTATCTAAAACTTTTTAATAAAGCCTTTTATTTCATAACTAGAGATAATTCTTCAAATGAGTCTACTCTAAATGAACACACTGATTATGCAAAACAAACTTCATTCATGCTAATGTGTAAATGACTGAATCTCTTACATGAAAAGAAAAAATAAAACAGGGACAGCAACAGCAGTGCTAAAAGAGTGATAGAATATAAAAAATGAGCACTAAGGACCCAGAAGATGACTTTCACTTACTTCACAATAGTGCCTACGGCAAACTTGACTTTAAGAAGTCCTTACTGTTCCTGAGTCATAATAACAGTTGTGAAATTTGGAGTACCTCTCTGTGCAATTTGGCTCAAAAATCTGAAAAGTAGTACTTATGTGAAGGGAGAAGCATTTGGGTTTTGATATTCATATTCCAAACCTGTCTCTTCATTAAAGACGAACAAGATTTAGCATAATGAATAATCTCCTCTTACAAATGTGCTTTTCTTTAAGTGACTTCTGTCAGTTTTTTGCTTCTTGTTTACTTCCAAAACAGTTTCAGACAACAGGTATGAGAATGGGCAATCAGTTTGCATTTTCTGATTAGGCAATAGCTTCCAGTGTCCTAAACCAGCTTGACATGAACAGTGGGTGACATTGGTTTCCCCGTGGGTGTCTGTCATGAGCACAGCTTTGAGATTTTTTTTTATTCTCCTGAAAACTTTGAATAAATAAGAAAAATAAAATGAATGCTTGTGGAAACGTATCTATTAGTGAGTACTCTGATTTGGTTGTTGTTGGCTTTTTCTGGAGTTTCACAATGAATCCTTTTTTCTTTTTTCTAGTGTATATCCCTTCCACACCAGTAATTGTTGTGGGACTAATACATCTTTCAGCAATTGCACTCTGACTAGAGAACAGAGCAGGGACTTTGCAGCCTAAAAATTCTAAGAACTGCATCTGGCTCTGCATTTACTAGTTGTATAATCTGGAGGAAGTTACCTCTATAAGCTTCATTTTCCTCATCCATGAAAATGAAATTAATGAATACTCTTGCTGTTGGGCTACTCAGGAAGTACTGTGGGTAAAATGCAATGATTCCAAACAGAGTCAAGAGGTTATCCTGGAGGTTATTCTTATGTGTTAAATAGATAATACCTGTTTAGTTAAGGTGTAATGGAGAGGCTGGAGGGAAGTGCCTGAAAATATACAGCTGTGTTCTAGTAGCCATGTTTCTTGAAGATGATTGTATAATGATACAGCTTTCAGAATGTGACTGTGTGGTTGTGAAAACCTTTTGTCTGATACTTCTTTTATCTATGGTATGGACAGATGAGTAAAAACATAGATAAAAGATAAATAATAGGGGGAACAAATGTTAAAATAAATTTAGTAGATTGAAATGGTATTGCTCAATGAAAGGGAAGGGTAGAGGGTATGGTATGTATGGACTTTTTTCTGTTTTCTTTTTATTTTTTTGAACTGATGCAAATAGTCTAAGAAATGATCATGACGATGAATATGCAACTATGTGATGAAAAAAACATGAAGCATCATTGACTTAAAATTGACATACTTGGCAATTGTTTTATAATAAATAATACTATTTAATACTAAAACAAAATGCAACGATTAGGTCAGTGCCATGGTGGCTCAGCAGGCAGAGTTCGATTCCTGGTGCCTGTTGATGCAGGGGGAAAAAAATTTTAAAAGGGCAATGATTAGTGGTATGCAGATGTGCAGAGGAGTCTTACCCAGAGTATGCAAGCCAAGATGCCTCACTAAATGACATTGACCTTAATAACTGATCAGTCTGCCTTCCTGCTGGCTCAGCATCTTTTCTTTAACTTGCCTATTATTTATGGGTCAACTTGCATTAATGGTCTAAATCTATGTGCTCTTTTTTTTTTTTTTTTAATATTGTGGGGATCAAATTTCATACTTTTTCCATGTTAGCATCCTGTTATTGCTTGGATTTTTGTGTTTGTTTGTTTGATGGCTTGTTTGTTTTTGGCAAGTGCATGGGACCAGAATCAAACCCATGTCTCCCTCCTTGCAGGCAAGAATTCTACAACTGAACTACCTTCTGTGTGCTCTTAGAACCACAACTACATGGATATGTCCATATGTCTATATGCCAGTGTTTTAATTTATACTAAGAAAAAACAGATGCACCAGATGTTAGCCTTACTGATAATGGCATATTCTCTTCTTAAAAGAAAACCATATATAAAAATAATTTATAATGTTTGCATAGTAACTATAGAATCAGATCAAGACATGCATTTCTATCATTCAAATTTATTGCCTCTTGATACTGATAGCTCACTGTCATGGTCTCCTAGCTGGGATCTGTGTCAAGTGGATAGTAAGTTAGCTGGGCCTGTCAGTGGCCACCACCTTCCTCAGATGGTACCTGGATAGGCCCGGCCAGGATTTACTTTTTAAAAATGAGCCTCATTGCCTCATTTGAAACTGCCATCATTCATTTCATCCTGCCATTATCAGTAGATTGAACTCTCAGTTCAACTGCCCTTTCTAGTACAACCATGAAGTGTCTATGACATTTATCCAGCAAATCATGGGGCAGCATATGCACTCAGCAAATGAGGACTGCACCTGGTACATTTAGGCACTCCATGATGATTGTTATCAGAATAATTATTTTCCAATAGAGGATAATGTAACTGGAATTGAATTCCACACACTGAAATCACCATACTTGACTAACTACATATGCAGTAGGTAAATTAGATAGTAGTTTACTTAATCTGGTATGAAAAGTAACAAGTAACTCTATCTAAAACTCACTACTTTTCTTGCTTTCTAACACTACCAAATGCCCCTTCCTCTTAAGTCTCTCTTTCTGAATCTATACATAGCCGCAAAGCCTCCTTGTGTTAGCACGTTATCCTGTGAGTGTATTTGCTTGGGAATATCAGCCCTATTTAACACAACCTAATGTGCTGTGATGAACGTGAGTACAAGTAAGCCTGGATGAGATATACCTCACTGTGTTTCTTCCTGAAAGTCGCTTAACCTCTCTGTGCGTCAGATTCTTTATCTGTAAAATGGAAAAAAAATAATAGTACCTAACTAGGAGGCTTTTATGGAAATGAAGTAAGATAATACAGAGTTTAGCATACAGAGTCTCTGGAACATTGCCCAAAATGTTGATTTCTATTTTACTTTTAATTTTAATATAAAAATAGTATTATTATTGTGGGTAGATCCTGAGAAGAAAGGGGGTACTATGAGGGAACACTAGTTGGAAAGGGGCACTAAAAACCCCTATTGCACACTCTTGCTGAATGCATATGTTGCCCCATGATCTGCTGAATAAATTTCGTAGGCACTTCATAGTTGTACTAGAAAGGGCAGTGAATTGAGAGTTCAATCTACTGATAATGGCAGGATGAAATTATGGCAGTTTCAAATGAGGCAAGATTGAACAAAGCTAGACAATAGTTTAGGGGCCTTAGGCCAATGAGCTTATTATACTCTAGACTTTGACCCTCTTTTTTGAAAGTCTTGGATACTCAAAGGCTGTCCCATGCTAACTGAAAGGCATACCCGTAGGAGGCAAACCCCAAATTCCAGCATATTAATATACTATGGGATCTATAATCATAGACCAAAAGCATATGTCAGTATCTTCAGCACAGTCTCTCTGTGATCAAGCTAAATGGGGGTTTAAGATATGAGAAGCCACTGTTAATTTTCCAGGATGGTTCACTCCATAATACCCAGGAACGCTACCTTGGGGCTTCTCCAAAATATGTTTATAGTGGCCTCAGCAGATCTGGACTATATTCAACAGTTGTAGTGTGAAACCCGTGCTCTAGGTATACCAGCATGGGCCACCAAGCACAATAAGGAAATTCACTGAAAAGCCTTAAATAAAAATAACAAGAATTAATCAAGAGTTGAATGTTATCAGAAAATTAGAGCGTTTTCTGACCATCTCAGAGAAGAGAAGGTCTTGCCAATGTATCTGAAACATTCAAAGACAAAGTACTCCTAAAGCCTAAGAGGTGTGTAGGACGTGTTTATGGGATGGAATATATCTGTCTCACTGATAACATATCAAAGGATTTTTATCTAGAAGAACTCACCAAATAAACACATGGAATAAAAAATTGGAGATAGAGGGTGGATTGGAATATTGATAGGAGAGTTAGGATCCATCTTAATTTGTACAGTTTTATTCTTCTGATTTTTTTCCCACTACAATATAAGCAGTGCCTTGGATTACAGCAAACAGAAAGTATGCTAAATAGTGGCAGCTGCTCATATCATGGATGTTTCTGATTGTGCATTGTTACTCATCACCACTGTTTGCTATGTTTACTAGTAATCACAGTTTTCACACTGAGGAAAAAATTTCCAGAAACAACCTGGGAGTAAAGAGCATGCTGTTCTTGACTGTATTTTCATAGGGTTTGAATTCAAAAGTGGTGGGCTCATTCATGAAGCAAATGCCCAAGTTCTGCCTTGGAGTAGACGTGACAGTCTGTTCAAGAGGAAGAATCATTGCAATGAAAAATCTAGGCACAGGATCTGCCATTGTCGGTATAATAGAAAAATAGGTCAAAAGGTTTCTCATCTTAGAATTCCTCCCCCATATTACATTAGAAAGCAGTTTTCTTTGTCAAACATTTTTTTCTGTAAATTATATAATAGGACACAGCTGGTTGTATACTCCCATTTATGCTGATACAGTGTTGTATATAAATTGCTGCATAAAAACATGCCAAATGGGCAAAAAATACAACATGAGCAAAATTATCAGATTAGATTGGCAGATGCTTATATTAAACATGTCTGTTTACATTCTATATAAAAGGTTTTCATGGGCTTTGATTTTAAATTCAGTAGAGCATCTCTGTCTCTTTTATGAGATCTAAATTACACTAGTTATTACCGGTTTTAGAAAATGTAAGTTACATTACAGAAATAATCATATGCTTTTGCTATTTATTTTTTTCCCATTACAAATGGTAGCACAAATGCAGTAATAACATACTCCAGGAACCTGGCTATCATCAGTCATTCCTAACTCCAGGTAGCTTCACTATTAACCTAATTGCCCTGTTCTTTGAAATCAGCAAAATAAATAATAATAACAAAAACAACAGTAATTATATCCAAGTATCACAACTTACATGTTATTTAAAGACAGAAAATGAACTAAAACAGGTCATTCTGAGCTAAATGACATTATTTGGCCACTGGTGGACCATAATTTAGAGTATTAAATTATTTATTCTCAAAATCAAAACTTTTTACATTTAGTAGTATGGTATAGTATATTATATTTCAAGAAAGCATAGTGAGAGAACAAGCATTATATACCTATATATAAACACATCATTACTTTGTCCCAATTTAAAAACCGTACATAATATGAGATCTAATTACCTGGAGTAAGTCAGCATCAGGTGATGAATATGTATTTATAGTATGTAGTTCCTATGAAATACGATCTGTCTTTCCTAGTGCAGAGTAAGCAGGAAGGCTTTAGAAGTCCATTCCAGAGTCATACATTCTTTATAACACCATTTAAGATAGCATCCTTAGAATTTTTCTGATTTATTAAACTTTCAGGTAGTTTGGATTACACTTTACTTTTCAATGTCCAAGTTCTCAAGAGGAGAATCTATTTACCTGTTTGGGGTAAAAGCATGTATAGATAAGAAAAACTAAATGAGAGATTGTAGGAGTATTCTAACATCATTACTTTGGTTTATTATTTGGACTATATAGTCAGACAGGAAAGTCCATATGTAGACTTTTGGATATTCAAACCATTCTGTCTTAGGATAAAGTTCAGATTTTTCAGTGATTAAGGAAATAGGGTTTTATTCTGTAAGTTCTTCTATCTACATAGTTTATACCGTTGGTTTTTAGGAAAACTTTTTTTTTTTTAATGAAAACAGAATTATCCAGCTCAATTCATATTTTTAATTGTGAATGCACATGTGTAACTACAACCTCAGTGAGGTCATCAAATCAGCCCCGTGTGTAACTACAACCTCAGTGAGGTCATCAAATCAGCCCTGAAGTCTACCTCATATCCACTCTCGGACCTTATGATCCCCCTAGAGACAACTTCATCCTGACATCTATCAACATCAATTCTTTTCACATGTTTTTGAACTTTAAATAAATTAGTATATAGTGTTTTCTTGTTTAGGTTTGGCTTCCTTTACTCAGTACTATGTATATGACTTTCACCCATGTTATAGTACAATATATTAAATTTATCACTGGATGTTTTTAGCATCCCATTGGATGAATATAATACAATTTATTAACCAATTCTATTGCTACTTGACATTTAGGTTATTTCCATTATTTTGGCTATTGTGAATTGTGAATTATTTGGCCATCGGTGTACCATAATAATTCACGTAGACATATTTCATTAAACTAATGAACTAGGTCAGGAAATACGTCTACCCATTAATACATTTGAGCTCAAATGATATCAGGACTATAACTTGGTCCTTTAAAATATTCAGGTTATTTATCACTGTGCCAGATTTATTAACATGAATGCAACATTGTCCATGGTCAATCAGGTTATCTAGTGCCTGTCTGTTTTGCAAGAACACTAATGCTCAGCTGTCAACTTCAGACTGCAGGGCTTGAAGAGCATTGAGTTTGGTGTTAAACAGTTTCATAACCTTATACATATTTATAATTGTTTGCTCCAGATCATATGTTCCTAGGGACTACAAGGTGGTGCACATGAATGAGGGGAATCTTGTATTATGGTAGGTCCTGGGATTGGGGATATTATCCATCTTTTGTCAGTTTGAGGCCTGGTATACAAAAGATCCTGTTTACTTTCTGACTGGCATTTAGGCGAGACAATACATGCAGGATTATAGTGTCACCCAATTTACAGGTAGGTAACAAAACTCATGCAGTGATCTTCAAGTTTGCAAAGGGGTTGAAAACTAGCTCAGGCAGTGAACAGAAGCAGAATCTAATAGCCCAAGAAGTGTGCTACAGTTTCTATATAATCGGTTTTTTTTTTAGTCAAAATCAAGTTAATTTTTATATATGGTGTGGGATAAGGGCCCACCTCAGGTTTTTTTTTTGCATATGGATATCCAGTTTTCCCAAAACCATTTGTTGAAAAGATTATTCAATCCATTGAATAATAATTAGGCACACTGTCAAAAATCAATTGGCTGAAGATGTTAGGGTTTATTTCTGAACCCTCAGCTATATTTCACTCATCTAAATGTCTGTCCTTGTACCAATATCATGCTCTTTTGATTACTGTAGCTTTGTAATATGTTTTAAAATTGGACGTGTGAGTCTTCCAACTTCATTTGTTTTCACAATGTTTTTGTTTATTCAGGACCCCTTAACCTTCCTTATCAATTTGATGATTGGCTTTTCCATTTCTGAAAACAAGGCTGTTAGAATTTTAATTGGGATTCTATTGAATCTATAAATTGCCTTGGATAGACTTGACATCTTAAGAACATTTAGTCTTTCAAACCTTGAATATGAATGAATATCCTTCTATTTTTCATTACTTGTAGGGCACATCTAACTGTGATGAACTCCCTCAGCTTTTGTTTATTTGGATATGTCTTAAACTCTCCCTCACTGATAAAGGAGAGTCTCACCATATATAGTCTTGGTAGCTATTTGTTTGTTGAAACACTTTAACTATTTTGTCCTGCTGCCCTCTTGAATCAACGGCTTATGATCAAAACTGAAACTTAATCTTATTGAGATTCTCTTATTTATAACACATTGCTTTTCTCTTACAGCTTTCAGAAGTCTCTCTTTGTCCTTGGTATTTGACAATTTAACTACCATGTGTCTAGGCATCGACCTCTCTGAGTTTATCCTCTTTGGGGTTTGATGTAATTCTTCAGTGTGTCTTCTGTCATTATTTGCTTGAATATGCCTGTTACCCCTTTTACTCTCTCTTCTGTGGGACTCCCATAATGTGCATATTGGTACACTTGATGTTCCACAGATCTGTTAGGCACTGTTTATTCTTTTTCATTCATTTTTCTTTCTGTCCCTCAGCCCAAATCATTTCAATTGCTTTATCTTTGGGTTCACTGATTATTTCTTCTGCAGGCTCCAATCTGTCATTGAAACTCTCTAGAGAATTTTTCATTTCAGGTATTGAGGGCATCAACTCCAAAAATTCTTCCTGTACTGGAGTTGATGAAATTTAAATGAAGAAATTTAAAAATTTCTTTCTTTCTATTGAGATTCTTCTGTTTTCATTTGGCATTTTTCTGATATCTCTTAGTTCTTCATGTTTTCCTTTATCTCCTTGATCATATGAAGATTTTTTTTTTTTTACAGTTTTTTCCCCAGAATTCCCATAGTCTGTCTTCTTTGTTGATGGATTTAGAACTTTTATGTTGTTCCTTTGGGTGATACATATTTCCTGTTTCTTTATCTTGTAATCTTTGTTTGTGCACTTTACTTGTTAATATTTTAATATGATGATCTGAGATTTAATCCCTGGGCTGTCTGTTCCTTAAGTTTGCATCGAGTTATGATAATCCAGCATTTTCTTTGAGGTACCTAGGAGCTATTAAACAACAACAACAGCAGCAGCAAAAAGCACCTTTCAGTCTTTGTAAATTGGCTCTGCATTGGATGGTGTTTTCCTTCAGAGTTTAACCCTCCTATCAAGTAAGTGAAGGTGAAGTGCACGAGCCTCTGTCTTTTTTGAGCTTGCACTTGCATCTTGTCCTAGGCTTGTGCTCACTAGTGGCCTGTTTACAGGAATCTAAGTGACCCCTCTATTCCCTATGAAATAGAGTCTCTCCCCCTACTCCTGGTTGGTCTCTTGTATGTATAAATAAAGTAATCCTTCTCCCTAAGTTATATTGAGTTAGGTGTTTCTTACAATGCTTTAGTTATCCATAAACTGCTTCTTCCTGCATGGAAAGTAGTGAAAGGGCAAGCCAGAGATCAGTGTCCTGGCTCAGTCTTTCAGGCTGCCAGCTATAGATTGGTACTGATGGCCATCCCAATATGCACCAAGGGACTACTCTCATTCTTCTAATACAAGACCAGAGACCCACAGTGGGAGCACACACTGGCTTTGCACTGCACCAGGGAAGGTGTAGAGGAGGGGCAGTTGTGATGGGTAAGTTCAGGTGTCACCTTTGTGAGGTTGTGGTGTTCAGTTGGCTGGCCAAGCAAGCACTGACCTGATTATTTCTGTGAGCATATTTCATGGATTTAAATCATCAGTAATTTGATTGCATCTGTGGATGGTTACATGTAAATCAACTGAGGAGATTGCCTTCAACAATGAGAGACACTTAATCTAATCACTCAAAGACCATAAAAGGAGAAGTGATCATTTCAGCAGTCAGAAGAGAGAGTTTCTATCTCTATCTCAATCAGCCAGCTTCTCATGGGAATTCATAGAAAACCTTCATCAGAGTTCCTAGCTTGTGGCATGCCCTATGGAATTTGAATTTGCCAGTCCCAACAGTAGAGTGATTTAAAAAATCCTGATTCGGCTTTGGTACTGGGGATGGTTTATGAGAAACAGAATGTTAAACATGAGATATCTGAGTTTGTGCTGAGGTTTGTGGAATTGGTTCTCTAATCTGCTTAGATTCAATGTCCCTGGTGCCTATTTCCAGTGATTGAGAGGGCACTAATAGTCAAAAATTTTCAAGTGATCAAGAGGGCACTAATAGTAAAAAAAAATTTCAATTTTTCTATTTTCTATTTTCAATAGAAAAATGCAAAATCTCACCACTGGATATGGCTCCTCAAGTGTTTATAGGAGGCACGGCTCTGGTTGAGAATGTTTCTGACACTTCAACAGAGTTTTGTGGAGTAAAAGGTATAATAATAGTGGTTAATTTTTCCAAAAGACACTGGATACACTTGTAAAAGAAAGGAATGAGCTCATGGCTTCCAATTCCCATCTTAAATGTGTCATGAAGGATGTAAATGTTTATGTGTATCTTAAAACAATTCTTATTTTGTGTATCTGAAGACTTGAGATTTCTGAAAACCAGAGCCAGATTCTCATTGTGAGTGACTGAATTACAACATCAATTAATTTCCCAATCTTAGAGGCTGTCTGCTGTTTAAGTATGGGCATTGATTGGAAAAGAATGGTATCCTGAAAATTGTAGTGGAGACGTATACATTGATAATGATGGCAGTGGGGACATAAAAAGCCCAGATTCTGCTGAGTATTTGCCAGATAAACTGTGATGATGTGTTCTGAGGAATAAATGGCCCACCTTCATTCTGCCCTGAGGAACCAGCCAAACAACCTCCACCTGAAGAAATTATCCCTGCTCTGCCTGATAAACTTATAACTACCTCCCCTGAAGAAAGAGCCCTATTTTTTCTTTCTGAAGAGATTATTCCTGTTTCACCAGGTAAAATTGAAATCAGATACCCTAGGAGAGTTGGCTTGCAAAATACTTCTAATTCTCTTCATGATCCACCCCCAGAACTCTGCTTTTCTTCTAAACCTGTAACTAGACTGAAGTCTTAACAGCCCCCAAAAGGTGCGGTAGGAAGTATGACTCGCAAAGTATTGCCTGTTTTTTCCAATTTGTATAACAAAATCAAGGGAATATGTGTGTGAATGAATATTAAAGGTGTGGGAATGAATATTGCAGATGTGGGAAAATGGTAGAATGAAAATAACATTGGATCAAGGTGAATTTATTGATAGGAGCCCATTAAGCAGAAATTCTAGAGTCGATATTGTAGTTCAAGGGGTTAGAGAGGGCTTAACAGATTTTGGGATGTTTGGCTGTATCATGGACTAAAAGAGAATGATGCTGAAATGCAGAACTTCCCTGTTATAATGTATATGAGGGGATCCAAAGGGTTAGAGAGATTGGAACTTTAGAGTGGATTTATCATGTAAGACCTACTCACCTACCCAAGGAGTGTCCAGAGGATATACTTTCACCAGACAGTGAGAAATAAACCTGTGAGACTAACTCCATCACCCCTGAAGAGCTCTGTGGTTGTTCTTCTCTATAGGCCAGATATTAGTGTAGCAACTGCTGTCACTTAACTTGGATCCTTAATCACAGTGGGGATGATCAAATCTGGGACTGGCAGAAGCCAAATTATAGCACTTAATTGCCAAAGACAAAGTAGGTGTGGCTTTCATAATAAATAGCGGACATAAAGCAGCAATCAAAATAATCTTAACCTGCAGAGATGTATGGCATTGACTAGTAGATGATGGGGGAAACTAGAAGTAAAACAGATGGGTAGTCTACTAAATTCTCACTTGAACTGTAGAGGCAGAAGAGTTTAGGTTAAACTAACAAAAGTGTAAATTGAATTACAAAAACAGAGAGTTACAACTCCTTAATCAATTCCCAGACTTGAGACTGTATTCAGACCTGGAGTCTCTTGAATGATTGGAAGGCTTGGGATCCTTGGAGAAGGACTAGGTTATACTACAAAAAATTTACACCATTAATTTTCCTCCTGGCTTTACCTATGGAGTTCTTTGGTCTTTTCCCAGTGTAACTGTGCACTGGAGAAAGGGAAATGATCAGACATTGTGGGTTTTATTAGATATTAGTTTAGAGATTATTAGATATTAGTTTAGAAAAGATACTCCAAGAAACCCAAACATTACTGTGATCTACAAGTCAAAGAAGGGGGTCAGGTGATCAGTGGAGTTTTAGGCCAGGTCCATCTCACAGTGGGTCCAGTGTATTTCTGGACCCTTTCTGTGGTTATTTCTCCAGTTCCTGAATTCATAATTGAATTAGACATACTCAGCAATTGGCAGAATTCCCACACTGATTGCCTGACTTGTGACTTAAGAGTTATTATGATAAGAAAGGCCAAGTGGAAACCATAAGAAAAATGCTTCAATCTAGCAAATCAGTACATTAAAAGCAATATTGGATTCCCAGAGGGATTTCTGGGCTCGGTGACACCATCAAGGACTTGAATGATACAGGGGTGGTAATTCCCACCATAACTCCATTCAGTTCTTATCTTTGGCCTGTGAGAAAAACAAGTGGATTTTGGAAAATGACAGTTGATTATCATAAACTTAATGAGGTGGCCTCAGTTGCAACTGTTACAGATGTGATATTGTTGCTTGAGCAAAACAACAAATACTCTGGTATCTGATATGCAGTTATTCACCCAGCAAATTTAGAAGAAAGCAAAAGGTTTCTTCTGAATTATTGTTAATAAAGACCGCAAGGAACAGTTTTCTTTCAGCTGGCAAGGTCAGCAGTACACCTTTACTGTCTTATCTCAGGAATATAAGCTCTCACCCCTTTCACATAGCCTAGTCAGCAGGTACCTTGATTATTTTCCCTCAGAAAACATTACATTGATGAAATGTTGATTGGACATAGTGGACAAGAAGTGGTAACTACTCTAGACTAATAGATAAGGCATTTGCATGTCAGAGGGTGGGATATAAACCATAACAAAAAATCAGGGTCTTTTACCCTCAGTGAAATTTCTAGTTGTCTAGTGGTATGGGGCATGTCCAGATATCCCTCCTGGGTGATGGATAAACTGTTGCATCAGGCCCCTCCTAGAACCGAGAGAAAGACTGGTCTCTCTTGATTTTAGAGACAACATATTCCTTATATGGGTATGCTACACTGCCCACTTACTGAGTGTGTTGCTTTGTGGAGGTTGTGCTCCCCAGAAAAATCATGTTCTTTTTCCTAGTCCAGTCTTGTAGGGGCAGACTTTTTGTTTGGGCAGGGATTTTTTATTAACTTATTTCCATGGAGGTGTGACCCACCCAGTTGTGGGTGGGACTATTTGATTAGGTGGTTTCCATGGATGTATATTTCCACCCATTCAAGGTGGATCTTAATCTGTTTACTGGAGTCCTTTGAGAGGGAATCATTTTGGAAAAAGTCAAGAGCCAAAACAGAGATGTTGGGAGATGCTTGGAGTACTGTCAGATATAGCCTGGGTGCCAAACAAAGACTTACAGAAATAGCCAGAACCTAAAGAGAAGAAATCTCCAGCCCCAGGAGATACTAAGGTAAGAGATGAAACCCAGGATTTTGCCTCGGAGCAGCTGAGTCAGGACCCACAGACACTTGGAGAGGAAGCCACTAGAATCAGAAGCTAGAAGCAACAGAACCAGAAAAAAGGACCAGCAGATGCCAGCCAAGTGACTTCCCATGTGATAAACCCCAGCCTTTCTTCAGAATCAAGGTCTCTTTCTCTGGATGCTTTAGTTTGGATATTTTTAAGGCCTTAGAACTATAAACCTGTAACTTAATAAATCTCCTTTATAAAAGCCAATCAGTTTCTGGCATTTTACATTTTGGTAGCATTAAAAAAGTAAAACAGTGAGTGACCTGAAAAAAAGTGTCAATTCTGAGTGGTGACCAGAAGATGATGATACACTACAACAGGTCCAACCTGTTGTGCAAGCTGCTGTACTGCTTGGACCATGTGACCTGGAAATTTCAGTGGCAATTAGAGATGATGTCGGGAAACTTTGGCAGGCCCCAATAGGAGAATCACAATGAAGAGCCTTAGGATTTTGGAGCAAAGCCCTGCCATCCTCTGAAGATAATTACTTTCCTTTTGAGAAAGTTTTGGGGGTAGAGACCAAATACTTAACCATGGGCCAGCAATTTACTATGAGATCTGAGTTGCCTATCATGAGCTGAGTATTGTCTGACCCAGAAGGCCATAAATTTTGGGATGCACTGCAGCACTCCATCATAAAATGGAAGTGCTATACACGATATAGGGCTCAAGCATGTCCTAAAGGCACAAGTAACTTACACAAGGAAGTGGCCCGAATACCCATGCCTCCATCCTTGCTACATGACCTTATCTTTCCCTATGAACAAGAGACAATGGCCTCTTAGTGAATTCTTTATGATCAGTTGATGAGGAAGAGAAAACTCAGTCTTGGTTTATGGATGATTATGCATGATACATAGGTACCACCTGAAAGTGGATGCAGCCCTTTCTGGGTCATACCTGAAGGACAGTGCTGAAGGGAAATCCTCCAAGTGGACAGAACTTTGAGCAACGTTCTTCATTGTTCATTTTGCTTGGAAGGGGAAATGGCTAGACATGCATTTGCATGCTGATTAATGAGATGTCACCCGTGGTTTGGCTGGATGGTCAGGGATTTGAAAGGAATGTGATTGGAAAATTGATGAGAAAGAGCTTTTGAGAAGAGGTATGTGAATAGACCTTTCTGAATGGGCAAAAGCATGAAGATGTTTGTGCCCCAAGAGAATGCTCACCAGAGGGTGGCTTCAGCAGAGGAAGATTTTAATAATGAAATGGATAAGATCACCTATTCTGTGGATACTAGTCAACCTTTTTCCCAAACCACTCCTGTCATTGCCCAATGGGCTCATTAACGAAGTGACCATGGTGGTAGGGATGGAATTTACGCATGAATTAGCAACATGGACTTCTACTCACCAAGGCCGACCTGGCTGTGGCCACCACTGAGTGTCCAATCTGCCAACGAGACCGAAACTATATCCCTCATACGACATTATTCCCTAAGGTGATCAGCCTGCTATCTGGTGGCAGGTTGATTATATTGGACCACTTTCATCATGTAAGAACAAAACACTACTGGAGTAGACGCATACTCCTCATATGGGTTTACTGTCCCTGTACACAGTGCTACTGCCAGAGTTACCATCCATGGAGTTAAAAGATGCCTTATTTACCATCATAGTATTTCACACAGTATTGCTTCTGATCAAGGAACCCACTTCACAACAAATGAAGTGCTGGAATGAGCACATGTTCATGGAATTCACTGGTCTTACCATGTTCTCTTTCACCCTGAAGCAGCTAGATTAATAGAATGGTGGAATGACCTTTTGAAGACTCAATTATGGCTTTGTTTTGCTATAAGTGTGTATGTATGTATATGTGTGTATATATATGTGTGTGTGTATGTATATGTGTGTATATATGTGTGTGTGTATATGTGTGTATATATGTGTGTGTATGTCTATATATGTGTGTGTATATATGTGTGTGTATGTATATGTGTGTGTATGTGTGTTTGTATGTGTGTATATATGTGTGTGTGTATGTATATGTGTGTGTATATATATATATATATACACACAACACATACTTTTTCTCCCCTATCTCATCTCCTTATTTTGTGAAATATGTTGTATTAACTTCATACCATATTATATGAGTTATAGCTTAACTTAATTTTTTAACAAGTTTAAAAGTGAATATTACCCAGTGACTTGCACCGTAATCTGGGGAATGTTAGTGTGTTTCCAGTTGTATACAGAACAGGTAAATACAGTTAGGAAAAAATATGGATGTATTACTTTTTATTTAGAGATTAAGTATGGTTTAAGGAAATGTGTATGGGTGACAAGTTAAATGGCTGGACTGCGATGTATATAGATGCTAAGTTGACAAGGGGTAAACTGTGATGGCTAAATTCATGTGTCAGCTTGGCCAGGTTATGGTGCCCAGTTGGCTGATAAAGCAAGCACTAACTAGCTTAATAGTTACTATGAAGGTATTTTGTGGTTTAAATCATGAGTAAGTTGATTGCATCTATGGCTGATTGCATCTAAACCAACAGAGGAGATTGCCTTCATCGACGAGAGACGTCTCATCTAAACAATTGAAGGCCTTAATAGCAGAAGTGATGATTTCAGCAGCAGAAGAGGGAATTTTAACTCTGCTTCAACCAGCCAGCTTTTCCTGGGGAATTCATAGAAAATCTTCATTGGATTTTCCATTTTGTGGCCTGTCCTATGGGATTTGGATCAGTCCATCTCCAGTCATGTGAGACAATTCTTATAAAAATCTCATTATTTATGTATAAGTGATCTATCTCCATATCTGTGTGTGTGTGCATGTGTGCATGTGTGTATCCTGTTGTTTTGTTTCTCTGGAGAAGCCCGATTAATACAAACATCAAGTTTGCCACAAACCCCCTACTTTTTTTAAAGGTGTCTTATTGATTTGGCACTTTACTACTTACTTCCTGTAATCCTCTGTTTCCTGGAGTTCTGAGAATGATGTCTCTGCCAGTTTTTACTAGTTATTCAGAGATTCTGTGAGAGAACAATATCCTCAAGCAACTTATGCTGCCATCCTGGTGTACTGTAAGCTTATCTTTTTGATGATTTAAGTTTTCTGCTTTCCTATTCCTGCAAATAGTGTTTCATCTTTTCTCTTTATTTTTTTTGTTAGTCTTTCTAGGAGTTTAATTTACTAAAAGTTTGAAAGTCACAACTTTTGACTTTGTTGATGGTTGTTTTTACTCTTTTTATTGGAGAAAAAAGAGGAGACTAAACATTAAAGAGGAGATACTCTTTATCATAATTTTCTTCTCTTTTTACATACTTTAATATGTTGTATATCTGTCTTCTTAGATCACTGGTGTTCAGCCTTTTCTTCTTTAGTAAACTGTGCATTTAATCTAAAAATTCCCATCTGACAGCTTTAGATGCAGCCCTCAATTTTGACATTTTATTTATATTATCATTTAGTTAAAAATATCTGACAATTTCCATTTTAATTTTTCTTTGATCCAAAGATTATTATAAGTGAATTAATTACTTTCTAAACATTTGGGGAGTTTTTAATTGGATTTTTAGTTCATTTCTTATATTATACCTTGTAATAAGAGTTCATACATGCATGAGTACAATCCTTTGAAATGTCTTAAGATCTGTTTCATGACCTAAGATATGTCAATTTTGATAAATATTTCATTTGCAGGAATTCTGTAAGATTTAGTTTAGTGTTTCATATATATAAACAAGGTCAAGTTTTACGTAATTTTCCCCACACTTTCTACAGCTCTATTGATTTATTTTGATCTCTTTACTGACAGTGGAGTATGAAAATATCTTACCATAACTTAGTTTTATATTTAGGTCAGTTTTTTTATTGTATATGTTGAGGCTGTGATGTGAAGTATATATTAATTTGGAATTACTCTATTTTCTTGGATTATTACCTCCTATGTCCTTAGGCTATGTCCCTCTTTATATCTAATACAATTCATAGCTTTTCATCTTTTTTCTTTTATTGCTTATTGTATATATGAAATATTTTGTTCAGATTTTTACTGTTTACCTTTCTTTTTCATCATATGTATTATATGACTCTTATAATCAGCATATAATTTTTAAATTTGGTCTTACACTTTTTTGGTTTCAATATTATATTTCTGTTAAATTAACCTTTATTATCAGTTGTTTCCTATCTATTCCATCTGTTCAGTTACTTACTTACTTTCTGTGTTCCTATCTCCTTTTTGATTAATCAATTATTTTTAAATTTCTCGTCTTTTAGCTCTATAAGCTTTTTAGTTGGGCATTCTTTCCTGTTTCTTTTTAAATGATTATCACAGAGATTGCAGTATCTATCTTTGACTTTCCATGTCTGGTATAATTTAGTAATATGGCTGCTTCCGGAACAATGAAAAGGCCTTAGAAAATTCAAATCCACTTACTTTCGGCTCACCTTTGATATTACTATTGGCCTATTTTTTAATTTGTGTGACTGTGTATACACATGATATAATGTGTTATTTTCAATGTTTCATGGAACAGAAATAGTTTGGATTTTTCCACGTTTATCTTCTGTTGCCGTTTGTTTTTCCTGAGTTTACATGTATTTTCTTTTTACCCTAAAGTCTGTTGCCAATTAGTTTCCTTCGTTTTTTTATCTGAAATTTTGCTTTATTGTATCTTTAATTTTGAAGTATAGTTTCACAGGATGTAGAACTTTAGGCTGGAGTTTATTTCTTCCAGCTCTTAAAACTGTAATTCCAATATCTTCTACTTTTCATTTTAAAGTTGAAAATTCATTGATATTATTTTGTTTCTTTTAAGATAATATGTCTTTCCCTTACCCCATGGCTGCTTTTAAAGCTGTTTGCTCTTCTTGAGGTTTTGGTAATTTCTACTCTTCTGTGCCTCCGTATTTTTCTCTTGGTATTTCTATTAGTTTGTATTCAAAGCTTCATGAGTCTCCAGCTTGATGACTTTTGAAAGTATAAATTCTTGGTCAGAATCCCCTCATTTCCCTTTCTTCTGTTTTTTCCAATTGTACATCTGTTGGATATTTATACTCTGTCCCATGTTTCTCCACACCTTTCTGTAATTACATTGTTATTTTGATTTTCTTCTATTGATTAATGATCTTCTAGTTTATTAATCATCTGTTTTCCTCCTTAATCTCTTCTAAAATCCATTTACTGAATTCTTCATTTCTATTATCATATTTTTTTTGTTTCTAGTATTCCCATTTGATTATTTATTAGAGATTCTAGCTCTTGGTGAAATTCTCTATCTTTTCATATATTTTCTTTTTTGACTTATTAACAGTAGTTAATTTTAGGTCCATATCTGTAATGTTTGCTTTTCCCAATTTTCAGGCAATTGTTCCTCTCTACTTTGTAGCTCTCATTTTTAAATTCATTTCTGGATGCATTGTATGAAGAGACTCCAGAGATTCTGGATTCACATCATTTCCTCCAGAGAGGACTCTGCTTCTTCTGGAATGCAGTTAAAGTAAAGTCAATCCAAGATGAGATGGGTTAAGTCCGTGTTTCAGTCTTTCAGACTGAACGATTTCTAGTTCCCATCTATTGATTTCCCTTAACTCCACCTTTTGTGAAGACATGAAAATAAGACCACCCAAAGTTTTTAATTTCTTACCCATTGACTAGAAATTGGCAAATAGCTAGAAGAGTATAATAAGGCAAAATTAGGCAATTCATTATTTCTCTGGGATCTTGGTCCCAGGAGACACGGCCTCTCTGGTAGGCTTGAATTGCCATTTTGTGTCTCCAGATCATGGGAGTTTGCAGAAAGCTCTAAGCTGCATTTTTCTTATTGTTTTCTCAATGGAAATAGTTTAGGAGTCAAAAAATATCTCAGTATGAAAACTGACAAATTTAGACTCATGTCAGTGTTTTCACTTTATTCTGGAACTTTATCCTCAGGTCTTGCTTTCTTTGATATTCTTTAATGGCTTCATTAGCGAGTTGTTTTTTTTTTTTTTTTTTCCTTCATTGGAAAAGTTGGTTTACAGAACAATCATGAATAAAATGCAGGATTCCCATATACCACCCCATTATTAATACTTTTCATTGGTGTTACAATTGATGATAGAATGTTTTTATAATTATGCAATTAACTATAGCCATGGTTTAATTTAGGGTTCATGGTTTGTGTAGTGTAGTTCCATGGATTCCTTTAAACTGTTTATTCTGTTACCATATATACAATCTAACATTTCCTATTTTAATCACATTTTTAGATATATATATTTCATTGCTGTTAATTATGTTCATAATGTTGTGTTTCTATTACCAAAGCATTTCCATTCCAAATAGGGACACTACATTTTTAGTTAACTTCTCATTCCCTATACTCACACCATCCTCTGGTATTATATTGTAGATTCTGGCCCTGTGAGTTTGTTTAAATTGTTTCCAGTGAGTGAGACCATACAATATTTGCCTTTTATCCATGGCTTATTGCACTGAACCTGATGTCTTCAAAGTTCATCCATTTTGTTGCATGAATCAGGAATTCATGCCATTTTATATCTGAATAATATCCCATTGTATTTATCCATTTATCAGTTGATAGACACTTGGGTTGCTTCCATCTTTTGGCTGTTATGAATAATGTTGAAAAGAACATCAATGTGCAAGTTTCTGTGGAAGTCTCTGATTTCAAGTCTTTTGGATATATACCAAGTACTGGGATTGCTGTATCACATATGGTAGTTTGCTTCGCTTTCTGAGGAAGTACAAAATTATCTTCCATAGAGGCTGTATCATTTTATATTCCCACCAGCAATGAATGAGTGTTCCTGTTTCTCTATATCCTCTCCAACACATATTCCTTTTTTAAAATAAATGGAGCCATTTTAATAGGTGAAAAATGGTATCACATTCTGGTTTTGATTTGTTTTTCCTTGATGGCTAATGCTATTGAGGATCTTTTCATATGCCTTCTGACCATTTGTATATCTACTTTGAAAAGATATCTATTCAAGCCTTCTTCCCAATTTTAATTGTTTGTCTTTTCATTTTAAATAGAAGTGTTTCTTTACATATCCTGAATATGAAACCTTTTGTCTAAGTGGAACCTCATCAAAAATTTAAAAATTTTGTGCCTCAAATACTTCATCATGAAAGTAAAGTGACAACCTACATAATAGTGTTAACATATATACAGTATTGATTACAACTTAAGATTCTTTCCCTGGAAATTACAAGGCAGTGCTGAGAGAAAATAAAATAGGCCTGAGTGAATGGAAGAAAATATTTGGAAATCACATACATGACAAAGGTTTAATATCTAGAATGTATAGTTAGGGGAATGTTCCCTCCTTTTCAGTTTTCTAGAAGTCTGGGCAGAATTGCAGTTATGTCTCAGAATGTTTGGTCAAGTTTCTTGAAAGGCCATCTAGTCTTGAATTTTTCTTTGTTGTGAAGTTTTTGATGACTGAATCATTCTCTTTACTAGTAATTATGCCATTATCTTTTATTTCTTCTTCAGTCAGTTTTCATGTTTCTAAGAATTTGTCAACTTCAGTTAGATTATCTAATTTATTGGCATGGAGTTGCTCAGAGCATCCTCTTATATCCTTATTATTTCAATGATGTCACTACTAATTCCCCATTTTCATTTCTGATTTTCATTATTTGTATCCTCTGTCTTTTTTCTTTGCCAGTCTAGCTAATGGTTCATCAATTTTGTTGATCTTTTCACAGGACCAACATTTGGTTTTGTTGATTCTATTTCATTAATATCTGCTCTAGTCTGTGTTATTTCCTTCCTTCTGTTTGCTTTGGGTTTGGTTAGCTCTTCTTTTTTTTACTTTTTTTTTTTTTTTTTAGTTCTTCCAGCTTTGAGCTTAGTTCTCTGATTTGAAGTCTTTCTTCTTTGTTAAGTAAGGATTTAAAGCTATAAATTTCCCTCTTGGTTCTGCCTTTGCTGCATCCAATAGTAATTGTATATTGTATCTTCACTTTGATAAACCTTAAAATATTTCCCAGTTACACTTGATTTGCTTTTTTAAGCCATTGATTGTTTAAGAGTATGATGCTTAATTCCCACATAGTTATAAGCTTTCCATTTCCCTCAGTTATTGATAGACAGCTTTATTCAATTGGGTTTTGATAAAAGTGCATTGTAAGATTTCATTATATTTGAATTTATTAAGACTAGTTTTGTGATCTAATACTTGATCTATCCTGGAGAATGATCCATGTGCACTCAAGAAGAATGTGCATTCTGTTCTTGTTGAGTAAAATTTCCCACATATGTTTTTAAGTTGCAGTTGGTTCAGAGTATCATTCAAATCTTGGATTTCCTTACCGACTTTCTAATGGTTCAGAAAATCATTCCAGTCTTGAATTTCCTTATTGATTTTCTGACTAGTTGTTGTACCCATTATTGAAAGTGGTGTAATAAATTCTCCTACTATTAATTTAGAATTATGAATTTCTCCCTTCAAATCTGTCAGTAATTGTCTCATACATATTGGTGCTCTGCTGTTTGGTGCATATATATTTATAATCATTACACATTCTTTTTGAATTTTCCTTTTTATCAGTATGTAAGACCATCTTTGTCCCTCATAAGTGTTTCTGCCTTAAAGTCTATTTTATCTGATATCAGTATAGCTATATCTTCTCTGTTTTGGTTATTATTTGCATCATATGTATGTTTTTGCCATCTGTTCACTTTCAAACTATTGGTATCTTTGAAGTTCAGGTGAGTCTCTTATAGACAGCATATAGTCCGAACACACTTTTTTAAATCTATTCTGCCAATCTCTGCCTTTATCTGAAAAGTTTTAACCATTTGCATTTAAAGTCATTATTGATAATATAGCACTATCTTCTGCTATTTTGCTGTTTAGCTTTTGTATACCGTATACTTTTTTTTGTCTCTCAATTCTTCTTTTAATCCCTACTTTTATATTTACTTACCTCTCTGTGTGTTGTACCATACTGAGTACCTTTACTTTTCTAACTGGGCATATTTTTCATCTGTTTTCCGTCTGGTTACCATGGGGTTTAAAATTAACATACTAAATATATAACCATCCTATTTGATTTAACAACTTAATTTCAATCGCATATACATTTACCATTTCTATACCCCACTGTCCCCCAACATTTTTTTGGACTTGTTAACACTCATTTCTATGTGTGTCCCAAATTATAGATTTATCATTATTTTTTATGCATTTGCATTTTAGTACCTGTAGGAGGTAAGAGATGGAGATATATATCAAAGAATACACTGCAGTAATACTGGCTTTTGTAATTACCCAAATAGTTACTTCACCAAAGCTCTTTATTTCTTTATGCCACTTTGAAACACTGTCTATTATCACTTCCTTTCAGTTTGAAGAATTCTGCTTAGCATAGCTTATAGGGCAGGTCTAGTTGCGATAAATTCCCTCAGCTTTTGTTTATTTGGGAATGTTTTAGTCTCCTCTTCCTGATTTTTGAAAAAAAGCCTCATTTGATATTACATTCTTGGTTTGCATTTGTTTTCTTTCAGCACTTTAAGTTTTAATCCACTGCCTTCTTGCTCCCATAGTTTCTGATGAGAAACTGGTACCCAATCGAATTAGAGCTCTCTTATATATAATATGTTGCTTTTCTCTTGCAGCTTTTAGAACTGTCTCCTTGTACTTTGTATTCAGTATATGATCAATATATGACAAGATTTAATTTTCTTCATGTTTATCCTGTTTGATATTGTCTGGGCTTTTTGGATTTGCATAATCACATCTTTTGCTATATTTGGGAAGTTCTCTCTTACTATTTCTTTGACTATTTTTTCTGTTTTCTCTATTTCTTCTTCTGGGACTCCCAAAATGTATATATTAGTATACTTGATGGTGTCTGTGCTGGTTTGAAAGGATTATGTGCCCTAGAAAAGCTTGTATGTCTTAATCCTGGTCCATCTTGTAGAAGTAGCCAATTCTTTTAATCCCTGTTCACTGCTGTAGGTTGGAAGCTTGATTAGATTATCTTCATGGAGATGTGACACCCAATTGTGGGTATTAACCTTTGTTTAGAGAGAGATGTGACTCTACCCATTCAAGTTGGGTCTTGATTAGTTTACTGGAATCCTTTAAAAGGGGAAACATTTTGGATAAAGCTTCAGAGCTGCACAAAACTTACAGAGCCCATACCATCAGAGACTTTAGAGATGAAGAAGGACAACACCTTTGGGGGAGCTGCATGAAACAAGCGTGGAGAGAATGCTCGCAGACATCACCATGTTCGCCATGTGCCTTTCTATTTGAGAAAGATCTTGAACATCATTCGCCTTCTTGAACCGAGGTATCTTTCCTTGGATGCCTTAGATTGAACATTTCTAAATCCTTGCTTTAATTTAGACATTTTCACAGATTTAGAACTGTAAACTTGCAACTTAATAAATTCCCCTTTTTAAAAGCCACTCTGTTTCTGGTATATTTCATTAAGGCCGTTTGAAAACTAAAACAGTATCCCAGAGATATCTTAGGCTATTTTCACTTTTTATGATTCTTTTTTCTTTTTGCTCCTTAGCCTGACTCATTTCAAGAATCTTTTCTTTGAGTCCACTCATGCTTTCTAACTCCATCTTCAATCTGCTCTTGAAACCCCTTGGAAATTTTCATTTTAGTTATGGTGGCCTTCAACTACAGTAGTTCCATTTATTGCCTTTTAAAAATTTCTTTCTCTTTATCAATATTCTTATTGCTTTTTTCCCCCCCCTGGTATCCTTTAGTCCTTTTCTGTACTTTCCTTCTTCTCTTTGAGCATTTTTTAAGATAGTTTTTTTTTTTTTTAAAGACTTTGTTTGCTATGTCCACTTTCTTGTTTCTTTTTAGCTGTTTTCTGGACTCTCTTCCTATGGATAGGCCATCATTTCCTGTTTCTTTTTTTTTTATTTTGGATTCTTTTTGTACATTGTTCATTTTAATATTTAAAAATGTTACCTCTGAGATTTATTCACTGAGATTTCTGTTTCTTGATTTTGTAATCAGCTGATTGATAAGACAGAAATTTTCTTGAGTGTCAGCCTTCCTATTAAGAAGATCTCCCCAAGGTGAATGCAGTGTGTGGTTTTTCCACCTTTCTGGGCCTTTGTCTCGTTCTGGACATTTGTTTGTTTGTTGTTTTAATGCTCCTCTGTTTGTACAGGGGTTTGGTTGTCTTGTCTGTTTGCAAAGAGACAGATCTCCCTGTTCTGGGTTTTGAAGCTGGCAAGCCTTTATCCCAGAATTTCCATGTCTCTAGCTTCACACTAATTTCCATGTTTGAAGCTGATTTTGCCTGGAGGGAAAATTCTGGTAGGAGCATCATGCCTGAATGATGAATGCATGATTTTCCAAAATCAGTCTTTCCCAGGCAAAAGAGAGCCAGGGCCCTTGTGGGGGATGCAGGCAAGCTCGACAGTGCCCTGAAGATGGAATTAGGAAGGGCACCTAGAGCTGCTTTCATGGCTCCCCAAAAGCTGAGCTTTCTTGCTCTGTCTTACATATACAGCCCTTCAACAAAGAGTCCCTCCAAGACTGAGGAAGGGCACTATCCTCAAGTCTCCACTGCTACCATCCCTGTCAGGGTGGGATGAACCAATGGCTGTCCTTATTGCTGAGCACCCTTCTGATCCAAAGGCATTAATCAAAAGCTGTGATCAGTGATCTGATGTGCCTATGACCTGGTCTTGGGGAGGAGCATTTTCATTTTCCTTTCTGTCACCAGTTAGTGATCCAGGATGTGGATCGTACAGCAACCTGCCATGAGTATGGGGTATGGGCCAATAGCCACAGTGTGGAGAGAGCAATCTACTGTTGTTTACTGCAATGAATCAGTTTCTTCTTCCCACTCATCTGTGGATGCTGTACAGTTTTCTTCTGGCCTCTCGAGTTTCAAAATAGTTATTTCAGACAGTTCCTACCTGTTTAAAAGTGTTTTTATTTAATCTAGCTTCATTTAAAATTATCCTAAGTAGGAAGTTTTGAATTATGGAACAGTCACCATGTCCAGAGATAAGTCTGTGAACATAGATTTTTTTCCCCTTTATTTCCTATTTAAAGCAGTTTTATTGAGATAAATTCAAATACCTTACTATCCATCTAAGCTGTTCAATCAGTACCTTTTAGTATAGTCACTGAATTGTGTTTCATCAACACAATCAACTCAAGAACGTTTTCACCCACAGGAGGATTCACTATCTTTTATCACATTCCCCTGTTTCAACCTCTGGCTTTCCTTCTAGTGACACATATGACCTTAAACTTTCCCTTTCAAACACAACTGCATCCACATATCATTGTTGTGAATTACACCACTGTTATGTGCTACCATCACCTCTATCCATTTCCAAACTTTTAAAATCAACCTTATTAAAATTCCACACCAACTAAGCATCATCTCTCCATTATCTACTCTCATTTTATGTTCTGTTGAATTATGTTCTAGATAGTAACACCATGAATTTGTTTGTTCATATTAGTGAGTTCATACAATATTCGTTCTTTTGTGTCTGACTCATTTCACTTAACATAATGTCCTCTATTCATCCATGTTGTCGCATTCATTAAGACTTCATTTCTTACAGCTGACTAATATTCCATCATATGTGTACACCACATTTTGTTTATGCATTCATTACTTGATGGACACCTGGGTTGTTCCATCTTTTTGGCAATTGTGAATAATGCCACTGTGAACATCAGTGTGGAAATGTCTGTTCGCTTCCTTGCCTTCGTTCTTCTGTGTGTGTACTGAGCAGGTAAATTGCTAGATCATATGGCAGTTCTATATTTAGCTTCCTGAAGAAGTGCCAGATTGTCTTCTGGAGTGCTATACCATTCTACATTTTGACCAGCAGTGAATAAATATTCCTTTTTTCACCACATCCTCTCCAACACTTGCAGTGTTCTGTTTTTACATAGTGGCCATTTCTGTAGATGTGAAATGATATCTCATTGTTGTTTTTTTTGTTTGTTTGTTTTTATTAATTAAAAAAAGAATTAACAAAACAATTAGAAATCATTCCATTCTACATGTACAATCAGTAATTCTTAATAACATCACATAGTTGCATATTCATCATTTCTTAGTACATTTGCATCGATTTAGAAAAAGAAATAAAAAGACAACAGAATAAGAATTAAAACAATAATAGAAAGAAAAAAAAAACAAAAAACCTATACCTCACATGCAGCTTCATTCAGTGTTTTAACATAATTGCATTACAATTGGGTAGTATTGTGCTGTCCATTTCTGAGTTTTTATATCCAGTCCCGTTGTACAGTCTGTATCCCTTCAGCTCCAATTACCCCTTCTCTTTTTTTTTTTTTAATTAATGGAAAAAAAGAAATTAACCCAACATTTAGAAATCATACCATTCTACATATGCAATCAGTAATTCTTAACATCATCACATAGCTGCATGATCATCATTTCTTAGTACATTTGCATCGGTTTAGAAGAACTAGCAACATAACCGAAAAAGATATAGAATGTTAATATAGAGACAAAAATAAAAGTAATAATAGTAAAATCAAAACAAAACAAAAACCTATAGCTCAGATGCAGCTTCATTAAGTGTTTTAACATGATTACTTTACAATTAGGTATTATTGTGCTGTCCATTTTTGAGTTTTTGTATCTAGTCCTGTTATACCATCTGTATCCCTTCAACTCCAATTGCCCATTATCTTACCCTGTTTCTACTTCCTGCTGGACTCTGTTACCAATAACATATTCCAAATTTATTCTCGAATGTCTGTTCACATCAGTGGGACCATACAGTATTTGTCCTTTAGTTTTTGGCTAGACTCACTCAGCATAATGTTCTCTAGGTCCATCCATGTTATTACATGCTTCATAAGTTTATCCTGTCTTAAAGCTGCATAGTATTCCATCATATGTATATACCACAGTTTGTTTAGCCACTCTTCTGTTGATGGAGATTTCGGCTGTTTCCATCTCTTTGCAATTGTAAATAACGCTGCTATAAACATTGGTGTGCAAATGTCCGTTTGTGTCTTTGCCCTTAAGTCCTTTGAGTATATTCCATCAATGGTATTGCTGGGTCGTATGGCAATTCTATGTTCAGCTTTTTGAGGAACCGCCAAACTGCCTGCCACAGTGGTTGCACCATTTGACATTCCCACCAACAGTGGATAAGTGTGCCTCTTTCTCCGCATCCTCTCCAACACTTGTCATTTTCTGTTTTGTTGATAATGGCCATTCTGGTGGGTGTGAGATGATATCTCATTGTGGTTTTGATTTGCATTTTCTAATGGCCAGGGACATTGAGCATCTCTTCATGTGCCTTTTGGCCATTTGTATTTCCTCTTCTGATAGGTGTCTGTTCAAGTGTTTTTCCCATTTTGTAATTGGGTTGGCTGTCTTTTTGTTGTTGAGATGAACAATCTCTTTATAAATTCTGGATACTAGACCTTTATCTGATATATCATTTCCAAATATTGTCTCCCATTGTGAAGGCTGTCTTTCTACTTTCTTGATGAAGTTCTTTGATGCACAAAAGTGTTTAATTTTGAGAAGCTCCCATTTATTTATTTCCTTCTTCAGTGTTCTTGCTTTAGGTTTAAGGTCCATAAAACCACCTCCAGTTGTAAGATCCATAAGATATCTCCCAACATTTTCCTCTAACTGTTTTATGGTCTTAGACCTAATGATGAGATCTTTGATCCATTTTGAGTTAACTTTTGTATAGGGTGTGAGAGATGGGTCTTCTTTCATTCTTTTGCATATGGATATCCAGTTCTCTAGGCACCATTTATTGAAGAGACTGTTCTGTTCCAAATGAGTTGGCTTGACTGCCTAATCAAAGATCAAATGTCCATAGATGAAAGGGTCTATATCTGAGCACTCTATTCGATTCCATTAGTCGATATATCTATCTTTATGCCAATACCATGCTGTTTTGACCACTGTGGCTTCATAATATGCCTTAAAGTCAGGCAGCGCGAGACCTCCAGCTTCGTTTTTTTTCCTCAAGATGTTTTTAGCAATTCGGGGCACCCTGCCCTTCCAGATAAATTTGCTTATTGGTTTTTCTATTTCTGAAAAATAAGTTGTTGGGATTTTGATTGGTATTGCATTGAATCTGTAAATCAATTTAGGTAGGATTGACATCTTAACTATATTTAGTCTTCCAATCCATGAACACGGTATGCCCTTCCATCTATTTAGGTCTTCTGTGATTTCTTTTAACAGTTTTTTGTAGTTTTCTTTACATAGGTTTTTTGTCTCTTTAGTTAAATTTATTCCTATGTATTTTATTCTTTTAGTTGCAATTGTAAATGGAATTCGTTTCTTGATTTCCCCCTCAACTTGTTCATTACTAGTGTATAGAAATGCTACAGATTTTTGAATGTTGATCTTGTAACCTGCTACTTTGCTGTACTCATTTATTAGCTCTAGTAGTTTTGTTGTGGATTTTTCCGGGTTTTTGACGTATAGTATCATATCGTCTGCAAACAGTGATAGTTTTACCTCTTCCTTTCCAATTTTGATGCCTTGTATTTATTTTTCTTGTCTAATTGCTCTGGCTAGAACCTCCAACACAATGTTGAATAATAGTGGTGATAGTGGACATCCTTGTCTTGTTCCTGATCTTAGGGGGAAAGTTTTCAATTTTTCCCCATTGAGGATGCTATTAGCTGTGGGTTTTTCATATATTCCCTCTATCATTTTAAGGAAGTTCCCTTGTATTCCTATCTTTTGAAGTGTTTTCAACAGGAAAGGATGTTGAATCTTGTCAAATGCCTTCTCTGCATCAATTGAGATGATCATGTGATTTTTCTGCTTTGATTTGTTGATATGGTGTATTACATTAATTGATTTTCTTATGTTGGACCATCCTTGCATACCTGGGATGAATCCTACTTGGTCATGATGTATAATTCTTTTAATGTGTTGTGGGATACGATTAGCTAGAATTTTATTGAGGATTTTTGCATCTATATTCATTAGAGAGATTGGTCTGTAGTTTTCTTTTTTTGTAATATCTTTGCCTGGTTTTGGTATGAGGGTGATGTTGGCTTCATAGAATGAATTAGGTAGTTTTCCCTCCACTTCAATTTTTTTGAAGAGTTTGAGGAGAATTAGTACTAATTCTTTCTGGAACGTTTGGTAGAATTCACATGTGAAGCCATCTGGTCCTGGACTTTTCTTTTTAGGAAGCTTTTGAATGACTAATTCAATTTCTTTACTTGTGATTGGTTTGTTGAGGTCATCTATGTCTTCTTGAGTCAAAGTTGGTTGTTCATGTCTTTCCAGGAACCCATCCATTTCATCTAAATTGTTGTATTTATTAGCATAAAGTTGTTCATAGTATCCTGTTATTACCTCCTTTATTTCTGTGAGGTCAGTAGTTATGTCTCCTCTTCCATTTCTGATCTTATTTATTTGCATCCTTTCTCTTCTTCTTTTTGCCAATCTTGATAAGGGCCCATCAATCTTATTGATTTTCTCATAGAACCAACTTCTGGTCTTATTGATTTTCTCTATTGTTTTCATGTTTTCAATTTCATTTATTTCTGCTCTGATCTTTGTTATTTCTTTCCTTTTGCTTGCTTTGGGATTAGTTTGCTGTTCTTTCTCCAGTTCTTCCAAGTGGACAGTTAATTCCTGCATTTTTGCCTTTTCTTCTTTTCTGATATAGGCATTTAGGGCAATAAATTTCCCTCTTAGCACTGCCTTTGCTACATCCCATAATTTTTGATATGTTGTGTTTTCATTTTCATTTGCCTCGAGGTATTTACTAATTTCTCTTGCAATTTCTTCTTTGACCCACTCGTTGTTTAAGAGTGTGTTGTTGAGGCTCCACGTATTTGTGAATTTTCTGGCATTCCACCTATTATTGATTTCCAACTTCATTCCTTTATGATCCGAGAAAGTGTTGTGTATGATTTCAATCTTTTTAAATTTGTTAAGACTTGCTTTGTGACCCAGCATATGGTCTATCTTTGAGAATGATCCATGAGCACTTGAGAAAAAGGTGTATCCTGCTGTTGTGGGATGTAATGTCCTATAAATGTCTGTTAAGTCTAGCTCATTTATAGTAATATTCAGATTCTCTATTTCTTTATTGATCCTCTGTCTAGATGTTCTGTCCATTGATGAGAGTGGGGAATTGAAGTTTCCAACTATTATGGTATTTGTGTCTATTTCCCTTTTCAGTGTTTGCAGTGTATTTCTCACGTATTTTGGGGCATTCTGGTTCGGTGCGTAAATATTTATTATTGTTATGTCTTCTTGTTTAATTGTTCCTTTTATTAGTATATAGTGTCCTTCTTTGTCTCTTTTAACTGTTTTACATTTGAAGTCTAACTTGTTGGATATTAGTATAGCCACTCCTGCTATTTTCTGGTTGTTATTTGATGACATATCTTTTCCCAACCTTTCACTTTCAACGTATGTTTTTCTTTGGGTCTAAGATGTGTTTCCTGTAGACAGCATATAGAAGGATCCTGTTTTTTAATCCATTCTGCCAGTCTATGTCTTTTGATTGGGGAATTCAGTCCATTAACATTTAGTGTTATTACTGTTTGGATAATATTTTCCTCTACCATTTTGCCTTTTGTATTATATATATCATATCTGACTTTCCTTCTTTCTACACTCTTCTCCATACCTCTCTCTTCTGTCTTTTCGTTTCTGACTCTAGTGCTCCCTTTAGTATTTCTTGCAGAGCTGGTCTCTTGGTCACAAATTCTCTCAGTGACTTTTTGTCTGAGAATGTTTTAATTTCTCCCTCATTTTTGAAGGACAATTTTGCTGGATATAGAAGTCTTGGTTGGCAGTTTTTCTCTTTTAGTAATTTAAATATATCATCCCACTGTCTTCTAGCCTCCATGGTTTCTGCTGAGAAATCTACACATAGCCTTATTGGGTTTCCCTTGTATGTGATGGATTGTTTTTCTCTTGCTGCTTTCAAGATCCTCTCTTTCCCTTTGACCTCTGACATTCTAACTAGTAAGTGTCTTGGAGAACACCTATTTGGGTCTAATCTCTTTGGGGTGCGCTGCACTTCTTGGATCTGTAATTTTAGGTCTTTCATAAGAGTTGGGAAATTTTCAGTGAAAATTTCTTCCATTAGTTTTTCTCCTCCTTTTCCCTTCTCTTCCACTTCTGGGACACCCACAACACGTATATTTGTGCGCTTCATATTGTCCTTGAGTTCCCTGATACCCTGTTCAAATTTTTCCATTCTTTTCCCGATAGTTTCTGTTTGTTTTTGGAATTCAGATGTTCCATCCTCCAAATCACTAATTCTATCTTCTGTCTCTTTGAATCTATCATTGTAGGTATCCATTGTTTTTTCTATCTTTTCTACTTTGTCCTTCACTTCCATAAGTTCTGTGATTTGTTTTTTCAGTTTTTCTATTTCTTCTTTATGTTCAGCCCATGTCTTCTTCATGTCCTCCCTCAATTTATCGATTTCGTTTTTGAAGAGGTTTTCCATTTCTGTTCGTATATTCAGCATTAGTTGTCTCAGCTCCTGTATCTCATTTGAACTATTGGTTTGTTCCTTTTACTGGGCCATATTTTCAATTATTTGAGCGTGATCCGTTATCTTCTGTTGGCGTCTGCGCATTTAGACAGATTTCCCTGGGTATTGGATCCAAAAGTTTGGAAGATTTTTCTGTGAAATCTCTGGGTTCTGTTTTTCTTATCCTGCCCAGTAGGTGGCACTCGTGGCACACGTTTGTCTGCGGGTCCCACCAGTAAAAGGTGCTGTGGGACCTTTATCTTCGGAAAACTCTCGCCATCTGGGAGGTTCGCTAGCCGAAGTGCCTTGGAAGAGTGCGAGCCGGCCCGGGGTCCGAACGCGGGAAGGGTTGCTGGCCGCCGCAGCCCGGGAAAGTGCCCATCCGAATTTCCTTGTCGGCCCGGGGCGACAAGCGTGGTGGGAGGGCGCCAGCGGCCCGCCCGGGAGAGTGCATGTTCCGGGGAGTCACGGGTTTGGAAGGGGCCTCCCCCACCCATCACCATTCTCCGTGCCTGGGGATTTCCGATCCAATTCTCTCAGTTGGTCTGGGGGGCTGCGTGTGGTGTGGGCGCCAGCCGCCGTGGTTTCAGGGGACCGCCTCTCCAATTCTCCCAGCCGGCCCGGAAAGGGGGAAGGGAGTGACTCCAGCTGCTTGCCGCCCCGCCTGGTGAAGCCCGCGTGCCTCGGCGATCTCACCCGAGCGGGTTCTCTCAGCCAGCCAGCCGTTCCAGGATGGGGTATGCTGTCTTTTTTATCTCTGTTGTGGCTTTGGGCGCTGTTCTGTATCGTTTCTACTCCCCTAGTAGCTGTCCTGGAGAAGAAACTAAGATCCGCGCGTCTTACTAAGCCGCCATCTTCCCTGGAAGTCCCCCTCATTGTTGTTTTGATTTGGGTTTCCCTAATAGCTTGTGATGTTGAGCAACTTTTCATGTTAGCCATTTGTATATTTTTAGCCATTTGTGTATTCCCTTTGAAAACTTCTGTTCAGGTCTTTTGCCCATTTCCTTTTTCAATTTGAGTTGTTCATGTTTTTATTGTTAAGTTGTAGATTTCTCCATATACCCTGGATATTAACCTTATCCTAAATGTGATTTCCAAGTACTTTTCCCATTGAGTAGAGTGCCTTTTCATCATCTGGATGCTTTGAAGCACAAAAGCATTTGGTTTTGAGAAGTTCCAGTTTATCTTTTTTTTTTCCTTTGTTGCACCTGCTTTTGGTTTAAGGTCTAAGAATCTGCCTCCTGCCACAAGATCTTGAAGATCCTACACTTTCTTCTAGGAGCTTTATGATTCTGGCTTTTCTATTTAGGTCTTTGATCCATTCTGAGTTAATTTTTGTATATGGTGTGAGATAGAGGTCCTCTCTCATTCTTTTGGATTTGGATGTCTAGTTCTCTGAGCACCTTCTGCTAAAGAGATTGCTCTGTTCTAGTTGGGTGGACTCGGCAGCCTTGTCAAAAATCAATTGACCATAGATGTGAGGGTCTGTTTCTGAAAGTTCAGTTGGATTCCTTTGGCCAGTATCTCTATCTTTATGCCAATACCATGCTGCTTTGGCCACTGTAGTTTTGTGACATGCTTTAAATTCCTCCGTCTTCATTTTTCTTTTCTCGAGATGGTTTTGGCTGTTTGGGAGCACTCACTGTTCTAAATACATTTGATAGTTACCTTCTCCAATTCTGCAAACTAGGCTTTTGGAATTTTGATTGGGATTGCATCAAATCTCGAAACCAATTTGGGTAGAATTGACATCTTAACAATATTTAGTTTTACAGTCCATGAACATGGAATATCCTTCCATCTATTTAGGTGGCCTTTGGTTTGCTTTAGCAATGCTTGTAGTTTTCTGCATACAGGTCCTTAAATTTAAATTGGATAAAGTTAATTCATACATATATGATTATTTTAGATACTGTTCTAAGTGGAATTTTTTCCAGATTTCCCCCTCAGGTTGCTCATTAATAGCAAATGGAAACAGTCCATTTTTGCATGTTAGTCTTGTATCCTGCCACTTTTCTGAACTTGCTTCTTAGCTCTCTAGTATCTTTGTTGTAGGTTTTTCTGGACTTTCTAGGTATGGAATCATATTATCTGCCAATAGTGGAAACTTTGCTTCTTCCTTTCATATCTGGATGTGGGTTATTTATTTTTCTTACCTAATTGCTCTAGTTAGAACTTCTAGCCCAATGTTGAATAACAGTGGTGACCTTGGACACCCTTGTCCTGTCCCAGATCTAGGAAGGAAAACTTTCATCTTTCACCATTGAGTATGATGTTAGCTGTGTGGTTTTCATTTATGCCCTTTATCACGTTGAAAATATTTCCTTCTATTTGTGTCTTTTGAAGTGTTTTTATCAAGAAAGGATGCTGGGTTTTGCCAAGTGCCTTTTTTTGCATCAATCAAGATGATCATGTGGTTTTTTTTGTTTGATTTATTAATGTGATGTTTTACATTAATTGATGGTCTTATGTTGAACCACACTTGCGTTCCTGGAATAAAACCCACTTATCTTGGTATATAATTTTTTAAATGTGCTATTGGATTTCATTTGCAAGTATTTTATGGAGGATTTTTGCATCTATGTGCTTTAGAGATATTGGTTTATAATTTCCCTTTCTTTTTGTATAATTACCTAGCTTTGCTATTAGGATGATATTGGTTTCATAGAATGAGTTAGGTAGGGTTTCCTCCTCTTCAGTCTTTCAGAAGGGTTTGGGCAGGATTACTGTTAATTCTCCTTGGAGTAATTGATAGAATTCACTTGTGGAGCCATTAGTCTGATGACTAATTTAGTCTCTTGTAATTAGTCTGTTGAGGTCTTCTATTTCCTTTTGCATCAGTGTAGGTTGTTCATGTGTTTCAAGGAAATTGTCCATTTCATCTAAGTTGTCTAGGTTCTTGGCATGCAATTATACATAATATCCTCTTATAATCTTTATTTTGTGGGCTCAGCAGTAATGTCCCTCTTGTCATTTCTGATTTTGTTGGCGTTTTCTCTCTTTTTTTCTTTGTCGCTGTATTAGTTAGGGTTCTTTAGAGAAACAGAATCAACAGGGAACACTTGAAAATATAAAATTTATGAAAGTGTCTCACATGACCGTAGGAATGCAGAGTCCAAAATCCACAGGGCAGGCTGCGAAGCCGATGACTCCAATGGATGGCCTGGATGAACTCCACAGGAGAGGCTCACCAGCCAAAGCAGGAATGCAATCTGTCTCCTCTGAGTCCTCCTTAAAAGGCTTCCCATGATTGGATTTAGCATCACTAATTGCAGAAGACACTCCCCTTTGGCTGATTACAAATGGAATCAGCTGTGGATGTAGCGGACGTGATCATGACCTAATCCTATGAAATGTCCTCCTTGCAACAGACAGGCCAGTGCTTGCCCAATCAGATGAACAGGTACCACAACTTGGCCAAGTTGACACCTGTCCCTAACCATGACAGTCGCTTAGCTAAGGACTTGTGAATTTTATTGCTTTTCTCTTTCGCTTTTTCTGTTCTCAATTTTAATTATTTCTGCTCTAATATTTATTTCTTTACTTCTGAGTTTTGATAGGTATATATAAACTATGTAAAATACACTTCTCTCAAGCTACAGAATATTAGCATCACCCAAGAAAGTTTCCTTATATTCATTCCTTCAGAGACAGATATTATACTGATTTATTTTTCCAACACAGAAAAGTTTTACTTCTGCAGTTTCATATAAATGGAAGCAATATTATCAGTTTTTTGTAATTTTCCTATTATTTGAAATTAAAATTATTTACATATATATATATATATAGTTCATACTGTTGGGTTTGTCAGTTATTCTTTTCATTTTATTGCTGAATGATAACCCACTATATGAAAAGGTCATGTTTTTATGTGATTACCAGTTGATTGAGTCCTAGGATAATTTATGTAATTAGATATCATAAGTAAACATATTATGAATTTTCCTCTTCTTCTGTGAATACTTTTTAAAATTTTTCTTGGGTAAATACCTATAGATAAAATGTAAAATCTTCACTAAGTAACATGAGAATTCTAATTTCATTTTTTTTTTCACATTTATTGCTGTGAGTCTTTTTGCTTTTAACCTCTCTAGTTAGTGGGAAATTGTATGTCTTGTGACTTTCATTTGCATTTCCCTAATTACTAAAGATAGCAAGCTCCTTTCGTATATTTATAGGGTATTCATATATCACCCATGGTGAAGAATATTAAAGTATTTTTCTTATTTTGGGGAGTGGGATTGGATTTTTATTATTGTGTTATCATTGTTATTTATATATTCCAGATACTGCTCATTTTTCTAGTGTGTGTGTGTCACATAATTTCTTCAGATTTGTAACTTGTTTATTCGTTTGTTAATGATATCTTTGAGAAGCAGAGGTTTTTAATTTGGTAAAATAAAATGTACTCTTTTTTTTTTCTTTCATGTCTCTGGCTTTCTGTGACCTTCCTAAAATACTTTGCCTACTCCCAAGTCATCATCAGGTTATTTTTCTGTAGTTTTCTATGAAATGTTTATGGTTTTAGCTTTTAAAAACTGGTCAGTGATCCATCTTGAATTATTTTTTGTGGCGAGTGTGAGATAGGGACTGGTATTCCTTCTTTGTGTGAATTTTCAATTATTTCACCATTGATGGTAAAGATTCCCTTTCCCTATTGAAGCGATTTAGGACTTTTGTAAAATAATCAAATGCCACATGTATATCACAATTCTGGGCTTTCTATTCTCCACTGATCTAGTCAACAACATTTATTCCAGTAGTTAAGTAAAAATAGTCATATAGTTAGTTATAGGTAGTCTTAATGTCAGGTAATATACATCCTCCAAAATTGTTCTTGTGTTTTAAGATGGTTTTAGACTTTCTCAGTCCTTAGCAATGCCATATGAAAATGGGAATCAGTTTATCAAGTTTAAATGTATACTTTTCCGATCATGTTTGGGATTTTGTTGAAATGGATCAATTTGGCAATAATTAACATCTTAACAATACTGAGTCTTACAATCCATGAATGTGGTATATATGTCCATTTATTTAAGCTTATTTTATTTTCTCTCAGCATTGCTTTGTAATTTCCAGGGAAAAAGTCTAAGTTGTAATAAATACTGTATATATTTGAACATTATTATAAATGAATCTTTTACAGTTTCATTTTCAAATTATTTTGTGTAATGATACATTAAAATATAATTTTATATATCAATTTGAATCCTAATTTGTTATTAATTTTAATAATTTTTCTCAATTTCTTAGGATTTTCTATGCAAATATTTATTTCATCAATAGATAATGGCTGTATATATTCTTCTCTGCAACTTTTATGTATTTCCTTTTCATCATTTTACTAATTGGTATCTCCAGTATAATGTTGACAGCATTAGTGAGTTGGGTATCCTTGGTTTCTTCTTGCTTTTAGAGATGTCGACTAAGTTTTATTTTGTTACTTGTTTTTCTTTCATCAGATGCCCTTTATCAGATTGCCTAAGTTTCCTTCTATTACTAGTTGTTGGAGATGTTTTTGTTTTTTTTCATCATAAGTGGGTTTTGGGATTTTGTGAGTATACATTCTACATCTCTTGAAATAAAATATATTTTTAACCCTTTATTCTGTTTCCATTAATATGTTAAATTACATTGAATTTTAAAATTGTAAACAATTTTGTCTTTCTTATAATCTCTTCTAGGTCTTTCTTTAGTGTTCTAATTTATATTCCTAGATTTAATTTTTAATAATGTGAAACAATTTTTCCATTTAAATTCATGAGGGATAACTGGTTTTCAATTTTATTATATGATAGTATCTTTGGTAGGTTTTGATATTAGAATTATGCTGACCTCATAAAACAGATTTGGAAATGTTCCTGCTCCTATGGTGTCAGAAAGATTTTGCATGTTTGTTTTTATTTTTACCTTAAAAGTTAGGCAGAATTCTCAAGTGAAACCATGTGGGACTGGAGTTTTCTGTGTATAATTTTAAATATATATATATATATAATTTTCATATATAATTTAGTTTTTCAGTTAGATAAGGAGATACCATATTTCCCATATAAATTTGTTACGTTCATAATTTTGATTTTTCAATGAATTCTTCTATTTCATCTAGGTTGTCAAATTTATGGTCATGAAATTTTTCCTAATTATTTCTGATCCTTTTAATATTTGCAGGCTCTAGAATGGCAACAATCCTTTCATTCCTAATATTGATCATTTGTGTTGTCTCTTTTTTTTTTTTTTTTTTTTTTACCCCATGGTCAATCTAATTGTAGATTTATTAATTTTGTTGATCTTTAAACAGCAACAACTTTTGACTTATGTTTTCTCTAGATTTACTCTTTTATTGTATTTTTCCTTCTTCCTTATGGTTTATATCCCTGCCCTTCCCACCCCCTGCTTTCTTCCTCTTTCCCTCTCTCTGTCTCCCATCCCTCCTTCCCTTTCTCCCTCACAGCACCCCCCACATATGCATATACGATTTTAACTTCTTAAGGTAGAATCACAGGTCACCGAATTTATGTATTTTTATTTTCTACAATAAACTCTAAATGCTATAAATTTCCTTCTACACTCTGCTTAACAGCATTCCCCAATTTTCATATGTTATATTTTGTTATAATTAAGTTAAAAATATGTTCTGGTTTCCCTTGTGATTCTTTTCACTGACCCATACCTCATTTAAAAATGTGTGGTTTAATTTCAAAGTAGTTGTAATTTTTTAATTAAATTTGTTACTTTTCTAAATTTAATTCCTTTGTGGCAGAAACATACTATGAATGGTTACAATATTTGGAATTTCCTTTAGCTTCTTTTATGGCACAACACACTATTTGGGGAACGTGCCATGTGCAGTTGAAAAATAATGTTCTTTCTGCAGTTGGTGAAGTGATTTATACATTAAGAACACTTAAAACAGCAAGGTTATAGTCTTGTCCCAATCATCTATTTTAACTGTTTTTTTTTCTAGAGTCTCTATTGTTTGCTGCAGGAGTTATATTAAAATCTCTGACCATAAGATTGGTATTATCTTTTCTACTTTAAATATGACAATTTCTGTTTCATGCATGTTGAGGTTCCATAATATAGATACATGTACATTTATAAACTTTGTATCTTCTTGATGATTTGAACTTTTTTTAACTTTTTTATTGTAAGTATAACATAAATACAAAGCAAAGAAATAAACAATGGTTTTCAAAGCACTCTTCAACAAGTAGTTCAGGAAATGCCCCAGAGTTTGTCATGGGCTACTGTATGATCCTCTGAGTTTTCCTTTTAGCTGCACCAGAATATAGAACACGAGAGGGCTTAAATATTTTTTTGTCATCACAATGAACTTTTTTTCGTTCTTTTCTTATGAGAAATAACATATATACAAAAAAGCAATAAATTTCAAAACACAGCACCACAATTAGTTGTAGAACATATTTCAGGCTTTGACATGAGTCAAACTTCTACAACTTCAGGTGTTTACTTTAGCTGCTCTAAGATACTGGAGACTAAAAGAGATAGCAATTTAATGATTCAACGTTCACATTCATTTGTTAAATCCTATCTTCTCTGTGTAACTCCACAATCACTTTTGATTTTTCCATCCCTCTTTTTAGGGGTGTTTGGGCTATGGCCATTCTAACTTTTTCATATAGGGAGGGTCTGTCACTAATATGGGATAGGGAGATGGAACTATCTGATGTTCTGCAGATGTTGGACCTTTTAGGTTTCAGGATTTATCTAGACCAGGGACCCATCTGGAGGTTGCAGGTTCCTGCAGAGTTACACTAGTGCATGGAACACTTGTGGAGTCATATATATTGCCCTAGGTATTCTTTAGAATTGACTGGAATGGTCCTGGTTAGGATTTGGCAGGTTATGATAGTTTTTATTACTTTGAAATGCCCTTCTTTTTTCTGGTAATACTTTTTTCTTGAGCTTTATTTTATCTGGCATTGATTTAGCCACTCTAGGCTCCTTGCTTATTCTTTGCATGGTATTTTCCCCCACCCCATCCATTTGTTTCTAACTTGTATCTTTTTATTTAGTTTGCATTTATGTTAACTATTTGCTTTTTAATCCATTTTGACAATATCTACCTTTTAGTTGGGAGAGTTTTGTTTATTAATATTTCATGTAATCTTTTATAAAGTTGGATTAAAGTTTATCATTCTACTATGTGTTTTGTTGTATCTCTTTTGCTTTTTAAATTTTTCTTCCTTTCCTGATATTTTTGAGATTATTTGTATTTCAATAATTCCATTGTAATTAATATTTTTTTCTTTTTTGCTCTACAAGTTGTGTTGTGCTTTTATTGGGCGCTCTAAGATTACAGCATAAGTTGTTGACTTTTCATAGTCTCTGTAGAGTTAATATTGTGCCATTTCATGTAAAATAAGGAAAAATTAAAACTTTATAGGCCTGTAAAATTCCTCTCATCCTTTGTTTTTGCTGCAAAATATAATATCTATATATATTTAAAATTCCCAAAGACTGTGCTATATTTTCTTTTAAATCAATTAATAGAAAAAAAACACTTTTATATTTATGCAGCTGTTTACCATTTCTGATCCTCTTTATTGCTTCCTGATGATCTAAGCAACCATCTGCTTTCAAGCCCTTTCTACTCAAACAACTTCTTTAAACTTCCTTGCATGGCATGTCAGCTGGCTATGGATTCTCTGTTTTCTGTCATTTGAATTGTGTTCTTTTATTATTGAGATATATTTTTTCCATATATAAAATTTTTATTTGGCAGTTTTCTTTTTCTTTTAGCCACTTAAAGTTATTTCACTGTTTTCTGATTTCCATAATGTCCAAAGAGAAAGTAGAAGTCATTGTTCTCCTACAAATAAGATTTGCTTTTCTCTGGCTGCTTTTAAGACTTTGTTTATATTTGATTTTCAGCAGTTTGACTATGACCTATTTAAGAAATTGTTGTTGTTTTTTATTCTGCTTGGAGTCCTTTGAGTTTCTTAGATCTGTAAGTTTATGTCCTTAGCCAACTTTTGAGGTTTTGGGCTATAATAGCTTAAAATGTTTTTCTATTGTTTCTTCCTTTGCTTCTGAGACTCCAATTATACATAATTTAGATGTTTTAATATTGTCCCACAGGTCTCAGAGTTTCTTATCATTGTTTCTTCAAAATATTATCTCTTTATCAAATCCGAATATTTCTACTGATCTATGTGTTCATTGACTTTTCCTCTATTACCTCCATTGTATTTAAGCACAAGTGAATTTTTAATTTTTGAATTGTTCTATAATATCCATTTTTTATAGTTTTTATTTCTTTGCTGAAATTTTATAGCATTTAATTCCTTGTAGATACATAGTCCCTAACATTTTGCACATTGTTATAAAAGCAAAATTTGAGTCACACCAACTGATGATCTCACTTGTTTGAGTCTTTGCTTGAAAGTTAGTGACATTTTCCTGGTGCTTTACATGTCATATAATTTTGAATTAAACCTTAGCAGTGACAATTGTATTTTTGATGGTTTCTAGTTTCAGCTGTATTTCTTTGGGAAACATTGACTTTGGGTTTGTTTTATTTGTCAGGAAATTAAATTGGTTGGACACACACTGTAAATTATGTCTCTAGAAGATCATCTCAAATTTCAGTTCGGCTAACTTATCCTTAGGTAGGCTGCTTTGAAGCTGCCCTGAACTGATTCCTGACACACTCATTCAGGGGTCAGCTAGAAATTTTTACACAATTTACACACAAAGTTTGGTTCTCTTGTCTTGGGCTTTCTCCATTCCAAGATTGATTCTCCTTTCACTTTCTGTGGTTCCCCTAAACCCTGTCCTCTGGTTCATTAAGCCTATATGTCTGTGTATTTATTTTTGGATTTTCTGTCACTCTGCATGAGATTTGATGTGGCCTGCCCAGAGGCTTAAAGCTGTAAAAATGCTTAACTCACCCCATGATGATCCTTTTTTCAAAGTGTCAGTGATTCTCCAAAGTTGTGTTTTTTGTGGGATTTGTTACCTTCATTCTGTATTGCCATCAGTTCATTGTTATTTTTTTCTCTTTTTTTTTTGTTTGCAGTTTGCCAAGATTTTATAGTTGGTATATGCTTGAGGGCAGATATAGTAGGATATTATATGGCTATTTTAGAATCAGATGGTCTACCATTGCACTATAATATTTAAACTCTATAAACTTAATGGAAGTTTAATGATGAATGCATGTCAAAAAGAGATAATTACAAGACACGTATTTTTAAAATACTCTGATTTGTTACAAGAAATATAATTGAATTCACTTTTAACTAAATATTGATTTGTTTAAGAAATAAAAAAAAATAAGATTTGGGCTAGATTACTACATGGAGCTTGAATCTGTAATGGAGTTAATTCATAAATATTTTCTGCTTACTCAATAATAAATTTTAACTGGATGATATGAGAAATTATTTTAGGGTACTTTTTAAAACTGACAAAGTGAGTTATCAAATACCTGAATGCAACCAGATACGTTTTAAAGAGTTCTAATGAAAACATAAGCCCTGGTCAGGGGGCTGTAAACCTTCTTCAAGGATCCTTAAACTAGTAGAGGGAGAGGGAAGAGGGAATAAGATATATAAGCACAGATTATCCCCTATGTTACAATGGAGTGGCAGGAGAAATATATAAATTACATGCTAGAAAGACTTGAATCACATCAATATAACAATCAAGAAAAGCTTTATAAGTGATATGTCATTATAGGCAGCCCTTGAAGGATAGGTATTATTTCAAGACTGAAAAGTAATAAATGTAGACTGATAGGCAGATAAATGCATGCAATATTCAGGGAAGAGAATTAAAATACATTTAAGTTAGAGCTTAAAGTTTTGTATGAGAATAGTGAATGAATACAGAAAGGAAGACTGTGCCTTAGTTTTTAGAGGATTTAAATTATAGGGCCAATGAAAACTTGGGATGAATATATTAAGAGATTTCAGAATATTGATTTGTCTGTGGCATTTCAAGTGATTAAAGTAGGAAATATCAGAATAAAGAAGAAAAGTTAGGAGACCATTGCAATATTTGAGACAGAGGTAGAACATTTCCACTGGAGAGGTAACTTTGGGAATGAAAAGGAGGGGGTGGTATGTTCATGTTGTCTCAGCATTAGCTAGAGAATTTGATAACTGACTAGACTGATACATAGAGGAAATGAGATATTAGCATGAAGAGGTAGCTTAGTTGAAAGGGATAAACGGGGTGAGTTTAGTTTAACACATGTTGAAGATGCAGTGAAAGTAAGACATCAGCAAAGAGCTGGAAATAAAGGCAGGAATTGAGTATAAATACTATGGTTGGAGAAACATATTTAGAGTCATTTCACTAATTATAATTAATAATAATTACAGGTAATATCGATATTCGGTATGCTAGGCTCTCTGCCAAGTACTTTATCCAAATAACCTCATTTGCTCATCAAAATAATCTGTGTATCAATTTTTTATTTCCATATTAAGGATGAGGATTCTGAGCTTCAGATATGTTAATTTTTCCAAGGTCACACAGATAATAAATGGCAGATTTAAGATTTATTCCTAAGAAGTTTTACTTCTTTTCTTCACATTTATTCTCTATTGACTCAGAAAACAAAATTGATGTCAGGATCCTCTGTGCTTGTCAAGGGATGTAGAGTAAGGAAGAAAAATGTGTGGGAAAATAAGTAACACCTAAATGTGGGGAGGAATGTAGAAGACTATTTGAGGAATGAATACTGGTGATCAGAATAGTATGAAGAGACATAGCATAATCCAAAATGTGATGGCATGACCTTACATGAACATTTTTTTTTTTTAGTGGTGGAAAATGATCCCTCGTCCAAGTTTTCCTAAGTGTCAAATATGGTGGGTAACTATTTTCTCTGCTTATTCCACTCCGGCTTTCTCCTAATACCTCTTCACTCCCATTCTGCTCGTGATGTGCTCACAGAATTTACTGGACCCTTGCATCTATTATGGCTGGTAATGCAGCTTTTCCACACAGGACATTTTCTCATACCTACAGTCCAACTGAGGCTTGTATATATATATATATATATATATATATACACACATACATGCAAAAATTCCCTTATTCAAGTGGATGTTGGCCTTGCTTCTGGACTGCATCTACATGCCTAAGGCCAGCTCACCCCACCATAAAAATCCTCCCAGCACCTCTGTTTCTCTAGAGACGGGCTAAAATGTTTATCAGCCTCACAGAGAAGTGCTTTGTTTTTGTTGGTTTAGTATGAACTTCGCTTTTTTCTTTTTTTATTGTTTCCATTTCATCCAAATGCTGCATCTTTTCCTTATGGCTCTTCACTCCATGATGAAGTTTGGGATTTCCTCTTCTCCCATAGTAGGAGACTCTAGGGGCCCACAGGAAGATGTAGACATGAGGCTTAGGAGTTAGATAGTTCGTGTAGCACTCCTGGTCCCTCCACTTTGTAATTCCAACTCCAAGGAAAGGGGGTGGTTGTGGCAAACATGAGACTCTGTTGGTTTAATAGGTTAGATACGAGTGATTGCCATGGAAATACCTAGAAACCATCCCTAAGATTGAATTTGCAAATTTATTTCTCTTACCTCTTCTCTTCCCCCTTCTCCTTCTTCTAACAAATGTCGTCCTGGTCACTTCTTGTGTGTAATTGTTCGAGTCAGTATCAGTGGAACTCCTGAAGAAGTCAAAGTGATGGATTCATTTATGAATGAAGTGGTGAAGGAGGACTAGTAACTGTGTCTGACCATCTTCATAGTCGTGCTTAGTCTCTGCCAAAACTGCTTGCTACCACTGACCACTAAACACAAGCATGAAGCGTCCAGAATTTCTGAAAGGAAATGCCGATAATTAATGCCAAGTCCAGGATATTAACTAGCTGGATCTGAAGAACAGAGGCTTTTTCTTCTCATAATAGTCATAAAATACAATAGGTGGCATTTTAAATATTTAATCAAATATGAATAATAAATAACACTGTAAATAAAAGGTCAGAAGCTAGCCTAACACTGGAGATCTCTAACACTCATGGGGGAAAAACACTGGAGTATTTATTCTAGGCAAATTCCCCACATGGTCTCCAGGGGATGGTCTGACTGACCTAAAAGGTCTTTCCCATTTTTTGGTTTATTTGGTTTTGTGAGAAACATGCTTCTAAATGTTTGTACTCAGGAAACACACAGGAGGCCTCCAGTCTTCATTAAATAAGAAAAATATTAAATTTTTAAATCTCCAAGGTCACATTTATGTTTACATTTCAAGCTAAAATATACAGGTCTTGAGTTTTGTTGGATTCAGCCCTTTGATTGTGTTTGTTGGTTGGCTGAAATATTGTATCATTTATGACTTTTCATTAGTGGTGACCAATTTGATTAGCCCCTCTATCATTTCCTACCCTAGTCCCACATTGGAGTATTCCCAGATGAAATGAATTTAGGAAAGCAAAGGGGGTAAGAAGAACTCGCGTAGTGCGGCAGTCAAGCAAACTAATAGAAAAGCAAAGCAAATGGCTTAAACATTGAAGCTGAAAAATTAAGATATTACTTGCCAATAATTGCCGTACGCTCCAAAATTTGAGAGGTGATTTTATGCTGTTATTTTACACAGCTGATGTAGTTTCCACTCCTATTGCTTGTTTACAGGAGTTGCCAAAATTTGAAATAAATGCTGGTCGAGTAAGGAATTTTTTTTTTCTTTTTCATTTTAGCTTTCTGCTTTCCTTCTGTTGAAACTTTTCATTTTGGATTCATTTCACCTTTGGGCTTGGCTAAGTTAATATGTAGAATAAAATGCATATAGGCTTTGTTTAACAACTGATGTATTTTGTAAATGATGCAGCAGGACATGACATTGCCACTTCAGCTCTGAGGCGAAACAGAATCCTTACCCAATTACACACACTGTGGAAAACAAAGAGTTTACTTTGTACAAGATGACTGGCCATTAATGCCCAATCAGAAAACTTCTGATGGGTTTTTCCCACATATCTTAAATTTGGCTCAATTATAATTCCAAATCCATTATTAAAATTAGTATCTTCTACAAAACTCATATAATCTGAACATTTAGAGTTTGTGTAGAGGGAATAAGCAATACAGAGTGTTGAGTATAGTTTATGTGAGTAAAATATAAAACAAGGAGTTTAAAACCCACTTTTCTTTTACTTCACTTTCGTCTATTATTTATTCTGAATTGTATTTTATAGCAAAGTGTTTGAAAAATCTGAAGCACAAACAACATATGGAGGACTAAATATTTTGTAGGCTTAATGATGTATTAGTATTTTGCTTTGTATGAAATTCTAATCACCAGATATGTTTATCACTGCAGATGGGAAATGCAGGCCCCTGATACCTCGGGGGATTACAGAATCCAAACATCTGTACCGGGGGAGAAAAAAAAATTCCCATTGCAAGCTATGAAATGTAAAAGAATGAATTAATGAGAAAAATGAATGGAAATAAAGTTTATTATTAATACTATCTTATATTTCTAATTACCAAGGAACTCTGCATGCCTTAGAGATCTTGATTCCATCCTTTAAAAATGTAATGAGATATTAAAACACATTCCAGATTCAAGCTTAGAGAAATGTGCAAAACTCTTTATTCCATTTTTAGTTAGATGATTTGGAGCTGAGTTAAAACTTGCCATAATTAATACAGTCCACATCTTAGACTTTCATACAATGGAAACACCTGGCTCATAATTGACTGTTTCACTAAATTCAACCAGATATTTTCTAAACACTTTAAAACTATTAATTGGAAAACATAGAGGGATGGGTTGTTTTGGTTATGTGAATGTACTGGTTTAATTAAACAGTCAAAAATGATGGCTCTGAAAGATATATTGAATCTTGAACATGTATTGAAATTTATTTCTTCTAAAAACTATTTTATACATGCTCTTTTTCTCAAGACTTATCTCTTTATGGTGCAGCCAACTGCAAGGAAACAAGATTTGCGTTTGGTTCTGATGACTAATTTGCTGATTTATTCAAGTCATTTTAATTTTTAAAACATTTTTTGAGGAGCTCTTCTAGAAGAAAGGATGAACTCAAAAGACTCTCACAATCATGTGTAAAAAAGAGAAGTACAAATAATGGTTACCTTGCAGAGCATGATTTGCCTTATCATAAATTCTAATATATATGAAAAGACTTTTATATGAACTTTTGAAGCTATGTGTTATATATAGCTTAAGCACATTTTTAAGTTTACCTTTGAAAATAATAGTTTTAATGGCATTGGGAATTGGGGGGAAAAAAGGGCATCAAACAATAATATCCACTAGCATGGGTTCTGGAGCTTAATACCTGGATTCGATTTCTAATCTGTGACTTGGGGGCAAGTTAGTGATTAGTACCTCCGACTTCACATCTAAAGAATGTAGATAATAACAATACTTGTCTTATAGACTTGCTTTGAGGAATAAATTAGAATATAGGCATGTGTGTATTGGGATATGTTTGTACAAGTGTGTATATTTACATTGATTAGATATGGATGTGTCTGTATTTCGAATTGTGAGTATCTTAGATCATAGCTGGCATAAGTGCCATATTCGTTTTATCTATCTTTTTAAACCATTTTATAATTTGTTTGTGATTCACAGTTTATATAAAGTATAAAATCTGAGAAATCAATATTCTACTGTTAGGTTGATTTGTGATCTTTGATGTTTACTATTGCAATTATTTGGGGGCACCACACACCATGCCCATATAAGACAGCGAGCTGAATCAATAAATGTGTGTGCTCTGAAGGCACTATTGACTGGCTGTTCTCCTTTATCTTTCCTTCCCCTTGGATATTGCTATTCCCTGAGATATGAAAATATTGAACTTAGTTCAATTAATAACCCTAGAATGGCCTCAATGTGTTTAAGTGAAAGGAAGAGTCACATGACTCTCACTTTAAATTAAAAGCTATAAATCATTAATCTTAGTGAGGAAGATATGTCAAAAGTCAACATAGGTCAAAAACTCTTCCTCTTGTACTAAACAGCTAGCCAACTTGTGAATGCAAAGGGAGAAGTTCTTGAAGGAAATTTAAAGTGCTACTCCAGTGAACACATGGATGATAAGAAAGGGAAACTACTTTATTAATGATACGGAGAAAATTTAGTTGTCTGTCTGGAAGATCCAACCAGCCGCAGTATTTCCTTAAGCCAAAACCTCATCCAGAGCCTGCCCTAACTCTCTTCAATTTTGTAAAGACTGAAAAATGTGAGGAAGCTATAGAAACAAAGTTTGAACCTAGAGGATGTTGGTTCATGAGGTTTAAGGAAAGAAGCCATCTCCATAATATAAAAGCACAAGGTGGAGCAGCAAGTGCTGAAATAGTAGCTACTACAGCAAGTTATCCAGAAGATCTAGAAGAGGTCATCGATCAAAGTGGCTACTCTAAGCAACAGATTTTCAAGGTAGTCAAAGCAGCCTTCTATTGGAAGCGGATGCCTTCTAGGACTTTCATAGCTAGAGAGGAGACATCAATGCCTGGCTTTATAGTTTCAAAGGACAGGCTCATTCTCTTGTTAGGGGTCAATGTAACTGGTGACTTGAAAGTTAAAATCAGTGCTCACTTAGAATTCCAAAAATTCTCAGGCTCTTAAGAATTATGCTAAATCTTCTCTGCCTGTGCTCTATAAATGGAACAACAAAACCTAGATGATAGCACATCTGTTTACATCCTTGTTTACTGGATATTTTAATCCCACTGTTGAGACCTACTGTTCAGAAAAAAGAAAAAAAAAGATTCCCTTCAAAATATAACTATTGATAATGAACCTAGTCATGTAAGACCTGTGATGGAGATGTACAATGACGTGACTGTTTCCGTACATCCTAACACAAGCATCCATTTTGCCACCCATGGAACAAGGAGTCATTTTGACTTTTAAGTCTTATTTTTAAGAAATATATTTTGTAAAGCTGCCATGGACAGTGACTCCTCATTGGATCTAGGAAACATAAATCAAAAACCTCCTGGAAAAGATTCACCATTCTATATACCATCATGAATATTCAATTCATAATTCAATATTTGTGATTCAATATTAATGTTAAAGGGGATTGGAAGGAGTTGATTCCAGCCCTTACGGATGACTTGGGGAGTTCAAGACTTCAGTGGAAGAAGTAAGTGTAGATGTGGTAGAAATAGCAAGAGAACTAGAATTAGAAGTAGAACCTAAGGATGTGACTGAATTTCTGTAATCTCATGATAAAACTTGAACAGATGAGGAGGCTTCTTCTGGATAAGCAAAGAGTGGTTTCTTGAGATGGAACCCACTCCTGGTGAAAAGGCTGTGAACAGTGTTAAAATGACAGAAAAGGATCTAGAATATTACATAAACGTGGTTTATAAAGAAGTGGCAGGGTTTTAGAGGGTTTACAATGTTGACAGAAGTTCAACTGTGGGTAAATGCTATCAAACAGTATAATGTACTACAGAGCAATCTTGCATGAAAGGAAGAGCTAGTCTATACAACAGACTTCATTGTTGTCTTATTTTAAGAGACTGTGCCAGCCACCCCATCCTTTAGCACCTGATCAGTCAGTAGCCATTAACACTGAGACAAGACCCTGAAGCAGCAAAAAGATGATATGATTTGCTCAAGACTCGGATGATGGTTAGTGCTTTTTAACAATAAACTATTTTTTATTTAATGTATGTACATTTTTAGACATAATGCTTTTACACACTAAGACTACAGTATAGTGTAAAAATATATTTTATATACATAGGGAAACCAAAAACTTGATGTGACTCACTTTTCACCAGGATATTTGCTTTATTGTGGTAGTCTGGAAGTGAACTCACAGTATCTCAGGGGTATGTCTATAATGGTTCAGAATTACAGTTCATTTACCTAAAAGTCCTTCAGTCTTTCAAAGCAAGAAATGTTTTATAGATTATGGTTACCTTTAGTAATTGTTTTAAGAAGTATATTTGTTTAAAATTTTCCCATATATATTTATAGCTATCCGGTTCACATGTTCTCTTTATCTTTAAAACAAAATACTTTCAAGAAAATGTTAAGAAAAAAAATGGGTAAACACAGCTAACTCTTTGGGAATTTGGCATCATTTAGATTTTAAAATGTACCTATACAAAATGAAGTTGGGTGTTTCTCAATATTGTTTTGAACATTTTAAGCTGCTCAATTTTTCCCCCTTTACATTAAAAAACCTATTAACTGTAACTTCAACTCAATTGTAGGAAAGAACAAAAAAGTAAAAAGATTTTAAAACCATGAAGAAAAGTGGAAATTGTGAAGGCATCATACATATCATTTGGAATAGATAATACAGGCTTCAATCTTCCTATAAAAGGGAAGTTAATGTCTGTGAATTGCCTCTACAATAAAATAAAATGAAATATATTATTAAAAACAAATATCCAGCATAGGGAATTATTAATATATAATAGATGTTTAAGATCTACTTTTTCATTATTGACTGGATTGATTATCAAATGGGCTAAGTGATGCCTAGCTATATGATTTCAATACTGGTCAAGATAAAGATCATCATTTTACTTAGAAGTAATGACCTCCAGCTAAGGAAACTTTCCCTATTGCAATGTCTTATTTAAGGCATCTCTATGAAATGCAAATAATTATACACAATTGATCCAAATAAACACTATTTGTGTTTAACTTTTAAACTTGAACACTGCTACATATCTTGCCAAATTCTAGTTTTTAATTTGGCAATATTATGCAAAAAATAGAACAGGATTGAAAACTGTCAGCGTAAATCTTGCAGAAAGCCATAGGATTTCAGGTAGTAGGTGAAGGTGACATTGGAGTACTCTTTTATAACCTGCAAAGCCATTGATTAACTCAGGAACAATTTGATCAATAACCAACTAAAACTGTGAAAAATGCCAAGAACTGTGAAATAATGGGTGCTTCAGAATAATGTATTTAAAAAAAAGAGTTAAGAGAAGCCCTTAGGAAAGCTTATGAATCCCTGTAATATTTTTGGATAAGGATTTCTTTCCTGAATTTAAAGTTGATTTTGAAGTGGAGATGTCATTTCATCGTATCATATGTTTTTATGAGGAAAATGTACACATTGAAAATAATTACTCTTTGTATTATTAATCTAAGAATGAGTACATGATTCTAACTATAACATAAATATGGCTAAACAAAAGTATACATTGTTTTTAAGTTAACATTCCAAAGGATACAATTTTTCACTACATACCAAGAGATTCATTTTAAGAGATATATCCTGAGGTACCCATTATTGTTTAAGAAGAGGGGCTTCATTTCTGGCTCAAAGTTCAACTCTAATCTGTATTTGGGGAAAGCACACATGCATACATGCACACACATTTTTGTATAATATTTTTATTTGTACAAAGTTAGTCAGCCATCATGCAATGTTTCCAACAAACTTTTTAAAGTAGAAATTTAAAATGTTCCAAATTTCCTTTTGTTCTGAATATAGTTTAATTTGACTCTGGGCTATTAGCTTTTCTGATCTGAAGCATGATCCTCTTAAGTATTATTTTAAAAATAAGAAATATGAAAAGAGAAAACATAAATGTAATTGTTGGTATTTTCTTTTTTTTTTTAACTTTTTTTATTAAAAAAATTAACAAACAAAACATTTAGATATCATTCCATTCTACATATACAATCAGTAATTCTTAATATCATCACATAGTTGCATATTCATCATTTCTTAGTACATTTGTATAGATTTAGAAAAAGAAATAAAAACAACAGAAAAAGAAATAAAATGATAATAGAGAAAAAAAGACTACACATACTATACCCCTTACCCCTCGCTTTCATTTACCACTAACATTTCAAACTGAATTTATTCTAACATTTGTTCCCCCTATTATTTATTTTTATTCCATATTTGATCTGGTAGCTAAAAGGAGCATTAGACATAGGTTTTCACATTCACAGAGTCTCATTGTGAAAGCTATATCATTGTTCATTCATCATCAAGAAACATGACTACTGGAACACAGCACTACACTTTCAGGCAGTTCCCTCCAGCCTCTCCACTACATCTTGAACAACAAGGTGATATCTACTTAATGAGTAAGAATAACCTCCAGGATAACCTCTGGACTCTGGAATCTCTCAGCCATTGACACTTTGTCTCATTTTACTCTTCCCCCTTTTGGTCGAGAAGTTTCTCTCAATCCCTTGATGTTAATTCTCAGCTCATTCTAGGGTTTTTCTCAGTCCCTTGATGCTGAGTCTCAGCTCATTCCAGGATCTCTGTCCCACGTTGCCAGGTGGGACACATCCCTGGAAGTCATGTCCCACGCAGAGAGGGGGAGGGTGGTGAGACTGCTCATTGTGTTGGCTGGAGAGAAGGGCCACACCTGAGCAACAGAAGAGACACTCTTAGGGGTGACTCTTAGGCCTAAATTTTAAGTAAACTTGACCTATCTTTTGTGGGGTTAAGTTTCATGTGAACAAACCCCAAGCCTGGGGGCTCAGCCTATAGCTTTGGTTGTCCACACTGCTTGTGAGAATATCAAGAATTCAACTTGGGAAAGTTGAATTTCTCCCCACTTTCACCATTCCCTGAAGGGGGCTTGCAAATACTTTTCCAGTCACTGATCAAATCATCCTGGGATTCATCAGGGGATCACTCTGGACAAACCAACAAAATCTCATGTTCTACCTGAGATTCCAAGTACTTATGAAATTCAATCAAACTATCTACATGAGTTATATTAGGAAATGCTCTAGTCAAAATCTAAATTTTTTAGCAAACATTTTTTGCTTTAGTCTCACACACAAGGTGACATTTTAAACTATTAATTATCATCTATTTTCAGCACCCTGCAGTAATGACATTCCTTTGTTCTTCCTCATGCCAAAACATTTTTAAAATTTGTACATTGTACATTTCACTATTATTACGCACTCTAGGCATTCCTAGATTATACCATCTCGATCTTTAACATCTATCTTTCTTTCTGATTTCATTTATGTCCCCAGCCCTCCTCCCTCTATCATTCTCATATGCAGCTTTATTCAGTATTTTGACATAATTACATTAGTTAGGTAGTATTGTGCTGTCCATTTCTGAGTTTTTGTATCCAGTCCTGTTGCATGGTCTGTATCCTGTCAGCTCCAATTACCCACTATCTTACCCTATTTCTGTCTCCTGATGGTCTCTGTTACCAACGACATATTCCAAGTTTATTCACTAATGTCGGTTCATATCAGTGAGACCATATAGTATTTGTCCTTTAGATTTTGGCTAGTCTCACTCAGCATAATGTTCTCAAGGTCTATCCATGTTGTTACATACTTCATAACTTTATTCTGTCTTAGAGCTGTATAATATTCCATTGTATGTATATACCACAGTTTGTTTAGCCACTCGTCTGTTGATGGACATTTTGGCTGTTTCCATCTCCTTGCAATTGTAAATAATGCTGCTATAAACATTGGTGTGCAAATGTCCATTTGTGCCTTTGCCCATAAGTCCTCTGAGTAGATACCTAGCAATGGTATTGCTGGGTCATAGGGCAATTCTATATTCATCTTTTTGAGGAACCGCCAAACTGCCTTGCACAGTGGTTGCGCCATTTGACATTCCCACCAACAGTGGATAAGTGTGCCTCTTTCTCCACATCCTCTCCAGCACCTGTCATTTTCTATTTTGTTGATAATGGCCATTCTGGTGGGTGTGAGATGATATCTCATTGTGGTTTTGATTTGCATTTCTCTAATGGCCAGGGGCATTGAGCATCTCTTCATGTGCCTTTTGGCCATTTGTATTTCCTCTTCTGAGAAGTGTCTGTTCAAGTCTTTTTCCCATTTTGTAATTGGATTGGCTGTCTTTTGTTGTTGAGTTGAACAATCTCTTTATAAATTTTGGATACTAGACCTTTATCTGATATGTCATTTCCAAATATTGTCTCCCATTGTGTAGGGTGTCTTTTTACTTTTTGATGAAGTTCTTTGATGCACAAAAGTGTTTAATTTTGAGGAGCTCCCATTTATTTATTTCTTTCTTCAGTGCTCTTGCTTTAGGTGTAAGGTCCATAAAACCGCCTCCAGTTGTAAGATCCATAAGATATCTCCCAACATTTTCCTCTAACTGTTTTATGGTCTTAGACCTAATGTTTAGACCTTTGATCTATTTTGAGTTAACTTTTGTATAGGGTGTGAGATACGGATGCTCTTTCATTCTTTTGCATATGGATATCCAGTTCTCTAGGCACCATTTATTGAAGAGACTGTTCTGTCCCAGGTGAGTTGGCTTGACTGCCTTATCAAAGATCAAATGTCCATAGATGAGAGGGTCTATATCTGAGCACTCTATTCAATTCCGTTGGTCGATATATCTATCTTTATGCCAGTACCATGCTGTTTTGACCACTGTGGCTTCATAATATGCCTTAAAGTCCGGCAGCGTGAGACCTCCAGCTTCGTTTTTTTTCCTCAAGTTATTTTTTAGCAATTCGGGGCACCCTGCCCTTCCAGATAAATTTGCTTATTGGTTTTTCTATTTCTGAAAAGTAAGTTGTTGGGATTTTGATTGGTATTGCGTTGAATCTGTAAATCAATTTAGGTAGAATTGACATCTTAACTATATTTAGTCTTCCAATCCATGAACACAGTATGCCCTTCCATCTATTTAGGTCTTCTGTGATTTCTTTTAACAGTTTCTTGTAGTTTTCTTTGTATAGGTCTTTTGTCTCTTTAGTTAAATTTATTCCTAAGTTTTTAATTCTTTTAGTTGCAATTGTAAATGGAATTTGTTTCTTGATTTCCCCCTCAGATTATTCGTTACTAGTATATAGAAACACTACAGATTTTTGAATGTTGATTTTGTAACCTGCCACTTTGCTGTACTTGTTTATTAGCTCTAGTAGTTTTGCTGTGGATTTTTCAGGGTTTTCAACATATAGTATCATATCATCTGCAAAGAGTGATGGTTGTACTTCTTCCTTTCCAATTTTGATGCCTTGTATTTCTTTTTCTTGCCTAATTGCTCTGCCTAGAACTTCCAACACGATGTTGAATAGCAGTGGTGATAGTGGACATCCTTGTCTTGTTCCTGATGTTAGGGGAAAGTTTTCAATTTTTCCCCATTGAGGATGATATTAGCTGTGGGTTTTTCATATATTCCCTTTATCATTTTAAGGAAGTTCCCTTGTATTCCTATCCTTTGAAGTGTTTTCAACAGGAAAGAATGTTGAATCTGGTCAAATGCCTCTCTGCGTCAATTGAGATGATCATGTGATTTTTCTGCTTTGATTTGTTGATATGGTGTATTACATTAATTGATTTCCTTGTGTTGAACCATCCTTGCATACCTGGGATGAATCCTACTTGATCATGATGTATAATTCTTTTAATGTGTTGCTGGATTCAATTTGCTGGAATTTTGTTGAGGATTTTTGCATCTATATTCATTAGAGAGATTGGTCTGTAGTTTTCTTTTTTTGTAATATCTTTGCCTGGTTTTGGTATGAGGGTGATGTTGGCTCCATAGAGTGAGTTAGGTAGCTTTCCCTCCTCTTCAATTTTTTTGAAGAGTTTGAGCAGGATTGGTACTAATTCTTTCTGGAATGGAAGGTAGAATTCACATGTGAAACCATCTGGTCCTGGACTTTTCTTTTTGGGGAGCTTCTTAATGACTGATTCAATTTCTTTACTTGTGATTGGTTTGTTGAGGTCATCTATTTCTTCTTGGGTCAAAGTTGGTTGTTCATGCCTTTATAGGAAGTTGTCCATTTCATCTACATTGTTGCATTTATTAGCATAAAGTTGTTCATAGTATCCTGTTATTACCTCCTTTATTTCTGTGAGGTCAGTGGCTATGTCTCCTCTTCCATTTCTGATCTTATTTATTTGCATCCTCACTCTCTCCTTCTTTTGGTCAATCTTGCTAAGGGCCCATCAATCTTATTGATTTTCTCATAGAACCAACTTCTGGTCTTATTGATTTTCTCTATTGTTTTCATGTTCTCAATTTCATTTATTTCTGCTCTAATCTTTGTTATTTCTTTCCTTTTGCTCGGTTTGGGGTTAGTTTGCTGGTCTTTCTCCAGTTTTTCCAAATGGACAGTTAATTCTCGAATTTTTGCCCTTTCTTCTTTTTTGATATAGGCATTTAGGGCAATAAATTTCCCTGTTAGCCCTGCCTTTTCTGTGTCCCATAAGTTTTGATATGTTGTGTTTTCATTTTCATTTGCCTTGAGATATTTACTGATTTCTCTTGTAATTTCTTCCTTGACCCACTGGTTGTTTAAGAGTGTGTTGTTGGGCCTCCACATATTTGTGAATTTTCTGGCACTCTGCCTATTATTGATTTCCAACTTCATTTTTGTGAATTTTCTGGCACTCTGCCTATTATTGATTTCCAACTTCATTTTTGTGAATTTTCTGGCACTCTGCCTATTATTGATTTCCAACTTCATTCCTTTATGATGTGAGAAAGTGTTGTGTAGGATCTTTTTAAATTTGTTGAGACTTGCTTTGTGACCCAGCATATGGTCTGTCTGTGAGAATGATCCATGAGCACTTGAGAAAAAGGTGTGTATCCTGCTGTTGTGGGGTGTAATGTCCTATAAATGCCTGTTAAGTCTAGCTCATTTATTGTAATATTCAAATTCTCTGTTTCTTTATTGATCCTCTGTCTAGATGTTCTGTCCATTGATGAGAGTGGGGAATTGAAGTCTCCAGCTATTATGGTAGATGTGTCTATTTCCCTTTTCAGTATTTGCAGTGTTTGCCTCATGTATTTTGGGGCATTCTGGTTCGGTGCATAAATATTTATGATTGTTATGTCTTCCTGTTTAATTGTTCATTTTATTAGTAGAAGTGTCCTTCTTTGTCTCTTTTAACTGTTTTACATTTGAAGTCTAATTTGTTGGATGTTAGTATAGCTACTCCCGCTCTTTTCTGGTTGTTATTTGCATGAAATATCTTTTCCCAACCTTTTACTTTCAACCTATGTTTATCTTTGGGTCTAAGATGTGTTTCCTGTAGACAGCATATAGTCGGATCTTGTTTTTTAATCCATTCTGCCAGTCTTTGTCTTTTGATTGGGGAGTTCAATCCATTAACACTTAGTGTTATTACTGTTTGGGTAGTACTTTCCGCTACCATTTTGCCTTTTGTATTTTATATGTCATATCTAAATTTTCCTTCTTTCTACACTCTTCTCCACACCTCTCTCTTCTGTCTTTTTGTATCTGTCTCTAGTGCTCCCTTTAATATTTCTTGCAGAGCTGGTCTCTTGGTCACAAATCCTCTCAGTGACTTTTTGTCTGAGAATGTTTTAATTTCTCCCTCATTTTTGAAGGACAATTTTGCTGGATATAGAAGTCTTGGTTGGCAGTTTTTCTCTTTTAGTAATTTAAATATATCATCCCACTGTCTTCTCGCCTCCATGGTTTCTGCTGAGAAATCTACACATAGTCTTATTGGGTTTCCCTTGTATGTGATGGATTGCTTTTCTCTTGCTGCTTTCAAGATCCTCTCTTTCTCTTTGACCTCTGACATTCTGACTAGTAAGTGTCTTGGAGAACATCTATTTGGATCTATTCTCTTTGGGGTATACTGCACTTCTTGAATCTGAATTTTAAGTCTTTCATAAGAGTTGGGAATTTTTCAGTGATAATTTCCTCCATTATTTTTTTACTTCCTTTTCCCTTCTCTTCTCTTTCCAGGACACCCATAACACGTGTATTTGTGCACTTTTATTATCATTCAATTCCCTGAGTCCCTGCTCATATTTTTCCATTCTTTTCCCTATAGTTTCAGTTTATTTTTGGATTTCAGATGTTCCATCCTCCAGTTCACTAATCCCAACCTCTGTCTCTTGAAATCTACTGTTGTAGGTTTACATTGTTTTTTTCTCTTCTACTGTATCTTTCATTCCCGTAAGTTCTGTGATTTGTTTTTTCAGACTTTCCATTTCTTCTTTTTGTTCATTCCTTGCCTTCTTCATGTCCTCCCTCGATTCACTGATTTGGTTTTTGATGAGGTTTTCCATTTCTGTTCGTATATTCAGAATTAGTTGTTTCAGATCCTGTATCTCATTTGAACTATTGGTTTGTTCCTTTGACTGGGCCATATCTTCAATTTCCTGGTGTGATGTGTTATTTTTTGCTGGCGTCTAGACATTTAATTACCTTAATTAGTTTATTCTGGAGATTGCTTTCGCTTATCTTACCTAGGGTTTTCTTGCTAGATAAGTTTGTTGTCTATCTGTTCTTTGACCTTCAGTCCAGTTTTTTATGGGTCTCTAGCTTAAGTTTTGTTTAACAGAGGGTAATTTTTCAGTTCTTGTTTTCTTGTTTCTTGTCCTGCTTGTAAGGTGCCTTTTCCCTCCCCACCCTTAGTAGGGTTTACATAGGTATTACAGACTCCAGCTGGGTTTTCCCAGACTAAACTGGCCTCCTCTCAGGGAAGGAGTCACCTGCATCTGTTTTCCCTGAGGGTGAGACCCAACAGGTTGGAAGACTTTCCTGTGAAGTCTGTGGGCTCTGTTTTTCTTATCCTGCCCAGTATGTGGTGCTTGTCTGTCTGTGGGTCCCACCAGCAAAAGATGTTGTGGCTCCTTTAACTTTGGAAGGCTCTCCCTGCTGGGGGCATGGTGGAGACAGAGGAGAGGTTGTAGGCAGGTTTTAATGGCTTCAAATTGCCAAGCCCTGGGGTCTGAATTCCTTGAGAGAGGGGTTCCACTTAAGTTGGGCTTCACCCCTCCCCTGGGGAAGACACACATGGGAGATAGCCCTGAAAGCAGTCTGTTTCTGCCTATTCCTGGAGCAGTTGCAGCCCGAGTAGTCCCACCACTGAATCCAGAGTCAGCCAAGCCTCTGTAGAAACAGCCACAAAAGCCTGTTTCTTCCCCTTTTCTCTTTTTCAGTTAGCCCAATAAGCAACCTCTGCCTTGACCAGTTTCGCCTGAGCTGGGGACCTATTTTTAGTAGTCAGAATTTGTTTATTAATGCCACAGTTGGTGTTTGGTTGGACTCAGTCCCTGCTACTGTTAGATTCTCTTTCCTTTCTCTCCGGGAAGCCACCTTTGGGGGAGGGGCACCGTGCACCGGCCGCTGTGGCTTGGGGAACTCATGGTTCCGGAGACTTGCAGCCGGTCCAGCTGGTCCAGACTGGGGTATGCTGTGTGTCTGGTGACTATCATGGCTCCGGGAGCTGTTCTGTACTGTTTCTGGTTATTTAGTAGTTGTTCTGGAGGATGAACTAAAACGTGCACATTGCTAAGCTGCCATCTTGGCCCCTCCCCTAATTGTTGGTATTTTATAAATGAGAAAAGATAACTAGGTCATATTTTCTTAAAGGGAAATATCTATAGGAAACTTTATTTCCATAATTCCAATATGATAATTTTATAATTGTAGTTAAATTTGAACCTTATTTTTATTTTCTAGATTTATTTCATGCACAGAAAATATTGATATTTAACAAAAGATACCAACTCATTTTTTCCAAATTAGTTCCCTGCCGTGGACTTCATTTAATCCTTCTACCCTTAGGCTAACTTTTATTTTGGATAGATCAACACTAACTGGCTGGTAAGCAAGCAAACCCTCAGCTAGCTGTATGGACTGGAGACAATCTGACCAGGGAAATTTGAAATAAGGTATAAGGTTGGGGTTATGCAAAAAGTAAGAGCAGTCTAAGCCTTTTAGTCTTAAAAAGCTAGGGGATCCAGAACTCTACTGTTATCTTTTATCTAAAGTGGGGTGGGCTAAGAAGTTTGCTTAAATTGATAAATGTGTCAAATATTATTTAAACAGCTCAATGCCAGAGTTTAGTTAAATAACCATCATCCTAAGCAAACATACTTGATGGATTTTTCAATTTAATGATAGAAAATACTGTTGATATTTTCTTGAATCAAAGCCAAAACATCATTTGCTCCATTTTCTAGTCTTATGACTGGCATATAGTCTTTACAGCATTCCCAAGTGATTTAATTTTCTCATTTTGCAATGAGAGTTACAATCATGACAGAAAAGGTTATGTCCTTCAGAGATAGATTTCTATGAACACTAAGATTTTACCAGGATTCTTATTAGCATTTGCTAAAATATACTTTTCCATGTCAGATAAATGTATCCATAATTTCCAAGCTAAGCCAGATAATGTAAACTGAAAGTAGGGTTCACTTACAGTGTGCTTTGTACCTGATAATTGTCGATGAGCTATTGTATTAATAAATAACAAACATTTTTCATGGGAGTATTCTAATATCTGCGTTCTGTCCATTTTGACTTTTTCACAAAACATAGGAACAATGTGAAGATATTATACAGACATTTTACTTGGCTACTTTTCATAAAATGTGACTTGAATTAATTGTCTTACTAAAATTTTAAACTTTTATCAGATGTCCAAAGCTTGACTCATAATCAAATACCACAAATATCATATACTGTTACTTACCAGGGTTGAGGGATCCTTTTTGTCAGTGAACCACGAATACGTTATGGCAAAATGCTCTGCTGAGGAATGATTACATGGAATTCATGTGCTCATAAAACTGAAGGATTCAGTGCCTAAAGACATTTCTATTCTTCTAAGCAAGCTAATGTTTCATGCCTCCCTAATGGAGGACAGAGATCATGGATCTCAGCTTTTCAAATTTTAGCCAGATCAAATAACAAGGTTTTTCCAAATAATAATATCATATCTTCTTTCTTCATTATAAGACAAGTATCTATGGTTCACTCTGGTGCCTATGTCCAAGAGATTTCTCTGTGGTAAAATTGAATAATCTGAAGAGACTTAAAAGCCAAAGCATTTCCAAATAGACTGAAAAGAATTCCAGATACTCTCCTTGATAATCTTTGTTATTAGAATTTGAGACAATAGCATAAATGTCTCAATCTCCAACCCCATCCAAGGACTTACTAATGTGCTTCTTAGTTCTTAGGAGGACAACAGGGGCAGTAACACAATTTAATATTACCCTGTGCTTCAGCTCCCAATTTTTTCTATCCTCTTAGCATATTGGGTTTGAGCCCAGAAAGGGCTTCCATAGTCCTATTTAAGCGTTTAAGATTTAACAAGAGAGGATGTATTAGTCTAGGTTCTATAGGGGAAAAGAACCAATAGGAGATACCTGTAAATATTGTGAGATTTTATAAGAATTGTCTCACTCACCTGTGGTGATGAACAAGTTCAAATACCATAGGGCAGGCTGCAAGTGAGGAACTCTAATGAAGATTCAGTGACTTCTCCAGGAGAAGCTGGCTGGCTGAAGTAGGAATGGAAGTTCTCTCTTCTGATTGCCTAAATCATCATGTTTCCTTTAAAGCCTTCAATTGATTTAATGAGATGTCTCTCATTATTAAAGGCAGTCTCCTCAATTGATTGTAGATGTAATCAGCTATAGATGTAATCAACTTAGTGAAGATTTAAGTCCATGAGATGTCCTCAGAGTAGCAATCCATCCAGTGCTTGCTTGACCAAAGGATTGGGCACCATAACCTGGCCAAGCTGACACATGAACTAATCATAACAGGGTGGGTTTAAGAGACACATCACAGCATGAGAATCAAGAGCCACATTTCTAGAATCAAATGATCTGAGAATAAAATATGGTTCTCTTATTTCCATGCTGTGTGATCTTGTTCACATTACTTGGTATCTCTGTGCTATAGTATCCTCCTATGTAAGGTAAAAAGAAAAAGTTTTATCTACTTCATATTGATTGAGGATTAAATGAGCCAATTCATGAAAAAAATCTTAGAGAAGACAGACAAATAGCAGATACTTAGTAAATATTTTCTAGTGTTGCTACAAAATATTATTGAACCACCTGATTTTACCCTTATTTTTCCAGCCTCCATCTTGATTTTGCTCAGATTTTTCTAATTCCACTAAACTAACTTTTTAGCATGAAATAGAAATGAAAGTTGCAGAAGATAATAAATGCAAACTCCTTTTCTACCCCTTAGAAAAGGTGGTATGAGAAATCAGTTATTTGCTCCAGAAAACCAGAGTCATCTTCATATCTCTTTCACATCCCTTTCAATAAAAAAGCCAAGTTGGTTCATTCTACCTCTAAATAATATCTGAATTTCGCTCTCTTCCCCTCTACTACTATATTTTCCTATCCAAAGGTAATGTCATATTTCATCTGGTCTTGAAGTGTTCACACCAACACTTCCATAAAATTCTCTTTGGCTGTCCATAGCTCTTAGAATAAAACACACAATCCTTAGCCTGTTCTCCAAATATCTATATGATCTGGCTCCCAATTGGCTCTCCAGGCCCATGTATCAGTTTCTCTCTCACTCGTAGTTGCCTGACATACTGATTTTCCTTCTGCCCAAGGAATGATGTGAATGCCTTCCACTCATGTGCCTGTATGATTTCTTCCTGGGATGCCCTCTCTTACCCTCTTTGCATTTACTTAACCTTCAGGTCTTAACCTACTTGCTTCTTTCTCAATGAAGGATTTCCTAAAAACTTTGACCACATCATGGGCTCCTGTTTTCCACTCTGCTGGCACACTGTGCTTCTCTTTGATAGAAATTACCATGGTTACAATGACAAAAATATTAATTTAATAATTTGTTAAGCATGTCCCTGTCAGCTAAACTAGAAGTCCTTTGAAGGTTGCAACATGACCTTCTCTGCCCACATTACATAAATAACAGATAGCTTATTAGGATATGACAAATCCTTTGAATCAGTGCATTCCTTCTTTGCTTCCATCAGAAGCCTCGAATATGTAAAGACCACCATCTTGTAAATCATTGCTTCAGAATTCCTCTACCTTGGGTGGGGTCTGAGATCGAGACTCAGATGGATTAAGGGATTTTGGTTATAATCCTAATTTGTGGTATTGTGCATTCTTCTTGCCTTACTTATGTCAACTTTTGTTATTTATGGCTTTGGCAAAACATCATTGCAGTGTCTTTCAGTTCTCTTCCATTTTTTTTTTCAGTGTAGGACTTTTTAATCTTCCAACCTATCTCCTTTACACCAATTAATGCCATCTATCACTGTCAAAAAACAAATCCTACATAAGAACGCTTTTAGCTGGTTGAGAAAATGTACAAAAAGTATTAAGTCAATGATTTAAGTGAACTTGTATTTATTTCGATGAAACTATTTGAAAAATGGCAGCATATATATGGGCAAGACTAGTTATTGAGTTGAAAGACAAGGCTGGCTGTGCTTAGAAATTGTCAACCCCCTTGAGACTATGCTATTCCCCTTTCCAAACTCTTGCATCCCAAATTTCCTCTTTGTACCTTTCTGCCCCCATCCATCCTCATCCCTACCCCACCACCATTCAAGATGAATTAAGTACTTTTGAATTCTAGTAACAACCCAATGAAAGAGGCACCATTTGACTGCTGAGGCCTAGACAGTTAAGTAACTTCTTGATGGTCACAGTGCAGTCACTGCGGATTGGCAGGGCTCCCTTCTCCATTAGAGCAACGTTCTTGGGGTCCAGAAAAATGTTTTATTTTCTCTTAAAATCAGAAGAAAATAATTATCTTTTTGGTTACATATAATATCTTAACATGTATTAATCCTCTTTATACCAACAGTTATAAAATACAATTTTTAAGCACTTCTTTATGGGCAGCAAGGCCTTGTGGAGCCATTTTCTACGTGGTGTGTTATGGGGACACAGGCTCAGGAACAATAGAAATTTTCAGCAAATGACTGCTTTATTACTTACACAGCCAAGGTGTCCGGAAGAGCAAAGGAAAATATTCCAACCTGGCTGGTTTCCCCAGGAGACCAACTGGTAGACAGCAGCTCTGCACACCCCACTTAGCATCGGAGAGGAGAGTTGCCTGTATTGCAGAGGGTGGGTATTTATGTAACCAGGGAGAGGGAGCCTTGCCACTGAGCCAAAAGCAGGTATCAAGCAAACTTTGTGCAGAGCTCCTACCCTGTTAAGCAGCTGGGGCTGTTTGTTCCCAGTTTGGGGCTCAAAGTATGGGCAGGCCATTCCATTAAACCTGATGTCTCCTCCAGAATGTGAAATGCAAACATGTTGAAACATCTACATGTGAAGAAAAGGTGACAGCAGGTAGGCAAGGGCCTGTATAAGACCACTGATTGCGTTGTTGACTTCCCCCAGCAGGCCCACGAGGGATAAATGCCTATAGCTAACTAGAAGCTTCTTGTACGTTGTAACTGAGTCTTTGTTTTTCCAAACTGCATGTAATGAATAAGTTTCTACACTGCCATAATATTGTAGCCCTGGGATCAGGATTTTCTTAAACAGGTAGAATAACTTCTGAGTGCCTATTCTCAGTCACTGTGACACAATGCTGAGCCGGGTCTAAATGTCCTAACATAGACACAATCATTGATGGTACCCAAATATGTGCAGCCACTGTGTTTTACCCTTTAACACTAATTGCTTGGTGTCCTGTGCTTTGAGCTCTGGAATGGTTCAGGTGAACTTCTTGTATAAAGATACCACTTTTGAGTAAATATAATAATAACTGCTATTTATCTGGGCATTACATAGCTTATAGATCACTTGTCATATACAGTGGACATTTCCATACCTCTTTCTACCTTGCTCCCTGACTTCTGTTCTTGAGGATTTACACCTAGTTTTTCTTCCCAAAGACATTTTTGCCTTCTTTCTGCCTCACAGTATTCTATTAAATTTTCAGTTAACCACTAGTGTGAATTGATAAAGTGGCTGATTTTATACTCTGGTTTGGTACTTGAACACATCTTTCAAATTATAACTAGAAATTATCGGTCTTTAAAGCGTTTTATGTAGGTGTCTTTAATAAGATATTGAATGTTGTGCTTTTGTTCCTAAATAAATCAACTGGCTATTCAGACTACTAGGGAAAATGAAAAACCTTCTGTTCCCAAGCAACACATACCTGTTGGTATTCAACTTCCTGAGATCTGTTTCTAAGAAACCATCGCTTTTGAGATTGTTAGCAAGTTCTTCAAGGACAAATTGTTTCCCGTAATACGATCATAATACATTGAAGGGTTGATGCAATATGGAATTTAATTAATAGGAAACATTTTTTTAAATCCCCTTTTCTCTCAGCAGCTTTACAAAACTGATGTCTTGAAAGGCAGAACTGCCATGTATAACAATGACTTAATTCCACCTTCTGTTATCACTGTTTTAGGTGATTTTCCTTCTTTTCTCCTGTCTATTTCTTATCTGTCAACTAATATTATTTGCAGCAGTATTCTTTATAGAATCAGAGACTATATGAGATAAAAGGGATTTTGAGAGGTCACAGAGTGAAAGTACTTCATGCAAACCCTCCTAAAAAGATAGCTACATCATTAAGTTTTACAAAGATGAAAAGTCCGTTCGCTCGGTTATTCATTTATATGATTCACAAGGCAAGCTCCATTTTTTGGTCTATTCTGCTATCCTCTTCCTGATTTGTTATCGCTTAAGTGTAATGCCTTCTATTGTCCTTAGTTATACAACCATGCTTGGCTACTTTTTCTTAAGTTTCTATAATCCCAAAATATCTGAATGAACAATGTCAAGATGAATATTTTTAGATGAACACTAAATTCAAGATAAATGCATGCAAGTAAGAATTATGCAATAATGATTTTCCTCCTATAGCACTGTACCATTTTAAAGACATGGTCATTTAAAGTAAATATATTTCATTATAGAGTTAAAATGATTTTTTTTAATATTTAAATTTTTTTTAATTTTTAAAATATTTTTACTTCTGCATGTTAAGTTACTCAGTAACCAGAACAGTTTATATATTTTCCTAGTGATTCACTAAACATTTCTAAACATTTTAATTCTCACTTGCTATTTGGTTTTATCAACACACTTCTATCAATTGGGGCAAACACTTTCCCATTTGAAGAAAGATAACATGTAATATTTTTAACAGTTAGATGGTAAAAAAAAAAAGATATTTTGAAAAACTTTTATCTGTACAGCATTATAAATATGGGGACTTGTGAAATCAAGAGACTATAAACAGTACATATTTTGATTTCTAGGAGAAACATTAACATAGCCGATAGACTCTTTTTAAAGGTCATACCTAAAAATTAACTTACATTTAAGGTGCTTGTATAGTTTTCTAATATTCAGAAGTCAAATTCTCCAAGCCTTAGCATTAGATATTGTTAAATATAATGAGTACTTACTTTTTATAAATCACTCTTACTGAGATAAATTCATACCTCATACAATCCATCTAAAGGGTGTGACCACTATCTTCTTGTGTATTCAAAGTGGTGTGCTTTCATCACCACAACCAATTCTAGAGCATTTACACCCACAAGATGGTTCACCATGTTACACAGCCCCATTTTTTCATTCTCTAGATAGCCTTCTAGTAACATATATAGCCCTAAACTTTCCTTTTCACTCACAATCTCATTTCATATCATCACTGCTAATTGTACTCACTATAATGTGCTGCCAGCACCTCTATCCATTTCCAAACATTTACAATCAATCTTATTAAAAATTGTGCACAAACTATCAGTTCTCTATTTTCTGCCCTCATTCTAACTTCTGTTGACCTACATTCTGGCTATTAACATCATGAGCTTGCTAGTTATATATAGTTTATATTAGTGAGGTGTTTTCGTTTGCTAAAGCTGCCAGAATGCAACACACCATGGATGGATTAGCTTTTAATAAGGGCATTTATTTAGTTACAAATTTATATTTCTTTAGAGGAAAGGCAGCTGGCTTTCCTCTGGCTTTCTCTGTCACGTGGGAAGGCACACAGCGGATGTCTGCTAGGCTTCCCTCCTGGCTTCTGGGTCAAACAGTTTTCCCTGGGGTTGATTCCTTTCTCTATCTCCAAAGTCTGGGTCTGAGCTCTGACTGCTGAGATGTGGTTTGCTGAGCTGCTGAGCTCTCTTCTGACCTCTCGTTTTTAAGCCTCCAACTAATTAAATTCAGAATCACTCATTGTGGAAGGCCTTCCCCTTAGGCAACTGCAGATGCAATCAGCCATAGATGAACTTCGCATGCTGATGATTTAAGTCTACAGCAACGAACAATGAGACATCATCAACTGGCCAAGTTGACACCTGAACCTAACTATCACATGAGGTTATACAATATTTGTCCTTTTATGTCTGAATTATTTCACTCAACATAATGTCTTCAAGGGTCATTCATGTTGCCACATTCATCTAGACTTCGTTTCTTACAGCTGACTAATATTCCTTTGTATGTAAATGCCACATTTTGTTTATTCATTCATTGGTTAATGGACACTTGGCTTGTTTCCATCTCTTTGGCATCATGAATAACACCCCTTTGAATATTGGTGTGCAAAGGCCTGTTCATATCCCTGTCTTCAGTTCTTCGGTGTATATATCTTGTAGCAGAATTGCCATGTCATATGACTGTCTATATTTAGCTTCATGAGAATTGCCAAACTGTCTTCCAAAGCAGCTGTACCATTCTATATTTCCACCAACAGTGAATAACTGTTATTATCCCACATCTTCTCTAGAACTTGTAGTTTGTTTTTTTAATAGTGGTGATTATAGTAGGTGTGAAATGATATCTCACTGTCATTTTGATTTGCATTTCTCTGATATCTAGTAATGTTGAACATCTTTCCATGTGTTTTTTAGCTGTTTGTATATCTTATTCAGAAAAATGTTTATTCATTTGCCAATTTTTAATTAGGCTGTTGTATTTTTATGATTGAGTTTTAGGATCTCTTTATATACCCTAGGTATTAAACCCTTATCAGAGATATGGTTTCCAAATATTTCCTTATATTGAGTAGGCTGCCTTTTCATTCTCTTGATGAATCCTTTGAAGTGCAAAAGAACTCAATTTTGAGGAGCTCCCATTCATCTATTTTGCTTTCTTGTTCATGCTTTGGCTATAAAATCTAAGAAACTGCCTCCTACTACAAGACCTTGAAGATGCTTCTCTACATTTACAGCTGGGATTTTTATGGTTCTGGTTTTTACATACAGTTCTTTGATCCATTTTGAGTTTATTTTTTAATTAGGCTGAGGTAGGGGTCCTCTTTCATTCTTTTGGATATGAATATTCAGTTCTCTCAGCACCATTTGTTGAAGAGACTGCTCTGTACCAGTTGGGTAGACTTGGTATCCTTGTTAACAATGAATTGACCATAGATGTGAGAGTTTGTTTCTGAACATTCAGAGATTCCATTGGTTGATATCTCTGTCTTATTGCCAATAACATGCTGCTGTTACCAGACAACAGCTGTGGATTCTTCTGTCCACTACACTCAATAACCAATTCCTGAGACACTGGGGTTTCAAAGAGAGAAACAGTTTATTACTATGCATGTAGTAGGAGAGCAGATGACCTAATGGCCCAAAATCTGTCTCCCTGAATGGCAGTAATTCAGTTAGTTTTATTAGAGAAAAGATGGGCAGGGTTTAGGATAATGAGTACAGTGGTCCCAGATGATGTAATTACAGGTGATCTAATTATTGATCCTGCACAGATTGATTACATGTTTAGAAACCAAGTGTATGAAAGAAGATGGTGGAATGGGGTATAGGTGACTTGTAGATTAAAGTCTAACCTACTGCTTATGTCAGGTGGGCCCACTTAGGTTAAATCCAGTTTTGATTATCAAGATAATATGAGACTTGGGGTGGGTTAGTTCCAGGCAGGCAAGACCCTTCATTAACAGTCATTAGAGGCTATCTTTAGTGATTACAAGACTCTAAAGTTGAAAAACTGGATAACTTAAAGTATTGATGAAGTCACAAGGTTTTCACAATCACAGGGGCAGAAGATAAAGGCTACCCAACCATTATCAGAGATCAAGGCAGCTGCATTACAATTCAGAGATTTCAGGTATTTCACTTTCTACTCTGATATACCAGAAAGTGAAAGGGGATATTTATATAATGATTCAGCAGTCAAAATCATCCCCTCAATCCTGATTTCTCGGTTATACTGTTGTAACCACTGTAGTTTTGTGAAGCCCTTTAAAGTCAGGAAATAAGGCTTCCAAATTCATTTTTCTTTTTCAAGATATTTTTGGCTATTTCAGGCTCCTTACCCATTTAAATTTCTTTGGTTTTTCATTTTTTAATTAATTAAAAATATATATTTTACAAGAAAGAAACACAAACATTCTTAACATATGCTCATTCCATTCTACATATATAATCAGTAATTCACAATATCATCACATAGTTGCATATTCATCATCATGATCATTTCTTGGAACATTTGCATCAATTCAGGAAAAGATATAAAAAGACAACAGAAAAATAAAATGAAAACAGAAAAAAAAATTATACATACCATACTCCTTACCTCTCCCTTTCATTGATCACTAGCATTTCAAACTGAATTTATTTTAACATTTGTTCCCCCTATTATTTATTTTTATTCCATATGTTCTACTCGTCTGTTGACAAGGTAGATAAAAGGAGCATCAGACACAAGGTTTTCACAATCACACAGTCACATTGTGAGAGCTATATCATTATACAATCATCATCCAGAAACATGGCTACTGGAACACAGCTCTACATTTTCAGGCAGTTCCCTCCAGCCTCTCCATTACATCTTGGATAACAAGGTGATATCTACTTAATGCATAAGAATAACCTCCAGGATAACCTCTCGACTCTCTTTGGAATCTCTCAGCCATTGACACTTTGTCTCATTTCACTATTCCCCCTTTTGGTCGAGAAGGTTTTCTCACTCCCTTGATGCTGGGTCTCAGCTCATTCTAGGGTTTCTGTCCCATGTTGCCAGGAAGGTCCACACCCATGGGAGTCATGTCCCACATAGACAGGGGGAGAGTGGTGAGTTTGCTTGTTGTGTTGGCTGGAGAGAGAGTTCACATCTGAGCAAAAAAAGAGGTTCTCTTGGGGGTGACTCTTAGGCCTAATTTTAAGTAGGCTTGTCCTATCCTTTGTCTGGTTAACTTTCATATGAACAAACCCTAAGACTGGGGGTTCAGTCTATAGCTTTGGTTGTCCACACTCCTTGTGAGAATATCAAGAATTCAACTTGGAAGGTTGAATTTTCCCCCATTCTCACCATTCCCCGAAGGGGACTTTACAAATACTTTTCCACTCACTGATCAAATCATTCTGGGATTCATCAGGGCATCACACTGGACAAACGAACAAAATCTCATGTCCTACCCAAGTTTCCATGTACTTATGTTATTCAACCAACTATCTACATAAGTTATATTAGGAGATGCACTTGTCAAAATATAAATTTGTACCAATAAATATTTTTTGCTTTAGTCTAGCACATAAATTGAAATTTTAAAATATTAATTACCACCTAATTTCAGCACCCTGCAGTAATGACATTCCTTTGTTCTTCTTCATGCAAAAACATTTTTTTAAATTTGTACATTTAGTCACTATCATTATACACTCTTGGCATCCCTACATTATACCATCTCAATCTTTATCGTCTTTCTTTGTGATTTCATTTATGCCCCCAGTCCTCCTCCCTCTATCACTCTCACACAGCTTCATTCAGTGTTTTAACATAATTGTATTACAGTTGCGTAGTATTGTGCTATCCATTTCTGAGTTTTTATGTTCAGTCCTGTTGTACAATCTGTATCCCTTCAGCTCCAATTACCCAATATCTTACCATATTTCTATCTCCTAATGGTTTCTGTTACCAACAAAATATTCCAAGTTTATTCACTAATGTCAGTTCATATCAGTGAGACCATACAGTATTTATCCTTTTGTTTTTGGCTAATCTCACTCAGCATAATGTCCTTAAGATCCATCCATGTTGTTACATCATAACTGTATTCTATCTTACAGCTGCATAATATCCCATCATATGTATATGCCACAGTTTGTTTATCCACTCATCTGTTGATGGACATTTTGGCTGTTTCCATCTCTTGGTAATTGTAAATAATGGTGCTATAAGCATTGGTGTTTAAATGTCCATTTGTGTCCGTGCCCTCATGTCCTTTGAGTAGAGACAACATATAGATGGGTCCTGTTTTTAATCCATTCTGCCAGTCTATGTCTTTTGATTGGGGAGTTTAATCCATTAACATTCAGGGTTATTACTGCATGGGTAGTACTTTCTTCTACCATTTTGCCTTTTGGATTTTATAAGTCATATCTAATTTTCCTTCTTTTTACCTTTACTCATAGTCTTCCTTTCTACACTGTTCTCCACACCTCTCTCTTCTGTCTTTTAATATCTGTTTCTAGTGCTCCCTTTAGTATTTCTTGCAGAGCTGATCTCTTGGTCACAAATTCTCTCAGTAATTTTTTGTCTGAAAATGTTTTAATTTCTCCCTCACTTTTGAAAGACAATTTTGCTGGATATAGAATTCTTGGTTGGCAGTTTTCCTCTTTTAATAATTTAAATACATCATCCCACTATCTTCTCGCCTCCATGGTTTCTGCTGAGAGATCTACACATAGTCTTATTGGGCTTCCCTTGTATGTGATGGATTGCTTTTCTCTTGCTGCTTTCAAGATTCTCTCTTTCTCTTTGACCTCTCACATTCTGATTAGTAAATGTTTTGGTGTATGTCTATTTGGATCTATTCTCTTTGGGGTATGCTGCACTTCTTGAATCTGAATTTTAAGTCTTTCATAAGAGTTGGGAAATTTTCAGTGATAATTTCCTCCATTAGTTTTTCTCTTCCTTTTCCCTTCTCTTCTCCTTCTGGGATACTCACAACATGTATATTCATGCATTTCATATTGTCATTCAATTTCCTGAGTCCCTGCTCATATTTTTCCATTTTTTCCCCCTGTATTTTCTTTTTCTTGTCAGATTTCAGATGTTCCATCCTCCAGTTCACTAATCCTATGTTCTGCCTCTCAAAGTCTACCATTGTAGGTTTCCATTGCTTTTTTTCATCTCTTCTACCATGCCTTTCATTCCCATAAGTTCTGTGATTTGTTTTTTCAGACTTTGGGTTTCTTCTTTTTGTTCATTCCTTGCCTTCATTATATCCTCCCTCAGTTCATTGATTTGGTTTTTGATGAGGTTTTCCATGTCTGTTCGTATATTCTGAATTAATTGTTTCAACTCCTGTATCTCATTTGAATTGTTGGTTTGTTCCTTTGACTGGGCCATATCTTCAATTTTCCTAAGGTGATTTATTATTTTTTGGTGGTGTCCAGGCATTTAATTACCTTAATTAGTTTATTCTCGAGATTGCTTTCACTTCTTTTACCTAGGTTTTCTTGCTGGATGAATTTGTTGTCTATCTGTTCTTTGACATACAGTTCAGCTTTATCTGGATCTCTAACTTAGGTTTTGTTTAACAGAGGAGAATTTTTCTGTTCTTGTTTTCTTGTTTCTTGCCCTGCTTGTATGGTGCCTTTTTCCCCCCACACTTAGGAGGGTCTACTTAGGTATTATAGACCCCAGCCTTATTTTCCTGGACCAAACTGGCCTCCTATCAGGAGGAAAGAGTCACCTGCATCAGTCTTCTCTGAGGGTCTTCTGAGTTGAAAGACTTTCCTGTGAAGTCTCTGGGTTCTGTTTTTCTTATCCTGCCCAGTATGTGGCACTTGTCTGCCTGCAGGTCCCATCGGCATAAGGTGATGTGGTACCTTTATACTTTGGCAGACACTCCTTGCTGTGGACATAGTGGAGACAGAGGAGAGGTTGTAGGCTGATTTTAATGGTGTCAAATTATCAAGCCCTGGGTTCTGAATTCCTTGAGGGAGGGATTCCACCTAAGTTGGGCTTCACCCCTCCCCTGGGGAAGGCACAGGCTCCAGACAAGCCCTCAAATGAGCATGTTTCTGCATATGCCTGGGGCAGTTGCAGCCTGAGAAGCCCTGCCACTGTATGCAAAGGCAGTCAAGCCTTTGTAGAAACACAGCCACAAAACCTCTGTTTCCTTTTTTTTTTTTTTTTTTCTTTTTCCATCAGTCCTGTCACCTTGGCACCCGGGCAAAACTGAGTGACCTCCTCTTTGACCAGGTTCACCTGAGCTGGGGGCCTATTTTTAGTAGTCAGAATTTGTTAATTAATTCCACAATTGGTGTTTGGTTGGGCTGAGCACCTGCTGCTGGTAAAGTCTCTTTCCTTTCCCTCTGGGAAGCAGCCTGTGGGGGAGGAGTACAGGCTGCCATGGCTTGGGGAACTCACGGTTCTGGGGGGGCTCGCAGCCAGTCCAACTGGTCCAGACTAGGGTATGCTGTTTGTCCAGTCACTGATGTAGCCCAAGGAGCTATTCTTTACTGTTCCTGGTTATTTAGTACTTGCTGTGGGGAATGAACTAAAATGTGCACATTGCTAAGTCTCCATGTTGGCCCGGAAGCCCAAATAAATTTCTTAATTGGCTTTTCCAATTCTGTAAAGCAGACTATTAGAATTTTTACTTCAATTTTTATTTGGATTGCATTGAATCTGTAAATCAATTTGAGTAGAATTGACATTTTGTCTATATTTAGCCTTTCAATCCATGAACATGGAATGTTCTTCCATTTATTTAGGTCATCTCTGACTTCTTTTAGCAATGCTTTGTAATTTTCTGAGTACAGGTCCTTTATATCCTTGGATAATTTTAATTCCTAGATATTTGATTCTTTTAGTTGCTATTGTAACTGGATTTTTTTCCCCTTATTTCTTCTTCAGATTGCTAATCTCTAGTATATAAAAGCACTACTATTTTTTCATGTTAGTCTGGTATCCTGCCACTTTAGTGAACCTTTTATTAGCTGTAGTAGCTTTGTGGTAGGTTTTTCAGTATTTTCTAGGTATAGGAACATATCATCTGCAAACAGAAAGTTTTACTTCTTCCTTTCCTATTCGGATGTATTTTGTTTATTTTTCTTGCCTAATTGTTCAAAGTAGACCATCTAGCACAATGTTAAATAACAGTGGTGACCATGGAACTCCTTGTCTTGTCCCAGATCTGAGAGGGAAAGCTTTCAGTCTTCCAGCACTGAATGCAATGTTTCCTGTGAGTTTTTCATATGTGCCCTTTATCATGTTGAAAAAGCTTCCCTCTATTCCTATCTTTTGAAGTGTTTCTGTCAAGAAAGGATGCTGGATTTTGCTAAGTGTCTTTTGTGTCAATTGAGATGATCATGTGTTTCTTTTTGATGTATTAATGTGGCATATTACTTCAATTGATTTTCTGTGCTGAACCACCATTATATACCTGGAATGACCCCCACTTTGATCACTGAGTATAATTCTTTTAATGTGCCATTGGATTTAATGTGCAAGTATTTTGTTGAGGATTTTGGGATCTATATTTTTTAGAGAAATTGCTCTGTAATTTTCCTTCCTGGTAGTGTCATTACATTGTTTTGGTATTAGAGGGTGTTACTGGCTTCATAGAGTGAGTTTGGTAGTGTCTCTTCTCTTCAATTCTTGAAGATTTTGAGCAGGATTTGTATTAATTCTTCTTGAAATGATTGATACAATTCACCTGTGTAGCCATCTGGTCCTAGACTTATCTTTCTGGAAAGTTTCTGATAACTGTTTCGTTCTCTTTACTTGTGATTGATTTGTTGAGGTCTTCTGTTTCTTCTGGGGTCAGGCATAGATTGTTCATGTGTTTCTCAAAGATGCTCTGTTTCATCTAGTTGTTTTTCTCTTGGTATACAATTGTTCATAATATGCTTTTATGATCTTTTCATTTCTCTGGGGTCAGTCATAAAGTCCCCTCTCTCATTTCAGATTTTATTTAATATTTTCATTTTCTCTTTTCTTTGTCACTTGAGCTGAGGGCTTGTGAATTCTCTTTATATTCTCAGGAATTTAACTTCTGTTTTTATTGACTTGCTCTTTTTTGGCTCTCAGATTAATTTATTTCTTCTCTCATCCTTTTAATTTATTTTCTTGTCTTCTCTAGTATTAATTTTCTGTTCTTTGTCTAATTTCTCCAGGTGTTTGGTTAGGTCTTTGATTTCAGTTCTTTCTTCCTTTCTAATGTGAAACATAGGGATATAAATTTCCCTCTGGAATTGCTTTTGCTGCATCCTTTGAGTGTTGAGATATGTTGCATCTCATTTTCATTTATCTCAAGATATTACTTATTTCTCTTGCAATTTCTTTTTGACCCACTGTTTAATAGTCTGTTGTTTAATCTCAAATTTGTGAATCTTTCAGTTGTCTGCCTGTTTTTGAATTCCAGCTTCACTCCATTGTTAGAGAAAGTGCTTTGTATAATTTCAGACTTTTAAAATTTATTGAGACCTGGGCAGGCCACAATGGCTCAGCAGGCAAGATTCTCTCCTGCCATGCTGGAGACCCAGATTCGATTCCTGGTGCCTGTCCATGTAAAAAAGAAAAAAATAATAACCATATCTGCAATAATAAAAAAAATAATTTTTTATTTTTAATAAAAATAAAATAATTTTTTATTTTTAATAAAAAAAATATTGAGACCTGTTTTGTGACCCAAAATATGGTCTATCATAGAGAATGATCTATGAACCTTGAGAAGAATGTATATCCTGATGTTTTTAGTATACATTGTTCTATATGTAGCTGTTAGGTCTTCTTCATTTATCATATTATTCAAATTTTGTGTTTTCTTATTGATTCCCTGTCTAGATAGTCTGTCTATTGATGTGAGTACTTTATTGAAGACTGCAACTATTATTGCAGATATGGTTATTTTTCCCTTCAGTTTTGCCTTTCACCTTCAAGCTATTTGTATTGTAGAGTCTAAGGTTAATCTCTTGTAAACATCATCTAGAGCAATCATATTTCTTTTTTATTCTGTCAGTTCATCTTTTGATTGAGGAGTTTAAGCCACTGACATTCAGTATTATTACTGTAATGGTAATACTTACTTCAATAATTTTATCCTTTCACTTTTATCTGTAATATGTCATTTTTGTCTCTCCTTTTACCCTTTTGGTTTCCTTTACTGACACTCTTCATTTCTACACTCACCTCTAAGCCTATTTCTCTTGTCTTTTCATTACATTCTGAAGAACTCCCTTTAGTATTTCTTGTAAGTCAAGTCTCTTGTTGACAAACTCTGAGCTTCTGTTTATCTGTGAGCATTTAAATCCTTTCTCATTTTTGAAGGACTGTTTTGTTGGGTAGAGTATTGCAGGCTTAGAATTTTTCTCTTTAAGTAATTTACATATGCCACTGCCTTCTGCCTCCATGGTTATTGATGATAAGTTGATGCTTTGTCTTATTGGACATCCCTTGTATGCAAAGAATAACAATTCTCTTGCTGCTTTCAGAATTATCTCTTTATCTTTAACATTCTGATTAGGATGTATCTTGGAGTAGGTCTATTTGGATTCATTTGATTTAGAAATCATTGTGCTTCTTGGATATGGATATCTGTGTCTTTCAAAAGAGTTTGGAAATTTTACGCTGCTATTGCCCCACATATTCCTTCTGCCCCTTTTCCCTTCTCTTCTCTTTCTGCGAACACATTGCATGGATGTTTGGGCACTTTGTGTTGTCATCAATTCCTTGAGACCCTGCTCAATAGTTCCCATTCTTTACTCTATCTGTCCTTTCCTTTGTTTGAATCTGGATGCTCTATCTTCCAACTTCTTGCTTCTTTATTCTGCCTCTGCAAATCTGCTGTTATATGCCTGCAGTTTGTCTTAAATTTGATCTGTTGTGTCTTCCATTCCCTTAAGAAGTTATTTTTCTTTGCATGCTTGAAATTCTTCTTTCTGTACCCCCATTGTCTACTTAATATTCTTGATCTCTTTAGCCATCTCCTTGAATTGGTGTAGGATATTTGTTTGAACATCTTTGATTAGTTGTTCATTATGTCCTCCTACTTTTTTTATTTGCTCCATCAACTAGACCATATCTTATTGCTTCTGTGTGTGGTTTATAATTGTTTGTTGATATTTTGGCATCACATTATCTTTGATGGCTTACTTTGAAGGTTTGATCTTCTCTCTGTCAAAAGAGTTTTTGTTAATTGGCTTTGTGTTAATGCTCTTCTTTGATACCTGGTTCATGAGTATTTCTCAACCAGGGCTGGGCCTGAGACCCATGAAGGGATTGCACACCACTACCACAGAACCATGGGGAGAGGGTCAGGTAAAAACACCAAAATCCATTTAATTGCGTATTGCTGTGCTTTCATGGCCTGTCCAGCATATAACTCTCTTCACCCCAAAGCCTTTTTGATGTCTTCCCAGAGATGCGCTTTCATCACCTGCCTGCAGATCGTGATCTTCAGGAATTCATTCCCCTTAGCCCCTTAGCCTGCAGACTTCTATCCACCAAAGATCAGAAACCTCAAAGCTTTCTGCCCTGAGAGTAGAAGATGGGCATCAAAAGCTGGCATTAAGGAAGCATAATCATGGTCTCTCACTGTAGCCTCTCCTACTCTTTGTCCCACATTTTTCTGGGTGTTGCCCAGCACTTTTCCCAATCTCCAGAGGCCCTGAAAATTGTTCTGGGCCATTTCTTCTTGTCTGCTAGTTGTATTTATGGGAGAGAAATGAGCTCAGCCTCTCCCTAATCACCCATCTTGTATTTCTTGTTAATACTCTTAAAATTGACTTCTCCACAAGAGTTGAGAAAGTAGTGTTCAGAAATCATGGTCATGGGGTATGGATGGCTCAGGGCAAGATCAAGTTCCTCTGAGTCCAGACCTGTCTTCCTGCATACAATGAGAGAAGCAGGAGGTCACTCAAGCACTCTTCTGGAATTAGAGTATGTTCCTAGTTTTTTGGAAGTTTATAGCATTATGAGTTATTGGCATATCATGTTGGGCTAGCATGCCTCATTTCCTTTCAGCATAAAATGAAGGGGTTAATTGTACAAGCTAGATAGGAATTTCTTGGATCTTTGATTTCCAGCCATTGTAATGAGCTTTGTTCCATAGAAGCATTTGGGGAGGAGGAATACCTTGAGTCCCTGTGTTTCTGCTGAATTGTGCATCTTCATTGCCCTTCAAACCACTTATACTCAGTCTCAAAAACTGTAGGGAAGCAATAGATATTGGGAGTAAACTGAATTGAGAAATAAACATCCTGGCAAAATGTGTTAGCTTGTTGGAGTACTTAAACATGAAAGAAGTTATGTGAAACAGAACTTCAAATGATCAGCCTTTCCACAGACTAAATTATGAAGAAAGAACAGTAGAAGAGGAACATTTATTCAAGAGGTTTGCTTATATAATGACTAGAATTTAAAAACAATGCTATCCATGGCAGTAATGAAAACCATTGAATCACTTTATAAATCACTTACAGGTAACATAATCAAAACACCATCAAAACTGTATAAAATTTAGTGGGTTACATAATATCATTTGTCCTTGAAGTTATTAATAACTCTTAGCAGATATTTATATAAGGTACTATAGGGATAAACTTAAAGTCAAAACAGAGTCTTCGGAGTTCCACATTCAACTGGAATATTGCAAAATTTTTGTAGTGGGAGTTAAGTGCTAGAATTAAAAGATGCCAAAACAGTACAAAGTCAGCATATAACAGTACTGAAATTGGGAAATTTAAATATGTTTTTAACAGGTTTATTTTAAATGTATATTTTAAGTTGTGTTCTGTTGTAATCTTAATCCTGTTTGATAAAAATAATTAAAGCATGGACATGGCAAAGGATATATATGGTAACTATGAACCTTAGTATTTACTCACATAATATAGCAAATAAACTATTCTTATAAGTGAAATCCTCCCCATTCATGTCAGAGGAATACATATGAGTTTAGAAAATATTTGCAAGATGATAATCAAGATGTATTTTAAATAAATAATAGATTTTTAAAATCTGGCATAGGAAATCATAAATTAAATTTAAATGAAAGGAAATAACTATAATTCTAATATTAACAATTCAATTATGTCATGGACTTTATAGAATATCAACATCCAAAAAGTTTCAAGTAACTTGATTGGGGTGGTAACAAAAGAGAGGGAAAAGAGGAAATTAATCCATTAATTCTGTAAATACTTGAGGGCTTACTATTTGCTTGAATTAGACAGATGGATTTGCCTGTTATGGAACAAACAGCAAAGTTCTCAAAGAAATGACATTCTATTGGTGAAAACAGAAAATAATAAGCCAAATATGTAAGCAATATGGTTTTATATTTTGGTGTTACACAGGAAATCAATAATCAAGGTTGTAAAATAGAATAACTTGAGATAGAGTGGTCAAAGTTTCTTTGAACTTTTGCTCAGATATCTGACATTTGCCCTGAGACATAAAGGTTGAGTAAATTACCAAAGAAAAAAGGAGCAGAGCATTCTAGGCAAAAGGGTTTAGTTAAAGTTCCAGAGTAAGAAAAATCCTGTTCCAAGAATCAAAAACAGTACAAATTTATCTTTTCCTGGATCTAATAACTTTGGTGATGTACCCCAAATTTAGTCATTTCTTATCCTCAGTCATTTTGAATTATGTTTGTAAAGGTGGTTGAGAACAGGCAAAGATTCCCATGTCTGTAGGAAAAAGAAAGATAGAAAATCAGACGGACTTGAAAGAAAAGAATGAGGGCTCTAGGACCATGAAAAGTCAGAAAATTATAGGTATCCCTATTCAAGAGGACACCAGGGTTTTACCTAGAACATACACTTTCTAAAGACAGAACAGTCTGCAATCAAAGCAGACAGGGATCTGAAGTGAGAGAGGGCTGCAGCATGTTTCCTTCAATGTTATGCAGATAGTAGTGAAGATAAGAGGTGGTTTAAGGAACAATTCTTACTATTTTATTTGGAATGGCAAGTGAAAGAAAAGGATTATCTGTCTTCTACTCAGGCTAATGCAAAATCACAAAAACAAGATATCATCTAACCATGGGAGACTCAAGAACAAGAGGAAAATACAAAACCTGCCTCATTTATTCAGCATGTAGCATTTCTCGCTCAAAAGATGTAGAACAGCTGTTAGACTTTTAAAACATAGTTCAGTGTATACACACAAAGCACATATTTCAATGGAATTTTCTTAGCACCATTTTATATACACCATTTTGATATTTACCTATCAGCAATAACTGATAATGATTAAAGAGGGTAATTTTTACAGTTCTTTGGGGGTGGTGTTGAGATAATGTGAATTTTCAAGGAAAAAAATCATCTTTCAGTCTGGCAGAATGAGTTCAGTCTACTGTTTGAGGAATTTTATGAAATGTTTGTGAGCTACCTGAACTGTGCATTTTAAAGGTGAAAAATGGGCATGGGCCCTAATCTACATGTCCTTTACTCAATAATTGTTTACTAAGTTCTCAAAGTTATGTGGTACATGTTTTGAGCAAAATGGTTCTTGGTTCTTGGTTTCAAACTAGGAGGAGGAAAGGGAAAAACATCCATGTTCCTAACTCTCCAGCTAGCACTTCCGAAGTTCTTGAAGTCCATGTACAAAAACAACATAAGGTTGCTGGGCAGCAATGACTATTACACACATGCAGGTGGAATGTATGTGTTTCTGGGGAAATGCAGATGAAGTGTTCTGATAGAGCAAATTTGAAGATTGTACTTAATTTAAATATCTAAAACTCATTCCTTTAGGAAGTATTTTTGAACACCTCGCATGTGCTAGACACTACTGAGAATATCAGTGAATGAAACCAAATCCCCATGGAGCTTATATCCTGGGCCTATAAAGAGAGAGAAAAATGAAAGAAAAAAAGTGAAATTATAATCAGATGATATCTGCTATAAAGAAATAAAGCAGCAACAAAGGAAAAAGGCATCAAGGGGGGAGGGTGCACTTTTATAAGAGTAGTCAAGGTAGACATCATTTATAAGATGGTATTTGAACAGAGACTAGAAGTAATGCAATGCGGGAGCCCCAAGAATATCTGGGTTAACAGTATACCAAGGAGAAGGAGCAGAAAGAGGGAAGCTTCTAATTTAGGAATGTGATTGATGTGTTCATGGAAAAGTAAGGAAGTCACTGAGCAGATGAATAAAGGGAGAATGTTGGCAGAGATGATGACAGACATAATGGAAGTAAGAATACAGAACGTCCTGTAGACCAGTATCTAGAATTTGGAGTTTCTTTGAGAACAAAGTCAATGGAGGTGTTTCGGTAGGAAAGTGATGCAATGTATGTTGTGTTTAAAAAAAAAAAAGGTTGAATTGGTAATATGGCTAGTTGATTTATAAATAAAAGTAATATGAAATAATTTTATGCTGAAAAATCTTGTTCTGATCTCTATCTCCAATCAGCTGGCTCACCTACAATCTTTCAACAGGTAACTGTCTTTAAACAAATATAACATTTTTAAAATATATTTCTACCCCCAGTGTCTCACTTTGTGCACAAATGCTTGGCTACTTTATTTCTCCATTTCTCCTTGCTTATTTTCATGTAACCATATGTTCTAGAGGTTCTGTACCAGAAAATTGATGTCTTTTTCAGTCTTTTTGTTTTTAAAAATTTTGTAGCCATGTGGCATTCCTTTCAATGAATGTACCACAATTCATTTATTAGTACCCTATTTCTGGACACTTCAGTTGTTTCCCAAACTTCTCCTACTCTAAACCATGTTGCAAAGAAAAGCCATCCACCTATTTCATTTCGTATATGTGTACTAGTTATATTCACACAAATACATTCTTGGAAATCAGGTTGCTCTGAGAGGTCACACATGCATGCTCTTAATAAATATTGCCAGATTATCTTCATGGGATTTGCATGATCTATACTCTCCCTAACTACCATGAAGAAAGTGATTTGAATTTATCTTTTTGGGAATTAGGTTGCTCATCCTTTCATATAAATTTTAGGGTGTTTGTACTTTTTCTGTCATCTCGTAAAACTTAGGCTGTTGGTTCTTTTTAAATTCAGTACCCTTTCATATATTAGGAAGAAGAGATTTCGGTTTGTGCATGAGTTACAAATATTTTTCAGATTCTTTTTAGTTTTAACTTGCCTATATTCTTGCCTTAATTCTTTAGTGAAATTTATAACTTAAATCTTACAAATATAACTGTAGGTGTGTTGGTTTGTGTGATTCTAAGTGAGCAAATATGGAAGGAAGGAGATCAGTGAGGAGGCTGCTGCCATAATCCAGGGGAGAAATGATGGTGGTTTGTACAGGAACAGTAGGAGTACAAATAATCAGAAAATAGCAGTTCTGAGATCTGTTTTGAATATAGAGTCAACAGAATTTCTACTTGGAAATGAACTGTGATAGGGGAAAAAATGGAGTCAAGGATGGAACCAAAGTTTCTTATCTGAGCAAACTGAAAGATGGACTTGCCATTAACTGATTCCATGGGAGACACAGGTTTAGGATGACACTTCCAGGGGAGATGGGGAGCAGTGAATTGAATTATCAAGTATGGGGAGCATGGTGGGCCAGGGATCTAAATTTGGAAGCTGCCAGTAAATAAAGGACATAAAATTATAAGGCCTTTATGGGAAGACACATATGATGAATGTGGATAGAAAACAGAAGAGCCACAAGAGTAGATCCCAGAGGAAACGAGGCCAAATCCATAAAAGAGACCAAAAAGAAATAGCTAATGTGGTTGTAAGGAGAACCAAGGAAGTGGGTTCTCCAAAGGCATGTGATGATATCCTTCAATGAATCTATGATAAACTTTGGGAAATGCTTATAGGTTGAGGGAAAGGAGAACTGTCCATCAAAGTTAGCTATTTCGGTGTCATACAGGTTTTTGAAAGGATTGTCTTTGTGACTCTTAAAAACATTCAAGAACTAAGACATTGCTGAGTGACCAAAATCACTCAGAAACAAAGAGTACTGTTGAAGAAAGTAACAACTGAGTGAGGTACTAAAATCTTCAAGGAATGAGTTGGGATGTGCACTAGTGTATAAATGACTTCATATTTTCCTTTCAATTTCCTTCACACAGCTTCAGTTTAATATATAGAATATCACCTCTATCATTTGAATTCAATGAAAACATCTTAAAAATTATAAATTTATAGATTTTAGATATTTTAGTTTTCATTAAAGAGTACCAAGTGACTTAAATCTGAATTTGCTTTCTTCCTTGCAGTGATACTTTATATTTTTATAACACAATTAGATTTCTTTTATTTATTTATTTATTTGGTTCCTACCTTGTTTACCTTCCATTTCATACTTCTTTAGTTGCACATTCTTTTTCTCATAATAATTGCTCAGGAAAATCATCAAATGTTGCTGTTCATATGAGTCATATATAATCTATTTTATTTTTTACAAGTGACAAAAGAGAGACCCATAAAATTGTTACTTGCCCAAGGACAGTGTGGTAGCTAAGTTTAGGTGTCAAGTTGGCCTGGTGAAGGTGCTTAGTTCTGTTGCTGTGGACATGAGTCAATGATACCTCATCTGTTGCAGGTTACATCTGCAGTAGGCTGGGAGGTGTGCCTGCTGCAATGAATGATGTTTGATTTAATTGGCTGAGCTTAAATGAGAGAGCTCAAAATAACACAGCCTAAGCAGCTCAGCATACCTTATCTCAGCACTTGTAGCTCAGCCCAGGCCTTTGGAGATGCAGAAAGAAATCACCCTAGGGAAAGTTGTTGGAACCCTGAGGCCTGGACAGAAGGCCAGCAGAGATCACCCTGTGCTTTCCCACGGAAGAACCTCAGCTGAAAGTTAGCTGCCTTTCCTCTGAAGAACTAACAAAATAAATCCCCTTTTATTAAAAGCCAATCCTTCTCTGGTGTGTTGCATTCAGCAGCTAGCAGACTAGAACAGAGAGTTTTGTGGTTAGTATTGGTTCAAAGTTGAGTCTCAATACCAAGATTGATGCCCTGATTTCTGGTCCAAACTGAGCTTTCTTAGTGGGGTGGGAATAGATCTAATGAGGCTGCTCTAAATGTATAGCAAAGTAGATCCCATAGACACTAGGATTTGCTTTTGATCTGCTCATCCTGCTCTGCCATTTAAAAAACATTTCTAATGCAAATTTTAATTTATTTCCATGCTTAAATGGGTATGGGCTATGAAATTTTATTTCAAAAATTATATCTACCTTAAGTAAATAAATATTTATGCTTTCAACTTTGGGTGGAGGGAATATATGTGTTTGTGTATATATAAATCATTTAAAATTTTTTTCATTAAAGAAATTATAGTTTTACAGAAAAAACATGCAAAAAATACAGGGTTTGCATATAGCACCGAGTTATTGACACCATGCATTAGTGCAGTACATTTATTGCAATACATGAAAGAACATTTTTATAACTGTAGTGTTAACTTTATCATTTATAAAAGGATTCACTGTTTGTATTATAGACCCTATGTTTTGTTTTGTTTTTTTTTTTGGTTTGGTTTAGTTTTTATTAGTTTTCCAGTTTATTTATTTATTACTTTTTTATTGTATAGTATAATATATATACAAAGCAAAGAAATAAAAAAGCAATAGTTTTCAAAGCACTCTTTAAAAAGTAGTTACAGGATAGATCCCAGAGATTTTCATGGGCTACCATACGATCCTCTCATATTTTTCCTTCTAGCTACTCCAGAATACAGGAGGCGAGATGGCTTAAATACTTTTTATCATCAAAATTGACTTTTTTCTTTCTTTTTTTTTTGTGAACAATAACATATATACCAAAAAGCTATAAATTTCAAAGCACAGCACCACAGTTAGTTGTAGAACATATTTCAGACTATTCGTATTTGTGATAATTTCGTTGTTCCCAAGAGACAGAAAACCAATAAACACATGCTCATCTAATAGGAAATCTAAATCTCCTCTTAACTCTAGTCCCTCCCCCCATTATTTACCTCTGCTGTTGCTGTGGTAGTGCTGATGGTTTCCTTTTGAACATTGCTCATAGCATGCCAGAGCAGTTTTCCCCCTGTACCCTGGACTTAAACACTCTTTATACAAGAATCATATCTTTGAAGTATTCTTTCAAGAACTCATTCTTATTTCTAGTGTGAGTCAGTGGGACACATAGGGCTCTACAACCCCTTTCAATCCTGTTAATCTTTAATATGGTAATATTGCTTATAGACCCACTAGAGAACTACTTTCACTCCTATCTAGTCCCTTACATTGGAGTTCAACCTCATTGCTGATGCTTCACCTATCTCTAGCTTCTATGCATCTCTAAGTCCCCTATGTTCTATATTATAAACCTCTGATTATGCACTTATGATGGTATAGAAGTGGAATCATACAGTACCTATCCTTTTGTGTCTAGCTAATTTCACTCAACATTATGTCTTCAAGTCTCATCCGTCTTGTCATGTGCTTCAGGACGTCACTTTTTCTTACTGCTGCGTAATATTCTATCATATGTATATACCACATTTTGTTGATCCACTCATCTGTTGATTGGCATTTGGTTTGTTTCCATATTTTGGCGATTGTGAATTATATTGCTGTGGACATCAGTGTGCAAATGTCTGTTTGTGCCATTACTTTTAGCTCTCCTGGATACCAACTAGTGCTATTGCTGGGTCATAGGGCAGCTCAATATTTACTTTCCTAAGGAACTGCCAAACAGTCTTCCATAGTGGCTATACCATTATACATTCCCACTGTCAGTGCAATAAGTGTCTCATTTTCTCCATATCCTCTCCAATATTTATAGTTTCTTGTTTGCTTAGTAACAGACATTCTTATAGGTGGGGGATGGTATCTCATTGTAGTCTTGATTTGCATTTCCCTTATAACCAGTGAAAATGAGCATCTCCTCATGTGCTTTTGAGCCATCTGTATTTGCTCTTCAGAAAAATGCCTATTCATAACTTTAGCCCATTTAATAATTGGATTGTTTGTTCTTTTGTTGTTGGGTTGTATGATTTCTTTGTATATACAGGAAATCAAACCTTTGATATGATTTCCAAGTATTTTCTCTCATTGAGTTGGCTGCCTCTTCATCTTTTTGACAAAGTCTTTTGAGGTGCAGAAGCATTTTATTTTGAGGAGTTCCCATTTATCTATTTTTGCTTTGGTTGTTTGTGCTTCTGGTGTACAGTTTAGGAAGCTATCTTCTGTTACTAGGTCTTGAAGATGTTTCCCTACACTTTCTTCTAGAAGCTTTTATGGTGCTAGTTCTTATATTTAGGTGTTTGATCCAGTTTGAGTTCTTTTTTGTGTAAGGTATAACATAGGGGTCCTCTTTCATTCTCTTGACTATTGATATCAAGTTCTTCCATGCCCAAATATTGAAAAAGCTATTGTGTCCCATTCAGAGGATCTGGAGGCCTTGTCAAAAATCAGTTGACCATAGATTTGGTGGTCATTTCTGCATTCTCAATTTGATTCCATTGGTCAAAGCTTCTGTCTTCGTGCTGGTACCATGCTGTTTTGACCACTGTGCCTTATGATAGGTTTGAAAGTCAGAAAGTGTTAATCTTTCCACTTTGCTCTTCTTTTTTAGGATGTCTTTTTAGCTATTCAGGGTCTATTTTCTTTCCAGATGAATTTGGTAGTTAGCTTTTTCAAATCTTCAAAGTAGGTTGTTGGCATTTTGATTTGTACTGTATTGAATCATAGATCAATTTGGGGAGAATTGACATCTTAACTATATTTAGCCTTCCTATCCATTAGCAGGGAATGTCTTTCCACCTATTTAGATCTCCTATGATTTCTTTTAGCAATGTTTTGTAGTTTTCTGTATACAAGTCCTTTACATTCCTAGTTAAGTTCATTCCTAAGTATCTGATTCTTTTAGTTGCTGTTTTGAATGGATTTTTTTCCTTAACTGACTCATCAGCTAGGAGGTCATTGCTTGTATATAGAAATGTTACTGACTTTTGCACATTAATTTTATATCTCACCACCTTGCTGAATTTGTTTATTATATATTGGCTGTATATGTCTCTGGATCTTCCAAGTATAGTATCATATCATCTGCAAATAATGAAAGTTTTACTTCTTCCTTTCCAATTTGGAAGCATTTTAATAGTGGTGACAGTGGGCATCCTTACTTGTACCTGATCTTAGGGGGAAGGTTTTCAGTCTCTCTCTATTTAATATAATGCTGGCTATCAGTTTTTCATATATTTCCTTTATCAGATTGAGGTAGTTACCTTGATTCCTATCTTTTGTAATGTTTTTATCAGAAAAGGATGCTGTATTTTATCAAATGCTTTTTCGACATCAATTGAAATGATCATGTGATTTTTCCCTTTTGATTTGTTAATGTGCTGTATTACTTTGATTATCTTGTGTTGAACCATCCTTGCATTCCTGGTATAACCCCCACTTGGTCATAGTGTATGATTCTTTTAATATGCTGTTGAATTTTATTTGCTAATATTTTATTGAGAATCTTTGTATCTATATTCATTAGGGAGATTGGCCTGTAGTTTACCTTTCTTATAGCATCTTTACCCAATTTTGGTATTTAAATGATATTAGCTTTATAAAATGAGTTAGGTAGAGTTCCTTCTTCCTCAATTTTTTGGAAAAGTTTGAGCAGGATTGGTGTTAGTTCTTTCTGGAATGTTTGATAAAATTCCCCCGTGAAGCCATCTGGCCCTGAGCTTTTCTTTGTAGGAAGATTTTTGATAACTGATTGAATCTCTTTACTTGGATTGGTTTGTTGTGATCTTCTATTTCTTCCTGAGTCAGTGTAGCTTGTTTGTGTGTCTCCAGAAACTTGTCCATTTCATTTCAACTGTCTAGTTTGTTGGTGAATAGTTGTTCATAGTATCCTCTTATGATTTCTTTTATTTCTTCAGGATCTGTGGTAATGCACCCCTTCTCATTTCTGATTTTGTTTATTTGCATCCTCTCTCTTTTTTTCTTTGTCACGCTTGCTAGTGGCCCATCAATTTTATTGACTTTCTCAAAGAACCAACTTTTGGTTTTATTGATTCTTTCTGCTGTTATTTTGTTCTCCCATTCATTTATCTCTGCTTTAATCTTTTTTATTTCTCTTCTCCTATTTACTTTGGGGTTAGTTTACTGTTCCTTCTCAAGTTCTTTCGATTTTTGCTCTTTCTTATATTTAAATATAGGCATTTAAGGCAAGGCAAAAAAGTTCCCTCTCAGCACAGCCTTTGCCACATCCCACAAGTTCTGATAAGTTGTATTCTTATTTTCAATCATTTCCAGATAGCTACAGATTTCTCTAGAAATTTCCTCTTGACCCACTGGTTATTTAATCTCCATATATTTGTGAATGTTCTCATTCTTTGGTGGTTTTTGAGATCCAGCTTCATCCCATTATGATTAGAGAAAGTGCTTTGAATAATTTCAATATATTTAAATTTATAAAGACCTGTTTTATGCCCCAGCATATGATCTGTCCTGAAGAATGTTCCATGAGCACTAGAGAAGAATGTATAACCTTGTGCTTTAGGATGCAGTTACCTATATATGTCTGTTAGGTCTAGTTCATTTATCAAATTATTTAACTTCTCTATTTCCTTGTTGATCTTCTGTCTGGTTGTCCTATCTGTAGAGGAGAGTGGTATATTGAATTCTCCTACCATTATTTTTGAAACATCCATCACTTCCTTCAGTTTTGCCAATGTCTGTCTCATGTACTTTGGAGCTCCTTGATTGGAAGCATAAACATTTATAATTGTTCTATCTTCTTGGTGAATTGACTGTTTAATTAGTATACAGTGTCCTTCGTCTCTTATGATGTCTTTACATTTAAAGTCTATTTTGTCTGATATTAGAATAGCTACTTCTGCTTTCTTTTGGTTACAACTTTAGTGGAAAAGCCTTTTCTATCCTTTCAGTTTCAATCTATGTGTATCCTTTTGTCTAAAATGAGTCTCTTATAAGTAGCATATAGCTGGATTATGTTTCTTAATCCATTCTGTCACTCTGTATCTTTTAAGTAAGTTTAGTCCATTAACATTCAAAGTTATTAGCCCTCTACTCTTCTCTTCTCCTTCTGGGACACCAGTGATTCTTATATCATGTGCTTTGTTTTGTCTATGATTTCCCTGAATTCCCACTCATTTTTTCCCATCTTTTTTGGCATTTGCTGTTTTGAGTCTTCGAAGTCAATTATCCTGTCCTCTATATCACTTATTCTTTCTTATGTCTCTTCAGATTTGGTGTTGTGTGTCTCTAGTATGGTTTTTATTTGGTCAACAGAGTCTTTAATCTCTGTGATTTCTGCTATTTTTCTATTTATTCTTTCAAATTCCTCTTAGTGTTCTTCTACTGTCTTCTTGATCTCCTTTATGTCATTTGCTATCCCACTTATTTTATTAAGTAGAGTTGTATGAACATCTTTGATTAGTTCCAATGTCTCTCCTCTGGTGTTTTAATTTTGTCATTAGGCAGGGCTATATCTGTCTGCATTGTGATATGCTTAGTGATCTTCTGCTATCTTCATCACATGTAAATATCTTGATCGATTTACATTGGGAGTTGATTTTTTTCAGTAGTCTAAGGCCTTGTTAGACGGCAGGTTGTACAGCAGGGAGCAGGGCATGGGATGGAGCACTCAGTGCGGTGATTTGTTCAGGGCAGGTATAGGCACAGGTTGAGGATGTTACACTGATGTTTGTGAACATAGATGCCCAGGGGCTAGGGAGGATGTAGCTGTGTGGGTACACTGGTCTCTGGGGTGTAACCCTTGTGTGCACTGGTCTAAGACATGAGGCCCTTTGTGCACATGTGTAGAGTTTTGGCAACGGGTCAGCATTACACCTTCATGGATTGGGGGCAGATGTGACCTGGCTGTACAGCTTGGTACCTTCTCAGAGCTGGGAAGTGAGACTGGGGTGTGTGCATGCACGGGTCTAGGACTGCTGTAAAGTGCAGTTCCCAGCACTGAATGATGTGGTTAGGGGTCCGTGTGCATATGTGGGCCTGGGAGTGCCATAAACAGATGCACTGAGCTCAGGCAGGGTGGGGTGAGGCTGTATGACACTATGGGCAGGGGGGCCTAGGTATGGAGGTTAGTGCCTGCAATTTTTATGCACTGGCAACAGCATGCAAGGAACATGGAGGGTGAGGTAGTGTTCTAGAGGGTGCAGGAGAGGTGGGTTGAGCTGCATCTGAGGTAGGGGTGTGGAGCACGTAACATACACTGGAGGCTGATGGGGTGGGGATGCCTGGAGCATGGAAAATTGGAATGGGATTCAGGTGCTTAGGGTGTGGGGTGAGTTGTCGATCATGGGGCTTCACTGGTGAAGGTAGCAAACCCAAGGAATATGGCCTGGCTTACTTCCTAGTCCCATGTTCCCATCCATGCACTCCCGTGGGCTTGGTGCCTCTATGCCAGGCTCCAGCTTTCTGTCTCTCAGTTCCTCAGCCTCTACAAACAGGGCTACCACATGTGGTGCAGAATGCTCTTCCAGGTTAGCCACAATCCCAAATTGCTGCCTCAGTCATCCCCCTGTCCCTTCTCTAACTTTTCTGTGGAGCAGAGCTAATCTCAACCTACTCTAGTTGGCCATCTTCCCAAAAGTCCCTATGTTGTTGTTTTATTTAATTTTTATTCTGGTATACAACCTAATATTTCTCATTTATCCACATTCAAATATGTAACTCAGTACTGTTACTTACATTCAGTTTTGTACTACCCTCACCACCATCCATTACCAAAACTTTATGATAAATTCCAATAAAAACTGTACACTTTAAGCAGTAACCCCCCATTCCCTATCCCCATCTTGACCCTGGTAAACTATATTCTCATTTTTTACTCAATGAATTTGCTTCTTCTGATATTTCATGTCAGTGAGATCATACAATAGCTGCACTTTTGTGGCAGGCTTATTTTAGTCAACATGATGGCTTCTTGGTTCATCCATGTCACATGTGATAGAACTTCATTCAATTTTTTACAGCTGAATATTATTCCATTGTATGTATATACCACATTTATTTATCCATTCACCAGTTGATGAACAAGTGGATTGCATCCATCTTTTGGCAATTGTGAATAATACTGCTATGAACATCAGTGTCCAAATATCTGCTTGAGTTCCCACTTTCAATTCTTTGAATTTCAGTCCTTGAAATCCTTTGAATGTTTAAAATCCTTGAAATTATTTGAATTTCAATCCTACCTAAAAGTAGGATTGATGGGTCATATGGTAATTCTATACTTAACGTTCTGAGGAACTACCAAAATGCTTTCTACAGGGGATGTATCACTTACATTCCCACCAACAATGAATACATGTTCTGATTTCTCCACAATGTCTCCAACACTTACAATTTCCCAGCTTTTGAATAGCACCCTTTCTAGTGGGTGTGAAATGGTATCTCATTGTGGTTTTGATTTGCATTATCTTAATATCTCATGATGTTGAGCATCTTTCCATGTGCTTTTTTAGCCATTTGTATGCTTTCTTTGGAGAAATGTCCATTCAAGACTTTTCCCCATGTTTCAAATGAGTTGTCTTTTTACTATTGACGTGTGAATGGTTTATATATTCTGGATGTTAATTCCTTATTAGATATATGGTGTTTAGGTTTGCTAATGCTGCCAAATTCAATATACCAAAAAGGATGGGTTGTAAAAAGGGAATTTATCAAGCTACAAGTTTACAGTTCTGTGTCCATAAAAATGTCCAAACTAAGGCATCCAGAGAAAGATACCTTGGCTCAAGAAAGGCTGAAGTCTGTTACATGGGAAAGCATGTGGCTGGCGTCTGCTGGTCCTTATTCCTAGTTCCACTGCTTCCAGCTTCTGATGCCAGACGTTTCCTCTCTAACATCTTTGGGTATTCACTTAACTCCACCGTGTGTACACCACTCTGGGTTCTGGCTTGCTTAAAATCAGATAATAATGCACAGGGCAATGTATGCTAGGTTCTGCATTTTCAACTGTCTCTGTCTAGGTGTCTGCTCTCTCTGTTATCATTCCAAGTATTTCCAAATGTCTGCCTCTCTGTGGGCTCTGAAGCATCTGTTCTCCAAGCATTTCATCAAAGGTTTCACCAAAATGTCTCCCCTTTTAACATACTCTATTAAACTACTTAAGAACCACCTTGAATGGGCAGGGTCACGTTTCTTCTAATTAGAAGCCTGCACCTATAATTGAGTGGACCCTTTTCCATGGAAACAATCTAATCAAAGCTTTCCCCCCCTACCATATTGAATCAGGATTAAAGGGCATGGCTATTTTGGGTACACAACACTTTCAAACCAGCACATTCCAGGCTATGATTCCAAAAAAGACATGTTCTTCCCATATACAAAGCATATTCATCCTATTTACACTATTAAAAAGTCTTAAACTATTTAACAAATACAGTACAAAGTCTAAAACATATAAAAGCTCATCAAAGTCACTTAAAGGCATGGTCTCTCCTAAGGCAAAATTCTCTTCTGGCTATGGTCCTCTTCAAACTCAAAACAGGTCGTCTGCTGCCAATATAAAAAGAAGTAGCAGTCACAGAAATTGCTCCCATTTCCATAGGGAGAAATTGGGAGTAATACAGGGGTCATTGGACCCAAACAATTCTGAAAATTTGCAGAGCAAACTCCATTAGATTTCAAAGTCTGAGAGCCATTTTTCATCCTTGGGGCTTTAGAAAGTATCATTCTCACCCTTTGCAACAGCTTACCCAGTGGCCCTGCTCTCTGCAAATGTGGGCATGAGGGTTATAACATTTGGGATCATTGGGGGTAAACACCCTTTTTTTTGGTTCCACCCTCTCCAAGCAGCAGGGTAGCACTTGGGCTCTATGTCGTCTCTGGGCAACATACTTAACCCTGTCAAAACAAGGAGGTGAGCACCAGGTTCCCCCGAATTCCTGGGAAATTTGCTCTACCTTCTCCAAGCCCTGGAACAGTGAAATTCTTCCTGAATATTGAGGTGGAAGGGCCCCTCTGCTTCAGGAGCAAACTTGCCCTTCCATGTGGGTGCATGGATCCACGTTCCTGACCTGAGATTTCTTGTTTTCACACATTAGCTTTCATGAATCTACATTTGAAGTCATTTTTCTTTTAGTCTCTCCCTTTTCTGTCCCTTTTGTCAGTGGTGGTGTTTATACAGGTCTTGCAAAAAATTTATTGATTGTCCATGTAGCACACAGCATTCAAAAACATCAGAGAATAGGACTTTCAAAACTCTTTTCTGGAAAACTCCATCTCCAATCCTCATTTGTCCTGTAATGGCTGACTGCTTCCATGTTTGGTTAAATCCTCACATGGTACCCTATTCAATGGAGTTTTACTTTCTGGAAGCCCAGAATTTTTCAAACCATCAATTTCTATTTTCTTTGTACTGAAGAATTCATTTTTTCAACTTATATCTTTCCTGTCACATTGTACTGTAAGCTGCAAGGAGAAATCAGGCTGCATATTCCACATTTAGTTTAGAAATCTCTTCTGCTATATATCCAGATTCATCACTCTTAAATTCTGCCTTCCAACCAATAACAGTATTCAAGTTTTCCAAATTCTCTACTGCTTGAAGATAAGGGTTGCCTTCCTTTAGTTTTGCAATGACACATGCATTTTTCTAAGGCCTCACTGAAAGTATCTTTGGAGTTCAAATATCTATCAACAGTCTTTTTAAAACAATTCTATCAAGTATATCCCAATTCTTCCAGAATCTTCCTCTTACCCATTTGAAAATCCATTCCAACATGTATGGTTTTGCAAACAGCAGCACCCCACTTCTAGATACCAAAATCTGTTGTAGTTTGCTAATGCTGCCAGAATGCAATATACCAGCAATGGAACAGATTTTAAAAGGGGAATTTATTAACTTACAAGTTTACAGTTCTAAGGCCATGAAAATGTCCAAGCTAAGGCATCCAGAGAAAGATATCTTGACTCAAGAAGGGGCAGTGTCTGTCACATGGGAAGGCATGTGGCTGGCATCTGCTAATCTTTGTTCTCAATTGTGTTTCTTCCTGCTTCTGATGCCATTTGGCTTCCTCTTTCAGCATCTTTGAAACTTAAGTTCTCCAAGACACAACTCTGGATTCTGGCTTGCTTAACATCTCACGGAAAGGCACACGGTGGTGTCTGCTGAGCTCTGCATCTCCAACTGTGTGTCTAGGTGTCTGTGCTCTCTGTCATCATTCCAAGCATCTGCAAATGTCTGCATCTCTGTCAGCTCTTAAGTGTCTGTCCTCAGGCATCAGCATCTGAGGTTTCTCCAAAATGTCTCCCCTTTTAAAGGATTCTAGTAAACTAATCAATACCCACCTTGAATGAGCAGGGTAACATCTCCATATAATCAAAAGCCCACACCCACAATTGAGTAGATCAGAATCCATGGAAGCAATCTAATCAAAGGTTTCCACAATGCAACATTGAACTGGGATTAAAGGACGTGGCTTGTTTTAGGGAATGCAACACTTTCAAAACAGCATATATGGTTTCCAAATATTTTCTCACATTTTGTAGGTTGTCTTTTTACTTTCATGATAAAGTCCCTTGAAGCACCAAGCTTTTAAAAAAAAAAATTTATGAGGTCCTATTTATCTATTTTTTTTTTTCTTGCTTGTGCTGTGATTGTAAAGCCTCATAAACCATTAACTAAACAAGGCGTTGAAGATGGTTCCTTGTTTTCTTCTGGGTGTTTTATAGTTCTGGTTCTTATATTTAGGAATTTATCAATATTGAGTTATTTTTATATGTGATGTGTGGTAGGGATCCATCTTCATTCTTTTACATACAGAGATCCTGTTTTCCCAGCCCCATTTGTTGAAGAGACTACTGTTTCCCAATTGAGTTGATGTGGGAACTGTATCAAAAATCAGTTGAGGGACTTCCTGGAAGATGGCGGCTTAGTAAGACGCGCGGATCTTAGTTTCTTCTCCAGGACACCTACTAGGGGAGTAGAAACGATACAGAAAGCGCCCAAAGCCACAACAGAGATAAAAAAGACAGCGTACCCCATCCTAGAACAGCTGGCTGGCTGAGAGAAGCAGCTCGGGTGAGATCGCCGAGGCGCGCGGGCCTCACAAGGCGGGGCGGCTAGCGGCCAGAGTTACTCCCTTCCCCCTTCCCGGGCCGGCTGGGAGAATTGGAGAGGCGGTCTCCTGAAACCAAGGCAGCTGGTGCCCACACCACGTGCAGCCCCCCGGACCAACTGAGAGAATTGGATCGGAAATCCCCAGGCTGCGGAGAACGGTGACGGGTGGGGGAGGCCCCTTCCAAACCCGTGACTCCCGGGGAACGTGCACTTTCTCAGGCGGGCCGCTGGCGCCCTCCCACCACGCTTGTCGCCCAGGGCCGACTAGGAAATTCAGACGGGCTCTTTCCTGGGCTGCGGCGACCAGCAACCCTCCCTGCGTTCGGACCCCGGGCCGGCTCAAGCCGCTTTGGCTAGCGAACCCCCCGGATGGCAAGAGTTTTCCAAAGTTTAAGGTCCCCCAGCACCTTTTACTGGTGGGACCCGCAGACAAACGTGTGCCACGAGCGCCACCTACTGGGCAGGATAAGAAAAACAGAACCCAGAGATTTCACAGAAAAATCTTCCAAACTTTTGGATCCAATACCCAGGGAAATCTGTCTAAATGCACAGATGCCAACAGAAGATAACAGACCACGCTCAAATAATTGAAAATATGGTCCAGTCAAAGGAACAAACCAATAGTTCAAATGAGATACAGGAGCTGAGACAACTAATGCTAAATATATGAACAGAAATGGAAAACCTCTTCAAAAACGAAATCGATAAATTGAGGGAGGACATGAAGAAGACATGGGCTGAACATAAAGAAGAAATAGAACAACTGAAACAACAAATCACAGAACTTATGGAAGTGAAGGACAAAGTAGAAAAGATAGAAAAAACAATGGATACCTACAATGATAGATTCAAACAGACAGAAGATAGAATTAGTGATTTGGAGGATGGAACATCTGAATTCCAAAAACAAACAGAAACTATCGGGAAAAGAATGGAAAAATTTGAACAGGGTATCAGGGAACTCAAGGACAATATGAACCGCACAAATATACGTGTTGTGGGTGTCCCAGAAGGAGAAGAGAAGGGAAAAGGAGGAGAAAAACTAATGGAAGAAATTTTCACTGAAAATTTCCCAACTCTTATGAAAGACCTAAAACTACACATCCAAGAAGTACAGCGCACCCCAAAGAGATTAGACCCAAATAGGCGTTCTCCAAGACACTTACTAGTTAGAATGTCAGAGGTCAAAGAGAAAGAGAGGATCTTGAAAGCAGCAAGAGAAAAACAATCCATCACATATAAGGGAAACCCAATAAGACTATGTGTAGATTTCTCAGCAGAAACCATGGAGGCTAGAAGACAGTGGGATGATATATTTAAATTACTAAAAGAGAAAAACTGCCAACCAAGACTCCTATATCCAGCAAAATTGTCCTTCAAAAATGAGGGAGAAATTAAAACATTCTCAGACAAAAAGTCACTGAGAGAATTTGTGACCAAGAGACCAGCTCTGCAAGAAATACTAAAGGGAGCACTAGAGTCATAACCGAAAAGACAGAAGAGAGAGGTATGGAGAAGAGTGTAGAAAGAAGGAAAGTCAGATATGATATATATAATACAAAAGGCAAAATGGCAAAGTAAAATATTATCCAAACAGTAATAACACTAAATGTTAATGGACTGAATTCCCCAATCAAAAGACATAGAATGGCAGAATGCATTAAAAAACAGGATCCTTCTATATGCTGTCTACAGGAAACACATCTTAGACCCAAAGATAAACATAGGTTGAAAGTGAAAGGTTGGGAAAAGATATTTCATGCAAATAACAACCAGAAAATAGCAGGAGTGGCTATACTAATATACAACAAGTTAGACTTCAAATGTAAAACAGTTAAAAGAGACAAAGAAGGACACTATATACTAATAAAAGGAACAATTAAACAAGAAGACATAACAATCATAAATATTTACGCACCGAACCAGAATGCCCCAAAATACGTGAGGAATACACTGCAAACACTGAAAAGGGAAATAGACACAAATACCATAATAGTTGGAGACTTCAATTCCCCACTCTCATCAATGGACAGAACATCTAGACAGAGGATCAATAAAGAAATAGAGAATCTGAATATTACTATAAAGGAGCTAGACTTAACAGACATTTATAGGACATTACATCCCACAACAGCAGGATACACCTTTTTCTCAAGTGCTCATGCATCATTCTCAAAGATAGACCATATGCTGGGTCACAAAGCAAGTCTTAACAAATTTAAAAAGATTGAAATCATACACAACACTTTCTCGGATCATAAAGGAATGAAGTTGGAAATCAATAATAGGCGGAATGCCAGAAAATTCACAAATACCTGGAGGCTCAACAACACACTCTTAAACAACGAGTGGGTCAAAGAAGAAATTGCAAGAGAAATTAGTAAATACCTCGAGGCAAATGAAAATGAAAACACAGCATATCAAAACTTATGGGATGCAGCAAAGGCCGTGCTAAGAGGGAAATTCATTGCCCTAAATGCCTATATCAGAAAAGAAGAAAAGGCAAAAATGCAGGAATTAACTGTTCACTTGGAAGAACTGGAGAAAGAACACCAAACTAATCCCAAAGCAAGCAAAAGGAAAGAAATAACAAAGATTAGAGCAGAAATAAATGAAATTGAAAATATGAAAACAATAGAGAAAATCAATAAGACCAGAAGTTGGTTCTATGAGAAAATCAATAAGATTGATGGGCCCCTATCAAGATTGACAAAAAGAAGAAGAGAGAGGATGCAAATAAATAAGATCAGAAATGGAAGAGGAGACATAAATACTGACCTCACAGAAATAAAGGAGGTAATAACAGGATACTATGAACAACTTTACGCTAATAAATACAACAATTTAGATGAAATAGACGGGTTCCTGGAAAGACATGAACAACCAACTTTGACTCAAGAAGACATAGATGACCTCAACAAACCAATCACAAGTAAAGAAATTGAATTAGTCACTCAAAAGCTTCCTAAAAAGAAAAGTCCAGGACCAGATGGCTTCACATGTGAATTCTACCAAACATTCCAGAAAGAATTAGTACCAATTCTCCTCAAACTCTTCAAAAAAATCGAAGTGGAGGGAAAACTGCCTAATTCATTCTATGAAGCCAACATCACCCTCATACCCAAACCAGGCAAAAATATTACAAAAAAAGAAAACTACAGACCAATCTCTCTAATGAATACAGATGCAAAAATCCTCAATAAAATTCTAGCAAATCGTATCCAACAACACATTAAAAGAATTATATATCATGACCAAGTAGGATTCATCCCAGGTATGCAAGGATGGTTCAACATAAGAAAATCAATTAATGTAATACACCATATCAACAAATCAAAGCAGAAAAATCACATGATCATCTCAATTGATGCAGAGAAGGCATCTGACAAGATTCAACATCCTTTCTTGTTGAAAACACTTCAAAGGATAGGAATACAAGGGAACTTCCTTAAAATGATAGAGGGAATATATGAAAAACCCACAGCTAATATCATCCTCAATGGGGAAAAATTGAAAACTTTCCCCCTAAGATCAGGAACAAGACAAGGATGTCCACTATCACCACTATTATTCAACATTGTGTTGGAGGTTCTAGCCAGAGCAATTAGACAAGAAAAAGAAATACAAGGCATCAAAATTGGAAAGGAAGAAGTAAAACTATCACTGTTTGCAGACGATATGATACTATACGTCGAAAACCCGGAAAAATCCACAACAAAACTACTAGAGCTAATAAATGAGTACAGCAAAGTAGCAGGTTACAAGATCAACATTCAAAAATCTGTAGCATTTCTATACACTAGTAATGAACAAGCTGAGGGGGAAATCAAGAAACGAATCCCATTTACAATTGCAACTAAAAGAATAAAATACCTAGGAATAAATTTAACTAAAGAGACAAAAAAACTATATAAAGAAAACTACAAAAAACTGCTAAAAGAAATCACAGAAGACCTAAATAGATGGAAGGGCATACCGTGTTCATGGATTGGAAGACTAAATATAGTTAAGATGTCAATCCTACCTAAATTGATTTACAGATTCAATGCAATACCAATCAAAATCCCAACAACTTACTTTTCAGAAATAGAAAAACCAATAAGCAAATTCATCTGGAAGGGCAGGGTGCCCCGAATTGCTAAAAACATCTTGAGGAAAAAAAACGAAGCTGGAGGTCTCGCGCTGCCTGACTTTAAGGCATATTATGAAGCCACAGTGGTCAAAACAGCATGGTATTGGCATACAGATAGATATATCGACCAACGGAATCGAATAGAGTGCTCAGATATAGACCCTCTCATCTATGGACATTTGATCTTTGATAAGGCAGTCAAGCCAACTCACCTGGGACAGAGCAGTCTCTTCAATAAATGGTGCCTAGAGAACTGGATATCCATATGCAAAAGAATGAAAGAAGACCCATCTCTCACACCCTATACAAAAGTTAACTCAAAATGGATCAAAGATCTAAACATTAGGTCTAAGACCATAAAACAGTTAGAGGAAAATGTTGGGAGATATCTTATGGATCTTACAACTGGAGGCGGTTTTATGGACCTTAAACCTAAAGCAAGAGCACTGAAGAAGGAAATAAATAAATGGGAACTCCTCAAAATTAAACACTTTCGTGCATCAAAGAACTTCATCAAGAAAGTAGAAAGACAACCTTCACAATGGGAGACAATATTTGGAAATGATATATCAGATAAAGGCCTAGTATCCAGAATTTATAAAGAGATTGTTCATCTCAACAACAAAAAGACAGCCAACCCAATTACAAAATGGGAAAAAGACTTGAACAGACACCTATCAGAAGAGGAAATACAAATGGCCAAAAGGCACATGAAGAGATGCTCAATGTCCCTGGCCATTAGAGAAATGCAAATCAAAACCACAATGAGATATCATCTCATACCCACCAGAATGGCCATTATCAACAAAACAGAAAATGACAAGTGCTGGAGAGGATGCGGAGAAAGAGGCACACTTATCCACTGTTGGTGGGAATGTCAAATGGTGCAACCACTGTGGAAGGCAGTTCGGCGGTTCCTCAAAAAGCTGAATATAGAATTGCCATACGACCCAGCAATACCATTGCTGGGAATATACTCAAAGGACTTAAGGGCAAAGACACAAACGGACATTTGCACACCAATGTTTATAGCAGCATTATTTACAATTGCAAAGAGATGGAAACAGCCGAAATCTCCATCAACAGAAGAGTGGCTAAACAAACTGTGGTATATACATACGATGGAATACTATGCAGCTTTAAGACAGGATAAACTTATGAAGCATGTAATAACATGGATGGACCTAGAGAACATTATGCTGAGTGAGTCTAGCCAAAAACTAAAGGACAAATACTGTATGGTCCCACTGAGGTGAACAGACATTCGAGAATAAATTTGGAATATGTCCTTGATAACAGAGTCCAGCAGGAGGTAGAAACAGGATAAGATAATGGCCAATTGGAGTTGAAGGGATACAGACGGTGTAACAGGACTAGATACAAAAACTCAAAAATGGACAGCACAATAATACCTAATTGTAAAGTAATCATGTTAAAACACTGAATGAAGCTGCATCTGAGCTATAGGTTTTTGTTTTGTTTTGTTGTGTTTTGTTTTGATTTTACTATTGTTACTTTTATTTTTTTCTCTATATTAACATTTCATATCTTTTTCGGTTATGTTGCTAGTTCTTCTAAACCAATACATATGTACTAAGAAATGGTGATCATGCATCTATGTGATGATGTTAAGAATTAATGATTGCATATGTAGAATGGTATGATCTCTAAATGTTGGATTAATTTCTTTTTTTCATTAATTAAAAAAAAAAGAGAAGGGATAATTGGAGCTGAAGGGATACAGACTGTACAACGGGACTGGATATAAAAACTCAGAAATGGACAGCACAATACTACCCAATTGTAATGCAATTATGTTAAAACATTGAATGAAGCTGCATGTGAGGTATAGGTTTTTTTTTTTGTTTTTGTTTTTTTCTTTTTCTTTCTATTATTGTTTTAATTCTTATTCTGTTGTCTTTTTATTTCTTTTTCTAAATCGATGCAAATGTACTAAGAAATGATGAATATGCAACTATGTGATGTTATTAAGAATTACTGATTGTACATGTAGATTGGAATGATTTCTAATTGTTTTGTTAATTCTTTTTTTAATTAATAAAAATAAATAAATAAATAAATCAGTTGACACTGAATATGAGGGTTGATTTTTGAATTCTCAGTTTGATTCCATTAGTGTATATGTCTTTCATTTTGCCAGTGTCATACTGTTTTGATTAATGTGGCTTTGTAGTAAGTTTTAAGAAGAGGAAGTATGATTTATTCAACTTGGTTCTTTTTTTTTCAAGATGGCTTTAGCTATTTAGGGCTTATTACCTTTCCATATAAATTTGGTGAATAGCTTTTCCATTTTTGCTAAGAAGGCTCTTAGAATTTTTATTGTGATTGTGTTGAATCTGCAAATTTCCATAGGTAGAATTTATATTTAGATACCTTAATGTAGTATTTAGCCTTCTAATTCTTAAACATACAATATCCTTCCATTTAGCTAGGTTTCTTCTTTGGTTTCTTTTAGCAAATTCTTATAGTTTTCTGTGTACAAGTCCTTTATATCTTTGTTAGATTTATTACTAGATATTAGATTTTTTTCTTGATTTCTCCTTCAGATTGTTCATTACTAGTTTGTAAAAAGACTGTTAATTTTTGCATGTCGATTTTGTACCCCAACACCTTACTGAATTCACTTATTAGTTCTAGGAGGTTTGTTGTAGATTTTCTATATTTTTAAGTTTTTGGTATATAGGATCATATTATCTGAAAATAGGAAGCATTTTATTTCTTTCTTTGCAGTTTGAATGCCTTTTCTTCCTTTCTCTTGCCTTATTGTTCTAGTTAGAACTTCCAATGCAACGTTGTGTAATAGTGGTAACTCTGGGCATCCTTGTCTTGTTTCTGGCCTTAGAGGGGAAGCTTTCAGTCTTTGACCTTTGAGTATAATGTTAGCTATAAGTTTTGTGTAGATGCCCCTTATCATATTGAGGAAGTTTCTTTCTATTCCTATGGGTACTGGCATTTGTCTAATTTCTTTTCTGTGTCAGTTGAGATGATCATGTGTTTTTTCCCTTTATTCCGTTAATATAGTACATTATATTTTTTTATTTTTTTATGTTGCATTACCCTTGCAGACCTGGGATAAATCCAACTTGATCATGGTATATAATTCTTTTGATAGGCTGTTGTATTTTGTTTCCTAGTATTTTGTTGAGTATTTTTAGATCTATATTCATAGGGGATATTGGTCTATAGTTTTTTTTTTTTACTTGTGGTATCTTTATGTGGCACTGTTATTATGGTGAGGGCCTTGCTTCATAGAATGAGTTAGGAAGTAGTCCTAGAATTTGAGTTGGAGAGATATGAATTTTTCTTGGAATGTTTAGTCAGAGTCACCTATGAAACCATCTGGTCCTTGACTTTTCTTTGTTGGGAGGTTATTGATTTATGATTCACTCTCTTTCCTACTAATTGATGTGTTGATCTTATATTTCCTCCTCATTCAGTGTAGGGCTTTTGTGTGTTTCTAGGAATGTATCCATTTCATCTAGGTTATGCCGTTGTTTTGTTGTTCATAGTATCCTCCTCTAGCCCTTTGTATTTCAGTGAGTTTGGTAGTAAAGTCCCCCTTTTGATTTCTAATTTTGCTTTTTTGTCTTCTCTTTTTTCTTTGTCAATCTACCTAAATTTCTGCCAATTTTATTTATCTTTTCAAAGAACCAACTTTTGGTTTTGTAGATACTGTTTTTTTGTTTTGTTTTTCTTAAACTTTCTACTTCACTTACCTCTGATCCAATCTTTGTTATTTTCTTCCTTTTGCTTTCTTTGGATTTAGTTCATTCCTTTTTATACATCCTCTAATTTTGAGGTAAAGTGTGATTTGAGATCTTTGTTCTTTTTAAATATAAGTATTTAGATCTATAAATTTCCCTCTCAGTGGTGCTTTTGCTATATCTTTTACACTATTTGTAAGAGACTTACCTTAAATTCTAAGACATAAACAGGTTGAATGTGAAAGGATGGTAATATACACATATACACACACACCATGCAAGAGCTTGGAATGCTATACTAACTTAAGATCAAATAGAATAAAAAAAAACATGAGGGACAATGAGAGCCATTATAAACTGATAAAAGGGTCAATTCAACAAGAAGACATAAAAATTATAAATATATGCACACAAAAGCAAAGCCCCAAATATTTGATACAAATAATGACAGATTTAAAAAGAGAAATAGATGGTTCTACATTAATATCATTTTCAATAATGGATAGCATATCTAGACAGTTGATCAGTATGAAAACAGAAGTCTTGGATGACACTCTAAACCAGCTAGATCTAACAGACATGTACACAATACTTTTCCCAACAACAGTTGCATATATATTGTTTGTTTTGCCATTTTGCTGTTTTGTGTTTGTCATTCTTATACCTTTTTTGGCTCTCAGTTCTTCCATTAATATCTATTTCCGTATTTATTTGTTTTTCTGCATTGTACCATATTGAGTCCCTCTTCATTTCTTTCTGAATGTTTTACATGTAATTGTGGTTACCATGGGTTGAAATTTAATATCCTAAATCAATAACAATCATAATTGATTTGATGCCAACTTATCCTCAATATTGTATGTGTATACACTGTTTCTCTACCCCTTTGCCCCACCACCTTTTATTGTACTTGTTATAAATTATATAATTGCACATTGTATGTCCAAATCTGCCGATTTATCAAATTTTTTATGCATTTGTGTTTTAGTTCCTGTAAGAAGTTAGCAGTGAATTTACATAAATTGTACTGTATAGTAGTACTGGCATTCACAATTACCCAAATAATTGCCTTTACTGGAGATCTTTATTTCTTTATGTTGCTTTGATCAACTTTCTAATCTACAGAACTCCTTTTTGCATTACTTACGGGGGAGGACTAGTGGTGACAAACTCCCTCAGCTTTTGTTTTTCAAAGAATGTCATATTGTTCCCTTATTTTTTTTTAAACAAAGTCTTATCAGACATAAAATTCTTGGTTGGCAATTGTTTACTTTTAGCACTGTAAATATTTCATGCCACTGCCTTCTTTACTGTATGATTTCTGTTCAGAAGTTAGCCCTTAATATTATTGAGATTTCCTTGCATATAATTCATTGCTATTCCTTTCCAGCCTTTAGAACTCTCTTCTTGCCCTTGGCTTTGGACAGTTTGACTGCTGTATGTCTGGACATAGCTCTCTTTGGCTTTATCCTTTTTGAAGTTTGTTGGGCCTCTTGAATATACATGTTCACATCATTCATTAAACTTGGGAAGTTTTATGTCATTACTTCTTTGAATATTCCTTCTGGCCCTTTTTTTCTTCTCCTTCTGGGACTCCTATAATGCATATATTGGGACATATGATGGTGCCCCACAGGTCCTTTGGCTATGTTCTTTCCTACGTATTCATTTATAATTCTGCTTCTCAGTTGGAATGATTTCACTGATCTCTCTCTTAGTTTACTTTAGTACATTTTAATATTTTAAAGTATTAACTCTGAGAAGTTAGTCCCTGAGCTGTCCCTTAAGTTTTTAAGTATGGTATGAAAGGGTTTTTCTTGAATATCAGGTGATTAAAAACAAACTAAGACTAAAAGCAACTTTCACTGTCTTTTCAAATTTCCTGTGCTTTGATGGGTGCACATCCTTCAGAAATTAGCCTTCTTATCAAACAGATCAGCCAGAGTCAACTGGTATGTTCACGGTCCTCTCTGTTTTATCTTAGCCTGCATGGAGTTGAATCTGGGAGTAGGCTTCTTTTCTTTGGCTTGTGCTTGCTGGAGGCCTTAAGGCATCCCTGCTGGCAGTTTATGGGAGTTTATTTAACCACCGCTCTACCTCATATGAAAAGGGCCTCCTCTCCTTCCTGGTGCTCTCTTCAGTGACTTAGTGCAGGTTGTCCTTGCCCCAGACCACCTCAACTTAATTGTTTCTCACCCTGTCCCAACAGTTTACAAGCCATTTCTCTGCCCTAGGAACAAAATCTTGGCCGAGGAGCATGAGACATGTTCCACAGCTCAGACGCTCAGACTTCCACCCAGTAGGTTGACACTGACATACATGTACCTCAGTATGCACGTAGGAGCCTCTCTTTTTCCTCTGGAACAGGGCAAGGGGACCCACAGTGGAAGTGCAGGTTGGCTCCACTCTGTGTTGTACAGGAGTAGGAGAAGGGCCAGCAAGTGCACCAAGTTGGAGTTTCTTCTATACCTATTGAAGGTGCACTTTCTTAATTCAGCAGTTCTTCAGTTAAAGCAGCCCTTTAACTGTTCTCCCTAGTTTTGGTGAGCATTTCTACCTTTAAGGTTTCTCTGCCACATTTGTCTCAGCGGGCACAACATTGATAAATTTCAGAGCCAGCCCCAAGAAATTTGAAGTAGCTGATCAAAAGTAGAGTTCTGGGATCAGACCGCACAACTCCTCGAGTTTGGATGACTTGTTCTTTATGTCTCACCATGGTATCAGTAAACCGCAACAGGAACTGGAGCTCCAGTACCCACTCTTGTATGTTATGAGCCTGAGAAAAGGGGGGATATAGCACTGCAGCGAGGGTCAAACTCATTGGTCTTGATCGCGATTTACCAGCCTCTTCTTTCTGCTACTTCCTATTTGCTGCCCAGTGTTCCCCTGGATTCTGGAGTTTCAGTGGTTGAGTTAGACAGTTCCATCAAACTCAATAGTTATTTTGGCGGAAAAACTGATTCCTGGAGCTTCCTACTCTGCCGTCTTCCCACAATCACAGCTGGATTATTTATTTTTAAGATCGCCATAATGGTCCTCATACTGACAACTGTATTTTAATACACTTACTATTTATTTTAATCAAGCAGTAGCCACCACTTGTGTCAGTCTTGACTGTCACGAAGTACAAAAATTAATCCTGCCTGAACAGACCACAGAGAAATTCTATAACAATTCTTAATTCAGTAAAATAAACCTTATAACTGTATACCACATGGTGGGGACAATCCAGTTGAAAACAAGTATAAAAATACTTAGAAAATTATTAGCTATGTACCTAGAAATTATTAAGAGCATAATAAAGATCAGATATTAATATTTTATTTCTGGCACAATGTTTACAATGTCTTTGCTTTTTGATAACTGCCTTCCACATGAGGATATATCAGGAAGGTTGGCTTTTAATTTATAATAAAATAATTTTATATAATTTTCACCAAAGTAAAAAAACTTTTGAAACCACTTCAACCTCTAGGATTATTTCTTTTTCTGAGCTTCAATTCCATCAACTAGTTTCACACTCAGTATCCTATGAATCCAGCTCAGCATATCTAGCCACCAGCATTTATCATCCCAAAGAGCCTTCCGGTATCCTCCATTTCATTAACTCCCTTTTAAACCTCAGTGAAAAATATTCTCTTCTTCCTTGCTTTTACCTTTTAACACCATTCTGCCAGGGATTTTGACATAACTCAATGCTCTCATTCGTTTTAGCTCTCTGTTTTTCTAATAACATTATAAATACTCTATTTAATTTTATCTCTCAGAACATCATACATTATCTATAAGTATAAAATAAGTAGAACAAAATAGTGTATACGTAAAAAAATAATACCTAACTAATCCCCAAAACATTACACTGAAATATGTATTCTTCCTTTGCAATTTTTTAAGTCTATGTACGAAGTTCAAAGCTATAGTTGCAAAATCAACATTATACCAATAAAGTTGGAAATAATAAGGAATTAAAATTATCCGGTCTGACACACTTTAAGAAAGTCAGATTTTAATATTTATAATCATGGTTCATATAATAAGTATCATGCATACTTTTTTTATATAATGCTATACAATTTTTTATTATCCTGCCAACTACATGTTTTTGAATGGTTGCACTTTAAAATTATTTTCTACTTTTGATGTTTGTATTTCTACTTTGGGCAAAATTTGAAATATTAGGATAAATATTTTAGTAAATGTAACCGTTTTTATGTCGGAATATTTACACAAGAAAGCTTCTAAGGACCAGGTTTACTGGCCAAAAACTATAAATATTTTGTTGAATAGTTTTCTAATTGTTCTTAGCACTTCATACTTGCAGAAACAACTTGTAAGCACATTGTCTGTTGCCTTTAGCAGAACTTTGCCGACATAGGGTAGAATTACTAACTTTCTTATTTTTTTTCTGACTATTATGCATGCCATTCATTGCTGTTTAATTTACAGTATTTTCACTTTCAAAGTAAACAAATACTATTATATATTCTTAAGTTATCTGATCTGCTTTTTCTTTTAAAATATCTTTATTATAACTATTACATAGCAATGTTAACTATCATTTTCATAATTGTCATCTTCTTTGCCCCTATTTTTTGAGTAAAATGTACCTACAAACACATGCACAAATTATGACAGTATAGTTTGATAAATTTTCACAATGTGAAGACAACTATATTACCTGTATCCAAATAAATTATCCACATATTCTCAGAACCTGAAGCTTCCTTGTGCCTTCTTTTAATTGATTCCTGTTATTTTAATTATACTATACATCAATTTGATATAGACAGGTCTGTTGATGTTTATTACCTTTGAATTATCTTCTCTCACCTCAAACCTTAGATATATAATGCTCTCCATAATCAGATAAGTATTCAAATTTCCTGCTTAGTAGATTTTAAATGTTTTATTACCCAGGTCAGATAAGTTGTTTACATAGGCTTTTAGGACTGTAGGTAAAGCAGTCAAAGCTCTTCATAAAAACTGGTATATCAAATTAATATGTACATAGAAATCATATATATATATATATATATATATAAAACATTGTTAAATATAATATATTAGTTGGAACATTGTGAGATTTTCCCCCTTACACTTTAAGTAACAATTCAAACTCTATGTATTTTATCACACTAGAGCCACATTTTCTGTCATGCTTTTATATTTTTCTAAGCTCCCATATTTTCATTGCTGAGTTCTTTAAGATAGATACCTCTTTAATTCACATATGCTGTTCTTCCTGCAAGTGGTATAAGGAGCCATAAATGTCCACTTGCAAAATACATGAACTGTTGTAAGCTGTTTGTTTCTTTTCTTGCTTGCTTTAACCTATAGGTTTATTTTTATGATCCATCAATACAGCATAAAACCCCTAAAAGGCTTGATACTAACATTTGCAATTGTGAGGTCACTTCCCTATGGAAAGAAACAAGTCAAAACTGCATTAACAGATTTGCTTTTTTGTCTGTGTTCACTCTTCTTTTTTTCATTTTTCAAACATAACGATTATCATGAAAATGCTTAAATCCATATACAGTGAATTTTGTTATTTCCTGTGAGGTATAGTTCAATTCCTGCAACAACAAGTTCTCTAAGACCAGCTGTAAATAATTATTTTATTTTTCTTTGTTTTTTTCTCTAGTATATTTTTAATTTTCTATTAGAGATAATATTCCGAATTTTTATTCTAATTTGCAGATAGATATTTCAATATTTATGCTAATCCTTTGGAGCTTTAATTAATAAATAAATTTAGTGCCTTTTTTTTACTAATCTACATCAAAACAGTATTTGATAATCTCATTTATTATTTGAGAGTCTTTTTAAAATTTTTTTGTTATATCCCCACAAAATATCTTTTGGGAAATATAGTGGGACCACCCTAATTTTATACATAAATTTGAGGGGAATGTTTTATTTGCTTGGTACACAAATGCCTGCCTTGGGGCAGCTGGATTAGATTTTTGAAACCTTTTTCAATGTTTTCATCACTATCTCATCTTGAAATTTTCCTTGAATTTTCATCTGACTCATCAGAAGAATAGTTGGCTCCCCGTTGGGTCAGAGACCTGTGTCAAACACAGCTAAAGGGATATCCAAATATGTCTACAGTCTTCATTTAAAGTTTAGAATTTTTCTTGCTACTCACTCAGGGAACTATTGTTAATATGCGAACAGATAGCAATCACAAGTGAATGTACATCATTCCCTCTGAGAGCTATGCTATTATAACCGCTGAGTCCTTTCTAATGGATGGCTTTCAAAGGAAATCAGAATAAAAAAAAAAAATGAGCATGGTCCATGATGTAGAGGATATCTTCGGTTAACGGCATTTTATAACTTAAGGTTCCTTTTGAATTTATATTTTATTAACTCTGCAGTAAGCCTAAGATTAAGCATAACAATTCAGTGTTCTATATCATTTAAGGTGAAGAAGTCACTGGGTGGATATTCAGGAGTTCCTTTCCTAGGTTTTCTCTTGAAAATACCAGGTTATTTGTATTCCTCATCATGACTATGTAAAAAAAAAAAAAAATAGAGATGCTAATTACAAGTGTGACTAATCTGCATTTGAGGCATTAGGCAAATTAACCTGAATTTGAACCTTATCCATGGAAGTAATGGTGGTAAAATTGCTCATCCTATAATTGTATTTATACTCTTTCATATTCACAAAGTTTAAACTTTTATTATTGTTGTTATTTTTAATGTGTGAGAGACAGCCAGCTTAATAAAACATCAGGTCTTAGGAAAATAGTCCATGTACCTACAAACTATATGAAACTAGGGTATAAGTACAATTATTTTGACCCTTTGAGACACACATTGATGAAACTGAAACAAGACCTTTTAACTACTGCTGCAAGAGTGATGACGGTAGAATGAGATGCACAAAAAACAATGATTCTTCCCAGGACATCTTTGCTCTCTTCAATTTCAAAACGTCTTTCAAGTCTCCTGTTAAATGCATCAATCAGAAAACCCAGAATGGAGGAGAATGAGAAAGGAGAGTTAGACTAAAAAGATGGTATTGTAACCAAGAAATTAGTATTTAAGGGATGATTATGTTTGCTGAATCATTATATAGATACTCCTTTTTGCTTTCAGGTATAATGGAGTAGACAGAGGGATATACCTGAAATCTGAACTGTAATCCAACTGCCTTGATCTCTGATAATGATTGTTTCATCCTTATCTTATTCCCCGGTGATTGTAAAAATTTTGTTACTAACCTGCACTTTACTCATTTAATTTGTTTTTTTGACTTTGAAATCTTGTGATCACGAAAGACAGTCCCTGGGTGGGCAATGGTGGCTCAGCAGCAGGGTTCTTGCCTGCTGTGCCAGAGACCCGGGTTCATTTCCCAGTGCCTGCCCATGTTTAAAAAACAACAAAAAAAAGACAGCCCCTAATGTTAATTAATGAAGGGCCCTGAGTCAGCCCAGACCTAACCCACCCTAATTCCAAAGTTATCTTGATAACCGTAATTGGATCTAACCAAAATGGGCTTGCCTGACATGAAGTCGTTTAGACTTTAACCTGTAAGTGGCCTATACCTCATTGTAATACTAAAATTCATACTTAATCATCATATTAAGGCCGCCATTTTCTTGCGTACATTCTGTGATTAAGGTTGTAATCCATTTGCACTTGCTCTATGGCTCAATCAGTTGACCTCTAATTATATCATCTGGAGCCATTGTGCTTATTATCCAAAACCTGTCCATCTTTTGATACTATAAAACTATGAGAATTATTGCAGTTTGAAGAGACAAATTTTGGGGCTGATAGGCCATCTAATCTCCTGCCTCACACCAAGCAATAAACTCTCTCTCTTTGAAGCCCCAGTGTTTCAAGAATTGGTCATTGAGCACATCTGGCAAAGAATCCGCCTCCTTGGTCCGGTAATAGTAATACATAAACTATTTTATGGAGCGTTTTGAAGTACAGGTTATTAAATTACCTTGTTCTGTTCAGTTAGGTTTTGAGCATGATAAGCCTCAAAGCCCAGATGGAGAAATTGAAGTCCAAAGAGATTGGCACATGAGCGTACAGTTTAAAACTTCAGCAAAAAAGTGGCATTTATCCAACAGATTTCTTGTAGTTATTCTGGGAGCCTAGCTGTCTTTGTGATGTAATCATAAAACCTGAAAAATAACTATGAAGAAGAAAGAAAGAAATACTAGAATGGAATTAAGTTTCGTGAAGTGGCTTGCTAAGAGTTTTAGAATATCTTCAGAAAACATCTTTCTTTTTTTTTGTCTATCAGTGATGATGGCATACTTTTGGCTAATTTCCACAATGTTATACGAAGACTTTTGGTAATAACTTTGCCCCCTGCTTCACTCCTCAGTGAGACTCAAATACATTGTCTTTCTAAAACCTAGCCGTGGTCTGTAACCAATGGAGGCTGGAAGAAAGAAACCCTGTCTTAATCACAGACCTCATAGTTGATGCAGCTTTCAAAAGTGCTTAACCTGCTTAGTAGGGAGTAGCTTACCCCCATGGTGAAATCAAGATCAATACTTATTAAATACTTCATGAACTCAATCCATTTCTAAAGCAGCCACTTGTCTGCCCTTCCTCTCATGTTCTGAATTAATATGATATGTAATACAATTCTTACAGTTTATATTAGGTTGCTTGTATGCTGAAAAGAGTAAGACAAGCTATGGATGATGTGGACCAGGAGGTGGAGTCAGCCTGTTTTTATTGTTTTATTGCTACCCCTTCTCGCTTTTCTCCTTTCTCTAGGAAATTGGGATTATAATACTCTCCTAACCAATAATTTTCCATTATATTTTCTTTTCTTGTTTTTTTGGCTAAGCCTAAATTCCAAACAAAATATTTGACAATTGTTATGTACTCTGCTGGTTTGAAAAGATTTATGTACCCTAGAAAAGCCATGTATTAATCCCTAATCAGTCTTGTGGGAGGGATGTTTTTTTTCTAATCCCTATTCAGCACTATAGGTTGGAAACCTGATTAGGTCATCTCTACAGATATTTGATTCAATCAAGTGTGGGTAATAAACTTTATTAAATGGAGAGGTGTCTTGATTACTTTACTGGAATTCTTTAAAAGAAGGAGGATTTGGGGAGAAAGCTTCAGAATGACATAGCCACGAGAAGCGGAGAATCCACCAGCCAGCAACCTTTGGAGATGAAGAAGGAAAATGCCCCTGGTGGAGCTTCATGAAGCAAGAGGCCTGGGGAGGAAGCTAGCAGACATCATCATGTTTGCCATGTGCCCTTCCAGCTGAGAGAGAAAAACCCTGAACCTCACGGACCTTCTTGAACTAAGGTATCTTTCCCTGGATGCCTTAGATCAGACATTTCTTTAGACTTGCTTTAATTTGGACATTTCCATGGCCTAAAAACTGTAAGCTTGCAACTTATTAAATTCCCCTTTTAAAAAGTCATTCTGTTTCTGATATATTGCGTTCTGGCAGCTAGCAAACCAGAACATGTACTTACCTCCTTATCCTTTGGAGAAAAATGAGGTGATTTCTGTAAACAGAAATTGATAATTTTCTACCAGCACTCTATGGACAGTGTGAATTGAATGAAGCAAAATATCCCATCTCATGGTAATTACTAATATGTGTTAATCTATTTTAAGGAGGTTTTGATTAACCATTGTTTTCCCTCCTTACAAAAGAATAGACAATACAGAAGAAATATACAACCAAGAAAATAAAGTCCTATGTAATCTCATCCTTGAGAATGGCATAGATAGTGTTACGATTTGGTTTCTTACAGAATTTGCTATTTACCATAGCATATGTTCCAACTCAGCTCTTGAGGGGCTCAGATCAGAGCAGCCCAAAGAGCAGAGTACGTGGCTGGCACAGAGTAGGCATGAGTTTTATTAGGATGTATGAGCAGGCCATCCAGAAAATATAAAAGCAGCACACCACAAGGATGGGGGGGGGGGGTGGTAAGGGACAGCCTATAACGGTTTAGCACAAAGACATTCCGTGGGGTATGAGAACAGAGTTTTAGCCGAGTCTCTTGAAAGAAGGGTTTGGAGACTTGTTATCAACAGTTATCACTGGAGAGGAGTTTGAGTGCTTTACAACTAAGTGGTTCATGATAACATCTGTACATTCTTTACTCCTTGAAGGAGGTGTGTTGATCTTTAACTTCATTGTGGGTAACTACATACAGTAACTTGCTCTCAATATGGAGGGGCAGTCTGGGCCCTATATACCTATTTTCCTAGGTGAAATTCTCAGAATGACTAGTTAGGAGGGTATATGCATTTTAAAGACTATGTCAGTTTAGACTTCTTCAATACCATATAAAAGTGCTTATTTCCTCTAATTTGTCCAAAAAGCAAACATTATTAGCAGTCTTTATAATATTTGACAATTGTGCCAGAACAACTTTTATATTGGTCTGTGTTCTTATATTGTACAACATAGTAAAATTATTTTTATTACTAGAATTAATTCATAGAAAATAAATTCCTAAGTTAGAGAAAATATTAAATAAATAAATTTGGTCTCTCACGAACTAACTCCAATCCAACTATTACTACCTCTCATTGTCCTTCCAGTATTTTATGGTAATTTATGAATACTATGATCTTTATTAAATATTTCACAATTTTTACTAATTTGATAACAAGTCAGTTTGGTTTTATTTTGTTTCTTTATTGTTAATTATCTTCTAATATTTTTACACACATATTTTCTGTGATATGATTTAAATATATGAATGAAATCACTGGGACCCTTTATTCCTCTCAGTAGAAAACATTATGAAACAACCTGTTTTTTGTTGTTTGTCTTCTGGCTAAATATTTTAGAAAAAAATGTGCAGGTCTAAACCTGCTTTTTAAAGTTTTTCTTTGCTGCTTTGTTGAAAGGACACTGTATTTTTTCCACAGGCAAGATTTCCAGGTCCCAACACTTCATGCTTAGAAAACAGCAAAATGACCTCTATTTAAACACTGAAGCTTTCATTAGCTTGTTTATCCTAATCTACATAATATGTATCAGGTCACATGTCATAAATTGTAATATAATTTCACATAAATGACATGGCACCACAGGGTGTCTGAAATTTAAACTCAAATAGATTCATTTTAGAATCTGATACTTGTAATCACTTTTGATAGCAAGATAATTGGATAAAAACAGATGTTAGTGGAGGAACATACCTGTCCAAAGTATTTGTAATTCAATCTAAATCTGGTGTGTTTGTTTTTAATTATTTTAAGTTTTCAGTTAATAATTTTCAAAGTTAGTTTGACAGTTACTTTAATCTGATTTTTAATTTAATAACTATAATCGTTCTGTAATTTTTGAGTGAATTTTTGTCTTGACAATGATTCAAGTGTTGAAACATTTTTGTGCCTTTTATTTGTAAGAATAGTTAGTTCATATTTCCAGTGGTAAATTAGCTTTCTTGACAGGTATAATTTAGGTTGGTTTAGCCATCCATTTCAAAAATATTTCAATAATTAATTTGGACTAATACATATTTATTGGAAGGATATTCTTAAAGTATGTTTTAAACAGCTATTAATGTTAACAACAATAACAATCTTGATTTCATACTGTACTGATTTCAAGGGTTTGATCTGTTGAGAGTTATCTTCACCACCTGTTACAGATTAAGCAAGCATTATTTTTATTTTTGAAATTAAGATAACTGATACCCAAAGAGAAATTGCGGCTACCTAAGGCTCTAAAAACCAGTAAATGCTCAGTGGGAAAATAGAATTCCTTGAGATGGCTTATATCCACGTTCAGGCCAGGATTGACACTGGAAACACTTGAAACAAAATAAGTTTAAAATGCATATCTTTGGGAGAAAGGACTAGAAGGCAAATTATAAAATATATATATATATATATATAGGGATGATGGGTATTCAACAGAACTAAACCAATGTGAAACTCTAGAAACAGTGGTACAGAAAAGTTGACAAGTCATAGTTTTGAGCTGGGAGTGAAGATAATTGAAATGTCAAATAAAATTATGAGTTCAGTAAAAATTATTCAAGTTTAATTGTAGGGTGAAAAAGATTGAGTAAAGATTTACCAATCTAGTATTAAGGCTTTCTACAAACTAATCCCTTCCTTTCAAACTACATCTCTTGCTCACTAATAGTTTCATTAACTTTACTCATTGTTTCCGACAGACCTGAGATGCCCTCTCTTTCCCCTTCAATTACTCAATCAAGTATTTCCAATGCTCTAGATATGAAAGATCATTTTCTTCTGTGAAGCATTTTAGTCAATGTCAACCCCCAATAATCCCCATCACCTATGAATTACCATAGAATAATGACAATTCAAATTATTTCCTGAGTGCTTATTATGTGCCAGGGTACCCTTAATGTATTTTGCTTGTAGTATGTCTTTTAATTCTTGGTTATTAGAGGAACGGGTGCTATATTGATCCCATTTTAAAGATGAGTATATTGAGGCCAGAAATATTAAGTAAGCTTCCCAAGATAGCACACCTGGTAAGTGATAGAGCCTGCATTGCTTGGCCTGTAGCAACTTTTTATTATCATTGGCATTTTGCTTTCTCACTGACTCTTTTGAATATTTGTTTTGTCCCAAAGAGGAGTCAATTCTGTAAGGCCAACAACATAGCATGGATACCTTTATAATAGCCATAATACTTAACAGAGCTGTGGCATATAGTAGGAGCTTAGTAAAGTTTCAGGGTAAACATTATTTCCAATCTTAACTCTTTTAAGGCTTTTTGAGAAGTTAGAAGAAGTAAAATGTTTGCCATAGTGACACAGAACATTTTAATCTAATTTGATTATGATCTCTGAATGACAGAGAAACAAAATGCACGTGACAGCTGTGATACCCATTAAACCTTTGTTTAAAAAATTCACTCCTTATATTGCAAATATTTTATTTATACTGAAGATTTTAGTTTGTTTCTGTGATTTTTTTTCAAATTCCAAAAAAAAAGCTATTTTTACTCATTTGTTTCATTGCTATGGTTTAGTAGCTCCTATCTGAAATCGTTAAGAAGCACTCTCTTTTCTTTTTGGCTATTTCAAAAAAGAAAAATACTTAATATCAGTATGAATAACACATGTGCTCATTGCAGCATAATGTTGGTGCAATCTGTGCTTGATACAGTTATAAATAAGTCTTTGAAAGCATTTTTCTGTATTTTAAATAAAGGCTATAGAAAGCCCCAAGAAGGATCTAGTCTTGTTAATATCACAAGCTGTTTCCCCACCTGCACTCGGAGCAGCTTTAGGATAGCAGCTGTCTGGGTTGGTGTTGGCACATCACTTTCTGCACAGGAACCCCATGGTTTACACAGAAAATGAATAGGCCACAGTTCCAATGGGGGTCTTTAAAAATCTCCCTCTAATGATACCATGTTTGAGCATTGGGCTTTGAAGGGGGCGTGAGGTGAAGAGTTTCAGGAGGATTACCTAAAGCCACTCAATTTAGGAAGGTAGAAAAGAGCATAACAAAAAATGGAGAGTGTGTTCATTCCTCTGCATGTTGAGCAAATACAGTTTATAATGATATTAGAGCTGCATGTTTCACATGTGATAGCAAGTGAAGGGGTTGGTATAATTATCAGATTCATTCCATTCAGGCTTCTTGAACATTGACAAACAAGACCCAGCCCAGATGTTGCATTGATTTTATTTATCAAATATTAGCTGTGAAAATATTAACCTGATGGAGACAAATATCTATCCAGTAGTATCTAATGAGATTAAATCCAGAGATGAAGGAATTTATACATTGGACTTGCCTGTGTTTAAATAGGTGGCTGTTGGATTTTCAGCAATGAAGCATTTTTTTTTCTTTTGTGTTTTTCTTGTTTTTCTTTTCCATTTCTCTCTCTCTCTCTTTCTTTCTGTCTTTACTTCTACAAGATCTTTTAAAAGTATTATCCATGGTGGCCAATTAATCACATCTTTTAGGCCATGTACGTACTTGATGAATAAATTTTTTGTTGAATGGCAGGAAATCCTGTAAACCTGAGGATTGCAACTCAATTACACTTATTTCTATTATACTTTAAAGAACCTAGAACTCCATTTTGTAATTATTCTGCATTTTTTTAGGCAGGACATCGTAAGATGGAGTTAGGCACTAGGGGACATACTGTGTGCAGTTGCAAAATCAAAATACGGGCCTCATTCAAATGCCCCATATTTGAATTTAAACTCAATGGATTTGAATGCACTGGAGATATCCAGTTCTCCCTTGATAAATTCGTATCTCCAGTGGTATATAGAAAGCAAGTAAAAAAAAAGACTGTTTATGCAATCCAGTTTTCATTTTCTCTACAGAACAGATGCTGTCCTAGGCACTCCAGAAATGGAGATGAAGGCAATATGGAAACTAAACTGAAAGACTCTTACGCAGGGAGGGATGAGAGGCATATAAACAGGCCGAGGCATCTTAAGGAAAGTGTGGTGAACTCTCAGCACAACAGGAAAGGCTTCAGAGAAAGTAACCTCTGAGCAGGGCTTAGAAGAGCACATGCAGTTTTCTAGGTGGATGAAGAGGCAGAGTGAACAATAATATCCAAACCTTGATTGTAGGTTGGGTGGAGCTCAGATGGTTTCAGAATTTGTGGAGACACCCAGAAGATGAGGCCTGTAAAAGAGACAGAAGACAAATTACAAGGAGAATTTGTTGTTTCCTTAAGGGCCTCAGAATGGAGAACTGTTGATGTGAAAGCAGCCAAAGGGTGGCATATTTATATTTGTGTTTTAGGACTCTGCTTCTGACAGAGGACAGCATGGACTAGCGAGAGGCCTGGGTAAAAGCAACCACGTAGGAGGATCTTGCTACAAATAATAAGAGAAGTGGCAGGAAACATATGACGGGAGAGGAGCAGCAATGAGAAAGACTTGACAAGGCTCATCAAAGAGTTGATAGCATGGAATAAAAGTGGATAACTTTCAGGTCTCTCAGTTGGTAAATCTGTTTTAAGTTCTTTATTTTTTATTTTTCACAAGATCCATAGAACATCAGAAAATAGTGACTTAGGTTATGCCAGAAACAGTGGCTTCCCTGTCCACTATTCTGAGTATTTCTAATCTCTAAATAATTTATTCTCCTGATTTTATGTAATAGATTAGATACAATCTACAACCTTGTAGGGCAGGAAAATTAGAGGTTGGTGCCCATAAAGGTTGGCAGATATTTTGTGCCTGTCAGTGTTTTACGACAGCTTTGAGCCACAAGTAAAGATGATTTTAGCTAACACTGCCATCCTTAAAGTTAAAGGATCTCACAATATTTTGCTGTTGCATTGTCAAAAAGTACAATTCCTTTCCCAGAAAACTGCTCTAATTGGATTTAGTGGACCTTGCTGGCCTGTCACAGCTACCTTGAGGGTGAAGGTGATATCTTTGAGGGGATTGTTCCTGAAAATAAGAGCAGAACTTCTCTTTCCTAGGAAGCTGCAATGATGTTTTAATAAGTACTGGACATATTTTTATCTCTTCATTTATCTGGAGAATGAAACGTAGCAGGGAGAAACATGGAAGTAGGACTTGAAGAGTGACAGGTACCAGGCAGGAAAATAAAAGATCCCTAAGGAGACAGTAAATGTTCCCAGAGGGAACAATGTTGGAAGGTGAGCCAATCAGAGAAAGTTCTGCTAAATGACGAGGCTAAGAGAGAAGGGCCTTTGACTTCTCAACTTTGTATTAAAAAATTCAGCTGCTCCCCTTTCTCAAACCCGATTTCCTAACAAGCTGGTTGACATTTAGGCTTCATTCTTTAGAAATTTTAATATTTGGAAAGTGTACAAAGTATATCAACTGGAATGTAAAAAGCCATTCTCAAGATATGGGCCTCTGTTTCGTTTTGGTAAAGATAGAATTCTATTCTTTTTAGCAAGTGGTTTGATTTTAGCTGTGGAACTGTGAATCCTGGCTTCTCAGGTACTACACAGAAATGTGACTGAAAAAACAAGTGATGATCGCCAAGTAGATACATCAACTTCTGAAAGTACATCAGTCACAGGCATGGAATTGTTCATTTGTCCTTTTATTGAGAAAGGGAAAGAAAAGGGACTAGACTTTTCATGAGGTTTATAATGATTTTTAGGTGTTAATGATAGCAACCTGAAAGTAAGGGCATGTGACCATGTTAATATCTTTTAACTATGTTTTGTCCTCTCTCTATAAAAAAATCTCATCTAGGAAGGAATTATGATAATGCAGTAAATTGACTTAACGTGAGGTTTAAATAAGTGCTGCTCCTTTGAAAGAGACCAGCCTTTTTAAAAAGTATTAAAATTCTTCATTGATAAGAAAACTTTTGAAGGCGTTAATTGAACCTCATACAGAATCTCTTTCAACTGATCTTCACTCTAGTTCCATGCTGGGTGAGTGGGGGTGAGAGAGGGGACTTTTGTACTTCCCTCAAATGCTAATTTTTTTCTTTTTTTTTTTTTCTGTAATTTCTGATTAATGGCACCCTTGATTTTGATTTATATTATCCTATTATTCATTATACAGGAGAAAAAGAAGTCACTTTTTTTCAATTTAATTTTTAAAATTAGGGCTAGCAGTGATGGAATTTAAAATCAAATTATCCTGTCAGAGTGACAGATAAATCTTAAGAGTTTCTAATGAGATTTTCCGCTGGCAGAATGCTGAATTTCTCCCCTTCCCAGACGCCTTCATTCCAGGTTTTGACAGTGAGTGACAATGAGCATCTGTGTTTTGGAAAATGGTGCTATTTGGGGTATTTGGGTTCTTATTTACAAAATCTAGGTGGTTTCCTTACTTGTTTGTTCTAGATTTAAAGGGAGAAAATGTAGACACAGATGTCAGGTGGGTATATCTTTTACTATGGAATACCATAGGTAATTACCATACCTGACTTTGGTTAAGTATAGTTGGTTTGCCAAATCATACCCTTAACTTCTTTTTTCAGTACTCTTAAAGGAATTTCTACCCTAAAGCTTGCATAAGTATCATGCAATAGTCATACTGCAGTGCTGTTTAATTTTTTTCTCATTAACCTAATTCAGAAGTACTTTCACAGTATTGGATAAACCTCAACGGTTCTGCATTGAATTAACAATTTTTTTTTAAACACTCATGAATTTCTAATAGCTGAAAAGCAACTATTCTTTGCTGCTCTCTAAAATGTGTGACAAATAACAAATGAAATAATGGTTGTGCACTTTATTCTTCGGGAAAATCACGTGTCTAAGAACAGCAGTATATTCAACATCCCTAGCTAAATTACTAAACTGACAATTGGTAGTTTCAAATGTCTTCCAGAAACAGGGTCCTGAGAGGTGGACTTGATTCGTTGCTAAGGGATACTCTAGATTGAGAGCTTATCCCAGAAAGAAAAGAACATGGCAGTGTGATGCCTAACTGACTAAATTCGCTAAATTCTCTAGTCTCACTTTTTTCCCATGCACAAGAGAAAGGAATTTTTCTCTTACTTCTTTTCCTTTCATTCGTTTTTTTATTTAGCCAGAAGGTGGTCAAAAGCTATTGCTGTAATGCATAACTTCACTTCTTCATTATTTTTCTGACTTTGCATGTTGTAGCAATCCCGAAAATAGATACTATTAACCATTAAGTGGCCCCTGAGAAGCTTGCTAGGGCTACTCAATTATTATCTCAAAATGAGGAAAGGAAAGGCTATTAGGTGATAATTCAAAGAACAGATGATGCGCGGAAGAAAATGTGGTAAGGCACCTGTGTGTAGGTCCTGAAGAGCTGCACATACTGTACATTAGTTAAGAGTCTTAATAAAAGAACAGAAGGAAGGGAAAATAACACAAAATGAAGAATGAATTACTTAAGATTAAATAGTTTCTATTACAGAAATAGGCTACATGTAGCGCTAATGGCAGGCATTTTCTACAGACAGATGGAATGCTTGTATCTCCCAATAGTATTGATATGAAGTCTCTGTTAAGATTCATTTTTCCTGAAACATTTGCATATAAATATAAACATCATTACTAGGGGCTAATTGCCCTGTAGGAACTAAAATGTGGGAATTAGCATCTTTAGTCATTTTTATTATTATTTTTTAAAGTATCTCTAACACGCATCATATTTGGTACTGCATGGCTGCAACAGATAATTACCACCATTAAAAATCTCAAACGCAAAATCAAAACCATTTGGAATGGCTTCCAGGGCAACCCAGCACAGTGAGTAGCCACCAAAATGAGTATATGAGGTTTATGTTCATGCATATTCATAAGGGTACTTAATTCGACGTTCATAGTAGGGGGCTTTTGAAAGCTTGTCAAAAGAGCAGACCCCAAACAAAACCAAACATCTAAGGTGAGGAGATGCAGTACATCTCACTCCCCTGCACACATACAAATATTGCTTGCAGGAGGCAATGAGTAACACTAAAAGAATAATTTATTTTACTCTGAGGAGATGGCAACTTCTACGAAGATGTAAACCACACGTCTTTGCCTTTATCATTCATCTTATTGATCAGAAAGGTCAGGAGTATAAGTTATTCAAAGGATGGCTCATAGGGGACACTTCTGGGCAAATGGGCATGTGTGATTAATGCCATTGCTTGTGCAGAACATGAGGAAGAGTTTGAAGCATATCCTCAGGGCAGAAGAAGAAGTGTTGGAAAGAATACAACCATGACTGTGTGCGAAGCTTGTGCATGACACGGTGGCCATTTTGTGGGCGGGCCCATGTGTTTCAGCACACAGGTGCCACCTTGTTCAAGCGTTGTGTTCAGAGGCGATCTTGCTGACACCATACTTTTGAAAACTATTTCCATGACATGCAGCAAATGTTTGTCCTGGTGGAACAAAATCTGTTACATTATAGATTCGAAACAGTACGAAGAAACCTGTAGAAATGTTTCAGTTTCAGTTTTGCACAAAGCAAACAGCATTATATTTAAATCAGGCACTCTTTGTGAGAACTAAATATCTGCATAGCTAGGTACTATACTCGATTCTCTCCTTCTCTTCCCCTCCCCCCTTTTGGGGCTCTGACGCCTGATTTTCTGAAAGATACTGGTAGTATTGGTGGATGAAGTTGCATCCGTTCACCTCAGATGTCCACCTCCCCAGTATACTTCTGCCATCTTGCCATGCATTTGTCATTTTTAGCCTTTTTCCTTCATTTCTTTCCCCACTCCCTTTCTTTCCCCCTTGGCTCTCCATTGTCCCTAAGAAGAGTCTGCATATGAAACAATGGCTCCATTCCATAATGGTTGCCTCATCTTATTTAATGGGCATTTAGTTCTGTTCAATCCCTATTTAACACTTTCAGACCATTTCAATTGTCTAAATTCAGACAACCATTCTAATTCAGACTATATTAGAAAAATATTGGAAAATGACATCTTAGTGGTTTAAAAACAATCTGAGGATGAATATCAGATATTGCTAGAGTTTTCCATAAGCAATTACCTGTTCATGGGCATAATTTAGATCCATAAATCAAACATGAAATATTTTCATAAGTTAGGGAACAATAAAATTTGATTTACTGATTATTTAATGAAGTTTATTTTTAAAGTAATATGTTGTTTTATAGCAACCTAACAATTAGTTACTTTAAAATTGTCAAATAGACTTTTAAAATTTGCTGATAGTCCCTAACAGTTAAATATATGACTTGTTTGGTGAGAGAATTGCTAAAAATATAAAATAATTCAAATTGCTAACACTTCAAATTCAGCCATGAAAAAACAGCCCAACATAGCATAATAGAAATATAACTTAGGTGACTCCAAAACATGCTTGAAAATACATATTTATATTCAAATATATTGAAACCTATTATAAATTTAAAATAAATATTTTATAAATGCACAATAAATTAAAGTGCAATTCAGAAGAATAGCCAAACAAAGCAGTATAGAAAACATGGAAGCATATATTTGCTTGTGTGTTTATGCATGTGTGAGTATATGGACATGACTACTCTCACACATACAAATTCAGTATGTGTAGAATAAAGAAAACATCACAAACCACTTGTGAAAGAAGGATTACACAATAAATAGAGTTGAAAATATTGCATAACTTGGGGAGGGATTAATAATTTAGATCCTCATTTTCATATCATATACTATAATAAATCCAAGAGGGAAACATAGCTACGAAAATCATAAAGAAAAGACAATTTTGATAGATACAAAGCTAAAATTATATAACAATGAAATGATCATTTAGATAATTACTTTTTTTTTATTTCTGCACTTCCAAATATAAAAATACTTTCTAAGCATGAAAGTTATGGAGACAAACACCAAGGAAAAGATCAATATATGGGGATTAACACTTGCAAACTATTACACATCAAAAATTAAAAAAAAAAAAAAAGAAACTGGGGAAAATAATATTCCTAAGCATAGACGTTAAAGATAAAAAATTTTATAAGCACTTAGGTTTTTTGGTTTTCTTTTTATAATCAACAGTGGTAATGAGATTTCAAAGTATAAGAACTACAAAATAATAAGCAATTAAAAACTGTGTATCTTCAGTTACAATACAATAGAATGCGTCTAAAAAACCATGAGAGATTGCTCCTTTTTTGTGTGTTTGATTTACAACATAGTAAAAAAATAAATAACTTTTAGGAGTTGAAAATTCCTACTATTTGTGGGAATACATGGAGAAAGATTAGGTAGTCTCAGACAACTGGTGTATGTATAAATTAGTATCAGCTTTCTGAAAAATAGCTTTATTGTTATGGAAAAAGAGCTTCACAGTTTTATAGAAGGCTCTCTGCAGGTGTAAAAATATATTTCCTGTACAAATGATTGGAAATTAATAAAATTACTTGTAAACAGATCGGCATTACAAAGAAAAAGTCAATTACTTTTACCCTAAGCACTTTAAATCTTTTCTATTTATTAGATAAAGTAGTATAAACAATATAAAATACAGTCTCTGTATGTTTACATTGACTAGAAGTCACTAATCCCCAATCTTGATTTATAATTTGACTTCAGAATCTCAAGATCAAGATGAGTATCATAGAGGCTTCTCAAGAAAAACAGGGTGGGCCACGGTGGCTCAGCAGGCAAGAATGCTTGCCTGTGATGCCAGAGGACCCAGGTTCGATTCCAGGTGCCTGCCTACATATTAAAAAAAAAAAAAAAAAAAAAAAAAAGCCATGTTCTCCAAATTGATGCATAATGTTTAAGACAAGAAGCCATGAGGCTTTGTTGAGGGAAGAGAATGGTGGAAAATGCACAGAAATTCTAGCATAAACTTACTTTCAATCACTACTGTATAAGCAACTAAGAGAAAAGATACTTAGCAACTGATTGTTGCACATATTTGTCAGCTAGTATTTATTTATTCCCTCTTCTATGTCAGACATCTGGCCACAAACTGAGATGATAAAAATGATGAATCAGACCAGACTGTGCTTTGTGGAAGCTTAGGGTAGTGAATAAGTGGTAAATCTGTAGCAATATGTGTATGTATAATTAAATATCCATCATATATTTTTTAGAAATTCATTATCTTGTGGGAGGAAATACTTACAATCACCTTCTCAGGGCCCATTCTATTTCATATAGATTACTATTTCCTTAATTATTCTTCAACAGGTCACCTGATAAACAGGTCATTTTTTTCTTTTTTTTCCTCAGAACAACCTGACTTGACTTTATTTACTTGTTTATTCTCTGTCTCTCTATCAACCAACTGCAAGTTGCCTGGAAAACAAGCAGCACAAATGTAGGGGACTTATCCTCTAAGTACTCAGCACATAGAGTGTATTCATTAAAATTGCTGAATGAATGAACAAATGCTTGCTTCATTTATGGAGTAACTTGTTTTTAGTGTATGGGTAGGAAATAGCATAGAGAAAGTGCAAGAAGTTAAAAAATAAGAGCAAAGAAAGGATATGCAACAACATGAGCAGAGGCAGAGGAGAGGCGTTTTGTGCACAGAGATTTTCAAGGAAGAGGGAGGTATTGCTAAAAAAAAAAAATTAAGTTTTGCAGGGACCCAGCTGCAAACAACTATGAAAATGAACTAAGGAGATGTAACATCTTTGAACTTTGGTAATGGGAATATGGTCAGTAATTTTCATCCAGACAAATAACAAAGTATTAATACAGGCTCTAACACCTTCCCTCTAGCTCTGTTTGAAAGAGTTTAGAAGTTGGAAAATAGTTGGGGAGACTGGATTGAAAGGTATTCTGATAAATAATGAATAATGAAAACTTCGATACTGGGATAGAGGTTGAAATGATAAAAGGAAATGTTTTGAAAAGATGTAAAATATTGCTAGACACTGTAATTCAACAGTTTCAACTGAAGGACAATTTTTAATTTGGATGAAATACAGTTTAATAATTTGCTCTTCAAAAATGGAACAATCCATTGATGTTGTATCTAAGAAATTTTTGCATAACCAAAGTTGTTGATTGGTTTTAGATTTTACATTAAAGACTTTAATCCAGTTTGAATAAACTTTTGTATGTGATACAAGGTATGGGCCAAAGTTCTTTTTGTTGGATATTAAGTTGTTCCAGTGCCATTTGTTGAAAGCAGTTTCCTTTCCTCATTGAATTACCTTTGCACTTTTGCCAGAAATCAGTTACCCATACATGTAAGTCTATTTATAAACTTTTCCACTTTATTTTATTGATCTATTTGTGTACCTTTATAGCAAGCCATGCAGTCTTGTTTACTGTACCTCTAACAAAATTTGAATTTAAGTAGCCTTACTCCTCCAACTTTGTGCTACTTTTTCAGAGTTGCTTTAGATATTCTGGGTCCCTTACATTCTTATGTTAATTTTATACTTGGCTTGTCCATTTTTGAGAGAATCCTTTGGAATTTTTATGAGATTGCATTGTCTCTATAGATCAGTAGATGTCCTTGCTTATTCCTGATCTTAGAGGAAAAGCATTGTCTTTTACTTTTAAGTACAATGTTAGCTATATATCTTCCATAGATAACCCTTACCAAGTTGAAAAAGGTTCTATTGTTAATTTGCTAAAAGTTTTTTAAAAATGGTTATTGGATTTTGCCATTTGTTTTTCTGTCTATAGAAATGCTTTAGCGAAAATATTTTGCTTTAATTTGTAGTTTAATAATATGATTTATATGAATTGATTTTTCAAATATTAAACTGACTTTGCATTCTGGGATATACTGTACTGTCATTGTATTCTCTGATGTTCATTTTTCTTATTACTTTGTCTTTAATTTGTTCTTTTTTCTATACTCTTAAGGTGGAAGCTGAGGTATGGAGGTCATTGAATTGAAACTCCTGTTCTTTTTAAATATAGGCTTTATACAATAACTTTTCCTATTAATAATACATTAGTGGAATTCCACAAATTTTTGGTGTAATTCTTTTTTCATTTACTTTTACTTCAAATTAGTTTCTAGTTTTCTTCTAGATTCTTCTTTGACCCATGAGTTATTTTAAAGTGTGTTATTTAGCTTCCAAATATTTGGGAATTATCCAGAGATCTTTCTGTCATTAATTTCCAGTTTAATTGTATTGTGATCACAAGACATTATATCTATGATGCAAACTATTTACAATTTATTTATTCTTGTATTAGCCTGGAATATAATAAGTATTCATAAATGTTCATTGATGAGCTGAAAATAATGGGTACTCTATTGCTGCTGGGTTGAGTATCTATAAATTGCAATTAGGTCAAATTATTTACTAGTGCTATTCGAGTCTTTGATATATACTTATTTTCTGTCTACTTTTTGTATCAATTATTGATAAATGAGGTTTTAAATATCTTTACCTATAATTATTATATGAATGTGTGAATGTATATGCATGTATATATGTGTACACTATTTTTACTTTCAGTTCTATCAGTATTTGCTTCCTATTTTTTGAAACTCAATTATTTTGGCATGGATAATTCTGGGTTCAGTTGAAAATCTAGCCCTTTTTTCATATGAAATTACCTGTTCTATACCTACCTGTGTTTAATCTTAAATCTACTTTGCCTGATATTAATAAAGCCATTCCAACTTTAATTAGTGTTTGCATGGTACCTATTTTTCCATCCATTTTCCTTTAAGCTATTTGTGTCTTTGTATTTAAAGTGTGTTTCTTGCTAGTCAGATAGAGTTGAGTGTTGCTTTTTAATACAATTCGCCAATCTCTGCCTTTTAATTCAGGTATTTAGACCATTTACATTTAATGTGATTGTTGACATAATTAGGTGTAAATCTAACATCTTGTCATTAATCTTCTATTTGCCTCATCTATTCTTTTTCACTTCTACCAACATTTCTGACTTCTTTTAAATTAATTGAAGGCTGGAAACCCTCTCAGGAATAAACTGGAGCAATCATAAGACTGACCTCATTTGATTCCTATTGCCCTTGAATCTTGCCAAAAATCTGATATCCAGTCTTTTGAAAATCATTGTTTCATATATTTTGTTCAATTTTTTTTGGCTCTTTCAGGGAGGAGAAGGAAAAAAAGATAAATTCTTTCCATTTTACCCTGATTTGGCTCAAAGAGGAAATGCTTTATGTATGTTTCTAAATAATGTATTACTTAGATTTTCTAGTCAGTCAGCTTTATACCATTGTCATCATAGTGTACATAGAGTTTAGCAATTTGATTTCAATGACATATATACCAGTCATTTGTCAGTGTTTTTGTATATGGTTGTACTTCATTCATTTTTAATGCAGCATATATATAAATATATCCAAATTAATTTTTAAATTTCCTTCTCAATGGATATTTGATATGCCTCTATATTTTTTCCCAATTCAAAAGTGAGCTAACACAAATGATGAGATTAGCAAATTAAAGTCATACAGATCAGAGATTTTACTCGATATCAAGCTTTTTATAGATCAGAGATTTTACCCAAGCTCAAGCTTTACTAATGATTTCAAGGCTACATATCATCAAGATGCATAGTCATATGTCCTGGGGAACTTGTGTCAACTTTTCCCTCAGACTTATTTTAATGATATGTCTTCTAGTGTGTGTATATTTAATTTTTATATATAATGTCCACTTATTTTTCAAATTGGTAACAACTTACATCTCATCTGCAATATGAATATCTGCTCCTTTTGACTCACAATATTACCTGTATTTGGTATTGTCAGATTTCTTGATTTTTGCCAATTTAATGAACAAAAATTGCATCCTTTTTATCTTCATTTGCAAATTCTTTATTACATTTGAGAAACATGGGTTTTGATCATTCACTTTGTTTGCTTCTGTAAAATATTCATCATTTACTTATTTGAAAATAATGAATTGGTGGTCTTTTCTTATTTTAGAATTTTTTTTGGATATCAATAAATTTTCAGTTATATTTTTGAAAATATTCTAATATTTATGGTTCTCTTTTTCCTTAAGGGGTGTCTTCAGGAACATAAGATTTTGCTGTAGTTATTGTTATTGTGTGGCTGTTGTGTAAACATGGGTGCTTTGTAGTTGTTTTTCTATTATGGTGTTTTATGAGATTTGTTTGAAAAATACTATCCTGCTTTGAGATCACAAAGATAGTATTCTATATTTTCATTGTTACATTTTATAATTTGACCTTTAAAATTTTAGAAGTTTAATTTATCTTGGTTTGATTTCTCTGTATAATAAGAAATTTGCCCTAACTTTACTTTTCCCAATAATGGATAAACATCTCTTTCTATTTATTACAGGCTCTCCTTTTTTCCAATGATATGCAATGCCACATGAAATATAAAGCAAACTCAGAATATCTGAGGCCAATTTCTATATACTGTCTTTAATTCCACTGCACCATTGTCAATTCTATTAATTATTAAAATTTTATAATTATTTTTATTTCTGATAGGGCTGATTCAGCCCCATTTTTTTTCTTCTTCTTCAAAAGTGTCTTGAAGAGTATTGGGCCATTGCACTTTTGTACTTAGGTTCTCTTGTTTTATAACAAGTTTCTCAAACTTAGAAGTTTAAATAACACCCATTTATTAGCTTACACTTCTGTAGGCCAGAAGTCCAGAAAGGCATGTCTGCTTTCTCTCCTCAAGATCTGGTTCCAATCTCTTTTTTTCTGCTACTGACCAGGGATAAAGCCTCACCACTTTTAAAGGATTCAAGTGATTAAATTGGGTTATGCCCAACTTTTTGACTAATTAAAAGCCAACTTATAAGTAACTTAATACAATCTTCATAATTCTTTTTGCATTGCCACATAATCACAGGCATGATATTTCATCATTTTCATATACCTGGAAATTAGGGCAGGAAAGCTTTAGGGGTCACCTTTATAATTCTGCCTACCAAAACATCCATGTACATTTTAGAAACAGGTTGCCAAAAATCCTTTTAATATTTTAATAGCATTTCAGGTGATCTTTTTAAGAACTGGGGAAAATTTACATCTTTACACTATTGAATTTTCTAATTCATGGATGTGGTATGTCTTTCTAGTTGGTTTTATAGATATTTAATAATTTAGTTGCTGATATTTTTGTTAAAAACAATGTGATTGATACTGGTTTTCAACAAACTGTTTGCTAAATTCCAGTTATAATAATTGATATTTGTTTAGGTATTTGTCTTTACAATGATATCATATATGGATAAATGTATACCTTTTTTTACTTTATGATCCTTGCACATATTTTTCTGATTTAACATTGACTATTAAATATAGATAAATTTTTAGTAGAATCAGTAATACTTATTTTGTTATTAATTTAAAAAGAAATATTTTTAAAGTTTTACCATTAAAGATAGTTGCTTGCAGACTTTTGATAGATGTTTTTATTGTTGAAGAAATTTCCTTCTCTGCCTAGTTAATAATAATTTTAATCATTAATGGGCATCGAATGTTTCAAATCTTTATACAATACCTATTAAGATGATTACATTTTTTTCCTTTATGTCATGAGCATGGTAAATTTTATTGATTAATCTTATCTAAAACTCCCCTTGCATTACCAAGAGAAGGCTACTTTAACTTGTTCATAATACATTATTTGTTCATATAAATGACCCCTTTGACTTCTAACATTTGTTGAGTATTTTTGCATCTATGTTCCTCATTGATGTTAATTTGTAATTTTTATTTCTTATTGTCCTTGTCTAGTTTTGGAATTAAGGGAAAGCTTACCTTAGAATGAGTTGGAGAGTTTTATCTCTTCTCTCAAAGTGTCTAGATAAAATTGGAATGGTCTGTTCCCTCCAGGATTATTGGAACAGATTTTTGGACCTGGGATTTTCACTTGGGAAGATTTTTAACTACTGATTCTTCTATATATTTATTTTTTAAGATGCAAAGACAATTCTATGTTTCTAATATTTCATCATCATCCATTTTTGGAAAACTATTTTTTCTATGAAATTGTGCTTTTCATCTAAATTTAATATTTATTGGCACTAACTTATTCAAGCATTTTCTTATCTTTTAAATTATCTATGGAAGTTATAGTATTTCTTCCTTTTCCTTTCTATTTTTGTTTATTTTTTACCTTGATTGATACTTTCAAAAAAAAACAATTTTATATATTGTTGATCCTCTAAGTATAATTTATATTTTATTAATTTATATTTTATATGTCCTTTATACTGCATCCCATGTGATTTCTTCTATTGCTTTTTTTCTAAAATATATTAGATAATTTATTACTTTGTTCATCCTTCCTTTATAGGAACTTAAGTCTTTACATTGCCTTCAGAGTACCAGTGTTGCTACATTCCAAATGCATTCCAAATATACAGAACTTCATTATTGTTAAATGCTAAGTATTTTAACAAATACATTACATTTTCTTTGACTCAATAGAGTCATATATTTTTTAATTTTTATTTGTATGGCAATACTTTATCTTCTCATATTGGATGAAATGTAAATTTCTATGTGATGAGAGTATATTACATGAAATATAAAAATTTTATGTGACCTTCCTTGCAACATAGAATATGCTCATTTTTTTCTTGTAAAAATTTCTATGCATGCTTGAGAGAAAATGTAATTTCTCTAATTTTAATTCAGGGTACTATGGGAATTGTTTAAATAGAGCTTGCTAATTATGTGGTATATCTTTTTTACCCTATTATTTTAAACTTGGATGTCCTATTGTTTGAAATGTCTCTTTTAAAGAATCTATACCTGAATTCTTTTCTTTTAATGAAATTTAGTCTATTTTTATTTGTATTTAAGTGTATATATTCACTGTAATATTGGTGTATTATATTTGAATTTGTTTATTCTTTCTTTCCTTATTCTCAATGTGTTTTGTTCTTTTTCACCTAAACTATAAAAAGGGCAGTAGTAGTAGTAAAAATTTTAATAAAGACATTTTGTTTATAAATGTACTAACTACATTGCTTACACTTTTTTTGCTAGAGAAGTTTATAGAAAAATCACATAGAAAATAGAGTTCACCTAAAACCACTTATTATTAACACTTTGTATTTAATGTGCTGCATTTGTTAAAATTAATTAATGATGTAATGTTATTATAATTGTATTATTAAGTATAGCCCATGGTTTACATTAGGCTCCACTGTTTGTGATATAAAAGCCTATGATTGTTTTACTTTTAATTCTAGTAACATATATACAATCTAAAATTTCCCCTTTTAAACACATACAATATGTAATTCAGTACTCTTAATTAAATTCACAGTTTTGTGCTACCATCATACCATCCATTACCAAAACTTTTCCATCAACACAAATAGAAACTCAACAATTTAAACATTTCTTTCTGTGCCAGTTTGAAGTTGTTAAATACCACAGAAAAGCCATAGACTTTAATCCTCATTCAGTATTGCTGGATGGGATCTTTTTGATTGTTCCCGTGGAGATGTGACCCCCCCCCCCAATTGTGGGTGGTAACTTTTGATTAGATGGTTTCCATGGAGATGCATCTCCACCCATTGAAAGTTGGGGTTGTTTACTGGAGCTTTTTAGGAAGGAACCATTTTGGAGAGAGTTGGAGAGCCACCAAAACCAACAGAACCCACACAGCCTCTGTCTTAAGTTGTTTTTAAGATCATTTTGTCTTTGACATCGTAGTTTAGCTACAATAATAAACATTAAATTATGTTTATTCTGCTTTGTTTATATTGTGAAATCTGGTTTTGAATTCTTAAATTTCACTCAGTCTGAAAAATACTTGCCTATTTTATCTTCCGGCATTTTCTCCTCCATTTTTCACTGTCATCTTCTTCTGGGACTCTTGATTATATACTTGAATTTCTTTCCATTCTCTAGCCTTCATAATTTTTATTTCATATTTCCACTCATTTATCTGTGCTAAATTCAAGAGTAATTTCTTTAGCTGTTTTCTCCAATCCATTTATTTTTTTTCCAATAGTGTTTATTTAGGTATTAAATTTATCCTTTAGCTTTATATTTCAAAAATCCTATTTTTCTAAAATATGTTGTATTTTTCAAATATGTATGATTCTTAATCATTTAATGCTTTCCTTAATATTTCATGCATAATTTTATATTCTTTATATTATCATTTTAATATATAAAATCCATAGTAGCATATTTGTTGTTTTTGTTTATGCTCTTATGATATGTCTATGTTGGTGTGTGTGCATGTTTGTGTGTCTTGGTTTTTCTTTGTTGGGAAATTTTTGATTACTACTTTAATCTCTTTAGTTTTTACTGGTTTGTTAATATCTTCCATTTCTTCTTGAGTCAGTGTAGGTAGTTTGTGCATTTCTAGGAATCTGTAGGTTTCATCTGCATTATCTAATTTGTTAGCACACAGTTGCTTATAGTATCCTGCTATTATCTTTTATTTATGTGAGGATAGTAGTAATATCCCTCATTTCATTTCTGATTTTAGTTATTTGTCCTCTCTTTTCTCTCTGTCAGTTAAAAAAATTGTCAATTTTATTGATCTTTTCAAAGAACTAACTTTTGGTGTTGGTTATTCTATTTGTTTTTTTAGTTCTCTATTTCATTTATCTCTGCTCTAATCTTCATTTCCTCCCTTCTTCTCACTCTAAATTCAGTTAGCTCTTCTTTTTCTAGATCTACCATTTGTAAATTAGGTCTCTGATTTGAGATCTTTTTTTTTCTTTAATATTAGCATTTACAGCTATACATTTCTCTCTCAACACTGCCTTTGCTGCATCCAATAAATTTGGTATGTTGTGTTATTCATTTTCATTTGCCTTAATATATTTCCTATTTTTCCTTTTGAGTTCTTCTTTGACATATTTATTTTTTTAGGAGTGTGATCATTTCTACCTGTTTGTGAATTTTCCAGCTCTCCTACTATTATCAAATTTTTAGCTTCATTATATTGTTGTCAGAGAAGATAGAGTGTATGGTTTCAGTAATTTTTGTTTTATTGAGAGCTGTTTTGTGACTTAACATATTTTCTAGCCCAGAAAATGACCCCGGTACATTAGGGAAGAATGTACATTCTGCTTACTGTGTTCTATATGCGTATCTGCTATTTCTAGTTGATTTAGAGTATCAGTCAAGTCTTCTGTTTCCTTATAGATCTTCTGTTTTGATGTCCTATATATTAATGAAAGTTGCCTATTAAAGTCTCTTACCATTAATATAAAACCACCTATCTTTTCCTTCAAATCTGTCAATATTTTATTCTTTTTTTTTGTATGCTGCTTGGGGAGGTCCCATTTCATTCTTTTTCAATTTGAATATCCCATTATTGCAGCAGCATTTGTTGAATTTTTGTTTTTTGTTTGTTTGTTTGTTTGTTTGGCGGGCAAGGAGAGTGCATGGGTTGCAATTGAACCTGGGCCTCTTACAATACAGTCAATATCTGATTCTTATACGTGAGGCTCTGCCATCAGGTGCATATATATTTACAATTATATCTTCTTGATTTATTGACCTCATTATCAGTATATAGTGACCTTCTTTATCCCTCGTATCAGTTTTTTATTTAAGTCTATTTTACCTGAAATAATAGTTACTCTGGCTTTCTTTTGCTTACTGTTTACATGGTATATATTTTTTCCTATCCTTTTACTTTAAACCTACTTGTGTCTTTGAATTTAAGGTGTCTTTTGTAAAAAGCATATAGTTGGGTCATGCTTTCTTACCCTTTCTGAAAATCTCTTCCTTTTGACTATAGAGTTTGATTTATTTATATTTATGACTACTGATTATGCAGTATTTTCTTGGGCCATTTTGCTACTTGGCATTTGTAAGTGTTATACCACTCTTTCCCCTAATTGTTCCATAAACACCTGTTTTCGTATTTATTTAATATTTTGTAGTGTACCATTTTGAATCCCTTTAATTTCTTTCTCACTATATTTTCCATATATTTTCATTGTCGTTCCCATGGCACTTTAATTTAACATCATAAATCTATAACAATATTTGATTTGCTATCAACTTAACTTCAGTAGCCTAGCCAAGCACTCTTCCTATATCCTTCTGTCCCCCATACCTCTTTATTTTTACTTATTTCAAAATATATCTTTGTACATTATATGTCCAGACCATGGGCTTATCATTACTTTCTATGCATTTGTATTTTAGAATCTGTAAGAAGTAAAACATGAGTATATACCAAAAGGCACAATACCATAGTACTGGCATTTATAAATATACATATATGGTTATCTTTACAAGAGGCCTTAATTTCTTTATGTTACCTTGATCCGCTGTCTATTGTCCTTTCCTTTCAGTCTGAAGAACTCATTTAACATTGCTTTAGGGGAGAGTTGGTAGTAAACTCTCTCAGGTTTTGTTTATCTGCGAATGTCTTAATCTTTTAAAAGGCAGTATGGCAAGATTCTTGGTTGGCAATTGTTTTCTATTAGCAATTTAAATATTTTATCCCTCTGCCTCCTTGCCTTCATGTTTTCTGATAATAAGTAAGTACTTAATCATATTGGGGCTCACTGTACATGACACATTCCTTTTCTCTTGGAGCTTTTAGAAGTCTCTCCCTGTGATTGGTATTTGACAGTTTGGCTATGTGTTTGGGTATGGTACTCTTTGAATTTGTTCTATCCTCTTCGAATTTATTCTGAGATTTATTGGGTTTCTTGAATGTGTATGTTCATGCTTTTCATTAAATTTGGGAAGTTTGTCTGCTATTATTTCTCTGAATATTCTTTATGTCCTTTGTTCTCTTTCTTTTCTTTCTGGAATTTCCATAATGCATATATTGGTTTGGTTGATAGTATCCCAATGATTGCTTAGGCTGTGTTTAATTCTTTTCATTCTTTTTACATTCTGATCCTCAGTCTGAATTATTTCAATTGTCATGGCTTTGAGTTCACTGATTGTTCTGCCAGCTCCAGTTTGCTGCTGAAACTCTCTGTGGAATATTTCATTAAGTTATTGTGTTCTTCTAGTTCAGTATTTATGTTTAGTACCTTTTTAAGATATCTATCTGTTCTTCAGATTCTCATAATGTTCATGTATCTTTCTCCTGAAGCCATTATTTCCTGTTTCTTTGTCTTGTAACCTTTTTTGCACATGCACTTTTTAAATACTTTAATGTGTTAACTCGGATTTTATCCTTGAATTATCAGTTCCTTAAGTTGGTATCTAGATATTGACATTATAGAGATTTCCTTGAGTGCCAGGAACTATCAAGAACAAGCCAACCAGTGCAGAAAACAGTTGTACAGTCTTTGCAAATTGTTTCTGCATTGGCTAGTGTTCTCCTTTAGAGTCAGGTTCCTGCCAAGAAGATCTGACTGAAGTGAAAGTGAAGTACAGGTCCTCTCTGATAATTCTGGAACTGCATTTTGTCCTAGGCCTGTGCTTGCTACAGGCCTTAGGAACTCCCTATTTACAGGAATCTGAATGTCCTCTCTACTGCCTGTGAAATAGACTTTCTTCCCTATAGGGGAATCCCTTTGATGTCTTAAAGCCCATAATCATTTGCCCCAGGTCACATTTACTTAGTGGTTTCTTATACTGTTCTAACTATTTACCAGCTGCTTCTATTTGCAGGGCATGTTATGGGAGGGTGTGTCAGAGATGAATTTACTGATTCAGTCTTTCTGTCTGCCACCTGATAGACTGACATTGGCATACGGTGTCCCTAGTGGTTACTCTGATCCCCCTAGAACAGAGTCAGGGCCCTGCAATTGGAATGCATTCTGGCTTTCCCACACTCTTGGGAGGGGATCCTAGAGGGGCCTGCCAGGGCATCATGAGAATCTCCTACCATTTTTAAAGCTGGGTTTTCTTGTTTTGGCATCTAGCTACTTAATGCAACCCTTTAACTGTTTTCTGGAATTTTGTGGGAGATGGTGCCACCAGATTTTGCTAGTTGTTCAATGACTCTGTGGGGGAATGGCACCTTATGCTGCCATCTCCTTCTGTTGGAAGTAAATATCGTGTATTTTATTTGCTAAATCTAGTAACCCTGTTGGGATGAAACCTGTATCACTAGTTTTCTCATGGATGGGACAGCCAAAATAATTGGACTTCATATGCGAAGAGTTGAGGTAATAATATTCTTCATTTTCTAGCACACAATGATTACTGAGCTATGTAAGGTCTGTGTCTTCATTTATTCATCCATTCTTCCAAACCCATTCCCCTGCTCATCCCCTCCATACTTACACATTCTAAATTACTTGAAATATATTTGTGTTTAAGCCTTTTATTTTTAATGAACCTGACTTTCTTCGGCACTCTCCGCTCTGTTCGTCACCTTTTCAATAAAGCCTAGCCTAACCTCCCCCGTGCAATTGCAAACAGCCTCTTCTCAGTTCTTCCTCACTAATGTTAATTATTTTTTATGCTCCCAAAGAGGGAAATTTGTACCGATTCCTGACTTCCTTCCCTATCTGTTACATAATTTAGCTTTTCACTCATTCACTTAATATATTTGCATCATAATCTTAAAAACAAGTTACCCTAGTAAAGAAAAGCGCTAAGAAAGGGACTTATTACTACACAGCTCCTCCACCCCCCTGGTTTGTTTTTATTCTTGACTAGTCGTTATTAACATCAACTACTAGTATACACTGAAGCATTCCATATCTTAACTACGTTGACATCCCAAACTAAATTTTAAGAAACTTTAAATTATAGTAAGAGTTAAACACACATAGATGTTCTCTTTCTTAATATAGCCTTGCTTGGGGAGAGGGAGTAGATCGGAGGTGAGATGTTCTCATAGTTCATGATCAGAAGAATACCTGTTTAATGGATGTATTCTAAGTCCATTAGCAGAGCAGGAAAGTTATTAGTCATTTAAAGACATTCTATGTTAAGATGATTGGCGTTACTGAAATGGGAAGTAAGTACAGTTTCAAAAAGTTTCTGCTGCTTCCTAATATACCATTAATACATTTTAAACTTGATACTTCTATATGGTTACTTCAATTCTATATTCCCTTCCATTAAATAGGCAACTAATTTCTCCATGTATTCAACTTTTAAAATATTTCTTTATACCCATAATTTTATCACTCACTTTTAAGCTTAACATAAAGTCTTGTATTTTAAACTATTCTGAAATAACTGTATGTTCAAAGAGCAACAACTAGGAACTCTTACTTGGTTATCGTCCCTACAGCTCCCAACATGTCTAGGCACTTAGTAGGCACTTTAAAATGTTAATTAGTCTGCAGGGTTATTGACTAAAATGAAATATATTAAGAGTGTAGGCTTTGGAGTCAGACATTGAAAGTTGAATCTTAACTTCTAATTAAAAGCTGTGTACTTTTATACAAGTTGCCTAATCAACTTCCATTTTATCATTTTTTTCTTTGTCCAAAAGTATTTTTCTAAAATACCTCATTGGTTCATTGTAAATATTAAATGTGATAGTACATATAAAGGTCTTAGCAGATATCCTGGCTTATGATAGACCCTCAATACATTTTAGCAACTGTTATTAATGCTAATGTTTTCCCTTCTCTTTGCTATTCATAGGCCTAGTAGAGGAGACATATCAAACAGTTTGAAGGATGTCATGTCTTTGTTGAATTTTTTTCTTCCTTCCCAAACACAATTCTTTTTCTTTGATTAAAAAATTAGTGAGGGCGGGCCACAGTAGCCCAGCAGGCAGAGTTCTTACCTGCCCTGCCAAAGACCCAGGTTCCCTGTGCCTGTTCATGCAATAAATAAATAAATAAATAAGTTAATCACAAGTATCACCAATTATGCCAAGTACACATTATTGAACATTTGCTTCATTAACTTTCCTCTGCATTATTGTACATGATAATATTGGGTAAACAAGAAGTATAATTCTACTTATTTTATAAGACTTAAGTTTCATAAAATTTGAGTCTGCAATTATGACTGACCCCTAGAAGTGGGATGAATAACTATATGGCTTGATGCCATTTAAATGAAAAAGAAAACCAAATAAAGTGAAGTATTAAACAGAAGAGGGTCGAGGCTGTCTACATATATGCACAGGTAGAGAAAATATTTGCATGAATATATAAAATGTATAACTGTGAACCTATTTAAAGGACAATGTGCGAATTGTTTTATTCACATTTTCTAAAATCTCTATTCACCAACTCTTCTATATGTGATACAAATAACTAGAACTTTTGTCACTATTTATCACAGAATATGTACAGTTGTAGTGCTTCCTTCAATATTGAATGTAAGGACTGTATGTGTTTCTAGTCTTATTTGATGACATTTTTCTGCAATAAATAATCGCAATACAGAGCAATATTCTACTTTTCTACTGAAATGAAACAAAATTCCCTGGTGTATATGTTCTGGTTCTTTCCCATTGGATGGTGAGTATGCATGTGCTTATATTTATAAGGTAAATTATATGGTTAGGCATATAATAGCCCTTGCTATTATGCAGTTGTTTTTCTCTCTAAGGAATTCATCATATTTTGTATAGGCTTTGGAAAAATGAAAAATAAGTACATATTCTTGACTCACCATACCATTCCAGGAATACTTATTTATTTCTAGCATTTGTTTTTCTCAGAACCCTATAATAGACTGTAAGAGAGCTAAGGTACAAGAGAGGCAGAGAAAAAAGGAGACCATCTAACACAAAGATTATATCATTTGTCAGGAATCTTTTATGTTCCAACTCAGCAAACAAACATCAAAACTTGGTAGGATTCTAGTCTTCTAGATCAGTATAACCCTTAATAGATAAAATATTGATGGGAATGTAAATATGTTTAAGGAAGTTAAATGTTCAAAGGATTAAACGTTCCTATTTGAAGAAAAAAAACTTTATTGTTTAGTTCTTCAGACTCTTAATTCTTTTATGCTTTCCTCATTAAAGGAGGCATTTCAAGTTGGTATTCCGGCAGAAACAAATTTTATTAGCATGTCCACCTACACAGCTTTTCCTTGTAACCACGGACATGTGTTTGCATTGGCTCCACATGTTTAGTGAATGTATGCCATTGTTTACCAATGGAAATATCAGCCTGAAACTCTGAGATCAGCCAAATTAGTCTTTTCACTACACTGGTGTGGAACCAAGACTCAAAGGATGAAATGATGTGCAGAAAAGGTATCCAGCAGAGTGCTTAAGAATGCCCACTGGAGTTACATTACCTTGTTTTAAATCTGAGGTCTGACACTTTCTAGCTATATAATCCTGGGAAAGTCAACTAACCTTTTATAAGCCTCAGTTTCTTTACATGTAACATAGAGCTAATAATACTACTTAATTACTTACTTTATAGGATTACAATAGGATTTAAGTTACAATAGGATTACAATAGGTTACAGTAGGATTTAAGTGTCAGAACCATGTTAAGACATTTTATTAGGAAGTTGGAGGTTTGATGGGTGTCATAAATCTTCATTTTTTTTTATTTGGAACCAGGGTACAATTGCTGTGTCTACTGCATCACTTATGGTTCCATTTCTACCTGCTGCTTTAACTTGGTTGGTTGAAACGACTGTGGAAAAATGTAAAAATTGCTATACTATGAGCATGGAATTTTTAGACCCTGAAGCAGAATCTGAATTATGGCTCAGGTTTGTGGCCTTGGATAGTTTTGAACCTCTCTGCATCTCTCTGTTAAGTTGTAACACTCACCTCATGGAATTAAGTGAGTTCATATACTCAATTAGTTATAGTTCTAGTTATACCAGAATACCGACTTGAAATGCTGTCCCTTAATGAGGATAGCACAAAGAAACTAGGATCTGAAGAACTAAATAATCATGTTCTATATGAAACGAAATAATGAAGTTTATTAGTTATGTTCTGTAACTAAGAACAATGGCAGGCACACAGCAAGTGTTATATATGCTAGTAGTTCCTAATGTGTCATACCAAAAAAAGTGTGAATAGTTTTATTGAGTTTTTTAAAATGTCCATTTAACTGTCAAATGTATGTAATAAAATAACTGGGACTTTCTTTCCAGGAAAACAAAAAGTTATTTACAAATTATGTCCTTTACTGTGGTTTTTCCAATACTCATCAATTGTATCATTGTATGATACATTGTACTCATCAATTGTATGTAAAAATTACAATAGCAAGTACGTTTCTCCTAATTCATTTTGATAAAATAATCAAATTGAAATAATTCTTAAGAGGTTTTGCTGAAATTTTCCAACTGTTCTTCTAGGTAGCCCTCGTAATGGTTGCCCTACTCCATCCAGAATAAAAAATGGCACAATCCAAATTGTAATTACTCTTATAGAGGCATAAGAAAGCATTGTCACAAGCACCTAGATTCCAAAGGTGAAACATGAAAATATTAAATTCATCTACTTCCGTTAAGGTATTCTTACATTTTAAGCCAAATATGTTTTGCTATTATTGAAGCAAACGATACATTTCTGCACATTTCCAGTCAAATTCAGCATATTAATCTTGTACAGATATAATTTCTCTAAAATAGAAATTCCACCCACATATTTCCTCTCCAAGTGTTTGAGTTCACTTCTGCATTGCAAAAAAGCAAGCAAGATTTTTGCATCATGGTAAATGAATAAATAGCATTTCTATTCATTAGAGTGGACATAATAGAATAATTATGTATTCATGGTGGTCAGTTTTCTCTAAATATTGGAATCCAGTAATTACCATAGAACTGCCTGTTATTTACTCATTTGTAAAACTTAAAGGAACATGAATATTGATATAAAATATAAAAAATGCATAAAGCACTTCCATTATTTTTTTTTTTTAAGAACAAAATAGATTCATTTGGATTTGGGACTCTGAATATTTCTGTCTCTACTACCTGATCTCCTCTGGTCATGAGTCCTAGACTCTGGTTGCAACTCTGTCCTAGACTCTACAGCTCTGGTCCCTGCTTCTCAAGTTCTGCCTTGGGCCCCTTTTTCTTCCTCTTCTTCATGAACTATGCCATCCACAACTTTTGGTGTGTGTTTGTGAGATTTCTTACACCTGTGACTGCATCAACTTTTCCTCTTAGAGTTTCTACTTCTCTTGCAGGAATGGTCAGGACCAGGACTACTTCTCCTTGGCCTACTGTACTTTTCACTTTGCCAGACCTTTCTCTCCTTCCTATCTGAGTTAGCTAGACTCTTCCATCAAGATTCAAATATATGTCTCCATTAGCTCCCTGAAATTCATTGCAGGGAGTTCTGAACACACGAAGAAGGTTGCAGTATTTATCTCTTTGCTATTGTTGTATTTCTAATGAAGTACAACTTGCCATTTTCTTTTGGGTCACTGGACAGAATGCTTGATGCATTCTGTCATCATTAAACAGAGAAAGGCTTTTGGATACTCTTCTTCTGATTGATATCAAATATACACATTGCCCCGTACTTAAGGTTCTAAGTCATGGCTGACTTTAAACTGAGTCATTTTCCTGATACTATTGAACTTGGAGAGAGCGTCATCATAGAATTCATGGAATGGTTGGCAAGTTTCCTCTTCATTACTCCAGGCTTGCTTTAGGTCACAGCCATCACTTCTGCACTAGTCCATCCAAACTTTGTGATGTGCTTTTTGTTATAAGGGGTGACTAAGTGCTGGGAAATTATGTTTGTGTGAACATCTATCTCCAAATCTGCAAGTCCTTATTTTATCGTAGAAAGGACAATTAGTTTGATCTTGCTCCCACTGTTCTAAATCTATGGGTGATTCTGACTTTCACCATGTGGCACCATTTTTTCCATTTATTTATAGCCTGTTACAGCATTTTTTGCATGGCTTCATCTGTTTCTTCTCCTGTAGTCTCTGCTGCTTCTCACGTTGCTCTTCCCATTTGTCCTTAGGGCATTTTCTCATCACCTGTTCCTTTTCCTTCTTCATCCGAATTCTTCTTCTTCTTTCTATTCACTCAGCAAACACTTGCCATGTAATTTTTGCCTCTGTTTCTGGTCTCCAATAGCTTCTCTTCCCCTCGTTGTTGTTCTTCAGTAAAAATGCCCTCCTCCTACTCTTTCCATGAGAGTCCCGAGTCTCTTAATGGACCATGTTCTTGAGGGAGTTTCTTTTCTCCTTTTTGGGTGTCCTTGTGTGTATAAATATGCATAAAATATGTCTATAATTCAAAAAAAACATACTAATTTTGCCCTGCTGATTGAAACAGGATTTTTTTTGTTTTTGCTTTTGTTTTTTGGTGCATAGTCTGGGAAATCAAACCTGGGTCTCCCTCATAGAAGGCAGGCATTCTAACCACTGAACTAACCGTGTACCCGGATACCAGAATTTTTTGTGCCTTCTTTCTATTTGTGCTACCATCATCATCTTGAGATAGGCAGAACTTTAGGTGCAATTTTAATGCAGGGACAATTAAATAAAGGCCTATCTGTTTTTTCACAGATATTATGTCTAGACCTTTCTTTCCTTTCACTTGTCTTCCTTACCTTGAATATGTAGGGGAAACAAGCATAAAACTATCCTGTTCTTTATCTCCTTTTCTTCTAATTTTGTTCTCTTTCCCAAGGTTATCACTAGCAAATCCAAGAATCAAAAGTGAATGAAAGGGCAGTGTGACAGTAGCTCAATGGTAGAATTCTCGCCTGCCATCCTGGAGACCTGTGTTCAATTCCTGGTGCCAACCCACGTTAAAAAAAAACTGAACAAAAGTATTGCTCTAAGGTCTTGCTGCTCATAATTTTCCAGGACTAAGGTGACATTTAAAAAAAAAAATCTGCAGATAAAAGTTATTGTCTTTTCTCTCCAAGTGGTCCTCAAACTTATTTTGATATATATGGGAATCTAGTATTAAAAATGAAGAGTTCCTAACAAGAGCTGTTTGCCCTCAGATCTACCTAGGTTTAAGTCTGTATCTACTCATTTTGTCTATTTAAATGGCTGGTTTCCTTTCAGGGGAGTTGAATCTTTATTTTAGAAACCTAAAGGAGCAAACTTTTTTTTCTGGACTCTCATCCCTAGTTAGCATCACATTAAATTACAAAGCAGTCCTAGAAATAAAATTACTATGAAACTCAGGAGCAAATAAGAGGAGCAAATAATCATAGAAAACTGAAGATACAGTTTACTGCATTTAAAGATAGGAATGCTCAGAGTTAGAAAAAGAAGAACAGTAGTACTCGAGTCTTCTACCTAATCTTATCTGTGTGCTTGTTAACATCGTGTCACATCCTCCAAATACAATAGCTAAGTTAGATGTCTTCTTCCACGTTGATTGAGGACTCAGAAACCCCTTAGTCGGTGTTTTCCACAAATTTCCTGACAGATGACTGGACTAGTACAAATTACCAACACAGAAGTCCACATCGTCCCTCCAAAGTAGGGATTTTCAGAAATTTGGAAGTAGAAAGGGGAGGGTGTTGAAATTACAGCTAACATAGGAATGAACTACTCTGACCACAGTGATTCACACTAAACTGTTGTCTATGTAACAACTAATCTTCCTAAAAGCTGGGAAAATAGAGATCATCTTGAATGCAACAATATCTGTTAGTCATCTTGCCCTTGTATTGTCTGGAATTCTATGACTGCTGTGGAGCAAGTAAAATACATAAATAAATAAAAGGGGCATATCTCCTATGAAAGCTATAGCTTTAGACATGTTCGCTTTCATAATAGTTCCAGAAATTATTATGTCCATGTCTGGAATTGAATCCCTGGTGGAAAACATGATATTTCTCATTTAGTATTCTCAAGATGGCAAATAATGACGATGACGATAATAGTTAACCAATAAGTGGAAGAAAAGGTCGCATCCTGATTAGTGCTTTCTAGAAGGATCTGGGTTTTATTAGCATGCTAGCATTCATATGTAATTTTCTTTACAGATCATGTCTTCCCAGACAGTTCTAATGAATGCAAAACAAATAACTGGAATTTCTTTAGGCTTGATATAATTAATAGGATAATCTTCTTATGAACTTGACAACCTTCAATTTTAAAAAAAGATTTTATATACAAATAAGCCTAATTTCACAATGAAGCATATTTTCTTCCAAACTTATTTTTAAAATAGTATTTAATATTTTATATGAAATACCAAAGAAAATGTCATTATATAAAATCACAGGGGCGAAAAAAGTGCTTCCTTATTCTTCCTTTGAATCAGTTCCCACCAACTACTACCTTGGGAAGCGGTACTGCCATAGGCCACATGAGCATTTTCCAAGGCACTGTTTATACTATAGTTTGGAGATTAATAATAAAAGATAAAAATTGAGCTTTGACCCCTAAATATCTGGAATAAAATAACTTTGTTCAAATATAGAGATTGAATTTTTATTTTAAAAAACCCAATAGCTTCCTTGGGGACTTGGGGAACTTCATTATGATTAGAATCCATTGATATGGATGGGAAGGAAATTCAATGAGAAAATCTGGGTTCTGGTCCAATTTCTGACTCTTATCTGCCCTGATAATGAATAAATCACTTTGAGCATGAATTTTCTCATTTGCAAGAGGGAATGTATTCAATTAATATTTAAATGTTTCTTTAATTTACACATTCATTTCTTCCTTTATTAGAAAGTTAAGCATTTACAGAACTATCAGCATAAAATCAGGATTCCCATATGCCATCCTGTTGTTAATACCTTATGTTGTGGTGGAAAATTTATTACAATTGTTTATAGAAGATTTTTATAATTGTACTATTAACTATAATCCATGATTTAACTTAGGGTTCATGGTTTGTATAGGGTAGTTCCATAGATTTTCCTTTAACATTCATTCTGTTACTGTATATACAATCTAACATTCCCCTTTTTAATCATACTCAGATATATATTTCAGTCTTGTTAATTGTGTTCATCAAGTTGTCCTTCCATCACTACCATCCATTACCAAAATGTTTCTGACATTCCAAATAGGAACCCTGTATATTTTGAGCCTAACTTTCCATTCCCCATCCATACCCCATCCCCTGTTAACTTATATTCTAGATTCTGAATCTGTAAGTTAGCTTATTTTATTAATTTCAAATCAGTAAGATCATACAATATTTATCCTTTTGTGTCTGGATTATTTCACTCAACATGATATCCTCAGGATTCTTCATGTTATCACATGTATCAGTTCTTCATTCTTTTTTACAGCTAAAGAGTAATGCATTGTATATATGTACCATATTCTGTTTAACTGTTCATTGGTTTAAGGACACTTGAGTTGCTTCCATCTCTTGAAAATTGTTAAAAATACTGTAATAAATATTAGTATTCAAATATCTGTAAAAGAACCCACTTTCACTTATTTGGGGTAAGCATATGGTAGTGGGATGGGGTCATATGGTAATTCTATCTTTAGGTTTATGAGAACTGGCAAACTCTTCCATAGCAGTTGCCCCGTTTTACATTGCCACCAGCAGAGAATGAGTGTTCCTATTTCTTCACATCCTTGCCAACACTTGTTATTTTCCATTTCATTAATAGTACCCATTGTAATGCAGGTGAAATGTCATCTCATTGTGGTTTTGATTTTTATTTTCCTGATGGCTAAGGATGTTGAACATCGTTTCATTTGCTGTTTAGTCATTTGTATATTTTCTTTTGAGAGAGATCTATTTAAGTCTTTTCTCCCATTTTCAAATGTTTTTTTGACTGTTTGTGAAGTTGAAGGATTTCTTTATATATTCTGTACATTAATTCTATATGGGATATGCGGTTTCTCCCATTGTGTAGATTGTCATTTCATTTTCATGATAAAATCCTTTGAGAAACAAGTTTTTAATTTTGATGAGGTCCTTTTATCTATTTTTTCTTTTGTTGTTTATGCTTTGGGTATAAAGTCTAAGAAACCATCTAACTGAAGGTCTTGAAGATGCTTCCCTAGTTTTCTTTTAGGAGTTTGATAGTTCTATCCCTTATATTTAGGTCTTCAATACATTTTGAGTTGAATTTTTGTACAAGGTCTGACATGGGAAGCCTTCACCTTTTTTATTGCAAATGGAGATTTAGTTTTCCCAGTACCATTTGTTCCAGAGACTATTCTTTCCTTACTGAATGGCCTTTGACTCCCTGTCCAATATCATTTGGTCATAAATATGAAGGTTGTTTTATAAGCTCTCAGTTCAGTTCCACTGGTCTATGTCGTTGGGCTTGTGTCAGAATCATGCTGTTTGAATTGCTGTGGCTTTATAGTACATTTTAAGATCAGGAAATGTGAGTCCTCTAACTTCATTCTTCTTTTTCAAGATGGTTTTAGCCATTCAGGGCCTCGTATTTTTCATATAAATTTTATGATTGGCTTTTCCATTTCTGCAAAGAATTTGGAATTTTGATTGGAATTACATTGATTCTTTAAATTGCTTATGGTAGGATTGACATTTTAATGTTATTTAGTCTTCCAGTCCATTAGTATGGAATGCCCTTCCCTTTATTTAGGTCTTCTTTGATTCCATTTAACAATTTTTTGTAGTTTTTCTGAGTACAAGTCCTTCCTTGGTTAGATTTATTCCTGGATGTTTGATTCTTTTAGTTGCTATCATGAATGGAATATTTTCATTTGAATTTCTTGTCTAGTTGTTCATTGCTTGTGTATTGGTTTTTGTGTTAATCTTGCAAAGCATTAATTTTTGCCACCCATTTTGGCCATTATAGTTACTGAATATAACTCTGTCTTCCAAAATAAAATAAATTTTCTAATGTAAAAGGCTTAATATTATTTTGACTAACAATGCCATAGAGATAGCTGTCTGTTACATTTTTGTTCATGAAAACAAAATGAACTTTTTATCACCCAAACATAGAGAATCACAGAAACCAGAACAGAGAAAAAGCCATATAATAGGCATTGTGCAGCTTAAAATAAAATTCATATTTGTTTTTTTTCCTAAAACAGTCATAAATAGGAGTTAGGCATAAAAATAATTAGGGAGAAAAAATTAAGACAAAAATGATGACAAGATCATGTTATATGTTAAAAAGCAAAGTCAAACAGTTTATTTTATAATATTTAAATAAATATAACATTTAAACAGTTACTCTAGGTAAATGTTTAGATATATCTACTTCCTTAAAGCAAATAGCTTTTTCAAACCTAAGAACATACATTAAATTTAGGTCTGTGAGCATAGACTCGCTATATATATACATGAATAAATTATGTTAAGTTGCCATTTATTCATCCAGTAAGTATTTACTGAGTGTCTTCTATGGTCAGACATGGTATTTTGTACTATAAAATGCATTATTGAAAAAAGAATAATAGAAGAGAAAAGATGGGGGTTTTTTGTTTGTTTTTTTTTTTTAACCTAAAAGACTATATAACTTGGGGAACTCTCTTTAATAAAATCAAAGCAAAATCAGTTTTTGAAATTGTAAGCATTTATTCAGAATGAGAAGCAAAATTACAAGTTAAAAATTTTTAAATCTGACCACTACCACACATATAGTACAAAATCAAAAAGTAAATTAAAAGTTGGTATTAGTTAACTGTTTGTAATACTTTCTACATATTTTTATTAAATACTATTTTTCACTTCTTCACATAACAAAGCTTGTGTAATGTTTTTTCCTTCAGGAAGAATAGGAGGGTAGTTACCATTTTCTTCCAGTGTGAGCGATAGAATAATTTTTCTTATTGAGAATATAGAAAAGTTTATTTCAGTATCAAATCTCACCATCAGCAATGTCATGTAGACATTTAGGGGTATATTCAAATAAGTGAAAACCTTTTTTAAACATCTTTCGTGCTAAAGATGGAAGAGTTTCTCCCAGGCAAACTTCTGGCTTTTTACATCACAAACCTTGGTCTTTCTTCACTACCTACATAGTTCAGGCACCATATTCTATAGGACATATTCATGTCACCACACCACATGTAGCTCTATATTTTCATGTCACAATAACAGCAGTTTTGAGGGGTATTACTGGAAGCCATTTCTTCCCTGGGACAAGTAGAAATAACTTTATTATGGAAATCACAGGAAACCATACAAATACATTCCGTACACCAATAGTAAATACATCATCTACACAATTCCTTAGCTGCATTCTCAAAATGTCCTTAGTTATTGCAATGCTATCCCATATGATTAGAAGAATGAGAGAGGGATTTCAGTGGAAAGAGATGAATTGTCTCAAATTATTTGATTAAAAGATCTTGTTCAAATTTTACGAAAACCCTGTTCACTAACCGCATTGCTATGGTTCTGCTTATGGTGTTGCTGAGACTAATGCAAGAAAGGGGCTGGACGCTTGAGTTTCCTCAGCTTCCTGTAAATTCACTTACGCTAATGATGCCTTGCTTTCCTGTAGTTTTAGCTCAGCAGCATAGATATTCAATCATTTTGCAAACTATAATTTATAATTGTTATAAGGGCCATAAAGAAGTATGGGAAGATGTATGATCATAGAGTAAGAGGATCCGATCTAGTTCTGTGGGTCAGAGAAAGTTTCCCTAAGTGATACTTGAGTGTGAAACCTAGAGGAGAATTGCATTATCAGCACAGTAGCGGTGGTGGTGGTGAGAGGGGTGGAGAGGATCCCAGGTATATGGAAGAACATGTACAAAGATGTTGAGGCAGGAAAAACACAACGGTGAATTGAGGAACTGAAAGGAAATTCAATGTGGATGGGGCTGACAAATTAAGAATGAAAGGGTCATTTGTAATGAGGGTTTAGAGAAAAGGAGGAACGAAATCTTGCTTGGCACAGTTAGACCACATTAAGGATTTGGAGTTTATTCTAAAGGACATGGGAAGTAATTAATTGAGAGGTTACATTATCAGATTTGCGTCAATATCAAAACACTCTGAATAGAGTGTGGAACATGGATTGTAGTGGGGAGGCACATACTGATGAGGGATTTCCACTGGAATGCAATTGCTCTCAATTAGGAAGAAATTGGTCCATAGTGAACAGAAGTAGCAGGTGAAATCATCTTGGTTTTGTTCATTCATTCATTCATTCTCAGCAGCTATAACAAACTTAACAAGATTTAGCATCTGTTGCTTTTCCTTTTATGAACTTGATAGACATTCATTTCTAATTGATATAAACTAGTAAGAATTATTGAAATACTTCAGATTTATGCTTTTAAAGTTTTTAAATATTATGGAATTTTTGACCTGAATGTTGGACTCAAACTATCCATTGTCCAGTTCCATGAAAAGATCGAGGATTTAAGATCTAGGTAACTGTTCTAGTTTGCTAGCTACTGGAATATGACATACCAGAAATGGAATGGCTTTTAAAAGGGGAATTTATTAACTTAGTAGTTTACTATTCTAAGGCCATGAAACTGTCCCAATTAAAGCAAGTCTATAATAATGTCCAAATTAAGGCACCAACAGGAGGTTACCTTCACTCAAGAAAGGCTGATATATTTCAGGGTTTCTGTCTCAACTGGAAAGGCACATAGGGAACATGGCCAAGTATGCTAGCTTTCTCTGCAGGCTTCTTGTTTCATGATGCTCCCCCAGGGGCATGTCCTTCTCCATCTCCAAAGGTCTCTTACAGCTTGGGCTCTGGTAGTTTTCATGGCTCTTATGGATCTGCTCTGTCCAAAATGCTTCCTCTTTTAAAGGATTCCAGTAAAGTAATAAAGACCTACTGGGAAAGAGTGGAGTCTAATCCAAGGTTAATAGTCACAATTGGGTAAGTTACATCTCTGTGGAGATACTCTAATCAAGATCCCAACCTATAGTGTTGATTAGGGATTAAAAGAAAGGTTGTTTCCAAAAATTGGATTAGAATTAAAACATGGCTTTTCTGGGGTAGATAAATCCTTTCAAACTGGCACAGTAACTAAATTAATAACTGTTAACTCTCCCAGATTTTTCCTGGAGAGAAGAACAAGTATAAATGATATCTGTTTTCAGTTATTGACTAGGTATGAATTAGGTTCATTGGGATGGAAACAGCAAAAGCTCCTCCATTAAACAATCACTAAATGTTTGGCTCTTTGATAGGGTTCCGTGTCTAGAAATTTAATAAAATGACAGTTAGTTGGTATAATTAGTTAGGTCTTTTCATGTTAAGATCATGAATCTTCCCTTCTTTCTCTCTATACTTGCCTATTGTGTGTGTGTGTGGGGGGGGGGGGGGGTTGTTGTCTCCTTATAACCCTGCCCTGACATTACATTTTTATACTCTTCTGAAAGGGGATCTGTTAGTAAATAGCATGGAATTCAAGAACTGGTTTGACTTACTGAGTTGTAAATGTTTGTGATAAGTGTAAAGATATCATGAATATCATAGACCAGATCCATTAGCAAGCTCTGTTACATGATTTAAGTCTATAGTCTTGACTCCAATATAGATGGTGATATAAAAGATAATGCTAATTATCATTTATTTAATAAAAATAATAATAATGCCAGCTAATCAATTTACATATATTATCTCATCAAAATCTCTGAAGTATATATTATTACTTTTCCTCATTTACAGTGAAAAATGAGGCTTTGAAAAGCAATATAAGACATCATGAGGTCATTTCAAAACGGAAATTACATTATATAACAAGTGATGGCATCTCAAATCATCCTTTCACGTCTACATCTCTGATAATCTATTCATCCCAGCAGTTACCTTGCAAGAATGTGTTTTCTCTCACTCACAGTCATTTTATATTCCTTTTAGTGCAGCCCTATAAAGGGTAGATTATATTTGTTTTTTTCCTATTTTGTGATATCTTTTTTTAAGACATGTATCCTTTGTTAAGCCAATTTAATTGATGAATATTTGTTTTTTCCACTTTTGGGCTATTATGAATAATAGTTCTGTAAACAGTAGTTTATAAGTTTTGTGGAAATATGCTTTCAATTCTCTTGGTTATATAATGAGGAATGGAATTGCTAAGTTACGTGGTAACTCTACATTAAATATTTTGAGGAATTGATTCAAATCTTTTCCAAAGCAGCCGCATCTTGTATGATTCCATATACATAAAATTTACAGAATAGACAAAACCATAGAGACAGAGTAGTGGTTACTAGGAGTTGAAAGAGGGGAATGAGGCCATGGGTTTTTCTTTGGGGGGGGGTTGGTGAAAATATTCTGGAAGGAGACAGTGATGCTGATTTTACAACTTTTGTAAATATACTAAAACTACAGAATTATATACTTAAAGTGGATAAAGGGTAAAATTTATGGGTGTGTGAAATATATCTCAATAAAAAGCTGCTTCTTAGGGTTCTAATCCTAAAATGATTATGATAGTGATAATAAGAAAAATAACAACAGTAATAATTATCATGGGAGTTTGGGAAAAAAGGGAGAAGAGATGCAAAAGCTTATGACTGTTTATGCTTTAATATCTTTTCCTGATACACCTGTATTTCCCTGTTGTGGATGATTCTTCCTCAAGTTAGAAATCTCAAGTGATATGAATATTTATCTCATTCACCACTCTAATTTTTTTCCACAAAATTTGATCAAATTTTCTCTCTTCCGTCTCAGACTTTTTTATTTCGGTAATCACTCTTCTCATTTCTGCCTCCATAGTCATTGCTACTTAACAAGCTCAAGTTTCATTCATCACTGCAGTATTTTCCTAAGGATGCCTTCTTTCCCTGTTTCCAGACTCTCTTCCCTCCAAATCTATCCTACAAAGTGCCTCCTTTTGTGCCCTTCCACAGTAAAAGTACCTATCACTTGGGGTGAGGCCTACATTTTTATCACTCTACAGTATCATGACCTCAAAGGAAATGGAGGAGGGAGAGACAACATTTAGCACAGTTTGGGTCACATGCTTATCACTGAACCAATACATTTTGCAAAAGATTTGAGTATGCTGTGGAATTAGTCTAGGTCCCACGCCCACACCATAGTACTGGGTTATCATGAACAACAGGTCCACCAAGACCAAGTGGAGTGAGAGAGAGGTGGTTTCTGAACAGAAAACAGCGTTAAGTCTATACATTCCTTCTCTCTCCTTACCAGACATCTATTCTGTCAGATCTTGCCCATCTTGGGCTTCTACTGGCCACCATGACAAAATCATTTCTTCTCCCTATGCATCTTTATATTCTCTCTATAAACTTTTAACAATAGCATTTTATACAGTAAATTATCTTTGTGGGTTTTCATGTGCTCTCTCCTTCCTGAGTACCTCGCTGTGAGTTTGTGTTTTGGAGCTGTATGTTATTCACTTGTTAATCTCCAGGGACAAAAACAATGCCTGGTATAGTTTCATTAATTAATTAAATCAATCATTGAAAGTTCATCCAATATGAAAGATGACTAGTTCCCCCACCCCACAACCTTACTATCAATTCTTCTCTTTTCCTATAAAAATAGAATCAAATTTTGGCTGGGCGTAAATAAATCCCATGTTTCCCAGACACCTTTTCTGCTTCATGTGACCATTTACTAAGTTCTGACCAATGAGGAATGAGCAGAAGGATCTGTGACAATTCCTGGGATCCTCAATTTTTAAATTCTTGGCTCACATCCTTTGCAACTTCTCTCACTACTTCCTGTTGTCTAGAATATGAAAATTATAGCAGGAAGCAGATGCCTCCTTATATTTCAAGTGACTTTAGGAATGAAAGCTATAAAATGAGGCGCCACAACATAGAAGGAGTCAGGGTGTCATAATTTGTGAAACAAACCACGGGACTACCTATCCAGACTTTTAATAAGGTAGAAATTCTCTTTTTAAAGCAATGTTAATTTGAATTTCAGTTATTCTCCTTTGAAAAGAAAAAAACCTGATGTATTTACTTTGAAGGACAGGCAGGTCTGTGGTACAGAAATCTTTAGTTCTGCTCTGCTTTAGCTCCTGATATCAAATGCCATTAACTAATCAATAGTATTCAATTCATCAATGATTGCATAGTGAGCATGCACAAAGTGCAGTTTTACGCATTTGAGAGATCTATGTAATTTTGAAAACACAATCATGCTAACCAAAGACTATTTCATCCTATGGGAAGAAAATATGTCTGTAAACGGTAATAACTTAAAAACTAGAGAAAGTTTTTATAATAGAAGTTACTTATATGGGGAACAGAAGACTTAGGTGTATTGTTTTCACACTTACTGCGACATGGTAATGAGCATGGCATTATAATTTTTTTCCTATATTTTACTGTTAAAATTTTCAAGCCTGTAGAATAGTTATAAGAATTGTACAATGAGAATCCAAATGCTCAACCCTCATCTACACTGAACGTTTCCATATAATTGCTTTAATGTGTACATATGTATATCTCTATTTCTCTATCTAGCCCTCTATCAATTAATGTATCTTATTTTTTATTCTTTTAAAAATAAGTTGTAGACATTATTGAACTTTACCTCTAAAACTTGAGCATGAATGGCAGTAAGTATAGTATAACATGTGCATATGGTACTATTTTTGTTTGTGAGGTGGAATTTGCCGTAATTCCAGTGCAAAATCTTAAGTGTGCCATTGGGAGACTTTGGCAACTACATATACCTATGTAAGCCAAATCCCCATCAAGATATTTAAAATTGGTATTACTAAAATTTATTTTCTCATTTTCCTTCTCAATTTTCTGCTGCAATCCTCTACTTCTCTCCAGAGGCAAAAATTTTCTGATTTTTCATTTTAGATTAGTTCTGTCTGTTACAGAGATTTATTTTAAAAGAACCACATGGCCTGTATTCATTTATGTAAGGGTTTTTCATTCAGCATAATTGTAAAGTTTATCCATATGTCTGCATTATCAGTTGTTCATTCCATTTGTTTCTGAGAAGAATTTCACTGTATTAATATAATACAGGCGTTTTTTTTTTAAATCCATTCTCTGGCTGAAAAACACTTGGGCTATTTTCATTTTTTTGCTAGACTCAATCAAGCTACGATAGCCATTCTTGAACAAGAATTTTTGTGCTCATATATTTTAATTTCTATTGAATAAATACGGATTAATAGATTACTGGCTGATAGGCGTTTAACATTTTAAGAAACTGTCAAATAGTTTTTCCAAATGTTGTAACCGTTTTACTTTTGCACCAATAGTACTTGAGAGTTCTGTGTTCCACATCCTAGCATTTACTCTCATTAATCTGTTTAATTTTAGCAATTCTGATAGTTATGTATTGGTTTCTTATTGTGGTTTTGATTAATATTCCAGTTATGAGTACTGATGCTGAGCAATGTTTCATGTGCTGATTGGCCATTTTTTTTACAGATTCTTTATGATAAGTATGTTCAAATTGTTTACCCATTTTAATTAGCCTAACTGACTTTTGTCCTTTCTAAGAGAAGTGGGTTTATAGAACAATCATGCATAAAATACAGGATACCCCTACACCACCCCAATACCAACACTTTGTATTGGTGTGGAACATCTGCCACAATTTAAGACAGTATATTTTTATAATTGTGCTATGAATTAAATGCATGGTTTAATATAGGGTTCACAGTCAATGCAGTACAGTTCAAGGAAATTTTTCTAAAATTTTATTCTTTTCTCACATGTACAATCCAACACTTCCCCTTTAATCACATTCTGATATATAATTCAGTGCTCTTAATTGCATTCATAATGATGTGCAACCACTAGTCCCATCCATTAGCAAAACTTTTCCATCATCCCAAATAGGAACCCTGTACATTGCAAGCCCTAACTTTTCATTCCCTTTTCCCACCTCATCCCCTGATAAGTCATAGTGCAGGTTTTGGCACTATGCATTTGCTTATTCACACTGTTTCAAATTTTGTCCTTTTGTGTCTTGCTTATTTCATTCAATAATTATGTCTTCAAGGTTCATCCATCCTTCGTATATATCAAGACTTCATTCCTTTCTATGACTGAATAACATTCCATTTTATGTATACACCAACTTTTATTTACCCATTCATTGGTTGATGGATGCTTGTGTTGCTTACATCTTTTGACAATTGTGAATAATGCTGTTATGAACATTGGTCCTCCAATATCTGTTCTGGTCTCTGCTTTCAATTCTTTGGAGTATGTACCTTGTACTGGGGCTATGAGGTCATATGATATCTCTATCCTTAGCTTTCTGAGGAACTGCTAAACTGTGTACCATACTAGTGGTACACCATTCTACATTGCCACCAGAATGAATGAATGCTCCTATTCCTCTGCATCCTCTCCAACACTTGTTATTTTCCATTTGGTGGCTAATGATGTTGAGCATGTTTTCATGTGCTTTCTGGCCATTTGCATATGCTCCTTGGAGCAATATCTGTTCAAGTCTTTTGCCCATTTTTAATTGGGTTCTTTGCCTTTTGTTAATTTGAAGGATTCCTTTATGTATACTGGATATTAATCTTTATTGGATATATGGTTTCCAAATATTTTCTCCTATTTTGTAAGTTGTTTTTTTATTTTCATGATAAATTATTTTAAGAAACATTTTTCTTTTTATTTTGATGAGCTTCCATTTACCTATTTTTTCTTTTGTTGTATTTGCTTTGGGTATAAAGTCCTAGAAACCATTACCTAACACAAGATACTGAAGATGCTTCCCTCAATTTTCTTATGGAGGTTGGGAGTTCCATCTCTTATATTTAGGTTTTGATCTACTTTGAGTTAATTTTAATACATGATGTGAGGGAAGGTCTCCCTTTTTTTGCAAATAGAGATCTGGTTTTCTGACAATGTTTGTTGAAAGGACAATTCTTTCCTAATTGAGTGGAAATTGAGTGGCCTTGAACCTTTGCCAAAAATAAGTTGGCCATTGGGCAATGCAACAGTGGCTCAGTGGCAGAATTCTTGCCTGCCATGCCAAAGACCTGTGTTCAATTCCTGGAGCCTGCCCATGCCAAAAATAAATAAATAAATAAAAATAAGTTGTCCAGTGCCTGCCCATGTGAAAGAAAAAATAAATAAGTTGTTCAAAAAATGTGAAGGTTGATCTCTGAGCTATCAATTCTATTCCATTGTTCTATCTATCTGTCATTGTGCCAGTAACATGTGGTTTGGATTACTGTGGCTTTGTCATAAGTTTTAAGATCAGGAAGTGCCAGTCCTCCAACTTCATTATTATTTTAAAAAATGGCTTTTGCTGTTTGGGCCACTTACCCTTCCATATGAATTTGAGGATTAGCTTTTCCATTTCTGAAAAGGATGTTGTCATAATTTTATTTGTGATTGCATTGAATCTAAAAATTGCTTTTAATAGGATTGACATCATATCTGTCTATTTTGGTCTTCTTTAATTTCTCTTAGCAATCTCTTCTGGTTTTCTATAGACAAGTCCTTCACATCTGTGTTTAAATTCATACCTTGGTATTTGATTCTTTTAGTTGCTCTTGTGAATGGAAATTTTCCCTTAATTTCTTGTTCTGATTGTTCATTTCTTGTGTATAGAAAAACTATTGATTTGTGGGTGTTGATCTTGTACCCTGTCACCTTTGGGAATTCATTTTTTAGCTGTAGGAGGTTTCTTACTGAGTTTTAGAAGATTGTCTGTATATAGAATCATATTCTCTCAAGTGGGGAAAGTTTTACTTCTTCCTTTCCATTTTGGATTCCTTTATTTCTTTTTCTTGCCTAATTGTTATGGCAATAACTTCTAGTACAATATTGAATAACCTTGGTGACAGTGGCCATCCTTGTCTTGTCCCTGATCTTAGTGGAAAGGCATTCAGTCTTTCACCCTTAAGTAGGATGTAGCTGTGAGTTTTCATATATGCTGTTTATGTGCTGAGGAAGTTCATGTCTGTTCCCAGTGTGCTAAGGGTTTTTATCAAGAAAGTATGCTCTAATTTTGTTAAATGCCTTTTCTGCCTTGATTGAGAAGACCTTGTGTTTTATTTTTTCCCTCTATTAATGTATTACATTAATTGTTATTCTTATGTTGAACCAACCTTGAATGTCAGGGATAAATCCCATTGGATCATGATGGTGTTGATGTTTTACTGTGCTGTTGGATTTGAATTTTGATGAGGATTTTTACGTCTATTACGTTTATTCATAAGGGATATTGGTCTGGTTTTTTTTTTCTTTTCTTGTAGTATTCTCTATCCAGCTTTGGTATAAGGGCAATGTTGACCTTGCAGAATGAATTAGGGCGTATTCCCTCCACTTCAATATTTTGGAAGAGTTTGAGCAGAATTGAAGTTAAGTCTTCTTGAAAGGTTTGGTCGTCTTTCCCTGTGAAACCATCTGGTCCTTGGCTTTTCTTTGCTGGAAGATTGTTGATTACTGTTACAATCTTTTTACTAGTAATTGGTTTGTCGAAATCTTCTATTCTTTAGTTAATGTAGGCAGTTTGTATGTTTCTAAGAATTGGTATGTTTTATCTAGATTATCTCATTTATTGGCATACAGTTGTTTATAGTACCCACTGATGGTCCTTTTTTATTTCAGCAGGGTTAGTACGAATGTTCCCTATTTCATTTCTGATTTTTATTTGTATCCTTTCTATTTTTTTGTCAGTTCAGCTAATGTTTGTTGATTTCGTTGATCTTTTCAAAAAACCCACTTCTGGTTTTTTTGATTCTTTCTCTTGTTTTTGTTTGTTTGCTTTCTATTTCTTTTTCCTCCAGTCTAATTTTTGTATTTTCCTTCCATATCAGTTTGTTAAGCTCCTGGAATGCAGCATACCAGAAATGAAATGGCTTTTAAAAGGGGAATTTATTCAGTTGCATAAATTGCATAGGGTTAAAATTTATCATCCTAAATTATATGTTGTCTGAAATTAACAACTTCAAAAGTACGTACATGTATTTTTCCTGTATCCCACTGTCCCCTCAGCATTTTTGCATTTTGTAGTTGTGACCACTTTTATCTCTGTGCATTCTATGTTCAAAAACCTAGATTTATTATTACACTTTCTGCATTTACATTTTGGCACCTGTAGAAAATAAGAAATGGAATTACATACCAAGCAATACAGCACACTAATACTGGTATTTATTACTATACAAATGTTTACTTGTACCAAGGTCTTTTCTTTATGCTGCTTTGAACCACTGTCCTGTATCCTTTTGTTTCAGTTTGAAGAGCTCCCTTTAGCATCGCTTGTATGGCAGGTCTAGTGATATACTACCTCAGCTTTTGATTATCTGAGAATGTCTTAATCTTAGACATTATATCTGGTGAGAACTCACCAGATATAAAATTCTTGGCTGGCAGTTGTTTTCCCTCAGCACTTTAAGTACACCTACCCACTGCCTCTCTGCATTCATGGTTTCTGATGAGAAATCAGCAGTGTCTTATTGGGATTCCATTATGTGTAACATGTTGCTTTTCTCTTGTGGCTTTCAGAATTCTCTCTTGTCTTTTGCAGTTGATACTATAATCGATATGTGACAGGGTATATTTGGTTTGAAACTAATTCAACTCCAACTTTCTTTATGCTTATCTTGTTTAGTGTTCTCTCAGCTTCTTGGATGTGCATATTCACATTTTTGTTTGTTTGTTTGAGAAGTTTTCTGTCAGTATTTATCTATCGTTTCTGGCCCTCTCTTTCTCTCTTTCTTCTCCTTCAGGTACTCCCATAACGCATATATCGGTGCACCTGATGATGTCACATAATTGTCTTAGGCTATTTTCACTTTTAACATATTTTTTTCTTTCTGCTCCTGTGCTGGTTTGAAAGGATGTATGTCTCCTAGAAAAGCCATGTATTAATCTAAAGCCCATTTCATAAAAGCAGAATAATCCCTATTCAATACTGTATGTTTGCAACTGTAATCAGATAATCTCCCTGGAGATGTGAGTTAATCAAGAGTGGTTGTTAAGGTGGATTAGGTGTTGACATGTCTCCCCTCATTTGGGTGGGTCTTGAGAAGTTTCTGGAGTCCTATTAAAGAGGGAACATTTTGGAGAATGAAGGAGAGTCAGAGAGAGCTGGAGAAGAATGATATAGCCATGAAGCACAGAGTCCACAAGCCAGCAACCTTTGGAGATAAAGAAGGAAGATGCCTCCGGCCCGAGCTTCATGAAACCGGGAGCCAGGAGGGAAAGCTAGAAGATGAGACCATGTTCACCATGTGCCCTTCCAGCCGAGAGAGAAGCCCTGACTATGTTCACCATGTGCCTTCTTACTTGAGAGAGAAACCCTGAACTTCATCGGCCTTCTTGAACCAAGGTATCTTTCCCTGGATGGATGCCTTTGATTGGACATTTCTATAGACTTAATTGGGATATTTTCTCAGCCTTGCAATGATAAACCAGAAACTTATTAAATTCCCCTTTTAAAAGCCATTCCATTTCTGGTATATTGCATTCTAGTAGCTAGCAAGCTAGAACAGCTCCTTCGACTCATTTCAAGTGTCTTGTCTCCAAGTTCACTAATTCTTTCTTCTGATAGCTCCATTCTGCTCTTGAAACCCTCTTGGGAATTTTTCATTTCAGTTACTGTGGTTGTCAACTCTAATAGCTCTCTTTATTGAGATTCCTATAGTGTTCATATGTTGTTTTCTGGGTATCCTGGAGTTCTTTTCCTGTACTTCCCCTCATCTCCTTAAGCATTTATTTTTTCCTGCAGGGGCAGGCACTGGGAATGGGAATCGACCCTGGATCTCCAGCATGGCAGGTGAGAACTCTGCCACTGCGCCACCATTGCCTGCCCTCTTAAACATTTTTAAGTTTATTTTTAAAGGCTTTGTTTGGTGGGTCCACATTCTCATCTTTGGATTTCTGTATTCTTATCCTATTCCTTTGGATGGACCATCATTTCCTGTTTCTTTGTCTTGAACTCTTTTGTTGTACACTGTACATTTACCTCTTGTAAAATGTTAACTTTGTGATTTATTCCCTGGGATGTCTGTCTTCTCCTTTTATTACCAGCTGGTGATGAGAGATATTTTTTGAGCTTCATCTATCCTAACAGACATGTCTACCCCAGGTGAATGCAAATGTGGAGGATTTTCCATTTTATGGGTCTCTCTCTTGTCCTAGGCTTTTGATTTTTAGTTATTTTGGAGTTCCCCTGTTTATATAAGTTTGGTATTCCCCTCTGTTTCCAGGAGACAGATATTCTCTCCTAAGTACCTGAAGCTGGTAGATCTTTGTCCCAGATTATTTGTCTTTATAGTTTTTTTAAACTCTTTTCTTGTCTATGCTGCTTTTGGTTGTAAGGCCAGCTCTGGGAGGAGGGTCACACTGGGGAGGATTTTCCCAATTTGGTCTTTCTTAGGCAAAACAGGGCCAGGGACCTACAAAGCCAATGCAGACTGGATCCAAAGTGCCCTGTGGAGGAGGTCAGGAAAAGTGCCAAAACTTTGATGGCTTCCATGGTCTGCTCAGGAAATGTAGCCTTCAGCTAACTTTTCCCCACAGCCCTGTGTTTTTAAATCTCCACTGCCTCTGCCAGAGGAGTGTTGGCCAATGGCTGCTGCTGCCTTTGTCCAGGCAGGTGAAACAGTAGCTGCTGTCAGAGCTGGGACCCAGCAATCTGAGTTCACTTTTCTAGAACCATGTACTCCTCTCCTCTTGGGGAGGAGAATTTTTATGTGACTTTCTGACAGTAGCAGACTGGATCCCAACACAGCCTTCCATGAGAATTGAGGAAGGGCTTCAGTAGCTGTCACACAGAGTAATTTCTAATTCTTTACCACAAGGTAGCAACCTATTTTTCTCACTTTCCTGGATGCTGTACAATATTCTTCTAGCCTTTGGAGTTTCAAAATCATTGTCTCAGACACATCCTGCCTCTCTAATAGTCATTTTGGTGAGAGCACTCAGTACTGGAGCTCCCTATGCCATCTTCCCCATAGCCTTATTGACTTTTCATAACCGAGTGATTTTTTATTATTGGGAGTTCCTTATATAACATAGATGTCAGTCATTTATCAAATATGTGTTTTGCAAATATTTTCTCCTCTTCTGTGTCTTGCTTATTCATTTTTTTTCAACAGTGTCTTTGGACAGATGGAAGTATTCAGTTTTGATGAAGTCTGGTTTATCTGTTTTTAAAATATGTCCTTTATAACAATATTTTGACTACTCCAGATCATAAAAAACAGTCCTCTAGTGTTTCTTTTCTCCCTGTTTTTTTTTTTTTCTTTTCTCCTACAAGCTTTAATTTCATAGTTTTAGTTTTTCCACTTAGGCTTATGACCACTCATGAATTAGCTTTTTTTGTGTGTGAGGACTGTGTAGCAGGGGGTTGAGGATTATCTGTTGGTTGTTTTGTTTCCCTTGCTCATAGAAACATGTAGTAGTTTTTGTTCCACTTGGTGAAAGCACTTTCCATCTCAATTGGATTGCTGTGTTTTCCCTGTCAAAAATTAAATGAGAAAATACATGTGGACCTGTTGAGGATGTTAGATATTATGTCCCATTGATCTATTTTGTCATTTCTAGAGTATTTGATTAGTGATGCTTGATACTAAGCCTTGTTGACATATAGTACAAATTCTTCTACTTTGTTCTTCATTTTTAAGATGTCTTTGGATATTGACACTTTAGATCCTTTGAATTTTCATAGAAATTTTAGAACTAACGAGTCAACTTCTACAATAAATCTTGGAGAATTAGGATTGAAATTCCGTTGAATCTATAGAACAATTTAGGGGGGATGAACATTTTAACATTATTAAGTCTTCCAATCCATAAGCATGATATAACTCTCTATTAGGTCTTATAAATTTCTCTCACCAATATTTTTAATTTTCACTAAGAGGTGTTATAGCACTCTTGTTTCATTTATTTCTAAGTATTTTATGTTTTCTGGTGGTACTGAGTTTCATTTTCTAACAGTTTTTATATGTAAAATATGGTTGATTTCTTATATTAAACTTATATAGTGATTTTTATTAAATTCACTTAGATGTAAAAGGTATGCTGTAGATTCCTTAAGATTTCTTTTATAAGCTATCATCCTATATGCACATATAGACTGTTTTATTTCTTTATTTTTAAGCTGCTTATTTATTTAGTCTTGTTACAGTAGCTAGACATTTGAGTCCAAAATGGAAAAGAAAAGCTTGAGAGTTGTCATCTTAGTCTTGTTTTCAGAGCTAAGGAGACAGTGTACAGTATTTCAATATTAGCTATTACGTAAGCTGTTGGTGTTTTAGATACTGTTTTTCAGACTGTGTACTTTTACTTATTTTTCAGAGCTAGCACATTGTTTTCTGTTGTTGTTAATCATGAATTGAGTTGAATATTTGTAATGCCTTTTCTGCATCTATTGAAATGATCCTACCATTTTCCTCCTGTATACTGTTAATATGCTTAATTTCACTGATTGACTTTAAAATGTTAAACTAACCATATATTCTTGGAATAAACTGCAATTTGAAATCATATTACATTGATTTTCTATTTCTGGATTTTGTAATATATTATTAATAAGCTAATTAGTCTCATTTTTTTTCCTTTATTTAAAAATACAATATTTCTTTCAAGTTTTGGTATTTGGGTTAAGCTAGCCCCAAAGAATGAATTGAGATGTAAGCTCTCCTCTGTATTATAAAAGAGTTTATATAAGACTTGTAATTTCTTCTTCATTACATATTTTATGAAATTTAACTATAAAACCATCTGTGGGGTGGTGTGATGGTAGTTCAGTGGCAGAGTTTCAGCCTGTCATGCCAGAGACCCAGGTTTGATTCCTGGTGCCTGCCCATGCAAAAGAAAAAGGAAAACCACCTGTCCGCCTGTGCTTCGGTGTGTCTCTGTAGTAAGTGTTTGAAATAAGTTAAATTTATTTAATAAAAATAGGAGTCTTCATTTGTTTTCTGTTTCATCTCTTGTTTTCATAATTTGTTGCCATAAAATTATTTATAATATTACCTTATTTTAATTCTATAAAATCTCTAGTGATTATCCTTCTTTAATCCTGTTTTTTTTTTAAAAAAAAATTTCACAAAGATATTTTGATCTAAAAACATTCCTTAAAGCTAATTACTTCTCTCGTTCCATTTTGTCCTGTGCAATGTGTGAATCTACTGGGAGTCAGTCACTTCTCACAATATGAATTTCAGCAGTGTATTTTAAACCTTTGGAGTTTTCAGTATCTAAATGCATCATAATGTCTAGTAAGTTTGTGATGGATGACACTTTGTGATTTGTGAAAGTGATGTTTCACAACCCTTCTTTCATTCTTGATATTGGTAATTTATGTTTCTGTTCTTTCTACTTGTCATTCTTGCCAGATGTTTATCAATATTGTTGACCTTTTCAAAAATCAGCTTTTGGTTTTTTTTCATTTTCTCAGCTGTTTGTGTATTTAACTTCACTTATTTCAGCTCTATTTTCTAATGCCTCTAGGTACTTCAGGTTTACATTATAGGTGTACTTTAAGCTTCTTAAGTATCATTAATCTTAGATTATTGATTGTAGATCTTTTAAATGTTAGAATTCACTGCTATGAATTTCCATCTAGGCACTGCTTTCATTGCATGCCATATATTTTGATAATAATTCAGTTAGATATATTTTCTAATTAGCTATGTGATTTCCAATTTGAACTATGGCTTATTTACAAATCTGTTAATTTGCAAGTTCCTGGGTGTGTTTTTTTTTTAATATCTTGTCTTCTTAGTTAATTCTATTATTGTCAGGGAAACATACTGTGTGATTTCAATCCTACTGAATGTCTTAAGAGAAAAGAGTGTTTTCATATTTGCACATGTATTTACTGAGAGATTTCATCTCTCACTTTTTTTAACCTGAAGAACTTATATAGCTGTTTTTACAGTATAAGTCACCTGGGGGCAAATTACATTAGTCTTTTTTTTAACAGAGCTTGTCTTTGTTTCCATTTTATTCTTGAAGAATGTATTTTCTATATATGTATTGACAATTATTTTCTTTCAGTATTTTATAAATGTCATTCCACTCTTTTATCTGTCATAGTCTCTAACAAGATGTCAGGTGCTTTTGATATATTGTTCCAATGTAACTTTTTTCAAGATTTTCTTTTTATTTTGATTTGTAGAATTTTGATGAATAGCAGTTCGACAATGATGAGTTTAGATATAGTATTATTTGCAGTATCCTGTTCAGGATTGTCTGAGCTTTGTAAATCTTTGCATTTATGTCTCAAAATGTATTGGGGAAATTGTCAGCCAGTATGTCTTTAAACAAATTATTTGCTCCATCCTTTTTCTCTTGGGCTTGAGATGGTAGACATTTTGATAATAACTAACATGTTCTTGAGGCTTTGTTCATTTTTTCAATTTCTTTCTCTTTTTGCTCCAAATTGGATAATTTATTTCTATTGAATCATCTTTTTTTTATTTAAATGAAGATATTGTATCTTGTATTCTAAACCTCCCATACAGTCTTATTTTTCATTTCTAATTTTCCTTTGGATGTTTCTAACAATTCATTACAAATATATTTTCATTGGGCATAATTTAAACATATGCCTTATTTTTCTTCTCTATTCTAAAATCTCTGTCATATTTGGTGTCTTTTGTCTTGATTATCCATATTTCTTTTTCTTCACATATCATGTAATTTTTTATTATATTCTGTATGCTGTGCACAATGTATTCTAAAGATTTTAAATTCTATGTTCTTATAAACAATATTGGATTACAAAACCAGATTCCACTTTGCTGAACTCAAACATCAAACTCTGTTTCCCATAAAATGAATAGCAACTGAGCTCCTTGCCCTGTGCATTTATGATTAAATGGTCAGTCAGTGATTTGGGCAAAAGATTATCCACATTATTTGGGGATCCAAATGCTCATACACTCCTTCTTGAATTTCCTCACATACTTTTGAGTTGCTGTGGTTTCCCTCAACTCTCTTGTCTCTCCTGTCAAGCTCCTAAGACTGTATATTTTGGGTTCCCACATTAGGCATACAACATGGTGAAACATGGAGCCTACACTCAAGTTACAAGATGCAAAAAATGTGAAGTTCAGCCTTGGCAGTTCCTTTCTTCCTAGTGTGAGCTCCCACCCCAGTATCTACCTGCATTTCTTCACTTTTTAGTACTTGAAGTTCAATTTTTGTATATTGTCTATCTATGGAAGGATTATTGCTGTATTTATTACTGAACATAATTAGCAATTATGATTTTTGAGCTTGTTTTTTATATTATCCATTCAATTTTATAAAGAATTATGATTTGTAAAACCTAAAAATCAGTAAACAGCTATATTAGAGCCCCATTAACATAACAAACACACATATGAAATCACATACACACATTACAACATATACTTCCATCTGCATTAACTGGTATTAATAGATTTGTGAGTACAGTTCTAAATTTATACCAGGGCTCAAGAATTACTTTAAAATCATGTTTATATTTTTGTGTTCATATGCATTTACAAAAACTAAAATTTTGCTTAATTTTATTCTATTTTCTTCTTTAAACCATATTATGCTGCTTACTCTGTCATCATTCCTAATATTTATTTTGAATCTATTCTATTCCATTTTTGTAACTGTTTCATACATGTTAGCATGCATTTATATATAATTTAAGTACATTGCTGCTTTTCTAATTTGATTGATGAGAAGATTGAGCTTAAAAATTTTAAATGCACTGCCTAAAACTCATAGTTCATAAGTAGTAGATTCAAATATATCAGTCTAGTCTGTATTGAATACTTCATTTTTATGTTTCAATAGTGTTTCATAGCATGAGTTCATCACAATTTATTCAATTATGTAACTATTGCAGCATTAATTAAAATGATGTTGCTGAAAAATTGCATGCATAAAAAGCAATAATATATACAATTAGCAAAGTAAGAGAAGGCCAGATTATTAAGAGCCATAATGCTATGCTAGAGGCTTGGAAGTCATGCTTTAGCAATAGAAAAACACCAAATCTCTAAGCAGGGGAAAGACTTGATTCGCAATTGGAGTGTGAATTGGATGTTGCAGAGTCTGATGGCTGGGAAACCAGTGATCAAGATACCACAAGAGGTTGGCAGGAAAATAATATATACTTGATTCAGACAGTGGAAAGAAAAAGTAGTTCTAAACAGGGGATAGATGCAGGTGATCATCTCTATAAGGAAACAATTTAACAAATAAACATCTTTGTGTTAATACTCAAATAATATGTACAAATGCCAGATGAAGTTTAGAAATAAAGCAATAATAAAGATGAATCAGAGCAAAGCAATTGTTCTTTAAGTAGCTAGGTAATTGAGGTCCATCTGTTTTCTTCTGGCTTGAATTGTGTGGAGATGTGTATTCAGTTATGATTCTATCAATCTTTCATTTGGTTCTTTGTCAGAAACAATTAGTGTTTACTTATAAATAATTACAGCCATTTGTTGAGGAAAATGCATTGCAGTAAATGCTCGGATATATCAACTATTATTTCAACACATAGAATAAACTTATCTAAATTGCCCAGAAGTTTCATACAGCACAAATGTGGGTACAATAGATAAATTTGAATCAGCAGGTATTCTAAATTATTTCCTTTACTCTTTTGAATAAATTATGTAAAACATAAAACGAGTAGCAATCACAAGGGCCTATAAGAATGGAATTTGTGTTTTACACTTGTGTGCATTTAACAGACTGTTATGTATTCTTCAATAATAGGTAAACCTATAGTGGTTCTATAGAGAAAGTGTTGAGAGTTATAAATATGTTCTTCTCAGATAATGATATATATCATTTCTGTAATGAAATATTATAAAATTTGCTCTATATTTCTATGTTTTTATTGAAAGGAACTGATTTTAAATGCATGATTGCAGAAGCTTGCAACTTAAAACCAATTTAACATTTTGAATGGAAGACTTTCTCATCATAACTTTTTCTATCTAATTTCTACAAGCTCTACCTTTATTTTGGCTACAGTTGGAGTTGCCACTGCTGTCTGAGAAAAATATGTCTGGATATTTCTACTTTCATAAATATATTTACTTCCTCTTCCGTATTTATATTAAATTTTAGGGTTTTTTTTTATGTGATTGAATGGAAAGTTCAAACAAGTGACTCACTGTCAAGGAATAGGTTACTGGTTTATTAATATTTTAACATTTTCCTTAGGCAAACATTAAAGCAATTGCTATTAAATAAAGGATCTAAGAATAAACTGCTCCTGGATACAATAAATATAATTGTTGTCTGGGACAATAGCATTATTTTGAAAGGTTTTTAGCAGAAGTAGTCAATACTTACTCCATTAGAAATTTTTTGATACATGAAACATAGGTGATAAAGCTCTCTTTAAAATAGCATAGTTCATTTGAAATTAAAATATTTTGCATCCTCCTTTAAAAGAGTAGGATAATATAAAGAATACTCTTTGTGGAGAATTTGTGAGGTGTAAAACTCTTGTATTTTCAAAACAAAATAAAATACTTACGTCCTTTTAAAATGTATCTGTCAGGTGGTGCTATGGTGGCTCAGTGGCAGAATTCTCGCCTGCCATACCAGATACCCGGGTTTGGTTCCCCATGTAAAAAGAAAAAAAAAAAGTATACACACACACACACACACACACACACACACACATTGTCATGAGAATGGTTTTTATAATTGAGTTGATTATGTAACATAGCTATATAAAATAGCTGCACATTATGCACGCATTTCTGATATTAACCACATCAGCTGCACACGCAGACCCTAACTCTGGTGTAAAAACCATGAATCAATTGAATGCATTTATTTTGTTCACATATATTAAATCTGATCTGATTCATTCATTCCCTAAAGAAAAGCAATCTTCTCTTAAGGAGAAATGATTAAATTTACTCTGTAACATTAACATATCTGCTACTTGTGTGGAAAAAGGAATAAAAGAAAACAGAGAAGTAACTGAATGGAGAGTAGGAGGAACCCTTTAAGTGTTGCTTACAAAAGCTACATTTTACTTCTAACTGTATGCACGACATATTAACAGTGTAAATTTGTCCTAGTTGTCTGTTTTCTCTATGCTTCTATGTTCTCAGCTTTGAAGTGGAAAGATTAGGAATACCTATTTATGGGGATATTTGTGGGGATTCCATGAGATACTGGCTGTATAGCACCCTTTTCACTACCACAGAGAAGACACAAGGAGACTGACTAAGAAAATGGCTTGCTTCTGTTTGATTTCATACCTGAATGATATTATTTAGATCCTGTCTAAAACTTTGGATGTAGGAATACAGAAAGTCTGAGGGAGTTTCTGTCATTTATTCTCTAGAGGCACTAACCTTCATCTCTTTCCTTTTGAAGACTGACTTGTTAAATCTCTGAGACCAGGGATAGTGTCTCATTTTAAGTAAGACTTGATTAATCAGGAAACAGAGAAAGAATACTTAATTTCTAAAGAAACTATTTTCAACCAAATAGCTAATTTCTATGGCAAAATTTTGCTGGTACAGTTAACAAACATTAATTCAACAATATATTTGTTGAGCTTTGACTTCTTACTGAGTAGCATGCTAGTCATGGGTGAGTGATGCTGCCTGGAAGCTTCTCAAAAACATCTCCCATAGGACTGTTTAGGGGCAACTGCTGGATAGCGGAGTTTGCTGTAGTTAGACCACTGGGTTGGAATCCTCACTTTACCTCTCTCTAGCAAGGTGATTTTTGGCAAATCCATTAACTTCTCCAAACTTCATTTTCCTCCTCTGTAAAATGGAGGTAGCAATAGTCTTTGTCCTAAATTAGGTTGTCTAGGAATAGTCCTGGATTCCTAAGGGAGAGCCCCAAGGGGGAAAAAAAAAAGCTTGTAAGAGAGAAACAAGGTAAAGTCAGCCAAAAGTGAAATTTCAAGCCAACTCCTGCAGAATATCACTTGTGCCTGACTTTGGGAGAACTCTGGAGTACATGGTAAGCCTAAGAGTTCTCCCAATCTGAGTCTATGGAGCCATTCTTTTAGCATCCTCTAAGCCCATTGGTCAAGGACTTCCCCTGAAGGAAGGAAACCCCTAAGAAATTCTAACTCTGCATTAGGGTGTTGCCTGAGGGTTGTCCTGGGTAGGAGTTGCGGGTGCAGGCTGTTGAAGGCAAACCATGTTAAACCCAGGAAAAGAGCACACTGAAATGGTAAATGAACACAACGAAGTTCTACTGCGTATATTTTTATTTAACTTTTAAAAGTCATCAATATAAAACATTAAACAGATTTCCTGGCACAGCCAGAACTGACTAAGCCTTACCCAGCTATTGCAATATTAAGGATAAGTGAGGGTCTCTAGAAAATTACAGGTAGTGTCAAACCAAATTTATTTTAGCGGGGGCAAGACTGCCTAAGGGGGGCCAGGAAAGGCTTTTTAAAGTTGTGAACGTATAAGCTATGTGTGTGTTAGCACATATTCTATGTCTCAAGGAACAAGTAACCTCATGAGAACTACAGGGATTGCAGATATAGAGAGGACGATGGAAAAAGGGAGTGTGAAAGGTTGAGAGAGAGCAGCAAGTGTAGAAGCAGAGGCAAGGAACAAGTCAGAGCAATGCAGGTATTTTCATGAGACCTAAGCAGAGCCTTGAAAGAGGTGATTTTTTTGGAGAGGTCAATGAGCCATGGTAAGGAGGCATTTCTTTAGGGTTTTCATTCATTTATCCACCTGATATTTATGTTTATCAGCAAACAATAACAATGAGAGATCCCTGTCTTGATAGCTTAGAATCAAAAAGAAAAGAACACACAAGAAACAAAATATATAAGTAATTAAATCTTACAGTTTTAAGAGTGTGGTTAGATCAGACCTCAAGGGAACAGGTACTTTTCTGTGCTAACTAGCGTGACTGATGTGTGAAGGGAAGAGCAAGTAGTGAGTGTGGCTGGAGAAGGGCAATTGCAAGAGAGAGTAGTAATACATGATGTCAGAGAGAGGCCCATTGAAACATTTTTATTTCTTAGGAATGAATTGAAGAGTGAGAAGACTTGAATGCTGTTCTAAAATGATCACCCAGCTAACCATGTTGACAATTGATGAGGGTTGGGATCAGTGGTATAAGCAATGAAACCAATTAGAAGTCTATTGCAGTAATCAATTATTGCAATTATGGTGGTTCAGAAATGGCTGGAAAGAAGTACTTGATTATATAGTTTTAATACATTCCAAAGATTAACAGGATTTCATGGTAAATTGAACATAGGACATGAGAGAGAAGAATTAAGAATGATTGAGGATTTGGCTTTGCGCAACTGGAATCACAGAGTTACCTCAAAACTAAGATAAAAGGAAAGGGGTGTAACAACTTTAGGGCAGGGGTTCAGTTCAGTTCAGATCTGCTGTGGTTGAGATGTCTTATGCATTCAGATGGGAATGTCAAGTAAGTAATAGAATTTGCATTTGGATTTTCAAAATGAAGTCTGAGTGGAGAATATAAATTTGGGAGGCATTGGCAAATAGTTGGTATTTAGAGCCATTAAACTAAATGAAATCACCAAAAGAGTCAGTGAAATTAGAGAAGAAAGGAGAGCGAAGAGTAAGTACAAAAAGTGTTCTTAGGGAAAGTATAACAGATCAGATGGTTATTTGAGAATGTTCTGTGTGATGGCAAAGTGGGATTGTTTAGTTATTTCCCAGTCCTGATTTTTAAATTTTTAATATGTAAATTAGCAAGCTGGAATTTACAAAATTTTCCTGAACCCATTCTGGGAATTCTGCTGAAAAATTATATGTCTTAGGCGGGCCACTCTGGCTCAGCAGGCAGAATTCTTGCCTGCCGTGCTGGAGACCTGGGTTCAATTCCCAGTGCCTGCCCATGTGAAAAACATAATAATATATATATATACATATATATATATATATATATATTATCAAAACCTGTATTAATGATCTATTGCTGTATAACAAAGCCAACGTTTGGTGACTTAATGTACAGTTTTTATCTCAGTTCCGATGGGTGAGTAAACTGAGCCTGGCTTATCTGGTCCTCGCTTCAGGATGTCTCAAAAAAAACCTCACTCGAGGTGTTGGCATAGTTTACACTCACATCAGGAGGTCTCCCTGCCTGAAGAAGAATCCAATTCCAATCTCATTCGCATCATTGTTGGCTGGATCCTGTTCCTCAAGTGTCATTGTGTCATTGAAATAAGGGCATTCTTCCCTGGTAGGGAGCAGAAGGCCATCCTCAGGCCCTGCCACGTGGATTTCTCTAGCTTGCCTCATTAGAGTAGGCACATGTAAGGAGTCAGAGAGAAAGAGAGGGAGAGAAGCCACCTTTTTTTGTAATTTAACCTTAGACATGACAACCCATCACTTTTGCCATATTCTGTTCAAGAGAAACAAGTCACTAAGTCTAGCCCATACCCAAGAAGAAGGGATTGTACAGAGGTATGAATACAAGGATAGGGAGTTTTCAGTGGCCATTATCAGAAGCTATCTACCACCCAGCTCATAATACCATTAAATATTGTTAACAATCTTTACTATCGCATTTAAATTGCTTCCTTGATTGCCTTGAAAGATCATCTTTCCAAGAAACCACTCACTCACTTTTGACAATGCAGTGATATTGCCCCGTCTCTGCTACTGAGAAGTTTGTTACTGGATATTGGTTGGTATAAGATTTTGAAGACATTAATATATCAAGAATTACTTACACACAATACCCACTTCTCATAAGTTTTCTGAAGAATATCTGTTTCAATTTGCTAAACCTGCCAGAAATGGATTGGCTTTTACAAGGGGGATTTATTAGGTTGCAAATTTACAGTTCTAAAGCCATGAAAATATCCAAATTAAGGCATCAACAAGATGATACGTGGACTCTGAAAAAAGGCTGCTGGCATTTGGAACACCTCTGTCGGCTGGGAAGGCGCATAAGTCATGTCTGCTCATCCTTGATCCAGTCCGTTGTTTACAGCTTCTGAGTCCAGTGGCTTTCTCTCTGTGTCCTGCAGATCTTTTCTTAGCCTCTCCAGGGTGGCTCCTCTCTTAGCTTCTCTGGGGCAAACTCTGGATTTCATCTCTTAGTTTAGCACTTCCTGGGGTATTTCTTTGTCTCCAAGTGTCTGTGTTCTGATGCCCACAACTGTCTTCAAAATGTCTCTCTCTTAAAGGAATCCAATTAGCGGAGTAAGACCCACCTTGAATGGGCAGGGTCACATCTCCCTGGAAACCACCTAATCAAAAGGTCCCACCCAACAATAGGTCTGCCCCCACAAGAATGGATAGAACATGGCTTTTCTGGGGTACATCACAGAGTCGAACCAGACCAACATCCAGGGACTTTGCTCTTTCTGAAATAAATGATCAAATGTATGTGGGCTCAAATAAAGGAAAGTAGAAAGTAAGCTAGGGTTGGTGACAGAAAGGTATCAGCTGCAATCGTTTAGCAAGCATCATTTTCTCTTTCTGTGTCTCAGTGTCTCTCTCTCAATCTCTCTACATAACACCATTTCTTTTACAGTCTGCACACATGTTCACTGAGAGGTGTAGATGTCTACTATTTCTCCAGAAGGGTGAAAAACAAACGAAACACTCAAAAGAACTTACTATATTTAACAGCCTTTGACAATAAAAGTCTGTTCTTCAATCCCTGGGCTTGAAGATCAATTTGGTTTTATAGTATTGCTCACGCTTTATAGTATTGGTCTCTTTCTTTTGCTCATTTCAGTTTGTCACTTTTCTGCTGCCCTCTTCTGTGAGGCTGCCCCCTTCTGTTAGGCCCCCCCCAAATACAGCTGGGATATGCTCCCACCCCCGACAGCTGGTCCCTGCCCCCAGTCTCTTCCCCTGAGCAACAGGCAAGTACAGATGTGAGTCTAATGATCGTTAATTACCAGACCTGGTATGCATTTGCATCTCAGTAGGTGACAGATTGGAGGAAATTTTGAATAAAATGCATAGCACTCATATGATATTTTTCAGCATCCTGTCTATTTTAAAATGCCTTTTAAACTCTGTTACGGAGTTGGTTCCTCTTGCATCACTACGAGTCACTGAATAACGTGTCATACAATATGTTGATAATGGTTTCCATAAGAATAGCAGGTAGACAATTGGAAAATCATTCATACAGTATAAAATTAGTAGAAGTTATTAGTTATAATAACCTTAATCACAAAAAATATATACAGCTGGGTAATTACAGAATTGTAGATCTTGGACCTTCCTTTACTTTGAAGATGGAGCCAAGAGAAATTACATTGCATACTTCTCAGGAAACAGAGTTCCCAACAGAAGGGATGGCCTATAAAGAGACTTTATAGAATATATAAATTTAAATATCTATACTTTAGCAATAATACCATGGATCTAAAAAGGCCAATTTGTTTCTCCATACTTCTTAAAAAGTACCATGAGAAATAACATACTCTATCATGCTCCCAAACCCAAGAGGTTGTTAGGTTCTATAAAATCTTATGATTAGAGGGCAGGCCATGGTGGCTCAGCTGGCAGAGTTCTCACCTGCCATGCTAGAAACCCAGGTTTGATTCTTAGTGTCTGCCCATGGAAAAAAAAAAAAAAAAAAAACAACCCTATGATTAGAGACCTATCATCCATCACCAAGGATTAAAAATAAGCTAAGCCGATTAGGAAAGCCTTAAAATATGTCTGTGTTCATTAAAATGAAACCAACGTACTAAATCAAACAAATTATCGATTTTAATATTTTAAATATGACATAATCGAAGCTGAGAAAATGTCTATGATACCTGTTTCTTTAAAAACAGTTTATTTCCTCTAAGCTTCCACCAGATACTTGAAAGCCAAGTTTCTTTACTGGCAGATATTATTTATTGTAAAAGGAATTTTTCCAAATGGCATCTAAGTTTAGATTCCCACCTTCACAACTACATCACAGTCCCCCAACGTGTGCTATTGGCTTTTCTTAAATATACCATAAGTACTACATGTTGGACTATCTAAGGATTGAAAATACTCTTTGCTAACTTTCTCTCTGCTAAGGCTTTATGGTAAAGACTTTCATTCCTACTCCTGCATATTCTTGCTTTTTATGCCAAATCCTTCTTTTTGTTTTTATCTAATGTAGCCTAATGGTTTTAAGAAGAGATACAGATTTAAATATATATTTCTCCTGGCTCCAACACTTACAGATGATTTGAGTTTGGACAAGTTACTGAAACTTTTTGAGCCTCACACCACCAATCTGTAAAATGCGATAATAATATCTTTGGCATAGGACTGTCATTACCACTTGATGAAATGATGAAAGTAAATACAGCAGAGTTTGGAACATGATGAGAAATCAATAACTGGTGGCTACTGTGGTGGTGCTGACCAACAGAAGGAAGTTTTTTCTATTAGAATGAAATTCTCCTGTTTGGAGGAAGAGATGGGGTGTGTTCTAGTTTGCTAACTGCTGGAATGCAATTTACCAGAAACAGAATGGCTGTTAAAAAGGGGAATTTAATAAATTGCTATTTTACAGTTCTAAGGCCGAGAAAACGTCCCAATTACAACAAGTCTATAGAAATGTCCAATCAAAGGCATCCATCCAGGGAAAGATACGTTGGTTCAAGAAGGCCAATGAGGTTCAGGGTTTCTCTCTAAAGTTAGAAGGCACATGGCGAACACAGTCAGGGCTTCTGTCTCGGCTGGAAGGGCACATCCTGAACATGGTCTCATCTCCTAGCTTTCTCTCCTGCTTCATGAAGCTCCCCAGGAGGTGTCTTCCTTCTTCATCTCCAAAGTGCTGGCTGATGGACTCTCTGCTTCATGGTGCTGCAGCATTCTCTGCTCTCTCTGAATCTCCTTCATTGTCCAAAATGTTTCCTCTTTTATAGGACTCCAGAAACTTATCAAGACCCACCCATGTGGGTAGAGACATGTTGTCACCTAATCCAGTTTAACAACCACTCTTGATTAAACCACATCTCCTGGGAGATGATCTGATTACAGTTTCAAGCATACAGTATTGAATAGGGATTATTCTGCCTTTATGAAATGGGATTTAGATTAACACATGGCTTTTCTAGGGGACATACATCCTTTCAAACCAGCACATGGTGGGAGAGAGAGAAAGAGTGAGAAATTAGAAAGAAAAGTTGTATACTAAAATACTAAATGGAGGCTTAAAGTGGCCTTATACATTAGTCTGAGCGATGGCAACACAAGGGTCTCAATACGTAAATGTTTATGGAAATAGACATTTAAAATTAGTGCACTTTTTGCACACATGTATGTGACACCTCAATTAAAATATTAACATCAGTAACTTCCTTTATTTTCTTATGTCCAACTGAAGCTATGAATACCATTCCAGAAATACCCTGATAAGCTCTGATTGAAAGAAGACATTCATCAGAAACCTACAAATGTTTGTTTTTGGCATAGGTTTCTCTTGTCCTTTAAAAGTTCCTACCACTAACCTCAAGTGAGCATTTGGAATCTGAGGACTAATTTAGTGAAGATGATCTTTATGACCAAATATCCATCTTAAGACTAATCTTTATGCTCTTCCATTCCTCTTCTCCATTTCTAAAGTGTTAATACTGTTTTCTCTTGCTGAAACTTTGGCTGCCTGTTACATGTAACCAGAGAAATTCACTAGTTGGATTTTGATTCCTTGAAGAATACTGGGATAGAAAAAAGACAATTATTGTGTTTCCTTTTCTCCAGTTACCCACTGGGAGGCAGTGGGGCACGGTGATTCACAGCACGATGTGTAGATTTAGATAATGGCTGTAATTGAAAAGGGCAAAGTCTTATACAGTGTTAAACTTTGTGCCAAATACCGATTTAAGACTTTACAAAATATTACTCGTACAATTCTTAAAACTATCCCTTAAGATACTTAAACGGCATCCTGGGGTGATTTAAGAGCATCCATTCATGGAGTGACCATGGACATGTTAATTTCTCAGGGCCTCGGATTCTTTTTGCACTCCATGTAGGTCATTTCAGTTTGGGTTTGATTGGAGAAGCAGAACCACTCCGAATGAAAGAGAAAATGAGATTTATTATAGGAATTAGACCTGTATTTATGAGAGTGGTCTATGGAAGTCTGTTGACTACAGTGTTGGGTTTGAAGTTGGGAGGGAGCTGGCAGTGAGAAAGGAAAGTTGCTATGGATTGAGGAGCAATAGGGACAGACTGGAACCCATGAGAACAAATTGGAAGGTAGGTGGTCAGCTGATACCTGCAACAAACTAACTCCCTGTGACCTCGACAATGTGCTTGACTTGCTGGACAAACTATTACCTGTACAACACGGTGCACATATGCATGGCGAGGATTCAGAGAAACCGAAGGAGGGAACTGATGGGAGGTAAATTAACTGTAGTCCTGGGGGCCTGCCTCATGCTACAGGGTGAGCCAGAGAATGGGCCACAAGAGCACCTAGTCCCACGCTGATCTCCAGAGTAGAACACCCACCTTACAATTCCCACTCAATTTTCTTGTGGCTGACCCTAATCCAGAACCATATAGAAGAGAGAATTTCAGAGCTGATACTATAACCCAGTCAGTGTTTCTGTGAGGATATTGAGAATTAGTGACATCGAATCCTTAGTACAGTGCTTGACGCAGAATAAGGTTTCAGTGATTATTAAACTGTGTTGAAAAAAAAAAAAAATATATATATATATAGTGATCAGGAAAAGCAATTTCCTGAAAGGAAAATACATTGGTTTCAGGCCATGGTCATATTATCTCCAAGAAGATGTTCTTTTGAAAGCAACACATTCAAGTGTTTTTCAGGTCAGAAGGTAAGGCTTCCTGGTCATTTCCTGGACTGAAATGATGGAACAAAAGCAGCAAAAAGAGTACAAGACTGATGTGCATAATAACACAAGCAGAAGACTTAGTTTATTTGGAGAGCACAGGAACTAGAGAATGAGGACCACAGAATCAGGGTAAAGAGAGAGATTTTAGGAAGGCAGAAGGTATATAACTATGGTATATAACCAGAGAAAAATTCACAGAGATATTGAAAGTCTTTCCAAAAATGCTGATACCTGATATTGAATTTAAAGCTGCTTAAAAAACAATCTGTTTCGTAATTAGTTTCTGCTACCTCTGTCACGAAAAGCCTGTTATATACAAGTACATTGTGCTGTTATTATTCTGAGAGGAAGGAAGGGGTATGTTTCTGTCCTATGCCTGCTTGTTCAGAAACAAGGAGCCAAGTGAGACAGATACAGGACAGGTTTAGTGGAGAAGTAAGTTGAGGCATGCTCTGGCCTAGGGGAAATCCAACCACTCACAAAACCTTAGATAGCATTCTGTTGTATGATATGGATGTGTGTGAGTTTTTGTTGTCTTTTGTTTGCTGTTATTGTGTTTTGCTATTGCAGAGTTAGAGATTGTAGTGGATGCTGTCTTGTGCTGCCACTGTCCCCCTTTATGTAATCTGGAAAATTTTTAAAGAATCTAGAAAAGTTCTTAATTTTCCTTCCCCCAGCTGCCCAGGACTCACAGATGAGATGTCTTGCCAAATGTCCCCTCAAAGGAAAGGAGCTGGCTCCCAAGACTATGCTTCCTCCCCAGGAGAATCCTGTATCCAATAAGTGGCCATTTCAGGTCAACTCTTCAGAGTCATCCCCAATGGAGTCCTCCCCATTGGATCTGCTGAAGCACTTGTTGAGGCTGTATCACAGTTCAACTTCTCCTTCTGCCAAGTCTTATTTCATTCACTTTCCTGTAGGGGTTGATCAAGAGGGAACTTCCCAATAATTCTAAGCCCTAGTCTCTGTCTCGGAGTCTTTTCTAGAGATCCTGATAGAAGAGTGGGGTCATATTACAGGCAATCCCAGAAAAACAGAGGACTTGCATATACCCATCATGGAAACTAATAAGTTAAATTAGCAGCAGCACCAATCTATCACCACTCAGGAACCAGGTTAAAGGGAGTCTATATTAGGAGAAGAAGAAAAAAAAAAAAAAAAAAAACTTGCCTATCCCCATAGCCTGTCCCCCAGCTAGCACAAAATTTAAACTCAGGATATATTTTGCAAATCAGCCAATAATTAAAAGTAATTTTCTTAAAAAAAATACATAATTATGCCTTTAATAATACCTACTATTCATAGAGGCATTTTTTCTTTTTTGCACACTCTGCTAAGAGAGATATTCTTTAAAGTCCTTTCCCTGCCCTCACTTCCCACTTCCTTGCTGGCTGGAAAGGGTGATTACCAGAGCACCTAAGGAAACCATATGTTGAGGATGATGTCAGAGCTATCCTATAAGCCTGCGGCCCTGGTCGACTTTTTTGGAACAGAGGCCACCTACCCATCATGGACTGTTCCATGAAGGGAAAACAAATCACTCATTTGTGACACTGAGTATTTGAATCGCAGAGCTACAGCAGCTTAACATTTAACCCCCAACTAAAGCTTAGCGCCATTAAGTAGTCAAATCAGGATGAGAACTCAGGTTTATTTAATGCAAAAGGCCATTTCCATAAATGCATGTCATATTAACTCTCCAGCTTTTGCAATCTAGACAGAGAAGCTCTCCACATGACAGCCTCCTTCCTTGACTTTAGACTTACAGGGAAAAAGAAGAGAATGAAGTAGAATACTTGAGGGCAGGAAGGGCACTTAAAAATTTTCTAGATGACTTCCTTTGGCCCTTTAAACAGGTAAGACTCTTTTTAATTTAGTTTTTGTATCTAGAGTCAAAAACTGAAGCAGCAATCAGATCATCAACCTCCAGTTTCCTGGCCACTGTGTCTTTGTGTTGCAACCTGTATCCAGCATTTTATATTACTCCACAAGTCAGAAACTCTACTAATGCAAATGTCATTCCGTGGTAATATGTGATATACACAGAAAGATGCATTAACTTTGGCAGTTCACTCGGGGTCTGCTGAGAGTGCCACAGAGGGAACGTACACCCAGGAAGCGACATCAACACGGAGCAGCTATAATGGTGTGTTTTCACACGTGTACATAGGCGTGGTCAGACTCTGCATGCAGTGACATTCATTTTAATACCCCAAACTTAAAATTACTCATATGGTTTCTCATTGAAAAGGAAACTCAAACTTGAGATAACAGTGGGAAGTGATAACTTTGGAGAACAAATAATGTATGCAGAGGGAACAGAGCAGGCAGATATAAAGACATTTCAGGCAAAACCTGATAAATGTCAGCAGCAAAGACCTTCCAGTGGGAAGGAAGGATAGGAGGACTTAAAATTTAATTTATTTAAATGCATTTAAAACAGAGATTTCATGCGCCTGCCTTCTCCCCCACCCGCAGATTTTAATGCTTTCTAATAAGATGTATGTTCTATTGCTTATAGATTGAGACATACAAACGGAACTGTGAAGGTAATTTGCCATCAATTTTTAGTTACTTCTCAGTTCAGGAGACAATTCCCTTATCTGGTCCCTGTGTAGAAGTGCAAATGTGTCCCCGCACTGAGGTTGGAAGTCTGTGACGTTATATTGGACATATTAAGGGATTTTCTATATTGTATAATTTCACTGCTTTCAAATGCCTTTAAAGCAAAAAAGCGATTTCTAATGTTTTAACACACATCAGTACCAATTACCGATCAGTTACCGTGACAATTTTACTTCTCTACATTTTTGAGATTCCCAGAGGGTCTTACCAAGTACATAAGTTACAAATATACTTAATAATGATTAATACATAAAAACACTGTGTCAGTTTCCACTCTTCAAAAAAAAAAAAGAAAATATTTTGAGCCAAATCGTTCATCTTGGCTGAATTTCTGAAAAGCATATTCTACGTTTTTTATTGAAATTTCTACTTTATTCTCTCAAGCAATGGAACCATTCCCATGATAGATTACTTTTCCTGCCAATATATCCTTGCTCCCTTACATACACATTCAGTCTTTGTAGCATATTCTGCCTCTCGCTGTCCGGCAGACATAGATGCAATGTTCACAGCTATGAGATGTAAGAGAACTATAATTACTCAGTAACTGAGATGATGCCATTGGAAATATATAACCTGATCTCAATGTCATTTATTCAATAGAAACCAATTTTACTATTTCTAATTATTTTAGATTGAAGTTATAAAAAGTTTATATCATTAATAGAATATGAAAATGTCATTGCTAATGATAAGGAAGCATTGTCATGCTTGGGATACATTATGTATCCTGTATTAGAATATGGAAGTTTATGGGACTATAGCATGTGTATCGTTAGTTATCTTTAGTGAGACAGTCATGGCAATGGATGGGTCTTTATTTTGTAAGAGAATAACATTATGAGTTTAGAGCTATTATGCCTATGGTGAATTTTGCCATAAAATTGAAGCAAAAGCCTCAATTTAGACTTACATAAAACCAGGAAATTGCTATTAAACACAATTAAGACAAACATTTTCAATTGTTTCATAGCATTCAACAGAATGTGTTCTGTTATGATTTTTGCTTCAATTGAAAAGGCCTCTACACCCCCTTCGATGCTCCAGAGTAATAGGAATGCCTGTTTCAACACATTATGTTGGCAAAGGCCCTTCCTTGCCAGTCCCTGTCACAGTCGTGATTTTACATTTATTTTGATGATTACTTATTTAATACCAGTGTCCCAGACTAGACTACAAGTTTTCTATAAGGTCAGGGATAGTGGCTCCTCATTTATTCCTGTGTTTCTAATAGAGGATAGAACCTTGAACAACAACAAAAAATAGTTACGAAGTAATGTCAACCTAGAATTTTTTCCATATTTGTACTTCGTTATTAAATGTACACTTAGAAACAGCATCAAATGCTTGAATCAGGGTGGGTAAGAGTATGAACTCAGACCTATCAGGATATTGAGCAAAATCAGCCTACATTCTACTTAGTGCATGAAAATGTAAAGGGCCTAGAGCCCTGCTGAGCCTGTGAGAAGACCTGCCTACATTTCCAGTTTCTACCCGTCAGTACCATCTGCAGCGCCCACAACACATTGGGCCTCCATTTTCTCAGTTTAACCCCAGAAGGCAGAGACCGAGCCTTAATTTTCAACCTGAGTTCCACGATTTTCTCAATGGTGGCTGAGAAGTTTCTGTGGACCTAGGGGCAAAGTGCCTGAGGAGGCAGACTTTAGCCAGGATGACCCAATTTGTTCCTGTTTGGGGTTCTAAGTACAATGGCTCTGTGCAGAAAGATGTTCGGCATGCTATTTCTAGGCTCTGAAAATTCAGGAAAATGTTCTTGTGTCCACCTGTGGCGCCTCAAATGTGATAGATGTAGCACTGGGGGATTTTATTCCTTCCTGTAATTTCCACTCTAGCAATGATAGTTGTGCATTTGCAAAGGAAGCCTATACTTAAAATTTATTTGGATGTTATGTAAACCACATCAAAGTGTAAAGACATCCTGAAAAGGATATTAAAAACCTTATTTTTTAAATGGGGTGGAGGGTGAACTATAGAACCACTGGGGATGGAAAGGGCAAAAGGCAGCTTATTCTTCCTAGCCTTATTCATTTAACATTTATTCTGAAAGGGATCTAAAGGTTAACAAGTGATTACATATCATTTTTACATAATCTGGACATACATATTCATGTCTTGGTCTAAATATTAGGCATTTTGTGGTCGTATCCCTTAAGGACATCAAAAGATCAGAATTTGAAGTCATTTTGATATCTGAAAATATGCAGTTTTGTGCCTCATTAATGTATACAGGAAGCTGTGCTTGCCCTGAACCAGTAAAACAGAAAGGGGTGCTGAGGCTCTGGGATGCAGATTGAAAGCATATACTACTGCGGATAAAAGTAAAAGCACTGTTGGGTGCAAGAAAAACATACTACAGGTCACACCTTTCTGAAAGTCAGAGAGCTCTAATATCTGGGCTATTTTAGCGTCCTGTGAGAAAGCTCACATATATACATATACTTATATAGAGATATAAATTATATAGAGAGATATATAAAATGTATATATATAAGTTCTCCAAGGAACAATAGTAAACAACAAACAAAAAGCATTCCACTCCTCTTTCTCTTCCTCTACTGTTACTTTGAACACCTTTAATACGTTCAACTTTTGTGAACAAAATAGCCCATGACTATATTAACTTGGGCAGACAGAAGAAGGAATATTTGTTGAAATTAATCTTCCAAAGTATAACCCTTATATCTTCTGGAGATAAATATATCAGTCAAGAAGAGAGTTAAGGATGGTGGAAGCTGTATCTCATTTCATGGCTTGATTTTGACAGTCCCAATATTGGCAATCTTTGTAAGTGGTGTGAGAGAGAAACACTTAACGTTGGGTTCATTACTGCATAGTTGTACAAGGATTGTACAAGGATTAGGAGTCCTCATTCTCTTTGAATCAAACTCAATGAAATGGTACTTTGAGTTAAGGAAATGTAGCACAGAAAGCAACTAAATCAGGATCAGTGAAGTAGTCCAGGAAGCAACTTGGGATCAAAGTACAGGAAACTGAGGTGGTAACATCAGCTAGATGTTGAGAATGGAATGTTGGATATCTAAGTAAAAGATGAGTTTTAATCCCAGCTCTGTTACATGGTAGACATGTGATTTTAGGAACATACCTAACCTCTTTTAGCTGGTTTCATCCACTCGAAGTAGGGTAGGGGATGATCCCATATATTAAAGTTCCAAATATGCTTGTTCATTGGCTAATAAAACACTTCTGTTACTACTAGGTGATAGTTGCTGGGGATTGGTTGTAAAGCCACACAAAGTTACAGCTTTAATGGAGTTTAATTTCTAGTAGGGAGAACAGATATTAAGTGAGAATGAGAGAAAAAAAAACATATAAGGACTGTACAATTTAAATAAGATATTTATAGAACTTCCCAGAGAAAAATGACAGAGAATGTTTGCTAATTTGATGCTATGAAGAGAAGATACGAGATTCTGTGAACATGAAATGTGGGGCAGAGCAGGACTGGGGAGGGATAAGAAGGAATCTCTGAAATTATTGAGGTAAGATCTCAAGAACGAGTAGGAGTTAACTTTAAAAAAAAAAAAAAGTGGCAGGAAGGTGGAAAAGAGCACCCCAAGCCCAAATGGAGAAGAAGATGGAGGGTAGAATGTGTCTCTAGGTCTAAGGGCCGGAGCCAGCCCATGTGATTAGGGTATAGAGAGAGTGAAGAGAAGAGTGGACTAGGGGTAGAGCCTCAGGCCATGTGGGGACCCTTAGTTGTCATAGTAACGGCGAGGCACAATAAAAGGCTCTCCTCATGGCAGCTGCAGTCAGTATGTAGTTCATTCTGTGGAAGATGTTTTTGCAAATAAAAGCAAGAGTTGCCTCTGAGTAGTGATGGTAGCTGAACTGATATGATAAAAGCAAAGAGACGTTGTTGAGCTAGATTATTGCATAGCAGCCACCAATGTAATAATGTAGACAAGATCAGGATGATTGGAGGGACTTTCTACTGCCCCATGTTACACAAATTGTGGAGTTGGTAATTCTAACATTTACTGTGCTGGGCTTTTCTAGACGAGTACTCCAGAGAGGACTGTACCATGTGGAGTCTATCACACTGCATGAATTGATTGTACCGAATTATATAATCATCTTAAGGGCTTTGGGTTCATCGAGGGTGAAAGTGGTACCAAATGTTGGGGAATCAGACATAAAACATTGGAGACTTAGAGAATGAGAAACCAGCTTTTCTTGAGAGTTAAATCTGCCTAGAAGGGATACGAAGCAATATAAGTTTGCCATTTATGTAATTGATATTTAAGTGATGTGAGGTTTATAACAATGGTTTATAACAATGGTTTATAACAATGTGAAGTGGGGAAAGTGATAGTATAAACATTTTTATCCTGAATTAGGACTAATTTGATTTTTTTTTTTTTTTTTTTTTGGATTACTCACTATGCTCCAGGTAAATGGCATTCAGTGTTTTACAGGCATTATTTCACTAACTCTAATGACAGACCCAGTGAGTCAGACACATTATTCCCATTTTACAAATAAGAAAAGTGAGTGTCTCAAAATTAAGGACTGACCCAGCAACTTAGCCAACATCCTATGGAACCAGGGCCTGAATCCAGAACACATGATTTTAAACTCTATGGAACACTAGCTACATGTATCCCTATAAATATGCTTTCATTCAACCTGTCCTTTTTATATCATGGGTGATCAGATGTGCTGACTTAGGCTTTCCACTTCCTTTCTCTAATGTTAAAGTTTTCCCTTTCATCTTCTGTCTTTTCTGTCTCTGTTGTTCTTTCCTCTCTACTTTTTTCTTGCTCGTTGAGGTGGCAAATGAGATGTCCTCGTTTCTTTTACTTTGCAGGGCTTTTTTTGCACCTCATTTCATCTGTCTCCCCTGATTGAGCTCCCTTTCCTGATTACACGCTGGTTTGACTTTCTAAGTTGGCCGCTTCAATCCATAGGACTTTTCCACTGCTGATCATCTGTAGGAGTCTCCCTACTGGGCTACCAGCAGTTGCAGGCTTAGGATGCATTCCTTCCTGGACCCGTGTCTGTCCTGTGAAATTGTGTCACCTTTTTGGAAATCCTAGGCGGTGTGGACCAGCAATCCAAGTTCCAAATAAAGGAAAATATCAATTTTCAACCACTTGTTTGGATTCTTCCCAATGAAGCGGGCTTAGGACAGTTTTGTAATTCATCTCAAATCCTTAAAATAGAATCAAAACCTTGTTTTCCTCATTACAGAAAAAAACTTATATGCAAACTGTGAAAGCACCATACTGTGAAATTGGAACAGACTCATAACTGGTCAGCATTGAAGTATCTTGGCTTTTCTTTTTTCATGAAATATGCAGTATGAAGTGGTTTTACAAAGTAGCTTCAAAAGAGCCCAGCTAATTCATCCTGCGTGAGAGGTAAAATGATCATTCAAGGCCTGTGCTTGTCAGTGTTAGAGTCTGTTCCCATCCCATTCAAAATGGAGGCAGGTGATTCCAAGAAAGACATTATGATGTACAAATGAACCGATATATTTAAGAATAATTAAAGAAAAGTCCCTCCCTCCAGTGCAATTTGGCCACTTCACTGGACTCTCTCAATTTTGGTACAAAAACAATACCAACAGAAAGGAACATGAAATAACAACTTGGAGACCTCAGGTGAGGCTTAGCGATGCATGCGTAATATTTATCAGTCTCTCGAGTTTTGTAAGCCCGTAAGATGAGAGGGCTATCTTCGAGATTATTAACAAAATCCCTGATAAATTTATTTGTTTGTTTTGTGGTCTTGTTCTATGTTGATGCTTTCCTCTACAGAGGTAAAATTAAAATGATTTAGAAAGACGTCATCTTGACTCTGTCTTTGAGATTCATCTTAGAGGAAAATATAAGTAAAAGAGAACAGAGGTAAGGTAAGGCGATAGGGGATACTAGATGAGTGGGAAGGCACGGTAAAGTTATGTGAAGCTAACATATCAAATATCAAATAGCTCTGCTAAAGGCACAGTGAAGTACAAATTGGTACAGAGCTCTGATGTGTGGAATCTTCTCTTTCCCCTTGTGCTACAGACACAGCAGCTGCTGCTTCATCTAAAAACATTTATAGGCCTTCTCACCATTAGGACTTTGCATGGCTCTTTGGACCTGGAATGCTCTTCCCCTAGAAGCCCACTTGGCTCACTCCTTCACCATCTTCAAATACTTACACAGATAGCACCTCTCAGTGTGGCCTACCCTGTCCGCCCGATTTAAAGCTTCCAACTTTGTGGCCATCTCTCCGTTTCTATGAACCAGCAAGATTCTGCTAGGTTTACCAAGTGCTGTTTTTTCATACACCCTTTGCTTGTGTATTGTGCAAGACATTTTCCGGAAATGAATGAAAGGAAATAAAAATATATATGTACCCTACCCGTACAAAGGTGTTAGGTAATGTGTGAAGGAAGGAATGGATAGATAGGAAAGTAAACAAAATCAGGAAACAACATAAAAAAATGAGAACACATAAAACTAGTACTAAAGGATTTTTTTTAAATATTTTTGAGTTTATGAAAAATGGTTATTTGAAGGAAAACTTACTACTGCTTTCTAATGAACCAAAGAAAGAGCCACAGATAAACAGAATCAGGAAGTGATTTATTTTCTGAAAATGTGGAGAGCATTGAAGTTTCTCTCCCACAATTAATCTATTTAATTCATGAAAGTTAAATGTAGATCATAAATTCTGAACAGGTGGCTCCCGGATGAATCTCTCTACCAAAAGTGTTTTTATTAGGTCACAATGGCAGTTTTATTAACTACAGAAGATTTTAGCTGAGCAAGCAGCTCTCTACTCACTCACCATTGCCCACAACCCCCTACCAAGTTTAGGTTTGTTCCCTGCAGGAAGCCTCTATGCATTTGAAACTGTTACCCAAGATCTTTGAATTACCGTAGGTCACTCCTTCTTCGTTGAAGATTAAAATTCTAAACAAAAAGGGAGTGACGACATCAAATAAAGAAGGTGTCAAAACTCCACATGTTGTTTATAATGCATCTTTTATTTAACCAGGTTAGAAATTGAGAAGCCGGTTGGAAGGCTCTGTAAGCGCTCTCAGGAGATTCCACAGTTTGTGGACAGAATGAATAGATTCATAAACTTTCAATGATTTCCTGAATAGATATAAACATCCACGCACCAAGTCCCTCCCTTGAGCGATGACACGATCATGATGTGAGTTCTCCAGCAGAATGCAACAAACCTTGTAAGTTTAGCATTTCATGGAAACTTGAAACTTCTATCTTGAAAGAAGAACTGTATTTGGGGAAATTCAGCCTATTTTCAACTTTCCCCAAATTGGGCACCTCTATCATTTGATTTTTCTGTTAGCATTGCTGGAGATGAGAATATACACAAATATTTTTTCCTCATGATCTTTCAAGGATGGACATTCCACCCAATTTTCACTTCCAAGTTTATCTACAATGCTGCTGATTACTCCTTTTAATCTTCCACAAGCCTCTGTGGCCATGTTATTTAGGGCAAGGTGTCATTAGATAGGAGAATTTGACTGAATTTGTTCCTTTCAGGGTACTGTTGAGAGCTTTTCCTAGCTTCTGATAACAATTTGGGTCTTTCTCCTACGTTTATAACTTGTGTGTAAAGGAGCATACCTACCTCCAACTGTAATCCACAGTGAAGCAAAACTGCGTCTGAAAAGCATATTTTGTTAAAAAAAAAATGACCGTTTATACTCAAAAATAAACTAATTTCCCAGGGAGAGTGAACTTAATAATGAGGGAATTTAGGTGATGACACAGGCAGAGAAAAGACCCAAGACACAGGCGGAAGTTTACATTTTGACAGAAGTTTAAATTAGTCATTTTTAAATGTCATTCTATAGAATGTCACTGGAATGAGTAAACAAGTTAATTAGTTTGGTTTTCTTTGTTTCTCCTTTAACTAAATCCAGGCAAACAAAATGTGATTCCAAAAGCAGAAATAATGTAAAAGCTGTTTATCCCCTAATTCCTAGTTTCCTAATTTGGGGGTCTTTCAGTGTTTCGATGCTTCTGGGGCCATTGTTCATTCAAACGTAAATGTGAGCAGCATCAAAGGCTGAACATTCAGATTAACCACTTTTTTGGCATTTCACCTCTTTTTAGTTTGAACTTGGAATCTCCTCCATGTACAGGCCACTAATGAGAAAATCCTTGCTTGTGAATTCAGTTCAGAACGGGAGCAGTTTTCCCCCTCTCTACTTTTGCATAATGTCAGCTTTGAAGTCAGGCAGTCCAAGAAAGTGATTGATCTCACACAAGTTCATAACTTTTTCAAAGTACTGCCGATATCATTAAATTTTAATTAACCCTTTGAGCTCCTTCTATGATGTAAAGATGAGGGAACATCAAAGGCTCATGTGTTGGAGCAGCAGTGGCATCTTTTGTGCTCACATAACTTTTTAGAAGAGATCTACAATGCAAATATTTCAATGTGGTCTTCGGCTTGTGTTTTTTTTGTTGTTGTTGTTGTTTGTGTGTTTCGTTTCAGTGACATTGTTATGCTGTCACTGGGGTAGAACGACAAATCTGTCGTTAGCCTTCCAAAGCAGGTTATTTGAGCCTGGCTGTGCTAAGGGCTCAGGAGTGGTGCACTCCTCAACCTTTTCTGCATGAGGTGTTGTAAATCAAGGAGTCTATTCACAATGTCACTGGGTTGTAGCTTCTTGTGCTGTTGGCCTTCACCAGCTCGGTTTCACAGTTAATCTTATTTCCATTTTATGATTTACTGTGTAACAGTCTGTGTGTGGTCTTGGAAAGTTAACACAGTTGCATTTCAATCTGATGGATGAAGAGACTAAGGAACAAAGGGTGGAGCATACTGCCAGAGGTGATGGGATTTGAACAGCAACTCTAATGTGGAGAATTAGAGCTTTGCTTGAAGCATTTTGCAAATGTTTCAGTTCACACCCTGTGTCAGGCATGGTTGAAAGGGCAAGTGCCTGCCTCCATTAAATGCGCAGTCTAGTGAAGAGCTGAGGCATTCCTGGCCAGGTGGTTCTAAGTAATTCCAGCAGCCACTGTCTGTAGGATGCTCCAAATGCCACCAGGTCTACCTGTGCCTATTAGACCACTTGGCAGTATTAACATGAGCAGGGAACCCAGATACCTCACGTCCTACATGTGACATTTGAAATAGACAGTGTCTCTCCTATGATATTTAGGAGTTAAGAAGCATGGCTTTTAACCCCACCTCTGACTCTCTTGTGTTACATGGTTGAAAGCAGGCAACTTTTAATTTGTGCCTCAAGTTTTCCACATCCCTACCTCTAGTTCTGTCTTTAAATGAGATCATATATTTCACCATGTTTTACATCATTACTGTCTTCATAGTCTTAAACTTGCTGTTTAACAAGGGCAGGGAAAGTTGGCTGGAATATTTTCCTTTTTACAGGTAGCCTTCTTCTCTTGCTGTTTCTCATTTACTGTAAAGATCATCTGCCTCCACTTTCCCTCTAAAGATCAATGAGGAGGGAGAAGTGATAAAAGCCTTGATTGCTTCACTTCTTCCAAAGTAATGATAAGCTCATTTCCAAAGCCCAAATGTACATTTGCCCCTCAGGGTCACTTTAATCAAGGCATTATTGCAGATGATGCGTGTATACCAAAATGAGATTTTGTGACCTACTGAAATGAACATGATCTGGGCTTGCATTTAGGGTATCTGACTTAGTGAGCTTTCATGTTTACGAGATTCAAATTAAACCTGCATACATTATGAGGGGAAAACTTGACAATTTTACCATTTTTTTTTTAAATCATTGATCTAGATTTCTCTGAAATAAAGTTTGAGCCCATTGAAGTGATTGCTAGATGCAATAATGGGTCTGAAATTCCTGAAAAGCTAAATCCATAATTTTAATGGTCCGCTCAATAAATAGTAGGATTCTAAACTATGCAATTGTTACTTGGGGCTCTGGATGTAGATGAATGCATGTTACAGATGCCTTCCATATAAACAATGCATTCTGTCTACAGTATACAGTTTTTCCTTATTTTCCCTATATTTCAAAAGGGAACTGGATAAATTAATTTGAGAGCTATATATGTTCCAGAAATGAACAGAAATAAAGGAAATGAATGACAATTCATTTAAAGGTGTAAGCTTTTCTCTTATCCACATTTTGTAGTGCTGAGAGACAAGTCAACTTTTTAAAGTCACAGTGTCATTTAGCATTTCACATTCCTTTATGTTTTACCTGCATTTTTGTCAGATTAATCATATGCAGATTCTTATACATTTGTTCACGATAGGGTATAAAAATAGCTAGCATGGAGAATCAGACCAGGTTGCTTGAAACTGATGTTCCAAAAGCCACCAGGAGCAAAATTATGGAAAATAAAAGGCCATTAAACAAAGTATAGACTTAAAGCTGTAAAAAGGTTTAAAGCTATAACTCCTAAAAGTGTCCGGTAAAAATCAAATCTATAGGGTCACCATGTAAATATGAGACAGAAATAATTTGGGGATGCAGCTGCAAATATGAGCTTAAAATAGGTTTACATATATGATGAGCATATGGTGATCTATGAATGCAGTGGCAAGCGGGATTTACAAAATAGGGTGCCCATTACTCCTTTTCTCTCCAATTTCTCTATCAAATGAAAGCCAGAAGAGATTATGATTAAAGTTATTTTGAGGAATAAGAAAATTCTGAGTTGTGGAACGTAAACCCATGTTCATATTCTACTTTCCAACTTTCCAAAGCCTACTCCGTCACTTAAGGGCAAAATAGTGTGGTGCCAATTCAAGGGGACCCCTCACTGTATGGTACCAAGCCAACAGAATTAAAACAATCACAGTGACTCTCCCTTTCTGGAGTTCAGTGTTGATTTCTTATCTTTTATGCCAACTTATTTTCAAAACGAGCCCCTTTGATTTTGATCGTTGTAATAGTAACACTGCTGTGTAATTATTATTGAAACTGAAAAATATTATTTCTCAAAAAACGCACTACAAACTTTAGCTTTCAGCATTACCACATTTAACACAATCACTGATATATATGTGCTATTATTCCCATTTTAAAGCAGAAGAAAACCAGGCTCTGAGCAGTTAGATAACTTGCCCAAGGCCTAATAATTGATAAATAGTAAAATTGGAATTTGAAACAAGTTTTGCCTGTTTCCAAAGTCCCAGCTCTTTTTTTTACTAAGTTATACTGAATTTGCCATTTCATTTAGCCAGCCTTTCCAGTATTTCAGAAATAAGTCATTTGTCTCCCTCTCACAGCCTTTTTGTTGTTTCCGGTACTGTACGGACTCCACTTGCACTGCTACCCATTCTTTAAGGCCCACCGATAGTCCTAAATAATGAGAAGCTTCTGTCTGCCCTGCCTCTTTACATCCCCTTCCCCAACAGCATCTTCTGGTTTCCTGGTTCAAGTGGCTCTGCTAGGTCCAGTCCCCTACATCAGGCCCTCACAATGTCTCCTTCCTCTGACAAGAATAATTAACTTAGGGTTGTATATGTGACTCAAGCTGAATCCATTAGAGTTCTCCCCAAGGTGTTTCTCCTGGTATCATTGGGAAAGTCTTAATTTTTTTTCTTTCTTTCTAATAGGGTGGTTTAACTTTCAGCTATATTATGGAACAAGATGCCTTATGGAATGGCTCTTCTAGGGATGTGTTCATGCAAGGGGAAATGCCAGGGAAAAAGATAACCTGTTAGATAAGAGAGAGACTGTGGATCCAACTCTGTCTGAAATTGAATTCTAATTTTGCCCATGTATAGGGCAAATAAAACATACATCTCTCTATTTTTTTTGATCATTTCTAAAAATTCTATTGGTCCTGACAAATAGGTTTTATTGATTCATTAAACCTTTTGTGATCATTTTAATCATTATTGTTATACACCTCCTCGACAGGCCATAGCGTTTCCCTGTACCTAAAAAAGTCCCATTTTTTTAAAACTAGTCACTTTGACTTCATTTGTATCAATCTGCAGTTCCAAAAAACCATAACTTTAAAGCAAATACAAGTTAGACCTCATACTTCCTCGTACTCACCTATGCCAATAAGCATATATTATCTGCTCCAATAAATTTGCTTTGGTAATAGAAAACATCAGTCAAGGTCTAACTGTTGTAACAGATACTGATATTAATAAAATCAAAGACCTACTTTTTAAGTACTTAAAATCTCTTTGTGAGATGGGGGAAGGTTAAGGGGTGCATAAAGGAAATAGTTTTAATTCAAGCTAGAATAAAAGCAGGGGAAAGATGTTCATATTTAGTGAGTGCTCTCTATGTGCAAAGCACACTGCGCTAAGAGCTCAGCATGCATTATCTCATGGAATCTTCAAAACCATACCATAAGGTTGATTGGAATTTTACACATTTTATTAATGAGGAAACAGAGTCAAAAGAGGTCATTACCTTGATCAAGTTTCCATTCTAGATGGTATGCGTTAGACAAGTGTCCCCTCTGGGAGGGAAGATTGGGCAAGACTAGGGAAAATGTTTACTTAGGTTGTTCTCAAATAGCAGAGCGGATAGGTGAATCCTTCAAGAAGGAAATGTAGTCAGATTAAGTGGTGGACTGTGAAGTCATGCCTATGGGACAATTTGGAGCCAGAATAAAAAGAAAGGCTATAGATTCTGAATCCAACTGGGCAATATGTGAAAAAAATGTCATCACACAGTTCAGGTGTTAAGTGATATTCTGACTCTAGGACTCAGGAGTGGTCTTGGAGACTTCAAGTAAACTTGAGGAACTATACACAAAATCACACAGTTAATGAGAGGTGAAGGGATTGAGTTTCAGTTTCACTCCAAAGTTCTCATACTTTTCTATTTACCCAAGGTCAAAAGCGTCAAAGAGAAGTTCAAATGCCATGGGAACTCAGAGGAGAGTAAGTTACATGCAGAAATCAGAAGGAGGAAGCTTTATAAATGAATAATGAGAATGCTTGATTGACAGAAAGAGATACAAAGGAATGGAGACCATTCTTGGCAGAGAAAGATAGATCTTAAGTATGAGAAGCAGAAGGAATGAATGATGGATAAGGATTTGAATGTTAAAGAAAATATTCCAGGGAAGAAAAAATAGATCCTAACTTTCAGGAACTGAAGAAATATATAGCTCTGCACATGTAAAGAAAAAGACTGGTATTTAACTCGAGATAGTACCTCATATTATATTTGAGAAAATTGAGATTCAAAATACACACGTGGTTTATTCATATCAGTCAATTTCTGCTAAGTTTCAGCATTATATAACATGGGTCACCATCTTTCCATCTACCAATAGATATTGTTTTCTTGTCAGTGTCCTAAAAAGCCAATGACACATTTTATTTATATACTTATTTACTATTTATAACTCTCTTCTAGATGCTGATTTCCATATCAGTTACCTTTTAAATACTTCCAAACTATCAGTACTTTATGACCAAGCAGTTGACTTCTTCTAATGATATGCTGCTGAATTGCTATAGCTGTTCTCCATGTACCCTGTTTATTCCAGGATCCAGGCTGAAAAATAGCCCCTTGATGGCATATTCTGGCTTGTAACAGAGGGAAGAGAACTGGCAAGACACACAATGGCTCTCAAAGTTTCAGCTAAGGAGTGGCAAGCTCATAGCTTCTTGGTCCAAGGAGGTAACATGGCCAAACCTAAGGATGATGCCCTGTAGAAGTCTCATCCTCTCACCAAGTTAGTAAATGATGGATCCATAATATTAGTTTTGCAAATAAGACCAAGGTATTAGTACATTTTGGTAGACAGAATTCCAAGAGAGCTTCCAAGGATTCTTGACCCCTTTGGCGAATAATCTCAGAGAGTGAATACAATGGATGTTACTCCCATGATAAAGTTCTTTTATAGAGCAGTACTGATTTTAAGGAAAGGGAGGTTATCCAGGTGGGCCTGACCTAATCACATAAACCCTTTAAATATGGATCTAGGGGTCATGGACAGAGGAAGGGCAAAAATTGATGCACAAGAGGGATTCAACATGAGAAGTCCTTCATTTTTGTCTTGGAGCTGGAAAGGTGTTGTTTCACTGGTGGCTGGTTAGCTGATGGCTGGGGGTAAGCGGCCGTACTGAGTCACTTACACAGACACACAGCACAGGACTCAGGAGACAACCCTCAGGGAAAATGGAAGGCGTCTGCTTTATTCAGGAAGTGCACACGTGGGAAACATGCAGGGACACGTGTCGGGCTGGGATTGGTGGTCGTTGTTGCTAGGGCAGAGGGCAGACTTCTGGGATTGGTCACCGTTGTTGCTAGGGTGGAGGGCAGATTTTGGGTCAGCCATTTTGTGTTGCCTTGCATCAGCTACAGCAGCCATGTTACCAATATTTTATGGTTTCTCCAGAAAGGGTCATGTAGCAAGAAATGGAGGTGGGTTCTAGGAGCTAAGAGCTGTCCCTGAATAGCAATCAAAAAGGAAATGGTCTTATTCCCACAACCACAAAAACTGAATTCACACAGCAACTTGAATGTTCTTAGAAGCAGATTCTCCTCCAGAGCTTTCAGAAAGGAATGCAGCCCACCTGACACCACGATTTCACGATAACCCAAAGAGAAGTCATTCATGCTGGGCCCAGAACTCTGACTAATAAATGAGTCTTGTCCTAAGCTGTTGCATTTGTGGTAATTTGTTATGTGGCAGTAGAAAATTAATGCCATATTAGTTTGCTACTTATAAGCTCAATGCCTTTAAACCAACACCATGTCCTCTGCATGCCATAGTTTTCTCATAAATATAAATAAAATAACTATCCTGCATATCATATTTTTATGATACTCAAATGAGGTAGACCATATAAAATTGTTTTGTCAACAAAATGCTACAAACATATAAGGGTTTGGGTTTAAAATATGTATAATAAATTAGCTTATCCATTCCAACTGATAAAAAAATGAAGTTTGCAAATAATTAATTTTCCCATAATTTCTCACCAAACTCAGAGAGAACAGCCATGGAGTAAAGGGAAGTGAATAAACATTGGAGCTAAGTAGACAAGGGCTTGATTTAAACTCTGCCACTGGAAAAGCTATAGGAATTTGAGCAATGCACTTACTTTACTGAGTCCCAGTTTCCTCAATTATAGAACACATTGAATACACAATAAGGATTTGTTGTTCGAGTTAGACATAGATACAGAGTGTTCCGAGTGCAAGCACATCAAATGTACCCATATTAATTTGTATCACATATTAAAAAAATTCACATTTTGTATGAAATTTCAAAAACAGCTATAGAGTGGTTCTATCCCTAGTCTCTTCCTGCTCTGTCCTGAAACAAGTCAAATTGGTCTCTTTTAAGTGGAATCTGAGCAATGCATTGTCCTGGGCATATTGGCTTCAGGCATTATCTGGATGGGAACATTCCCCACCCATCATATCTTCTGCTTTCAATTAAGAGTTTTATATTAAAGTTCAGTGAGTATCACAGATTAGCTCTCTTGATTAAGATCATTAAAGAATCCTTTATCTTTAGTTCAGTGGCATCTTGCCTACAGATTTATTAAACTGGTGATTTTTTTTTGGTACACTGCCTGTTTCAGGAGAAAATATTCCACCACTACATACGGACAAGATAAAGATTAAGCACAAATGCCAACTGCACATAAGGAGTCGATGTGTTCCTATAGCCAAAAGGAACCATAGAGTCTGATACCCAGAATAGGAAGGAATTTCAGAAAATCATCAAACCCTGCCTCCTGAAGCTCAGCAGGCCAGGTGGCAGGTTCTGTTTCACACCTGAAGGTGCCAAAATGTGGGTGCTTTGTTTGTGATCCTGTAGCTAGATTGCACTCTAACCTCCAGGGCCTCTGCTTTTCCTCTTCTGCCATAAGAGACATAATGCTCTTCTCTACAGGGCCTCTTTCCCACTTGCTCCTGAGGGATAATAGGAAACTTTCATCTCCTGATATGTGTTTATGAAGTGGATAAATTACCCGTGCATCAAATATTTACTGAACACCTACAGTGGGCGTAGGATGTTGCCAGGCACTAAAAAGAAGCTAAAATAGCTGAGACACAATAATGGAATTGACAACTTGATGGAACCAGAGATATTTTCATGAAATGGTGACTAGCATTATAAGGAAATATATAAATATCTTGTACAGTTCCTCAGACCACTGGTGATTCTTATAACCAGCACATTTTGAGAACTACTCAATACGTGCAACGTACCAATTATGTTATAGAAATAAGATGCTATTCAGAAAGAAAAATACAGGGTCTTAATAGGAACATGTGCTCAATAACAGATGAACAAGTGAGTGAATGGAGATACGTCAGATTTGAAGACATCAAAATTAGCCGAAGTGATCAGGAAAGGTAGTGATGGAAATATGAATGACTAACTAGCTAACTTCATTGCTAGTAGAAGAAATGATGAATCTTATCGCATTCATAATGTTATTATAAGATAAACTTTTTTCTTTGTCTTTCTTAGCAAAATAATGGTCAGAGTAGAGAGCCTGAAAGCATGGAATATTATTTTAGGCAGTCATGGCCATAATTTTTCTCTCTCTGGGAACATATTAAAAGAAGATAGCAAAGTCTAGTTGATGATGTCCAGTTATATTTAAATACATATTTAAAAACCAAACGAAAAGCATAATGTGTTACATGGTATTCAAGCTTAACAATGTAGTTCCTTACTTAGGATGAAAGGCAATTGCCAGCAAGACAACTCCTCTGCACTGACTTATTAGGAATTTATTTATTAGAGTAGATAGGTGACAAGACTCTTTCCCTCTGAGCCCAGATATTTTTAAATAAAAATTTTCTACATATAAATTGAAGCAGCAGTAGCTGAATATTTTCCTTAACAATACATTGAAAGTTCTTTTTGCTTTGTTTTGTTTACATTCCCTATTTTGCCAGTATACAACAGCATATTCTGAAGACATACAATGTACTGAAACTTCTTGTGCACCACCATGCTAATAAATAACAAATTATTGGGGAGCGAGTTGTATCTGGATTTGATTTTTGTTATAGCTACATTTTATATTGATTGTAAATCTAATGCAAACATGTAAAGATAATAATTTTGATTGCACAATAATCCCACAACCTAGTGGTAATGGCTGTTAATCATTATTCATTCAATCTATCTATACTCATTAAGTAAAAGTGGGATAATACTATATATATGAAACTACTTATTCTCTTTCAAATTTTTGGACATGCTGCTGGAAATATTTTTGTCCTTCAGCAAGAACAGGGACTTGGGAAGGGCCATGGAGTGAGAAGACTCGTGCCTTTATTATGAATTACACCTAAATCAAACTGACTAGAAAACAAATGCCTAGTTCACGTTCAACTGCTATTGCGAATCCCAATGACAGTTGGCTGTATTTGAAAAGGTTCTTTCAGTCCTGCCCTGTGCAATCTGTGTACAGCCCCAAATAGTCATACATTCTAAATCTTGAGAATAGTATTATTAGTCAGGCTATTGTAAGCTTCAATTTAATTATTAAGAAATACTAATAGGATTATTGTAATAGTCATGCCATTAAAATGATCCAATGCCATTATCGTAGCAGAGGACCAACCAACACCTTATTCTGGAGTTTCCTAGTGTGAAATTGAAAATTGTTTAAGGACTTATAACATATCAACATGACCTTCTCCTTTGAAAGAAATTTCCCATGTGAAACCAATTTTCCTCACACATAGATACAATCTTGCACATTAGACTTATTTTAATATATCGCTGAAATTAAAAGCATTTTGTGTTTTAAAAAAGCATTTTGTGTGTTCTGTACATTATTCAAAGTATTACATAAAGAACACATTGGACTTTTATGTTCCTCTTTATGACTTCCAGTCTATTTTCGCGTACATTTTCTCATTTCATGGAGGGAATGTGAACAAATGAACTAGATTTCACCATTCCTCCTAGAAATTTCAAGAATAATTATCTTGACTGATTCACCAAACTTTTATTGGGTACCTATAATGTTTTAGCTTCTGTGCTACAAGGATTACTCCAATGGTTTTTAAACTTGGTTGCACATTAGAATCAATTGAAGAACTTAAAAAAAAAAGAAAAAAAAAAACGCAACAACTGAGACCCAAGCCATAGCAGAAACAAATTACACTAAAACCTCTGAGGTCAGAACTCAGGTAATGATAAACCATTCAAGTTTTCCAGACTATTCCATGCTGCAGTCAAGGTTGAGAGTCAGCTTTTCCATAGAAAAGCTTAAAACCAAGAAAAAGACAATTTAATCAACAGTCACATGACATTTAAACATAAGAGTTTTACTTAGTAGTAATTAGAATTAGAATAATCATAATGTAGAGTTGTATTTCCCTTGCAACAACCTGGAAAGTTTTCTTCCATTAAACTAATGGTTGAGATAATAGAGAGAATGGAATATAAATACAAAAGCCTATGAAAGACACAGATCTTTACTGTAAGTTCCTTAAAAGGTAAGCTCAGAGGTCTCATTTGGCACCTGACAGAGTCCCACTTACCCGTTTCCTAAATATTCTCACTGATACAGCAACCGGTTAAAAGCTCTCCCTCTCTCCATAAAGTATCTCATCACTATGTCTTCTCCCCATCTGCATATTCTTTCTCAAAGACATCCCGTCTTCATGAAGTAGCCTCCTTAATAGCCTGCTATTTTTCTTGTCATCACCATTTTTTTTTCTCATGAGAATTGATCCCTTTGGAATTTTGCTGAGTAAAATGACTCACTTTGGGTGTGACTGATTGTGGTGAGACATATAGACAGACAGTTTTATATTGCTGGCAAGATAGATCAAAAGGCAACAGTGAGATGGAAGAAAAGGCAGAAGGGAGGGATAGAGGAAAGAAGTAAACGATAGATGAACTAAATCATAATTGTTCTCTACTCAATGCCAACAATGGCTTTCATACCAGAATAAAATCCAACTTCCTTATGGCTTACAAAGCTACACACATCTGGCCCTGTTCACATCTCCTACTCTGCTTCCCTTTGCTTCTTCTCCTATAGCCACATTGGCCTCCTTTCTCATCATTGAAATTGCTAAACTCATGTTTGCCCCAAGGGCTTTGCATCTACTATTCCCACTGGCTAGACAAGTTCTTCTGAACATAGCATGGTTTTGCCTCTAGGTGGTATTTGGCAACATCTGCCTATGTTTTTGTTTTTTGCATGTGGGAAGATATCACTGGCATGTCGTTGGTAGAGGCCAGAGATGCTGCTGAACATTCTCACACTGAGGTTAAGGAAACTGGGTCTAGACCCATCTTTCTCCAGATCCTTTCTCCCTCTGACTCTCTCTTTATATAGCCCTCTTGTAAATGTCACCGGCACAGGAAGGTGTTTTCAGATTACCTTATCTAAATTAATAGTCCCACTACATACACTGTCTCTACACCTTACACGCCTTTTTTTTTTTTTCAGTACTTAGAACAACTTAAAGCACATTATATCTCTTTCGTATATATTTCTCAATGTAATGCTATTAAGATAGATGCAAGAGGCAAAGAACCACATCCATACGAAATGGCAAATAAGTTTCAAGGTGAATCACATTTTTTGATACGGTGGAAACATGAGGAAAAATATCCTGCAAGCTATAATTGAGAAAACACAATATTATCCAGATCTCATAGAGAAGCAAACTGAGGCTTTGAAAGGTTATAGAACTTGCCCTAGATCACATGGCTATTTACATGTTAGAGCTAGAAAGATCGAGTTAGATGGTTAGAGTTCAAGTTCGTCTTTGAAGTTCTTTTTGATGACTGGGACAGAATAGAGTAATAAAGAAAGCTGCAGGGATAGAAAGAAAAAAAAGGGAAGAAAATGGAGAGAGAAAGCATCCTTTCCAAATAAAAGTGTTCTTAAACAATTTGCCATACTCTAGGGCATAGCTTTTAGCACATCTCTAAGAAGCACAAACTGCTAGTATTGTTCAAGATGTAAAATAGCAAGGTCGCTTGACACAAACTACACTAAAGCAATCATAATATTTAAACCGTAAAATGCTGTGCTGTAAAACACAGCCAACATTCGACCACACAGCTAAGTATCCTCTCTGGACTAATTATTTTTAAAAGTTAGACAGAAAACTGTTATGGTTTTAGACACTCCTGTCGACACAGGAGTAAATAAAGGATGTTTCTACCAACCAGAGGATGTGTTTTAAGGAGCCTGGCATTCTTTTTTTTTTTTTTTTCTGTCTTGATAATGTTTTCATCTTGCTACAAGCAAGATAACTCAGTACAAAAATACAGAGCCCTGCTAAACGGAGACCTTTTACCATAACGGATGATACCGTAGATACTAAATGATATGCAAATACTCTTGCCTATCAGAAGTCCCAAAAGAAAGGGGAACAGTTGCACATTCCACGTATAGCTGAGAAGTAAAATGTAAATTTTGGAAAAAGAAATTGAATCTTTTTATTTATATAACTTTAGACAAGCCAGACAATACAACTGGCAGGGATTCTGAAAGAAATCTCAGCATGAGGGCTTAAAGGTCATAGGATAATGTTTGGAGAATTGAAATTGTTTTAAAGAATCAAATGCCACTAGCAAGAATAATGGAACCATCAAATATTGCAGGCAAGATCCAGAGTGTCACTGGAATGCTCAGGATGGGAGGCAGGCTGGTTTTGAATTTGGGCTCCAGTAATGGTGGCCTGGCCAAGTTCCTCAATGCGTCTGTGCCCCCTTTTCATCAGTAGCAAGGTGGGAATTGTAATAGCAATGACAATCTCATGAGATTGAACACTTTAGAACACTGTTGGCATTTGACAGGCATTCCACAAGTGGAAGAAGTCAAGTCGCTTTTGATGGTTCCAACCTACTACAGTGACTCGGTGCATACCAGAGACTCTTCTTCGTCTTTGCCTGATGCCTCTTACCCATCCTTTTTTTGGTCATCATTTAAACTATTGCAACCAGCTGCAGTGTAATTCTTAAAACAATACTTTTCACATTAACCCAAAATGGCAAATTCTTTCATTTTATCCACAATGGAACATCATCCTTTAGATTGTGTTTTGTATTTGGGTTGAGAACAGGAATCCTTTTTTTTTTTCCTTTGAAATACTGGTTTTGTTTTTTTTTCCTAGAAACATTCACTAGTCTCCCCTCCCTGTGCTTACACACACACACACACACACACACACACACACACACACAAAAGAAAGACCTCAAAAAAACACAACAGCTCTTTTTTTCCCCTGTCAGACATAAGTTTTGAAGACTTCACAATTTACTGGTGGTCAGGTGGGAAAAGGCAGTTTTCTAAAATGCAAACGTTTCTAAAAAGACCCGTGTCTCCTCTGGCAGCACCAGCTTCAAATGATCTGCCCACCGAGAGCGTCGCAGTTTGATACATTCCGTTTCATAAAAGCTGATTCAGGCCTTCGACTCCTACAGAGTCTTCATAAAGTGGATATAAAATAATAAAAAATAAGGCTAAAGCTTAAAGATTTCATCTAAAGAACATTTATTTCTGGGCTCACCTCTCTCATTTTAGAAGAAACATGTTGATTTTCTTTTTCCAAAATATGTTTTGTTTACTTCAGTGCGTGTGTGTGTTTGAATATATATATATGTTTCTCTGGCAGGATCCAAAGCTGAAATGGCTGGTGCTTAGCTGGGTATTGATAATTACACAGCTGCTGCAGTAAATAAAGCATCTAGAATGGAACTCCCACACAAAGGGTCAAGGTATTATTTTATTGGCATGGACCTGCGTGCCGTGTTTAGGGCCGCCATCCGCTCTCGAATGTTCTTTCGCTCACTCTCTATAACCATAGTCATGCCCTGCAACCACGAAGTTGCCTTTTCTCATAGAAAATGCAAATGGTATTTGTTTATGGCATAAATCTACGATGCAGGTTAAGTGCCAAGTTTTGAAAATGGTCATAACTGGGTCTGGCAGGTATTAAGTTAGGGGGTCAGGTTTGGTCATTCCTAAATTGGAATGGATTGGACAAGAACCCTGGGTCTTTTCCAGTTTCTGAAAGTGGAAATCTGAAAATTCAGTCACTCACTGAATTATGCCAATTAACAGAAATGTGCCTTCCCAGGACATGCCAAGGAAGGTGACATGGCCGTGGAGTTTGTCTGGAAACGTGCCCTGCATGTACACGTTTTTTCTATACATCAGGATTTCAGAATGAGTGGTTTCGGATGAAGAAACATTCTCCCCTAATCTGAAATGAAATTCTAGTGTTGCCTCCCTTTGCTTTGCACATGGTGGTTTTTCAGCTTTGTGCCTACTTTTTTTTTTCATTCTATAGAAGTTTTTTTTATGATTTTTTATATTGAAATATATTCATCTTCTCTTTTATAGCCTTCCCCCTCCAGTCTTATGAATAAATCTGGAACTATTTCTTCTGGTACTCTACTGATTTCTTGTTTTCTTATTTAAAACAGTACAACTAGATAATTAAAAATGAGAAGCATAACATTTGCTAAGTACTCCTATGAATTTCGGTTCAGTAGCTTTACTCCATTATGATGCTGATCACCTTTTCTCTATTTCTCTTTTCTTCCTCCAGTACCAACTGGCTGTCAGCACTGTTACAGCCTCTTAAAGCCTTTCAATTCCTTGTAAGGCTACTGTCCATATCTGCCACCTATGTTCCTTTCTATTTTTTCCTGCCTGTTTTTTACAATATTTCTGGATGATTTTATTTGTCCCCTCAAAATGCATTTTAATATCATTTTGCTTTATTCCCACAAATTTCTGTTGATATTTTAAAAGGCTATTCATAGCATGTACAATTTTTTATAGTTAAATGTTAACATCTGGACAATATTAAACATTTCTGTCAAGAAAAAATAGAAAATTAACATTTCTTTCATATAAGCAATTTATTTTCATACAGTTTTTTGAAATGTAATTACATGATAAGTCTGTAGGAGTTAGTACAAAAATATATATATATTTTTAAATATCCTTTGACCCTGCAATTACACAGCTAGGAATTTACCTTGCAGAAATATTTCCCAACGCACATGAGGTTATTTGTACAAGTATGTTGACTGAAACACTGTTCATGATATTAAAAAATTGGAAGCAATTTAAATATGTATGTCAGTGAGGTACTATCTAAATAGAATATGGTCCATAATTCCATATAATAGAATGCTTATATCTGTGAAAAAAAAAAGAATAAGGTAGATTTCTCTGCAGATCTGGAAAGCTTTCCAATATATATTAAATGAAAAGATATAAAGAACAGAACAATGTATACATTATGTTGACATCTGTGTAAATGTTGTGAACATTTTCAGAGGATAATTACACTGCAGTATTCATGGTAATTTTTCTAGAAGGATATACGAGATATTTTTCACTTACTATATAATAATTGCTTATATATTTTAAGCACTTAATGTAATTTAGGCATTGTTCTAGATGCTTTCCATGTACTAACTCATTTACTCCTCATTACAATCCTATGTGTTCAGTCATATTCTTATCCCACTTTGACAACTAAGGAAACTGGAACACTAAAAGGATAAGTAAATGACTCCAGAATATATATAGGTAATGAAAGAGCTAAGAATCAATCTTCTTAACTAATGCATATACTCCCTTTTGTCAGTGCTTGTCTTTGAAGGGAAAAAACAAAGAAATGGGGATGAGGATAATTGTGTTTTGCTTTTGTAACTTTTTGTTCTAGCATTTACCTTGTAACTATCTTATTCATTTTATCTCACATTAAGTTAACAAATTTTATGTGAGTGATGCTATTTTAGTTAGGGTTCTCCAGGGAAAAACAGCCAACAGGAGACAAGTGTGTGTGTGTGTTAGCAATGTAAATATTATGGGATTTATTATAGGAATTGGCTCACACAGCTGTGGGGACGAGCAAGTCCAAATTCCTTCAGGCAGGCCACAAACCGAGAATGCGAAAGAAGGTTTTCAATGAATTCTCCCCGGGAGAAACTGGTGGGCTGAAGTAGAGATGGAAATTCTCTGTTCTCACTGCTGAAACCGTCACGCCTCCTTCTAAGGCCTTCAGCCGATTGGATGAGACTTCTCTCGTTGCTGGAAGCAATCTCCTTAGTGGACTGCAGATCTAGTCAATCACAGATGCAGTCATCTTACTGATGATGTAAATGTCTAAGGATTCTCACAGTAACCATCAGGCCAGTGCTTGCTTGACCATAAGGTAGCCAAATTGACATGTGAAATTAATCATCACAGATGGGATATGGGTCTTTTAATTTTTTTCTTTAACATTTTCTATTTCATGGAGACTAATAAAGGCTAAACAAAAGAATAATGCAGATGCTCACACAGAGAAAATACATCTTCCCCCATGCAAGGAGAATACTGGAAATGACATGGAGAGGAAGCTTGCAGCAAAGGGTAGTTGGGTATATAAGGGGTGGTCTTTCCAAGACTGATTATCCCCATGACCCTCCTGACTTGAATATATTCTAACGTTCCACTGAACTGATAAAAGTTATCAACACATGACAAAGTATCAAGGCATGTGAAGTATTTTAAATCATTCTAAACGGGCATTTGACTACTGATGAGGATTATTATCCATAGTGTGGTTCATATTAATGTTACTATTTTTAATTCATCATTCCCTTCACATAGGAAAAGCGGTGATAGTTAGTTTAGAGAATTATGTGAGATGTATGATAGAAATATGACATAATGCAATGGCTAGGTCTTTGCATTAATATTAATTTTATGAGCTGCACAGTGTTTAATAGTTATTGGCCAGTGTGAAAAGATGCTAGAATTGGGGATTTATCCAAGCAGAGACGGCATCAATGGCATGGATTCCCTTCCAATGAATCAGTCTGGTTTCCTTTCTTCTGCAAATTCTTTATATGCATCAATTAGTATTCCAAAGAAGGTTCCTGTTGGATCTCCTGTGTAGTCTTCTGAGTAATGCACGTACACTGGTATGTGTAGCCATGTGGTGATGCAGGTGATGATTGTATTTGAAATGAGACCTAGGTTGTCAGTGCAATTATAGACTAATATTGCAAAACTGACAACAGCAAATGGCAAGACCACACAGCCTGGCTCTAAAGAGGTGTTAGATACAACTTAGCAGGACTTTGTAAGACGCGGATGGAAACATGGCTAATGTGAGCAAAGTACAAAAATAAAAGGACAACCTTCATCCCGTTTGCCCCACATCCTTCCTGAAAATCCTCAAGTCACTGCTCAGACCCTAGTTAGGGAAGAGCAAGAGCACTGAGTTATGTGAGCAACTTAACTTTGGACTGGATGGAAATTTTACTACCTGAAAATTAAAATAACATAAAACCGAAAATGGCTGTAAACTATCACTTATTGCAAGGTGTAGGAAAAAGGAACGAGAGAGCATGTTTAAAAGCAGTGGTACTGCTTGTGCTCTGAGAATTCTGCCCCCCTTCAGTAATCTGCTACACAGATTACAAAGGCTACCCAACCTTTCCCCCTAAATTGAAGACTTCAGAAAGGCATTCAGAAAACAAAAGCGAACTTTGTGGGTTTTATCTCTCTCTCCTCTGCCAGAGCTTGTTCCCCTTTCCTCTCTCCCTTCCACTCCCAGGAATTCTTGCATTCATTCTATCTTTTTTTTAAAAAGGTTTGGATTGGGTTCATCCTGTTACAGTATCTATGCACTATCATTAACCAGACACACTTTTATGTCAAATAGAAGTGGCAAAATTGGTATGCAATTGTTGACATACATGTGTCAAAAGTAAGTGAAACTTTCCCACTTTAAGCTAAATCTAGCACTTAAATGGAACATTTTAAATGGCAGAATCATTGACTCCACTTTGAGTCGAGTTGCAATCCTCTGTGCCACTACATCCCATCACCAATTTGCACTCATTTACAATGTCATCCAAACCCTATGAAAATAAATCACCTTGGATTCCAAATACCAAGGTCTCACATCAATGCACATTATATTTCAATGCATTTTGTCTAATGATGTGAATGCCTTAGACATGCAAATTTATAATACTGTATATACATTTGATGATTGTCTAAAAATAGCTTGATTCTCCTCTACTCCTCTGGTTTGTTTTACCATTGTTGCTTAACATGAAGCAGAAAGGTGCAATTAGGTAGGCTTGAGAGACCTAGGTTTGATAGTTTATTTACTCTTTCTCCTGTATCACATAGAATGAATTCTAATTCCTTTTCATCAGATGACTAGAAACTACTATATATCTGTCACCTGCAAAAGGGCACCAGGACAGAGAATGCTAGGCTGTCCTCACTAACATCAGGGCATCTTGTCTTCACGTGGGCACCCTGACACTCTATATCAACTAGTCTCCTTGCTTTGGGCAGGGTCACCCTTCTGTGTTCAAGCTAACAAAAGTTGGATGAAAGGGCTGTAAACAGCTTCCAGAAAGAGCCTATATAAATTCTCACACAGTTGTCCATGTGATGTCATTTTTGGTTCATACATTCACAGGTAATTGAGACTCCAATGGATGACTCCAAGGTGTGGAAGCGGTGGGGCGGGTGAAGCAGAAATACTATGCAGATGTACCTTGACCTGTGACATGAAAAATAATCTTTACTGGGTTAGGCTTTTCAGATTGAGTTCATTTATTACAGCATCTGGAATTAATTGCCACTCCTGTACAGATAACCTAAACTTCAGCTACAGTATTGTCCTTTTACGTTGTCCATTCTCGTCCTAATTCTAGGATGCCCTCCACCATCTAGCACACATCTCTGCCTATCAAATCTCTTCTCTTTCTTTACAGCTCAATTAAAATTCCCTCTTTTTCCCTCATGCCCATGATATAGGACTTATGTTCCCACAGCATGTATAAGTGACCTTATATCACTTTTCATGTCATAATACATTTAATTTTATATAGTGTCCAATGCTTTTCTATATTCCCTTTATCAGTATGATGCTTGGCACCTATGGATGTCAAATGAAACAGGTAAGTCACATGGATTCTGCTGCCCATATCCATTCATGATCCTATTAATATTTTTCTAACCTGCAACTGTATGATAAATAACCATAATTGTGTACCTAGCTGCAAAATGTTTTTATTTTTAATGCATTTTAAGCCAAAATAATTGATCACTCCTAAAATTGAAGGTTGCTTTGGTTCAGACTGTGAAACCTTGAGGAACATCCACTAAACAAATATCTGTTCTGATATACTTTGAGGTGGATCTTCACTGAGAAGTTAAGAATTCCTCGCATTTTAGAAACCATTAACACTGTAGAAATTATAGAATCCCTTGGTCAGCAATAAGAAGACCAAATGGTACCCATGGGGAAGTCAGCACATGTCCCCAAAAGTGCATTTCTTAGCCCCTTATCACACGAAACAGCCTATTAAATAGTTTAGTAGTAAATTTTAAATTCCCCTGAAGAAAAGGTTGACCAAATTGAATTATGAAGAAGAGCAAAGAAGATTAAATTACCACAAGAAAAGCAAAGGCTTGGGACTGACTTCATAGCAACTTTAGGGTCCCTGAAATGTATTAAGTGGGGAGTGGGAAGGATTCGGTAAGATAACATTGGATGAATTTGCAAATGTTTGGACTATCTATGCATAAGCACCTGGTAAGTCTGAAGGGCATGAACATTGCATGGGAGGATAAAGGGAGATTGTAAAAATCTGGCATTAGTAAGCTTTAGGACCAGCATATTCCCCATCATAGAATCATTTAGTTATCAAGGCTACCCCTCACATACCGAGCAAATTCAATCCCAGAGAGTTTTAATAGAGTCAGGATATCTCTCCAAATTTCAGGAATATGAGAGTATTTGCTAAGTCCTGTACAAACATAAGATGTTATTATTGCAACTCCTCTGATTTTTTATAAAACTCCCTTGGATGTTTCCAAGAGGAACGATGTTGCATGATATTTTCCCATCTAAAAGTTGATCAGAAGCAAGAATACAACTGTCATACCCAGAATCTCACATCTGAACTTTTCCTTCGTATATTATATTTCATTCTGTAAACATTTATTAAGCCAGAGTGCACATTAGAGTCGTCCCGAAAGGTTTCTATGTTCACGTAACTCACAATTGGATAATTCATTCTGAAAACATTCATAGGGTAACTCTTCTTCTGCATTGGTAATTTTGCTAGTTCTTGTAGGGAAATATCACAGACAAACTGAAATCCTAAAGATGAAAAATGGCATGCACCATATGCTTTTAGCTCTAATGTCATAATGTGGAAGAAAATAATTTTGAAGAAGTTAATCTGTTAGAACTCAGGCTCCCAAATACTTTACATCAGTGCCCATAGATATCTCCCCATTATATGAGCCCCATTTACATTTTAACAGACTGAGTCTCACCAAGCTGAAATAAGTCTCAAAAAGCCACATAGCTTCTATCTCCGAATCTGAGAATGAATTGGATACAATTCATTAAATTTATTTTTTCATTCACACAAAAAAGTAGCATATCGAACAGCGGTGATTGCTCTGGAGGACAATAAATAAGAGAGGGAAAAAGAGAATGCTGAGATGTAACAGGCACAATATTTCATACGTTAGAAAAGGGAAGCATGTCTTAGAAATGACATTTAAGCGATGACCCACAGGAGGAAGACGAGGGAGCCATGCAGGAATCCGTGACAGCATAGATCTAGGAAAGGGGAGAACTGCCCTGGACTGAAGTTCAACATTGAGGCCAGTGACTGCGAAGGGGAGTGAGCAAGGAAAGGATGGGTAGGAAATGAAGTCATGGAGATAATACATAACCAGATCATATGGGGCATTGTGGCAGATTATTAAAAACTCAAGTTTCCCTTGAAGTGATCTGAGAAGCTACCGGAGGGTTTTGTATAAAGGACTTGAATGATATGACATGTTTTAGGAGGATATTTCTGGTTACTCTGCTGAGACTAGAGTAACAGACAATAGACGTAGGAAGGCAATGTAGAAGTGTAAAGACCAGCAGAAGAATTATTAAATAGTCAAAATAAAAGATAATGATGGCTTGGGACAGTAATTCAAGAAACCCAACAGAGTAGATGTGCTTAGAAGGCATATACTTTGAAGGTACAACAAACAGAGGAATCAAGAAAGCTGTTGGCCTGAACAACTAGAAAGTTGGAGTTGTCATTTATTGCAATGGAGAAAGACCAGAAGTTGATTTTTGGATATGATGCATTTGAAATGCCAATTATATTTCATAGAGGATATGTCAAGTAGACAGGTATGTGAAACTGAAATGTAGGGGAGAGATTCGGGCTAGAATTACAAATGTGACAGTTATTATTGCACAGAATACTTAAATCTACGAAACTGGATGAGAATGCCAAGGGCATGAGTGCCCAGATGGAGATTTTGAAGGCTGAACTCTGAGGGTCATGAAATTTCAGAGGCTGTGGACATGAGAAAGCACGAACAACTAGGCTGGGATAGATCAGTTATTAAAAAAAAAAAAAAAAAAAACACGTGCAGGCAATGTCCTAGAAATTTGGGCTGCTGAAATTTCTAATTCTACCATCCCTACTTATTGAACATCATTTCTGTTTTAAAACTTACACCCAAACTCCCAAATCCCAGGCCTCATTCTTTTATGAAGAATTCCTATTCAAATTAGGACTTGAAAATGTAGTAATTCAAATAACCTGTCAAGTACTTTGTTACTTTTCTTTCAAATTTAGACTTCAGTCCTAATTTCACTAATTAAATCAATGAACTTCCCATGTACCTAACAGAGTTTTATCCCTGACTTCTTAAAATCATTGAGAAGTTATTCCAGACAAAGAAAGTCAGGTAAAATCTAAATCACTCAGACAAAAGGAAAATACAAAATTTCAAGTTTTTAACAGGCCAGATCTCATCAGGTCTCCCATTTCAAAGCCTAATGAATCGGGGTAGCTGTAATATTCATGTTAGTGGGTGTTGAGCTAATTTTTAAAATGGAAAATAAACTACCAGTCCTTGCCTTCACATTACTCAGTTGTAATTAGTACAAGGTTGCATTAAGATGGTGGCAAGAGTTGTTATCTCTCCTTAACCTCTTCATCCAGTCAGTCACCCACTTGTACTTGGTTCTACTTTCTCCTAAATATCCTCCCCTTCCTTGGTGCTGTCACACTTACACGGAGATCAAACATCACTCCCTAATTGGTTATTCTGACTGTTTTTTCTCTATATTTGCCCTTCATAAATAAAGCCATTAAAATAATCATACTCAAATGCATTTGAATTTTTTTTTCCCATTTATACTTTGGCTCTTTTTCATTTTCTTATTCAATTTCTTTCTAGTTCTCGCTATCTCTCTTTCATCATGTTAGTAGCCTTTCCAAGAAGAAAATGTTGGCTTTGTCAATCATATCTGTATTCCCTATAATTTATATTTTGATAAACTGTGTTTTTCCGCTTAACTCTTTTTCTTCTAGTTTGCCATTCAGCTTCTTGAGTGGTGTGCTACATTTTTCACATTTTTGACATTTTTTCCCTAGCTTATTTATACATTGAAGGCTCCAGGTTTACTTCTGTTTGCCATTGTAGCAATACCTCAGAGAACATTTTCCTTGACTTTTATTTCTGAATTGCCCCAACTCTCTGTAATTATTTACATTTAATCAAGAGTTACTTAAGTGGATGTTTTCAAGTCTCAAAGTGGCTAGATTTATTTTCACTATTAAATTTCAAGGTCATTTATTGTTAATTTCTGATTTTACTGCTTTGCCTTCAAATAATACAGCTTTTATGATCTCTGCTGGTTTGGAATTTCTTAAAGTTTTCCTTTGTGGTTTAATGCATAGTCCATTTTTGGCACTGTTCTATCTATGCTGAAAGCATGGTGGTTTAATGGTTTTAAACACATGTGCCTACTTGAGATAAATCTGGTTAATAATAGTAAGCCAATCCTCTATTCAAAATGAAATATTTATTAGGCATCTACAAAGTGCTTGGCACAGTTCGAGGCAATGGATCTACTGCTATGAACAAAACAGACAAACTCCCTATTACTGGGAAGTCTGTAATCCAGTTAGGAAAATAGAAAATAAGCAAATTAGCAAGCAAAAACATTGTATATCAGCACATGGTAAGCATAGGGAGAGGGAAAAGTAGCTGGAGAATGCCTGGAAAGGTAAAGTGTTGTTATTTTATAAAGTTCAGGCAAGGCTTCACTGACTGATGGGCAGTTGAGGTAGGAGCTGAAAGAAGTGAGGAAAATCTTGAATATCTGGAAAACGAGTTTTCCACAAAAGGAAAGACAAGTGCGAAGGCCTTGGGGCAAGACTATTATTGGTGTAATCCAGGGCTAGCAAGCAGATTTATGGGGCTGGGAGCCTTGAGTAAGGGAGAGTAATTGGTCAGATAGAGATGGGAAGCAGATCACAGAATGCCTTGAGAGCCACAAATCCACTTTGGCTATTTCTCTGAGAAGGAAAACTTTTGGTGGGCTTTGAACGTAGCAGTGCTGTGATCTGACAAGGTTTTTAAAAGAATCCCTCCAACTTGCTGGGTTGAGAATAGGCTAGGATTCGGAGAGAAGTGGACAAAGACAGGAGGGCAAGGCCATTTAGAAAACTCTTGCCCCTTATGGTGGCTTAGACCAGGTTCTAGAAGTTAAGTTAGTGACTGGTGGTTGAATTTAAGATATTCATTCTAAAAAGAAGGTTAGGATTAGCAAATAGACTGGGTTTGGGGTCAGAGAGAAAGAGAGGACTCAAGGATGAGGTCAAAGTTTTGGGTCTGAGCAGTGGATAGATGGAACGTCCTCTTTAGTGAGCTAAGATAATCTGTGGATGGAGCAGGCTTGTTTGGAAGCAATCCGAAGTTAACTTTTTGACATTTTAAATTTGAGTTGCCAATATCATTTACTAGAGGAGAGGCTACGTAGAGTTGGATAAAAGATTCTGTAGCTCAGGAAGATGTTTGGAATCTATATAAATATTTGAGATTTTTGGATTGTATTGAAAAGCCATGAGACTCTAGGAGGTCACTTAAGGAATGAAGGTAGAAAAGGAAGAGAAGTGGCTGGAAAGTGAGAGAAACCTTTGGATACCTCTCTGATAATTCCTGGAGAAAATAAAAAGCCCTCAGAAAGAGACTGAGGAGTGTCCCATGAAGCAGGCAAGGGACCAAAAATGGTTTCGCAAAACCAAGGGCTTCAAAGGGCAGAAAACAAACAGTTCTATCAAATGCTTTCTGTCAGGTAGAATCCTCACCTCGGATTTAGCAAAAATGAATGTCATTGGTGTCCTCCACAAAGGCTGACAATGGCCACGTAGGTGATGAAAGCCTGGGGGGAATGGGTTCAAAAGACACAAAGTTGTAGAGTTGTCTCTTTTCAGGAGTTGCTTGAAATGAGGCAGAGTCCAGCATGGGAAGGCTTTGAAGGTAATGAGCTGTTACCTGAAGGTGACTGAATCACAAGTAATGTGATGGCCTTGGTTAAATGTTGGGACCATGAGAACTCTTACAGGAACTTGGGGATGTTCCCTCACCTGTAAAATGGTAAAAATAATATCCAACTTGAAGAATTATTATGAGCAATACGTGAGATAATACACATAGAATACTATAGTGCCTGGCATATAGTCACTGCTCAGTAAACTTCACTTGCTGTTTTCCTTAAAGGAGAGAAAATAAGCTACTATGTGGTACTGGAGCACGAATAAACCTTAGTCTCCTCAAATGTTATGGCATCTAGAATAAGAATCCCATCCCAAAAGAACTCTCTCCAAGCCCAGTAAAGATGGCACATCAGTATGGGGATAGAAATACGTGCTCCTGCAGAGAAATTCTCACCCCTGGATATCTTTTGTTTTTCCTACCACATGTTGTTCTCACCAAAATAATTGTACTTCAAGGATTGGTGGGGGAGCTCTATGGACCTTTGGTTTCTCTCTCTCTCTCTCATAACCCTCTGGTCAAACCATATCTACCCAACCAGGTAATCACCATAAAATGTAAAACCGTATTGCTGCCTCTAAAACTGTTTTTCCAAGAATGGGGAGACTTTATGCACCCCTCACCTGCACTGAGTTGGACCAGTCATGAGGGATATGCACTAGAACTCTCCACAAGGCAATAGTCAGGGTAAGGAGTATGCTAGAACTTCTCCTAAGACTGAAGACGATTGCCAGCATCTGCATTAAGTATAAAAACCTTGGGGTGTTTATCACTCAGCAAACCAGGGTGCCTCTCAGCACAAAAGCGGACTAAAGCAATGCCTTCACAGCTTCTTTAGAGTTACAGTGTTCTTTAAATAGGATCACAGTCTTAAAAAACTATACTACACTACTCTTTATTTTCCCTGCACTACCAGAAACAGCTCTCTCAATTCATAAATCTTTGTTTGCAAAAGAACAAACATGGTATATATAACAATAAAATACTACATAGCAGCAAGGATAAATTAGTGCTGCTTTCAAATTCTTTATTATGTTGAGTGGTGAAAGTAAAAGGATTAGAGTGGTATGCCCTTATATAAAGTTAAAAACAGCTAACACAACTGAGAATTACACACAGAAATGGGAAAGAGCAACACAAGATTCAGGGTCATGGTGGCCTCTGACTAGGGGACACAAGACGTGAGGTAGAAGACCATAGAGATAGGTTTTAGTTATCATCAGGGTTCTAGTTTTCATAATAGATATGGGTTTACTGTCCCACCTAAAAATAAATAACTAGAACAGGGCCATTTGCCTGTGAAACAAGCATTGTCATTCATTTAAGTCCTAGGAAAATAAAGATTTTTAAAAATAAATATGAAACATTACACAGAATTTTTCACTCCCCCCCACCCCCATCTCCATTAAGAGTCAAGTAAAATACTAAGTACATCTGTGTCTTTTTCAATTCCAGGATCCCCTGGATTTTTACAAATGCCAGCAGACATACAACTCCAGAATAATCTTTTGATACGCAAATGTATTGTAATATAAATACATTTTGATTCTACCTCTTGAATTTAAAAAGCTGCTATGGCTAAAATTGCAAACCCAGGAGGTAAGGGATGGTTATTTTGAATCACAAACTGAGATGATTTTATACAAGGAAATACAAGGAGTAACTGGTGTGAGAAGTAGAGGATGGAAGAGAGCTGGAGAGAACAAAGGAAAGAAGATATTAAAGTGACATGTTATGAGAAAGGCCAAAGAAGTACAGCTGATTTTCAGTTGTTGTTTTTAATGCAGGTGTCTTATGCTTAAAAAGCGAATGGCTGTTGGAAACTGAGATCTCAAGGGCAGAAAATCCCACAAGCAAAGTCATCCACGACTCAGCTATCCATTTCACTGATCTTCGAATCATTCTGAGCAATCTCCTCACGTTGCAGCAGGGTAAGAGTGGATAAACACTGTGTTTTGTTGGATATCATTAATGTTCTTAAAACTAAGCAACAAAAAACCCAGCTAACATTTAAAACCAAACTAACAACCCATTTCAAATGCCCATGTCTTAACAGAAGGCAGACCTGAAATTCAAAAGTGTGCCTAGGTTATACACTGCAGCGATGGTATGCACAGTCTGGGTTGTATCAAAACATCAGGTGTACGATTTAGAAATCATTTCAGTATAAAAATCACATAAAGTGTTCTGGCTTGGTGGAGGTATTGTAAGTAAAATAAGCATCTTCAATAAGTGTCATCGAGGCTAAGTCACCCGGATTCTATGTCATAAACCAGTTGTGCTTTAACCAGATCGGTGAGAATGGGGCAAACTACTCCAAACTCATGTGTGATTGGGTCTACAGTGTTACAGTGTTGACTTGGTACCTAACCTTTTTTTTTTTTTTTTGACTATTTTTGAAGCAAGCCAGAGGCAAACTCTTCTAGGCAACATGTCTGGGCATCTCAGAACTTCACCTTTCTCACCACTTACAGTTTAGGAGTTAAAACTCCACATCCAGTCTCCACATTGCCATGCTTCAGGATTTTATGAGTGTGAGAGGCTTCCCAAATGAGTATTTCAAGTGACAGATGATTGTGTTGTATCCCTTCTCCACAGCATCAATATTCGCTATTCTATAGAGGATTAACTAGAGCAAGCACCCTGCAGTCACTGGTTATGAATTGTAAATGTGTGACAATTATGGCTCTTGAGGTACAAAACACATTTTTTATACTGATTTGTGGGGCCCATTTTTATCGGGAATGAACTTAAAACTGCCAAATTCATTAGCTCCTTGAGCTACACTGGTCATATCTTTTGTGTGTTTGCACATTAGGCTTTCTTAATCAGAGAAATACGCTTACATAATTTCTTTTAAATTACGCGTATTGGGGAAGGAGGTATGCGACATGGGAAGGTTTGTGAGAAAAACTATAAAATAGAAATGCCAAGAGCAGATTCACATTAAAAAAATATTTAATGAGCAATAAAATGCCTCTGTAGCGATTCCAAGGGATGCACAGCGTGGGCCAGGAAAGAAGCAGTGTGCTCCAGTAATTCCTCTTGAGAATGTTACAATTTAGAGAGCCCAATTATTTTCTGCTGCTAAGGTCCCCTTGTCTGATTGTCTATCTTAGTTTTTTTTTTCTGTCTGGAGGAACAGTAAACTGATATTGATATATATTCCGGCAATGATGATTTTGAGAACTGAGCATTACCCCATGTTTTGCAAAACGAACAGAAGGAGAATCTCGTGTGACAGAGTGGAGATATTTTTCCCTGCAAAAAGAGTGTTACGTATACATACAAAGAGAATAAAAAGCATAAATTATAAGCACATATCTTCAGGACCCACCAATTTTTTTTTTCTTTAATTTGTCCATAAAACTAATGAAGTAATTGAGTATAGACTAACTGTGTGCTCACTCTGGGTCATACCAGACAGGATATAAAGGAGGTAGTATTTACATTAAAAAAATTTAATGCCATTGGCATTCATTCAAAAGATATATATTGTGCTAGGCACTCTGCTAGGTTTGGGAATACAATGATTAAAAAAATAAGACCATCAGCTCTTTATCTCATGGAACTTACATTCCACTTGGGTTGTGAGAAAGCAGTTAATCATGTATTGATAGAAGTTGATACATCACTGAGAATTGTACCAAGAAGGAGAGGTACATGATATTAGGAAAATATTTAATAAGAGGACCTAAGGACACTTTTTCCCTAGACCTCATAATAAAACCTCATCAAATGTGCGCTTCGGCTCCTGTCTGGATTACTGACTCCATATGGGTCAGTCTAGACCTCAAAGAAACTAAAGTGCATAAACCATATTCCTCTCCTCTTGACCTATCTTCAAGTCCTCTCAGGACCATCTAAATAGACAATAAAGCTAGGACCCAGAATGAACTTGTGGTTGCCCCAGAGCTTGTAGCAGTGGTCTCTTTCAGGTCAGAGCAGGGCATATTCTCCTATTCCCAACTCCCCTCCTAGATTATTACATATTAGATTGCATCTGGTCAGTTCCTAAGATGCAAATTCTGAGATGAAGATTCATGCCCAAGTGATTTACTGAGGCTTTGCTTCCTAAAGAAACTAGTAAGGGAGTAGGGAAAGCCAGACAAGGGAAGGGAAGGAAGGAAGTCAAGCAAGGGTGCCGTTTCAGAGAAAGTGACAAAGTCCTGGTTTTGTGGGGTCCACTGGAGAGTTCTTTACATCTCAGAATTTGTCCTGTCTTAAACAAAGGAAGCTGAACTTTCACATTCTGTACCACTCAGTCATTGTCTAAGGATCAGTAACACTCCATGAAATGCCAGGTAGTTCTGATTTCCTATGATGCTGACACATTTGTTGGATGCTAGCACACAGATGCTGAGCGTTGGGTACATAGAAACAGAAAACAAAATCTATGCGTGGACCATGGAAAATCCCACCATATAATCAGTTGAGTTTGATTTAGTTGACTTAAGCCATGCCATGTGCCAACGTCTTTAATGTACAGTAGCAAACAGTGTGATAGATGAAGCAGTGCATATCTTTTACACAGAAAAGAGATAGTTCCCCCATTTACTCTTGCCTAAGAGCAAGAATAGAACAGTAAGTCAGGTCCCATCACAGTAATCAATCACTGGTTGACACCTTACTATGTTCCCATCACTGTGCAGGATTACAGAAGAAGAAACACAGAAATACAAGACCAGTTATTTCCAGAAGTTGACAAATCTAGGTGGGAAAATCATATGAGTGAATTTTTATTATCTGAGTGACCTTTGAGCCTCTTCTATTATGATATGGGGATGGTAATGACATCTGTTTTGAGGAATGCATGGAAAGTTGTGAGCATAGAGTAAAACTACTGAAATGAAAACCATTTTTACTTTATTTTCTGCTAGATTATAAGTTCCAAAAAGGCAGGGATCTTGTTTCCTTACCCTTATTATTATTATTTTTTTTTTTTGCCCAGAGCCTAGCAAAATTCTTGGCTCAAAATAGGCATTCCATATGTATTTCAGTGAATGAATAAGCAGGAAATGCTAACTAAATGATTCCTGAATTTTCCTCTTGCCTTTTTGTTCTCTCCTACCATTGAAACTTTTTCTTTAAAGACTGGATCCTCAAGGGCAAAGAGTTAATGCTAATTGTAAGTTGTGTACAGCTGGCACTTCATGTTAAGTTATTATTTTTGAGTCAATTTTATATATTTACTGTTCTGTGGGGATGTACCCATTGTTTATTAGCCTTTAGGGATGTGCCTTAAGTGTGAGGGAAAATAGAAGACATATGGGGTACAGGACTTTGCTGAGCTGTTCAGTGAACTACACTACTGAAATGTTGCCAAACCCTAATGTTCTATTCAGAGTTCTTAATCAGTCTGAGTACTCACTTCTCATTTGCAAATGTACTAACTACATATCATCCTCTTTCTGTCTTCAGTTTGTGCTAATCATAGCCAAATAGGCCTCCCTATCTGAAATGTGTTCCTTTCTTGACAACCTAAGGCTACATCAGTAAAAGAGGGTTGCTTAAGGTATCCATTCATTCTTCAAGGAATTTCTGTGCTCCTATTGTGCTGGACACCATGATAAACTTAGGAATGCTTTTTATTCATCTTTTTATTCTCCTCAACCAATTCAAAAGCTAGTAGGATGACAGTTTTGTTTTTTTAATTCTACCATTGTGGTATATAATCAACACAAAATATTTGTTAAATATTAAATTTACAACTTGATGAATGTTTTTTCCATGTATATAACTCTATAACGTAAAACTAACACCTGTTTCAAAAATTGGTATCTCAGAAGGCTCCTTCTTGTCCATTTCCATTCAGTAACTCCCCCATCAAGAGGGATCTACTTCCCTCACTTCTATCACCCTCAAATAGTTTCAGTTGCAAAAAGACATTTAGACTGGTTATTTGAATTCTATTTTGAATGTACTATACAAAAATGGGTCCAAGGAGAGGTTAGATCAGAGACATTAGATCATAATGGAGCAAAAGAAAACCTAACAAGTATAAAGCAAGTAACTCTTCAGAGAGGTGGTGACCTCTCAATTATATCTAGAAGAATCTGAAAAGAGGGACTTCCATGATGAAAGAATGACATATGCACAAAGAGCATTTTGTGTCCAGTGTGTGTCAAGCAGATCATTTTGCTAGACAATAAGTCCAGGGCAGAAGAAACATGGGGAACAAAGCAAGAAAAGTAAATTGCTGTAAACATAAAGACATTTTATAAAATTTACACATTATCCCATGAACAAGAGGCCAGAAATGATCTATTTTGAGGGATGGGGAAGAGATTTGGAAAAGAGTACTATTTGGAAAACTGAAACAGTAAGGAGACAATATTTTCCACTAAATGGGAAAAAATTCACAGAACCATAATGTTAAAATGTCAACCCTAATGTTCTTTTCTGACGAGCGTTTCTCAGGGTCATTCTTAAAACTCAAATTGAACAGTAGCATTATGGGAGGTGTTAGCGATTTTAAAGAGCCTTTAACATGTGCACTGAATCTTGGAAGGAAGGAATATAGTATGTTAGTTTTACATTTATAATTGCTTTTAAAAACTGATTTTTTTTAATTTCAGAACATCTTGAGGTATGGAAGGAGTTCTATAATACACAGTATGGGAAATGTTGTAAAGTGGAAACGTTTTTAAAAGACCGTCAGAAAGATCACCTCTATCACACAGAATCCTAAACTGAATGGTTATACTATATGCATATTATTCTAAAATGTGCAGTTGTCTCCATACAATCAAATCAGCTGTTAATGCAGTGGCTCCATCTTGGGCCCTGAATTCCCAGAAATCTTCGAAGGCAGAAAATGAGGGTCTTTGATGATAAAAAGGGAAGGAAGTATCACTAGCACAATGAAAACAAATCGGCTGAATGTATAATAGTTTTCTTCAAATTTGAACTATTGGTCCTGAGAGACCTTAGAAGAAGACAGGTCTCTGTGAAGGGAAACTGGTCTTGTATAACAAGACAGACAAGGGTTGGTAACTCAGGAATGAGCTCAAGTGAGAGCTCAGCAGCTCCAAGATCAAAAACAGCAGGTGCCTTATATGCTATGAAGGTGGACATGCAAAAAACGTCCTCTCACTGGATGGATTCACAGCCAGAGCTTGGGTTTTAGGATTCCAGGCCCACCTGTGTTTGGGTAGGGATTGATGTATTGGGAGAAAAGAGAAAAATGAACCTCCCACTTTAAAACAATGAAATGATTATCTGACAAGGCCCTTCCTGCTGTGTGCCCCTAGTCATAGTTATAAATTAAAAGCTTAAGACAGATACTTACTATACTGTACCTGATTCAGTTTAATTTCTCGGTTCTTAACTGAGTATTTCCCTTTAGGTGTTCAAAGCTTGCATTTGCCGAGAAGAAGGAAGAATATACGTATTTATAATTTTGAGATACAAAAGTCTGATTTTGTGTGATCTTATTTTGATTATCGTGAAACTCTACGATGATGTGTCCTATTGTTGCTTGCTTATAATACTAAGTATATGAGCATGAAAAGGCATGCCAAAGAGCGTGATGTTCTTAACCATAGAATGCAAAGCAACACTTCTATTATACAGTTAAGGAAGCAATAACAACTCAGAGGAAATTTTAAATGTTTAAAATTTACGCATCACTAAACCATATGTCCATTTTTTTAGAATTAAAATTGTTAAGACTTTTGTTGTTCATTTCGTATTATGAATTTTTTACCTACAACTTCATAAAATGAGCATGCCTCCAACCGTAACATCCCCAAATCATACTATTTCTAAGAATTGTATCTTTGTGGTAAAAACCTTCCTGCCAAAAATTAATTTATGTCATTCTGAAAATAAAATTACCTCAAAGATAGAAGAACCAGATTAACTGCATTTATTCTGTGCAATTCCCTTTTAAATTAACGTGTTAAAAATCAGCTTATTACTTCCTTAATCATTTGTCAATAATTTATCATTTCTTGTAGAGGATAAAACATATTCATATCCCCATGTCTGATGAGCTGGTCCAAATCTACCCTTTCACTGATGAAGAAACAAGCTCAAAGATGACTTCTCAAACCTCATTGTGCTGCCAGAATTACAATCCAATTTCATGACAAACTATATGCAGAACCTGATCATTTAAAGAGATAATTGAATCAGTACATTTAGATCAGTACTGTATCAGAAATGATCAGTAAATCAGGGGAATGGATTTCACATATCATCTGGTCTGATCAGTTGGAGATAATATGATAGAACTGGAGGGATCCAAGCGCTTCCTTACCCCACCCTCACCTTACCCCCTTAAATACAGAATAAGCACGAGATTCTGTGCTATTAGGAGACTTTAATCCCTTAATTTTGGTAGCTGTATTTTGCTTTCCTCATTGGCAGAAAGGTCTACTATCATAACTTATTTACAACTGACAAGAATGTTATCAGTCACCAGATCCAAACCAACCTCCTCATTTTCTGGGTAAGAGAACAAAACCCAGTATAGGCAAGTAACTTTCCCAATGTGCCATGGATTTATCCTGGAAGACACATCATTCCATAATCTTAGTTGCCTGGTTTATTTGCATATCTAAACTCAGATTTTATAGTTGCTAATCAAAGCAGCTCTTTTAGTACATTCCAGCTACACTGGAAGGTTGGTCAGCAAATACTAGTTCTGGTAGGAATTTGTAGGAACCCAGGAGAAACAGACATCAGTGAATAATAGGATTAAGATCTGTAATATATCAGATTGTGATACTGCTGACTATGGTTCTAGTAATCGAGAGAGAGCAGTGGCTTGGGTATATTCACCACTGTGAGCTTGGAAGAGTTAGCGTAAGAAACAATTTCAAGATGAACACTATTTCTATATCAAATATATATTCCATGTTAAACATGTTGATCATTTGATATACCATAAAAACATGCAAAATAGATTATTTGAAAATGTATAATTCATTGTATACAGTTATACACAAACATCTAGTATGTGTGTGGCATTTAATTCCTATCTGTATACAATAGCATGGCTCAAGGTACCTTTTCTGTTAAAACTACTGAAGCTTGTTTTCCAACACCTTGCTATCTTACCTTCCTTTCCTTCAATCTCCTAGTTAATAGGATTTCTATAAACCAGCACAGCAGTGGGCTTGGTAGCTCAGCAGATTAGTCTGTGGGCTTTCATCCTTGGAACCTGGTTCAAATTCAGTACCAACCAAGATGTCCAATAATCCTCCATGGGCAGGTTGCTCTCAAAAGGGCATGAAACCCCTTTTATCTTTTGACACTGATCTGGAGCTGTTTTTTTGCGCCCTTCCTAAAATTCAAGTTTCATTCATGCAACGGGGGAAAAGTATGAAATATAGGCATTTGCTTTTAGTTAACGGACTAGTTTCCATTCTGCAACAGAATTTAATAAGAGGTCTCTGAGGAAAAATATAAATTTTCCCTATTTCTCTCCTTATTCATCAATGTGCGAGGATTATCCAAAAGTGAAGCAATATTATTTTTGCAATTCTTTGTAACCCCTTTATCATAAGGGTCTGCTAGACATTTTTACTGCCTACTCATAGTATGATTCAAACATACCATGTTCTAACTATATTATAACACAGGGACAGACTAATCTTACAGTGATGTCCTCATGATTTCCTCTTAAAAATAAGAGCCTACCATGCTTCTTTGTTATCTCTTCTGAATTACATCCGAATATGCCTGAATTGCAAGTTATAACCAGATAAACCTTTTTTTCCTTCTTATATGAAGTCAACAATATTCTAGTAAGGCAGAACAATGAATCCTCTCTATATACCAGGATTCTTTAGCCTCTGAGAATTTGATTCTACCCCCTGTCCCCACCATATATCTTGACACCTGCTAGAATTCTTTCAGTCTTCTTTTTCAGTCCTACCTACCCTTCATGGATGGACTGACTTTATCTCCTCCCATAATCTTTGTTTCTTCCATAACAGTCCAAAAGACCTCAAACTTGTATAAGGTATATCAGATCACTAAATCAAAAGTCAGCAGCCAGGCTTGTAATCATTTGTGTATCAGTAATTAGCTCTGTGTTCTAGAGCAAGCCATTGATGAGGAGGATGGCGATGATAATACAAATAATTAGTATTTGTACCTAAATACTAGGTCCCAGTCCCTATGCTGGCTGTTTTTCCAAGTCTTATTTCAACATATCACTATTTATAACCTTTAAATTCAATCCTAAAGGGGAAAAAAAGGCTTATAGGCAAGACTCACTAGACCCTTGTACCGAGAATGACAGATAATTTTAAGCAATTTTCCAAGTAGCGATAGAGCCCAGAATTCTACCTTCTTCTATCTGATTGCTTTGCCTGATTCCTAATGGTAACCCTACTGATTATTTCCCTCTAATCCCTCTGAGCTTCACCTATCAAATGGAGAAATCTCAAAAGAGAATCTTCAGGCCCCACTAGCTGGATAACTACAATGATGGTATTCTTTATTTACAGCCTAACATATGGTACTGCCATTTTTCTCTATATTTGTCACAGATCAACTCTCTCTCTTCTTAGAAGGAAAAACAAAACAAAACAAAACAAAAAACATTTGCGTGTGTATAATTTTCATGAATAGCAAAATCCTGAAAACCTATTTAAGACTTCTGGGGTGGACAGAACAAAAAGCTTTTTTTGGAATGTCTAATACAGTCATTTATTTGCACCAAAAACAGAAACAAATCACTCCAGGGACTACTTCATTGAAACATTTACTTAACAAGAATTTGAATTCTCCCTACTTTGATGAAAGTTTTCTTTTAAGGAAATAGGATACCGTATTGAACAAAGTTTCTATAAAGTAAAACTTAAGCTTTATTTGAATATTGTCAGTCTTCGTTCTGCACAATCCCAATAATATGAACTTTCAAACCTTTTAAAATGGGAAAGGATTAAGAATGACACATAATTCTGAAATAAGTGACTGTCTGTTATTACTAATTATAACAGATTTATTCAGATTGAATAATATCAAGAAAATGAGCATGACCTTTTATCCCCAAAAATGGTGGGGGAGATAGGACAGCTAGCAAATTTTCCATTAGCAGTCAACTGAGACTCCAAATCTAGCCTCACAAATATTTATACAAATGAAAGCTCAACTCTGAGAACATTTTTAATCCACAAGTAAGTGCTTTTCCTTTCAACACTTTTATGCAGACACCTGCACAGAAGTTGGGTTGCAATGGCAATGATAAACATTTTTATTCATCAATACCAATATAATGATTTTTTCCTTCTGTATGTGTTAATTTGAGCTACTTGATACTCAGATAATAGAGATTTGTAGTTAAATTTTTAGAAATTGCCCAATGAAGCTTACATTTTTCATCAAATCAAATGTGAAGAGTTGATTGAGCTACTGGAGATGCACTTAGTGTGTATCTGGCATGAAAATGTTCAATAGTCCACCTTGAAACAGTCTTAAGTCCCCACCTTAGCGTCAAGGAAATTAGGCTTAAAATAGAGGCACTTTCTGTTTATAAATACCATCATTATCATTACTGATTCAATCAATGGTTTAAGAGTACTATCACATAATGATCACTTTGAAATAACTCTGAATAAGTTCAAATCCTGGCTTTGCTCTTTATGGGACATTTGAGCAATCCCTTCACATCTATGAGTTTCTGTTTTGTCATTTTAAAATGTGAACAATAAAAATGTGCTTATGGTTGCTGTAGGTACTAAATGGTATCTTGAGTTTACTGAGTACCTCACACATATAAGGCATGTTTAATAAATGTACACATTCAATTAATGTATGATAAATTAGGCATAGTTAATATGACCTTAATGGCATGATTGAGGGAAAATGTTAATACTTTCAAGAAGAATAAGAAATAGCTAGGAGTAGAGAGATATTAAATTATGTATGAGCATTTTAGTCCTGTACAGTTTTGTTACATATGCAACAATAACCTGTATTAAAAATGTTAGTCAGGGACTAAATGCATTCCAGGATTCATGGTCGATTTATCCTCTTCTCTTCTATCCTGTTCTAAACAGTCTATTTGTTCTTCTTTTGGGGGGAAAGGATTATAGGATTATATAAGATGCATATAGACAGAGTGGTTAAGGCCTGCCCCTAGGCTGGGGGCCTGCAGATTGGGATTAAGAGATTTTCTAAATCATTTCTATCCAATAAAATTCTCAGACTACACTAGAAAAACTTCAAAACACTTCAACTAGCAATGCTTAGCATCCATTCATTCGTTTAGCAAATTGTATTGGTTACCACGTGCCCTGCACTCTTTAAGTAGGCGGTGCATTGTCATAAGTAAAAAAGGTTCCCTGTCCCTGTGGATCTGATGGCCTAGAACAGTGGTTGGCAACTACAGCCCATTGACCAAATGTGGCTTGCTGGCTATTTTTGTAAATAGACATTGGGCTGCAATGGGAACTATAACCACAGACACACTAATTTGTTTCCTTTTTGTCTGTGACTAGGAGTCAGGCAACCACAAGAGAGACCATAGGACCTGCAAAACCTAAAATATTTCATAACTGCCCCCCTATATATATATATGTTGCTAACTCCTGCTCTAGAGGGAAAAAAACAGACATTGAACAAGGTAATGGATGCGTACTTAATTTTAACAAATTTGTGACAGGTGCTATTAGAGTAATAATACGGTGGATCAAATTTGAAAGGTGTTATCAGGCTATGTTTATACCAACTCTGCCAATAGCCCCAAGTCTCAGTGACTTAACAGAGCCAAAGGTTATTTTTTGTCCCACAATGTCTGCTGAGGCCCAGTCAAGTCTCTAGGACATTGGTCTTCCTTGTTGTAGAATGGTGATCCAGCTGCTTCGATGCTCTGGCTCCATTTCAACAAGCGCTCAGTCAAAATGGAAGAAAATTTGAAGAATCACATAGGAGGTTTCCACTGTCCCAGCCTGGAAATGACTCATGTCATTTCTGCTCACGACTTTGGTGAAAAGTAGTCATGTGACCCTACCTAACTGCTAGGAGGCTGGGAAGTATCTCTCCTATGCCCAGGGAGAAAAGAAGAAGCAGGTATTACTCAGCACTGACAATATTTGCATATCAAGGAGGGTCTTTTTGAGAAAATTACATTGAATCTGAAATCTGAAGACAGGTGCATAAAGAGTGGAGTGGAGAATACTGAGATCCAGACAGAGGAAACAGGATGAAGGAAGACAGAGAAAAGCAGATGTGAGGTTTCAGTGTTATTCAGGAAGGGAAGAAGATCAAAGAGTTTGAGGAAAGTGAAACAAGATGAGATTGGAGAAGAATCCAGGAGCAAGATCATGGAGGGAGCTGTAAGTCCCACAGAGATTTGAATGTTATTTAATGGGCAGTGCATGAAAGGTTTTAAACATGGGCAGGGTATCATCTCCTTGATGTTTTAAAAGGACTGCTTTAGTTTCTGAGCAGAGAATGGACTGGAGAATTTGTCTATGTCAAGCAAACCCAGATGAAATTCTGTCTCCCTTTTATTGCGAATTTCTTTTGCGGGGAATCTCATTTGCAGGTATTAAAAAATTAAATGTTTTTTGCCAGTGAAGGTCATACAGTAGCTTTAAGAATAAAAATAAATTATTCTGTCACTGAGATTAAGACATACACTTATACCCAAAAGTTATTTCTTTGCAAAATTCAATGTAATACTTGCCACAAATCCCCCCCCCCACAAACTGTCCCTGTTCATGTAGATTATGCACCAGCAAGAGACAGAGATTAATGATGAAGAACTTTATCAGAAGCCGCTTTTGTTTTCCTTGCTGTACAATGTAGCTCATGGAAGCACTGTGTTCTGAAGGAAAGCCTGTGTCTGTTCTCCTGTTTTCACTCCCTTTCTCTTGCCTGGTGCCAGACAGGTTTTATATGCAAAAAGTGATGGATTTTTATGGAATGGGAAAACATCATTTTTTTGTTTGACTCTTAGGTATAAGTTGCATAAATACTAGATAAAAAATCATGGGGTGCTGAATAATGTACGTGATGTTATAAATTTAATTGTGGTGTTTTCATGACTAGCTAAACAACATAATTCACCTACAGTGCAATCACAACTTTTATAACAATTCTTATGTACATATATCAGGTTAATTAAAGACTGTATCTGATGACTATTTTATGAGAGCTGAAAACAGTTTTCATTTCTCTTTATAAGTAGGCGATGGCTTTTTCTTTGGGGCTCATTTTATCAGTTGTATTCAGCATGAGCTGTCACGGAAGTGCTCTCAAAAATCCACAATTTAAGTTTTAGAAATTGCCACATTTCTGAACCCAAATCCATGAGCATGTTGCTATTTCTTCCTATTAAAGTTAACCTTGAGTTTCACTTTATCATCTTCCCCCAAATATTTTCTAAAAGGAACTAAGCAAGTACTGATACATAAAATTCTTTATAGCAATAGCCCCTAAAACAATTTGCTAGGAACTAGAAAGAGTTTTTATCTTCTGTCTTCAACTTAAAATCTAAGCCCTCATGATTTTGACACTTACTAATACTGAAAGATTAAAATCTCCTTTGGAGGTACACTGTTTTTGACAAAGTAAAATACCCAAAATTTAGACCCATTTTTATGTATTAAAGGAGGACTGTGGAATGAATCACAGGAAATGGCACTCCCTTTCCAAATATAATTTGAGGTGGGAAGATGGGAAATGGCATGACACAGATCCATATTTTAAAACTATAAACTGTGGTGCTACTTGTTCAGTGACAGCATGAAAATCAAATATAAAATCAAGAAAGAAAACAAAATCAAACAAACTATGAGTGTCTCACTGTCGCACAGCACTGCTGCGTCACTGCTATTTGTTTGCCAGCTGCCCCGCCCCAAAATTAACTTGCATGCTTTATGCATGAGAACAGGTTTACTTGTAGTTTGATAACAACAAAAATTAAATGGTCGCTTTCAACAAAAGCGTCAAGTTCCTCAATGAGGAAAGAGTAGTCTCATCAACAAATGGTGGTGGGAAAGTTGGATAGCCCCATGCAAAAGACAAACTGGAATCCTACTACCTCATCCCACGTGTAAAAAACTAATTCAAAATGAGTCAATGATCCAAATACAAGAGTTATAACCATAAGACTCTTAGAAGCAAACGTAGGGAAAATTCTTTAGGACTTTGGAATCTTAGCTACGACATTAAAATCATAATCAACAAAAGAAAAAAATATATAATTTTGTTTTCATCAAAATTAAAAAAAAACTTTTGTTCAAAGGACATTATCAAGCAACTGAAAAGACAACCTACAGAATGGGAAAGATATGGGGAAGCTGTATATCTGATAAGGATTTAATATATACAACAATAAGACAAACAACCCAAGTTTTAAAGGCCAAAATACTCGAATAGATGTTTCTTCAAAGAAGATATCCAAATGGCCAATATATACACAAAAGGATATTCAATGTCATTAGCCATTTGGGAAATGCAAATCAAATCCACAATGAGCTAAAACCTCACATCCATTAGAAAAGGTATTAAGTTAAAAAAAAAAAAAAAACACAGAAATAAGTGCTGGCAAAGATGGGGAGAAATTGGAACCCTCATGCATTGTTGATGGGAATGTACAATGGTGCAGCTGCTGTGGAAAACTTTATGACTGTTCCTCAAAAAGTGAAACAAAGAATTACCATATTGCCTAGCTATTCTGCTCCTACGTATATACCTCAAAGAGGTGAAAACAGGGACTCAGATACTTGTGCAGTAATATTAATAGCAGCATAATTTACAATAGACAAAGTTGGAAACACCCAATATCCATCAGAGATGAATGGGAAAACAAAATGTGATATCTACCAACAACGGACTATTATTCAGCCATAAAAAAGAATGTAGTTCTGATATATGCTACAACTTGGACAAAACTTGAAAACATCATGCTAATTGAAATAAACAGACATCATAAGATAAATATTTTATATTCCACTTATATGAACTGTCTAGAGTAAACAAATTCATAGAAACAGAAAGCAGATTAAAATGTTACCAGGGGCTAAATTGACAGAGCGGGGAGTTACTCCTTAATAGGTATGGAGTTTGCTAATGTAGTGATGTTAACACAACATTGCAGTGTAATTAATTCTACTGAAAATTATACCTAAAAATGGTTAAATACCAACTGTCATGTTACATATGTTACCAAAATAAAAATACATTAAAAAATATAAACACACACAAATGTGATAAATGCCTTTATGAAATGTCTGGTATTAAATAAGAATTAGAAAAAGAAAACATTGCCTATAAAGAAAAAAGAAACATATATGATGAATTAGAGCAGTGAAACTAAAGGAAACTGATGGGGTTAAAAAGTACTTCCAGAATGATAACTAACACTGAGAGGTTATTATATGTCAGGGTCTGTGCCAAGCACTTTCTGTACATTCTCTCTTAATCCTTACAAAAACTCTATGAGGCAGAGATATTACTGTTCCCAATTTGCAGATTAGGTCAATCGTAGACTAAAGCATATGCTTGATGTTATTGATGCAACAGAGAGAGAGAGAGATCTAAACAAGCAATAGTTACCTTCTTCAGACCCAAATTTTAATCTTAGTTTAACCTAACTTGCACTTTTACTTTTATACACAAGAAAATAAAATAAATTTTTGCTATATGCCAAAAGAACACCAAGTCTGAGAGGTAGTTTAGTGGACAAATTAAATAAATTAATGATCAATTCAATCACCATAGTAGTTGTTTCGGCATGCCCAAAGTGTCTGAGTCGCATATACATGCTCTTCTATGACAGAGGTAAATGTCTAGATGCCTGTTTAATATACATATATTATGTATGCATGTATATGTATACAAGATCATGATGGGATAGCAAACGCTATAGAGACAGATGACACATTTACAACAGTAAACATCCTGTAACAGGCAATATTTTTTTTAAAGACTATAATCGGGGTCAAGTGCAAGCTGTAATAATAATTAGCTGTACAAAACAAGTAATACTTCCCTTAAGTCTTCTAGCACTGGACTAGGTACTTTGCCCTAACTTAAATAATTTAGACAAGAAAACCAATCAGTATCCTTTTATTTTTCCTTTTTAACAGATGATTCTCAATAAATTGAATAAATTGTCAGGGGCAAAGTACCAGTGAGTAGAGGTAAAGAGAGTAGATTTACTCTTTATCACCAAAGTTAGCATATATATGTAAAACATGTATATATATGTGTATATGTTTTACATTTGAAATACTGTTTTATATCAAATACATGGTGAATATTTTTCACGTGGAAATACAGGTTTTAGATGACAACGCAATTGTCATTAAAGCAACATAGCTACAAAATCAAGTGCATTTGTTCTTTTATTAATAAAAATACAATCTGCAAAGCAAGGAAGGATTAATTTAGTCTCTATCCTGAAGTACTCATACCATTCCTGAAAACCTGGCTTCAAACTTGAAAAACAGCATGGACAAATGGCAGAAAGCAAAGAGAGAGAGCAAGTCAAGAGACCATGTCTTATGACAACAGTAGAAAATGCTAGAATATAAAAAAATAAATAAATAAAAAAACATTGGAGCAATTGAGTTAGGCAAGACAACATTTTTAAATTTGGAAAGACCTAGAGCCATATGATACTATCGTAAACTGTTTTAACCTCTATATAGAACACATAACCCTAGAGTCTGATATGGGCAAGTTTAAAAATAGGAGATTATTTTCTTTTCTCTGGGGCTAGAGCTACACAACTTCCATCGTTCTTACAGCTGAGGTTTGTGGCTTTGTACTCTAGATATACTCTATTGTTGTTTTCAAGTTGGGCAGCATTAAAGAAATATCTATTTATCCTGTATGTGTTTGGAGATGGAAATGGGAGGGATAGGAGGGATTTCACATTGGTCTGCCATTTTGAATGACAGTTCTACAGCTTCTTCCAATTCTGACAGCGCCATCAGTCTACAACTTTTGACAGGTTCAGAAGCAACTTGGCAACAGAACTAGGACTGGGAGTCTGGTCTTATGGCTCCCTCATTATTTTTAACCATTAAACCACACTGTTTTAAGTTTATAAGTAAACTGTTTCATCTCCTCTCGTATCTGGACTACTCTTAAATTGTCCAGAAAAACACCCACTGTGAAAATACCATAGCTTGGAAGTTCTACCCTTTCATGACAATTGTCAAAAGAATAGCCTTTATAATCTGTTTCGAGGCCTATGACCCTTCACCAGCAAATGATTTTGAGGGTACAGCTAAAATTCCTCCTAGCTGTGGTCTCAAACTATTACCTTTGGTCCTTTCTCAGTGTAGTTGAAAAGAATGCTGTCTGAAATGTAATTCTTTCCTGTAGACCAAATTTAATGTTTGCCCATAAAACTGATCCCGTGTTTCAGTGGATAATGCAAAATAGGACTGTTTATTGGTGGCTTATTAGTATTAGGGATAATTACAAAATTTACCACATAGAATTCCTGCAAATTAGGGGTACTCTATTTTATTGTGTATCTTATGTGTTTTAAATATACAGGGATATAGGTCAGCATACTTTTATGTATTTACAGGCAAATACATATGCATATATACATAAGAGAGTAATGGGTATAACTAGATCGATTAAATCTTTGGATATTTGAGTATGAGACCCAATTGCCTACGTATGTGTCACAGGGTATTTTTTTGTGCAATATCTTTTTATAATTAATTTTTACAGTACCAGATTCAGTTCTCTTTATTCTCTCCAAAGGGATTTAAGCATTTTCTTGTTCAAAGTCCTACCATTCCTATGCACTTCATAATTTGCTAATTTTTGCAGTTATTTCTAATCATATACTACCCTAAGTTAAAGCTATTCAATTAACACCATACAGTTCCACTTTGGGCTATTTATTAATATGTTCTTCTCTTCAATTCTCTGATTTGAGGGACTAGTGAATAGAATAGAATAGGGGTTTATAATGCTGTGTGATTACTAGCACTGCACCTAGAATTTGGCATCTGTACAGTGTATGATAATTGTAAAAGAGACATGAGGGGGTCCTAAGGCTATATATTTCATTCATTAAAAATTAAAAATTAAATTAAAAGTAAAATAAATAAAATGTAGGTTCTGGATAAATTCTGATCTAAATAAGCTTAGTGGCTTATATTTTCTGTTAGGTCTGGAAGTTCGTTAATTTTCATTCAAATATTTATGAAAAGCCTACTTTGTGGAGCATCAGTATGAATTGGCAAAAGCATCTTTCTTAATGTTCCAGAAAATAGGATAAAGGACTGCAGTAATGATATGAGCACCAACTTAGGATAAAATTTACTTAAAAGTGGTAGGTTCTGAGGCCCCTTTGCTGATCCCTCCCCCACCTCTCACCTGCTCTGTGTGGCACTGACCCAAGCTCTTGGTCCAAATTGTTAGTCCCAGTTCTAAAGGGAGTAGAGTAACCCTCATGCACATACTGTAGGCACATAAGTCTGGCCCAATCTGTCTGATGGTGGCCTGAGGTACTCACCATCCCAGACTTTCTCCTGCATGTGGAAAGCAGCTCACAGAACTGTGCTACACAATGCATTGGGAGAAGTCAAGTTTTGCTGGCTATGGGATATGCAGTACAATAACCTAGTATCATGAAGAAAGTGTTTCCTAGGGAAGAGGGGACATGCAAAAACCATATAAACATGGAAATTCCCAGGGCCACATGTGTATGCCCAAGTGAAGATGCATGCAAAGGATCAGAGAGGCCCCTATGCTTTGGCCTGGAGCTATTCTCTAAACTCATTATATGGATAAGCTTTTAAAGGAGAGCATTACATAGCTTTCTGTGCAAAGACTTGGAAAGGCATTTTTGTTTTCTTTCTTTCTTTCTTTTTCTTATTTCCATTTTTTTTTTTTTTAATTTTGTTGGCTCCTGACCATCAAGGAAAGCTCCGGCATAATACTAACTAGATACAAATTTAAGGAACAGATGACTCAGAGTCTAATCCCAGTGATAACATATCAAAATACATGGGTTTCCACAAAAGGTTAAACAAACAGGAAGAGATGGCACAAGCAAAGAATAAGATTAAAACATTAGAAACCATCAACCAGAAGGAGCATGCCTGCGACATAACAGAGCTTTTTAAAACAGTCCTAATCATGCTCAAAAAGCTCAAGGAATACATGACAGAGAACTAAAGGAAACAATGAAAATGGGAAATGCACACAAAGAGAATATCAAAATTGAGATGGAAATTACAAAAGTAACCAAACACAGCCACAGATCACAGTAATAGAAATTTCAAATTCCCAACACAGATTGGAGTTGGAAGGAGAAAGAATCCGAGAACTTGAAGATAAGACAATGAAATCATTCAGTCTGAGGAGGCACAAGCAGACAGAATGGAGAAGGTGATCAGAGTCTGAGGAACCTGTGGTATGCCATCATTTGTACAAGTAGAAGCATTGTGGTAGTCACAGGAGAATAGAAAGGGGCAGAGAGAATATTCAAAGACCCAATGGCTATAAACTTGTTATATTTAATGAAATTATGAAGATATGCATCTAAGATGTTCAACGAACTCCAAACAGTTTAAATTCAAATCAATCCATGCCACAGTATATTATAATCAAACGCTGAATATCAAAGATAAAGAGAATTTTGAAAGCTGCAAGAGAGAAGCTACTTGTCATGTAAAAGGGAGCCTCAATAAGATTAAGTACTGATTTCTCGTCAGAAACTATAGAGGCAGGAAGGCAGTGTGGTGACATATTTAAAGTGCTGAAAGCAAAACATTGCCAACGAAGATTCTTACATATGGTAAAATTGTCTTTCAAGACTGAAGGCCAGTTTAAGGCATACCCAGATAAGTAAAAGCTAAGGGAATTTTCACCACTAGACCATCCCTACAAGAGATGCTAAGAGATGCAGGGTGTGGGAAAGGACAACCAACAATAGATTGATACTACATAAAGAAATACAGATTTTCTATGAGGGTAATAACATGGGTAAATATAAATTCCAATACTATTGTATTTTTGTATTGTAACCCTACTTTTTACTTCCCATAGGATCTAAAAGGCAAATGTATAAAATATAATAACTCACTGGTTTTAAATTCAGTATATAAATATGTACTTTCTTCAAGAACTACATAAAGTTGGGGGGATGGAGTAGTGTGCTTGTTTGAAAGGATGTATGTACCCCGGAAAAGCTATGTTTTAATCCTAATCTCATTTTGTAAAGGCAGCCATTTGTTCTAATCCCTATTCAGTACTGTATGTTTCAAACTTTAATTAGATCATCTCCCCAGAGATGTGACACAATCATGAGTGGTCGTTAAACTGAATTAGGTGGAGATGTGTCTCCACCCATTCCAGGTGGGTCTTGATTAGTTTACTGGAATCCTATAAAAGAGGAAACATTTTGGAGAAGGGAGGAGATTCAGAGAGAGCAGAGAACACCAGCCAGTGACCTTTGGAGATGAAGAAGGAAAATACCTCCCAGGGAGCTTCAGGAAACAAGAAGCCAGGAGAAAAAGCTAGCAGATGACGTTATGTTTACCATGTGCCCTTCCAGCCAAGAGAGAAACCCTGACTGTGTTTGCCATGTGTCTTCTAGCTTGAGAGAGAAACCCTGAACTTCATTGGCCTTCTTGAGCCAAGGTATTTTTCCCTAGATGCCTTTGATTGGACATTTCTATAGACTTGTTTTAAGTGGGACATTTTCTCGGCCTTAGAACTGTAAACTAGCAACTTACTAAATTTCCCTTTTTAAAAGCCATTCCATTTCTAGCATATTGCATTCTGGCGGCTACCAAACTAGAACACATGGTAGAGGAAAATCGAGTATACCATTAAAGTTCAGTTGGTATCAAAGCAAATTAGATTTTTATAAATTTAGAATGCTTAATTTAAACCCTATGGTAACTACAAAGAAAATACGGGAGAGGATGCAAGCTATAGAGACAGAAATTAGAGTACAGGTTGCTAGGCATGAGGGAATGGGGAGTTATTACATAATAGTCACAGGATTTCTATGTGGGGACATGGAAAGGTTTCGTAATGGTAGCTGGTGACAGCATTGCAATATTGTGCATAAGGTTAACCCCATTGAATTGTATGCTTGGGAATGGTTAAGAAGCAAAAGTTTATATTGTATTGATGCTCTCACATATAGTAAGAGCAACTAAAGGAACAATAACAATTAAATTTAACACAGGGTCCTGATGGGATCTAGCAAAGGAGCATAAAAGGCTCAAAAGGACATTTCTGGGATTTATTGAAACATGGAATGTCTGCTGTAAGCTTTATATCAATATTAAATTTATTGAATTTGATAACTGTAATTAAGGTGGTTATATACATATATATTCTTCATCGTAGGAAATGTGCATGGCAGTATGGAGCGTTCAAAGAGAATTTTATACACAATATACTCTCAGACATTCAGTGAACGGATTGATGAGAGGGAGGCACGAAGGGGAAAAGTGGGAGGAGGAGAGATGGGGAGGGGAGTAGAGGGGAATGGGGAAGGGGAAGGGTGAAGGAGGGAGAAAGGGATGGAATGATGTGGCAAAACATTAAAATTGTTGGATTTGGGTATCTGGAAGGGCTAGGGGTGTATTGGACTCCTCTGTATGGGATCTGTGTTATTTTTGTAACTGTCCCATAGTTTTAAACCTGTTTAAAAATTAAAAAGCTGTTTTTAGCATCACCTACTATATGTTAGGCCCTCTTTTAAGTCTTGTGGATTCAGCACACAACAAATCAAATACTCTGGTTCTCAAAATGTTTACATTATAGTGAATGAAAGAAAATGAGGACAATAAGTGAAACACATAGTGTGCTGCCCACACTGAGAAACAGATGTTTGAGTAGCTCCCTGAGGAGGTGAGGGTGCAGGCCCTGCACCTACTTGGAGAGAGAATATGTCAACAGCTCTGGACAGTCCATGGGAAGGTCCTGAGGTGGGAGAGGGAAAAGGAGGCCAAGAGAGGAGGCTGAGATGGCTGTCTGCCCCTCCTCAACGTCACCCAAGGGCTTCTCATCTCACACAGAATATAAATGAACGTGGATGCAATGGGCGAGAAAGCCTGCCCAGATCTGGTGTACGCTCAGGCTCATGTGCAGAGAGAAGATGGGCACTTAACTGGGAACATGGTGATGGCACTTTGGGCCAGGGTGGAAACACTGCAAGTTTTGAGGTGTGATTGCTTTTAAATTAAATCATAGAAAATATAATTATAAATGTAATTACATAAAATAGACATACATACACATACATATATAATACATATTTATAAACAGTTCTTAGCACTAGTAAGTGCTAAGTAAATGGAAGTTGCCCTCATTATTGTCACTGTTATTATGTACCATATAATTTGGCTAAGATTAAAGGCCCTACCTATTGTTTACTTCTCCAACCTTATTAAAGAATATTAAAATGAAAAGTATGCTAAATTCATGTAAGTAATGTGTGGGGGTGATGTATTCAGCCACTTAGTTTTTTAGATTTGCTGATGAAATCTAACTCTGTTGGGAAGAATGTGGTTCAACATGGGTGCCTGGATATTACACGTGAGCCATAAAATACACACTCCCACCCGCTATCATCAATTGTGTCAATCAGTTGACACCCTAGAACATGCATCTTGCCAACCAAATCCAGACAAACTATGCTACCATAAGTAATTTTTTTTATCATTAAGTAATTTTATGAAGTAAATTATCTGTATTAAAAATCTATCTCCATTTCCAGTTTCAAACTTTGCTTCTTACCAGGAATGGGAAGGTTTTTCCTTCAGCCACACAGGCAAGTCCCAAGTGTTAGAAAAGTGGCCTGACAAGGTCTCCTGATAAAGGCATACAGCAAAGTAATGTTCATATGGTTATCATTTTCTTCATAGCCCCAAACCTGTTTTAAACATGTCTGTGCCTGGGAAAAAATTATTAAGTCTTTCACAATTCATCCATTCACCAATTATGTACTCATCTCCCCTACTAGACTAGGTGAGGATGAGAAAGCAATAAATAAGAAATAGTCCCCTGGCTTCAAGGAGCATGCTACCTAAAGCAGTGCATTCTCAATTCTCAATTAAAGTTCAAGAAACTTTGGGAGGGGGAAATTTGGGGTGCTGAGGAAAGAAACTAGATTGTCAAAGCATTAAAAATATTTCTCTGCTGCAAGACTTCTCAGAATCTTTATAAGCTATAGAATATTTTGACTCTCCAACAGAGTATTTAATATCTAATTTATTTAATTGAAAAACATTTGGTCCATTAAGAGATCTATAATATTATTCCTCTATAAGATATACTAGCCTGATGTAATATTACCGTATATTTTATAAATTTCAACTTCAGTCATGCTGACAATCACTTAGCCCGTGAACAATTAAGATAATGAGGCTTTTTGAATTACAGTGTCAAAATTTGAAGGTCACTTGAAAATCACTGAATCACCATGTCCTTCTCCCAATCTGCTTCCACTTACTTCCCACTACTTAGGAGCCAATTCAAAAAGTTAAGTTTTCATGGTTTCCTCCAATCTTCCTACAGCTCCACCAGTGGCCATTCAATCTGCAACTATGTTATGATAGGTATTATATTATTCCTTGGAGTCTCCTTTTTTATGATGAAGGCAGGAGGTATACTTCTATTTTTTGGTTTGTTTTTTTTTTTTTTTGTATGCAGTGCTGGCTTCTTAAAGAGACCCTAAGAACTGAACAGATCTGGGCCCAACCCTCATATTCATTCATCCAACACACGTTCTGAAAGGGAGGGACTGCTCTAGGCACCAGGGATATAGCAGTGAATACAACAGACATGGTATCTATAGAGGCTCATGGACCTTTTACTGTTGTAAGGGAATCAGATAATAGACTTATAAACAAATATGTATTAATGTATCAGGGAACTATAATTGTTATAAAGAAAAATAAAGCAGGATAAAAAGGCTTTAGAATGACTGGGATGGGAAGGTAATATTTATATACAGTGGTTAGAGAAGGTTTCTCTGGGAGAAAAAAACTATTTCAGCAGGAGGAAAAAGTGAACACAGAGGCCCTAAACCCAGACAGTGTTTGTTGTACTCAAAGAACAACAAAGAGGCAAGTCTAAAAGGGACTGAGGACAAGAGCACCATTAAAAGAAATCAGAAAACTCAATAGGTACTCCAGGAGGCTGAGACATGGCCACTCAAAATGCCTATGTCCTGATCCCTAGAACCTATGAATGCTGCCTCATATGGCAAAGACTGCACAGATGTGAGTAAGTTATGGATCTTGAGATGGAAGTTTATCCTGGATTTCCAAGTAGACCCTAAATGAAATCACAAGCACCCTGACAAGTGGGAGACCCAGGGAGACTAGACACTGAAGACAAGTAGGCAATGTGACAAGTGGAGGCAGAGACTGAGAGGACAGACACAAGCCAAAGAATGACAACAGCTCCAAGAACCTCGAAGGAGAAAGGATTGGATTCTCACCTACAACCTCTGGAGGGAGGGCACACCTGCTAACACCTCGGTTTTAGCGTAGTGAAATTGGTTTTGGATTCATGACCTCAAGAACTGTGATAGAATAAATTTCTTTTGTTTTGAGCTGCCTAACTTGTGGTAATTTAGCAGCCATTTGCCCAATACAAATGGAAAATATCAAACAATTACATGCAAAATTCAGATGTATGCTGAACTTAAAATAATTTTCTCAGTGTTTTTTACAAATATTTTATCATTCACTTCTGGAAAATTTCGTTGAGGTTTCTATTCTACTGTTTTCTTCCCTTCCTTTCCTTTACTTTGCTGAAGCCCTAAGTACACAACCTGACTCTCTTCCAAACATTTAGCAAATATAAGTTCTCAATACAATTTCCTTAAATTTTATCTGACCTCTATCCACAGCCTGCTCCCCCTTTACCTCTAGTTTATAGATAAGGAGTGAGGACTATAATTGCTAAGTAATTTGTTTAAGGTTATACATCTAGTTATCACAAATCTAGGAGTGAGATGTACGTTTCACAGTAAGACTCAGTTCTGTGATTCTTTTCGGGGGAACTCTAGGCAATTAATTCGACAAAGGATTGTGTTTTATTTATGTCCCCTTGTAACATCTAGCATAATAATTTTGCATGTTGTAAGTACTCAGGAAGATTTTGGTGAATAGAATTTTGAAAGACCAAAGAGTTTAACTGGAATCTGAACCCACATTCACAGAACTATTCAAAAAATCTGTACTAACAACCATCTTACTTACAATTAAGGGTCTAAGAAAGCATTGAGAAGTAATAAAGGGAAAGGAATAGCTGGAGATGAATGCAAATGCATGTGTTGCTTTCCTCCAGGGATCTAAATCAAATCCTCATTGTATAATTTGATTTGGTTACTCATTGTTTCTAATTAGAAATAATCACATTTACATGATTTCCTCCTCCTTTTTACTTTCTCACCAAAATTGCTTTGCTCAATTATGCCACTTTATGGTTTCATATAATTTGTATCTCTTGACTCAACAGTTCCCCATATCACTTGGAATGTATTTTATTTTTTTAAGAAGTGAAAGTTTGAGAGCTATTTTCAAACTGATCGTGAGACTTAAGTAGCTCCAGCAAGTGCAGAATCATCCTAAAAGCAAACTGAGGAATACTTGAAAGTTCAAAACTAGGATGATGCTTATTACTAACTATATGTGAAATTAATTAAAGATTTAATTATTTGAGGAAAAATAAATTGGCAGTTTCTACTTTTTCAGTCATTAAAAATATGTCTATTGCTCTAGGGGTTTTGAGTGCATGTGCAAAAAAGAAAAAAAAAATAGACCATGTGAGCTTTGATGTTGCAAGGCTTTTTTAACAGAAATTGAACTTGAATATATACTTCAGTCTTAGATTTTATCTAGAATCTGCCAACTTTTCTACTCCAAAAAAGTAGATGTGTGCATAGTGTGTATAAACACACCAAGATGTTGAAATATTTTGTAAGATGATTTTTCCTTCTTCATAGAATCATCCTATTTAGAGTTGTAAAGGACCAAGAGGCTCATTTAAAATTTTAAAACCTGAGGTTGTTGAGTTTGTTATGGCCTGTGGTCATACAGCTAATTAAACACAGAGTGAACAGGGACCTGATAGTTTCATTGGGTAGTGCTCCTTTTGTCTGAGGATGCAAGTAGACTCTAATAGAAGGGGGGATGGAAAAGAAATAGCAGTAATGGGCATGTTGAAAGCATTGCACTTCTTTAATTCTGTATGTCTGCATGTCTATAAAAGCAACCTCTATGTGACGCATCAAAACACTTATTTTTCCTGATCTCAATTTTCTTTTTCACCAGTAAAACTTAAATATTCAAAGAAATAAATACCTATTGAACACCTACTATTTACTGAAATCTATTCTAGGTGCTGGGGCTACAGTGATGTAAAAGAGAAAACATTTATGACTTTAATGGGAAAGAACTGTATCAAACAAGAAGTGAATAAACAAACATAATTTCATGGCTGTCTGTTTTAGTTTGGAGGCTGCCAGCATGCGATATAGCAGAACTTGAATGGCTTTTAAAAAGGAGAATTTAATAAATTACAAGTTTATAGTTCTAAGGAAGTGAAAGTGTCCAAATTAAGGCACCAATAAGAGATTACCTTCACTCAAGAAAGGCCACTGTGTCAGATGGATATTCCTGTGGCTGGCATCTGCTGGTTCCTTGCTCCTGGGCTCTGTTGCTTTCAGCCTCTGTTCCTGTGGGGATTCCTCACTTTGCTTCTATGGGGCTGGTTTTCACCTCTCGGCTTCCCTTGGCTCTCTCTAGGTTCTGGTTTGCTTAACATCTCGTGGTGATGTCTGTTGAACTCCAGTCATCTCCAAACATCCGTGTGTCTGCTCTCCATGTTCACCACCTGTGTCAGCTCTGCTCTGAAGTTTCTGTGGACTCTGTTGTTTCTGAGGTTTCTCCAAAATATTTCATCTTCTACAGTTTCCAGTAAACTCATCAAGACCCATGTAGAATGGGTAGAGTCACATCTCCATCAAATCAAAACGTTACACCCACAACTGGGTGTGTCACATCTCTGTGGAGATTATTAAATCAAAAGTTTCCAACGTACAGTACTGAATCAGGATTAAAAGAAATGGCTGCTCTCACAAGATTGCATCAGCATTAAAACATAGCTTTTCTGGCACACATAATGCTTTCAGGCTGGCACACTGTCTTATCAAGAAATTAAAAACACTGATCTCTAGGCTGTCACAGAGAGTGAGAGTCCATTGGTGGTGTTTTTTAAATTATTGGGGTGGTTAGTAACTTTTTTGCTGAGACCCAATTGATGATTTCAGGAATCAACTATGGAAGGGCTTTGGAGGCCAAGATTCCAGGAAAAAATTATAGCAACTAAATGCTAAGGTCTGGGGTCCAAAATGAACTTGCCTAATTGAAGTTTATAAAGAAGGTCAGTGCCGCTAGAGTGAAAAAGTGAAATGGGAGACAAGAGAGATAAAGTAGCACCTTGTAAGTCATGCAAAGGTGTCAGACTTGATTGTACATGTAACTTTAGAAGTCATTGATGTTGATTTTGTTTATTCATAGATCATTCAATTCAAATTTCATGCCCACAATTCAAAGTCATATCAGATCCAAAAACAGAGATAGATCATTTTAGGGAACACAAGATATAGAGGCTATTTGTTTCCCCTACATAAATCCATTGATAGCATTTATACTTAGTAGGAATCCACGTCTAAGATTCAAGCAACTATGTTTACTTTTCTCAGATTTAAAATTTTAAATATTGAAGGTAAATGACAGGAAAATATCCCAAAGCATTCTAAAATGTACAGGTTAAGAGTTTTCAGTTTGATTTTTTTCTATAATGTGCTTTATTTTCAAATTTACAATATTTGTCATGTAGAGAAAGATCATCTATAGAAAGCAAAATCTTCTCAAAAGAGGGATATTAGGATGAACAGTTATCCAGAATGGTGGCTTGTATCTTTTGACACCAAGTAATAGAACTGCCTGCAGAGCAGTTTAGTGTTTATTTCTTACTCATACACTTTAAAGCAATTAGGCTTCTCCTGCACCCTGATAAAATAAGATCTATGTGTCAGGAAAAGATAAACAGCAGCAACGTAATGACATCCTACTTTTGCCTTTACAAATTTGAAATTCATTCAGATATGACTGTAAGGGTATGATCTGAATTTAGCTGATTTTTATTGAAATTTGATATCTGGAGGTCTCAAGCAATATTGTGTCCATTGTGAACCTCTTCCAGTTCATCAATGGGCTTAAGTGTCTAAGTTAATTTTCTTGTAAATTGGAAAGCAAGGATAAAAGGAATGTTTACTGGATTACACATGCACAGAAAAGCAAAGTAATTAGGGATGTCGACTTTGGAACCAGGCAGTATGCCAGTTTGAAACTGTTGTGTACCCCAGAAAAAGCCATGTTCTTTTCTTCTCCTTCAATATTGTAGGGTGGGATTCTTTTTGATTTAAGTTGTTTCCAAGGATATGTGACCCACCCAGTTGTGGCTGGGGCCTTTTGATTAGGTGGTTTCCATGGAGATGTGTCTCCATCCATTCAGGGTGGATCCCTTACTCGAGTCCTTTAAGAGGGAACCATTTTGGAAAAAGCATCAGCACCCACACAGCCAGAGACCTTTGGAGATGCAGGAGGAACACACCACCAGAGCAGCTGTTCTGAAAGGAGAATCCAGGAGGGAAAGCTAGCAGATGTCAGAGAAACTGAAAACATAATCAGACCTTCCTTGAGGCAAGGTATCTTTCTCTGGGTGCCTGAGATTGGACATGTTTTATGGCCTTACAACTGTAAATTTGTAAGTCAAATAATTCCCTTTATAAAAGCCAACCCATTTCTGGTATATTGCATTGTGGCAGCCTTAACAAACCAAAACAGGCAGCATGCATTTGAATCTTGACAAAGACAAATTATCATCCTTTTTTTTTTTTTTTTTAATGGGCAGGCACTGGGAATCGAACCCTGGTCTCTGGCATGGCAGGTGAGACCACTGCCATGGCAGGTGAGACCTCTGCCACTGAGCTACCGTGGCCTGCCCTATTATCCTTTTTGATTCTGTTTTTACAACTGCAAAATGAGGACAATGTCCATCTCTTCTAGTTGCTTTGGGTTTTAAATGTGCTAATACAAATAAAGGGCATAGCTGAGTGACATATAATAATTTGCTATTTTTTTTACATTCATACTACGTGAAGTCAAAATATCCTTCATTTTAGCATTTGGGGTGGCAGATTTTATCAACACGTGTTACCTAGTTTTTTCTTTGAACATTTTCTAGTTGTTGTTCAGTGAATTTCTTCATCTGCTGCACATGAGCTCCCAGGTATCTGTCGCTTGACAGTTGAGATGTTTTGAGAATCAGTGTGTTGAATGGCAGGTTGACTTACGTTACAGTTCTGTTTCTGTGTAGCTTGCCTTCATGTTTTTAAAATACAATATATCACAGACAAGATTGATAATGACAAAGAAGAAGAAAACCATTCTCTGTTTGTCAAGCTGAACCAACAAATGTAACTTCAAAATAAAATTTAGACTGGTATCCCAATTCTTTTGTCCTTTCAAGGTAGGCTCAAGAAAGTAAAATGACATTAATCTCCAAAAAGAAGAAAAATATGAAACACTTTAAACAATGTTATTCTGTGTAAATTGCCAATTCATATTTACCTATCTACTGGAATAGCCAAATCCTGAATTAATCTGTTACTTTTTAAATTAGTCTTTAGTTCTAGGTTTACTATTGTTTTCTCTTCACTCAAGGTATAAAAAAGCATCATCTAACTCTGTAATTCAGGATGGCGGGCTCTTTAGGGAAATTCAGTACTAGATGAGTGGTTGGAGGAAATGGCTTTTGAAGGTATTCTTTTATTTGTCTTTACTCAATTCTTGGATAAAAATTACATTTGTATTGTTCAAAAAATAAAACAATTTTTAAAAGGTATCTACAGAAAAACAAATGTTTCCTATTCTTGTCTCCCATTTACTCAATTACCTCAGCCCATGGGGAGCCCCTATTTATTGTATATTTTAAGCACCTTTATGCTACACAAGCAAATACGCATACTTATTCTTAATTTATATGTTTATATATATATACACACACACACATGCACACACTTACATTTACATATGAGAATACACACACCTATTTATAAAATGCATAAGCAAACAGAATTGTGCATAGACATATGTACTATAAAAACAATCTTCCACTGATGGACTTTGGTTCTCACTTCCAATCTCTTGCTATTAAAAGCATTACTATAATGAATAGCCATAGGCACAAGTAATTTGACACATGTACAGGTATATCCATAGGATATAGCCACAATTGTGGAACTGCTAGGTCAAAATTTATATTTGCAATATTGATAACTATTGCTAAGTTGCCTGATATAGAAATCAAACTAACTTGTACCCACCAGCCAATATACAAAACTGCTTGTTTCCTTCACCATAGTCCCAACAAAATTTGCTATTGAATTTATGCTTTTACCCAATAAAAGGTGAAAAAATAGTACCTCAGTGTAGATGTAGCTGTTATTAATATGATTCAGGTTGAGCAGCTTTTGTATATGTTTAAAATTCATTTTTGGTTTCTTTTCTATAAATTGTATATTTAATTTCTCACCAAATTTTATGTTCAGTTTTTGATGGTTACCTGATGTCCTGTTTAGATATATACTTAGACATATTAGGGGTATTATCTTTTTCTGTTAGGAATTGTAAAATGTTTTCTCCAATTTGTCATTTATCTTCAAAATTTGCTTGTATTTTTAGTTTGTTGTGCCAACATCATTAATTAACAGTGTATCTTTTCCTCACTTACTGAGTTACTCGTCATCCTACACTACATTGTTGTATTTTTACCTTATTTTTGGATTTTCTCTTCTACTTAATTTATCTGTTAATGATCCAATAACATGCTAATTTAATTATTGAGGCTTTATAATATAGTAGCAGCTTCTTCTCATGGCACTCAAAAAATTGGGTTTTTCCTGGCTACTGTAATGGATTTATCTGACCATAAATATTTAAAATTATTGTGTTTAATTTTGTGTATGCTGTATGGTGGGAGTCACATTTCATCCTTTTTTTCATGTGAGTATCCCCTTATTGCAGCACCATTTGTTGAAGTTGGTTTATTTGTTTGGTTCTTTGTTTGCAAAGTGCATGAGCTGGGAATTGAACCAATGTCTCCAGCATGGCAGGCAAGAATTCTACCACTGAACTACCCTTGCACTTCCTGTTGTGTTTAGTTTTAAAAAACAACTTTATTGAGATGCAGTCACATACCATACATTCCATCTAAAGTGTGCACTCAATGGCTTTTAGTACATTCAGAGGGCTAGTATATTCATGACCACAATCAACTGTAGGAAACTTTCATTACTCCAAAAAGAAAATCACCATCCCCTTTAGTAGTCATCTCCTATCCCTATTCTTCCCCAGCCCAATGTAACCATTAATCTTCTATCTGTAGGGATTTCTTTATATTTACATTTATATAAATGCAATCACACAATATGTAGTAATTTCTGTCTGGTTTCTTTCACTTAGCATAATGCTTTTCATTTAATCATTATTTTTTTTAAATTAGACAAGTTGTAGACATAGAGGAAAGTCATATAAAAAACACAAAACTCCTATTGTTGATATTTTGCATTAGTGTATTATCTTTGTTACAGCTGATGAAAGAATATTAAAATATTACTATGTATTATAAGTAATAGTTTATATTAATTATATTTTCCCTAGATACTATGCTATTAATAACATCTTATATTAGTGTCATACATTTATTATAATTCATGAAAGAACATTCTTGTATACCTTGTTAACCTCAGTTCAACATCCACAATGTTTCATTGTCTTATACTGTTCATATTTTATCTTCTAATTTTCATTGCAGTAATATATATGACCCAAAACTTCCCCTTCCAACCACATTCACATATATAATTCAACACTGTTACATTACAATGACAATAACGTGATACTATCACCACCTTTTTTTTTTTACTCCTGACCTTTATCCGTCATCATGGAGCACATGGTGGGACCATCTATATCTTGGTAACCTATTTTCTAGATTCTAATTCTATGAGTTTGCTTATTCTAATTAATTCATATCAGGGAGATCATACAATGTTTGTCCTTTCATGTCTGGCTTAATTCACTCAACATAATATCCTCAAGGTTCACCATCTTGTTGCATGCATCAGGATTTCATTTCTTTTTATAGCTAAATAATATTCCAAAGCATGTGTATACAACATTTTGTTTATCCATTCATTAGTTAATGGACACTCAAGTTGCTTCCAAATCTTGACAATTGTGAGTAATGTTGTACTATGAACACTGGTGTGCAAATATCTGTTCAAGGCCCTGCTTTCAATTCTTCTAGGTATGTATCTGGTAGGGGGATTGTCAATTCATATTGAAACTCTGTATTTAGCTTCCTGAGGTACTTGCAACCCACCTTCCACAGAAGCTGCATCATTTTACATTCCCACCAGGAGTAAAGGTGTATTCCTATTTCTCTAAATTCTCTCTGTGGTAGTTAGATTCATTTGTCAACTTGGCCAGGTGGAGGCACCTAATTTTGTTGCTGTGGACATGAGCCAATGGAACATGAACCTCATCTGTTGCTAATTATATCTGCAGTCGGCTAGAAGGCATGCCTGCTGCAATGAATGACGTTTGACTTAATTGGCTGGTGCTTAAAAGAGAGAGCGCAATGTAGCACAGCCCTAGCAGTTCAGCATACCTCATCTCAGCACTTGTAGCTCAGTCCAGGCCTTTGGAGATGCAAAAAGAAATCACCCTGGGGAAAGTTATTGGAACCCAGAGGCCTGGAGAGAAGGCCAGCAGAGACCATCCTGTGCCTTCCCAAATAAGAAAGAACCTCAGTTGAAAGTTAGCTGCCCTTCTTCTGAAGAACTCACAAAATAAATCCCCTTTTATTAAAAGCCAATCTGTCTCTGGTGTGTTGCATTCCCACAGCTAGCTAACTAGAACACTCTCCAACACTTGTAATATTCTATTTCTTTTAATAGTATTATTTTTCAATAGTTGCTGCACTCATGAGTGTGGAATGATACCTCACTGTCATTTTGATTTGCATTTCCCTGATATAAAGTGACGTTGAGCATCTTTTCATGTGTTTTAGCCATTTGTATATTCTCTTTGGAGAAATATCTACTCAAGTCTTTTGCCCATTTCTAATTGGGTTGTATTTTAATTATTGAATTGTAGAATTTCTTTATATATTCTGGATATTAAACCCTTATTGGATATGTGGTTTCGACATATTTTGTCCCATTAAGAAGGTTGTCTTTTCACTTTCATGACACACGCCCTTGAGATACCAGAGTTTTGTTTCCTATTTTTTTATTTTAAGGAGATTCCATTTATCTGATTTTACTTTAGATGTTTTTGCTTTAGGCAAACAACTAAGAAACCATAGCCTAACACAAGACATTGGAGATTATCTCCTACATGTTTTTCCAGGACTTTTTAGTTCTGATTCTTATCTTTAAATCTTTGATCCACTTTGAATTAAGTCTTGTATATGGTATGAGATGGATTCCACGTTCGTTGATTTGTATAGGGATAGCTAGTTCTTTCAGCAGCATTTGCGGAAAAGACTATTCTTTCCCAATAGAATATCATAACTCAGTTGGCGGGCAATGATGGCTCAGTAGCCGAGTTCTCGCCTGCCATGCCAGAGACCCAGGTTGGGTTCCCAATGCCTGCCCATGTCAAAAAAAGGAAACTCAATTGGCCATAGATGTGAGGGTCTATTTCTGATCTCTCAATTAGATTCCATTGATCAATTTATCAACCCTTGTGCCAGTATCATGATGTTTTGACTACTTTAGCTTTGTAATATGCTTAAAAGTTAGGAAGCACAGGCTTTCCTGGGAGCCCTCTTATATGCAGCATTTCTCGGTGGCTTGTGTTCTGTCCTGGTTCTCTGCAAACTTAGGTCCCTATGCCTAGATATGTGTGGAATTTTAACTCACTGCTGTGAGACACTCTACAGTCTTTGTCTATGGTGGGAGGGACCCAGAATGTGTTGCCTCTGTGTGACTCCCAAGCTGCATGGACCAAGTAAGGAGGGAGGGAGGGATTGGGAACTGACCCACATCTGGGATGGAATTATCCTGCCCCATGCCATTGTTTCTTCAATTCAGTGTTTGTAGAATCCATCTCCCGTCTTTATCATCCTCAAGAGTTCTAAGCAATTGAGATTTGTCCTTTTATTCACTAAACATCTGAAGACGCTTTTTCAGGGGATGTGTGACAACATCTTGTTGAGGACCTCATTCAGCAATAGCCTTACAAAAACAATTTCTGATATCTTGATTAGAGATCAAGTTAAAATAACAAAGCAACACGTGGCAAGTTGGCATGTTTATATGTTGTATTTTGCTAACCAGTAGCTTAGTGTGTTTAATTTGTTCAAATTTTCTTTTGTAACTTTCAAGCGTATTTTGAATGGTACCTCCAATAGGTCTTGTACATTTCTTTCTATTTATTCCTATGAATTTCTCTTTTGGTTGTTACTATATATTTTTTCACTTGTATCTTTTACCTTGTTTTTATTATTCTTTTATATCTGCTATCTAGTGGTTTTCTTTGTAGTGATTTCTATATTGGATATGCAATTCTCTTCTTGTTTGTAGCAGTTTTTCAGTTACTTCTCTTGGGGATTTATCATATAAAATCATATTCTCTGTAAACTCCTCCTCCTTTCCCATTTTATGCTTCTGTATTTTAATCTTCTCCAACTACCTGATCTAGCATCTTAGGATATTATTATAAAGTAAAAGTGATAGTATGTTTAGAAATCTTGTTTAACTTAAGGTATTCTATTTCTGGTTTACTCTTGTTAGTATGATTCTGGCTTTGGGCTGAGAGATAACTATTTCACACTTGTGGAAATATAGATTAATCCTGTTTTACTGAATAATATTTTAAAGAATTTTTTGAATATTATGAAATGTTTTTCTGTACTGGACATGATCACATGTTAATCGTATTAATATGAAGGCTGATATTATATTTACTTATATTGAACTTTCTCTGCATTTCTAAAATAAAACTGACTTGTTCTTGATGTATTTCCTTTAACATATTACTGGATTCAATGTTGTAACATTTTATTTATGAATTTTGCATTTATATTTGCAAGTAAGATGGCTAAACAATTTTCATTTTGCTTGATTATTTCAAATGCTTTACTCACTAGTACAAAAAATTTGAAAGTTGTCCCTAGTAAAAAAATTTGAAAGTTGTCAGTTAATTGATATTCTCAAAATAATTTTAAATTTTGCAATGACCTCGTACTTCATTGCATGTGAGGATTCCCTTAGGAAAAAAATCTGGGACTATAGCTTTGTTTTTGTTTTTTTTAATAAAGGCTCAAGGGACCAACATACTCTCAAGAATTCCCTGGGATGTTTGACTATTTTCCTTCTAGGAAAGGACTTCCTCCCTCCAGCTTCTCTCCCCTGGGTGCCCTAGGATGTGCACTTTGTTTTTCTGTTTTTTTGTTTTTTTTTTCTACAAGGGCAGGCACCGGCAATCAAACCCGGGTCCTCTGGCATGGCAGGTGAGCATTCTTGCCTGCTGAGCCACCATGGCCTGCCCTGTGCAGCACACTTTGTTTTTATTTCACTTTACCCTCCTTGGCCACTGCCACACTCTGGTCTGCTTTTTCCCTACAGCTTTCAGTACTGGGTCCACATTGTGTCTCTGTGGCATGGCTTCCTCTTTCCAACTACTCATCTGTCATGGTTAATTCTGGGTTAGGACACCCACACCTGCAGCCTGTGTTTATCTTCCATGGATCCTCTTAGGTTTGATGCACAAAGCCACCCTGAAGTTTTATGTACAAGACAAGGAAGTCTGCTGTCACCATTGCTATTCAACATTGTGTTAGAACTAATTGCCAGAGCAATTAGGAAAGAAAAGCAAATAAAGGAATCCAAACTGTAAAGTAAGAAATGAAACTCTCTCTCTTCATGAATTACCAGATACTTTATGTAGAAAATCCCAAAGAATCCACAAGAATAATACTAGAACCAATAAGTGAACTCAATAAAGTTGTGGGAGGCTACAAGATTAACACTACTGAAAGAAATCAATTACCCAAATACATAGTGTGCCAGTTTGAAAGGCTTTATGTATTCTAGAAAAGCTATGTTTTAACTGTGATCCAATCTTGTGGGAGCAACTTTTCTTTTAATCCCCATTCATTACTATATATTAAACTTGATTAGATTATCTCCACAGAGATGTGACTCACCCAAATGTGGGTATTAACCTTGGATTAGAGGGAGATGTGACTCCACCCATTCCAGGTGGGTCTTGATTAGTTTACTGGAATCCTTTAAAAAAGGAAACATTTCAGAGAAAGCATCAAAACGACAAGATAGCCACCAGAACTACCAGAGCTCACATAGCCAGAGAGACATTTGGAGATGAAGAAGGAAAACACCCATGGGGGAACCTCATGAAAGAAGAAGGCTGGAGAAAAAGCTAGCAGACATCGCCATGCTCACCATGTGCCTTTCCAGCTGAGAGAGAAACCCTGAACTTCATCGGCCTTTCTTGAGTGAAGGTAACCTCTTGTTAGTGCCTTAATTTGGATATTTTTATAGACTTGTTTTAACTGGCACATTTTCATCACCTTAGAACTATAAACTCACACTTATTAAATTTCCCTTTTTAAAAGCCATTCCATTTCTGGTATATTGCATTCTGGCAGTGAGCAAACTAGAATGCATGGTGAGATATCCCATGTTCTTAGATAAGAAAACAACATGATGAAGATATCAATCCTAACCAAAGTTATCTACAAATTAAATGCAATGCCTATCAAAGCCCCAGTAGCCATTTCTGCAGAAATGGAAAAAACAAACCTCAAATTTGTACAGAATCACAAGGTGCCCTAGAGAGATAAACCAGCATTGCACAGGAAGAATAAAGTTGGAGATTTCACACTGCCAATCTCAAAATTTTCTACAAAGTCACAGTAATCAAAACACTGTGGTACTGGCATAAAGACAGACATATAGACAAATGGAATAGAAAAGAGAATTCAGAAATAAACCCATACATTTCTGGCCAAATATTTTTACAGGATGTCATGCATATGAATTGGGGGGATAAACAGTCATGTCCCTAAACAGCACTTGGAAAATTGGATAACCACTTGCAATAGAATGAAGTTGGACCCCAACCTCACCTCATATGCAAAAATTAACTCTAAATTGATCTAGGACCTTAGCATCAGAGCTAAAACCATAAAACACCTCAAAGAAAGCATACAGGGGAAACTTCATAACCTTGGATTTTATAGTGATTTATAAAATCAAAAGATTTAACAACTTTTGTAAATGAACAGATTATGAAGAAAGTAAGGAAACATATATAATGAAGAAAATAATTGCTAAAAATATATACCAACAGTTTAATATGCAAATTATTGAAATGACTGCTACTACAACTTACTGACAAATAACCAAATTTTAAATATAGGCAAAGGACATTAACATACATTTCTATAAAGAAGATACCCAAATGGCCAATAAGCACCTGCAAAGATTCCCAACAAGAAAAATCCCAATCAAAACCACATTGAGGGACAGTGCAACAGTAACTCAGTGGCAGAATTCTCACCTGCCATACCCAAGATCTGGGTTCAATTCCTGATGCCTGCCCATGCAAAAAGCAAACAAACAAACAAAAAAAAAAAAAACACAGAAGTTCCACTTCACACCCATTAGGATGTCTATTTTAAAAATTAGAAAATGAAATGTGTTGGTTTGGATGTGGAGAAATAGGAATCAATATACTTGGCTGGTAGCAAGGTAAAATGGTGCAGCCACTCTGGAAGAAAGCTGAAAAGAGAATTCCCATACCACTTGGCAATCCCACTTCTGCAAATGTACCCAAAAGAATTGAAAGAGGGGATTTGAACACATGTATCTGCACAAATTTTATAGCAGCGTTCTTCACAATAGCTAAAGTGTGCAAACAGTCAAGTACCCATCAGCAGATGAACGGATAAACAAAATGTGGTATATACACACAGTGGTTTAGTATTCAGTCCTAAAAATGGATAGTGTTTTGTTACATGCTACAACATGGATGAAACATGAAGACATGTTGAGTGAAATAAGCCAGGCTCAAAAAGACAAACTGTACAATCTTACTTCTATTAAATACCTAGAAGAAGCAAATTGCATAGTGGCAGGTAGCCATGGTCATGAGGGAAAAAGGGAGTTATTGCCCAATAGATAAAGAGTTTATGTTAGAGACAGAAAAAAAGTTGGAGTATTGGCTATCGGTGATTTTAGCACAATATTTTGAATATAATTAATGCTTCTGAATCAAGCACTTGAAAATGGTTAAAAATGTGAAATTTTAATGTGCAGATATGTTACTAAAATTGAAAGGTTAAAAAATGTCATATTTCTGCAGAAGGTATCCTCTTTTGATCATTTCCTAGCATAGGGTGTACCCTTTAACTCTGTAGAGTCACATACTAATTGATACAGGAATATGTCCTTGAGCTCTCTACATGCATTTTGTTTCTGTTCAATTATTTGGTATAATTTTTTGGGGGGGAGTCACTTGAATATTGCATCTCCTTTTCCCCCTCCTGGAACTATCTCTTTTTTTCTAAATGCTAATTGTATTTTGTAATGAGGTTTGTAATGATGACATAAATAAAAATGTGAACCAGAAACAACTTGATAAAATCCCTTAAAATGTTCTAATGCAGAACGTTCAGGCAGGCTATACAGAGATATATTGGCACATCTATTTAAGAATTGTGTGCATCCCCCAGTGTTGTAGACAAAACACGGGCCTCCAAAGATAGCCACATCAGAATTCTCAAAACCTGCGAATGTTACGTTACATATTAAAGGGGGATTAACGTGACCGATCGAATTAAATGTGCTGATCAGCTGACTTTAAAATAAGAGATCGCCGGAATGTGGGGGGTGGGCCCTGTGTAAGCAGAAGGATCTTAAATGCAGAAAGGAAGATTGGGGCATCAGTGTCAAAATGGGATGTTGTGAGAAAGATTGGTCGTTGCTGGCATGAAGTTGGAGCAATGGGTCTGTGAGCCAAGGAATGTGGGTGGTCTCTAGAAGCTAGGAAAGGCAAAAAAAAAAGAGGATTTTTCTTTACAGTTTCCAGGAGGGAATGCAGCCATGCCACTATGAAGATTTTAGCACAGTGAGACCCATTTTAGACTTCTGACCTGCAGAACAGTGAGGTTCTGGTAAGAAGGATGAAGCTACTAAATTGGTGCTGTTACCGCAGCAATTGGAAACAAAGGTTTGTAAGCCAAAATGTTCTAGGCTATGAACTTCACTTTTTCCCAAGTCATGATAACCAAACCATTGAGCAACCTAAAGACCAGTAGTCTCCAAGTCTGAAAATAGACAGCTGTGTTTTCTGATCAGATTTGCTGTCATATTTGACTTATTGATCCTGACACGATTATATTACATTTCAACCAAAACTATTAGCAGGCATTTTATGGGTGCCTTTGAAAAAATTAGTCAACCCGCATGAGATGCCAAGGTAAATCGTGGCCAATAGCAGACCTGAATGGTCAGGTTGAATAGGTAAAACAAAAATTAACCTATTTTGAGGGTCAGTTTAATTCCTCTCCCTTAAAAATAATTTAGCATATTACAAGATCCAAGTTGGCTTACATTAATATATCTGTTTATTTCTCTGAGATCTTTTGAAACTTTTTCTTTTCCCTGATACTATACCTTGCACGTGTATTAGTATAGGAAAAACAAATAAACTGACTAGTACAAATTTAAAAGTAGGTAGGGAAAAAAGATTCTTGTGGACTTTTTCAGTAGCAAGTATGCAAAGAAATATTCAGAATAAAATTATCTTCTGTTGTGGGCAAACATAAAAATGTAGGTAATTTTATTCATCTCCCAGAAAAAGTAAATTGTTTCATTAGGTAATGATCTAGATTTTTATGTTTGACTAGAGAAGTAGGGAGGTTGCTGGTTGGAAACATAAAATGAACTGAAACATCACAATGATGTGATATGTCTTTCTGGGAATTTTACTAATTAAATTGTTATAGAAAAGTTGCAAAACTATGTGTGCCCCATGGGATCGTGTAATGTTTTTCTGAAGTATTCCAACAAGAAACCAAACTATGAACACTTATAAAATAGCATAATGTGTATGGCCCAAAGTTAGATTAACCAAATTGTTTTGAAGAGGCATCAAATAATTGATCAGAAAGTAAAACTGTGATTATAGAATAAAATCAGAGTTCAATTGTAGCAAATAATTGCAAAAATAATTAAAGTCACAAATCCTTCCAGTAACAATATGAAATAATTCTCTTTAGTGCCCCACAGGGATGGGACTTGCTAGCTTTGATTGGGATTAAACCTGGAGGTAAGATAAAAGGAAAAGTGTGGTCTGGAAGAAATCATATTGAGAATATATCCACACACAAAAAAGTTCCTGAAGAGTGAATTTGGAAGTTATATAATTTCCATTTCAAAGAATGCAATTTATTATAGTTCCTTTAATGATTTTTAAAGGAGTCAATATAAGCTAGGCTTTTATATATAGATAGATTTCCAATTCTTGGTTCATTTCTTTTGCTGCTATGGTAAAATAGAATAACTTGCTTCACATACCTCACTGAAATAATAGGAACTTAATTAAGGGAAAATTTGCTTCCGGAAGAATTATGCACACGTTCTTGTAAGCAAATGTTGACTCTGGAGGAGTTAAATCACTGCTCTTTGCTGTCAGTGCTTTTGTAGCTCACACACAGTGCAATGTAATATTTGCTACTGGATGAAAACCTGGATGTAGAATGCATGATTTCTTGAAATGTCTTCCATGCCTTAAAAATATCTAGCAATAAAAATGCACCCTGAAACACGCAAACACAGTGTTTACATTCAAGTTGGCCTTTATGTTAGCTACTCAGTCCTTCTTTTGATGTATAAGTTACGATCCAGGTGAAAGCACCTACCTAGCCGATGATTTTTCTGGTTTCTTTGGGATATAATAGATAGGACTGCCCGAGCAAAGGAAATGTCATAAAGAAAGCTTGTAAAGAAAAGATAACAACATGAACTCTACTGGACTTTAAAGTACCGCGTTACAAACAACAAAAAAATTTCAGTTTTTAAAACCTCCAATATTTTAAATCTGATTGATTTATTTACTTAGCTGCTACCATATTCCTGAACAGTTGATGCTTATGGATATTATATAGTGAACCCAGAGCCTCCACAAATTAATACATCGAGATGATGAGACATGGTAGCATACAGTTAGTTATAAAAATGAATGCAATTATTAATTTCTCAGTTTAATGATTTTTACCTCCAAATTATGACATTCTTTTTAATTAGGTAGGATCTATTAATAAATCCCAGACCACCACTTTAACTTGCAGCTAGACACTTTCTATGTACATGTGTCATGAGATTGGGCTAATCTGAACAAGTGTGAAAAAGAGAGATGATTTTAGTTCTCTCAGCACTTACACAGTGATGGGGAGATACAGACCTGAAACCTGGTATTTATAATCCAGTGTGATAAAGAACATGAAGGATTAGTGACCCCAAAAGGCAGAGAAGCAGTCCTGGAACTCTGAATTCGAAGGGCAATACTCAAGCACAAGTAGAAAATCACCAAACAAAGAAGGGTGCTAAGAAATGTTCTGGGCAAAAGAAATAGAAAATAACAAATGTGTAAAGGATTGAAGAGACAAGGGGGTGGGGTTGGGGAGGGAAGAACAGATAGATAGAGGGACTGAGAGAGAGAGAGAAAGAATAGATGGCCTACAGATAAATGACAGAAATCATTATGACTGTATTGGCGTTTGAGGGAGTATAAAAAAGAAATAAGGCTGGAAGAAAAAGCAGGGATTCTATCACAAGCGGCACACCCACAAACACGATGCTTTAGCCCGACTCTCCAGGACAAAAGCATTTCCAAATTGCTGACAACCTGCCTAAAATTCACATTCACAGGAGACAACTGATTGTCCTGTGATTCTTAGAGTTTTATTGTGATTGTTTTTTAAGACAGAGATCATCTGTCCTTACAAGAATGCTGTCGACACAATGAAGGAATGACATAACAAAGGAAGGGAGAGCCTTTTGGTGATCAGATCTGCTAAAAAAATAAGAGCTCGCCGTGGTGTCCTCAGAGCAGAGTCATTCTCCAGAATGGGCACATCACACCTTTACCATACCAGACTTTTTATAGTCATTCCTACAACAGAAATTCTGTACTTGTAACTCTGAGCAAGTCACAGTGCATTTGCTGCTTACAGATTTTGTTTTTTGAACACAACAATTTTTCTTTCAACAACCATTTCACATTTTTGAATTTTCATTTAAAAATCCAGATTCCCAGCTTCTCTTAAGAAACCTGAGGATCTGGCAACATGGACTTTAGTCCCACCATGGCAGCACTGGCTGGAGTGGATAATATCTGCCTAGTAGGTAAGATAGGCTCATAGCCATTTGCAGCAGTCCTGAACACTCATTTTCACATTATACCTAGACTCTGTAGATATCTGAATTCTTGATCCTGAGTGCAACCATTTATGACTTTGACTTTCCTGCTTACTGTAGATCTTAAAATTATCTCTTGGGTTGCTGGCTTATTACTTCTTTTGCCCTGCCTGTAACCATTTTTTTTTTTAACTCTTTCACTAATGTTTCTTCTGCTCCTTTTAAATTTGAACCCATAAGCCTTCTCTTCTCATATATTGTCCCAGTAGACAGGACCTCACAAAGTCTGTTACTATTTGTCTAAAGTCAGATCATGTCATTCCTATTCTCAGCAAATGCCAAGACCTCCCTATTTCAAAGAGAATAAAAGATAAATCACTATCATGAACATGATGCATTGGCCCTTAGTCTTCTGAACATATCACCAAGCTCCCCCTCTTACTTATTGCCCACATCTCCTGAGTGTTCCTCAGACATGCAAGATAAGGTCCAAACTCCAAGACTTTTCTCTGATTCTCCTGTCTGGAACACTCTCTCCCAGGTATTATTCATACATGTTTTGCTTTAACCAGAATTTGACAAGACCTACCTGAATATTCTGTTTATTATACCAATCTGTCCTGCTCTCACCTAGGATTTCACATTTGTTCCTATTATTATAGCACTCATTTCTTTCCAATCATGTGCTTTATAGATATTCTGTTTCTTATTTATTGTCTGTCTCCTCTTTTAGAATATATACTCCTTGAAGGTAAGAATCAGTGTCTGTTTTGTTCATTGATTTTTCTCCAGGACCTGTAACATCAATTATTGCTAGTGTCCAAATATTTATTGAATAAAGAAAATTAAATAGGTACATGGGTGAATGGTACCCCCCCAAAATAAATAAATGTTGACATCTGATAAAAGAACTTCATCCAACCCCATCATACTGCTTATCCACAAAACCCCCATCTACTTTCAGAAGGAAATTTTGGTTTGGAAGGACAATGTATTTATCGTCAGCAAAAAAAAAAAAGCATATTAGTTATACATGTGCTTTCCATGCCTGCTTTCTAATCTAAAAGAGTGTATTAACACCTCTATGACAAATGAAATAATGCGTTTCTGGTTGCTGAAGCTGCCCGATTGCAATATACCAGAAATGGGCTGGCTTTTTCAATGGGGATTTACTGGGCTACAAATTTACAGTTCTAAGGCCTTGAAAATATTCCAATTAAGGCATCAACAGGATGATACCTTCTCTGAAGAAAGGCTGATTGCATCCAGGGCTCCTTTGTCACATGGGAAGGCACATGGCAGTGTCAGCTGATCCTTCTCACCCTGCTTCTGGTTTCAGTATGGCTCTCTCAGTCATATTGAACCCAGAGGGTCCTTCTTGCTTCCCTTGAGATATTTTCTCTCTCTAAACTCTCTAAGCTCTGAACTTTTTTCCAAAATGTCTCTGGGTGTCTCTCCATATCCTCTCATAAAGGACTCCAGTAAAGGACTAAAACTCACCTTGAATTGAGTGGGTCACATCTCAATTGACGCAACCTAATCAAAGCCCCCCCACCCCAACAAAAGGTCTGTACCCACAAGAATGGATGAAAAGAACACAGGGTTTTCTGGGGTACATAACAGTTCCAAAGCAGCACATAATGATTGTGGGTGTTCCCTGTAATAATTATTATCATTAAAATAAATGCTTATTAAAACAATAGAATTTAGTATTTGTTGGGCATATATTATGCATCAGTTATTATGCTCAGCATTTCATAAAAATCTCATTTAATCTCATTAACTCATATCATAACCTTGTGATACACGAAAACTTATTTTACCCATATTTCAGAAGAGAGAACAAAGGTTTAAAGAGATCATTGGCAGAGCCATCAGTATTCTTCTTATGTATAATCAGATAATGTTGTCATTGCTTCTTACAGACCCAATCATATCTCTGTGTCTTTTCCTTAACTCTTGTTGCTTCAGGTCCCCTCCCACCCCCCCATTAAGAGATGCAACAATAGATAGCTATGCACCAGCCCAGTATATATACAGGAATGGCAGAATGCTGTTGCTTTGGGCTAGAAAACACAGTAATAACCAAAAGGCCAAGTGCCCACCGGACCAGGAAGGCAACATCATAAAACAGTCAGTGGTTTTGTGAATGTCAAAATTATAGTACGTGGGTTGAAACAAAGAGAGCAAGACAGTAAATACTAGAGAAAAAAAAAAAAAAGGAATTTGAAATCGAATGCAGTTTTCCTTCAGCAGAGCATCTCTTTCTAAGCTGACCCCATAGAAAGCTACTCTACTTTACATAAAATATTCTTACTCTGTACTCACATATTTCAGTGGGAGGGACAAAAGCAAATGGGAGATTGTCATCTGCCCCAGATTCTTGGCGTTTGCATGATTTCCTACAACGAGCAATGAGCTAGAATTGCTTTTCCCTCCACTCATATGCATAGTTATGATCTAAAACCAAAAGAGAGAAAGTAAGAAATGCAATTTGGGCAGCAGTCGTCCTCCAAACCCAGCATTTTTTTTAGTCTCTATTTCCCAAATGATATTCCAACAATCATAGTAATTTAGCATGTTATGTTCTTGATTCTGGTGGGCAGAGAGTGATTATGTAAGAAAATAAGGTATATTGTGCTGTTTGATATTGCACTTCAGCAGAGGAGCACCACCAGCTGACAGTAATCAGGCAGGAAAGAGCAATTAGGTTGAAATTGCCCAGAATGTGCCTGAGTTTAATGAAGGTAGAAAGGTGAAGGTCGCTAGTGGTTTGGTCACCACATCAGGAGTTCAGAGCACATAATGTTCAACTCAGAAACTACAAAGAGTTAGTAAAGTCTTGCACATTAAATGATCACTTTTCAATCTGAGGAGAGATGGCATGGTATGTGGGGACCAGTTCAAATATCAAGAGACACTTGCAGTCTGTGCTTTGCACTGAGTCAGTGGATCTGGTGGCATGTAATGAATGAACAGGCTACTCACTGAGGTCATTGTTACTTTCTTAGGAAAACATATTGAGCCGGATTGGAGAAATGCAACTGCTCTATGCAGAAGCAAAAGAATTCAGGAAGCAAATAAGGGAAATGGGGACATGGTCAGGTAAGGCAGGCATAAGAAGAAAGTTTTGTTGAAAACTGATTAAGATAACAGAAGAAGGTATGAGTTGGAAAAACAGATGACTACCAACAAAGGTACTTCATTTTTAATAGAACTTTACACCTTAAACATTTCTTAGAAATATATCCTAATAGGGGCAACATGGTGGTTTGGAGAGAAATTTGAGAATCCCAGGCCAAGATTTTCATTTAGGCTTGATACTTGCTAGCTGTAATATCTTAGATAAATTACCTAAAATTTCTGATCCTTGGTTTTCCTATATTTATAATGTGGATAATACCCCAAACTCGAAGTAAAAGTGAGAAATAAATGAAATAATATTTTAAATAGCTAAGGCTGAGCTTGACATATAATAAGTAGTTAACGAATATTGGCTCTCTTGTTCACTCTCTTGGCTCATAAGTATCCTTTTTTAAAATCTGCTGCTAACAGATTAATACTTTTCAAGTAAAGGAAAAAAAAGTTCAAGCTTGAGGAAGTAAGGTAATGTTGTAAAGAAGCCAAGTAGAAAGCTTATATAATATGCTGTCTGTTTATTTTCCCATGGTTTTTGACTTTCCAAAGTATCTTCAAATATGTTCCATTTGATTTTCAGTTTTTTTAATTATAAATTTTTTTATAATTATATATTTTGTACTTTTTTTTCCTACAATTTATAAGTGATAAAACAAATCCCCATTGCTTCCTCTAGCATTTAAGGTAATTTGTTTCAAACCCAGTGTATTCAAATTAGGCTCCCTCTTACATATTGTTTTCCCTTATCTGTTCTATTTTCTTCTTTTCTATAATATGTCTTATCCTTTTTCTCCCTTAATTCTTATGCGACCAATGGTCTTTGCATTATTTAAACATTGTATTCATCTACTCCCAAGAACTATTTATCTGTTGTTTCTTTTTCTCTTTGTATAGAAGATAGTACAGAGTAGAAATCAAGAAATATCAGCTGCTATAATTATTCCTTTCTGTAGTTGTTAGCTACTGCTGAATAAATTACCCCACCACTCAGAAACTTAAAACAATAAACATACATTATCTTGCAGTGTCTGTGCATACAGATCCATGGAACATCATAGTTTTGTACCTCTAGCTCAGGTATCTCATGAACTTGTAACCAAGCTGTCAGCTAGGGCTGTGGTCTCATCTGAATTCATGCCTGGAGGTCCTGGAATCAGCTTCCAATCTCATTCATGTGGTTGCTGTCAGGTCTTGTACCCTTGGCACATGGGCTTTCCCATAGGGTTACCTCACAATATGACTTTTGCCTTCTCTCAGGGCAAATGGTCCAAGAAAGAGCAAGAGAGGGCAGCCAAGAGAGAGGCCACACCTTTCCATAACCTAATACTGGGAGTGACATAGCATCACTTCTGCCACATTCTATTCATAGAAGGGAGTGAATGAGTTCAGCCCTTACTGAAGGGGAGGGAATTAAACAAGGGCATATCAGAGGGCAGGGATTATTGGGAGCCATTTTAGAGATGACCTCGCTTAGAAAAGTCCCTTTTAATTTTTATATACTGCCTAAATTCAGGCCCTCTTTGTTAGTTTTACACTCATCACTTCTTAGGATCCCATTCTTAACCCTTTTTTAACCACCTTTCTTATTGACAAAGTGTTTACATTTTAAATATAGGTCTATTGGGGCATTTCTCCAATGAGGGGGAAGAGTTCTAAAACCTTTACTATTCATTTTAAACCACTAGCACAGAACTTAAGATCTTCAAAAATCTTTCCGTGCCTTCCTTTACTGCTTCATATCATCATTTCTCTACTCCATGCCTCCAAAATGGTTCTGGGGAGCAAAATGAGCTCAAAAATGGACTCTGGCTCCTAAAATTTCTTTATATATTCCATCTATATGCTTAAATTGGTATAAATTTAGGAATAAATTTAGTAATGCTTAAATTGGTATAAATTAAATTGGTATAAATTAGATATAAAAATAGGTATAAAAATCATGATGTTCTTGGGATGAAATTTTACTAGATAATTTCTGAAATTCTTGTGACTCTAGCACTTAAATATGAACACGTCACCTCCCTGAACAAAATTGCTATTTCATAATATGCTGCACAATCCAACAAATCAAATCTTCAAAACGTTGTGCTTTTTTAAAAATGTCCTCAATGTTTGCACAAATTACCTCTCTATCTTTTGTTATGCAAAGTAATCTTTCTTTAATGTAAAAATGGAACATTTAGCATACAGGATTCCCTGGGTTCACTGCTTTTATTAAATCAAGAAAGTTTAAGATACCAACCTCATATCACACACAATTAGTAATAGAAGACCCAGAACCACCAGAGGCTAGGATTTGAACATGTCTTTGTGAGGGATATGTTCAATCTGTAATTGTGTGGGTCCACAAAGGAAAGGATAGAAGCAGAGCTATAGGTAAATCAGTGTATACAAAGGCTGATTTTAATAAAAGGGTGCATTCTTTTTCTACTGAATGGGCAAGAGATGAAGTATTATCAACATAAAAATGGTAAAATGTAATGACATGCAAAGTTATCTCAGGGGGAGTATATATGGTTTTATCTCTGTATCTCTAGGGGAGTATATATAAACTAATCATAAATATTTTTATGTGTGGCAGATTTTTAAAACTAATTATTAGTAAACCATGGCTCCACAGAAACCCCTAAGGGGCAATAAAATTCTCCAGTGTTAAGAGCATTGTAAAATAAAGTTCGGTGAGTGTATATAATATATTCAAAGGGAATTGATGGAAAATATAGTAACTATAGCATACAATATTTAATTTCATATGACAATATTTTAAATGCACATTGGAACGAAACTTGGAATGAAAATGGTTTAACTAAAAAAATAATAGCCATCATTACAAAAGGAAAAATGAAATTTTTTCCCGTTTTGCCTGGTGATAAAATATAAATATGTGCGTATTTTTAGAAATAATTAGGGCAAGATATCAATTAGCTAAAAAGGATTAAGAATTAAAGAACATAAATGTATTGGAAAAATGATTTTAAAAGACAGATAATATAATCTCCTATCACAAAAATTCACCAGAACAAGTAACCTATATTTCCTTAGGTTGTGAGTCTTTTTGCTGTCAAACAGCTATTCTGAAGGGGATAATCATAAGCACATACTTCACTTCAATTATTTAATTTTTTTTTGAAAATTAGATATTGTTTAAGTCACATAAAGAAAAAATATCACAGCATCTATTAGATGATAGTCAGAGGCTTCAATGATATATTCCCAAAATTACTGTATAGTATACTTCATTAGGTATAGTTGAAAATAAATTCATAGAGAATCTATGTGTCATCACTTTTTAAATAACTGAATTGAGGTAACAAGATTTCTTACCAGAATTTCTCATCTTTGTCACCCTGGCATTTTAAAAGTTTGAATTGTGTATGATGTAATTTCTAAAATGTAAAGAACTCTTTACAATTTTAGTACTTACTGAATTTTTCTTTGCATATATAACAAAGCACCTGTAAATTGAGGACAAAAGTTCAGGTGACTGAATTATAGTAGCTACTACAAATATATTGTCTAAATAAATATTATCAAGTTTACAGCTGGAAAGAAAAGAAATGGAATACTACAACAACAGAAACCTACCTGTCTTTTAGTAGAAAGTCCTTTGCTAAAGGATTCAAGGGTGGAGTATGAAATTTAATGAGTATAAATGTCAGATGATGCATGTTCAGGAGAAACACCAAGCTAAGTTCACTTAAATGGCAGTGAATTAGTTAACAGGGGAGAAGACATAAGGAAAAATAACTAGTGCCAACATTTGCATCCTCATTTCATTATAATGGAATCAAGAAAGCTAATAAGAGGCTGACTTTTTACCAAGACAAGTATATTATCCCAAGGTTATTATGCTATGCTGCTTCATGGAATTTAGACCAAATATGGAATTTATAGTGAAGTTTTGCTGCTTCATTTTTTTAGAAATATATAATGGAGTTAAAAAGTTTTGAGTTTTGTGTTCTAGGTATTGAGCTTTACAAATAGCAAAGCAAGTGTTTCTCAAAAAAGATACAGAAAAGGGGACTTCCAGGGAAGATGGCAGAGTAGGGAGCTCCAGAACTCACTCTTCCTCCAAAAACAGCTAGTAGACAGGCAGAAATTGTATGAAACTACTATTCTGTACATCTAGAAGCCAAGGGAGCATTGCACACCATCCAGAGAAGAGTGAGACAAATATGGCATTACAGTTAAGAACTGTGAGTAAAGCACTCAGAAGTCACTGTTGGTGCCCAAACCCCACTCTTGAGATTAACCACCTTGGGTCTGGTTTCTGGCTGGCTGCTGTGGCTGGAGAGGGATGTGGAAGCCCTCTTCTTCAAGAATGGGGTGGAAGGCACAGCCAAAAACTGATCACAGCTTTTGATCGACAAATTGGGTTCACTGGGTCCAGGTTTTATGTCACTATTTTATTTAGCCTGCCCTGGAGAAAGACCATGCATGGCAGCATTGTTTCAACCCTACCCTTGAGAGGGGAAAGTTCAGAGACAGAGGGCTACAAAGAAAAGTTTATTGAAGAGCACCATCTGCTGTGCATGCCAGGAAAGTGCAGCTCTTTGGAACTGGTCTGCACCTCCTTCATGGGTCCCTGACCCTGTCTTGGCTGGGAAACACAGACTTGAGAAAGTGCTCTCCTGGGTGACACTGTCCCCAGAATTTGTCCTCCAGGCAAAAGCAGATAGAGACAATGAAAGAAGAGAAATAAATAAGTAAATAAATAAATAAATAACAAAAACAAATCAAACAAATCTAGATTCCCAGAGAAGGAACAGAAGAAAGGAAGTTTTCCCCTGGGGATGAAACAATTGCACACACAGTACAATCTTAAAAATTGTACCACATATCTAGGGCAAGAATGAGATGGAAAAGAACTGAAAAAAATCTGACCACTTAAGCATGGGCAATTCTAAGTTCTAAAATAAGTGGAACCAAGCATCAAAGAACAATGTTAACACAAAACTGACTATTAAAGTAAACTCAACCAGATAATCTGATGCCTACACTACAGCAAAAAATTACAAGGAATACTAAGAAATAGGAAAATATGGCCAAAAAAATTAAAACTTCAGAGAATACAGAATGTAGAACTAATCAAAGATGTTCAAACAAATCTGCTAAATCAATTCAAGGAGATGAAGGAAAATATGGCTAAAGAGAAAAAGGATATTAAGGAATTCTGAGTGAGCATAAAGAATAGGAAAACATGAAAAGAAATAAAACCAAACTTATGGGAATGAAAGGGACAATAGAAAAGATTAAAAATATACTAGAGGGATAGAAGAGCAGATTTGAACAGGCAGAAGAAAGAATCAGTGAATTAGAAGATAGATCACTGAAATCTCACAGATAGTAGAACAGATAGAGAAAAGTATAGAAAAAAATGAGCAGGTTCTCAAGGAATTGAATGACAGCATATAGGGAACAAATGTATGTATCATTGGTGTACCAGAAAGAGAAGAGAAGGGAAAGGGGGGAGAAAGTATATGTGAGGGAATAGTGACTGAAAATTTCCCACCTATTATGACAGACAAAAATAAACATGCATCAGAAGTATAATCAGAATAAATCCTAATAGACCTACTCTGAGTCAAATACTAATCATAATGTCAAATGTCAAAGATAAAGAGTAAATCCTGAAAGCAGTAAGAGAAAAGCAATTCATCTCATATAAGGGATCTTCAATAAGACCAAGTACTGATTTCTCATCAGAAACCATGGAGGCAAGTAGGTAGTGGCAGGACATATTTCAAGTACTGAAAGAGAAAAAGTGACAGGTAAGAATTCTTTATCCAGAGAAACTGTCCTTCAAAAATATGGTAGAAATCAAACAATTCATGTATCAACAGAAACTGAAAGGGTTTATCAACAAGAGACCAGCCCTATAAATTACAAGAGGAGAGAGAGGCTTGGTGGAGACTGTGTAAATTAAGATTATCAGTAAGGGTAACAGAAAGTGTAAGAAGAATGACAAAAAAATTATATGATATATAAAAATCAAAGGATAAAATGGTTGTAAGTAAGTACTGCATTTAAAGTAGTAACTTTGCAAGTTAATGGGTTACACTCCCCAATCAAAAGACAAAGGGGGAAGAATAGAGAAAAAGTATGATCCGGGGCAATAATGGGGCAATAGTGGCTCAGTGGCAGAATTCTCTCTTGCCATGCCTGAGACCTGGGTTCACTTCCCAGTGCCTGCCTATGTAAAAAAAAAAAAAAAACCAAGGTATGATCCATCCAATATGCTGGCTACGAGAGTCTTTATATATCATATAATTTTTTTGTCATTCTTCTTACACTTTCTGTTACCCTTACTGATAATCTTAATTTACACAGTCTCCACCAAGCCTCTCTCTCCTCTTGTAATTTATAGGGCTGGTCTCTTGTTGATAAACCCTTTCAGTTTCTGTTGATACATGAATTGTTTGATTTCTACCATATTTTTGAAGGACAGTTTCTCTGGATAAAGAATTCTTACCTGTCACTTTTTCTCTTTCAGTACTTGAAATATGTCCTGCCACTACCTACTTGCCTCCATGGTTTCTGATGAGAAATCAGTACTTGGTCTTATTGAAGATCCCTTATATGAGATGAATTGCTTTTCTCTTAGCCCAAGGACACAAGTTGAAAGTTAGGTTTGAAAAAGATGTTCCATTCAAAGAGTAGCCTAAAAAAAAAGGTGCTGTAACCTATACTGCTATCAGACAAAGTAGACTTTAATTGCAAAACTGTTATTAGAGACAAAAAAAGGATACTATATATTAATAAAAGGGACAATACACCAAGAAGAAATAATAGCCATAAATATTTATGCACCTAACCCAAATAATGAGACAAACACTAGCAAAAATGAAGAAGGAATCAACCTCTCTACAATAGTCAAAGACTTCAATACACCTCTCTACAATAATAGCTGAAAACTTCAATACAATAATAGCTGAAGATTTCAATACAATAGCTGAAGATTTCAATACAATAGCTGAAGATTTCTCTAGATGAACATATAGACAAAGGATCAACAAATATACAGAGAACTTGAATAATATGATAAATGAACTAGACCTAAGAGACTTACACAGAACATTACATACCAAAACAGCAGGAAATATATTCTTCTCAAGAGCTTCATGGACCATTTTCCAGAACAGATCACATATTGGGTGATGAAAAAAGTTTCAATGAATTTTAAAAGATTGATATTATACAGAGCAATTTCTCTGACCATAATGGAATGAAACTTGAAATCAATAACAGAGAGAAAACTAGAAAAATCAAGATATGTGCGGAGGTTAAACAACACACTCAAACAATCAGTGTCAGTAAAAGAAATTGCAAGAGAAATCAGTAAATATCTCAAGATGAATGAAAATGAGAACACATCAAAACTGTGGAATGCAGCAAAGGCAGTGCTGAAGGGGAAATTTATAATCCTTAATGCCTACATTAAAAAAAAAGAGCTTAAATCAAAGACCTGACTGCACCCCTGGAGGAAGTAGAAAAAGAACAGTGAACTAATCCCAAAGCAAGCAGAAGGAAAGAAATAACAACGATTAGATCAGAAATCAATGAAATTGACAATAAAAAACAATAGAGAGAACTAACAAAAGCAAAAGCTGGTTCTTTGAAAAGAACAATAAAATTGGCAAACTTTTATAGCTAGACTAACAAAAGAAAACAGAGAAGAAGCAAATTTTAAAAATCAGACGCGAGAAGGGGTGTGTTACCACTGATGCCATGGAAATGAAACGGATCGTATGAGAATACTCTGAACACTTTTGTGCCAACAACTTAGACAAATTAGGTGAATCAAACAAATTCCTAGAATCACACAAATAATCTATACTGACTCTAGAAGAAATAGAAGACTTCCACAGACCAATTATACGCAAAGAGATTGTAAACCAGTCGTCAAAAACCTCCCAACAAAGGAAAGCCCAGGACCAGATGGCTTCACAGGTGAATTATTCCAATCATTCCAATGAGAATTAACACCAAACCTGCTCAAACTCTTTCAAATGCTTGAAGAGGGAGAACCCTACCAACCTCATTTTATGAAACCAACATCACTCCAATACCAAAGCCAGATACAGATACTACAAGAAAATATTTACAGTGCAATTCCTCTAATGAATATAGATGTAAAAATCCTGAAAAAAAACTTGCATTACAATCAAATAGCAGATTGAAATAATTATACATCATGTTTAAGATGGTTTTATCCCACTTATGCAATGGTGGTTTTTCTACTTTGCATGCTGCCGGAATGCAATGTACCAGGAATGAAATAGTTTTTTAAGAAGGGGAATTATTAAGTTGCAAGTTTACAGTTCTAAAGCTGTGAAAATATCCAAATTAAGGCAAGGCTATGAAAATGTCCAAGTTAAGGCACCAACAAGAAGTTACTCTCACTCAAAAAAGGCCAGTGAAGTTTGGGGTTACTCTCTCAGCTGGAAGGGCACATGTCCAAGTCTGCTAGCTTTTGTTCCCTGCTTCTTGTTTCATGAAGCTCCTGCAGGGGCATTTTCTTTCTTCATCTCCAAAGGTCTCTGGCTACATGGGCTCTAAAGCTTTTTCCAAAATGGTTCCCTCTTAAAGGGCTCCCATAAGCAACTCCACCTTGAATGGGTGGAGACACATCTCAATGGAAACCATCTAATCAGAAGTTACCACCCAGAATTGGGTGGTTCATATCTCCATGGAATCAATCAAAAAGCTCCCACCCAACAATACTGACTAAGGATGAAAGAACTTGGCTTTTAAACCAGCACAATGGTTTACACAATATAACAATTAATATAATATACTACATTAACAAACAAAAGGGGTAAAAAGCACATGATCATCTCAACTGAAGCAGAAAAGGCATTTGACAAAATCCACTGTTTTTTCCTGATAAAAATACTTTGAAAGATAGAAGAAAACTTCTCCAACATGATAAAGGTCATATATGACAAACCCACAGCTAACATTGTACCCAATGGTGAATTACTAAAAGCTTTCTCACTAAGAGCTGGAAAAAGACAAGATACTCACCATCACTGTTATTCAACATTGTGCTAGAAGTTCTAGTTAGAGCAGCTAGGCAAGAAAAAGTAATAAAAAGAAGCCAAATTGGAAAGGAAGAAGTGAAACTTTTACTTCTTTCATATGACATAATCCTATAAATAGAAATTCCTCAAAAATCACCAACCAAGCTAATAGAGGTAAATGAATTCAGCAAAGTAGCTAGGTACAAGGTCAATAGGCAAAAATCAGTTATATTTCTATACACAACAATGAGCAAAATGAGGAGGATATTTAAAAAAAATCCATTTACAATAGCAACTAAAAGAATCAAATATCTAGAAATAAATTTAACTAGGAATGTAAAGGACTTGTATACAGCCAACTATAAAGTATTGCTACAACAGCTCAAAAAAGACCAATAAATGGAAGGACTTCTATGGTCATGGATTACAAGACTAAATATCATTAAGATGTTAATTCTATCTAAAATGATTTATAGATTCAAAGCAACTCCAGTCAAAATTCCAACATCCTACTTTGCAGAAATGGAAAATGCAATTATCAAATTTATTTGAAAGGTAAAGGGCCTTTAATAGCTATAAATAATAAATACCTTGGAAAAGAAGAACAAAGTTGGAGAACCTATACTTTCTGGTTTTAAAGCATATTACAAAGCTATAGTTGTCAAAACAGTATGGTACCAGCACAAGGATGGATATATTGACCAATGGAATCAAATTGAGAGTTTAGGACTAGACTCTCACATCTATGGCCAATTGATTTTTTTTTTCAGGTTACCAAGTCCACTCTACTGGGGAGAAAAACAGTCTCTGCAACAAATTGTGCTGGGAAAACTTGATATCCATATACAAAAGAATGAAAAAGGAACCCTATCTTATATTATACATCTAAATTAACTCAAATGAATCGAAGACCTAAATATAAGAGCCAGGACTATAAAACTCCTAGAAGAAAATGTAGGGAAGAATGACCAAGGTCCTAGGTTAGACAGTAGTTTTAGACTTTATGCCCAAAGCAAAAGCAACCAAAGAAAAAATGGATAAACAAGACCTCCTCAAAATTAACCTTTGTGCATGAAAGGACTTTGTCATGGAAGTGAGAAGATACCTAACCAGTAGAAAATATGTTGAAACCACATATCCGATATGGATTTGATATCCAGAATATATAAATAAATCCTACAACACAGCAATAAAAAGACAAACAGCTCAATTAATAAATGACCATCAGACTTGAATAGACATTTTTCCAAAGAAGAAATACATATTTCTAAAAATCACATGAAAACATACTGAACTTCACTAGGTGTTAGGGAAAAACCAATCAAAACTGAAAGGAGAAATCGCTACACACCTGCTAGAATGGCCATTAAAAAAAACAACTCAACAAATGTTGGAAAGGATGTGGAGAAACAGGAATTCTCAGGCACTACTGGTGGAAATGTAAAATGGTGCAGACTCTGCAAATGATAGTTTGTCAGTTCCTTGGGAAGTTAAGTATAAACTTGCCATATGATCCAGCAATCCTACCGTTAGGTATATACCCAGAGGACCTGAAAGCAAGGACTGAATAGACATTTGCACACTGATGTTCATAGTGACGTTGTTCACAATTGCCAAAAGATGGAAGCAACCCAAGTGATTAATCCATCAACTGATTAAAAAAATACGTGGCATATACATGTGAGGGAATATTATTCAGTTGTAAGAAGGAATGACATCTTGATCCACATGACAACATAAACGAACATTGAGGACATTATGGTGAGTGAAATGAGCCAGATTAAAGAACAATGTTGTCCAACCTCACTGATATGAACTAGTTGCAATAATCAAACTCATGCAGTTAGAATCTAGAATATAGGTTAGCAGGGGACAGAATGGGTTTAGAGAAAAGGGAGATCATTCTTCATTTGTGGAATTTTCTATTTGGGTTGATTGTAAACTCTTGAAATGGATAATGGTGATAGCAGATTACCATATCATTAAAAGCACTGAATTATGTTTGTGAATGTGGCTGAAAGGGGAAATTTTGAGTTGTGTATGTTACTACGTTGTTGTAGATGAGGAACTGGGGTTAACTGTACAAATGTAAGAGTCGTTCTGCCATGAATTATAACAAATGTGTGACACTATTACCACATTTGAATAATAGGGGGGTATATGGGCAAAATATACCTAATGTAAACTATGGACTACAGTTAATAGTAACATTTTAATATTCTTTCATCAATTGTAATAAAGTCACTACATTAATGCAAAGTGTTAACAATAGTGAGGTTTATAAGAGCACTGTATTTTTAACATGACTTTTCTGTGAACCCACAACCTTTCTAATTAAAAATATATGACAATAATTTTTTTTAATTTTATGCTAAATAAAGGAAACCAGATACCAAGTACTACCTACTATTTGATTCCATTTATATAAAATGTAAAGATAAGTAAATTTATAGAGAAAGATTTAGATTGGGTTATGTAGAGCTGGAGAAGGATAGGTCTGAGAGGTAACTGCTAAGTGGCACAGAATTTTTCTTTTTGCCGTAATGAAAATGTTCTAAAATTCATTATGGTGATGAATGTACAACTCTGTGATTATACTAAAAGCCATTGATTGTACACTTTGGAAGGATTGTATGCATGTGAATATACCTCAATGAAAATGATTCAGGAGGATAATTCATTTGTTAAGTATTTAACTATAAAATTAAGCTGGGAAAAAATAACTAGTAAGTTTTATTAAAAAGAGATTTCTAAAAAAAACATGAAGCTATATGTCCTAGTGATAATGAAATGTGTTAAATTTTAGTTTAATACAGGCTGTTTCTGTAATATTGTGTGTATAAATCTTAGCCAAATAAAAGCAAAAATAAATATGTTGGCAATATTGATAATCCATTTCAAATGTATAACCCTTCATATCTACAAAGCTAGTTAACATAGTACCATAATTTCAATACTTCATCTTGGTGACAATCTAACTGATTTTGTATCTCCTCTAACAGGTTGTAAGCTCAAAAATGACTGAATGTTTTTCTGTCTTGTTCATTGCTGTTTCTTAGATTCCTAGAACAGTGCCTGGCACAAAGGAGCTGTTTGATATTTGTTTGTTGAATGAATGAGTGAATAATTGAATAAATGAATCGGGTTCCACTCCGCTATGGGGTCCCTCTCTCTTAAATGGCCCAAGTTTTACTAAAGGACCTAGAATTTCCTTTTGAGAGACTTCCGTTAGTGTAGGAAACTATGTACAAAGTATGGAAGGGAAAGGAGTATGCTGTAAATACCGAGTCCAACAAGGAAGTCGGAAATTAGACTTGTATTGGAATTTAGATATCAACATTTAGTTCCTTTCAGCTATGTTCTGTAAGAGTTTTTGTTTCCTTATTGTACTTAGAGGAACCTCAGAGTTCTTTGGAGGATTAAATGAGATAATGTATACAAGTGTATAATACAATATAGGACCAGAACAGGCTCTTTGATGGTTTATGATTCCCCAGTCCCTTTAAATGACCAATTCACAGATTAAACCATTAGTCAGGATCATTTCATGCTCCCATATCATGCTATAACTAGTAGCAATAGATCACACAATGGCCATTCTAAGTTATCCCTCTCCTTCTCTTCCATCTATGGGAAGTCATAGATCCTATGACTAAGCAGATAGCAAGAAGCTGATTGAGGTTTACACATAAAACCACTTCACTGCTGGGCGGGCCGCGGTGGCTCAGCGGGCAAAGTGCTTGCCTGCTATGCCGGAGGACCTCGGTTCGATTCCCGGCCCCAGCCCATGTAACAAAAACGGAGAAACAGAATACAATAAAACAAGAAAATGTTTAAAAATGTTTCCCTTTCTTCCTTCCTCCCTTCCTTCTATCCTTCCTTCCTTCTCTCTGTCTTTCCTTTAAAAAAAAAAAAAAAAAAAAAACCACTTCACTGCTTACCACCTCAGTTTTTCAAGTTAATATATACCTATACTCTAAGCTGCAAACCGCCCCCTTCCAGGAATCAGGAAAAAAGGCTGTATTTACTGTTCTCATTCAAAATATGAAGAAAGTGACTTTCTTTGTTTGCCAGGCTGCTGTGACAAATACCACACTGGTTGGTTTGACAGGAATCTCTTGGGTCCCAGTTTTAGAAGCTAGCAGTCCAAATCCAAGGTGTCAGGAAAGCCAGGCTTTTTTCTGAACACTGCATCTTTCTGTTGAAGACTTACCACATCCCTTGTGCTTCTTTGGCTTACATCTCCGACTCCCTGTCCCATGGCCAGCTCTCTCTCTTGTGTCTGCCCTTCCAGTATCTGCTGACTTCTGGTTCTCTTTGACTACTTCTGAATTTTTTCTGCTTATAAAGGACACTGGTGATATGGATTGAAGCCCACCCTGACTCAGTTGGCCATACCTTAACTAAAAATAACATACTCAAAAGGCACTATTTACAAAATGGTTCACCCCCACAGGAACATGGATTAAGAACATGTCTTTATTGGGGTGCATGACTCAGTCTTCCACAGTGATACTCAGGGCAGTGAAACAAAGTAGCACAGCTTGTTCATAATGCAGAGAAGAATCCACATCATCTGATGGCTGGCTCTTCCATGTACACCAAGAAGCACCACACAGTGAAGTGGTTTTCCAACAAGATGTTTCATTTTAGCTATTTTTCTTCCTGATATCTATTTATTGTAATTTGGCGGGGGGGCCTGTGCCTTTTTAAGAGTAAATTATAGGATGGCAAAACTGATCCAAATTGAGCTGGTGTGGCTAAGGTAGGAATGGGCACAGAGAAGCCAATTCACTCAACTATCCTCTTCTATCCCCCACAACAAGCATTCTAGGTAAGAGGACATAGGCTGCAGCTTTATAGAGTACTATTTCCATTCAAACAACAAAAGTTACTAAAATGTTATAAAAGATACAGAGAAAAGAACCCATTGTTCAACTTCTGTAGGCTCCTTTCCTTTTCTGGTTTCTCTCTCTTCAAATCTGCCCTTGGGATAATAAAACAAGCAACCTACTTTTCTATATTACTAAAGATGCCTAATTTTTTACATTCTCGTGTGTAGGCTAGCATGAGAGCTGCTCTCTTGGTGCTACAGATACCAAATAGATATTTTGAGAACAGCCATGTGCCAATCACAAGTATGGACTGGACAAGTAATTTAAGGCCCTTTTAATACCAGAATTGCCCTTTAACTGCTCTTGGCCTAAGAGGACAATTTTTAAAAGTCTTCTCCCTTTTTTTTTTTCATTTTGGACTCTATCGCTATCGCATTTCCTGACCATGCCTGCCTTCTAACTCTCCTATTCAGAACCTAATCCTTTGAATGGAATACATTTCTTAAAATGAGTCTTAGTGCTTAAGTGGTTAAGTTGTACCTCTGGGATCTAACAAAACAATATCAGTCATCTTATGTAAAGAAAAAAAACAATGTCTAATCTTTGACAGAAATGAATTACTTCATATGGGACAGCTACATTTGGTCTGATACTTGTTGTCAAGTTCCACTGGGAGATGAGGAACTAAGAAATAGATTTCATCAAATTCTGAGATGGGAGGAAATGAAATCTTAGCAAAGAAAACAAGTTATGCCTCTGAAATGAATTGTACAAGCGGGAAGATAAATCAGGTGAAAAGTGAATGTTAAAATCATTTGCCAACAGATGACATAAAACGTTTTGGACAGATATTTAAGGGCAGAAAGCCCTGATATTGCCAGTCTATAAAATATTCATGTATTCAAGAAAACTAACTGATTTCTAGATTTAGAATTGCTTGTAAACATTCTCTGGGTTTCGCAATTTTTTTTTTTTCTGTATACTCATTTCTTTCCACAAGCTGACTATTTTCTACGATGTTAAGAAAAAAGAAAAAAGAGAAAGAAAACAAAAATGTTTGCAGTGTTAAATTAATCCCTTTAGTGTGAATGCATGCATCCAAAGGCACTTCTCAGCACTTGCTTACTTAGATCACTTCTGATTTAAATTAAGGCACCACAGTTACTCCTGCTCATCAATAAAGATGTCAAAAGAAGAAGGGGAGAGGACCAGATAGCTTATGAAGCCGGGGTGGGAGGTGGAACCTTTCAACCCTCAGTCACTTCTCGCTATCTGTTTGTGGTAGGTCTGCTGTGACAGATATCAGTACTATCTAAAGGCTGTTTGGTCGTCTCCTAGTTGTCAAAAATGTGGCAGTCTTCATCTACTTTGTCCTAGACAGATGTCCATATCACACAAAACCCATCCTGATTAGCAGCCGGTGAATTTATCCCCTTAGGGCAATGTAAAACTTTCCTACCTCTGCCAGCATGGAAACAAAAAGGCTGTTTCAGGTGCTGTCTACAGGCAAACTGCCTCTGAAGTTTTATATTTGTCATATCCAAGGAAAATTATTTGGAAATGAAGATTCTTCTTTTTGAAGTCTACCTAAAATAGCTGACTCCCCCAATTTAAAAGATCTTAAAAATGCAGCTTGCAAAATTTAAATAAAAGGACCCCTATGACTGTTCCTTACACAAAAGAATGCACTAGTTTGGGGGAAAGGTGTATTCCTTATACTCTATCAGTGATCTTAAACTTCTTTATTGATATATAATATGCAAACACAAAAGTCCACAAATTATAAGAATTTTCACAAGTAAACATACCCATGTGTGCAGGTTTGAAAGGATCCATCTTTTGGAGGCAGCCATTTCTTTTGATTGTATTCAGCACTACAGGTTGGAAACTTGATTAGATTATCAAAGGGAGATGTGACACACCCAATGGTGGGTATTGCGGGAGTTGTGACTCCACCCATTCCAGGTGGGTCTTGATTAATTTACTGGAATCCTTTAAAAGAGCTCTGAGAGCCAGGAGGACTGCAGAGCCGGACCTTTGAAGATAAAGAAGGAAACTTTATCCCCCCCCACCCCCACCTGAAGGGGCTTCATGAAACAAGAAGCCTGTAGAGAAAGCTAGCAGATGCCACCATGTTTGCCATATGCTTTTCCAGTTGAGAAAGAAACCCTGAACATCATTGGCCTTCTTGAACCAAGGTGTCTTTTCCTGGATGCCTTAGATTGAACATTTCTACAGGCAGGCTTTAATTTGGACATTTTCACAGGCTTAGAACTGTAAACTTGCAACTTAATAAATTTCTTCTTTTAAAAGCTGTTCTATTTCTGGTATATTGCATTCCAGCAGCTAGCAAACTAGAACAGCATGTAATAAACATCTTCATTAACAAATAACCAATGAGCAGCACTCCAGAATGCCCTCCCTGAGTTCCTACCTCCTCCTCAGAGTAAACTAAATTTTTATCTTATTCCTGGTGTGTTTGAGGCCTACCAAATAACTTAGCTCTTGATCCATTTATGATTTCTTTTTCATTTAAGACTAAAACCTATTCATTATAACCATAAAATTAAGTCACAGGACATGAGCATTTGAAGATGAAATTCACAGTCTTGAGATTTGGATTACCTTTAGCCAAAGTTATTAAAGTTCATAAATTCATTTTCAATTGTTTTATCTCATTTTTTTTTTTGTAAATAGATGTACCACAAGGGGAGAAAATTAAATGCAAAGCCCAAGACTTGGAAGAACAAGTGGACAAAGATAAGATGAAAAATTAATGGCATTATTTTATTTCTACCACTCAGTTACTATATAATTTGGGGCAGAATATTTGTTTTTCTGCATTTCAGCGACTTCACATATAAAATAGAAATTCTAATAACAAGTTGCTACAGTCACGTCTCACTTAGATCAATGATTCCAGGCAGATAGCCTAAATGACATTTTTTCCCGTGTTGCACTTTCTTATCACCAACTCTGCTGGGAAGTTGGAGGACTGGGCTCTTTTTATCTCCATGTAAGTAAGGACGGTAGATAGGGACTTCCCATGATACCTGTTTAGAGGTGAGGAATATAAGATGTGGGAAGAAATCTCACTTCATACCAAGGTCACAGCTGAAATGTCTATTTCAGACTATCTCAAGCTATGAGGCAACATCAACTTTATTCATTCTTAGCGAATATCTTTGAGAGATAGGGCACAGACTTAATCTTTCACATTATACAGATAAGAAATGAAATCACTGAGTGCTCAAATGACTTACTCCTTCACAAAAGTTAGAGGAGGAAGAAAAGAAATCTGGGCTCCTGCTTTCTTTTCCAGGATTCTTTTGGGGAGACTCTTTCTCACTTTTGTACCATGTATGTGTCCATGCTAATGACTGCATTCTGCAGAAAGGAAAATATAAAAAAGACAAAAGGACCCTTTTTATTAAGCCCCTGAATGCTGGTGTTCCCTTTTCCCAATAGTAACTGCATGGACAAACTGCTTAATTGCAGAAATGTCACTGGCAGAACTTTAAAGAGGTTAATCAATACCTGGTCTCAGTCAAAATTTCGCCATTATGTTTCCAAACACTAGGGCCCTCACGGAGACTTTTACATATTCACTGAAATGCTTTTGGAGCTTAGAGGTCGGGCTCTTTAAATTGTTCAAGTGTTGCCAACCATCAGCGGGTCCCTGTAGATTATAAACAAGGAACAGAGCCACTGTCCTCCTGTTTGATACTTGTTTTCCCAGAAGAGGGCTGGAGCCGCTGGCTGAAATGTCAGAATACAACAAGGCTTGCCTATTTTTAGCTTCAGCTCATAGTGTCCCTCCTCTTTAATCATACGTCAAGATTTAAAACTAGCCACCTTTTGAGAGGTTCCAAGTTAACAAGTGCTGAAGTTAATGACTATGGGAGAGTCTTCAATGAAAGTTATTGCAATATATACGAACACAATTCTGTTTTATTAAATAAACAGCATGCAGTTTTGTCGTCGCTCTTTCGGGTTTTGTTTTTGGCTTTCCTAAATAGTGTTTGTGAGCAGATCTTTGGGCCACTAAAGAGTTAAAAATGAAGCAAGAAAATTAAAGGGAAATGTGAAATGCCAGTGCCCTGACTGCTAGTATGGCCAGAAACCTTCATCTCTGACAGTGTCATTGCCTCTTCAGCCCATCATGTCACCACAGTCAGCGTAAGAAAAGGGATCGCAATCAGTCTCTAGGTTAAAAGAAGAACATTTTGGATAGCTGATAATTAGAATTGAAACAGTTTTAATAGATGATAAGAATTCTAGAGCTTCACAGAATAACTCCAAGGTTGAAATAGGGAGTAACACTGGGGAAGCAAAGCTTAGAAAGATAACTAAATCACAGTAACATTCCTTATGAAGATAAAAGGTAATCTGGGTAAAATTAAAGTATAGGCGAGAGTGTGAGCTAGAGCCTTGGAGAAAGCAGGTATTTCATTCATTCATTCAACAAATATTTATTGATGCCTACCATATTCTAAACTCTGCTCTATGTCCTGGAAATAGAACACTGAGCAAATAGTTGTGGAGCTTGCATTTTGGTGGAAGAAGCAGATAATAACCAAATAAACATATAATGTGGCCGGTGATATTAACTTCTAGGAAAAAAGTATAAAGCAGATTCAAGTGTTAGGGACCAATAGTAGAGACGATTTTGGTTCAGGAAGAGTAACTGCAGAAGACTCGTTTCAGGAATGACCTTAAAGCTAAACCTAAAAGAGATAATGGGGGAAGATATATACATGTACACATATCTGTGGAAAGAGTGTTTCAGGCAAAGGAACAGCAAGTGCAAAGGTCCTGAAGAGGGAATATGCTGATTGCATTCATGGACAAATATGCAGGGCAGATGGCTATGGCACAGTGAGCAGTGGGGAAGTCAGAGGTGGGATGAGGCCAGATCGCTAAAAAACTTAGAGGTCATGACAAGCCTTTTGGGTTTTACTCAGTGAGATGACAGAACTTTAATTTTAGGTTTTGAACAGAAGTAATTCATCATCTGATCTGCCTTTTAATGCCATCACCCTGGCTGCTTTATGGGACTACATTGCTGAGTTGTTAAGCCAGAAGCAGGGGGACTTGTTAGGACACATGGGCCTTGGTAACAGTGGGTGGGAATTTGCATTAGGCCGTAGCAGTGAAGGTGGCTAAAAGGGGTTCTGTCCTAGGCACATCTAAATGCACACCTGCTTCAGGCTCGGTGATAGACCGAATGTGAAGTGTGAGAAAAGAAGAATCCAGGATGAGGCCATCGCTTTCGGCACAAGGCACTGGTAGGATGATATTGGCATTTACCAAGATCAAGAGGACTAAAGAAGAAATGGGAAGAGGCAGGGAAGAGGGCAGATGAATCAAGAATTCAAGTTGGGACAACTTAAATTTGAGATCCTGCTAGATGCTCCAGGAGATATATCAAATGGCTAGATATATAAGCTATATAGAGAGACAAGTCAATGTTAGATTTATAAATAGGTGATTTTTTAATCTATCGCTAGTTTTAAAGCCATGGGTCTGAATAAGTTCACCTAAGAAATAAGCAAAGTTGTGGGTTGAATGAATAAATTCATCTATTAATAAGTGCATACAAAATAGTTTATTTTTAAGGTCCTTTTAAGCCCTGTGATTCCTTAAAAACTAATAAAATTTGTGTCTATAAACAATTTGAGAAGTGTTTATAATATCTTCTATTCTCAGGATATTAGGAATTGTTTTCACTGGTTCATCAAGCTTCAGGCAATGAGTTACAGTACCATTATCTGGAATTTACAACAGACCTGGATAAAGGATTTTGTACTTAGTCTTCCGTACACAAATAGAACATTGTCTTCTGTCCAGTGTTCTTAATCCCCTTGAATTGTGTGACATCCTGTCACCCATTCACATAAGATTTCTTATTAGATTCTACACAGCCTTTACATTGAAATGTTAATTAGTTTGTAGGAGTATTTAGTACATAAATTGATGTACAAAAAATACAGTATCTCATTTTTAAAGAAAGTTAAGTCTTTTTCAAAGCATGTTCCAAAGAACACAAATTTTGAGGTATGTCAATCTGGAAAAATACTGAACTAAATATGTTTTTACACTGCAGGACTTCTCAGGGCTTTGATAAATTAATGAATCTTGTTATTGCAAGGAAGAGGAGGAAGCTATTTGTACTTTCTCTCATTCTTTGTTGATCTCCTAATCCTTTTTGTGGATGTCACAGTTCTGAAGAAGTTTATTCATGGCCAAAACACCTAATGTTAAAGCATTCTTTGTTTTGGACAATGAAATGATTAGTGAGTAATACAATTAGTGATTTATATTGATATAAATAATTAATGATTTTTGAGTATTATGCAAAACCAGGCACTATGCTTTACTTAAATTATCTCAGTTATCCATATAAGGTGAGTACCAAAAGTGTCCCCATGTTACAGGTATAGGAAAAGAACTAGGAGAAGTGATGACCCTCATTCAACCACACAGCTAGCATCTTTGAGTGCTGCAACTCAAACTCAACCTTTAAACTTGAAAGCCAGGCCTACATATCAAGTATTCTCAAAGTGTGGGCCCCAGATAGGGACCCAGCATCACCTAGGAATGTATTAGACATGCAAATTCAATCTCACGCATCAGCAACCCTGGCAGGGGATCCTAGCACTGTCCTTTCTTAAGTCTTCCAGGCAACTTTGCTGCAAACCAGTATGAGAACCACTGGCTCATGTCACTGCAGTGTCTTGGAATAATACCTATGCACAGTAAAGTGGTCTAAGAACATAGCTAAATTGAAAGGAAATAATCACCTATTTGTTTTAGAGATTCTCAGCTTTCATTTTAAATCAGAAACACCTGTAGAGTTTTTTAAACTTCAAAATGACCCTGCAAAGCCTTCATATCCTGAGGCCAAACCAGGCATAAAAGCTTATGAAAGCTCCGCAGGGGATTCTGATACATTACCAGAACTGAAATCAATGTAGAAATCAGTGAACATGCACTTACTAGTCTGTTATTGCTTCCTAAAGTTCAATGCACAATAACCCGGGGATGGTGTTAAAATGTAAATTTTGTTTCAGTACCTCTGAGATAGGGCCCAAGATTCTGAATTTGAATCAAGCTCCCAGATGAAGCAGATGCTGTAGGTATAAAGAGACATACTCAGAGTAATAAGGATTAAATTTACCCTGGCAATTTATCATTTCTTCAGGAAGACTATACATGTGTACACACCACACACACAAATACAAGTATGAATTGATTAGAAAGCCTTTCTAGCTGCATTCTAAGTACCCTAAGCACCATATATTAATTTTTTTTTCATTGCCTTTCCCTGTTATACAACTGTTGACCAATTGTCCCATTTTGCCTGGGACTAATTTAGCAAGCCTATGCAAGACTCTCAGTGCTAACCCTGAGAAAAGATCTTAAGCAAACCAGGATGAGTTGGTCACACTACAAGGGATAGCACTTCTACTGTTACATCCTAATCTGGAAATACCTCCTAGCCCTAGGACTCCCACTAGCTGTATGCAAGGGAAGTGGGGCGAGTGAGTTGGCAGAAGCAGATTGTCCCAGCAATGTTTGGTGATCTTATACCAGTCTAAGATTCACAGGCTGAATGGTAGAGGCTGGATTTGAACTTAACACTCTGAGGTTCTAGAGGCCCCAATCTTCACACTATAATATTAATTTACACCCGGTAATCCCTAAGGCAAGTTGAGCCTAAAGTGGGTAAGTATAGCCTAGGAAGGTACGTATTTGAACTTTTATTTCTATTAATCTTCCATCTCATCTTTTAAAAAATTATTTTTCAATATTATTTAGTATACCATGTATAAGTAAGCAAACAAAATATTTGACCTATGGCCACAAAGAAATGCTACTGGGATGCATGGTCCAAAAAATGCTGTGACCACTGCCTGTGAAATTACACACACACGCACACATATTACTGACTGAAATTGACATATAAGAGATATAAGAGGTTCCACTTTCCCATACAACTGTGATGCTACATTTAAATACTCACAATTTTATTGCCTTAAAAAAATAAAGCGAAATTCAAACTCACAACATCCTTGAATCCGTTTGAAACCAGTATAGTTACTAAGGAGTATGCCTGCTTAAAATCCATCCTATTCCCTCAACATCTCCCCTTTCGAAACCCTCCCAATGGCAGTCCAATGGCAAACTGATAAATGAGTCCATGTTAATATCAAGCTTCAAGTATTGGAGAGATAATTAGTTTAAGGGAGTTTTACGCTATTTAATTTTAAGACGTTTAGTAAAAATTGTGTTTAATATTATGATATCTCATCTCTCTAAGCTCTTAAGACTTTCCTGAGAATGTCAGCAATGCAGAATGAGTTTCAAATCCTTCACACAGAACTGAGATTTGAAACGGCCTCAAAAGGTGACAAAACCTTTATATGCAAATCCTATAGTATTAGTCTATTATAGCCTATACAGGATCCTATAGTATTAGTGTGCATTGAATTTGTTTTTCTTTCTATCTAGTTTTATATTTTGTACACTATTAGAATTGCACAGTTCTTTATTTTAGAAATATTTTATAAAATTAATTCAAATTCAAATCATGGTTCCTTAAATTATTCTTCATAACCAGATCCTATTTATGGCAAAGTCATTTTTACTAATAAATCAAGATATTATCTGATCCAATTGAAAAAAATATGTAATAAATTTAAGCAAGCTAAAACATTAATTGAGAATGTCCTAAAATGGGCTTTCAATTTAGTTCCCTATTTTTTTCATACAGATAATAAAAATTACATTATTCTGTACGATCATTTTTTTTTTTTAACTTTAAATGTCCATCACTTAACCGAATAGCAGGACAGTTCCACTAGAATAATTTTCAATGCAGGCTTAAAATGCATTTCTACAAAATTACAGCCTTTCTATTCAACCACAGCAAAAGCAACAACAGCACTTGAGTACTTAAAAGGCACTAAAACCATGTGTTTTGCATGAATTTTCTTGTTTGTTTTTCATAACAGAGCAATGTTCTACTCAACCTGACCATACTCTCCTTCTCGAAACACTGTCTGGTCTTGGCCTCCATAACATCCACTCCCTACTTTTCATCTGCTTTTTTGGCATCAACTTCATCTTCCCTGTAGGCTTCTCCCCCTCCCTCTACCCAATTCCATATGACTCAGCCCCATGCTACTTCTTTGCTCTCCCTTCCTCTTTTCCCTAGCTCCTCTGACCCCAAGTACCAGATATATGTTGAGGAATCACAATTCCTACTCATAGTAAAATCCTCTCCTGTGGGCTCAGATTCTACCTGCCCAGGGTCTGCACTTGGCTGTCTCGTTTGCATTCACAATTCACACATCTCCTAAAACCATTTTGTTCCTATTGCACCCCCAAAAGAAAAGTCAGTTTTCCATTTCAGTCATATGTCAGTCTATGTCACCCATGTCTCCCTAGGAATCCACCCAAAGAGCAATCATTCTTTTTTTCTCTCCCATCTTCTTCCCCCTCCATATCTAAACCCTGTCAAAACAATCCTATCTAAACTCCTAAACTATCTAAAAACTTCTGCATAAACAATCCAATGCTATATAACTAACAAATATTTCTCAAATCAGTCTGCATCTCTATATGGCCATTACCATCCACATTTGGCTACTTTTTACCCCAACGACCTTTCTTTTTAGCTGTTTCTGGTTCCTCGTCCTCCTTGCAAGCTCTTCTCCACATAGGAGCCAAAGAGATAAAAGATGAATATATATTATATATAAATCCAATTATATCACTCCCCTCTCTAAAATCATAATGTCTTCTTGTTGCATTTATTATACAATCTAAGTTCTTACCATAAATAAGAGGCCCTATATGCAAGGGCCGTGCTCATTCTGTACTCTCATCTCAACCACCCTTTCTACACAGGACCCCACTTTGACCTGCTACTTTCTGCACAGCATTTATCACATTTGCAGACATATACTTATGTTTATCTGTCTCTTTTTTTTCTTTTTACTAGAATGTAAGCCCATGAAACTCAGAACTGTCTTTTTTCACCAAAAATGCCCTAGGACCTAGAAGTGCCTAGTACTCTATTTCTGAATGAATGAAAGAATGCAAGTACTCAGTATATCTTTGGTATACTATTTGTCAGGTTCTCATAAAGGCCATTTAACTCTAGACCCTTAAAAGACAGCAATGTTCTTGGAAGCTGCTTACAATCATCAGTCCTTATTTTGCATTAGGGTTAGATGAATATTGAGCATGTACATTGTTCCAAGTAGTGTGCTAAACTCTTCATGTATATCACCTCATTTAATCCTTATAACAATCCAGTGAGGTCAATTATCTAATCTCCCCCTCCTACAGATAAGAGTTGTTAGGCTAAGATGGGTGAAGTGACTTACCTAGGACCACACAGCGGCTACTGGTGAAGTCAGTCGAATGGGAGTCCAGCCCACACTTATCATGACTGCACCATCCCCCAAGGAACTAGCTCAAGGCTTCGGCAATCCCTCCAAATTTCTTTTAACCATTGATTTTCATACCCTCTGTCATGGTTAGGGACAGGTGTCAACTTGGCCAAGTTGTGGTACCTGTTCATCTGATTGGGCAAGCACTGGCCTGTCTGTTGCAATGAGGACATTTCATAGGATTAGGTCATGATCACATCAGCTACATCCACAGCTGATTCCATTTGTAATCAGCCAAAGGGAAGTGTCTTCTGCAATTAGTGATGCTAAATGCAATCATGGGAAGCCTTTTAAGGAGGACTCAGAGGAGACAGGTTCCATTCCTGCTTTGGCTGGTGAGCCTCTCCTGTGGAGTTCATCCAGGCCATCCATCAGAGTCATCGGCTTCGCAGCCTGCCCTGTGGATTTTGGACTCTGCGTTCCTACGGTCACGTGAGACACTTTCATAAATTTTATATTTGCAAGTGTCCCCTGTTGATTCTGTTTCTCTAGAGAACCCTAACTAATACACCCTCCAAAGACAAACCATGCTTATAATTGAACAACAACACAAAGTTCTAACATTCATGAGAGAATTTCCCTGGAAATCTTATCATGGGGGTTGATGGCTTTATTTACATAAAATTGTTTCGCTAAATGAAATTATCATTTGCATAGTATGTTATCTTGATTATTGTTTAAATGCAAAAGTACTCACAGACTTTTGGGAAGTAGATGTGTATGCGTTAAATTTCTGAAATGGATAAAAATGAAATACTTCAAGCCCCAATGACCAGAGCAGAAAAGACACAGCCAAGATCAAGACAAATTCAATAATTATCATAAGTCCCTTATTGATTTTTTCATATTTAATTCTGTTGACATAATTATAGGTACCTGTGTAGAAATATATATCCTGTATCCTAGTCTTTTTTTTTTTTTGCATTAAAGCAGCCACCAAAGCAAACTGGGTTTCATGAGGAGGAGAAACAGAATCCCCTTCTTAATGGGAGCAGTAAGGTCCTGGAAGACCATCTGGAACTGGCATTTTTGACATGCCAAGGTTATTTTTGTAATGTATAGTCTGACAGATAACACATTGCTTGCTTTGTGATTTGTCTCCCTTTATCGAACGAAGGAAAATCCCACCTTCTCTACAAAGGTTTCATTAATCAGCACTTTCCCTTTCTGAAGTCACTTATCATCAACACCACTTGGCATTTAAATACCATATTATACATCATGGCCTGTAACCAGATGCCATCAGAGTAAAGAGTATGGGCCCTGGAATTAGGCAAGGTTCAAACTCACCTCTGCCACATATTAGTGGTACTATTAGCAAATTACTCAATGTCCTTGAGCCCCACTGTCCTTACAAATAAAATGAGGATAATCATAGTAATAATTTATCCCGTTATTGTCATATGATAAATGAGAGATTATTCACAAAATGTTTTGCATAATTATTGCAGCTAACGCTTTTTGATTGCTTTCTATATGTGAGGCTTGCTACTCTATTCATTATATGATTCAAACCATGCATAACCTTACAAAACAGATGCCATTATTATCTTCATTCTACAGATGAGAAGCTTGAAATCTTTGGGTCTGATTGTGACTTGGTCAAGAAATGCAATCTTTGAAACATATACATAAAAGCTGAGCATTGAGTTCCTGAGTTTTGGTTCATTATTCTTTTCACCAGAACATCAGGCCTCCCTGCTTGTCTCATTACTATGCCTAGAATTGTAACTTACCCACTATAGGTAAACAGGACTTATGAAACTAATGAAAATTCAGTTGAGTGATGCGAAGGGCTTGGGTTCCATTCAAATTTCATTAATGACTAATCACAATTTTTATGAATCAATATACACAAAAGAGTTTGACTTAGGGTATATTTAAGTCTCCAGTAGGGGGTTACGGGTATCTTAACAGAACTATGGTTGATCTCAAGACCTGATACAGTTGAGGAAGTAAAATTAACTGGACACTCTAGACAAAGTATGGTGTCCCCAGAGGGTTTGTAGTAACAAAGATCATTTCCTCTAGACTTGCTAGTTAGCAAAACATGATAGTCTGGTGTTATTATCATGTTTATAAGTTTTGGGTCTAAACTTTCCATATTTGTCATAGGTTAATAATTTTCTAGCAGTGAGATATATATATATATACACATACACACACTCTGGGTGTTTTGCTACACTTAAATTTAAAGGCACAGCATGTGTGATACTAAAACACTTTTCAGAACATAGAAGTGATAAGGATTTTGATGCACTTGCTCTGCTGAGCTGGATCCTGGAACTTTGAAAGAGGACAGAATTAGATATCACTATTCCAATGTACTAGAGAGAATTTTGCCTCCAACTGGTGTTACTACCTGTGCAATTTCTCTACAACTCTGAACTTTTGGTATGCCATCTGTGAAATATGTATTCTAGAAAGATGATTTCTAAAGATCCACAAAGCTCTACATTTTTAAGTCATGTCAGTAATTTATATTACATTCTAAATATGATTCACAATTTTATTTTCTTTGGTAAGCATATTGCTTTTGAATACATGAGATGAGCTTTCAATGCATTCAGATGATGGCACATTAATAAATATCAGAAATCTACTTTGTCTTTAAGAAACTAGGAGACCTGCCAAAACTAGTATTACAGCCCATAGCATCAATTAGTGGGAATGGAGTATGGTGCCCCCATTACAGAGAAGGCATGACTTGCCCTGTTTTACTAGATGAACTTTACTGATTAGCATTACCTGTTTTGTCCTTGCTACGATGTGCCCTTTAAACCTGAGCAAACCATAATCTTCCCTTTCTCATTTCTGTCTAAGAAAATAGATCCATCATAATATAGTGTATAATGTCACAGTATTGAACTTCAGGGATATGGACTTATATTTTTTACCTATTTAGTAGTATCAGAGTAGGAAATGTACTACTAGAATTGCATTGCTAGTTTACAGCCATGGAATGCCAAATAAACCTTTTTCTCTAATTCAAGCCAGTAAAATAACAGTACAAAGTAGTGATATGGATATCTTCTAATAAAATGGTGGACTAGATAATAGGAGAAGTTGTCTCCCAGTAAAACATCTGGACCTTGGGTGGGATGGAAATGCCAGCATACACTGATGATGTATTGCTAGGTTTGCACAAAGAAAAAGAAACCTATATGGGCCCTTTCTACTATACATCTAAAAAATGTATATAAATCTCAAACCAGATTAGTAAGAGCATAATGGGGATAATTTAAAGGGAAACTGACTAAAGTAATGATCTAACTTCAGGGAAGTAATTTTTCCCTGTAGCAAGGGGTAGTTGAAACAGAGATTACTCTATTAGGCAGGCACCCTCAAGATGTCCTTAAGAAGTATCAACGTAATGGCATTCTCTAACTCCCAGCAGAAGTAAACACAAAGCCCGTCTGGAAGAAAGTAGTGATTTTTGGGCCCCCAGGATTCCCACAAGTAAGATTAAATGAACATGAAGTCACAATTTAAGATCACCAGAGCTACAAAGCAGCAAGATTCACCAGTGGGACTTAACAGACATAATTAAATTGTGAATCTGTGACCCTAAAAAATTATGATATTGGACTTATAAGGCACAAAATATTAAATACCTTTAAAATTTATTTTAAAATTAATAAAGCCAAAATGAAAAAAATATATAAAAGACCATCAAACTTGACTAAATATGGAAAAATAAAATATAACCCTTAAGAATAGAAAAATGAAAATGATAAAAAATAAAAAGTAAATAGATTAAATAGCACATTAGACAAAGCTGAAGTAAGATTTAGATTAACAGAATATAGACTTGAGGAAATTTCCCATAATCTAGCTATAGATAAAAAAGAGGAAAAAAGTAAAAAAAAGATTAAAAACAAAACAAAACATAGCTACATAAACTGAGAAAAGAAAAAGAATGAAGGCCATATTGGAATAAAGTCTGAGAATTTTCTAGATTTTCCAGATCTGATAAAAGATACTACAATGCTGATATGGAAATACAATAAATACACAGCCAGATTTTTAAAAAAAGAGAGAGAGAGAGAAAGATCTATAAGATGTTTCCAGTTTGGAGCTTTCAAGAATAAAACTGCTATAAACAATGAAAAGATTTTTTAAGCATCTACAGTTCACCTATTTATTGGGACAACTATTGAAATGTGACAAACTCTTTAACAATAACAGTGGAGACCAGAGAGGTAATGGAATGATATTTTTAAAGCGTTAAAGGAAAATAGCTAAAATAAACATAGGTTTAGAAAAAATACATATTTCAATAATGAATATTAAATACATATTTTACACATAGTAAAACAGAAAATTTAACACCATCACACAGTAATTTCTAAAGCTTGAACTACAGAAAGAAAAATAAGCAAATTTTTTCAGAGTCAAGAAGGACTAGTGATCAAAGAAATAGATAACTTTGTGGGCATTTTTTAAAATTTTTTCTAAAATGAGAGTTTAATGTGAAATTAAAAATTTTTTTAATGGAGTTACAAGTAATTACTAAAAATAAAAATAGTATGTATACCTTCCAGACAGTAAAAGGGAAGCTATGACTTAAAAGAAATCAATCCCCAAAAAAAGAAAGGAGGAAAGTTAAAAAGGAAAATGAGAGACAGAAAAAAAATAGAAAGCACAAATATGTTAGAAATGAGGCAAGATACACAATATTCACGATAAATGTACATGTTAGAAGATGAAGACTAACAGAGTGGACAAAAGAGCAAAATCCAGCAATCTGCTATTTGTAAAACACATATAAATATAATGAAAGTTTGCAAATAAGTATGTTTGAACACATCACTGTCATACATCATTATCAATATTCTCCTCCTCTTCCTCATGACAAATGTTCAGATAATGCTTACTTTGTCCAAGGCCTAATTCTAGGCACTTGAACATGTACGACTTCATTCCCTACTCAAAAATTCTCATAAATTATTAATGAAGGTTTAAGAAAGCTGCCCCAAATTATAAAAATATTAAGTGCAAAGCTAGCGTACAAACCTAGGAATTACTACTACCGGAGACTTGAATTCAAAGTTTAATTCATGAGGAAAATAGAGCAATTCTAAACTTACATGAATCTAATAGAATAGTCTCAAAATAAAATAAGCAGATATTGACACAATTACAGGGCAAAATTGCCAAGTCTAATAACATACTTGGATGTTTAAACACATTTATCCCATGTGTTAAGTCAAACAGACAAACAAGGTAAATTTATAATCTTCTAAAGAATTATCTTATAGATCAAAGCATAAGTCATGAAGATTTATGAGTCTTTTTAAATAAATAAATATTATCACACAGCCAAAATTAAGATACAGGAAACACAACTTGATGACTATAGCCTTCAAATTATCTTGTTAATAAATAAGAAAGGATGAAAGTTAATGAGTAAAGTAAAAAGTTATTAGAAGAGCATCAAATATATCCAAATAAAGTAGCTGGCAAGAAATAATAAACAAAATCAATGAAAGAGAAATGATGATGCAATAGACAGTATCAGCAAACTAAACATGTTTTTATACACAGGCTAAAAAAACACTTTACAAATTCTGCTAAGCTTGTTTGAAATATAACTAAATATTTTTATAAATGGCAAAGGAACATAATTACAGGCAGATCATAGATTTAATAAACAAGAGGAACTTATGCTAACAGATTTGAACCCTTAAAATTCATTCTCAGAATTGATACCTTAGCATAACTGAATCAAGTAAAACCCAAAATTCTTTAGCCATTACAAAATAAAACAAAAATTTTCCCATACATAAAAGGATCAAGAGTGAATGTATACTGGCAAGTTTCACCAAATTTTAAATAAAAGATTATTCAATTTAGCAAACTTTAATAATGATACAAAAAAACAAACAAGTTTACAAACACACAGAGGAAAGCAGCAAAGAAAGAGGAAAAATATTAACAAACAAAGCTAACCTGAAAAAAATTGCAAAAAGTTTGAAAAAAATTGCAAAAAGCTTAAAATTTTAAGCTCTGAACAAGGTATTAGAAAATGGATTTGTCTTTCTGTTTAAAAGATAACATAAACTGTCCAATAGGTTTATTACAGAAATATAAGGACTTATCAGAAAATCTGTAATTGTATCTCATCATAGTAACTGATTAAAGAAAACAAAGCATGCAATCAATGTATAGATTCAGCGCCCTCTTAACTGAATAGAAAGAAAAAGAAATTTCCTTCTATGATCAAGGCTATCTACCAAACCTACAGCAAATTTATTCTTACTAGTGAAATAGATAAATTCCAGTTAATATAAAAAAAAAAAAAGCCAAAGAGAACTTCTGGGAAAATGGCGGAATAGGATAGGCTGAATTCATTCCTGCTCTATAGAACAAGATAGGAGACAGGGGAAAAATAACAGGGACTGTAGGGCTGGGGGATGAGTGATCAAAGAGGGTCTTCACTATTTCATAGGGAGGAGAGAGGCAGGGAAACCAGGGGCAGTGAGCAGGGTAGGTCTGATAGGCCATGATCCCCAGCAGGGGTGGATAGCAGTGCATGGGGAATGCTGATCCAAGGGAACTGAGCATTCTGCACCTCCAATCTGCCCTAGCTGCTGGCTGAGGAAAACTCCCTGCCAGCCTGTGCAACTAGCAGAATATTATTTTTAATAGTATTAATAGTACTATTTTTATTTGTATTTTCAAATATTTATATTTTATTGTTTTTTATTTATTTTTATTTTCTCTTCTTTTTATGTGTACCAGTTTGAGTTCTTTCACAATATATTTTGGGGCAGCTTCCTCTGACTTTGAGGCTTACTATGGCTGATGTGTGAGCTTTTTGTTGTTGTTTTAATATTTTCTACTTGATCTTATTATTATTTTTTTGTGTCTGTGTGTGCATGGGCCGGGAATCAAGCCCAGGCCTCCCAAGCAATGGGCAGGCATTCTACCACTGAACTACCCATGCACCCCTGCCTAGATTTTAATAGACTTTCAGGTAAAATTGTACCCTCTACATGAGATCCAGAAGTTGATTTGGCAGGGAATTACAGACAAACCAAGTGCAAAAGGAAACCTTCAACACAAAACCAAATAAATACAAACTTTCTGACAAGTGAAAGAAACCAACTTGCAAAATAAGCTTATTAAGATAATGAAATGCCTGGAACACAACAGAAAATTACAAAGCAAATGAAGATCCAAGGCAGAAATTTCCCAGCCACATGACCAAATCAAAATACTGGAGGGGTCACAGAATATGGGACACCGACTCAAGGATATTTATAAAGAAATAAAGGCTATCAGGGAGACACTAGAAGAGCATAAAGAAGAATTTGACAGATTAAACAGAAAACGGCAGCTCTCACAGAGATGAAAGATACAGTCAACCAAATTAAAAATCTAGGACAAACAACAGCAGATTAAAGAAGCAGAAGGAAAAATAAGCAAACCAAAAAGACAGAACAATTGAACTAGAGCACACACAAATGAGCACCTAGCAAGAAAGATGGAGAAATGGGACTGAATCTTAGCTAAATGATGGACAACGAAAGGTGCATATAAATAAAAATCATACATGCCCCAGAAAGAGGAAAGAATAAAGGGCGAGGAAGGTTAGTTGAAGATACAATTGGGATAAACTTCCCAACCTTTATAAAGGACATAAATATGCAAATTAAAGAGACCCAAAAAACCCCAAATAGAATAAATCCAAATAGGTCTACTCTAAGAGATATAATAATCAAACTATCAAATGTTGAAGAGAAGCAGAAAGTTCTGAAAGCAGCATGAGAAAAGTGTGCTACTTACATAAAACTGAGTTCAAACTATTCAACAGGCATGATGTAATCAAGAAAGCAGTGGTATGACATATTTAAGATCCTGAAAGAGAAAGACGTCCATTCAAAAATTCTTTATCCAGCCAAGTTGCCCTTCAAGACTGAGGGAGAGCTTAAATTTTTCAAATAGAAACAAAGACTGAGAGAACTAAACGACAAGAGACCTACCCTATAAAAAATAATAAAGGGAGTCCTATGAGCTGAAAAAAAAAAAAAAGACAGGAAAGGAGGTATGGAGGCAGGCATAGGATTGAAGAGTACCATTAAAAGGTAATTTAACAGATAAAAAGAAAGAGGGGGAAAGAATATACAGATCTGACAAAAACTACAGGATAAGACAGTAGATTCAAGAACTGCTTTTACAGTAATAACTTTGAAATTAATGGACAAAACTCACCAATATTTGCAGAATGGATTTAAAAATATAATCCATCTATGTGCTGTTAACAAAAAACACATCTTAGACCCAAAGACACAAATAGATTGAAAGTGAATGGATGGAAAAAGATGTTCATGCAAGCTGTAACCTAAAAAAACAGGTATAGCTATAGTAATATCAGATAAAACAGACATTAAATGTAAAGACATCATAAGAGACAAAGAAGGACAGTGCATACTAATAAAAGGCACAATTCATTAAGACAAAATAACAATCATAACTATTTATGTTCCTAATCAAGGGGCTCCAAAGAATTTAAGGCAAACATTGGCAAAACTGAAGGGAGCAATGTATTTCAACAATAATACCGGGAGACTTCAATACACCACTCTCCACTATAGACAGAACAACCAGACAGAGGATCAGCAGGAAATAGAGAACTTAAACAATGTAATAAATGAATTAGACTAAAAGATGTGTATAGATCATTACACCCCCAAACACCAGGATATACAGTCATCTCTAGTGCATATGGAACTTTCTTCAGGATAGATCATATGCTGGAACACAAAATAAGTCTTTGTAAATTTAATAAGATTGAAATTATCCAAAGCACTTTCTCTGACCACAATGGATTGAAGCTGGAAATTAATAATCACCTAAGAACCAGAGTTTCCACAGATACATGGACATTAAAATGCACACACTCTTAAATAATCAGTGAGTCAAAGAACAAATTGCTAGAGAAATCAGAAAACATGTGGCGATGAATGATAATGAGAATACAACAAAGGAGAATGTATGTTTTGTGGCACAGGCAGTACAGAGAGGGAAATTTATTTCCCTAAATGCCTATATTAAAGAGCAAGAATGAGCAAAAATCAATGACTTAACTGCTCACCTGGAGAAATTAGAGAAAGAACAGCAAATTCACCCCAAAGCAAATAAAAGAAGAGAAATAACAAAGATTAAGATAGAGATAAATGAATTAGAGAAAAGGAAAAAAAATAGAAACGATCAACAAAACCAAAAGTCAGCTCTTTGAGAAAATCAATAAAATTATTTGCCCTCTACTTGACTGAGAAAGAAAAAAAGAGGGAGGATGTAAATAAACAAAATCAGAAATTAGAGGGGGGGGGTGTCATTATCATGGGTCCTGAAGAGATTTTTAAAATCATAAGAGAATACTAAAGAACAATATGCCAACAAATGAAATATACAAATTCCGAGAAACATGTGAACTGATAAATAGAAGATCTCAACAAATCAATTACAAGTAAAGAGATTCAATCAGTCACCAGAAATGTTCCCACAAAGAAAAGCTCAGGACCAGATGGCTTCACAGGGGAATTTTATCAAACATTCCAAAAAGAACACCAATCCTGCTCAGGTTCTTCAAAAAAAAAAAAAAGAAAACTGAGGAAAAAGGAATGCTACCTAACTCATTTTATGAGCTAATAGTACCCTAATACCAAAACCAGATGAAGAAGTCAAAAGAAAGGAAGACTACAAACCATTATCCCAAGATGTAGAAATTCTCAACAAAATACTAGCAAATCCAAACCAATGACATATTGAAAGAATTATACTATCACAACTAAGTGGGGTTTATACCAGGAATGAAGGGTGATTCAGCAAAAGAAAATCAATCAACGTAATACTGCATATTAACAAATCAAAAGGGGGAAAAAAACACATGATCATATTGATTGGTGCTGAAAAAAAATGATGCAACAAAATTCAGCATTCCTTCCTGATAAAAACAATTCCAAAGGTAGGAAGTGAAGGAAACTTCCTCAGTATCAAAAAGGGCATATATGAAAAACCGATAGTCAGCATCATACTTAATGGTGAGAGATTGAAAGCATTTCCCCTAAGATTGGGAATGATACAAGGATGCCCATTGTCACCACTATTACTCAACATTGTACTAGAACGCCTAGCTGGAGTGATTAAACAGGAGAAAGAAATAAAAGACACCCAAATGGGAAGCAAGAAGTAAAACTTTCATTATTTGCAGATGACATGATCCTATACTTGGAAAACCCTGAGAAATCTACAATAAAGCTACATGAGCTAATAAACAAATTCAGCAAAGTGGTGGCAATAAAATTAATGTGCAAAAATCAGTAATGCTTCAATATACAAGCACTGACCTATCTGAGAGATAATTAAGGAAAATATTTCATTGACCAAAAGAATCAGATATCTAGGAAAAGCCTAACCAAGAATGTCAAGGACTTGTGCACAAAAAAACTAAAACATTGCTAAAAGAAATAAAAAAGTGATCTAAGTAGATGGAAAAAAATTCCATGATCATGGATAGGAAGGTTGAATGACATTAAGACTATCCAAATTGATCTACAGATTCAATGCAATACCAATCAAAATCCAAGCAACCTACGTTGAAGACTCGGAAAAGCTAGTTATCAAATTTATTTGGATTGGAAAGAGACACCAAATAGATAAAGCTATCCTCAAAAAGAAGTGTGAAATGGAAGGATTAATATTTCCTAATTTTAAAGCTTACTATAAAGCACAGTGGTCAAAATAGCATGGTACTGGCACAAAGAAGTATGGACCAATGGAATCAAATTCAGAGAACAGAGATAGATGACCAAATCAATGAACAATTGATCATGGATAAGGCCCCCAAATCCACTGAAATGGGACAGAACAGTCCTTTCAATAAATGGGCATGGGAGAATTGGATATCAATAGGGAAAAGAATAAAAAGGATTCCTATCTTACGCTCTATACAGAAATGAATTCAAAATAGATTAAAGATCTTAATTTAAAAGCAAGTACCATAAAGCTCCTAGAAGAAAATATAGGGAAACGTCTCCAAGATCTAGTAAGAGGAGGTAGCTTCTTAAACTTTACATTTAAAGCACAAGCAGTAAAAGAAAAATATATAAATGGGAACTCCTTAAGATCAAGAGCTTCTGTGCCACAAAGGACTTCATCAAAAAGGTGAAGAGTCAGTTAACTCAATGGGAGAAAATATTTGGAAACCACATACTGGTTAAAGGTTTGATATCCTGCATAGATGAAAAAAAATTATACAGCTTAACAACAAAAGAACAAATACCCCAATTATAAAATGAGCAGAGGTTATGAATAGACGCTTTTCCAAAGAGCAAACACAAATGGCTAAATAACACATAAAGAGATGTTCATTTTCATTAGCTATAAGGGAAATGCAAATCAAGACAACAATGAGATCATCTCATATCTATAAAATGGCTATTAAACAAATAGTAAATTATAAATGTTAGAGAGGATGTGGAGAAATTGGGACACTTATTCATTGTTGGTGGGAATGTATAATGGTGCAGCCTCTTTGAAAAACAGTTGGGCAATTCCTCAGAAAACTAAATATTGAGTTGCCATAAAACATGGCAATAACAATGCTCAGTATATAGCCAAAAGAGCTGAAAGCAGTGACACAAACAGTCATTTTCACATGGATATTCACTTAGCAGCACTAATCACGATTGCCAAAAGACGGAAACAATCCAAGTGCCCATCAACAGATGAGCAGATAAACAAACATGGCGTTTTGTTTATCTACTTATAGATATATACACCACACAAATATATAATGTGTGGTGTATGTGTGTGTATATATATATATACACACACATACAATATATACATAATGGAACATTATGCCTCAGTAAGACAAAATGAGGTCCCAAAGCATGTGACAATGTGAGTGGTCCTTGAGGACATAATGCTGAAAGACATAAGACAGACACAAAATGACAGATACTGTATGATTTCACTATTACAAACTTGGTAAAGGTAAACTCAGAAGTTACACTGTGGAATACAGCAGACCTGAAGATACACAGAAACTAGAGATGGGGGAAGCCCACCCAAAGAAGTTAAACTTAAATGCAAGGGAACAGATAGACGTGATGGTAAGTAGGGTTATAAGTAACATTGCCACAGTGAAGGTGAATAAGATTGAAAGGGGATGCATTGTTCCATGTATCGCACTGATTAAATCTATAATTATAAATAAATTCTCACATGAACTATTTCAAAGGTTTGATGTTGGACAAACAGCCAGTAATAGACAACTAAAATTGCATGCTATGGCCAATAGTTATCCGGAAGACATCGACAGTACCACAGTCTACCGAGGACAACTAATTGTAGGGGAGGAAGGGACAAGAGAGAAGGGGTAGTTTTGATTTGATATTTGATGAGGCTGTGTTTGTTGGCTCTTTGTCTCTGTGGACCAATAAAAATTGCCTAAAATTGAAAGTGCTGATTGTACAACCAAGTGAGGATACTGTAAGACATGGTTTGTTTAGTTTGGACATATCCATGATGTCCAATAGATGGAGGGAGCCAAATGGTACAATAGCTAAGAAGCAGAATGGCAAACTATAATACATTTATATGATGGAACATGGTGCTGCTGCAAAAAGGAAGGTATTGAGACACACATAACAAACTGAATATACCTTGGTGACCATGTGTTTTGCAAAATAAGCTAGAAGCAAAAGAACATGTATGTTAAAGTCTTTTACAGAAAATACTTTTAAGAAAGTTGAAGCCTAGATTGTAAGCCCTTATAGCAGCCACACTTGGTCTGAAGTTGTAAGTCCATTTCTAGATTCTGAGACACTGAGCTTTATGTGTATCAATGGATAGTTCCCTGGAACTTTGAGTAGCTCACCTAAGACCCAGAAATGGAGTGCTGTAGCCCTGAAAGTCAGAATAGCCATATATAATAACAGGTAAAGTATCCAAAAAAAGAGATCAGGACTCAATTAGAGATAAAGACAAACAATCTGGTTGGGGCTAAGGAAAATCAGAATACAGGGTAAAAGATGATAGTGTCTGTGCTCTAGGTCTTCACCTATTATATGAGACCAAAGAGAGGTTTATTATGGCTAGAACCTAAATTTCCTATTACACACAATCTAAATCAACCTGTCTGGACAGCTCATTTAAACAACCCATTCAATTCCCAGAGGCTGCCCATATAAAGAAAAAACAAAACAAAACAAAACAAAACAACAACAACCTGAACTCCTAGGGTCCAAAACAGGAATGAGGCTTTGTAACTCCGTTAACTTAATGTAATACTCCAATACATCTCACACTATATTGGGCTAATAATTAAAAGTATTGGTAGAATCCCTTTAGGGTCTGAAGGAAAAAAACATATGAAACTATTAAACTTTCCCATCTGGGTAACCCCAGCTACCCTGTCAACCACTGGGGACTCTCAAGAAAATAGGCCAAGGTCTTGATCTTGAGGCTTGACCTTATGAAACTTATTTCTGTTGCAAAGAAGCTAAGACTACCTATAACAAGACCTAAGATTTGCTTCCAGGAAACCTCATTTGTTGCTCAGATGTGGTCTCTCTCTCTCTCTCTCTCTCTCTCTCTCTCTAAGCCCAACTATGCAAGGAAAATCATTACACTCCCCCTACATTGGATATAACATTCACAGATGAAACGCTCCCTGACAACATGGGGCATGACTTCTGGGGATGAGTCTGGCCCTGACACTGTGGGATTGATAACACCCTCCTGACCAAAGGGGGAAAAGAAGTGTAATAAAATAAGGCATCAGTGACTAAGGGAGCTCAAATAGAGTCAGGAGGCTATTCTGTAGGCTGCCCTTATCAAATTTCAGCTAGATATTTCTAATTGCCATCATTTGCTAAACCCCAACCAATATGACCTCTGTTAATTCTTAAGAACATCTAGAGCTAGAACTGAGACTATATAAAAGTTTCATGCACTAAGTTTACTTTCTCAGAAGCTATAATTTCCAGAGGGTTCCTAGGCCAGATGAATCCTGAAACCCATAGGTACCAGCCTCTCCAAGATTATCAGCTAATTACATTTCCCTATCCTTTAGTGTCAACACCCCTTCTCAACATGAAAAAATCAGAATGGGCATTGTCTAAAGTTCCCTATAGATTGGAAGAATGACCAAAGGAGGAGGAGCTATAACGGATTATAGGATTTAATAAATGAATATGACTGCCGACTCACTATGCTGATATTTCTTCTAGCCTCCAGCGTTTGGGAGCAGCTAGAAGGAAAAATCTGAGATAGTGGAATGGTAACCCATAAAAAACTCTGAAGTCTGTTCTGTAACTACTTGTTGAAATGTACTTTAAAAAAGTATTGTTTTTCTTTTCTTTGTATATATCTAATTTCACACTAAAAACATTAAAAAGAAAAAAGGAAAGGAGCTTCTATGCATCATTTTCTTAGAATGTCCTGGCCAACAGGTAAGTTAAGTAAAAGAAATAAAACAGTAAAGATTGGAAAGAAATAAACAAGTCAGTTTTTATCCCTACTGCATTCCAATCAGCAGAAAATTATTACTGTTTCTGTATTAGTTTCCTCGGTCAGCATAATAAATCACCATATGCTTGGTGGCTTAAAACAAGATACATTTATTCTCTCAGAGTTCTAGAGGCCAGCGGTCAGAAATCAAGGGGTCAGCATGGCTATGGTCCCACAAGAGGCTCAAGGGCTGTTTTGCTCCTAGATACTCCTAGCCTCTAGAGGCTCCACATGTTCTTTCCTTGTGGATACATCACTCCAATCTCTGCCTCTTCTATCTGTCAAATCTCGCCTGTACGTCTCCTATAAAGAAACTTACTGTTTTAGGACTCACTGGAAAACCCAGGATGATTTCTTCATTTCAAGATCCTTAATTCCATCCACAGACACTTATTTCAAATAAAGTGATAATCAAAGTTGCCTAGAATCAGCATGTGGAGATACCTTTTGAGGGGGGCAGCATTCAACCCACTTTAGCATGCTTTTCTGTTCATTTATCAACCAAGTACTGACTCAGTTAAGACAAAAAGAAAATTAAGTAAATATTCTCATTTTCTTCCTCATGTCCTAGTTGTCAAGTTGAGAGTTGTTTTTGTTTGCAGATGCCGACAGAATGAAATACACCAGAAATGAACTGGATTTTATAAAGGGAATTTATTTAGTTAGAAATGTACAGTTCTTCAGAGGAAAGGCAAGTAGCTTTCATCTGAGTTGCTCTGTCATGTGGAAAGGGACACAGTGATGTTTGCTGGCCTTTCCTCCCAGCTTCTGGTTTCAAATGGCTTTCCCTGAGGTGATTCCTTTCTGCATCTCCAAATGTCTGTGTCTGAGTTGACTCTCAGTTCCTCTCTTTTGACTCCTCTTTTTAAGCCTGACTCATTGCAGACATCACTCCCCTTAGCCCATTGCTGATGTCATCAGTCATAGATGAAATTCACATGTCGATGATTTAAGTCCACAGCAACAGAATAACTGGGTACTTCAGCTGGCCAAATTGACACCTGATCTTAACTACTACAGACTTCACCCCTTGTCAGTTTGGCAACTGTACATAGCACCTTAAACCACATTTAATCTCTAAATAGAAAATGATAGCAGATGTATTGTTGCTCTAAATATTATAATCTGTCCCCCATACAATCCCCTTAATCTTTCCATATAAAAAACACATTCATTTTATCACAATGTTACAAAAGCCTTAAACGATTTCAGTAACAATAAAAACACAATACCAATTCAAAAATAGTTCAAAATCTCATCAGTCAGTCACAGACAAGTTCTGTCTTAAGGTAAAATTCTCCTCTAGCTATGGACCCGTGATACTCAGAACAAGTTATCTGCGTTCAACATACAAAGAAGGCAGAATCGTAGGATAAATGATCCTGTTGCATAGGGAGAAATTGGAAGGCAAACAGGGGTCACAATAACTAAACAATTCTGAAAACTTACAGGGCAAACTCTATTAGGTTTCAAAATCATTCATTCTCAGAGCTCTAGAAAGCCCTTTCTAAGGGCTCTACACAGTGGTCCTGCTGGGTCCAAACACTGGGATGAGGGTTGCAACATTGGGGAGACCACAGTTTTTTCAGCCCCACTCTCCTCAAGCATCTAGGTGACACCTGGATTTTTTGCCATCTCCTGGGCCCATGTTCAACCCCTTCAGACCAATGGGGTGACTGCCAGGCTCTCCCTCAATCCCCAGGGTATGTGCTCTACCCTCTATGAAACCTGACTACCATAACTCTCCCTAAACTTCAAGGCAGAAAGCTAGCTTTCTGCCTCCGGAGCAAAATTTCCCCTTCCACATGCATATGTGGATCCACTCTCCCAGACCAAAATTTCTTTGTCTCAGACCTTAGCACAAATGGTTCTGCTTCTGAGGCATTCTTACTTTAGTCTGTCCTTTTTCTGTCCCTTTTAGTCTAGACTGGTAGTGGCTCAGTTTATACAGGTCTCCCAAAAAAAAAAAGGTTGACTTGGCATGCAGCATTCAGGGATCGAAACCATAGACAATAAGACTTTCCACAAATCCTTACTGGATAACTCCATCTCCAATCCTCACATGTCCTGTAATAACCGACTGGTTCCATGTTTGGTTAAATGCTCACATGGGTCACTGTTCTTGGGGATCTCATTTTCTGGGAGCCCAGAATTTTCCAGACCATCAATTTCTTGTTTCTTTGTGCCCAAAAATCAGTCCTCAATTTATCCCTCTCTTGTCACAATTTACTATATGCTACAAGAAGAAACCAGGCTGCATTCTCTACATTTAGCCTGGAAAGTTCCCCAGCCAAGTATCCCAGATCATCATATTCAAATTCTCTCTTTCATGCATCACCAGGAATCAATTTTGCCAAATTTTCTGTGACTTCAAAATAATCTGCAACAACACATTCCTCCAAGTCTTCAAAGGAAGTATCTTTAGTCCGTATTTCTCCCAACAGTCTCTTCAAAACAATCTAAGCTCTATCAAGCTCCTCACAATTCCTCCAGAATCCTCCCCTTATTAATTTAAAAAACGATTCCAACATGTTTGGTATCTGCAAATGCAGCAGCACCCCATTCTGGTACTAAAATCTGCTTTAATTAGCTAACATGTTGCCAGATTGCAATATACCAGAAATGAACTGGCTTTTATAAAAGGGATTTGTTTAGTTACAAATTTACAGTTCTTTGGAGGAAAAGGCAAATACCTTTCATCCGAGTTGCTCTGTCACATGGGAAGGCATGTGGCAACATCTGCTGGCCTTCATTCCTGGCTTCTGGTTTCAAACAGCTTTCCCTGGGGTGATTCCTTTCTGCATCTTCAAATATCTGTATCTGAGCTGGCTCTCAGTTCTTCTCTTCTGACTCCTCCTTTTAAGCCTCACCCATTGCAGAAGGCACTCCTCTTAGCCCACTGGGTATATAAAAGGCCATAGATGAAATCCACAAGCTGATGATTTAATTCCATAGCAACAGAACTGGGCACCATCACCTGGCCATCTTGACCTCTGAACCTAACTACTACCAAAGTTTAAGGAAGTTTAATGAACAGGGTAGTTGGGATGTCTGAGATACGATGGAAAAGAAAGTGAAACGTTAATAGTTCCTTGGTAGCTCTCTTGCTACCTGCTCTTGCCTATCCAGCTGGCATTTTGCTTTTCAGTTTTGCTCCCAGAGCCCAGCAATGTGCCCTGTACAACAACTGAGTCATAATTATGTCAAGCCAGGCATAACCATCCTTTGTTGGTATTGACTGTCCAGCCACTCTTCCAATCAGGGTGCATGTGTGATGCTGTTATGGCCAGTGGAATTTAAATGGCAATTCTTCAGGTGCCAGAAAAGGTTTGCTTCGCTGATAAAAGTAAAATTATATTGTTTGCCCCTTCCTCTCTATCCTTGGTGCACTGGTGTGAGGTTATCATGCTGGAATGGCATCTGTCATGTGACTATGACATGACAAACACAAGATGAAAATCTAGCTGAAGCAGGCCAGAGCATTAGTGCATCAATTCCACAACTGCCTTTTACAGATGTCTTCACAATGAGATAATTAACATCTATATTTCTAGAGCAAGGATTAGTCAGGCATTCTGTTACTCACAGCCAAAAGCAGCCCTACCTAACTGAAATTGCGGGTAATGATTTTTTTGATGCTCTTTATTCCTCTGTATTTTTCTCCATATGCAAATAGCAAGCAGCATCAGAGTCTTTTGTTGCAAAGGATCACTTTTATAAGACCACAGACTAGAAAAAAAATCTGTTTTGCAAAATTATTTTCAGTAGCTGCCACTATCTACCCGTTAAAATAAAGGAAGAGCTTTGTTATATAGGGTTGGTCTTTGTACTTTTCACTCTCCTTTGAATAACTGAATAACACTGTTTTTATTGGGGAAAGAAAATTAAATCCTATTCACATTAAAGGTTTATTCTTTGTTTTTATTTTCCTCTACTTTCCTATATTTTCGAAGAGATACAATATCACTATTTGTTCCATATGTGGTTTTTTGATGCATGAAACTATACTCAGAGCTGTCACATAATCTCATCTACCTGACAGATTTTCCTGGAAAATACAATGTTGACAGAAACAATTGACACCCAACATCTATTATATAAGCCTCTCTTCAGATTATTGACTTATGATTCTGAGAACAGCTCAGGGTAACTCTGACAATCACAACTTTGTTCTTTAAAAAGTATGAGCTTAAATGCCAGAGCATGCTCCCATTGAAATTTCAGATTTACCTGGTGTTGATGTTTAGATTGGACGCAAAAAGTTGTGTAGCTCATGATTCACAAAGGATCTTTCTTGGTGTTACCGTGGATTTAGATTTTTTCCCCAGGAAATCAATGAAAAGCTTTCCCCCAATAATTTTGTCCGACTGGTGGTTCTATTATTTGGTTGTTCTATATCACTTCACAGTATTACTGAGGCTCATCATAATAGAGTCCAAATAACTATGGTGAGTTACACAATTCTAATTGGCATTCCCAAGCAGGTATGTCTCACGTGGAGACAGTGAAAAGATTTATACAGAGGAAGAGAAAGAGAGCAGCTTCACATCAGAAATCTCTGAATTACAAAAAAAATACAAGTGCAGATGTTTGTAAAACTGGCAAGTTTTGTTAACGCTTTGCTTAAATTATACTCAATAGAATATCCAAAATGTGAAAAATTGCCATGTCCTGGCCTCAAACATTTAGTAATTAAGAACTTTCTTGGAGAACTCTCAATAGGAGGTTAATAATGTCTAACAAGCAATAAATTTCTTACACCATAAAAACAAAAATAATACAATTCAATATGTAGTCTCTGAGTATAAAATAAAAAGACTATTTAAAGGAATACAAACTTAAATAAGAAAATGCACATATGTATTCCATACATCCCATTATTTTCTAAAAGTTTAAAGTTTTTAAATTCTCGTGTTAAATTTTTATTAAATAACAGATTAATGAACATTGGATCAGTTTCAAGAGTCTGTGTATTAAAATTATATCTTTTGTCATCCCAAATATTTTTGTGCTTCTTCTTCTTGAAAAACATTCCCAAAGTGATAAAAAAAATAAAGTTTAAATTCTGTCATCAGAGCAAAACAGATCTTCAATATTGAATACATTTGCACACACATATAGATGCACTAACATATTTGGAACAATGAACTACACACATCCAGATACTAAGTCTGACATAAACTTTGGAATTCAAATTCTGGTTCTGGGTCCAGTGGCTAGATAATATATTTGCATATATGTATGTATACGTGTGCATGTATATATGTGTATACATATATATATGCACATGCATACCACATGTGTGTGTATAAAACCATGGCAAAAGTTATTTGACATTTTTGAGCTTCAGATTCTTCATTTGTTATATGAAGTATTGATAACACCTCCATTCGTTAGGAATTCTTCAGCTTCAAGTGACAGATTCAGGTACAACTTGATTCGAGATGCATGCTCTTCCTCTGGGTAAGCACTATTCTTAGACTCCTGCCTGGTAGCAAGAGCTCTCACAGCTGTTACTGGAATGAAATCCTTTCCAGCTCGTGTGCCATAGGAAGAGAGGAAGCATCTTGGTCCAATATCCATTCAAAATTATTTCCGCTTTCTATTTAATTACAGATTCATCCTTGACATAATTTATGTAGCTAAGTGATGAAATTTAGTAAAGTCCACTTTCGAAGAAGTACTTGGGAAAGGGGATAATCTTTTGCAGGAATATTAGAGGGTTATGAGAAGGAAAAGTCTTAATAGATGCTGAAGAAATAGAACAATAGATGTTCTCTGTAATTATTTAGACTGTTTCTTGTGAAGCATAGAAATATTATCTATATAGCAATTGACACAATGTCTATATGTGGCCAGAAATGATAAGTAAAATCAAGTTAAGAAGTAACAATATTTTTATACTACTTATGGTTTCTGAAACTGTTTTATATCTATTATCTTATTACCCTTGGGGGTTTTCAGCTCAGAGAGACTGTGCCATCATGCCTCTGATTGATAAATAGAAACTAAACTTGCACCAGATCTTGCTATTCGACTGGACACTAGGTGCCCAGTCAGATACACGTCGGGGATTATGACCTCCTTTCCCCTTACAGTGAATTGTAAAACATTATCTACTCATTATTGCACTTGTGAGATCAAAAAGCAATTAAAGGGACAAAGTACATGTTTTCTTTCATAAAATGTCAATACTGTTCATCTACTCAAATTAGTAGTTTTCTCTTATATAAACTAGAAATTACATCTCCAAGTAATTTACAGACTGCAAGTTAGCTTCAGGGTAAGGAAATAGATGCAAACAAAAGGCTTGCATTTGCTAAGCCCTATTTGACCCCAGTTGGCAGCAATGAAATCCAGAACATCGGAAACAGGAGGAAAAAAAAAAATCAGAAGCAGTAAAGTAGCAAGGGTAAGCATTCTTGAGAATAATGGTAAAGATCAAAAGCCCTAAGTATTTACAAAATCTTTTAAATCAGTATCCAGAAGGAATTCTGTTAAATCTAATGCCAGGGAGTCTGACTAAAGATATGTCTACCTAGGCTTCAATTCCTAAAACCAGATAAGACTAGGAAAAGAATAAGAAAAGAAGCCACTTCATACCTTTACCATTTGATGCCCAGACCTCATATTAGTCTAAATCAGAACATAGGCTTTTGTGCAGCTGTCCTATTAGATACAGCACTGGTATTCACCCAATATTTCTACGTGCCTTTTAAAACTGAATAAAGAGGACAGAAATTCTCCCCAGTGGGATAGGGGTAGAGAAGGAAGTGCTGTGTGGCATGTCGCTTCTGCAAATCTTCAGGTCCCACCATTGAGGCATTCGGTTTGACGAAGGACAGGGAGATTCTAGTAATGACCCATGCTCCCGGCATTCTGATTGTAGGACCAGGAAGTACAAATCACAACACAGAGTTGTATTATTAGACAATGAAAGGCTGACAGATCAAATTGCCCTCCAAATGCAGATCTGATGGAAATGTTAGCAAAGCTAAGGGCAACCTTATATACTGCCTATTTATGAATGTGGAGGTTGGGCCATTTCACCCCATTTGCTTCCTCCTCCTCCTGACAACCAGTAAGCCCATGGTCCCAATTATTTGAATTTTTTTTTAGCCTAATACAGTTTCTATCTGACCAATGTTATCAAGTCTCATGGCTATGAATGTTGATAAACACTGATGACTCAATTCCACCAGTTCCTGCGCTCACCTCTGCCATGAATTTCAGACCCTTACATCTGGTTGTCCACCCAGTATTTCTTCTTGGGGACCTATACCTTCAAGACAAGTATCCCCTCTTTATCTCTAGTCGTTCTATTTGCCATAAAATAGGTTTTGTCTGATGTTAATAAAACTATACTAATGTTCTTCTGATTAGTACTTGCCTGATATATTTTTTCCTAGTATTTGCCTGATATATTTGTCCAATCTTTTATGTTTTCATTTAAATTGAACATACATGCAGATAAGTGACATGACCATATAGCTCAACGAATCATCACAAAGTAAATACCCAGATAACAACCATGCAATCAAAAGACAGGATGTTGCCAGGACCCCAGAAGCTGCCCTTTATATTAATCTCAATCACTACGCCTGCTTTCATCTCTGAAGATGCACACTGCCCTGACTTCCAACGCTCTAGTTTAGTCTAACTTGCTTCTGAACATTATACAAGTGGCGTTTTTTTGTTTGTTTGTTTGTTTGTTTTTACTGTGCCTGATTTATTTGTTCAGCATTTTGTGTGGTTCATGCATGTAGTTATACCTTTATTTCCTTTGCCATGCACTTTGGAATATAAAGGAAAACTGTCTGATCATACTACCTCTTGTCCATTTTAGTGTTGATGGGCAGTTAAGTTTTTCCAAGTTTTGTGTTATTGCAAATAAAACTGAACATCCTTGTACATGTCTCTTAGTGAACATCATTGTGCATGTTTTGGCTTCATATGTGCATGCTTTTCTTTTGGGAACATACTGGGTCATGGTACAGGTGTTTATGCAACATTAGAAGATAATGTCAAACTGTTTTTAAAAGTGGTTCTATCCATGTACAATGGCACCAACAGTTTATCAGTTCCAGATATTACCCCTCCTCCCAAACTAGATATTGTTGGTTGTCTTATTTTAGGAATTCTGGAGGATATAGAATGGCATTGTATTGAGATTTTAAATGGTGGTGCCGTGTTTGCTAACGAGCCTAAACACATTTTTATCTTTATTGAACATTTTCATATCTTTCTTATAGGCATTTCAAATTACTTGCTCCCTTTTCTTTTGGTCTTCCATTTTAGTACCAATTTGTAGGAGCATTTTAAAATACTTTGGGTATCTTTTTCACTCTGTGGCTTCATGTTTTATTCTTTAGGTAGTACCTTCTGACAAATAAAAGTTTCTAATATAATGTGGTTTAATTTATCACTCTTTTTAGTTAGTGCTTAATATTTAAAAATTTTACTCATTTGCACCATAAAGATTTTCTTGTAAGTTTATCCTTTGGAACCATGCTGTGTTGCCTTTCAAATCTGGTTCTACAATCCACTTGGAACTGAGTATCATGCATGGAGTGAGGTAGGAGTCAAATTTCATTTTGTATTTCAAATCAATGCCATTCATTGAATCAACTCTTTTCCCTTGCTCGGTAGTGCCACCTTTGCCATACATCCAGATGCTGTATGGATATAGATTCATTCAGAACTTTCTAATGTTCAATTGCCCTATATGGCAATTCAACAAATACATCACTGTCTTAATTATAGTAATTTTATAATAAATCTTGATATCCAGTAGAGAAACTCCACCCACCGTCTTGTCTTCCTCAAGGCTGTCTTGGCAATTATCAGCCCTTTGTATTTCCATATAAATTTAAAATCAGCTTGAAAAGTACCACAACAAAAAAATTGCAATTTTGTTTGGGATTACACACTAAATGTATAGATGAAATTAGCATAATTCCATCTTTTCAATATTGAGTCTTTTTTTTTAATCCATGAACATAGTATTTCTCTCCATTTATTTTGCTTTTGTTTACTCTCACTAAAAATATTTTAGTGCTTTCTGTGCCTTCTCTATCTTTTGTTAGAATTTTTCTTGGATGGTTGATAAATTTGATGTTATTTTGAAATTTTTATATTTCTTTTTCTAACTGCTTATTGCTGACATAGACTTTTGTGTCTGTCTACATTAACCTCATGAGCAATAATCTCATCAAACTCACTTATTAATTCTAACTTATCTGCATTTGCATGCCAAAACCAGTACAGTTTAGACCCAATCATATTGTTTGTCAATTAAATTTTTTCTTTACTGATCTTGTATCTTTTAATCCTTTGTTATTTTAATGTACTGAATATAGTAATATAATACTTACTATTTATTATTTGGAATTTAATACTTAATACAGGATTTCTTGTCTTGAATTGATTTGCTAACCCTAGAGGAAATATCCTGCGGTTACCTTCATATTCCAAGTCCATAGGAGAGCAGGGCAATTGTGCCACCCTTCACAGGGGGTATTCTTTTTTCTTACTTCACACAAAGCAAGACCAAAGTAGACAATTTGACTTTTATTTTCAACCTAGATGTATTTCACAAATTGGGTGTCACTCCCCTGTTCCTTCTCATGATGTTGCCTCACTTGAGTCATGGATTCCTATAAAGAAGCCTTTGATCCAGCTTTTAGAACTTAAAGGCTCAAGGCTTTGCTAATGGTGCCTAGTCCCTAATCCAGGAACTCCATGAAGACACTTATGCCAAGGTTTAGGTAACCTCCAATTCCTGACATCAGGTGCTTTTCTGTTCTCTCCTGCAGGAAATTCCTTAGACTTAAAAGGGTGATGGTGGCGTGTGTATGGGAGCTATATGTGATCATTTCTATCTGTCATGTTATCTGAATCATTTTAGGATCTCAAGTTCTCCACATTACTGGACAATACTACCTGTATTATTCGCATAATTGGAAAATAAAGTAACATAGGTCTAAAAATAATTTTAAATGGAGTACTAGACATCAAAATATAATACACCATGAATGCAAATAGGTTAATATAAATATGCATGATCCAATTTATTAGCACCTTGCCATTGACTTCTAGAAGATGCTCTTTAACTATAACTAAAGTCCCTTTTGAAAACATGTTTTGTTATGCAAGATGTGACTGAACCAGCTAACCCCTTTCCAAAGATATTGACTGCTTTGAAGGGCTCATCCCCCACTGGATAGTAAATACCCTGAAAATAGGATCTTAATCTCAATCAGTCATCATTCATTAATTAGATTATAAGAAATTATTTGTTGAGCATATTTTGATATAAATCAATGATCTAGAGATTTGAAATTATGCTATCAAGTATTCTAAAAAAGAAATTTATATAATTTGTCTCACCTGAATATTATTTTTTGACATAAATATTCTTTTGGATGCGATATGAAAATATTTGAATGTTATCGTAACTTTTACTGGCATTTACTTTTTATGAGATTATCACATATATCTGATATGAATTATCTTTTTCTTATAAAAAGCATGCTGTAGTGCATGCATTTTATACAGCATTAAAAGCATTTCAAGATGAAGGACTGGGTGCTATTATTCTCAGCAATAGGCTCACAGAATCGTATAAAGACACTATTGAGAATTGATTTGAAAAATAAAAGCCATTTACCATATTGCCTGATAGCAACCCAATGACACAAATTCTATTTAAAATAGGTTTATAACTAGATTTCTTCCTAAATAGCTTGTTACTCCCATTTTAATCCTAAACAATTATAATAATTTAACTGGCTTTACAATATTTTATTTAAACGTCTTTTAACTTTTTTTTTTTTTGAAACACTTATATTTATGTTTACCATCCTTCCATTGCCAGGCTTCACTTTACTTAATGTGCTGTCTTTTACTACACTGAGAATATTGCAATGAACTAGATATTCAAAGTGCTTGTCATCAAGAAGCTTATACATCATTATCCTTTTTCACTTCATCCTCTGGTTCACAGTGTTTTCAAAGCAATGTTCCTTACAGAAACATTTGCTCCCCAACATGCATAGAGTGAATTTTAAAGGCATCTCAGCAGATGAGTAGTAAGCCACTTAACCAAAGTTGAAAAATGTCTTTGTTAGGATTAAATAAGGAAGGACAAAATAATTGAATTATGCGCATGTTTTGAACGAAAGGTATGGTGTTTATGCTCAGAATTCCATTAGAATAATTCAATGAGTTCTGTGAAATTGATATCAACATAGAATTTTCAGGAATGTTTGATATGTAAACAGAAGCAACCAGCCCTTTATTTAGACTGTTCCAAATCAGTATTTGAGTGACTAATAATTTAAAAGTTTTATTTTAAAAATGTAATAATTGTTCTTCATCCACTATTCAGGCCTTTACTTTATTATTTATTTTATTATTATTTTTTTTTAGGAAGAATTCTCTTAGCTATTTTGTTGTGAAAGGACTTTAAATATTCCTGCATTGGGAAGTAAGTTCTGTTTTTGTTTTAGTCTGATCCCATTTATCCTAGATATAAGATTTTATGTGTTTTTTTTTTCAAAAATAGTTCTTTAAGGTCAACTATCTTTCTATTTTTACTTATTTCTTCTCCGTTTTGTGGTATATTCAATTTTACTTGAATGTCAACAGCAGTTCTTGCAGAGCATGCACATGGAAAATTGTGAAGTCATTGAAATTTCTCTTTTTGTTCCCATTTAATTCCCATAATAGTATCAGTAGACTGTGCTACGGTTTTATTCTCAAAACCTACAGCAACTCTTTTATTACAATATAGGTCTGAAAAGTTATTTCATACATACCATGAACGATTAATTTTAATGTTTTAATTTCATGTAGACTATTTTTCACAGATTTAAGTAAGCTAAAAAACATTAATGCTTGTGAAATTTTAGTTAGTCTTTAGCAAGAAAGAAGAGTTTACTTTTGCATGATCAAATAACTTCCTCTCATAGAGAGGTAGCATGCATTTTAAATAACTATAAATCCCCATCAGCAGTGGTTCCACAATGATAAATAGGAACCAAAAGCTAGTAAGAGAGAAATTCAAAGACAGACTAGCATACTCAAGTCCTACTTTATTGTACTCGTCACAACCAGCTCCTTGTCAATCAGTCAGCATTGCTCCATTCTTTCCCCTCCTGCAGTCCCCTCCAGTTCTGCCCCTCAAAGCCTTTAAAAGATGTACACTGATAACACCACACAAAGAAATAATTTGATTAGTAGAATCTTGGGCTACTTTAATTTCTACTTGACATTCCCCTTAACTTAGAAGTCAAAGTTGCATCATATAAAGAAACTGTCACAAAACTCAATAACTTCCTGTCTCACCAGTTGCACCCCACTCTCATATAGAATACAGCAGTCACCCCCAAGACAAAGCAAAATGGAAGAGAAGTGTTCCATGATATTTAGAATCTTCATCCTTTTTTCTACTCCTTTATTATTCTGAATAGGCTAACACGAGAAAGGGAAAAAGAGACATATCTATCTTTTCCACTTTTAATATTCTTTATAGATTTTATTAACCTGGCTCAAGGTCTGAAAATAAGATAGTCTAATGCAATCTACTGTTAAGAGAGGAGCATAAAAAACATATCCTGAAGATGTCTGATCATTGAAAGCCATTCTGATTTGAGGAGCTGCCTAGTAGTGAAGAAGTGAAATTAAGTGTTCTGCACGTTCCAATTTCATTGCTACTTTTATTTATTTTCATATATTAGAAGCTCAGATAATTACTGTAACCTGTTGAATATTCATACGAAACTCGAGTTCCCTGTATAATGGCACACTTCAAAACTTGACAATGATGATGATGTTTTAGAATCTAATTTGGGAGATCATGTGCAAGACAAAAGATAGGCATACAAGAGTTACAGGAATTTGCATATATATTGTATGTATATTCAGCATTCTGACACACTTATAGGTATTAAAATTACATTAATGTGTTGAGAGGAATAATTCAAGCATTTGTGGTAGATTAGGGGATTCATAGGTTTAATAATAAAAAGCTTCTTGAAAAATGTTACCATAGAATGTTATCTATGTTTCCTTTGTTTGATATAATATTTTGAATATGGACTTGTATGTTGACTACCTCTTGAAAAATATGACAACTTTCTCATTATGCAAATATTTGAAGTACTTTTCAGAAGGCCAAAATATTCTGAAAAGATCAATAAATTAAAAGGAATACAACTAAACTAGAAAAAAATCAAAGAGAAAATGTATTACTTCCGCAATTGGCAGCAATTTACTCATGTTTAGCATGGAATTTTTGAATTACTGTGAGAAGGTGAACCTCAATTCACCTTATTTTAAAGTTATAGTAGCAATGTATACCTGACTATGAGTCAGGGGAAGACAGAAAAGGTAGAGTACACTCAACAAACACACTTCCACTTCAGCCGTACTTACAGTCATGTGGGACAGGAGGTTGAAAAATTTCGTTTGGGTTCACCACGCTTTCAGAGGCAAGTTTATTTGAAAGTGTGAAAAATGCCGTTTTTCTGCACAGTTGTATTTTGCATGGGGCTTACGGCACAGGTCTCATTCACAAATCTGCTGAACGCCGAGTGCTCTCTCTGAGTCTAGGGACTTGAGACAAACCTCATTAGCAAGTTGTCGAAAGTGAGGCAGTACTGCTCCTATATATTTTCTGGCTCTTTTCTGCCCACTGCTAGCATCAGGACTAAATAAGAAACATGGAAATTTTTCACATGCTGAAGGTTTTTTTTTTTTAACAATATCAACAATGCCCAAGTGAGGTTGTCGGCTAGTCTGCTCAGGGGTTCTTTGTTAGGGTGCTACCACTTGATCGTTGAGAGTATCAGTTTCCATTCCAGAAGCCTGGTGGTTTTTTAATGATGGAACACTTCAGAATGACATGGAAGACATTTTTAAAATGCATATACCCACGCCACACCCTTAAAGCATCTGGTCCAGTAGTTCTGTGGTAGTGTTTGGTCTTTTTTTTTTCCTCTCATTAAACTCACCAGAGAATGAAGATAACAGACCCCTGCTTAAGGACCACTGTTCTAGAAGAACTTTCCTGCTTTGATGTTTACCTGTTTCTGTTTTAAAGTTCTAACACCTTTATGTTGGCATGTTTCCAGTGTTAAACTAACAGCTGGATATTTCAGATTCCTTTCTAATAAAATACTTTTTATATGGATTTTAAAAATTCTTTTTCATTTTCAAAAATTATCTAAGCGTATCCGAGGAGAACAGACCTCAGTAGATTTTAATCTTTGATGGCTATAGGTAGAGATCAAATAGCTATTTTTAAACTCCTAAATATTTGCTTCCTGGATCTCCAAAGGTGAAATTTGCTATTTGTCTCAGAGACAGCCTCTTTCTTTGTTCTAGTAGGATTCACTGCAGTGAGTTATCTTAAATAAGTTTTATGAGTCAACAAACTATTAGTATCTACTTATTACCCTGGAGATAATTTCAGACATAGGCATAGTTCAGAGGCACAGTTTTAGCCTGGGAGGACTTTACATTGAAAATGCAAAAAATGATCCATTTGAGGAAGAGAATATGTTGGGAATTAAATTCATGGCCCACAAAAAATAAATGTTCAGATCCCAATCCCAGATTCTCTGGATGTGAACCCATTTGTAAACAGGACTTTTGAAGATGTTATTAGTCATGCTAAAAATAAACTAGTGTGAGCCTTAATCTAATATGTCTGAAGTCCTTTTAAGCAAAGGAAATTGGATACAGAAAGAAAAGCCATGGGGAGCAGGAAGACAGCAGAATCCAGAGGAGAATGGAAAAGACAGGTGGATTGCCTCGTGACAGAAAAGTGAAGAAACCCCAAACACTAGGAATGGCTATAGTGTACAATGACAGTGACTAAATGTACACACATTTAAAAACATCTTTGCACGAAGAAGAACGAAGGAATGTCAATATTGTGGGGTCTTGAAAATAGATAGTCATTCATATTTTAAAACTTCAACTTCGATGTGAGACTAAAGCAAAAAATGTTTATTTGGTACAAAATTTATATTTTGCCAAGTACATTTCCTAATTTAACTTATATGGACAATTTAACTGAACACGAAAAGTACATGGAACCTTGAATAGGGCATGGAATTCTGTAGGCCTGTCCAGGCTAGTGTGATGCGCTGAAAGGTCCCAGAGTGATTTGAACAGTGAATAAAGAAGTATTTGCAAAGTCCCCTTGGGGGCATGGGGAGAAAAGGGAAAAACTTCAACTTCCCCATTTGTAGAATTCCTGGTATTCTTGCAAGCAGTGAGGACAACCAAATCAATAGGTTGAGCCCTCAATTTTGGGGTTTGTCCCTATAAAACTTATCCCCTCAAAGGATAGGCTAAGCTTACTTAAAATTAGGCCTAAGAGTTACCCCTAGAGAACCTCTTTTGTTGCTCAGTTGTAAACTCTCTCTCTCTCAACCAACACAGCAAACAAACAAACTCACTGTCCTTCCCCTCTCTACCTGGGACATGATTCCCAGGGGTGTAAACCTCCCTGGCAACATGGGACAGAGATACTATAATGAGCTAGGACTCAGCATCAAGGGATTGAGAAAACCTTCTCAAACAAAAAGGGGAAGAGAGAAATGAGACAAAATTAAGTGTCAGTGGCTGAGAGATTTCAAACAGAGTTGAGAGATTATCCTGGAGGTTATTCTTATGCATTACATAGATATCCCCTTTTTAGTTTATGGTATATTAGAGTGACTAGAGAGAAGTACCTGAAGCTTTAGAGCTGTGTTCCAGTAGCCATGTTTCTTGAAGATGATTGTATGATATAGCTTTCTCAAGGAGACTGTGTGATTGTGAAAACCTTGTGCCTGGTGTTCCTTTTATCTATGGTATGGACAGATGAGTAAGAAATATGGATAAAGAAATAAATAAATAATAGGGGGAACAAAGGTTAAAATAAATTGAGTAGATTGAAATACTTGTGGTCAATGAAAGGGAAGGGTAAGGGGTATGGCATGTATGAGTTTTTTCTTTCTTCTTCCTTTTGCTGGAGAAATGCAAATGTTCAAAAATGATCATGGTGATGAACACACAACTATGTGATAATATTGTGAGCCATTAATTGTAACCATGTCAAGAATGTTTGTTCGTTGCTTATAATAAAAATATTAAAAAAAAAAAAAAGAAAGAAAGAAAAGAAACCCCAAAGATTGCTAGCCAGTAAGGACATACTGACCCCAGGAGGAAGCAAGTCTTCTAGCCTCTGAAACATAAGCCAATAAATTTCTGTTGTTAAGATAACCCATTGTATGGTATTTGTTTTAGCAGCAAGGAAACTAAGGGAGTATATATTTTATAGCAACTATTTTGAGGCCATTGCTGCTATGTACTAGATTTTATTTAGTGCAAATAAATTGACAATTTCAATTAATAGTCCAAAAGATAAGTTGGGGGATGGCCAGGTATGGGGAATGGGGCAGTGGGGCAGGAGGGCAGTGTGAAAAGAAGGAGAAAGGAACATTTTGTTGAGGACAGAATTACAATGGTCTTGTGTTTTGGTAACTACCAGTTTTGGAAACTGATTTCCAAAAACTCCCAGCCACGTATGACTTGTCCTTAGGTGCTCTTACTCAGTCTCCAGGTTTGTCCCAGCTGTTATAATGCTGATTCCAACCAGAGACGTGAGAATTAAGTCATATTGTGACCAGTTTTCTGTTGAAAATTATTCAGCAACCAGAAACGTATCTTCACCATTTAACCATCATGTTTATTCATTGCTCACTTTAAGTAATTGTATTTCTGGTAGAGGGAAATAGAGTATTTCATTTTAACTCTATTGTAATCATGATTCACCTGGTCCAGTCCCTTAAAATCCCAAGACCGCTAGCCACAAGCCAATTCTCACATTCTTGAATTTCTTCCCTTTATTATTTTCAAGGAGATACCCACTGCTAACAGTATTATAAAATCTTTCTTCATTTATACCGCACAACTGTTGGTATGTCTGGTACCAAAATTTTTTAAATATTTCTTTTCATAGCTCTAATAATTACAACTCCAATATGTTTCCCCTTTAGTCAACATTCTTCATAATAAAAGCTCAAACAAATTCTTCTGGCAAAGCACATTTCCATTTAATGGATAGAGATGAATGGGCACATCAGAATTAATAAAACCAGAATTCTTCTTGCTAGGTTATAGGACAAGGCTAGTAACACTCACAAATTAATATTTTCCTTCTATCATATAATAAAGGCTCTGATCACAGATAATAAGAGACAAGTATGCTTATACACCCATAAAACTCCAAGAATGTACTAGATAACTTGCAATATAAGATGAAACGTTCTTATTGCCCCAATCTTCTCCTCTTTATTCACTTTCTCTAGTGCTGCACCACTTTCACATACGTATTCAAAAACTTTGAATTTTTCAAAGCCTTGATTCTCTGGTCAATCCTTAAAGGGCTACATAATCTATATTTGTTGACTTTTTCTTCTTTCCAGTATCCCAATCCTATTGCCTTAGTTCAAAAGCCCTCATAACCTGCAAAGATGAGAAGTGGTTTAAGTCATGAGTCAGATTGCCCTAAAAGTGGTCTTTAATTTATTAATAATTACTTTCTCTGTATGACGTTGCACAAGTTGCTTCATCCCCCTAAACATCGTCTGGAAACGTTAATGACATTAATTACTTATAAGAATGATGAGACTCACAGAGATGTCATGAGGATTAAACAAGATAATATATAAAGAAGTTTAGCACACAGTTTGAATGCTATAAACACTCCATGAATAGTTACTAGTCCCACAGAATAAAAACAACATCGGCATTCAAGTCACCTGGACTATAACAATGAACTCCTGGCTACTACCAGAATTATTTTTGCAATATCTAAATCATTTACTTGAAAAATTGAAATACTTCAATTTTTTTCTGATCAATTTTATAACATTATTTTTAACCTTTTCCCTCTTGCCCCCAAAATATATTTCCCAGAATACGTACACACACATACATACTCGCTCTCTCTCTCTCACACACACAGACACCATAACATAAATAAAAATGTAAATTTATTACCAATCTTAACTGAGTTCAGTTATAGAATGGGCCTGGTGTCTTTCAAATGGAATGAATGCTCACGCACTTTCTCCCTTTCCCCTTCAACCCCCAGCCTCACCCACCACCACCACACTCCACGTCTTAACTCCAGTTCTAGTGCCCTCACTTTCTCCCTATATTGGTAAAGCATCCTTGTCTTGAGGACACACCAGATTTCCTCCTGTTTTGTTTATAGTCATTCCTGGACCACGTAATGACCAGTCCGTACTGTGCCAGAAGGACGGCTTTCCATGATCGGCCAGGTGTGGTATACATATCCTTGTGGCTGAAAAGGTGAGATATTCTGATTAACAGCCTCAAGAACTCAGGGAATGGCAGATGGGTAGGTCTCTTAAATGAAGGTATTTGCTTCTGTCAGTAAAAGGTAAAAATAGGGGAGGGAGGATCTCCCAGAAAAAAAATATCAGCATACAACAGATGATGATGATGAATGTGCTACATGCTGCATTTACGATTTTTAATATAGCAGCTAAAATATCAGCTCTTTCTCTATTACTCAAAAGGATGTGTGTGACGTTAGAAGGAAAATAATGAATCTGTTCCAACTTACTAAAGAGCGAGTGAGTGAGAACATTAATTGTGATCCTCCTCACAAATAAGTGTGCCATTGCATGACAGTTTCTGGTTGAAACTTCTGGAATTGGAGGATGAACTCCAAATCCTGACGTACGAAGTCCTTCAGGTTATATTGCAGCCTTCTATATTAATATCTCTTTTGACTATTCTCTAGCCTCCTTGGAACTCACCTCCTACACCAGCACATTCCATAACATCATACTCTCAGACCCTTCTGCAGTCCATCATAACTCCCTGATTTTTACATGTAATTTCTACCTGACACTGCACCTGACCCTTAGTAAATTCTCCATTAATATTGATTAAATAATTGTCATGACTACAGCACAGTCACAACTCAGTATGTGCAAGATGTTAACTGATTAAATGAATATTTGGGTGCCAGCGATAGAGAAGACAAGGAAGAAATCCTAGCAGAATGAAAATTCTGCAGAGTGGCCAGTCTATAAATTCATTATGCTACTCTTATATGCTTGCTAACAGAATGGTGTGTGCATAGGATCTGAAATGTAAACGGGCCTTGGGCCAAATTCCCTTGGGATCTAGCAATTGCTGACAACTACTGCTATTTATTGCCTTCTTAGGCTGAACCATAAAGGCTTGAAAATAGAGACAAGACATGTAGATTCAGGAATGCTTTAGTACAGCTCATTTTATTACCTATACTTTTGTATGTTTCCTTGTATCAAACACTTGTACATAATAATATAAAACATGCAAACATTTTAATCACCTTTCAATATTTTCATACTGCCATTAGCAAGGAATAAAGTAAAGCTATTCTGATGCAGTGAATATTTGGGGCAGTACACTGAAAGCCTCAGCTCTCCCTATAGTGGTGTGATGTCAAACTCAGCTATTCCTATTTCATTCTAGAACAATACTAGTTTGTTCTTCGTAAAAGTTCAGTTATTTACTTTAAAATCTAAAGGTGTGCATTTTCACTAATTTTAGTTTTGAGACGAGACTAAATTAATTTCCCTGGAATGAATGGAAATTTTCAGTTAAACCCAACTTAAGACTTGGATAATCTCCAAGGTTCTTAATTAAAAATTAATGGTCTCTCTTAAAATCGGTATAGTAGAAGCAGCAGCCATCTCAGCAATTCCTGACACTTGTGACATAATCTTCTCAACCCCTCTATAAATGTTAGGATTAGAAACAACTTTCTGCTTTCAAAGCTCTAAAAACTTCTTGGCATATGGATTCATTTTTTTAAATAGAATACTGAACTGAGACTCCTAAGCTCTTATATCAAATTCTGATTCTGCCTTTATCAAACTACAAGAACCAAGAGAAATAATTTGGCTCTTTTTCAGTGTTGATTTTTCATTTGCAACATGTAACACATGCTTTATTGTGTATCATATATTCTGTTTTATTTGTACCAAATTACTTGTTAATGTCTATATATATATATATATATAGAATATATATATTCTCCTATTCCTATCTCATTTGCATGTCCTCAGTGATAACCATTTTCAACTCTCTTAGCTGATTACTTTGGTATTTACTTCTATTTCTTCAGATAAATTATTTATATGGCTGAGTATGAATTTTCCTACTCAAGTAATTGTTTATTATTGTCCTTCTATGTTGCTTTATTTCTTACTCTGGCCTCACCACATTCACCCTTCTAATCATGATTAACTTGACCCCTTTTCCTTTCTGACAACATTTTGTTTAGAAATTATCGTTAGTTCTTAAAAAGTTTCCTTTGAGCCGAGGGATTTAGCAATTCATGAACATGACCTTTACTTGATAGAGATGATTAGACTTTATCAAGAAGCTAGGATTCTCAATATCGGTTTCTTTAAGACTTCCTTTTAGGCTACTCAAAATTCCCAGAGAAATCTCTAGCAATCTCCTATATGGCAGGTGAAGGCCCGGCTGCTTGTAGATTTGGGGGGGGGAAGAAGGCAGTGTGTCTTATCCCGTGGTATACTTATGTTCATTAAACACCTTGTTTTCAATAGGGTAGGAGCACCCTCATTGCTACCTGTTGTTTCTCAAACCAGATACCATCTGCCATACTCTTACCAGAGACTAAACATGCACATTTTGCAAGGGTAGAATAATGCAAAATGAGGAGCTGGGATTCCTAGTGTTTCTTACATGGTTTTAAAATAGTTCTTCAGTGTTTGTCCTTGTTTTCACCCCTACATTCTCAAAATGCCATTTTATGGCATAAAAATGATTTTTAAGTTTTTTCTAGATGGCCTAGGATTAATTTCCTTTTTAGGTTTGCTTTGTCATTTACTACGAATCTGTCAGTTTCCCATATTATTACTGCTGTCACCGTGTCTGTTCTACCTATTGTGATATGGTCATATAATTTTTAAATTCCTTTTCTATTGTTTTAGCAATGTTTTCACAAGAAATAATTATAGATGCATATTTTCAATATGCCACCTTGACCTGTAAGCCTTATAAATAAGGTATCATTTTTAAGAAATCGTTAAGGGTTTTGCTCTTTAGAAATGATTTGGATCTTAGTTCCAAAACAAAGTTTGAAAGAAATTTATTTAAGAGCCAGGAGTACATTGTCTACTATTAAAATTTAAGGATTTTACACCATATCTGCGTCAACTGACATTTGATTCTTCCAATAAATTAAAGATCACAGCATCACTCAGGCATCTAGAACTCACTATTTGAGTGGCAGTAATTGAGGAAGGGAACAAGAATAGTAGAACCATGAGAGACAAAAGCTGAAAGATGAAAATTAAAGATGAGAATTAGAGAAGGTAGAACAGGAAGGCAAATACCAAGGTGGTTGAAAGCCATAAAACAGGGAAAAATGAAAATGACAGAATTAGAAGCATAAGTATGAAGAGAGAGACTAGGGTCACAAGCACTAATTCTCCATAGGATAAAAAGCTCTAAAAGCAAAAAACTATATTAAAAGTGGGAACTGGGCAACTATAACTGAAATTACAACAATAATCTTCCAAAGAAATGCATCATACATCAACTTCCTTACACAAAGAGAGATGGCAACTTACTGACTGGGAGTTTTTTTTGTTTTTTTTTTTAAATGGGTAGCTAATACAACACCTTGTTTCTTTTATCGTTAAATATTTGAGATAAAGATAGTATTACAAAAACTAAATTAGAGGCAGGGAAATGCAAATGAAAAATGATAGTTAGTCTATGTTCGCTTATCATAATGGTAGTTCAGAAATGGAGAGAAGTTTTGAAATAATCCACAAAAGTAGCTACATTATATATGCTGAAAGATAATTATTTTTACTTAGAATAAACTAAATTTAACACATTAAATTCTGCTAAATGTATTGCATATTATAAAAATTCAAAAAGCAAGAGTAATTAGTATGCAGAGAGCATTAAAGTAAGTTAAGTTAACCCACGTTGATATTACAGTAAGTAACTTGATTAGATGGCATGCTACCTATTACCTTAATTATACTGCTTAATGATGTAATGCCAAAATTTCTGCTCCTTTATCAGTTGGAATACCTACACCACAATTATGCTATACAATACCTAAAACTGGTATCTTTCCTCAGTGGTACAATGCCTCCTGACAGTGTGATAACACGCCTCTGTGAGTTCTGGCAATCTGCCATAAAGAAATACTATTTGTGAAAATTTTTTTTAAAAAAGTCTCTTTCTGTGTCTATGTATATCTCAGTGCTCAAAAGCAGATACTCATTTACATATTCCTATGCCAAGCTGAAGCACTCACAGGCTGTTTTAAGGTTTGAACCTATAAAAAGATGCAAAGTATGGAAGGGACAAATATTTCAAAACACTGTGATTTTTGAAGTATTTCATGAAATAGAACTTGTCTGTTAGGGTGGGACCCTTTTGGTTTATGTCAGGATAAATTATGGAGGTTTGCCTTACAAAGTTGATTTATTTACAAATGAACTGCAAAGTACAGAGGAGTAGTAATAATTATTTTCTAACAGTGTGCAGAGGAAAAATGAGGGAGGACTTGGGGGGGGGAGAGAGAGAGAGAGGGAGAGAAATGACATTAGAAAATGTATCATGGAAATAGCATTTGAAAACTTGACAATGTTTCTTTGAAATCTGAATTTCACTCTGACTGGCCCTCCCCTCGCCAAATCTTATTCTGGCAAGGTGCTAAAAAAAAAAAAAAAATTAAAGTTTAAATTTCTTAATTTTTATTTTATTTCCTTTTCACTATGAAAATGTTCCAACATGAATGAGAGAGACTAATATAATGTAAAAGAAACATATCACCTGAGTTTAATGGTTAACATTTTGCCATATTTGCTTCATCACTCTTGTGTCTAAGGTAATTGAAAGCAGATCCGTAAACACCATGACATATTACCACTAAATAGTTCTGTATGAATGTTTAAAATATGAGAAAGGACGGGCCACGGTGCCTCAGCAGGCAGAGTTATCACCTGCCATGCTGGAGACCCAGGTTCGATTGCCAGTGCCTGCCCATGTGGGGAAAAAAAAGGAAATCTTTGTACCTAGCAGTGACTTTTGGTTTATATATCAAAATACTATATATTTTTAGCAACCTCTCCACAATATTTAACCTAGTAACTGTTATCTATTTCCCCTTAAAACTATCTGCTAATCTTTCTTTTCTAGTTCTTCTCCCTCCTTCCTTTTGACCATTCATTTCTATTCTCACTCATATATTCTCCTCCCCCATATACATTTTAATTATGTGATAAATCTGGATCTCATTTTCCAACATTGTTCATCGATCCATTTTATTCTAGTTATTCATAATCATTGGGGCAGCAAATGTTTTAAAAATATGACAAAAATACCATGGAAATTATCTCCCCTGAAAACCGCATAAGCAAATAATATTTCTGTGCAAAGCCCTGCATTACCCATTTTCCCAGGTGAATCATGCATGTCTATTTGCTTCAAATATACTGTAATACCTCTATTAATGCTAATCCTCAAACCAAAACACTCTTCCCTAAGCTACAGACCCCTATAAAGCAGCTTTCCTTATAGGCACCTCACTTGGAGATTGCATAGAAACATCAAATTGAGTGTTTCCACATCTGCATTCACCACCTTGTCCCCCAAACTTGCTCTGCTCTAGTGCTCCCACATCAGTGAATGGCGCCATCATACACACAGTCGCCCAAACCAGAAATGAGCATTCACATGTTCATCTTCCCTATTCCACATCCTTTTAGCCAATACATTGCCAGTGCCTGCCTTGTCGATGTATTTCAAATGCACGTACATCCCTCAGGTGGTGCTGTGCCTATCCATGTGCAGAACCACATCTCTTCTGGATTACAAGTTAACAAACTCCAAGTTCATGTCCACGGCCCTGTCCATCCACTCACCTTCTTCCCAAATTAACCTTGCTAGAAAGCCAACGTGCCCACCCTCATTCCACTTTTAAGTCTTCATTGATTCTCCAGAGCCTTCCAACACAATGCCTTCCATATGGGCTTTCCCCTACCTTCTTTCTCACCACTACAGCCACCTACCTGGCCTGCCTTCACCATCTCAGTGCTTTCAGTCCTTTGAACTGATGACTTCTTCTGTTTGGAATGCCCCCTCCTCTTTTCTAACCTCAGCATTCACTCTACTGACACCTGTTGTTGGAAACTCCCAGTCTATATCATGTGACCTCTTTTTACACTCTCTTGGATGGTTGGGCATACCTCTATCATAGCATCTAGCCCACTGCACTGTAATTATAGATTTTTCTTGACTGTCTTCTATAAACTATATCAAGTCCTTTGAGGGCAGAGACCATGAATTGTTGACATCCTTGCCCCTCTATGTAATCTAGTGCAAAGAACATTTAAGTATGTGGGATTATAATAAATGCTATGCAAAGTCAAGCCAACTGTTCCTTCATCTCATCCACATTTACTAAACCCATATTGATAAACAAAAGTAAAATTTCAATTTACAACTTTAAAATTAATAACTTTGGAAATACATAAAGCTTTTTTTTATATATAGGTAGCAGTAATATTCAATATTCTTTCATCAACAGTAACAAATATATCACATTATTTTGATTTGCTAAAGCTGCCAGAAGGCAGTATACCAGAAATGGGTTGGCTTTCACAATGGGGATCGTATTAGTCAGGGTTATTTAAGAGAAACAGAACCAACAGGAGAGATCTGTAAATATGAGATTTATGATGGTGTCTCACACAACCATGAGGATGATGCAAGAGTCCAAAATCTGCAGAGCAGGTCCTTGACAAAGTCCACAGGACAGGCTGGCCAGCTGAGGAAAAAGTGAAAATTCTCTTTTCCTTAAAAATCTTCAACTGATTGGATTCTCTCGTTACAGAAACACACCCTTAGTTGATCATAGATGTTATCAGCCACAGTTGCAATCAAATGACTGATGATTTAATAACCCAGCCTTCCAGTTTATCAACCAGCTACAAAATATCCTTGCCATAATTTAGGCCAGAGCTCACCTGACCAGACAAGTGGGCACCATCACCGGCCAAACTGACACCTGAACCGAACTATCACAGGGATTTATTGGTTTACAAATTTACTGTTCTATGGTTATAAAAATGTCCCAATTAAGGCATCAACAGGATATCTTTTCTGAGGAAAAGTTGGATAAGGATATTTTTCAAAAAAAAAAAAAAGATCCAAGCTTCCTCTGTCACATGGGAATGCACACGGCTGGCATCTGCTGATCTTTCCCAGATGTCATGGCCTTTAGGTTCTGGTTGTTTCAGTTTCTACAGGTCCTTGCTTGCTTCTCTGTACATTTTCTCTCTCTCCAAGCTCTCTCAGCTTTTCTGTCTTTTATCCTCTCATAAAGGACCCAGTAAAGGATTAAAACCCACCTCGAATGGGATGGGTCCATCTCAACTGAAATAACCTACACATATTTTCCAATTATAAATCTAAGACAAGCTTATTATAGAAAAGTCAGAAAACATAAAAATATAAAGGCTACAAATTATTAAAATAAGATCAACCAGAGATAATAACTATGAAAATACACAGCCAAACAGAATATGCGGACTCAATTTTACACCTAGATTTCTTTGTACTTTACAGTATCAATACATATTCTTCTGTTGTGGTATTGAATAGTTGTAAGGACACATAATAATTAAGTTAGCCATTAACCCTACCAGAAATGTTTCTTAAGTGCGACTTGTAGAACATAATTGAATAACATGGCATAGGGCACAATAAAATATATTTATAAAAGTAAATACTCTTGCCATTTTCTCCCACTGAAAATATTTTCCTTCACTGAATGCAATTAGAAATTCTTTAGAAAATAATTGCCATCATTACTTCCTGAAGCTCATTTATAATCATGCAACAATAAAAAAAATTTTAATGCATGGGAGAAAAAGTTATACAAGAAAAACAGATAGTAGATAGTTAACAGTACTCTAAATGAGTTTTAATCTAAAGCAATCCAAATTACTAAAAAAAAATCACTGTAACACCCATATCATGTATTTGTACAGTGCACATGACTTCTAAAAACATAACATAAGAAACAAGAAGGAAAGAGAAAATTGCCTCTCTCCTTAAAAGAGTATTTTAAACATCTGGCTAGAAATTAAGAATAATTTAGTAAAATTGATGTGCCCTTAAAGAATGAATCAAATTGTTTTGAAATCATATTCTGATTTTTTTTTTCTTGTGACAAAGAAATCATCATAAATTAATAGAGTTGTAAGCACTGGGGAGGAACATCCTGTCCCTATGTATAATCATTTTTTTTAGATAAAACTATGGCAAACTAAGTTTAGATGTGATTATTCAAATGGTAAACACCAGCAAGGGAGATATGCCAGGCTAGGAAAGAAACTATTGAGGAAAATTGCTTGTGCTACCAAAGACAGAGAAAGCAACTTAGAATATGTCGTGTGCCAGAGATGAGACTTAAAAATGAAATACACCTTCAAGCATAACTTACAATAAATAGTCTGTGTTCTTGCTGAAGGACTCAGGAGGAATATTACCGTAACAAATTGCTGTATTTAATTCTTGGATAGCAGCCAGGTGTAGGTCGGACATGAAATTTTTCTATTAAAATAACCACTAGTAAGGGAAAAACAGGCCCTCGTGCCTAGAGACACACAAATACACATTTCATACTGCATGCAACCCGGCGGTCATTATTTCATGGTGACCAGACAAGGTGACGTATAACAAAAAGCATCCTGGGTCTCTTGACCAGTGAGTGATAAGAGCAGGTGCCTACGATTACTGACACTGCTGTCACAGATATTTCCCCATGAACTCTGTTCTCCTGTCTTGGGACATCACATTTTAGAGAGTTTGGGGGACTTTAGCAGCCCAGAGCAGCATGCAAATTTCAGGGCGAACAGTGTGCTGCCTCCCAGGGAAACCAATGGATTCCAATCCTAAGTAGGCAACTGTTTCTAGCAACCCTCCTCCCATTACAAGGCACTCTCCTGAGAGTTAATTCAAAGAGACTTCAGGAGCTACGTAGTGACTAAAGATGGAAATCAGAGTGATTCAACAACTGCCTCTCTTTTCAGGTCTTTTTTTATTTTCCTGTTTAAATGGAGATGATTTTGTTGGATTAAATAGTATAGGAAGCAATCTGCTGCTGTCACCTGCAGTACTTTGCTAGATTAATGACTATCAACAGCTAATACACTGGTGTTCATTAGAGTAATATTAGGTATTACAAATAAAAGAGGATGAAGCATTAAAATATATCCTTGTGGCATCAATCTCTGTCTTTGTCTTAGGAAAGTATCATTTAGCTGACTAACTGATGCTGGAGTTTATATAAACACGAACACGTTAGAAAGAACTTGAAATTCCCAGAGCTTTGATAACTCCAGGGATGGAGCGCATCTTCTCAGCCCTAAACTATCATCATAAACCAAAAACATTCCAGCCAATTCTAAAGAACACCTCGGGTATTATATAACATTCTACAGAGGTTCCATGTACTAGGGTAACTTTGCAGAATCCTACAACCTCCAGATGGGTCCCTGGTCCAGATAAGTCCTGAGACCTAGAGGACCCTGCCTCTTCAGAACATCAGCTCATTCCATCTCCCTACCCCAAACTATTGACAGCCCCTTCCAACATGAAAAAGTTCGAATGGCCATAGTCCAAATACTATGAGTGGGATAGAAAGATCAAAGGTGATGGTGGAGTTATACAGAGGCGGAGGGTTTAACAAACAAATATGATTGCTGAATCATTCAATTGATATTTCTTTTAGTCTCCAGTATCTTAGAGCAGCTAGAAGTAAAAACCTAAAATAATGGAATTGTAACCTATGCCAAAACTCTGAAATCTGTTCTACAACTAATTGTTGTACTGCGCTTTGAAATTTTTTCTTTTTTATATGTTATTTTTTACAAAAAAGTTGATTGTGATGATAAGAAAATATTTATTCCTTCTAGCCTCCAATGTTCTGGAGCAGCTAGAAGGAAAAATCTGAGATGATGGTATGATAGCCCATGACAAATTCTGTCATCTGTCCTGTAACTGCTTGTTGAAGAGTACTTTAAAAACTATTGCTTTTTCCTTTTTTGGCTTTGTATATATATTATACCCAAAAAAGATTAAAAGAAAAAAAAAAAGCATCACCACACAAGAAAGGCAATTACACACACACCCCTTCACAGCTGCTCGCAGAGATTTACTGTACAATATGGTAGTCATATTTGTTTATCCCTTGAATGTCAACAGAGCCCCATGATTAAATCAAAGTTTAATCAAACTGCAAACCAGCAGCCCGTGACCTAACGGCAGCCTTGGGCAGTGTTTTGTTTGATCTTCGTTGTTTTTAATCACTCGCCAGTTTCTAAAATAATCATAAGAGTTCACCTCAAAAATCCCCAATTCCAGCTTCTCACCAACAAATCTGAAGATCCGGGCATACTAGGGCCACAGGCCCAATTCTCGGCTGGAACACCACACTTTTCGAGAGGGCTCCGCATCTTCCACCTCGGCACAACCCCTCACTCCTGAACGTGTCACACGGCAGGTGCAATTTATCATCGGACCAGCCCTATGACCCTGACCATTCAACTCACTGATATTATCTGTCTGACCTCTAAAGCAAAGTCCTAAGGCCCTGCCCTAACTGCTCATTTGTACTTATGCCACCCACACAAGGCAGTGCTTTATCAGGCAGCAGCTGGGGGGTGTTTAGTTGATCTTGATTGCTGAGGCCTAAAAATGATTTTAAAAGAATAATTTACGCTCTTGGACGAATCAGACACATTTGATTCTAACTTTAAGCGTTCTCATTCTAGACAGGTTGATATAGCTTGCTGATCTCAACAATTCTCTTGGTTAGAGTTGGGAGGGTTAAACAATTTAGAAAAAATATGCTTCCCAAAGGGAAGATGCCAGTTTGATGACCAGTGGGCTAAGAAGGAAGGCGTTACTGGTGCAGTGACAAGGCCTGCCCTACTGTCACACTGGGCCACCCTTGACGTTCAGCCACCCCAGTCTCATCAAGACTTATTTTTTAATTCCTCTAATATTCACCTTGAGCTCTTTACACTCTATAGGTATATAGATATACACTCTTCTAGTGTATATCTTTATCTTCCTCTCCATCTCCTCTGGGTGATTTCTCCTCATCCTTCAGTTCTCAGCTTGAATACCCATTGAGAAGCAGCACACACATGCCATGCATTCCCCCCAAACTAATCACATCATCCCATTTTGTTTTCTTCACAGCATGTACAATCTTTTGAAAGTGCTATATTTATGAATTTGTTCACCTAATTACTAGGTACGGTCCCTTAGAAGAATATAAGGTCCATGAAAACAACAATCTCGCATGTAGCAATGCTCATTAAAGAGTAAATGAATGTACAGAAGAATGAATGAATGAATGACCTGGTTCACTCTGGCATCAAAATGATCTCATGGTGGTCTGTAGAGTCAGAGAAGGGCCTATAATCCAATTTTTTAAAGGTTCATATTTATTAACTCTGTAGATCTTAGAATCAGATCAGGCATTAGACCAATTAGCAATAAAATTAGACTTTTATTACTCAATATCCTGGTTGTTGAACTGCTTATTAATAGTCTGCGATAAGATAGGAAGTTTGCACCAGAAAATGGATCTATACACTGCTTCCTTCTTTCAGAAAGTCATGCTATGAGTAATTGTCAGTTTAGTTCAATGGCATACATAGTGATGCCATTCATTTATATCCTGGCACGATCTCCTTATGACATCATGCAGTAGGGGGTTACAGACTGACATCCAACCAAGGGCCATTTTCTGAGTAGCACAGGTCAAGAATTATTTTAAAAAAATATACATACACATATATACATGTATATACACACACGTATATACACACACATACACACACATACACACATACACACACACATATATACACATGCACGTATATACACACACATACACACATACACACATATATATACACACATTTATACACACACACATATATGCACACATATATATGCACACACATATATATGCACACACATATACATACACACACATATACATACACACACATATACATATATACAAATATATATATGAATAATGAGGTAGATGTCATGAGAGGAAATATCTCCACAATGAGGGAAAGGATAGTATATGACAATATGTTATTTTTGGAACTGACTACACTTCCTAGGAAAAAAGCCCTTTCTTGGAAGGGAAGGTAAACCATTGAGAGGTTGGGATAAAGAAAGGGGTGTGGAAAGAGGAAGAGGACACACTTAGCAAATATACAAGAGGGTACTCAACTACAGCAAATAATAAAATTAAAGGAATTTTATTTAAATTGCGATAATTGTCAGGAGCCATATAATTAGCAATTTTGTGGCTTTTAGAGAAAAGCAGTGTCTGAATAACAGTTACAGAGGCGGTCTGAAACATATTTTCCATGTTCATTCTTGAAAAAGTAATCAGATTATTTCACATGCTTTAAGAGACTCCAAAAATTTTTATTTCAATTACAATTGAAAACAAAAATTTCTGGTGGAATTATAATTAAGCTGAACATATTCTTTTTCAGCTAGCTGTGTCTTCTTAAAGTCACTTGGCTCTATTATAGCAGAATAAGTATGTGTAAAAGTAAGGATGATGTCATTGTTTTGAACCTATCAATGAACTACTTTTCCATTTGAAAATTCTTCAAAGTGACCTACAGACGTGACAGAGGTCTAAAAAAATGAAACTTTATTTTCTTTCCATTTTGTGTGTATACTAGTTTTCTGGATAGCTATAAGAATATTTTCTACAGGTAAATGTTCTCAGAGATCAGAGAACCAATAAAGAGGAATTAGAGAAAAACTAGCTTAGATGGGGACATTTCCAAATGTAAGTAATAATTGAATTAGGGTGCAATCAAATAGACTTTTAAAAGTCAATTTCTTTTTGAGAAACAGACTATCTGTCTTGGTGAATTCTCCTTTAAACATTAAAAGCCAGCTTCCGGATAAGTCTGATCCATTCATTCACTGGCCACTAAATGGCATTGATGAATTACCCTTTCTAATCATCAGAATTGGCCATGATAAATCTCTTGACTTCTGCCTTTGCAAAGCGATTGGATTTGGTGAAGTAGCTGCTGTCCGAACCACATCCTTAGAGGTGTAAGCAATCTAACTTTCTACCGCTGAAATTTTTTTCTTTATTGCAAATGCTGATGAAACCAAAGCCACATTTGGATTTCAGAAAGTTGATTTAATTATGCCCCCTGAATATACCAGACCCCAGGTAGCCACCTTAAAACATACTTTCCACTGATCACAAGACTGTTAAGCGAAAACGTGGATTATTCAAAGCAAATTCCATCTCATTATTGGAAAGTAATTGCAAGGATTCCTGTGCTATTGTCAGTCTGCAGGGCTGCCAGTTTAATGTCAGATAGCTTAGAACAACAGAAACGTACTGTGTCATAATTCTTGAGTCTAGAAGTTCAGTTCTGTCTCCAAAATCTGTAGGCTTATGGCAGTACCTTGCCAACAATCTGAGGAGTAACTCTGTCTCTTCCTCCATTGTGTGGTCATCTTTTCTCTCCCTCTAGCTGTTCCCAATTCTCTGCTTCTGATAAGGATACTTGTTCATATTTGACTAGGGCCCACCCCAATCCAATTTGCCCTCATCTTAACTAATAACATCTCCAAAGATCTTTGTTTCCAAATAGGCTCACATTCATGGCACCTAGGGTTAAGACTTGAATGGTCTTTTGGAGGGGGGAAGGTGGGGGGAAGGTTTGCCTTTCAATACTAACAATTATTTTATCTGTTACACAAGTGTCTTCAACTCTGAATTAAGAAGAGAGTTTAAGTACAATATAAATTCACACTTTCTCTTCCTTTGCCATCTTCAAAATACATTTATTGCAAGCTTTTTGTTTCATCCTGTGCCCCGATGTATCAACAGGAGAAAATCTGTGCAGATCTGAATAAGGCAGAGCAACTACCCCTTGATTTACATGATGAGATGGACTCAGACAAAACAAAGCTATAACACTGCTCACCTTGCAATGGTCAGCAATGATAACTGGTGCATTGATTTGATTCAGTTTTCAAGTCCTGTTGGTTTTGTTTGGCTCCTTTGCGGGCTGGTTTCAGTTAGTGGATGAATATGGAATTGGAACCTAGCAGTAGTAAGATAAATTGCTATACTAGGGAGTCATTATCTTTCTCCACTGGAACTAATGGGCAGTAGCCACAGGGACTCAAGATAACACTCAACCAACCATTGTCATGGTCAAAGAATGCTTAAGAAATGTGAATTGCTAGCCCTTTATAAAATTAAGAGACTACAGAATTCCTCTGACATAAGCAGAAATGGCAGCATAGCTTTTGGATTAGAGCAAGGTTCAGTTTTAGATATTTATATTTTAGGTGAATAGAATTAAAATAGATGTTTCTTAAATACATAAGGTTCACTTTTTTTTCTACATGGCACAGTCTTTAACTGCACATGTTTAAACATCTGTAATTAATATCTTTCATTTCTAACAGATTCTGATTATAAAAACAGAAATAACATATTTTTCCTATTCTTGCAAAAATATCAAATGTAATTTTTCTTGAAAAAAATGCTGTGTTTATATTGTACTTTACACAACTGGACAGGGACGTATGTTTTATGCAATCTCAAGAAAAGTTCTTAGCTAAATAAAAGGTAAATGAAACAGGCTCCAGGTTTCGATGGCATTCTCAGAAGTCTGGACAGGTTCTTCGATTATACTTCTTTAAAAAGGACAAAATAAGTAAATGCAAGAGAGAACATTTTTCCTTTGGCCAAATGTAGAGCTGCTTCTGTTTCTGTGAAGGCATTTTATGTTTGCCTTTTCTTTCCTGTAAGTGTGTGGATGTGTGAGGGAGGGAGTGTGTTGGTTATATAGTTTTGATTTAAATCACAGTGGCTAGCAGCAGACTTGGTTTTATATATGAATGGCCCCAGCAGGTGATGAATTGTTTTTGACTTTCATCATTTGTCAATAAATAAGAAAAGGCAAGAGATTTATCAAGTATGTAAAAAACACTGGTGATATTCTCTATCAAGTAAGATAAAATTTCATAAACCAGCATCTGAAAAAAAAAAAAAATGCATGCAATCACTTGCCTCCCTTTTATAGGTTGTAAATGCCAGGACTCTAGTCTTTCAAAATGGGAGTGGATTGTGGGGAGATAGCTGTCCAGAGTCCAGGTAGTGCCTCTGCCATTTGCAGAACTGAGTGGTCATCCTTGCATGTGTCTCCCTGTCATCTTTTTACTAAACACCTAGCTGTGCTCAATAGTGAAATGGATTCTAATTGCTTCACAGCAGGGCAAGTGATTTAACCTGAAGCAAAGCAATAGTTTTTACTTGCAATTGCCAACACCTTTCACACTGATTCCCTTTTACCTCAGGAGAGAAAAAAAAAAATCACCACCTTGAAAAACAGATGAAACTTTACCAAAATTATCACAGTACTTTTTTTTTTTTAGTACTTAGTCACTAAGAACAGGAATACAGGAAGATAGGCCCATCTGAAGACAAGAAAATGTCATAACCAGAAAGGGCCTTATTAATGACTCAGTTCAGTGTTTACTCTTACACATGCAATGATGGTTTATATTTAATTCATTCATTGACAATCTAGAGACTTCCAAAAGTTGTGTGGTGGTAAGTTATACTAACTTTGAATGAAAGTAAAGCCTTGTTTGAAACAAAAAAAAGCTCATTACTTTGGATTTCTCTCTTCAGATATATACTAGGACCTTTTAAGAACTGGTCACTGGGGTGGATCGCAGGGGGTGGAGAAATGAACCACACCTGGCTTGGGTCTCAGAGCTCACAGTCTCATCAATGTCACGCAAGGGACCAAATGTCTGACTGGCACCAAAACAGGAGGAAATGATATTAAATATTAACTCTCTTTTTTTTTTTTAAATATGGAATACTTACACGAATTTGCATGTCATCCTTGTGCAGGGGCCATGCTAATCTTCTCTGTATTGTTCCAATTTTAGTATATGTGTTACTGAAGCGGGCACTTACATATTAACTCTCGTCTTAATTTGGATCAATTTGATGTTCTCCTAACCTTGAACTTCCAAAGGAATTCTCATATTTTAGAAATTGTGTTCTTTGGCTTTCTGTTTGAGTTCACATCATCTCTCCATTTTCCCCATCTTCTCTCCCTTTTCCCAGTACTTCTATGACTGATGCATGAGAAACTGGCAAAGACCTAATTACAAGGAATGAAATTGTTTCCCGTGCAGCGTCAGGATAATATGATGAACTGGAGCTCTTCTCAATCCATGTGAATAGGATGACCAGAAAATCTGGCCCTTAGTGAAGATTGTGAGAACCTCTCATTCCTCACTCTTCCCTCCACCCAATGAAGTCTTTGAATATCTTTAATGATGTTTCAGAATTAAAAGATTGCCAACCCCACTGAAACATTCTTTTGTCAGACTGAATCCTACTCCGTACCCTTCAGAACAGGAACTTAAATAATTATCAGTACAGAAACATTTTACTTAAGAATAAGCCAGTTACGTGAAAGCACAACAACTAACCCATATACCCAAACACAGCCTTACTTCCAACCTCTGGCTAGAATCCTTTGAAAACACACACCTTGACATAAGCCACATATGAATTAATCACTGTATGCTATTATAATGCAATTGCATCTCTCCCAGGCCCTTTTCCACTCCTGGTTGATAAGAATCTCTAATGTGCTGTTGTAAATGTTTCATTTCTATGCTTAGTCTAAATAAGAAATAGCATTTATGTCTATTAGCATCCACAGAAACATTTGTCAACAACTTGGAGAATGACATAACTTTAAGTGCACCCATCTGGGAGACTTTCCAAGTTGGGAGATAATCAAATTGGCAAAGACTCTAGGAAGCCCATTCAAATACACTACACATGACACAATTTTTGGACTTCTTTTATATTTCCATGCATTAGATTTGGAAGAGCAGGAGACGAGATCGAAAAAAGAAATAAAGAAATTATGAAATAAAATAAAAGCAGGTCTAGAAAGTTCTGATAGGACAGCTATGGTAAAATGCAGAGCAAGGGAGAGAGCAGGACAAATGTATTTTTTGTAACTCACCGCTGAGCCTGGCCCATTCTACTGAAGGGAAAAAGAAGCTATCACAAAACTGTTTGGATTCTACCTTTAAATCTGATCATTTTCTATCAAGGACTCTCCAGGAAAGTTAACATGTTCATTCCCCTCACACAGAATCAGAGAACATATGTGATATTTTCTTTTTAAAACTTGAAATATTTTTGAGTTCTGGGTTCTGTCCCCAATAACATATCCTATTTTCTTTTTCAAGTGCAAGTGGCTACTGATGAACTGTTTTGGACTTTTTCCTCCTTATCTGCTCTACTCATATCATCTTGGTATATGTAACAAAGCCACATGAGTTTTCTCCACATTTTTTTGCTGCTGTTTTTAGTAAATACATAATGTCTTCTGGAATGCAGAAGTTCTTAATGGAATTAGTAAATATAGATCTCTTTTGTCTCATTGGTGCTGAGAGATCTGTAACTCAGACTTGCATTTATTTAACACATTAAACATGTCCTTTACATGATGTAGAATTTAATTTCTAAACAGAATTCAATGACAGAAAATTGTCAGTGAAACTGCTAATAATTATCAAGTAAACTGAGATTGGCACTCTGTCAAACACATCACCCAAGATAAACAGGTACAAAGAGAAATATCTGTCGTTAATACTCATTGCTTCAAATCTTAAACAGGCAAGTTTGTTTTATTTAAGAATATTAATTTTTCTATTGTCTTAGAATTCTTAAACATTAGGAATCACACTATTCTAAATTAGGCACTAGGAAATCACACAATCTTTCCCCATTCCCAACACTCATTTATAATCCCATGCACCGACTTTATAATAACAAGATTTTCAAGTTATCTTTAAAGATAAAGTCACTATTTGGGGTAGTTTATCACAGGTTAATTATATGTTTTAGTATTTTTCATAAAAATATATAACACATGAATGACATCAATAGTCCAATAGTTAAGACTGAGTCTCGGACTGATTGCTTTGGATCCAATCCCAGCTCTGTCACTTACTGGTTGTAGGATCACGATAAGCTGCTTAACCTTAGCTTGTTCATCTGTAAAACTGGAATAGGAATAGACTCACAGGGTTATTATTAGAATTAAATTGGTTAAAATGTGCAAAGCATTTTGAACAGAGTCTGAAAAGGTTAGGTAAGTGTTTGCTTTGATCATCATCACCACCGTTCCAATGGAGATGTCTAGCAAGCAACCTTTACAAAGTTTGGAATAAATCCAAAGTAATGCTTTTTCCTAACTTGCAAAAGAACTGATATATAGTAATGGCACTACATAAAACATAAAAAATTATTTGTAGCCTATGATTCCACTGGCTTTCCAGCTTCCAAAATAGAGCAGTAGCTCCTCTCGTAATTTGAAAATAATTTTTCAGTACCTTGGAAAAAATAAATAAAAATAACTCTTCATTCTATATATTTTTCTATACTGTCCAAAACTGTTCCTAAATGCAAATGTTGAAATGTAAGTAACCATTTAGAATGCAGTGATATTCTGTGTATGTATGTGTGTGTGTTTCTTATTAATCTGAATTATTCCAAATTAAAAAAATACACTCTTCATTTGCGATTAAATTTTCCACATGCTCTTCCTGCCAAAGAACTATTCTGATATCATTTTAGTGTTGGAAACTACCATAGAGGTAATCTATTCAAATGGCTGGCTTGTGGGTAGAAATTGCGCTGAAACCCAGGTATCTTTGTTTACAGTGTCCATCTGGTTTGTTTCAGTATGACAGATATCTAGTACACATTGCGCCGTGTACCAAACCTAGTACTAGAATGATGGGGGATGAAAGATAACTCAACTCTTCCTGCCCATTGTAGGAGAAGGTGCCTATAGGGCAGTGGTCCTGAGGTTGGTCAATAATGCATGCCTGTCCATCTGGCCCTGCTGGACACCACTGTTGCCTTCCTCTGCCACTCCACACCCCACCCCGCTTATTTAGCAAAGGAAATAACTGGCTTTGAGTGAGGTTTTTCCATCTGAACACTAGGATTAACCGTTTATTACCAAATATTTGATGTTTCTTTGGAAAAGAAAAGCGCACATTGACTCTTGACCATTATGCCCAAGTGTAACAAAATCAATATAGAATTTCCTGATGTGAAAGATTTTCTTAGAGGATTTTTGTACCAGGGATATTTTACCACATCCCTGTCCCAGTTTACTTCTATTTTTTTTTTTATTGAAAGATAGAATACCTGTTTATCTTTAAAACAGAGTTAAGAAACCTAATCTGTTAGTTCCCACCAGAAAAAATGTTGACAAATATAAAAATGCAAACAAAAACAAAAACCTTCGATGGACACCACACCTTCTGCATAAAAGGATTTCATAATTATTCCCATAATTTAACTCAAAAGTATATGGTCCATACTCCTTTTAAATAACAAGCAACTTAGATTTTTTTGGCACAAATTATATAAAGCGTTTCACTTTATTTTTTTAATTTTTGGCAAAGAACTTGCAACAAATCAATTAATTGTTAATAAAATGTTATGTCTACTTACGATACATTTCTTCTAATCCTGTTCTTTGTGCAGTGTTATGTTCTTATGATTATCAACAATTTTTGAAAATTATATGTGACTTACCTCATCTAAGGGGACTAATATGTTTTTTCTTCTAAATCATGTCTTCATATTTTGATAAGAAGTCTCACATGGAAAAATTTATGTACCTAAATATAGAAAAAAATACATCTAGATTAATAACAGATGTCTGCATCTAACAGTTATGTACAAGACTAGCAATTTCCTAAAAGATTTAACTAAGAACACATCTAGTTAAAAGATCTCTTAGCATCCCTCCATCTTCCAAATTGTTAACATTTTCCAACTCTTTTGGATAACTTCATCAATTTTATTTCTCATATTGTACCAATTCTTGTATCTTTAAAATATAACAATGTTAATAACAATGATAATTATTATTTAAAATTGTAGATTCCAGAGGATAAAAGTTCACAAACTATTTTCAATTCTATGCCAAAATTATTCTCAGCAGTTCATGTTCTCTTCTTGTGAGAAGAATGAATGCAGATTATAGGAAAAGACCATGGGAAACCGCAAACGGGGTCACAGAAATGTTTTCAGAGCTAAATGGAAATTAGAGATTGATATAGCAAGCCCATCTCATTCATTTTACAAAACTTGAAAAGATGCTCCAGTGAAAGGAATGACTTGGCCAAAGGCACAAGGCAAATAAAACACTGAGCTGGAAACAGAACTATGATTTCTTGATACCCTGGGCAAGAGTTATCTTTTCATTTGCTGGTGTCCTTTTGTCTTTATCAGTAGACTCCAATTCACAAGACAACATGACTCGTCCTTACTTTCCACCACTGCATCCCCAGGGCTTAGCACATTTCTTTGGTACATTGTATATGTTTAATGAGTGAGTGTAGAAATAAAAATACTAAAGAGAAAAGCAACAAATGGCCATTTAACATGGGTGGAAATACACTTTGCTAAGTAGCAGCCGCTATTAGTTTCACCACATCTGGATGCTAACTTTAATTTGAATTCTTGATGCATACCTGCACTGCTTATTACTAGCCTATAGGTTCAATAATGATATTTAGCATCGTAGTATTTCAGGCAGTTCACCTAACACCATCAAACACAAATATTCAGTTGTTCTTTTTCCATTTCCAACTCTAGCCTCTCCATTCATAATTACCCCTTCTGTGATACTCTTTCTTTCTAAGACTTTGATTGTTCAGCTTTCAAAAACTGAGTCACAGATCTGTCTGGACTTTAATTGACCCTGAATATATTAGTTTTCTAGAAATAATCTGGAAGAATCATTGATAGGAAAGAATGTGTGTCCTATAACAAATCGCTTACTTTATTGATATTCATAAACTAATCAGAAATGCTTGCTGAACCTTAGATAAATGTGGTAAGGCTTTGCAGCTAATGCTGCAGGATATGGTACGGGTGGGACAAGGAGGTAAGCACACATTAATTTTCAGGGACACTTGTTACATTTTCCATTGCTTCTCTGTTTTATCTGCATGGCTTGGGTCTTCTGATTCTCTCTCTTTTTGTGTGCGGATAATTGCTTTGTTGTTAGTGCTTTGACACTGAGTGACAGTGCCTTTGGGCGGTTGACAGCCAAATCTATTGGCAGACGATAGTCCTCATACAAGGAGAGGTGATTTCTTTCTGCCTAGTGACAGTAAGGGTCTCTTAGTTGACAGAGGAGGTCTTATCCTTCTCAGGAGAGAGACAAAAGCAGAAGTGGGGGGAGCGAGATTTCTGCCAGAATAAAAACATCTATTTAATTCTGCTACAGAGAGAAATACAACAGGCAGTGCATATAATGACTGCAAGTTAACAAATCATTTCATTTGCGTGTGTTGCCTATAGAAAATTTTATCGCTTAGTAAGCCATCAAGGTCTCCATATCATTCTTTTAGAAATACTGACAACCAAAACTAAACTCATTTGTTCAATGGAGTTTATTAAAAGGAGACAAGCAGTAACAGAACATAGAAAGGACATAAATGCGATTTTGATATATTTCCTATCGCTGAATTAAAGTCTATGTATGTGAGGGAAAATGTCCCTAAAAATGTTTAGCAGAATTGGTTCCAAATTGTGAAAAAATAATTTTTGCAAGGTGATTTGGAGGTAGAAGCCAGGGGATTCAGTTCACTATTGATAATTCACAATTTGAAAATTGAAGAGTTTGAAGTAAAAAGCATCTTCTTGCCTTCCTTAAGAAAAGGTATTCACCATCTGAAGCCACAACCATAAAATGGACAACAGATCACAACTGTGAAGTCAGGAGTGAAGAAATTGGGAGGACCAATGTATATTTGTAGTGATAAGGCTCCTTGAGGACAGAGGTTATGTCTTGTTCATCTTTGTGAGCTTGGCAAAGGGTTTAAACAGTAAACTGTTTCATGATTTAAGGTTGAGTCCACAAGTAGTTGGATGATCAAGCATAAGACAGAGCAGTCCTGTTACAGAAGCCTCAACTAGACCCAACTGGAGGAAGCCATAGGATGACCAATTTCTGTTCCAAAACAAGAAAGAATTTCTAACTGAGGTCCCAAGGAATACAACCAGCTGTTTTGGAAGATAATGACTATAGGTTTTACTAAAGCTTAGCTTTATTCAGTAGCATACAGTAAGTATTAATGGAATTACTCCCATGTTGCCTGTAACTATTCCAGAAAATTTGGATACTTTGTTGATCAATCTCTTGTGAGGCTCTGGTGAAGCTTATATTCCACTGGATGGAGGTAGAAAATACTTAATAAATGAATAGAGTTATATTACACAACAGTAATGCTCTCAAGAAATGAAAAGAGGGCAGTGCTGTACTAAGCAATTCAAAAGGTTTTCTGATTCAGACTGCCTGATACCAGAAGGCTTCAGGTAAGAGCTGAGAACAAACTGAATTGATAAGAACGGGCCAACCATTAACACACATGCAGGTGGGCACGGGAAGGGTTGTGTACGAGACTTTTTGTGGAAAGGGAAATTGAGAAAAAAAAAAAGGAGCCTTGTAAAGTCCCTTCCAACTCAATAGTGTAAGATTCAGTATGAGCTCACATTCGAGATTTCATCATTATTGGCTCTTATATGTCTACTTAGTAAAACAAAATCTATGAATAATTGAATTGAAAATGAATAAATTATAATTATTTTTTTCTCCTGAATCCTATGACCTACTGTGAAAATTCAACTGGAAATGATGAATGATAATGCTGCCTTTCTTAATTGTCAAGGAATGATATAGATGGTGTCATGGTTAGGGACAGGTGTCAACTTGGCCAAGTTGTAGTACCTGTTCATCTGATTGGGCAAGCGCTGGCCTGTCTGTCTGTTGCAATGAGGACATTTCAAAAGATTAGGTCATGATCACATCAGCTGTATCCACAGCTGATTCCATTTGTAATCAGCCAAAGGGAAGTGTCTTCTGCAATTAGTGATGCTAAATGTAATCATGGGAAGCCTTTTAAGGAGGACTCAGAGGAGACAGGTTCCATTCCTGCTTTGGCTGGTGAGCCTCTCCTGTGGAGTTCATCCAGGCCATCCATTGGAGTCATCGGCTTCGCAGCCTGCCCTGTGGATTTTGGACTCTGCATTCTTACGGTCACGTGAGACACTTTCATAAATTTTATATTTGCAAGTGTTCCCTGTTGATTCTGTTTCTCTAGAGAACCCTAACTAATACAGATGGCTTAACTGATTCTTTAAATTTCTTTGTTGTTAGTGTTCCAACCAACTACATCAAACTTATCAATTTTTCATTGATATTTGCTTTATCAGTGAGTTTCTAAAGGTTGTTTAGCTACTATATTAGAATATGGCATAAAAGCAGAACATGTATCATGCTCACAGTATGTCTTTAAATTTAAATTAGCATTGCATCCATGGTTGGGGACCTGCTATCTCCTGGGGCCCCAGAGGACTTCCCAGATGGCTCCATGTACACCATGATCCTGAAGAGTACAGTGCAAAGGAAGTCTTCACGATATTTCCCCAAATGCAAGACTTCCAAAAGAAACAATACTTAGTCACATATTGCCTCATTCCATAATTTTACTAGTCATACATTGTCAGTGTCCTGACCTTTTCCTAGAAAAAGCTAGGAAAATAGTAATTCTAATGTTTGGGGTAGTTCTCATTCTTCTACTTCTTTATCCCATTTATATGTCTCATAACTATCTATTCTTACAATGACTAAACACCATGCCATAGGTGTAAGGCTTAAAAAATGATAAAAGATATGCCTTGTTCACAAAATAGACAATACCCTAGCAGATGTAAACAGCACAAATGATAACCTTAGCAACATATACCAAGAGGCAAAATATCAGAAGTATTACAAGGGAGGGGAAAAAAAGACAGAGCAAAATAGTATGGGATCTATGAGATGGAGGGTCAGCATTTGATGGACAGAATGAGACAAGCTTTATTAAAGTGACAACATTTAAACTGGGTCTTGAAGAAGACCTTCATTTTCAACAGATGGAAACGAAAAGGTAATTCACAAGCAGAGACCCGGGAGTATTTGGGGAGGGGAAAAAACATGTAATATATTCTCCATACAAGGTAGATTGCCTCTGGAAGAGTCAAGCCAGAAACTTCTAGTTGTGGCTATTTTCATTGCAAGGAACATAAACATCTTGACACCAGAATTTTTTTTTTTTTTGTAACAATAGAATTAGCAATCTTATAGACATCAAGGACAGGAAATGAAATACAGCTGAGCGCATGGGTCCAGAACGGCAAAACCAGAAGCAACGGAGACTGTTCCATGCCGGGTCATAACTGATAGGCATGAAACACAAAGGAGAGGTAGGAGTCAAAGATAACACAACACTTTTGAGATGGGTGAGAGAATTCAATATCCTGGCGGAGAGAGCACTCAATAAAATTACCTACTCTTAACTCACTGACAGACTGAAAGATTTCTTTCAAAAAGATGAACATCATGCAGTCTTTTGACATCAGATTTTGATATTTACAGCCCAAGTTTTAGGAGTCAACCTTCCAGCCTCTTTGTAGGGATTTCAATAGGAAAGAAGGGCACCTCCTTTCCTGATGGATTGTAGGTTTGGGTATTATATAAGGTAATGGTGTGTGAGTTTACCAGGGATTCTGATATACTTGCATACATGCCATAAAGTCACATTCTTATGAATTTAGCATTTAAATATGTAGGTAGTTTTGCCAATGAAGAAGTGGAGGCTCAATTATTTACCAAAAGTTTGCTCTTTCTTTGAGGGACCCAATTGAGATTCTATTTTTTTTAAGTTACCTTTTAGAGAGAAAAGATATAAATGAAGGGTCTGAGACTATAAAACCTAAGATTCAAATAACCTTCGTGTAAAAGCGCAAATCTCCAATTGAGATTTGTTGTTGTTTTTCACAGGGGCATGGGGGGGGTAATGTTCACTGACATCACATCTGCTCTTATTTAATAATTCACATGGCAGCCAACTCTGTGTGTTATAAAATGTATAATAGAACTGCCCTATGAAATGTGATGGCAATCTGATGGTTGGAGACATCTCCCATCCTTGACCAGTATTAACCATTTTTGTTCTCTGTTCTAGCACCAAACAGACTTACGGGAAAGGTCTTCTTACCAAAGCAAACACAAACTAACGCTTAGAACCTCCCATACTCATTAGATATTCAACTTAACACTAATCCTAGAAAAATACTGAGTTTCATACTGGACTCTCAAATTGACTATGAGAGCATATGCCTACATGCAAATTACTTAACCAGAACTGACATGCAGTCAGGCTCAATAAAAAAGGCCTTCTTTTATAGTTGAGGCTATCATCTCTTCTGACATAGTGATACCTGAGCCTATCCTAGTGGTTAATATTTTTATTATCTCCTCTAGCTATTAATGATAAACAAAAGCTTTTTCATTGAATTTCAGACACAAGCTTCCCAAGAAACAGCTATGTTACTGACCCAGTGTTCTCTATATTTAATTAAAATTTTTGCTTTGGAAAATTATTTACATTGGTTCCCAGCTAATCAGAGCCCAAATAGAATGAAATTATAAATTTCTACACTATTTGAAAATATTCAAGCTCTGCTATCACATATTCAGAGATGCTTTCCTTTGATTAATTTGACTATAAATTTATTCAGAGTCGAAATTATAAATATAAGGTATAACAAGATTAGCCAGAAAATCATACAAAGATGCATACATATGTTCAGTACAGTATTGTTTAAAATAGCAAAAAGAAAAGAAATCCTGTGGAAATGAATGTAAAAAATACTAACATGATCTACAGTGAAATACTCCATAGCCACTAATAGCATGATGCAAATCTAAATTTTGTGACATGGAGAGACTATGTAGGTGCAAGTATGTGTAGTTATACTTATTTTGAAACAATAAATTACAACAGATGTTTATAAAATATTACTTTTTAACACTGACTAAATAGACATATTTTCACTGGAAAAGGGCTGGAAGAGATGGTGTTATTTCCATCTCAGTGTTACAGATTTGGGGACTTTTCTCCCTTTGACATGTTTCTGTTCCTAAGTACCTTATGTAGAGTTTATGAGAAAAGGAAAATAAGTTGATTTTCAAAAGGGTAAAAAGGTAAAGTTCATCTTAGATCACCCTCAAGTCTGATTCATTTGCCCTGGTGACCATCCTTTCCCCACCCAAATTCTAGCACTCTTGTACCATGTCCATTCCTGCTTTGCTCCTCATCCTCAGTTCCACATCTACTGCTTTGGAAAGTCAACATGGAAACGTACATCAACCTCCACTAAGGTGTAAATACAGTTGCTCCTCACTGCTCGTATAGTCCACGTATTTGAGTTCAACTACTCACTGAAATGTATTTGTGACTTCAAACTCAATGCTTGAGGTGCTTTCGACAAGCATCCATGGACCTGTGCAGGGAGGCAACATCACCAGATGTTCCCAGATGAGATTTAACACAGCAAGGCAAGTTTTTCTGCTCTCACACTTTTTTACACAAGCTTCTTTTTCACAATACATTTAGTGTCATATTTTTCACATGTTTATGTTTTGGTGACTCTTCTGTTTAAAATACACCCCCTACCTCCACCAAACCTAGTACCAAAGTGTCATCTATTATTCCTAAATGCAAGAAAGTCTGTGATATGCCTCACAAAGAAACTGTCAGGTGAAATTTGTTCAGGCATGAGCTATCACATTGATGACTGTGCATTCAATGTTACTGAATCGACAAAATATATTTAATCAGATGTCCATAAACCGAAATATCCATAAACTAGATTATGTGTTCCTTGGTTAAAAATGATTAGGCACAATGGTTCAGTATTCATTAATTAGGTGTTTGCAGCATATTTATAGAACATAACAAGAATTAACTGTATCTGAAAATGGTTTCAGAGTAGTTTATCTCCGATTTTTTATTTGTAGTATTATTATTAATACTATATTTGGCTAAAACAACTGATTTCTTGAACCAATGAATTAGTGATGACCTGTAAATGCATTAAGTACACTGTATCAGTTTCCTGGGTCTTTCCATCACAAAATATACCAGCAGCTGGGTGGCTTCACACAACAAAAACGTTATTCTGTCATGGTTCTATAGGCCAGATGTCCTATTTTAAGGTGTCAGTAAGGCCATGTTTCCCATGAAGATGCTAGGGTTAAATCCTTTCTTGCCTATACCAAGCTTCTGGGTGTCACCACCAATCCTTGGTGTCCCTTGGCTTGTAGCAGCACCACTCCAATTTCTGCCTCTGCTTTTAAAGAACTGTTTTCCCTCTGCACATGTAGGTGTCTTTGTATCTCGTTCTCCTTTCAAGGACACCAGTCATTGGATGGATGGCCTACTCCACTCATCTTAGTCAAGCAACTCGTTCAATCAAGTTAATAATAATATCTGCAAAGATATTATTTCCAAATAAGGTCTCATTCACAAGTTCTGGGTGGACATGAATTTTGGGGTGGATGCTATTCAACTTCACACAGACCCACATAATAAATATTTATTGAATTGTTTTTCAGGATAGAGACTTACTCAAAACTCTGCTTTCATGGCTCTAATCCTGGATTGGATTCCATATTTTACATTCTCTTTCCAAAGCATAAGGCACTGTGATTATCTCCACTTCCACTTTTTCCTCTCACCTGATTTTTATTCTCCTAGTCTTACAAACTGTCTAGTTATTGTCTAAGTATATGTCAGCAAATTTAATCTTTGCATGTTTGGAAAACAGCCTCAATGGAGATTTCTCCCAATGCGTGAAAACTGCAGTAGCCAGAAATCTGAAAATATTATCTTTAGATGGACAAATGGTTCAAGTTACAATTCTACCCCAATCTCATTAATTTGCAGTACCTAGTGCATTCTTGGGGTTATATAAATATTCAATTCTAATAACACTGACAAAACTTACCACAAAGAATCTCTTCCAGATAGATGATGTAAATAATGACTCATTTGAGCACATGAAATAAATGCAGATATAAATATTAAACACTCATCGAACAGCTTGCTGGAGATTCAGGCACTGCTGAACAAATCCTCAGAGCCTTATGTTTATCTATCTATCCATCTATCTCTATCATATTTCTCTCTCTCTCTCTCCCTCTCCTTCTCTGTCTATATATAAGGAAAAATATATGCCATAAAAAATGTGTTGCCATGTGCTTATTTGACTCTTCATCTGTTACATTTTACATTATCATTATATGCCTTAACAATTTCAGTGGTTTCAATTGTTCAATTTCGATTGTTTCTAATCCCCTCTGGAAATTCTCCTTGCGTTGCCCTCAGACTTCCCCTTAAATGTGTCTCCGCAGCAACCATGAGAATACCACGTAGGGATTGGTGAGAGATTTATTGGTAAGGATCAGATTGCAGGAAACCCCTGTATAAGGTTCAGTCCCTACCAAGTAATGATGTTATTTAAGAACACTGAATCTCTTCATACCCATCACTTTGACATATGCTAGATTCCACTTGGCTGCAGCCTCCTAAAAGGGGCTGCTGGAAGCAATGTCGAAGCTGGTACAGGCACATTTGTAAGTGACAGGACAATTCCTGTGCAAAGCCCCTAGGTTCTAAATGAAATTATTTTGAGGACTTTAGCAAATACTCAACTACTTGCAGCATGAAGCTCTTTTTCTGTTAACATCTTCCAAGTCCCCAAACACTCAAATAGGATATGGGCAGAATGGCAGGCAGATGAGAATAAGTGATAGGATATATCTACACTTTTTATACTCTGTATTGTTTTTTTGACTTCAAAATGTTTTTCTTTTTGCATTACTTTGGGAAGGAATAAATCTACAAAATGCAAATTAAACCACTTCCATTTGTAGAATGGAATATAAGCAGAGAAGCGACCAAAGAAGAAAGCCTAATAACACTAATTTAGGAAGATATTCAGATGTTTGCTAATATTCAGGGGCATAAAAAAGCAGCCACGAAAAAAAATAAAACAACCACCATGCAGCATACAAGAAAATAAATTAAATAAAAAGCTACTTCTAACCTGTCATATAGGCAAATACTTTACTGTCTGCCAGTATCAAGTATCATCAGTGATGGGGACCTCTCATATTTTGCTGTAGGAGAGTGAATCTGGACAACTGTTTTGGAGAGCAGCTGGGCATTATCAGTAAGACTGAAAATGCATACACTGTTTAAAGAAATATTTATGTTATCTCACTAGAAGAGGAATTACAAGGATCATCATTCCCATGTGATTTGAAATCACAAAAGAAAAATGCAAAAGTGCTAATAATTTGCATAATGTATAGATTAAAAGTATCTCTCCATATAAAAACACGGAAGTTAGAAACATAATATACAGAGATATGAACATATTGACAGATTTCAGAACCATGATTTCTATTAAAAAATAAGATGCATACATGATAGTTTATAGAACCATGTTAAGTTCAAAAGCAAACTATAGTATAATGCATATGCTAAAAGAGCACTTACGTAGAACTTTATAAAATATACACACAGAATATAAATATATTGATCCTGTATAAATATATATATGAAAATTTATAAAACCAGGCTCAGTTAAAATCATCATAGTTGCATTTGTATGCAGGGTACATGAGGATATGACTTGATCTCAATAATATTTTATGTTTTCAGAGAAAAAGCACTTGAGGTAAAGGTAAAAAAAATGCTAGCAATTGCTAGTTCTGGATGTTGAGTACAAGTATGTTTATTATATTAATTTTGACCCCTTATTCATTCTTAAAATTGCTCAATGCAAAAAAGAAATTCCATAACAATAGTCTGTCCTATTGTTTCAATGTTACTAAACCAAATGATAACCTTGGGCAATTATTTTCTTCTTTACAGTGATATGTCATAGCATTATATTTTAATGTCATTTTAGGAAACAAAGATTTTTTTCATATACTTTATATTTATTCATTATGATTTTAAATAAGACCTTTAATTCTTCTACTGTTTTTGTGAGGCACTAATTTGAAGATTCTTTGATTAGAAATGTCTAACATAATTTACCTACACAAGATTATGGTTTAATTTTAATTGCATTTAAGACATAAGTTTTCCTAAAGCAACATTCAATATGCACCATCAATTATCATAGAGAAAGAAACACAGAGCATATATTAATTATAGGTCATGACCCAACAAATCATGAATTTCCAACTAGAAATAAATTATCGCCACTAATTAGCTTCCTTGTTTGCCAGACTGGGTTAAAGTCTTCATAGCATTTGTCATTTCTTAAATTGCTTTCTCAACATGTAAATCTGGAAGGAATGAGGGTTTGAAAATAAGTTAAATGCTTACTAATATTTAGGGGTAATGTTTTATTGGGCAATTTTCATTGGTTTTAAGAATATCTGGGTGGATCAGTGTGGACTATTTGGAGGAACAGACATTATTTTCTTACTGATGATTTATATTTATTATTTGTCTCACCCGTCACTGAGCTTTGATCAGAATGAGTCTATATGGGTACGCAGAAGCAAAGAATGTAATATTTTGAAAGTGTTCCATCTTCATAAACTTTTAGAAAAATCATTGTATTAATAGGGTTAGATTTGCCTTAAAGGTCTACCAGCTTAAACTATTGATCCCAAATTCAGAATTCTTAACAGCCAATTATAGTAGAAAAAGATCTGATCTATTTGTTCAATCATTTCCCAACCTTTTCCAAAAATTCAAAACTTACCTGTGTTTCTGTCTCCATGTCTCCTAGTTCCTGATGTCTCAACTAGTAATCTAACAATAAACCAGTACTAATGACTTAATATTAATGAATTATAAAGGAGAAATGTGCTTGTATACATGCACTCACAGAGTAACAGATATGGGATGTGAATTTTTTTTTGTTTAATAATGTCAACCTACTCGTCACTAGAATATGGACTCCAGGAGAGGAAGCTACTTGTGTCTGTCTGGCCTGATCACTTGAAACAGTGCACAACAGATAACAGATGATTTTTTTTTAAGTATAACAATAATAGTGAAAATTTCAAAAGGAAAGAAATGGACAGGACATCTGTGAACAAACCTGTGTTTTTCTTGCTTCCCACATATGGGTATAATGTAGGTTATCTGGAGTTGATTTCATCAGCATTTTGATGGTATCCCTCACATTTAGAAATCAAATCAGCCTACCTTGCCCTCTAGAGAAAAGAAAATGCTATTTTGCTGATTAGTTCTTCTCCCAGAGGAATCAAACTTTTAAGGAAGCTTTGTCTCCAATGAATGTTTGATTTTTAAAATAAAGGCTATTTGAACACTAGCATAAAATGAGGTGTATTTTAGCAGCTTTGAAAATGTCAGGAAAGTAAAATCTAGTCAGTCCCTTGGCAAAAATAACCCTCAACCCCATCCTCCTCTGGCCAGATATCCAGACATACTCTTTCAAGTCCCTGTGTGCTTGTGGAGCCCCTTTCATATTATCAGAGTGTTCTCTCAACTACTGTTTCTTTCTAAATTAACCATAAACACTAAACAATAGTTTAGAAAGGCATGACATTAGGATGATAGAATTTAGGTATTAGCAGAAACCAATGGAACAATGATTTCTATCTCTCCCATCCCGTTCATCAATATTTGTCTCTCTGAAGTCTCCAGAAACTTCCAGACCACCTCAACCAGTGGCCTGTCTTCAATCTACACCTTATCTGAACATTCTACAGCTTTCAGTACAGTTGGAAAAAAAAAAAAAACCCTCCTCCCAGAATCCTCTTGGCCTTTCTGGCACTGCAATCTACTGACTTTTCTCCTGTTTCTTTGGTTCCTTTTTGTTGTCATCTTTTCTCATTCCTCTTTCATACATGACCTCTGAACATTAGAGTTACTTAGAGCTCTGATCTATATATTACTCTATTTTTCTAACTCTCCGCAGTTTAGGTAAAGCTTATCGCTCTCCCATGTCTTTACTTAAAATATATGTACGTAAGATTCCAATATTTCTTTCTCTAACCCAACTTTCTCTTCTGAATCATAAACCTTTATATGGATTTGCCATCTTAAATAATCCCTTTAGACATCAGCTGAAGTATCACAAATATTAACACCTTCAAATCTAACTTCAGACTCCCCCATAAACATATTCTTCCTCCTCTAATTCTTATGAAGGAAACCTGGAAGTCATCCTCGATGTCTGCCTGTTCTATGAATACAATGTCTAACAAATAGAGTGTGCTCAATAAATGTCTGAACAAATAAATGAGGGAGGAGCTCTCATGGTCATATGTCATTATATAAGTCATTTCTAAATCCACCCACATTTAATTGCGTATTCTTCTAAGACATTTAATTTAGTAGAAAATATAGAATTCTCTCTTTTGATTGAGTACTGTACTTAAATCATTTCATTTATCCTAAATAACTTTGAATAACAGATATTGCTTCTTTCTTTTTCTGGATTATGATGAGGCTTAGAAAATTTAAATGACTTCTTAAAAGGAACCAAGTTAGGACTTGGTAGAGCTGGTATAGAGATAGAGGTGGGGTTTTTTTTCTTTTCTTTTTTTTTTTTTAATATATGATTTCAGAGCACTATAGGATTATATTTTTATTACAGGAAATGAGGTCAATGGGAGATTAGCCTCAGTTTCTTCATCTGTAGAATATGGATAATAATATCTACCTCAATGTGATAATTAAATGAGATTATGTATGTAAAGCACTTAGTACAGTGATTGTGCTATAGTAAGTCCTTGCAATGGAATACAATTTATTAATGTGAGATTTTATACCTCTTCCTCTATGAAATGTGAGGCAATTAAAGACTTTTGAGCAAGATAGTGATAAAATGAAAGCCACTATTGGGGAAGATTAATCTGTCACTTATGGGAAAATTTTATTAAGTAGAGAGAGCTGGAGACAAAGCGAATGCTTTGAGAACTGTCATAAGAGCCCAAGTAAAAAAGTGCTTTCTTCCTAAATTAAACTGGTTGCTTCCTAAGGCCGAGGAAGAGCAACTCGAGAGGAGAAATGTAAGGTTGGGAATTTCAGGGCTCAGGCAGAGACAAAAAGGGGAGCCAGAAGGAAACCATGCAGCAAAGAGAAAGAATAGTGGTGAAGGAGGAACGGAGGAGGAGGTGTTTCACATCAAGCCAGAAGATAAAGAAGGACGGCAAACTATGGCTGTAAAGTTTTCCACTTGTACCAAATTGGGACCACGTGGGTGTTTGTGCAGTTTTATTATTTCCTAACTGTATTAATTATCAATATTTAAAAATTCTAGATTCTTGGCCTCTCTCATAAAATTAAAAGCTATAGCAGCTCAAGATCCACATTCACACATGACAGTAATATCCATGAGCTGCCATACCTTCAAACTGCCCACGTCTCTACTGATACCTGTTGTGTTATGCCAGCCTGGCTTCACTCACCCACCTGACCTGCCTGACCTTGGAACTACTTTGTAGACAAAGGAGGCTGGGATCAAAAGCTGGGTTGAAACTCAAGTAGGTCAAGTTGCAAAGGCCCTTGATGGTTTAAGAGAAACGTTTCCGACATATGCCTTCAACAGTGGGAGCATTCTTAACCCCGTTTAAACAGAATTAAATTTCCACACACACACTGGGTTAAACACTAGCATTGACTGATCATTAAAAATATAAAGACAAAATGGAAAGATATTTCAAGGTACTAGTTATGGTGGCTTTCTGGATATTAGGTAAAAGGGAGAGAAAATTGATGGCATTTAAAAAAATTTTAATTGCTTTGAAGTATCCAAGCCTTATATTTATTTGATTTATTCTCATGCCTGGGCAAACTTACGGGAGCTAAAAAAACCAAAAACACTAAGCAGTATTGTTTAAAAATTAAGCACCTTGGAATGAATATTTAACAACAAGAATCTACCTATCCTTGGCATATTACCAAGATAGAATTGTCAAACTTATCTTTCAGTAAAAATGTAACAATTTGATCTATTTCAGCCATTATTAAATGCAATTTTTCTATTTCTTTAGTGAAATCGGTCACCAAACAATAACAAACTCCAAGAGCTTTACGGCTTCTCAGGGAAGTAATGGCCACTGGTATAGATTCTCTGCTTCAGCAGAATTTAGGCCCATGTACAAGAGTGATATACAGCGAGGCTGGAGATGCTATGGAATGTCTTCACAGCACAGTGAACTCAGAATTGACGTTAAACATTGTGTCAAGATTCACGCAAAGACTTCCAGACACAGAACGCACCTGAGGTTATAATCTGTCAAGATTAACAAAGAGTGAATACCTGCTAAAGCAAATAGACTGTGATATAATTGTCATCTCCAAACCGGTGAAAGATTTTTCTTCTCAATTAACATTCAAGTGCATGAAACTGAAATCCATTTACTCACTTTCTGATAATTTATGCAGCAATGTACAGAAGTAATAGTCATAGTTACATGGCACATTTATACAATACTTTTCATCCCTAAGGATCCTAAAGCTCTTTACAATTACAGCTAATGTTTGTTAAAGTACTTTAAAGGGAGAGAGTGCCACTGACGTTCCAAATATTATGATTATAAAAAGCTTGATACAGTACGTACAGGAATACTTCAGTCTTATGAATTGTTGCCAGTTCTAGTGTAGGAAATGGGATTCCTTTATGAGACTGATGAGCTGGTGTTTATACAACCATTTCTTCAAGAAGATTAAAGTCTTTTACCCATACAACCTTCTCTCTATTGTAACCACCTTGGAAATCATATGCAATTTAGTCTAAAATTACACATTTTCAGAAATTCAAGGAAGTATCCTTAATAGAAAAAAGACACAAGCAAATAGTGTTTTGTTTTGTTTTGTTTGCCAATAAATAGAGTCATTATTTCCAAATGATAAAATTATAGCATAGCAAAAATAATGATGAAAGAAGATCCTTCAGCTCAGGGACTGGAGAGAATATGTCATTCTTTTGTCAACCCCAGCATCTGAACTACCCTTCCACATACGAAATTATGAGTCAGAGAATCCAGAGAATGGCAGGAAAATAATACCTTCCCAGCTTCCCTTGAGCGACAGCACAGGAAATGACCTAGACTCTGCCCATCAGACCACCTGCCACGACTTTAAAGAGGAAGACAATGCTAGAAAGAAACAGGAATTCTATTTGGTAAACATGACTTGGCATACAGTGGCCTTACACCATTTTTGCAGGCAGCTCTGGTAGAAGTTCTAGCAGTGGATCCAACTTGGCATAAAGTTTTGGTCTAAGCCCATTTTTTATCAACAGTAGGCTTGTCAAACCAGTTTGTAGTGTAGTGTGGTGTGTGTGTGTGTGTGTGTGTGTGTGTATTTTCCATTCTAGCAACATAACTTCCAAGCCTGGATCTCCAGCCCTTCTGGAAATTATGTGAGCTACTTGCTATTCTGGATTAAACCACTTGTCTGCTAAAATCATTAGACTGGGTTTCTATTGCTTACAATTCAAAGCCCCAAATGATCACTACACTGATGATGTCTTAGTGTGTTCAAAGCAGGAGTTCAGCAAGTATTTCTTAGTCTGGTGAGTGAACTATTATAAACATCTTTAGTTCTATTTTTCTCTTTTTATCTCAATAAGCAAATTTAGATATGATCTGTCCGGTCAAGATTTCCATCTTGTTTTGATTCAGCCGTGTGTGTGTGTGTGTTTGTGCATGCACATGTGTGAAAGAGAGAAATGGACTTCCCTGTGAACCTGGTAGATTTATTGCTAGAACCAAGAACCTTTCTGTGGAATTGCCCGAGAAAAATTAAAATTATGGCACTTAATGAACATAGGTGTTCATTTTATTGGTCTATGTGTTTCTGTATTTATGAAATACTCCACAGTACTTCTTTTTAAAGACAATTCAGTAAGGGGTTACATTTTGGGAAGCATGTCTAAGACATAGACAAAGGAAGAGAGAGAGAGAAAGAAAGCTCATTCTAATATAGTCTGAACGACTCCTTTAGGCTAAAGATAAGATTTCAGGGATGATTCACACTAATTTCAAAAGGTCATAAGCCTCCCACAACTGAAATAAAAATGACATGTGCAGAAAAGCTGGACAAGATGGCTCAAAAGTCACTCTAGTGATTATGGAGAAACTAGATATTAATGACAAATGACATGAGCTCTCCTGAAACTGCTTCTTGAAACACCAGAGTAGAAAATCATTTCCAAATTAATATATGATTTCATATTTATGTGATTTAATGACGTGTAAATTAATACACTAAATTTTTCAGTAGACAAAAATTGAATCAGTATGCTCTGAAATTTAACTGGAAATATCCTATTAAACAATAATTCTACTTCCAAATTTTTCTTTAGGACGATTTTGCATGGTACCCAATAATCTGGGCATTTTCATAGACAAAACAGGATTCAAATGATGGGGTTACAAAGGATGAATCGTGTGACATGGCCAAGGTTGTCACCTTTCCCGACCTCTGATTTTCCATCTGAAAAGAGCACTTATAATACTTGCCTCAAAGGGTTGCTAAGAAGACCAAGTGAGCATATAAAACATTTATCACATAGTAAACACTTAAAAGTGTCAGCTACCGCTATGCTCACTATTATCATGACACAGAAATATTCAGGGCTTGATATTACTTAAATGCCCATCAACAGGTAAACCTTTAAATGAATTGTTTCACCCATTCTTTGTCATAGCAACAAGCCATTTAATAAATGAGGTAACTTTATATGTTCTGATGGGCCGTGATGCTATTGTTCACTATAAAAAGCAAACTACAGGGTGGGCCATGGTAGCTCAGCAGGCAGAGTTCTCGTCTGCCATGCCAGAGACCCAGGCTCGATTCCTGGTACCTGCCCATGTGAAGGAAAAAATAAATAAATAAATAAAAAGGAAACTGCAGAATATGTATCATTTACTACCATTTCCTTTGTTTTTATCTGTAAAGATATCTGTATGTCTTTATAAATATGTCTGAGAAGCTATATACTAGTTAACAGAACTTACCTCTAGAAAGTAGGATAATGGGTAGGTGCAGATAAGAGTAGTATTTTACTTTTAGATTCCTCTCCCATATAGGTGAGTATGTATGTGTTTGTTTACAAGTATATGTTACTTTTATGCTAAATAATGAAAAAATAAGCCTCCATGCCATTTTATTCAGCAACGCCCTCCAAAGTTTCATACCCATATATAATGCCAATTTCCACCCAATTATAGTATGTACAAGCATAATCCTTCTGCATATACCCAGAATCCTGCACTATTAACAGGAGTTGGTCATGTATAAGGAAAAGACTCTCAGCTCATGTTTTGTTGGCATTCCTCCAATTGACAATGTCTTTACACACCTCTCATGACTCTATTTCTTCTCAAGTCGTGTCTTAGATATCAGATGGGCTCTTCCTATGAAAAAATGCACGCTTTCCTTGACCAGATCATTTTTGTTTTTCTTATTTTACCTGGTATAAATAATTAACCCATCATTTTCTTTCAGAAAACACATGCAATGGCGTGGCTCTTGTGTTTGTTCCATAGACATTTTTTTTTATTAATTAAAAAAAAAAGAAATTGGGCGGGCCGCGGTGGCTCAGCGGGCAAAGTGCTTGCCTGCTATGCCGGAGGACCTCGGTTCGATTCCCGGCCCCAGCCCATGTAACGAAAACGGAGAAACAAAATACAATAAAACAAGAAAATGTTTAAAAAAGATGTTTCCCTTTCTTCCTCTCTTCCTTCCTTCTATCCTTCCTTCCTTCTCTCTGTCTTTCCTTTAAAAAAAAAAAAAAAAAAAAAAAAGAAATTAACACAACATTTAGAAATCATTCCATTCTACATATGCAATCAGTAATTCTTAATATCATCACATAGATGTATGATCATCATTTCTTAGTACATTTGCATCGATTTAGGAAAAGAACTAGCAAAACAACAGAAAAAGATAGAATGTTAATATAGAGAAAATAATAATAATAATAAAAAAATAATATATATATATAAAAAGGAAAAAGAAAAAAAACAAGACAAACAAACAAAAAAACTATAGCTCAGATGCAGCTTCATTCAGTGTTTTAACATAATTACATTACAATTAGGTATTATTGTGCTGTCCATTTTTGAGTTTTTGTATCTAGTCCTGTTGCACAGTCTGTATCCCTTCAGCTCCAATTACCCATTATCTTACCCTGTTTCTAAGTCCTGCTGGTCTCTGTTACCAATGACATATTCCAAGTTTATTCTCAAATGTCGGTTCACATCAGTGGGACCATACGGTATTTGTCCTTTAGTTTTTGGCTAGACTCACTCAGCATGATGTTCTCTAGGTCCATCCATGTTATTACATGCTTCATAAGTTTATTCTGTCTTAAAGCTGCATAATATTCCATTGTATGTATATACCACAGTTTGTTTAGCCACTCGTCTTTTGATGGACATTTTGGCTGTTTCCATCTCTTGTTCCATAGACATTTATTGCATGTTTGCCATGTGAAAGGAATTGATTCATTTGTAACTCAACAACTCACTGCATCTCATGGGCAGTTGCAACAGATTGAATCGAAGGCTTCTGGCCATATATGGTTAATTTATCTAAAGCTGAGAAATGAGGGCTCAAGGTTGTAACACCTTCTGACCACCTGTAATAATTTGAAGTCACAAAGCCCAGTGGCCTTTAAGTGATGGGTTAATAACACGTCAATCTGTATAGATTCAGATGATGGACGATTGGAATTTGAAGTAACTGGACAGCTGTCTGAACAGACTATTTCATTGTACGTGAAGGGATGCCATTTCTAACGATGATGATAATTAGAGTAGATGAAATGCATAAATCAGTGGGGTTTTTTATAGCATTGGTTTGGGGGGAACAGTTTTAACTCTCCTTATGGGCTCAATGCATTAGATTAGGATCCCATGAATGTTGCTATAATGAGAAGGCTATGATATCCTTGTTTTAAGAGCTACATGATATATTTTTCTTATCTCTGAATCCATGCAGTAATTCACAATACAATAAAAAATTTGACATAATCAAGGGACTGAATAAAAGAAGCCTGATATTATTGTTATTTGTTATTGTTGCCATCTTATAATGTGTTTTATCAGTAACAATACTTGCTTATCCAGGGTTGTTTCTGTGATTCAAATCAATTCCTTTTACATTTCCAATATCCTACATATAAATAATAACCCCTTCAGTTATCTATTGCACATAACAAAATATCTCAAAACTGGAAAGCTTAAATATTAGCTATTTATTCTGTCATTTTTCTGTCTTGTCTGGGATCAGTTAAGCAATTCTTCTGTTTGTCTCGCTTGGGGTTCTCACGCAGTTACACTCAGAAGGCTCGTCAGACATTCCTCAAAGAATGGGCCTGTCTCCCCCTCCATATAGGATGACAACTTCTCTTCTCCATGTCTTTTCACATGATACTTCCATGTGGTCCCTCCATGTGGAATTAACAGCAGTGTGCCAGGCTTCTTGCATGTCTTCTTGAAGCTCCCAAACTTAAGCTTTCCAAAGGGAAGAAACCAAAGTTGCTAGTCTTCTTAAAGGCTAGGTAGGTATAAGCATAGCCCCAATCCTGCTACATTCTATTAGTCAACTCTAGTCCCAGGCCAGTTCAGATTGAGTGTGCAAGGGAATTTACAAAGGAGGAAATACCAAGAGGTGTAGTTCATCCAGAGCCCTCTTTGAAGACCAGGTGCCACAACCCCAGTTTTAGAAAGTGGCAAGTTGATAATGTATTGGCCATCAGATCAATGTGAGTTGAAATCCTAGCTCCACCACTCATTAGATAAGTGCCTTTGACTAAATTAATTAGTGTTCTAAACTTTTATTGTCTGTGAATGGATATTGTATAGTACTATTATCATTAGTTGAGATAATATATAGAAAGGGATTTGCCTAGGGTCAAATCTGTGAACTGTATTCCCATTATACTTCCTAGCTCACCTACATTTTCTGGTTCTCCTGCTTATGATCTATAGGGTTATCAAATTAATGGTTTTAAAAATATAAGATCATATAATTCCTATTCTCAGAAAATTTAGTTGTTTTCTCCCCCACAGTCTAGTCTAAACTTCCCTAGCCTGAAATTCACATACCTCTAAGGCTGTGCAGTTTCTCTGACTCTTCTTCTAAAACATGGTCAAATTGATTCAATTAGTGTTTCTGAAACTATCCAAGTATGTATTCCCATATCTCTCTTTCTGCTTTTTTTTTTGTTTTTTAGCTCTTCTCTCTCCCTAGAATTTCTCACTTCTGTCCCTTTGTCCTTGCTACAGGAAGTTGCAATGATTGGGTGCTGAAAGTTTAAGAAAAATATAGCCAACCATCTTCTTAAACGATTTGTGAGTACAAACACACAAATATTAGTTTGAATAGACTAACTGCTATTGTAAAAAAAAAAAAAAGCAAAAAACACACACCTCAAAATTTCAGAGATCTAACATAACTAAAGTTTTTTTTCTGCCCATCTAACAATCCAGAATAGGTATTTGGCAAAATCCCAGTCATGGGGGAATATGGAGGTTGTAGGATCAGGTTTGAAACTGGCACAACCACTCATGTTCCAATGGAGACTACCAAGTCACACAGTTATTTCTAAGCTCAGAGAAAATTGAGAAATATATAGCTTTTAGCCCAAAGAAAAGGATCATGTATTTTACTGTACTTACATAAAAATAAATGACAATTCAGATGTAAGAAAAAAATTTTAAGAACACTGATAAACTAGAAAGTTCTTGATCCAATTCAGTTCTATTCATCAATCTAGCCACTTTTTGCCAATGGAGTAAAGATCCCCAGCTATGATTAGTCTTTTAATTTATTCAAGTGAAACTAGAATTGAATTATTTGTATGTGAAATCTCAATTAAAAACAAATCCATAAATCAATATTCTATAAAATAATTTGTCAGCCAAATAGCCCATCTATTGACTGAATCTGATCAGCGGGCTCCTGGTATAATAATATTGCCAACTCTGCTACATATGAGAAGCACATACCTTCTCACACCCTGAAATTATTATTCATGTCAGAGATTCTAGGACAAACTGTAAAAAAATTAAATATTATGAATCTAATTCTGAAGAACATTTCCTAAATTTTTTCCATATTTTAGGAAACAAATCTAAAAGTTTGATATTCTTGACTTGTGAAACATATTATGTATGACATTCATTATTTATGTTCATTCAGATCTGCTCCATTCCCTATTTTCTGTGCATGTGGTTGGGTTTAACTTTCCCATCTCCTTTAGAGTTAGGTATGTCCATTGGACTCATTTGGCCAATGAATATGACAAAAAAGTGACTTATCACTTGCAGGAGGAAGTCAAAGAGCCAGGTTGTGCTTTGCTCTTTTCTCTCCCTCTTCTTCACAGCAACTAGCCAAGATCCATATATTGGCTGTTTTGTCAGCCTCTGGCCTAGGGTGATAATTCCACAGGACAGAGCTCTCAGCAACCAGCTAGAGATGCAAAGCATGAGTGAAGAACCATGAATTGTTGTTCTAAACCATCAGAATCTACAAGTTGGTTGTTTGCCTGATACAATCTGACCTGTCCTGACAGATTGCTTGAGCAATTCTTTGGATGAACAATTATAAGGTTTTAGATCAGGAATTAAGATTTGATTTGAAGTCCCCTGAAGTGGGGATTAATGAACTGTGTGAAACTTGGTCACGTCTTCATCTCTGTGGCCCTTAATTTCGTCATTTGGAAAGTAAGAACTTTGTAACAGGCTAATTTCTGAGCTATTTCTCATTTGGATGTCCCTTCCATGATATTATTGCAAAGTTCACCTCAAGTGAAATCTATACCTTCCTGAATGACTAATAAATCATTACTTATGTACTAACTGATACTGAACTTTACACTCAAAGAAATGTTTTTCCTATATATGTGTTATCACAATTTTCAGAAATGTTTAAAATTATTGGATATGAACATTTGTGTGCAGGATGGCTACAATTAGATGTCGTTTTTAAGCAAAGACAAATGAAAAAAAGGTTATGATTTGCTCCAAATCTCACAAATATTTAGTGAAAAAAATCTAGAACCCAAACACAATGATTTCTGAGCATATGACCCTTCTTTATTAGTGTATTTAAAATCCAAACTAAATTTCCTGTAGGAAGGTTTACTTATGTTAGTCTTTTACCCTACCAACCTATATAGTACTATTTGAGTGATTCACAAAGTCTACAGGTCATTTTATACCACCCTCTGAGAGAAGTATTGAGAAACACTTAAGGAATTCACTTGGCTCTGAAAATACAAACTACTTCATTACGTCCTTTAACGGAAGAAAAAAAAAAAAAAAAACTAGAGAAGCAAGTTCAAGATGAGAAATTACTGGCCAGCAAGTGTTATTATGATAAATCAGCCATAACATGATTATAGCAACTTCCTTGGGAAAGAAATCAATGCTGAATCAGACTTAGATAGACCAAAGGGATCAAATGGAGGTCAAAGGTACTTCTCCATCTTGAAATTGGATAATTATTACTGTTATTATTGTCAGTTGCGATAATATAACACTAGAAGAAATACACAGAATCCCAATGCTGTTTTATTGGCTGGCTAGACAAGTCAATCCATTACAAGGAAATAAATTCAAGGGTATTAATCCATCCAAATATCAAGTGAATTAGAGTAATTAGAACCTACCTGTGAGTGTCCTTGAAAGTTTTTGACAACTAAGCTGAAAGCAAAAAGCAATTTTGAAAGAAGAAGAAATTGTATGCATTCCTTTTGTTTTAAGAATTAGACGAGAAGATCTATTTTAATGAAACATGTACCAGGTTAAAAATTGGAAGAGATGGATTTGAAGGCTGCTTTGCTTCTTGACCATCCACTGTGCCACCCAAGGAGAAACTAAAAGTGCATGAGAGGTTTCCTTCCTCTTAACTTGCAATGTCTGGTCAGTTGCTACATTTTCCAATTATGCTGCCTTGCTAATCCTGAGAACTTTCCCTCCTCTTCATTCTACACTCATGTCTGATTTTTTAACCATACTGCTCATGTTTCTGGGCTAGCCTCCTCTCTCACTTCCCTGCCTTCCACCTCATGTGTTTCTAATACATTTTCCTTAAGCTCGCCCCAGTGGTCTTTCTGAAATATAAATCTACTGATGGCCCTCCAATCTCTTTAGTCATTTAGTGGCTCCTTTTCATATGCAAACATTGTTCAAAAACTGAGGTCATCTCTCTTCCTGCCAGACATTAGTCAAACAGACCAACCCTTTTTAAAACATATTCTACTTAGTATTATATAATAGTCTTTTATTGCCCTTATTGGACTCTCAGCCCTCTGCTGGCGAGTTATCTTTCTTTTTTGTCTCAAAAATCCATTTTGGGCAGAGGTGGGGTGGATAGAAGTTCCCCAGGGATCAGCTCTATGAAAACAACCTGGACACTGATGCCAGGCTGAGGGGCTGGAGACTTCTTCCATGGCTTCACCTGTAACCTCTCTGCTTCTGTTTGAGCCATTACAAGAGGAGCTTCCTCTATGCCTCATTTGACCTGTTAAGAAGGAGGACTATCTAATCCTGGGGCTGTTCCATTCTCAAAAGAAAATCATTTGTATGAATGGCAATAGCAGAAGGAAATAAGCCCAGTATCTGAGAGAAGAATAGTCCAGACCTCGAGGGCAGTTTCCAGAAACACTCTTAACAGATAATGCAGCCCATTTTTTTTAAATAACCAAGATTCGTGACCTACATAGCATGATTTTTTTCTGTTGCTTGATCAACCCAAGTGCAGGGGCAGCAAAGATGTGCAAGGAAGTTCATCCCCTAGGGGCAGCCTGCAATCAGTGGAGTAAACAAGGCAGGGGAGCAGTGCCCCAGACTTCCATTATTCAGTGGGACAGCCACGTAATCTACATGGTAGTTCAGGGGAATTTCGGTGGGATTAAGCAGTTATCACAGTGGCACGCAGCTTGGTAACATACCTTCCTCTCCCTGTGTTCTTCTGTGACTACCTCCCAGCTAATCTAGCAGAACTCAAAGCCTTGTCTCATTCTCTGCTTTAAGGGTAACTCAGACTAAAACATTACTATAAATGTTCTCTTTTACTAAGCAATTCATTAGTGTTTCTATAGCTAGATTTTTAAGATGCTTTCATATAGTGTTCCATATTCTTTGATACTTCACAGTAAAAAAAAAAAAAGCTAAACAATTGATATGAAGAAGAATTTCAGGAAATCTACTGAAATGATGCTTAATGGTTGATATATTTAATTTGCTTTTCAAAATAATTTTAGCATAGGAGTATATGTTTATGTCAATTTTCCTATGCATATATTTTTTACTATTATTTTTTACTATTAATTGCTCAACGTTCAATACTTGTTTGGAATGAAATAATCCACTATCATGAAGCACAAAAGAGGTGAGGTTTAAGGCTTCCATAGCTCTATTTGCGTATTATGCGGATGAATAATAGAATGCATAAAAAGATTTGCTGTTACCTAGATACCAGTGGCTTTTGATTTTACCAACATGTGGAAGTTTCTACTCTACTTCTGAAAATTCCCACACTTTTTTTTGGAGTAATTGTTTATCCTCAAGGATTCACAAGAAGAACCATTCTCTGCAGAGTGTAAGGTGTATATATTTACATTATTAATAGATATTAAAGCATGATCCTCCGTCTCTCATGTAAAAAAAAAATCAAATTGTAATGCAGTGGTATCTTTCTTACACAGAGCACGTTATACAATAGTTCAAATATCAACATACCTAAATAAGCCTGGGTTAACTAGGTTTGTTTCAATTTTCCTAAAAGAAACATTCTTTATTCTGATTTATATGCACTGATACAAAAGAAAAAGAAAGAAAGAAAAGAAACGGCCTGCATAGGACACTTCAGTGTCTATGATTCAATGACAAATCCCTGGAAGTCTTATCTTTTTCATTAGAATAATGAAGGGAAACAAATAAGCACTGGCTTCTGCTCCTAGCATGTGGGTTTCTGTTGCAGAAAAGTAACAAATGCAGATTTCATCTACTAAGCTACCTGCATAATTCCTAAGGATATGGCAGCCAAGGGGGGGGAGAAATACAAATGTTTTAACTAATTTACTAGTCTGTAATAATTAATGTTTAGTCATCTTGCTTTCCTTGTTCAAATTTTATTCATTTTGATATATGTGTTGATATGCGTGCATATGTATGTATATTCGATTTAACAAATGTATTGGCCATTCATTATTTGTAGGCTCATTGATAGGTACTAGAGGGTGTATAAAGGTGACTAAATTGCAAGGAGCATTAGCTTTATATATAAAACAGTCTCTCATCAACAATTCTGAAACCCACAAAACTGAAGTGTGCTTGTAGTTCATGTCTGTGTAAAACCTCACTAGACCTGAACTCACTTGGGGACAAAGGTGGCCTGAATTGGCATGAGGTTATTTATAGCTTATACTGAACCTTTAAATGTTACTATTCAAACATCTACTACAGAAATAAAAAAGTGATTGCAGGATGCTACCCTAAATGTCACTGCGGTACTATAAAGTAAATAATAACATGCAACAAATTACGTTTCTAAAACCTAAAAATCTCTGAATTCTGAAACACATCTGGCCCCAAAGGTTTCAGATCCAGAATTGACACTAAAAAGATGTGGGTTGCTGTATTTGGTTGTAGGAGCTGCATCCTAGCCCACTCTGGTCCCATGTCTGGAACTCTGATGCCCAGGAGAAAGGAGTCCTATGCAAATTTGCACTATGTACTTCTCTTCTGGCCAAATGTTGTCCCTGGGAAGAGGGGCCCAGAGGAGGTACTATTTTCTAATGTTTCATGAAGCCAAGGCTTTGAAGGGGATTAAGGTTGGCATGGGAAGGTTCCCAAATCTGATGGAGGCGGGGATGTCTGGTATAGAATCAAAAAAATTTTGAGAAGCCCAAAATGAGCTCTGAACACCTCCATTTCACGGCAATAGCACAAAAGTAAGAAGAAAGAAAAGTGACAGCAAGAGCGATATAGCAGAAAATTGGAAGCAGGTATCTCAGAAATCTTCACCAATGTAGATTAGAAAACAATGGGAAAGGGGACTGACCCAGCAAGGTGGGGCCAGACTGTGCAAGATCTCTAAGGCTAAACTAATAAAAACCTGGTGCCTTTAAAGGTTGTGAGCAGAAGCATGTGTTGCAGCCTTTCTTTCCCTCCCCCCATCAGCATAATTATAATCAAAAGGAAACATACTTTACCAATAAGCATTATTTTGTTTAAGGTCAGAATGTAACTATTGGCTTCTTCATGAAATAAATGTCAACATGACACAAATTGATCATTGAGATGCAAGGATGGGCCCACTGATTCTCATTGTTCTTAGGAGGTTATAGACGATCCTGACTGAGATGTCCAGGCAGATAAAATCCAATGTCCCCCATGGAGAAGCAAGATTGCCTAGTTTGGTCTGAGAAGCACGGTTTTTATGATTCATCTTCACGCTACATGCCAGGGCTTGTGCTATTACTTTTCTCTACTTTATCCCATTTATCCTGGCAACAACAGTACGAATTGGGTCTTCTTAGTATATTCCCATGTTACAGATGAGAAGATTGATATTTAGAAAGGGATTTGTGCATAACAGTGCAATTGAAAGTTTTAAATGCTGAAATCTAACATAAGTTGATACCACTCCACAGCTATAATGCTCTAACCACTACATTAAATTGGAACACTAGGCTGGAATATGGTCAATCTGAGATCTGCTACTAGGTCTGCCACCTGCCTCCTACCCCACAGCAATTATAGATCTTTAAGGTGCTAGATATTGAGAACAAAAAGCAAACCGAACAAAAGAGAGAGAGAGAACTATATGGAATCAATGAATGGTTTCAAAAGATTATTTTATACTTCATGAAGGGGAGCTCAGAGCTGGTCATCCCAACTGTAAGGAATATTTCCTTATCCCCTGAATAATATATGACCCCTGGATAAGGCCATTAGATTCCCCAACTTATGACTCACCTTTAAAATGAAGGGATTGGAATGGTGACATAATGATGCTTTCATCTCTAAAGGTGTACAAGTCTTGAACCAACGCTATTTCTTGCCTTGCTTTGGACAGGTTGGTTTGAAGCCTTTATGAACAGTTTCCTCTGATCTCTCGCTCCACATCTTAACACCTTTGGCCAATCCCTCTGTGCTTTCTCCTTGAAACTATTAAACCCCAAGCTCGGTTCTTGGTTACAAAGAACTTTTCTTCTCATGGAAAAAGCCCAGTATTGCCATCAGAGTATTTCAATACATACAAACCACAGCCATGCAGTGTTTACTTTTTATTCCCACAACTGAATTGAATTTATGGTTGTATTTCAAAGTTAGTTTGATTTCTTGGTTTTTCATTATTGCTTTCAAAATATCAATTCCATTCATTCCTTCACTCAAGTCACACAAAATATGCTGAGCTGTTGCAGTGTTCCAGGAAACCTATGAAGTACTCAAGAATAAATCATGATCTTTAGAGGATCTGAGTTTAGTATGGCCTTAAATTCACAATTGTCAAGATATGTACGTATAGAATATCAGACACAAAAAGGAGTTTTGTGGTTTTTTTTTTAACTATCCTTCAGGGGATCTTTAAAAGGCATCCAGAGTTAATGACATCTGGAGTAAGTATGGAAAGATGACAAAGAGGCTTGGTAGGGGGTGCAAGGGTAATTTAGTGGTAGAATTCTTGCCTGCCATGTAGGAGACCAAGGTTCGATTCCTGGCCCATGAACTTCCCCCAGAAAAACCAACAAGCAAATCCAAAAACCAAACAAACAAAAAAAATTCAACAAACAGTGCTGCAATAATGGGATATCTCATGGAAAAGAATGAAATGTGACCCCTACCATACAGCATATAAAAAGATAATAATAATAAAGGTAGGCTTGGTAAATAAGGACAGAAAGATCATTCCAGAGAGAGCAAATATTGTACAGTTATAGCCTATAACGGTGAGCACGTAACTTTACTCAGTATAGTTATAGAAACACTCTTTAAAGTCGTGATTTGCTCATCAGTTTTCTATAAAAGTTATAGAAAAAGTGCATTTTCTATAAAAATTATAATTTGTAAGTGTTCTAGTTTGCTAGCTGCCGGAATGCAACACACCAGAGATGGATTGGCTTTTAATAAAAGGGGATTTATTTTGTTGGTTCTTCAGAGGAAAGGCAGCTAACTTTCCACTGAGGTTCTTTCTTACATGGAAGCCACAGGATGGTCTCTGCTGGTCTTCTCTCCAGGCCCCTGGGTTCCAACAACTTTCCCTGGGGTGACTTCTTTCTGCATCTCCAAAGGCCTGGGCTGAGCTGCAAGTGCTGAGATGAGGAATGCCGAGCTGCTTGGCTGTGCTACATTGCGTTCTCTCATTTAAGCACCAGCCAATTAAGTCAAACATCACTCATTGCTGCAGGACGCCTCCTAGCCGACTGCAGATGTAATTAGCAACAGATGAGGTTGACGTAACCATTGGCTTGTGTCCACAGCAACAGAACTAGGTATGCTCACCTGGCCAAGTTGACAACTGAATCTAACTAACACAGTAAGATACTCGATTTATGTCCTCTTAAATTTTTCATGATTTGGAAACTAAGGGAACAATGGATGGTATATTTTAAGTTATTTAAATGATATGAATATCTATAAAAGAGATTTCTATTGTTGAAACAACTATACCACCAACATAAATCCCCACTCTTATAACTTATTCAAGCTTCTTAGTTGGAAGCAATAGAACTATACCCTGGCTGATTACTCCAACTATTAAAATATATCTATCTGAAAGAATTTCTAGGAAAAACTTGAAAATTAGGTTCAAGGCTAAACTTTTAGAAGTCATGCTACAAAAGTCATCATAGAACTGGTTGGATGAGAAAAGCCTTTGCTGTTGCTATAGGATTCCAGCCATTAGAATTACAGCTTGTGTTACTACCAATTTGACCCCAGAAACTTAACCTTATTATAACTGATATTACCAGAATTAATGTCATATTGCTTTCGCTTTAACACTTCCTGCTGCCTGCATGTTTCTCTTCCCCTGAATCTATTCTTCAGAGACCTGGACAATTTTCTTTTATTTCCTCTCAATGTCTCCTAGGTGGAGATTAAGTGCTGCCTCATTTATTCAACAGACACTTAACTATGCATCATATCAGCAATGGTTTGGGTAACCAAAATGTGTTTGATTTATCATGTCTGCTCTCACTGAAACATGTATCAGATGTAATTTGAACAAGGTACTATAGCTGGTCAAAGACATAAGTACTATTTCTGTAGTTACTCAAGTTTCTCTTCATAGAAGAGATTCTTTATTGATCTTACAGCCTGAGTTAAAAAAAAAAAAAAGAAGTTGTCAGCCTAGTGAAGGGAGAGAAAGCACTGCCAACAAAGGCTGGGGTGGGGGGTGATGTAAAGATGCACTAAGTCAAAAAAGTATATTCTGTTCAGGAATCTAGAAGTTTCATTTTGTTTAAATCTCTGTATTATTATTTACCATGCTGGGTCATAGTATTTATTTTAGTATAGTTTTCTTCCAATGGTTTACAAAAGCCCATTAAAACATGTTTTGTAAATATTATTATCCTGCTGTTCACTGGATAAAGCAATATCCCTTCTGTGATCCAAAGATAAGCAATGATATAAAGGTGAAAAACAAAAAAAGACAATTGAAGATTCTTCTGCTGCAATGTTACTGTAATGTAAAGTAGTTCTTAAATTATTGGCAAATATGAGAATACTGTGATCTTGATGTGAAAGTCACGAGGGTTCATAAACAAATTTTCTGGCAAGCTATTGATTTTTACCACCAAGTAACGGCAGCTGAATGGCAAGTATACTAACAAGGCCAAATGCAGTGAAGAACAAAGAAACTGAATCCTGCCCACAATGCCAATGCTTATGCTTGGTTCAGTTTGGACATAAGCTCTGTCTTAGAATTATACGTTGAACTTTCCCAAATACGGTACATTTTCATAATAGTTTATTTTCCAATGTCTGTGCATCCTCTATTTTATTTTGTTCCTTTCAATTGGGCCATCTCTTCCCATTTCTTGGGGTGTCTTATGATCATTTGAAGTCTAGGCATTGGATTATTTTGATGTGCTTTCTTTAGAGTCTCCCTCTTATTCAAGATTTTAGTGTAGATTGGCCTCTTCAGTGCTTAACCCAGATTATAGTGAACCTATGGGACAGCCCACGGTTAGCTGTTTACTTTTTCTCAGGTCCATCTGAGCATGTGTCTTGCCCTGAGAATGCATAGTACTGTTGAAGAACTCTCCAGTATGTATAAGTGTTTTCCCTCCAAGAAAGGAGTCCCTCTTTCAGCATATGTCTATAATCAGCATCCTCAACCACTCTTTACAAGCATATTTATGAAATTCATCTATAATTTTTATTTTTAATTAAATTACTTTATTTAAATAGTATTTCCTTACATTTTTGGAATTTAACATATACTTTTAGCTGTGTAATTTTTAAAATAAAGTTTATTATTTTTGATAGTGCTGTGGTTCTAATGTTTTGAAAGGTATGTCCAGCTCCATTTTCCCCATAAGCTTGATTATTTTAATGGGTGATTATTCAAACCACAAGGCTTCCCAATAATTCTTATGTTGTGTATCTTCTGTAAACTTTTCTTAGGAAGAATAATCAACAAAATCATTCATGAAATATGTTCACTGCATCATGTAAAAAAAAAAAGTTTCCCCTCTATTTTAACAATCCATGAAAGAAAATTAAGAAAATCCACTTGCCTACTTTCCCTAGGCAATCTAGTTAATCTACTTCCACACATATGATTTCAGATCTCTTATTTTTAATTCCCCCAGTAAAGCTATAACCAGAGCCAAAGATCAGAGTACAAAAAAAGTACACTTCAGAATGTTAAACAGTAATGTAAACCATCAGTTTGTTTGAAATTGACACACACTATGCCATACATTTCTAGCACCTTTCAAATTCAGCTGTTACTCTTTGTATCTCTTCTGCTGTGCTATATATTAATTTTTATCTTTCCAACTAGATTAAAAATTAGTTCAGGAAAGAAATGCATTTTGTCTACATTTCTTAGTTTGTAGACAAGTGTCAGGTAGAATGTAGGTACTTCCTAAGTGCTTGCTAATTGACTCACAAAGTTTGAGTTCTTGATGAGTTAATTTTATTGTAAGGAAAAAAAAAATCTTGGAAAACAGAGTTGACTTTCAACATTTGAATTAAAAATAACAAATCAAAGATTAGGATCAAGACCACTAATCCAACAAAACCAATATAGGATCTCTTGTAAAGAGGAATGTCACCAAGCTGGCAGGGTAAGCTCACACTGGTGAGTGAACTCACTTAGAAACAGCAACAGTAAAAAGGCAGAATCAACTTTGCTCAAATTCTGGAAGATGACTGAGCTTAGGAAACAACTCACAAATACTGAATAAGAAAAAATTAATAAAAATATGCAACCCAACCTAAAAACCTAAGAGAACAACAGGACCAGCCCCTCTCCTGTGTTTGCATCTGCAGCAAATTGTATGACTCACGGTGGTGGCCCTGAGGCTGCACATACTGAATTCAGACTTGTGGGACCTGATCAATGCACAGTGGCAGCTGGGTGGCTGGCATGCATTCAAGTGCAGATGCCCAAGTGCCAGATTAACCCAGGGCAGCAATTTGGCAGCTCATGCACATTTCCAGTTTGGGTCCCAGAGGCCTGATTATGAGTGTGTACCTAAACAAAAATATTGATTGTCTTTGTACATCAACCCCAACTGACTCCCTAGAAAACAAAATATTGGCCATGGATCTGGGTCCCCTATTCCAAAAGTAACAAGAGTCAGAAAAGCATCAAGGAAAGGGGAAGCTGAACCCCAGAAACACAGAGTGAGCCCAGTACTAAAAGCTGGAAAGAAAAGGCAGACTAGCCTGCAGTAGTGGAGCAGAGACAAGGCTCCCAGGAGAAGAAGCTGGTTAGAAAAACTCCTTTCTTGAAGACGAAGCAGTCACATATACTGGAGAATTTTTCAACATTACTATGCACGCCAGGGTAAGGTGTGTCCTCAGGTAGACCTGAGAAAAAATAGTTAGTCATAGGCTATTCTAGAGGTTCAGTATAATTTGGGCTAAGCATTGAAAAGCCTGAACACACAGCCAATCTACATTAAAACCTTAAATAAAAGGGAAAAGCTGAATTCCAGATTTAGCACATCAAGATAATCCAATGCCCAAACTTTAACAAATGAACATAAGACAGTCCAAGAAATGGTAAGAGGTGATCCATCAAAATGAACAAAATAAAACAGAGAGCACACAGATCTTAGGAAAAGTAATCAAAGATGTAAGCTACTCTTCTAAATAATTTCAATGAGCTAAAGGAAAACATGGGCATAGAAGTAAAGGAAATCTAACAGACAATGCATGAACAAAAGGAAGAATCAGAAATTTTTAAAAATAACCCAACAGAAATTTTGGGAAGAAAGATGGCAACGAAAAATTAGAAATACACTAGAAAAACTTAACAGAAAATTTGAACAGGCAGAAGAAAGAACCTACAAAATGAAAGATAGGACATTTGAAATCATTCACTCTGAAGAACAGATTGAAAAAAAGTATGAAAGTGAGCAAAGCCTAAGGAACCTGTGGCACAACTTGAAGCATTCCCACATACACATTATCAGACTTTCAAAAGGAGAAGAGAAACAAAAGAAGGTGGAAGATTTAATGGTAGAAAATTTCTTAAAATTGATCTAAGAAGCCCAGCAAATACCAAACAGGAAAATCCCAAATAGGCCAATTCAAAGACATATTGGAATCATAATGTTAATGCCAAATATGAAGAGAATTCTAAAAGTAACAAAGGAGAAGTGGCTCATTACATCCAATTGTCCTCAATAAGCTTAAGTAGTGATTTCTCATTAGAAATCACAGAGGCAAGAAGGTAGTGGGATGATATATTAAAGTAGTGAAAGAGAAAACATGCCTGCCAAAAATTCTAACTCCAGCAAAACTGTCCTTCAAAAATGCAGGAGACTGAATACACACACACTTCTATTGCAGATGGGTCATTCCCCAGAATAGACAATATTTTAAGTCACAAAGTGAGTCTAAATAAACTGTAAAAGTCGGAAACAACACAAGGAATCCTTTCTGACCATAACGGCATGAAGCTACATGAAGCTAAATCACTATCCATAGGAAAAGAAAAAAATTCACGTGTGGAAACAAAACTATATACTCTTAAACAATGAATGGGTCAAAAAAGAAATCACAAAGGAAATTAGGGAATATCTGGAGACAAATGAGAACACAACATACCAAAACTTGTGGGATACAGTGAAATCAGTGTTTCAAGGGAAATTTATAGCTGTGGTTGCCTATATTAAAAAGGAAAAGGATCGCAAATCAAGAACCTAAATTTACATCTGGAAGACTAGAAAAAGAAAAAGATCAAATTAAATGTAAAGTCAGGAAAAGAGAGGAATAAACATTAGAGATGAGATTAAATTATAAAGAGAATAGAAAACCAATTAAGAAACTCAAAGTTGGTTCTTTGGAAAGACCAACAAAATAAAACTTTAGACTGACAAAGTAAACAGCTAAGATACAAATAACTAACAAAAGACATGAAAACAAGGACATTAATACTGATCTAAGAGAATACTATGAACAAAAAATAAGTAATCTAGAGGAAAGAACAAATTTCTTGAAATATACCACTTACCTAAAACTGATCAATAAGAAATAGAGTATCTCACTAGACCTGTAACAAGTAGAGATTAAAATGAGTAATTTTAATTGCTAAAAGTATCTTGAGGAAAAAAAATGAAGCTGGAGTTCTCACACTGCAGGACTTTAAGGCATATTATGAAGCCACAGTGGTCAAAACAGCATGGTATTGGCATGAAGATAGATATATCGACCAATGGAATCAAATAGAGTGCTCAGATATAGACCCTCTCATCTATGGACATTTGATCTTTGATAAGGCAGTCAAGCCAACTCACCTGGGACAGAACAGTCTCTTCAATAAATGGTGCCTAGAGAACTGGATATCCATATGCAAAAGAATGAAAGAGGACCCGTATCTCACACCCTATATAAAAGTTAACTCAAAATGGATCAAAGATCTAAACACTAGGTCTAAGACCACAAAACAGTTAGAGGAAAATGTAGGGAGATATCTTATGAATCTTACAATTGGAGGCGGTTTTATGGACCTTAAACCTAAAGCAAGAGCACCAAAGAAAGAAAGAAATAAATGGGAGCTCCTCAAAATTAAACACTTTTGTGCATCAAAGAACTTCATCAAGAAAGTAGAAAGACAGCCTACAAAATGGGAGACAATATTTGGAAACAACATATCAAATAAAGGTCTAGTATCCAGAATTTATAAAGAGATTGTTCAACTCAACAACAAAAAGACAGCCAATCCAATTACAAAATGGGGAAAAGACTTGAATAGACACCTCTCAGAAGAGGAAATACAAATGGCCAAAAGGCACATGAAGAGATGCTCAATGCCCCTGGCCATTAGAGAAATGCAAATCAAAACCACAATGAGATATCATCTCACACCCACCAGAATGGCCATTATTAACAAAACAGAAAATGACAAGTGCTGGAGAAGATGTGGAGAAAGAGGCACACTTATCCACTGTTGGTGGGAATGTCAAATGGTGCAACCACTGTGGAAGGCAGTTTGGCGGTTCCTCAAAAAGCTGAATATAGAATTGCCATACGACCCAGCAATACCATTGCTAGGTATCTACTCAAAGGACTTAAGGGCAAAGACACAAACGGACATTTGCACACCAATGTTTATAGCAGCATTATTTACAATTGCAAAGAGATGGAAACAGCCAAAATGTCCATCAACAGACGAGTGGCTAAACAAACTGTGTTACATACATACGATGGAATATTATGCAGCTTTAAGACAGAATAAACTTATGAAGCATGTAATAACATGGATGGACCTAGAGAACATTATGCTGAATGAGACTAGCCAAAAAACTAAAGGACAAATACTGTATGGTCCCACTGATGTGAACCAACATTAGAGAATAAACTTGGAATATGTCATTGGTAACAGAGACCATCAGGAGTTAGAAATAGGGTAAGATAATGGGTAATTGGACCTGAAGGGATACAGACTGTGCAACAGGACTGGATACAAAAACTCAAAAATGGACAGCACAATACTACCTAATTGTATTGTAATTATGTTAAAACACTGAATGAAGCTACATCTGAGCTATAGTTTTTTATATATACATATAGTATTTTTTTATTTTTTTCTCTATATTTTTATTTCTTTTTCTGTTGTCTTGCTATTTCTTTTTCTAAATCAATACAAATGTACTAAGAAATGATGATCATACATCTATGTGATGATATTAAGAATTACTGATTACATATGTAGAATGGAATGATTTCTAAATGTTGTGTTAATTTTTTTTAATTAATAAAAAAAAAGAGTAATCGAAATCCTCCCAGCAAAGAAAAACCCAGGACCAGACAGCTTCACTCATGACTTCTACCAGACATTCAAAGAAAAAAATATATCAACCCTTCTCAAGCTTTTCCAAAAAATTAAAGAGAATTCTTCCTAACTCATTCTCTGAGGTTAACATTAACCTAGTATCAGATAAATACATCACAAGAAAATAGACCTACTGACCAGTATCCGTTATGAATACAGATGTAAACATCCTCATTAAAATAATAACAAATTAAATCCAACAATATATTAAAAGAATTGTACACCATGACCAAATGGGATTTACTTAAGGAGTGCAACAGTGATTCAACCTAAGAAAATCCATCAGTGTAATACACGTTACAACAATGATGGGAAAAAGCACATGATCACATATCAATTGATGAAAACAAGGTACTTGACAAAATCTAATACCCTGTCATGATGAAACAACTCATAGGAATAGAAGGTAGCTTTCTCAATGTGAAAAAATGGCCTATATGTAAAACCCAAAACTAACGTTACATTCAGTGGTGAAAGATTGAAAGCCTTCCCCTTGAGGTCAGGAAGAAGACAAGGATGCCTGCTTTTACTGCTGCTAATCAACATTGTACTGGAAGTCCTTACCAGAGCAATATGGCAAGAGAAAGAAATTAGAGGCATCCCAAATGGAAAGAAATGATTAAATCTCTGTATTCACTGATAACATGACCTATTAGAAAATCACAAAGAATCCTCAATAAAACTACTAGAATAAACTAATTCAGCAAAGATGCAGTTTATAAGTTTAACACCCAAAATCAATTATGTTTATCTACCTTAACAATAAGCATTCTGAAATGGAAATTTAAGAAGATAGCCATTCATAATATCTCCTAAAATAATAAAATAGCTAGGAATAAATTTAACCAAGAAGGTGAAGGACTAGTATGCTGAAAACTACAAAACACTACTGATAGAAGATAAAGACAACCTAAATAAATGGTAAATCATCCTATATTCATGGATTAGAAAATTTAAAATTATTAAGGTATCAATACTACCCAAGTCTACAGAGTCAATGTAATATCTCTCAAATCCCAGCAGGCTTGTTGCAGATGTGGAAAACAATCCTCAAATTCATAAATTCTGAGGTGCTGAGTTCTTTGTGTATAACCTGGTAACTCCTTGGAACTTTGGATGTCTGTGTGACACCTGAGACTCAGAACTGGAGTTCTGCAGCTCTGAAAGGCAGCATTACTCCATACAGAAACTGTTACAGAAGCTGAACAAAAGATCAGACTTCAGTTAGAGCTATAAATGAAATGGACTTGGTTAGGACTAAGGTAAATCAGAATACACGGTAAAGGATAGTAATTCACTGTATTTTAAAACCAACTTCTGTGTGAGACTAAAGGAAGACATGTTTATTTGGTACAGAAACTTATACTTTCTGTAGCACACTATGTAATTTAACCTGTATGGTCAGTTTATTTAAACAACATAATTACATGGAACCCAAAATGGAGAATGAGATCTTGTTATTCTGTACAGGTAAATGTAAAACTCAAAATACCCCAGAGTGTTTTAGACAGGAAATTAAAAAGTATTTACAAAGACCCCTTGGGGAAATGGGAATATGTGGAAATATTAGACTTCCCAACCTGGGGAATTTCTGATGTTCTCAGAAGCATTAGGGACTCCCAATTTAATAAGCCACACCCTCGATCTTGGGGAATATGAAACTTATTCCTGCAAAGGAGAAGCTAAGCCTACTTATAATTATGCCTAAGAGTCACCTCTAGAGAACCTCTTCTGTTGTTCACTTCGGCTTCCCTCTCTAAGCCAACTCTGCAAACAAACTCACTACCCTCCCCACTACGTGGGACATGACTCCCAGGGATAAGCCTGTCCCTGGCACCATGAGATTGAGAAAGACTTCTTGACCAGTAGGGGGAAAAGAAATGAAACAAAATATTGTTTCAGTGGCTGATACATTTCAAATAGGGTCAAGAGGTCAGTCTGGAGTTATTCGTGTGCTTTATATAGATTTTTCTTTTTAGTTTCTAGAAGATTAAAATAGGTAGAAGGAAAGACCTGAACCTGTTGAACTATAATTCGTAGCCTTCATTCTTGATAATTGTATAACTATATAGCTTTTATGGTGTGCACATGTGATTGTGAAAACATTGTGCACTCCCTTTATCCAGTATATGGGCAGATGAGTAATAAAGACAAAATAAGTAAATTGATAAATGAATAATAGGGGGATAATGGGTATGAAAGTTTGGCATGTTGTTTATTTTTTGGAGTAATGAAAATGTTCTAAAATTATTTGTGGTGATGAATACACAAATATACAAAGATAGTGTGAGCCATTGATTGTATACTTTAGATGGATTATATGGTATGTGAATATATCTCAATAATTGCATTAACAAAAAGAACAGAAAAAATAAGTTACGTTAGCCATTCTTCAGAAAAAAAGAATGGACAAAGGACTGGAATAAACATTTCTTCATGGAAGATAAAAAATGAAAAGAGAAGTAAAATTAGTGTCGGTAAGGATGCGTTGAAATAGAAACTATAATACACTGCTGGTAGCTTTGTAAAATGTTGCAGCCACTGTAGAAATCTGTTCAGTGATTCTTCACAAAGTTGGAAACAGAATTATCATAAGGCCTGGCAGTTCCATTTCTGGATATATATCCAAAAAGGATTGAGAGATATTTGTGAACCAAAGTTTACAGAAATAACATTTGCATTAGTCAAAAGGTGGAAGCTACCCAAACGTCCATCAACAGATGTGTTTGTCCAACACACAAAATGGAATATATTTCAGTCATAAAAAAGATGATGTTCAGATGCATGCTGTATCACTGATGAACCTTGAAGATATCATGTTAAGGAAAACAAGTCAGACATAAAATATATATATATGCTGTATAATATCACCTACATATGAAACACCTAGAAGCAGCAAATTTCACAAGAATAATAACCTGTAATCTATCAGGTGACAAGTGTTAAGGAAGGTGAAGAGGAAGTTTGGCTTTTTGGATGCAGAGTTTCTGTTTGAGGTGATAAAAAGTGGGGTAATAGATATTGGTGAGAGTAATACAGTATTGTGAATATAATCAAAACTATTGAATTGCACACTTAAAATGGGAAAAAAATGAGTAGCATATATGTCTCTACAATAAATTTTAAAAGATATATTGTGCTTATTGAGCATCTGTTTGATTAAATGCCCTATAACAAGGTGTCAGAAACCATTATCAACTCTAAAAGTTGTGGTTAATTAGTTCAAATTATACAGCAACAAATAATGTTGCAAAAAAAAAAAAACTTTTAATGACATAAACATCATCTGAAATAGCTAAGTCTTTCTCCACTGCTTTATTTGAAACATTTCTTAATAATAGTGAACTTTGGCCCTCAAGACATGGTTTCTTTTTAGAAGATTACTTATTATTTTTTGTGTTTCTATTTTGTTGTGTCTAGGCCTGGCTAAGGTTGACAATTTCAAAGCTACACAATAATATTATTTCTCCTCTGTTGAAAGTCTTTTTTTTATTACTTCTGGTAGACAAATTATTGCTTCTTAGGTTATTCTAGGCCTGCATCACATTTTCCCGTAGTAAAAAGTTTTCACAATCTTTCAATCTCCTTGGAATAAGAAAATTATTATCATCCTTTGTGGATGTATATTTTTTTCAAACCAAGAATGTCAGCTTCGCTTACTTAGGTAGTAGGGAAGCTTAAACAACCTATAGGTATGCTTAAGGGTTATTTCTGGGGGACCTCTTTTGTTGCTCAGGTGATGCCTCAATCTCTCTAAGCCTAACTCTGCAAGTGAAACCATTGCCCTCCCTGCTATGTGGGGCATGACATCCAGGGGTGACAGTCTCCCTGGCAGCATGGGAGATCATTTCCAGCCATGAATCCAGCCTTGACACCGTGGGATCAACAATTTCATCCTGACCAAAAGGGGGAAAAGAATTATAACTAATAAAGTATCAGTGGCAGAGAGAGTTCAAATACAGTTGAGAGGCTACTCTAGAGGTTGCTTTTATGCAAGCTTCAGGTAGACCTTGCTACCTATCACAACCTACCAACCCCCAACCAGGACAATTCCAGTCAATCCTAAAGAACACCTAGGGTGATATATAAGATTTCACAAGGGTTCTATACACTAGAGCAACTTTCTGGAAACCTACAACTTCCAGACTGGTCCCAGGACCAGGTAAGTCCTGAAACCTAGAGGGCCCAGCATATCCAGAAATCTCCAGATTGTTCCATCTGCCTACCGCGTATTAGTGACAGCCCTTTCCAACATGAAAAGGTTAGAATGCCATAGCCCAAACACCCATAAAGAGAGGATGGAAAAATCAAAGGTGATGGTGTAGTTATACAGAGAAGATAGGATTAACAAATGAATATGAATGCTGAATCATTAAATTGATCTTTTAGTATCTAGTATCAGAGCAACTATGAGTAAAAACCTAAAATTGTAGAATTGTAAGCCATGTCAAACTTTGAAATATGATCTACAACTAATTGTTGTGCTGTGCTTTGAAATTCATTGGTTTTTTATATATATATTAGTAAAAAAAAATGATTGTGATGATAAAATATTTTTAAGCCTTCTAGCCTCCTATATTCTGGCTAGAAGGAAAACTGAGATGATCATATGGTAGCCCATGACAAACTCTGGGATCTGTCCCGTACTACTTGTTGAAGAGTGCTTTGAAAACTATTACTTGTTTATTTCTTTACTTTGTATATAAGTTATACTATACAATAAAAAAGTTTAAAAAAAGAATATCAGCTTCAGAAAATAATTAATGTACCGATTATAGGTCTGTAGGTGATTAAATTGATAAAAACAAAGGCATTGATACATTGCATCATTCTTTTAAGAACTCAGGCATGAGTCCCCCTATACCTTCCCCTGTCTTCTACCAGGTTACATCTATTACTTTTTTTAAGCAAAAATAGTAAAATATTCCACATTAATATGCAGTGTGGGTAAACAAGTGTGTCTCTTGATTTTTATTTCTAAGCAGTACCTGGAAAGCCTAGTCACATTTACTTTGGGGAAAACTATGGGGAGAACATACCTGGACTTGAAACTGTGAGGTTTCCAATAGTTATCTAAAGACAGATTTCAATCTCATGATACTTTTTGTTGAAAGCTTTTGTGAAGCCAGATTTTACCCAGTAAAAGGTAGATGTGCTTCACTGGACAACTGTAATACACCATACATTTTTCCCATCAGCATATGCACTGAAAGAAGAACACTTACACACTAGAGCCTTACAGAGTTAGACGGAAGGAGAGGAAACAAAATAAGTGGATACATTTCCTAGTAGTTGGACTGTAAATAGAATTTCTCTGAAATTCAGAGCTAAATACTAGATGCAGAATTGCATGTCTTTATAATAGTTGTTGCTAACAGTGAACTGTGCTAAGCATTAGTTTTTCCTTCCATATACTATAGCTCAGTAATTTCTGACAGTCCCCTAAATTAGAACTAAAAACAGGTGAGTTACTAATAGGTATTTGTTAAGGTTACTGCACCACTCTACTTGACTAGGATATCTTTAGAAGACATCATCATTATTATTATTAGAGAAAATATGGGTTTATAGAAAAATCATGAATAAAAAGCAGGATTCTTCATGGCTAACACCTTGCATTGGTGTGGAACATTTGTTATAATTTATGATAGCACATTTTTATAATTGTGCTGTTAACTAAAGTCCATGGTTTACTATATTATACTGTCTGTTTAGTATGGTTCAATGGACTTTTCTTTAAATCTTTATTCTGTTACCATATATACAACCTAACACTTCCAATTTTAATGACACATATATATTTCAGTGCTCCTAATTCCATTCACAGTGTTGTGCTACCATCAGCATGATCCATCACCGAACGTTCCCATCATTGCAAATAGGAACCTCATACATTTTAAGCCCTAACTTCTATGCCTTATCCCTGACCTATCCTCTGGTAAGCTATATTCTAGATTCTAACTCTTAGTTTTCTTATTCTAATTGTTTCAAACAGTGAGGTCATACAATATTTTCCTTTTGTGTCTGGCTTATTTCACTGAACACGATGTCTTCGAGGACATCATTCCCTTTTACTGATGAATAATATGCCCTTATGTCTGCACCACATTTTGTTTATCCATGCATCCATTCCAGCATGACCTAAGTATACTTTCCCCCACTGAACTGCCAGGGCTTTTCTTGAAAAATTAATTGATCATATAGGAATGGATTTATTTTGTAGAATGTTACAAAATTATTTTATTCCTGATATTCATTTGTTCTATGTTCACCCATTTTCTCTTGCAGTATTGGTAGGAGTTTACTTTATAAAATTTTCAGAGAACCAATATTTGGCTCTGATAATTTTCCCTCCTTTGCCCTTTCTCTACCTCATCAATTTCTCTCATTTACTTCCCCTATTTTTTTTAACTTTATCTTTATTTATTATTAAAAGGGGCACTTAATTCTTAGAGTTGTAAAACATTCTTTTTCATTTTAAGAATATAAGCAAATAAATATTCCTGTGCATAACACTTTAGTTGCAACCCAAGAATTTAGGTGATTTCCATTTTCTTCAGAATATTATCTTGTGATATTTCTGATTCCTTCCTGATCCATGATTATTTAGAAATTTAATTAAATTTTTAAATTTAAGTTAATTTAAATTAGTCATGTCTAATTTAATTATGTTGTGGCAATATTTTAACTTCTGAACCTTTTTGATACTTGACTTAGGATCCACGAATGGGTCCTAATTTTCATAAATTTTCCAAGTATACTTGAAAAGAATCTGTTTTCTGAATTTGTTGGCTGCAGGGTACCATATATAACAATTAACTCATGTTGCTTCCTAAGTTCATAAATCTTCTATATTCTTAACTATTTTTCTTAGCAATTTGCTTCATCTTTTGAGATTAAGGGAGGAATTGTAACATACCCAATTAAGTGCATATATTAGTTTATTACCACCTATAATTCTGTCTGGTTTTGCTTCATGCATTTTGCAATTGTTCTGAGGCACAATACATATTTATAACTGTTATGTCTTCTGGAGGAATTGGCCTTTTATCATTGTGAAATGACTTTCATTATTGCTGGTAATCTCCTTGCTTTAACTATCTGACAGAACATAGCCACAATAGCTTTCCCATGTTCACTGTGTGCAAAACCTATCTTATTCCTTTCCTCAACATGCAAACAATGTATCTTTCAAGTGTTTAGCCTTTCTAGGGTTTGAATAGAAAGCCCACAATGTTTACCCAGGATGGATAACTAAATGGAATCTAATCTCTGTCTCTCCTCTGATGAGCAGCAGCTGAAATATGTGCTTCGATTTCTTAGCTTTCTAGATTTTGTCTTTCCCCTGGACTTCCTGGAGTATCCTCTATGCATATGCATTTTAGGAACCCATCAAGTATTGGAGAGGAATTTAAACTCAGATTGGGATCTCTACCTTCTGAGGGTTCATCTTTCTGGGATATCCCTATACTCCCGCTCTGTTCAATCTCTAGCCTTTCTGGTAAGCCCTGAACTCTTTCCTCTGACACCTAAGCCACAAAAACCATAGTTTGATTTCTAGCAAACTTGTATCTCATGCACTAAGACTTGGCCTCAGGATTTATAAATTATACCCAGTGGGTCTTGCAGGGTTTCTTTCCTTCAAGAGTTGACCCTCTCCAGAATCAGCCTATTTTGGGTAATTTTCAGTGATTTTATATTCCTATTTATGAGAGTTTTGGGGAACAGTGTTTCAGGCAGTGGGGGAACTGCCATCTATACTCTTACAAATACAACTGAAGCTGCCCATGCTCTGGTGGCAAATTTATACTCAGATTAGGGAGAGTAACCTTTGCCAAATCAGTGTTGTCTTGAGAAATTCAAGGGGGAATTCTCCTCCCCAAGTTGTGTGTAAGTTCAGGTGATTTCATATAGTGCCACTCCTGGTCACACAGCTGTCTATACTAATACCCAGCCAACGCATCTATTCCTACTGACATCTACAGAGATATCCAAATTAACCAACTGGCTCCAGATTTTGGTTCACATAGGTCATGATAACTGAAAGTCCCCTTCAGGTGTAGCGGTCCCCTTTGCCCATTAATCACCCTTCTCCAAAGACATGGCAATCCTTCAAATGGTTTCCTGTGCCAGTCTGCGGTCATGAAAGCATAGGTTGCTTCAGACATTGTCTGCTTAAATACAGACTGCTAAGTCTAGCCTTTCACTTTTGTAACATGCTGGGGAGTGAGGGAAACCTGGGACATCACTGTTTTCCTGGGTACGTCTGGGTGGAAATGAAACACAAACCTGCTGACCTCTCTATGTCCCAAATCATCTAAAGCTGCTAGCCTTCAGATCCCTTGCACAGAATCTAACTAATTTTTTCCTGCTTCAATCTGAAGGATTTTTATCTTTTTCTAAAACTTGGTGTAGGCTAGGGATGGAAGGTAGCAGACCAGCTCACAAGGTATTATTCCAAATTTATTTTTTATTCTATGACTTTGGCCTTTTGAATCTGAAAAGTTATTAACTTGGCTTATATTGTGAGACCTAAAGAAACCCTCTATGATGCCCTTGATGCGGCATGCATACTGAGGATAACATGAGGAAATAAACCCAATGGTTAGCAAGCCAAATACTTTCCTGTCACAGGTGAATGCGTCTTTAGACAAAAGACATGGAAAACAGTATGCCTATGCATAAGGTGTGGGGAAAATTACAGTTGCTCCACACAGAATAAGAAAGTGGTCCTCTAATCTTGTGTAGATTACTGTAATGCCTGGAAACATCCTAGAGTACATTAAGCAGATAATCAAAAAGTGTAGGCAAAGTCCCCTGAGGGAGGGGAGAAAAATATGGAACTATTACACCTTATCAGGAATCTCCTGATACTGTGTTAAACTTTAGGGACACCCAAATTGATAGGCCACGCCCTCTATCATGAAGCTTACTCTTATGAAGCTTATGTAGGTATTGGAGAAGCTTACTACCTATAGGCATGCCTAAGTGTTATTTCTGGATGCCCTCTGTTGTTTCTCAGCTGTGGCCTCAGTTTCTCTAAGCCCATCTCTGCAAGTGACATCATTTGCCCTCCCCCCTACATGGGACATGACATCCAGGGGCAAAAGTCTCCCTGGCGATGTGGGAAATGACTCCCAGGGATGAAGGACTCCTAGGGATGAATCCAGCCCTGGCACCGTGGGATAGACAATTCCATCCTGACCAAAATGGGGGAAAGAAGTGTCATTAATAAAGTATCAGTGACAGAGAGAGTTCAAATAGATTCAAGAGGTCACTCTGGAGTTTGCTCTTAGACAAGTCTCAGTTAGACCTTGCTACCTATCATAACCTGCCAACCCCCAACCAGGACCATTCCAGCCAATCCTAAAGAACACCTAGGGCAATATATAAGATTCTTCAAGGGTTCCTTGCACTAAAGTAACTTTCCAGAAACCTACAGCCTCCAGATGGGTCCCTGATCCAGATAAGTCCTGAAACTTAACCCAGCCTCTCGAGAACACCAGATAGTTTGATCTCCCTATCCCATATTAGTGGCAGACCCTTCCAATATCAAAAATTTAGAATCGCCATAGCCCAAACAACCCCAAAGAGAGGTATGGAAAGATCAAAGGTATGATGGAATTATACGCAGAAGATAGGACTTAACAAATGAATATGAGTGCTGAAGCATTAAATTGATATCTCTTTTAGTCTCCAGTATTTTAGAGCAGCTAGAAGTAAAAACCTAAAATTGTGAAATTGTAACCCATGTCAAAGTCTGAAATATGTTCTACAGCTAATTGTTGTGCTGTGCTTTGATATTTATAGTTTTGATTATATGTTATTTTTCACAAAAAAAAGAAGGAAAAAAATTTGATTGTGATGATAAAATATTAAACCCTCTCGCCTCCTATATTTTGGAGCAGCTTGAAAGAAAAATATGAGAGGATCATATGGTAGCCCATGAAAAACTCTGAGATCTGTCCTGTAACTGCTTGTGGAAAAGTGCTTTGAAAACTTTTTTTTATTTCTTTGCTTTCTATACATGTTATACTATACGATAAAAAAAGCTAAAAAAAAAAATACAGTTGCTCCAAAGAAAGGAAACAGTGATCCCCATCTTTCAAGACCTTCCTTCATAGTTTCAGTATCTCTATTCTTTTTCTTCTAAGTATTGAATAGGGGGGAATAAAGGGCAAGAATTTTTGTTCCTATGGCACTTACATTGCAGTGGATGAGTTAAGCAAAAATAATGAGATAAGTGAATAAATAAATGTAAAATATAGGCTCCAGGCAATCATATTATATGAAGAAAAATCAAATCAGAATAAAAGAAGGGATAGGTAATCTATTTTAGAACAGAGGTTCAGAGCCATCATTCTGAAGAGATAACACTTGAGCAGAGATAATGAACAATGGAAACAGGCCAACGTGAACCGGGGGAACAGTAGGGGAACTGTTCAACACTGGGGGAACAGTGTTCCAGGCAGAGGGAACTGCAATCACAGTTGCCCAGAGGCTGGAATGAGAAAGAGACACCTCGGGGGTAATGTGCAGTGAGCAAGGTGCAGAGTGATGAAAGACATGCTTGGCAGACTGAACTTCACCTAAGAGCAATCTCAAAGATGCCCAGCAAAAATTTTTTTTTTAATTTCTTTAGATATGAAAAATGTTAGGAAGCACTGCTCCAAGATCTCTTTCAGAGTCAGAAATCTATACTACTCTGAAGTTTTGCTCCATGAAATCTTCATAGCAGCAGCAGGCCAGATCACCATGTCTTTCAGGCAAAAGAATTTTTTGATCAATAAATGTACATGTAAATCCTTGCAAAGACAAACACTATTTTAATATCAGGGTCTTTTGTTGTTGTTGTTGTTTTTTACCTTAACTGGATTATGTTCATTTACAAAATTACACAATTGCTTATCTGTTTCTATTTTTGTATTGACGGAAAATCTGAACTCGAGGCTCTATTTGTATGAGCTTTAGAGTAAAACTTACTTGGTCCTCAGAATGTCAAACTATAACATTCTTGTCAATTTTTTATTCAGTACTTTCACATTTGATTGTTAGAATTCATTTTACCTCCTGTTTAAGTCAAACAGTCTTTATGTTCTTCCTGATTGTGATGGAAGCCCCAGAGGGCCCAGTCAATTTGAAAACAGTTTAAACCTAGTGCTGTTTCAGAAAAAAATATCCACTTTGTACTTCTGTGTTGCAACGTTTATTAGGTAAGGCTTATGTTTACTGGAATGAGAAAAAAATAACTTGCTTCCAGTTGTATAGTGTATGCTTTTCCTACAAGTTAAGGATACTTTAATCCATAGTGGGTTGTTAAATGGGAAAAGTGGTTGTAAATGCCCAACTATCAATTATATTCACATTTTCCCAATAAGCATAAACCAAGAATGCCCCTGTGACTCCAATAACCTGTGACTCTCCCAATCGTCATGCTAAGAAACCAAGAAATACATTCTAGATTTAAGAGGAACTTACATAATTTGCTTGTCTCGCACTCACTACTTGCAGGCAATCATACCTGCAGACACCTGCCTTGAGGCAGATCTACGTGTTAGTAGAGCAATAATAGTAGCTTTTACTCCTCCATGTATGGCATGATTATTTCTAACACACAGTAGCCAGACCTGTGCTTTGATTTTTCCTCAACGTTTCTGATATTTCAAAGTCAATTTGCTGAACCCCTACTAGGTGCCAGACATCATGTTAGATACCAAGGATAAAAAGACAAGACACATTCTATTACCTCTCTGAGCTTACAAGAAGTAGCAGAAAAAGATTCAGACACAAGTTAAAATAATCCTCTTTGATAAATTGATACCATTAAATTAAGGAAAAAAGGTTCGATCTTAGAAGACAATAGTTATAGGAAAGTTTCCCAGAGGTGTGGACACATAAATTGTTCCTTGAGAAGTGAGGAGGTTTTTGACCAATGGAGTGGTTTGGATCCATCATAGGCTAAGGAAATAGTGAGAAAAACTACAGGCACCAGCCGTTTCCAAGGGAAATCAATATGCTAGGGAAAGAGGTGAGAAGGAAAGGTTAGCGTCAGTATATCAAAGTCATGGAGTGCCAGGCTAAAGATTTTAGAATGTCTTCTGCAATCAAGGGAAACAGATGAAAGTTTTTTAAATTCAAGTGAAATTTATTATCAAGAGCTGTAATTTTGGTGATAACTCTGAATACACCATGAGGTATCTATTAATGGGATTAAAGACTCAAATCGGGGCATCCACCTGGAGGGCTACAAATAAAAGATATCAGCCAGAATTTTCAGGGTTCTGTGGCATACAAGCCCCACTCCATTAAAAGGGGGATTTCAGATAAATTTGAGAACATGCAATATGTTTTTTTCTCTTTTCAGAATGTTATATTTTCAGAGACTGAAATCTCAGATTTAAATATATTGTTTACTCAATGTTTCCTAAGCGTATTCCTCCCAACTTTGGGCTCAAGACAGCATGTTCAAGCTCCTTGTAGGGCTATAAATGAGAACATGGCGGGGGGGGGGGGGGGTGGCGAGAATGAACACCTATCAAACAATAATAAAACTAACATTGATTAACTTAAAATTGGTCAGACACTGTACTGAACTTGATTTACACATTATTTATGCCTCATAATAACCCTAGCCATATGTAAAGCATATTGTTCTAGTCTGGTAGCTGCCAGAATGCAATATACCAGAAACGGAATGACTTTTAAAAAGGGAAATTTGATAAGTTGCTAGTTTACAGTTCTAAGGCCGAGAAAATGTCCCAATTAAAACAAGTCTATAGAAATGCACAATCAAAGGCATCCAGGGAAAGATATCTTGGTTCAAGAAAGCTGATGAAGTTCACGATCTCTCTCTCATGTGAGAAGGCACATAGTGAACACAGTCATGGTTCCTCCCTTGGCTGGAAGGGCACATGGTGAGCACCGCATCATCTGCCAGCTTTCTCTCCTGGCTTCCTGTTTCATGAAGCTCCCCGGGAGGCATTTTCCTTCTTCATCTCCAAAGCACTGGCTGATGGATTCTCTGCTTCATGGTGCTGCAACATTGTCTGCTCTTTCTGAATCGCCTTCATTCTCCAAAATGTTTCTTTTTTTATAGGACTTCAGAAACTAATCAAGACTCACCCAAATGGATGGAGACATGCCTCTACCTAATCCAGTTTAACAACCACTCTTGATTAAATCATATCTCCAGGGAGATTATCTAATTACAGATTCAAACATGCAGCATTGAATAGGGATTATTCTGCCTTTACAAAATGAGATTTTGATTAAAACATGGCTTTTCTAGGGGGCATGCATACTTTCAAACCAGTACACATGTACTACTGTATTCTGACATGCAATCCATGAGAAAACCAAGGTTTCCAGAAAGGAAGTAGTTTGCCAAGGTTATAGGATCAGCAAACAATGGACCAGATTGTGAACTCAAGAATTTTGACTCCAGTTCTCCAAACAGCTACATAATACTCCCCCCCCCCTTTTTTTTACCCCTGCCTTGTGTTCTCTCCAAAATGAGGAGAGGGGATGTGGGAAAAGAAAGATTTTCAAAATATAAGGGAATCTGAAACCTTTCCACTTATGATGGAAACACCATTGGTAAATAAAAGTAATTTAATATTTTGCCAATTGCTTTGCCATGTTTTTTCCATCACCTAAAGAACACCCTGGAACATGCTATCGACTAGATAAGAGAATCTGTCTTCTTTCTGAATTCATAATATAACTCTCACAAGAGATAGTTTTATATTTGTGGATGTTGGGAATTTCCCTAACTTTAGGTTGATACTTATACCTCATAGATAGCTTCTCATAATTGGGAAGTTATTATGGAAAAGCAAAGAACTAAGAGTTCAAAATCCACAAAATCAAAATTGTCAGCCCAGGGGAATTGAAGAATTGTCAAATGTAATTAAATTTTTATTTCTACGGTTTTCCATTTGTGGTCTGCCAAAAACTGTCAGAAAAAGCATCAAAATAATAATTGCCTAGTATTTAGTGCTTGCCACAAAAACATTAGGAACATATTACAGCATTTTCATTTCACATACTCGGGAGAGCTCTACTGTCAATAAAGAGTTGACTTAAGTAGCTGTGTGGGGGAATGAGGCACGCAAACACAAAGGGCTCTGTTTGGTGATATTCACAATTTCAGCATCCAGCAAGGGTGCTTCTGTTGTCAGTAAACATATCAGAGACGTTGATGGCTGTGCTACGAGATGGTCACGTTTGGTGGGGCTCAAGGTGCAAGTTGGAAGACATACATGGATGCATCTGGGCAGTTTCGACGTTTGACAAGGGCGTATGCATTTGTCCAGAGCTCTGTTCTGCCTGCTCCTTACACCACTCATCACTTGCCTCGCTCTAGGGGATTTCTGTCAGCAATGGTTAAACCACTGGCAGCTTACGTATTCCCCATCAACCTGAAGCTATTTTGGAGCATGTTCTTGACACAGTATTGCAGAATCCCTACTAATAACCATTTCTTCTGCCATTAGTTATGACAGTTTCTCTCGATGTTATCTACACTAACACACTCTCACACACACATACACAATATACAGGACAGACAATGATTACAGAAGGCCAGGATCTAATTTTTTAGGTTGAATATAAGAATGCATTTTTCCCTTCATTGAAGCCAAAGTTCGGACATTAACACACATACACACACAGAGTAAAGTTAACAACCTAAAGTTCCTCCCTCAAATATTTCATTCTTTTCTAAAATCTAGTTATAAAGTGCCCCTGGACCCACTATACCTCCCAGATTCTGAGCCAATCTGTTTGAAAACATTTCAACCTTTCTCTGCTCTCTCAAAGCTGTCTCAAGTTTTTTTTGTTTTAAATAAGGCTAATGTTTTTCACTTCCAAAACAATTTTAGCTATTCAAATTCTTTTTAAAAATATTTCTCAGGCTCATAAAAATATTTCTCAGTGTGTTACATCAAAATCACGAAGTTTCCTCATTTTCTGCTGAGCATAGAAAAAATGTCCCCTTGTTGTTTGCATTTATCCAGTCCCAGAAATATAAGGCATATCTATGGAAGATTATAATGTTTGTGTCTTCAGATGTACGCCAGTCAAACCCTATACATCTCCCTGATGTAGCAGGCACTAAAATAGGACAGATCCTTTCCATATTCATACATCTTCAGGGACTACAAAGAGAAAAATAAAGTTTGTAGAATAAACGTGTATTAATCCTTCTTTAAATCCAAATTCAATGCTTAAAATGTTTAGAATGTCATTCTTTCTGTTGGCATTATGAAACAAAGCAGTCAAGTCGGTGCAGAGACTTGCACCAGCTGATTGAACAGAAAAAAAAAAATGTTAAATATATCTCAGACCCAGGACAATGTGGTATTATAAGTGCACTTATGTGCTATTTTAAATTGAAAAAATTATTTATGTTGGTTTAAAAGTTTTATAATTAGATTGTGATCAGTTTACTGATCATAAAAAAAAATCAAGAGTCACAAAAGTGGGTGACAAAGTGACACCAGACAATTAGTGAAGTGAAAAAACTAAGAGGGATACATTGACTAGAAGTCTAAACGTTTCTAAGGAGACAGGTAAAAACATACCATCAGGATATCACCTTCCTTAGAAACAGACTTTGGTTTAATGGGTGAAAAATATTATAGATTGACTGCCAATGTAGTTGTGATGTGATATACCACAAGAAAAACTGCAGAGGCATTGTTTTTTGCTTTTTCTGCCTTAGAATCTCCTTGTCTGCTGCTTGGTCTCAAATGAAGAAAATGAAAAATCATTAGCTCTATTTTTATGGCACCTGTTTAAGGTAGTAGAAGCCGGGTCCAGAATCAAATTGCCCAGTATGCTAAGGGCATGGTCCCCAAGGTCTCTTCTCTTATTTAAAAGATAAATAACAGAGATGTCATGCACAGTGAGAAATAAGTCACCATCCAAGGGATGCAGAACTCCAAATTTAAGTACAACATATCTGGGATTTTAAGTAGGATGAGATGCTGTGACTTATAATTTTGCATCACATTTTGGACAGATTGTTTTTAACTTTTTAATATTTTTTACTTTTAACAATCTTTACTTCTCTATGGAAATTAACCTTTTCCCTTGTTAAGAGAATAGCAGCACATCTTGGCTGGTTTTGTATTTATTTAGCCATTATTTGGTACTTTAAACTGTTCAGCTTCCTAGTCACACATGACATCAGAAATCCACAGCAAAAAGTTTCTTCTTTCTCAGGTTTTATGGATCTTTATTGTTACGTTTCTTCTGGTTGTGTAGTATAATGGCCCAAGTGTGCGGCTTGAGGCCAGGTACTGTGTATTTGTATTTGTTTCTTCAGTGCATGGTCCAATGACCAGCTGTGATATGGAGGCAGAGATAGGGGCCAGAAGGGAAGAAAGAAAGTTATCACTGTTATTGTCTCATTTATCCCAAATATTTAACTCCAATATCTAATATACAAGCAGCAAACTTTTTGGATAATAACGGTAAATCTTCATTAGAGTAAAAAAAAAAAAATTAAAATATAACTTCAAGCCAAGCATGCCAGATTTCAGCAAAATGCTCCCCAATTTTCTAAAATGCAAGGATTAATCATGAGAAACCCCCTTTTTCTCCATCCTTCTTAACCTCTTGCCCTATTACCCCTTCAGAGTCTTGACCACTTCATTATCAGAAGAGTTCCACAAGAATAACAGGTTCTGTCAGAAGAAATGGGAACAATATGATGTAATGCTCTGGGTAATTTTGTTAAACCCACTTAGCACCTAATCCAGTCAAGTCAAATCTGGTATTGGAGTTATCATTCACGAGACTGGCTTTGTGCACAGAGCAATTCAATACCCACCCATCTTTATAAACTACTGGTACGTGTCCTCAGACTGTAGGCTGTGACAGATGAAAAAGACACCTCTTCAACTCCTAATTTTCTGTATTTTTATTTCATTCTTAACACCTCTTTGCAGACAATTAGCTTTTTCCCCCTTTTCTTTCTCAGACTATTTTAAATTAGCCCATTTCAGGCTGATGAATGAGCCAAGTTACAGCCCATGAAGGAAGCACTAACTGAATGCTGAAATGGTGCTCATTGCTAGAATGCCATGCAACTAATTTTATTCTCAGAAGCAAGCACATTTTCAAACCAATTTATTTAAATGTGAGATACATACTGCGCATTACTTAAGAACTATCTAAAGACCTCATTGGTGACTGGGAAGCTCTTTCTAGGTAAGTTTCTCTGGGTAACTTTTAAAAATGTGCTTAGCCTTGTTTCTTTGTACTTTAGTTTCTCTAGAGTAGATTACAATTCTTACAAAGATTCATATAAAAATAATGCAGAAGTTAAATGCAAACTGTTATAAAGGTAATACATTATCCATTCATTTACATGCCTTACTAGGTACTTTTGTTCCCTTCTTCAAGGTAACCTCTCTTCCCTGAACAGCAATCATTATATTCTGTTATATTATAGTAATGCCTTCAAAGGCACCCCCCCTCCACAATGAAAGTGATCAATAGTTCAATTTATTAGAGTGAGCAAAAGATCTGAACAGTTCAAAGAAAACTAGATATGGCTCTGAAGTGTACTTGAAATCAGTGTTAATATTAATTACAATGAGATGATAAATAAGAATTACAATGATGTACTTTGTTTGACATATCAGGCTGACAATTTTCTTAACATTTGATTATATGCCTCTGTGTTGAGGATGGGGAAAATGTGCTTCTCCATTGGTGATAGAAGTGTAAACTGGTGCCACATCTGCGGGATAATTGGCTCAATCTGTTTAAAGGCAAATATTAGAAACACCCTTATTTGCAATAGCAAGTCTGAAGACCACTTAAGCATTGATCAATCACTGGTGGGTTTATGAACACAAAGAAGTACTATGCATCTTTAGAAATTCTCAATCAGCACAAAACGATGCCTCAGTCTATAAGACACTGGCTTCCAGCGAGTAAACAACACACCTGTACATGAGTAGAAAATGGATAATAGTTTGACTGTAAGGAGTAAGGGCGGTGGTATGAGAGGAGGCAGAAAGAGGTAACTGGTGCCAAGGAATGGACATATTTAACTCTACACCTTCTCACATTGTTTGTTTTTTCAAATTAACATTGAAAAAGGATTTCGCATTCAAACCTTTCAATAGATGCTAATAGAAATAAACAGTTTCCACCAAAACAAATGGAGGGGCTATGCTTGCCATTACTGATTTAGCAAAGCCCAGACAAAAAAGCACAGATGAACCTAATTGACAAAGAAAAGGTGAAGCTTATGTGCTAAAGTACTTAAAACAGAACGCCAGCAAGAAACGAAGCATTTCCGCTCATTCCTGCTTAGGACCATATTAGTGGTATAATGACAAAGACTTATTTCCAAACACATGTTAAAAGCTAAACCCTAATCGCAGAGCAATGAAAAGTTTCTAGTTGTTTGGTTCCCAACACCCAACATAACAGAAAAATACAACCTATAGTACATGGAACTTGAGAGACCAAAAGTCTCAACTATTGGGTTAAGCAATTGATTTAAGGAAAGGTCCTTTTGAAAGAATGAATTTAAGATGGTCCTATCTGAAACACTTTTATAGATACACACTTGGAATTAATCATTTGCCTTACTCCACCAAACAGTCCACTAATCCTATGAAACAAGAAGAAAACAACTGCGGCTGTCAAGGCCAATAGAAAAACCTCAGTGATAGGTAACGAGATCAGTATGACCCAGGGAAAGTGGTTTTTATTTTCAGTGTGAGATGACTGAGCAAGTTTATATGCTCAGAGCTAAGAATAAGTCAAAGTTGAAGACTAAAGAGAATGAATAAAAAGAGTACCTACTATTTTCTAGGTACCTACTTAGGTGATTTACATTATCTAACCCTAAATATATCAATATATAAAGAATATTATCCCCATTTTACAGAGTTGAAATCTGAGGTTCAATGACGTTTAATAGCTTGTTCTTTGTTTCAGGAAAAAGCATTTTAATTCACAGCTATCTGGTGACAGTGTTCCTCCTTTTCCATTCCATCAGGGTGGAACTTGATAAATTGAGCTTAAAGGAAAGATAAGTAGATGGGACTGGAACCCAGATGGAGGGATTATGTTGGGATAGAACTCCTGTAAAAGGTGGTGGGGTGAGGAGGGCACAGAGAGATCAAGATATTGTTCCAGACTAGGCAGGTTTGTAGATTGGAGGAACATAAAACTAGTAGCCAAGGCTATTTTCTGAGAATAAATAATTTATCCTTCCTACCTGTCCCAGTAACTCTGTTTCTGCAGGTGTCTTGAATGATTCAATAAAAACAGTTAAGATTTAAGGGCTTGAAACCAATTAGACCCAGGCTTGAGTACTTATTACACTGTTTACTACCGAAGGCAAGCCATTTTATATATCGAGGACTCAGTTTTCTCTTGTTAAAGGCATAAATACCATCGGGATTGCATAGCACTTCAATAACCATTAATAGTTAACATATTATTAATAGCAAAATTGACACAGTAACACTCCTGGACTTCCACCAAGTTATGGTCCGGGCATTAGGTGATCTTGACTTTTGAAGCACAATCCCTGCTCTGCCCTCTATTTTAGACCTAGAATCTAGAGCGAATGAGGAACAGACCTCAATTTCCCAAACAGCTGTATCTCAAAGGTGGACATTTTGAGCAAAGTGGGGAAATTGGACTTTATTCATTTGAAAGGTCCTCTAGTCCCTGGGTTCTGAGTAGCCCAAAGAGAGAGGGTAGAAGCACATAGTACATCTCAACAAGTAGGGTCTAAGCAGTAGTAGAGAAAGAAAATGAAAATGGAAAGAAAGGTGACAGGAGAAAGTACTCACCAACTTGACTCTTTTTCTCCAAGGCAGGATCCCACTCCAGGGCCAACTGCTAACCTCAGGAAAATAAAGGCTATGCCCACCTCACACACATGTGATAGGCTTTGAGGAAACCTGGGTCACTGATGCAGTCTCTGTCCATTGGCTGCAATGGGCTTCAAATGACCAGGCCCTGAGTAGAAGTCCGACATCTACTCTCTGCACCTGTGTCACTGCATTCTTCCCGTCCCTCCCTCCCACCACAGATGAACAGAGTTCTTTTATCATTCACACACCTGTGCCTGGAATATTTGCATGACTACAGCCTTTACCCATGTAGCCTGGAAGCAATAATTCTGTGGTGGTGGTGGTGGAAGGCAGAAATTTTGATCTCATACACCTGGGAGTTGAGGCTGGCAATTTTAGCTGCTCTTGTATTGTTGCTATTGTTGGTTCAAGTTTCTCTCTCCATAAAACTCTCTGATCTTGATCCCCCATAAACTCTTAACACTGGATTTTACTTCTTGATCTTTTTAAATATATGGTGTCCTTCTTTGTCTTTTATAAATGCTTTTCACTTAAAGTTTATTTTAAGTCTATTCACTTAAAGTCTGGTATTAGTATAGCTACCCCTGCTTGCTTTTGGTTACTATGAGCATGGAATATTTTTTCCATCCTTTCACTTTCAACAATTTGTATCTTTGGGTCTAAGTTCTGTCTGTTGTATATCATACTGCTGGTCCTTGGACCACATTTCAAGTGGTAAGGGCATAGATGATAATAGAGAAAGCCCAGTTTTGCTTGAAAGGTGGTGATAAATCTGTACAGAGGATTCTAAATGTATTAAGTTTCATGGCTTTGAATGAACTGTATAGCCATTGAAAAACAAAAGCCAAAAGATATGTGTATATAGCAAAGGACAATAAAGTGATGTAAATGGCTTTACCAAATCAAATAGAATTGCATTAAAAGCCTAGAACTTGTTAAGTGGCAAGCATCTCGGCTACTACCAAATAACTTTTTATGGATTCCACACTCATCTTAACTTTCCAAATATTTTTCATCTTTTTGGTAGACTTTCTAACACTGTTCAAACTAATGAGCAATTCAGTAAAATCTAGAATGCATAAGGACTATTAAAAATTGATATATACCGTGTAGGCTTACATGTTACATTTACTGTGTGTACACATAAATATGCAAGTATGCATGATGTTTAAAATGCATCTGGTCTGAGGATTTCTAATGTCAAGTTTCAATCTCATGCAAATAAAAAGGGCTGAATATATAAACCTGTCAAAATCATGATTTTAATGGAAATGTCAAGATACTTCTGAAAGCCAATATAATAATCCCTTTTATGCTGTGCTAGGAAGGAGGCTATGATCCTAAAAGAACTAACCTGTCACCTTGTACTATATGTTTCATCCTATTACTATCCTCAGCTCCATTATCTAAATGACCAAGCACTCCTTCAATTCTAGGGCTAAATGATGTCATGACATGACTATCATCATATTTATACCTCATAAAATTAGAAAGGTTATTAAACATAATTTGACCTTTGGCATACTCTATTAGAATCCTGATTTTTGCTGTTTTCTTTCATTTCTTCATTTCTCACTCCTTCACTCACTCTCCTTTCTCCTTTTAGTTCTTTATATTCTCATTTATTTTCCTCTCAAATAAGCTGTTTCCCACCTACACTGACATTATGTGGCATGACCAAATCTAGAATTCTATAAAATGTCATTTTTATTCCAGTGCTTCATAATTTGTCCTCAAAGCTGCCACTCAGGACAGAGACGTTACCTCCATTCATACCTAAATTCAATGCCAAGTACATTTGCCCTTGAAAATTTTCTAAAGCACCAGATGATGGGGTCTGAGGTGTCTCCTGGTTTCGTAGTTACTATTGTCTATAACTAGCTGGTACAATAGTGCTGAAGGCAATTAACAATGTTTGTCTTTGTCAGTATGTTCTGATCAAAACCCTCTCAAGGTACAGATGTTTGATATGGATAAAGGTTATGCATTTGGTATGTTGAACAATTGAGAAGGAAAGAGTATTTATCAGAATCATAATAGAATTGCAAAGCTGTATAACAGCCTTCCCTCTTACATTTCAAAAAATGTTTTAAATAGATTGTAAAGAAATGTTTTGTAAATGCTTCAAAATAAAGGCAAGGGGCTTCTTTGTAATCATATATACATGGTCCATTCTTTGAAGCTCAATGTTAATTTATCTGATCCTAAATGTAGAGTTCCATACCATACTAGAAAGGTTATCTGTTCCACAAACTTCTCCACACAGAATCTCAATTTTCAGTCCCCTCCAGCACATTTGGTTGTTTTTAGCATGCTCCAAGTTTTGTTGTTTTCAAGTCCCCAATGACAGTGGCCTCCAACTACATTCACGATTAATTTTCTATTGAGGAAAGTAGTCTTCTACACTCAACTCACAGCCCTCTGTTTTCGGTTTGATTGATAATGGCACGTGTATACATTCAGTAACTACTTATTGATACCTACAACATGTTGAAAAAAATGTAGTCCCTGTTTTCAAGGAATTTGTAGTCTAGTAGGTAAGAGAATGGTTAATAAAAATATGATGCTGTATTCCCTACCCCATATTAGTGACAGACCCTTCCAACATGAAAAAGTTAAAATGGCCATAGCCCAAACACCCCTAAAGAGAGGGATGGAAAGATCAAAGGTAATGGTGTAGTTATATGGAGAAGATAGAATTTAACAAATGAATATGAATGCTGAATCATTGAATTGATATCTTAGTCTTCAGTATTTTAGAGCAGCTAGAAGTGAAAACCTAAAATTGTGAAATTGTAACCTGTGTCAAATTCTGAAATATATTTTACAACCAACTGTGGTACGTGCTTTGAAATTTTTAGCTTTTTTGTATATGTGGTTTTTTTCACAAAAAAAAGACGGAAAAAAAGTCAATTGTGATGATAAAAAATATTTAACTTTTCTAACCTCCTATATTCTGGAGCAGCTAGAAGGAAAAATGTGCGAGCATTGTAAGGTAGCCCATGAAAAATTCTAGGATCTGTCCTAGAGACAGTTGAAGAGTGCTTTGAAAACTATTGCTTTTTTATTTCTTTGCTTTGTATGTACATTATACTATACAATAAAAAAGTTTAAAAAAACATGATGCTTTTTTTTAATTCACAAAGTAGTCCACTATATATTTATTAAACAAAAAGTAGGAACAAATGCAAGTCTTTATTAAATATAGAGGTGAGTGGGTTGATAGAAATAAGATACAAATATAGTTATTAATCCCAAAGAGGTTGGAAACTAGTAGGAGAAAAATAATAATATGAAGAGAAAATCTTGTTATATGATAACTCCTATATTCTTATTAGAGTCAGAAAGTCCACAGAAATTGATCCTTCTGTGATAGGAATTCTTTTCTTATCTTGTGCTCAGTATTGGTGATAGTACTTTATTAATTGTTCCATATTTGCTTGATCACAGAATGAATAATTTCTCTCTCTATGCATTTTAGGAACTGATCACAGATAAACTCTATTTCTTTGGTCTTTCTTATGTCCTTTCTTTACTTTGCTTCAACTTTTGTGTAGGTGATTTTATTAGTCATAGTTCTCTGGAGAAACAGAGCCAGCAAGAGATATCTGTAAATATAAGGTTTATAAAAGGGTACCATGCAACCATGGGAATGCAAGAGTTCCAAGTCCATAGTGCAAGCTGCAAGGCTGGCAACTCCAGTGAAGGGTTTTGACAGACTCCACAGGAGAGGCTACTGGCTGAAGAACAAATGAAGATTCACTCCTCCCTGTTAAATGTGCTCAGCTGTTTGGATAAAATCTAGGTGATTGGATTATCTTGCTTGTGGGAGGCACATCCATACTCAATTACAGATGTGAGCAACTGTATATATCTGTATATATCACACTATATATCTTTTCTATGTGGAGATGGGCTCTCATTTTATATTGGCTCCAGTAGTATCAAACTTACATCCTCAGTGTTGCACTTCAAGCAGAGAAGAGCTTGACTCTTTCCCAATCTCTCACTCGAAAGTGCCACTTAGGTTCTGAATTGTCTTGGTTGAGGCCATGATCCCACTTATAAAGTTATCCACTATGGCTAGGGGAACATAAACATCCTTTCTTTGCACATTCCTCAAGCCTAGGGTAGATTATAGTCTAAGATCAGGGAGGGGGGATGGTTCACAAAAAAAATGTAGGGTACCATTATTAGTAAAAAAAATAATGGGCACTGGTTACAAAACAAGAAAAAAGTGCTTATGCAAAATATTTATTGCCTTAATGTAGGCAAAATTTTTCAGTTCTTACCGTTTTCCCAAATCTATAAAATGTAAATTATGACTAACCTGAAGATAGATTGAGATTGAATATGGAAAGAATTTAGCATGATATCTAGCACATACATGCTTAAAGCATCTGTGCCCTTTCCATTCCCCTCTAAGATAGCAGTCAGAGATGACTTTTAAAACAATTAGCATATAGCCTTGAGGACTAACCAATCAGAAGTGTTCGCTGACCCATCTGAATGGAATTCACTCTGTATACACCACATCTCAGTCCTAGTAAAGACTTCGGGATGGTTTCTATCATCTTTCTCTGTCCTTTGAACCCATAGTGGAATGCCATGTGATATCTGTTCAAAACATTTTACCACCAAAGACTTCTTTTATTATCCCTAACCCTCTGCATCTCTTGATTTCAACTATATTACCTACTTTATACTTCATTTTTTTCTGTGAGACCTATATTTAATTATTCCGTTTGTTATTTTGAATAATGAAAGACATGCCTGTCAAAACCATATGAATACTTTGTGTATATAATTCCTGCCTAAAATAATGCCATGCCCCTGAAATAGCCTGCACTCATTACATCCATAAACCACAGAGGTACTGAGCAGCTCTGGTTAAAAATGGTTGGCTGTGTTAAGCTCCATTCACTAATCCATCAATTTCTCAAATTCCAGTGACTTCTGTGGTACGTGGCTGGAAAATCATGATCCTGGACAAAGATTATGGTTTTAGAGTCAAGTTCCCACACACTAATTAGCTGTGTGACTCTAGGCATTATTTTTGCCTTGCTGAGCCTCAGATTCTTCATCTGTAAAATAGAAATAGCAACCCCCAGTTTTCCTGGAGAATCAGATCATTTGAAATCTATCTACCAAATTGCTTGTCCAAGGCACCATTCAGAATGCAGCACACTTTTATCAAGATGATAGTATATTTTACATCTCTGTTACCTTCATTGGTTACTTAATCATTATCTATGTGTCATTTTTGCCATCTCAGGTTATTGGGAGACTTTGTGTCTATGAGTTCTTATTCCCTGCTTTGCATATTACAGTGCTCTATAAGCATTAAAGTACCAAATAATTATTGAATAAGTGAATAAATGAATGAATGAATGTAAAGTTTGTTTAGTAAACCTTCGAAAATGAGAATGGAAATGATGTGGAGACTCTTAGATGGGATAGCTAAAGTTATGGGAATATTTTAAACCTAAGCTAAAAGGTTGGGGTTTTTTCTACAGAAAATAACTCAATTTCAGAAAATAAGTTAAATCTAATTTTCAAATGTTTTAGATAATTGTCTGATATCTTTACTAAAGTCTTATTTAAGGCAAAACATTCATAATACATTTTGATATGTCAGAAAGAGGTTAGAATTGGGAGCAAGAAACAAAGGTCTGCCATTTCTATTCAGCAGTTTTCAACTTGAAAACAAGGTGATTGGACTAGGTAATCTTTCTGATTCCATTATTCATAGCTTCTGTGATCCATTGCCAAGATTGTGAAAATACATTTATGTGCCTTTATATGTACATGCTGAGTGGAAACCAAATCAGTCTCAAAATATATCAGGGTCATGATGACTTTGGCAAAGTGTCTTTTATGAGCCATGCAAACACAGAGAAGAGCTACTACTCTCCAGGAATTCACATTCTTTTGGAAATAAAAGTAAGAAAAATATACAATATGATATGAAGATCATGAAACAGGACAATGTGATAAAGAGTGGTCAAGGCCAAATTGAATAGTGGTCCAGGAAAGTCTTTTGGAGAATATGAAATTTTAGTTGTACTGGGAACAAAGTAAAAAATCCAACCATTAAAAAAAAAAAAAATGAAGTCCAATCATGCCAGGATTGATGTATTTATCCTGGGAAGGACCACTGTTAAAGAAAGACCTGCAAATGGAAAATCTTGAATGTGAGAACCAGAGAGCAAGATGACTGTTTGGCGTGTGGTAAGATAGGAGACAGTGGTGGGAAAATAACTTGGATGATGCAGATAGTAAATACGTTGTGCAGAGTGCTTTAAGAGTTAGTATTTTATTCTAAGTGAACTGGAGGCTGATGGTATCAGATTTATGTTTTAAAGCCATGCTGTGTGAGACATCACATTCCTAAAAGCTAGGGGAAAAAAAAAAAATGATGGAGGTCCTGATTCAAATGAAAAGAAACTGTTATAAAAGAATGATTAAACATCAGTCCCAAGTACCTAGAGCTATTTTATTCACACACCAGGATCAGTGCTTGAAGAACAGGTTGTCACGTTGTGTAAAGGAATCAGTTATTGGCTGCCATAGCCATTGCTGGCATGTCCTCACATTCCAGTTGTTTTTTTCAAACTGCATTTTACGCTGGGAGAAATTGCACACAGTAAATGTCAAGGATTCACTAGGGGCATTACAGTTTCTGAGGCATGAAGCTAATACATATTTGTCTCATTACTGTCAGCAGATCAACTTTATTCCGTGGATGGCAAGGGCTCGGAGCTCATAGGAGATGTAGTTACAAATGACCTTTGGGAGGTCGTGGGGACCAGAACTTCCAAAATTCATCATGGCATCATGTCTTTAATAAGAAACTAGGGAAATGATGTTCACAGACTCTTTAATACTTGGCTTTCTCAGAGAAACAGGTGTGGGGGGGGGTCACATTTTTTCAGCTCCAATTCATCAAATCTCAAATTGAAGCAACACAGAGCGTTTGAGTGGGCAGTCTAATCCACTCCTGTGGTTTCCATATTGCCCAACAATTTTCCAGAGGTAAACATGTTTTGCAGGATCATCAGGCTGTTAATGGTCTTTTGCTTGAATAGTTCTAAAAGACAGAGAAAAAGAAAACCCAGATTTCTTGGTGAGGGCAATTATGCAGCATAGGAAACACATTACTATTTTTCCTCCAAACTATGTAGATAAAGTCTTCGTATTTTTAAATCAGGTGTCGTGATTTTTTTTTTTAGGAATACTTTATTTTGTTTTCATTTTATTGGAAACTACAATTCTCAAAATCTTTTTTCCAAGAAATTTAGTGGTCAAAAATATCTACAGGAAACTTAATTTTGCTTGGATATATTCATAATCATAGCTATGACTGAATCATAGGCCCTCACTTGAGAATCATTGGTGATGAGCAGGTGACTTATGAAGGGGGGTGAGTTTCAAAACTTGGGGGATAAATTCATCTGCTTCCTGGTCAGTTCCATCTGACCTAAATGCAGTGTTAAGGGCCTTTCCCCTGCTCTATGCCCTCCCATTTAGCCATGGCCCCACCACCGATATTGAGGAATTTATAGGCAGTGATATTTGTAATATTCCCAAGTGCTCACAGTGCAAATACACCTACCATGACTGATTACAAGCTTCCTGCATTTAACAGTTGGTGTGCAAGTTTCCTGAAAACCTAACAATCACAAGCCTGTGTGAGCCAGCCGCACCTAACACTGCATAGGTGTCCTGCCTAATCGGAATGGGAGATTTTTTACAGAGAGTAATCAGAAAGGCTAAGAAAGAATCAGGTAGGAATACTCTGCTTGGCAAAGTGCAGGCAGCTGTGGAAGGGATAGTTCCCAAAGGGAAAGATAGCCAGCTTACCCCCGAGCACAGACAGAATAGGAGTGGTCCCTTGACTCACTCTAGGTATTGGTTTGATTTCTCTGTAGCTCCCTGTTGCTAGATGGGGTCCTCATTCAGGCAGAGGCTGGGGAAAGTCCCAAAGTCGATTTCATTATAGTCTTTGCAAAGTTGGTTGGCTGCACTGGCGCCCTCCCCAAGTCTCCTGTCTGTCTTCCTACTTCCTTCTCTTGCCAACTACTGTTAATAGTTAATTTTCTGCTTCATTCTTTCACCATGAGCACCCATCTTCCATCTCCCATCACTTAGGGATTATTACCCCCAAATAATCCCTAAGTGTCTGCAAATAATGATTCGTCTATTTTCTGCAAATGTTTTCTCTGATGCAGAATTCAAGGGTCCAATTTGGAAGTTAAAACCTCACTCATCATTGACCCATCTTTCTCTTTGCTTTCCTCCAATGTCAACCCTATTCTTCCCTGAAGCTAAAGATGATTGTGACCAAATAGGAAAAATGATCATATAAAGGGAAGAGGAAAAAAAGGAGACTGCATTATTTGATATTTCAAAATATCTTGCTACCATTAAAAGTTGGTAACCAGAATCTTCCATAAGTTTTAAATGTAATATTTTGACACATTAGAAGAGAAATAGGGGCTTAAATCTCATTTAAGATTTAATACTGTAACTCTGAAGCTAGCATACTTCAACCAGAGCTTGGTCTACTATTACAGCACAGCGTATTTCTGGCATGCATGCTTAGCGATCATGGTGCCAGCATGCTCAACTGCCATTGCTAATTAATACCAGTACAACTTCCTTCCGGACCAGGACTCTGGACTAGTCTGATGCCTCAGACTCTTTCTCAACAGTTAAGTCACTAGTAACCTCTTGAATCTGGTACTGGAAGTGAAAGTATTTGCCAAGTGTAATCTAACATATGCATTTTCTTTTTTCGTCCGCTCCTGGTGTCCATAAAAAGCAGTTCACTATGTTTGCTATCCACATCAGAAATGTACAATAATAATAATATGTCATGTCTGTATACCAATCCTTGAGGCTGGTTTTCCAAATGGAAGAAATAAGCACCCATGATCTCTGTATGTAGACACAGTGAGAGAAATGATGACTTCATATTTCACTTTTTCCTCTAGAGCTCTCTTTGATTGTCGTAGTTATTACTGTACCATATATTCTTTAAGGGCAGTTCAAAATCTTATCAAAGAGATGCCTATCTATGAATCAATAAATGTAATACTTGCTAATTAACCATTGTAGCCTGAGAACTTAGTGAGTGGTGTTGGGATTACACTATTTAATAGTTTTCAGATAAATGCTGGTTATGTTCATTTTTCATCAAAAAGTTGTAGCTATTATTATGTATTATATTATAACTCAATATGTTTCCACCACTCTGAAATAAGTATAGGTTTTATTTTATGTTAATCTAAAATTGGTTTATTTGAAATTTACTCCTATGATCAGTAATCAAGATACGTACATCCCAAGGAAAATTGTTTTCATTTAACCCCTTCATTAATGTGAAAGTGGCAGAAACAGTGATGCTTAGATAGAGACATTTTCCGGAAATTCAGTTCATGTGATGTTCAACCAAGTGAAAAAGTGTGTGTTCACAAAGTCAAAACACTCAGAGATATGCGCACATAAAGCCAAGAATGTGACTTAAAAAGTCTCAGTTGAGGGTGGGCCATGATGGCTCAGTGGCAGAATTCTCACCTGCCATGCTAGAGACCTGGATTTGATTCCCAGTGCCTGCCCACGCAAAAAGGAAAAAAAAAGTCTCAGTTGAATAACATGAGATGAATGTATGAGTGTACAGTGGGGGTGAGGGTGCATCAAAGTTATGAGGAGGCAATTCACGATGATGTTTTAAGTTATCAAAGGATGTTCTGCTCTCTGTTCCATGGAGTCCTTCAAGGGCCCAAGATGACAGTGGTTCTGCCATTTTCAAAAGATGACTTCTCAGAAAGCTGATCAATTGTCATGTAGTCAGGAGGGAGTGCAAGAGCCTATGGAGAAGAGCTCAAGAGAGGTTTGATGGACCATAGCATTAATTAATATACATCACATTGATTTACATTCCACTGGCTAGAACATAGTCATTTAGCTACACCTAGCTTCAAAGAAGGCTGGGAAATGTAGTGTAACTTGTGCCTTATGCTGAAATTCTAAAGGAAAAAGAGAGGACAGATGGTGGTCAGCAGTAGTTCTACCATAGGGTGGCAGTGAGAACAGATGGAAGAGCAGGTAAAACCTGCTTAACCTTGTTTAACCTAGTGTTTTCCAAAGTTAGTTAATCGTGGACCCTTCATTATAAAGCACCTATTAAAATATTACTCACAAAATGCTATCCTAGAGCAAAAATTCCACTCTATATCATACCCTCAGTGTAGTTGCAATTTCTGTTAAAATTTATGCGATGAAGCAGAACCCCTGGCATCACAGTGTTAAAAGCACGGCATTTCTAAATTCCTATGCATGATTGCCACTTTCATTCCTCTGGTTTGGACAGGTTTGGCATTAAATTTTTGGAGGGCTTCACCTGGCATCATGAATCACTCACCCCCTTATTTTCATCCAGAGCTTTCACACTTTTTCTTACTATCAGCTAAAAATAACAGCACTGAAAAAAATGACAGAACACGTTTTATGAAGGCATAATATAACCCACTGCTGGGAACATGTCACTCGAGGCAAAAACAGTTAGAGCTGCCGGCTGGATGCTCTTCTGATGTTTCTCCTTAAATAACTTCATTATTCAATGAGAAGCATTTTAATTATTTAAGTGACATAAAAGATTTTAGGTTGTAGTATTTATATCTAGATTGTGTTTACTGATTTTTAAGTCTTTTTGTCTATTTATATTGGAATTGTAAGCACTTACCAAACCCCATCTGGTGGGGAATCTCTCTTCATATTTACAGAAACAGAAGATTTCTGTGCCCTGCAAGTTTCTGTGTTTTCCCAACAGGGTCCCTGTGGTAATTCTTAGGCTGCCAATGGCGGTTCTGGCTTTTCTGAAAGAACTTTGCCCCTTGCGTCTTCAAAAGCTTTTCCCTGGCACACTGATATTTACATATAAACAATCAATTTTCCCACTGATATAATATATTATGGTTAGGGTCTGATCTCACTGTAATGGTAAAAGTAGAAGTAATTCTTCATCGTTATCCCCATCACCACCGCTATTTAGTTAGTGTACATTAGCTACTCAGCACTAGTTAGCTTCATAGACATTTCATGACAACTTCGAAAGGGGGACTATAATCTCCATGTCATGGAAAAGGAAGCTGAGAAAGCATGCCCGGTATTAAAGCAACAACAACAGAGGCAGCAAAGGAAATGTTTTTGGATGGTAGATCCAGGATTCCAACAGATGCCTTTTCCTCCAAGTCGTGTGCCTTTTTTTTTGCATTTCCCATGCTCCTCCTAATGTAGAGATAATAGATTTGAGTCACATCCATGCCCTTCTTTTCTCACACAACCAACTACATGTGAAGGCTTTGATATGTGTAAACTGATCAGAGAGGAGGGGAGAAGTGAGGAGAAGAGAGGCAAAGATTGAATGCACTTCTAGTTTTCCTACCTTTTTATTATACATATAAAAACGACCTGTGCCCCCATTTTACATGTCACATTTATGGTTCTTTGAATGCAAGCAACAAAAGCAAAATAATAGTTAATGCAAGGAAAAAAAAGAAGAAGACAGCGACCAAACAACTAAAGAACCACACTTTATAACACATTTAGAGTGAAACAGCTCCTGAACTCTGGCAAACAGAGACTAATGAAAGTTATCTTCAAGCTGCTTATACTGTGAAGAATTTACTTCAGCCATTTTCTGTCCTTGAGCCATTTTATTAAAGACCCTTGAGGGTTTCCTAGGTAAGGCTTGGCCAGGGTCATGTGTGCACCACTGGGCCGGGTCTAGGGAGCGGAGGCAGTGCTGGTCGATCGGCAGTTCCCACTGAGCTGCCCACAATGGCTCCTTTAAGTGAAATTCTGGTGACATTATGAGAAAAAGAGGAAATGAACTTGCTAACTGAAGTTTACCATCCCATGAGACTGTGCCCTGGCCAAAGATTTCCTGGTTCCTAATGAATCCTGGCGTGAGACATCGTACATTGTCCTGGAAGTGACTCAAGCATGTGGCCTCAAACTCCCATTCCTGGGCATCTCCAGGGGCCTCATTGCCCCTGCAGGCAGCATCAATTCACTCTGGTCCTCTCCACTCAGAACAAGGTAGGAAGTCTGCTATTTGTCATTCTCTAGAGCAGCAATGGTACATCATTCTGGTCTGGGTAACTCTTATGCAAGGTTTGTGGATCAAGGCAGAGAATGACAGCACACAACAGGAAACAACTCAAAATTGCTTCAGACATCCTGCTTGTGAAGTATGCCTTCATTCCCCTTCACTGGACTTCTCGGGGGCTCTGTGGAGGTAGGGCCCAGGGTGCTGCAGCTTTGATTCAGCACCCTCCCACCCTCCGCCCCCTCCCGTCCCAGTGTCCTTTATCCTCTTGCTTCTGTGAATCCCAAGCCTCTCCCTTCTCCCAATATCCTCCTTCTCAAGCCTCCAGGGAACAGTGTGAAATTCTTTTTGCATTATTATGCAAAGCAAATTGCCCTTTCTTTGTTTCAACCTCTCCAATCCTGGCTAAGCCATAGGATTTATCCCTGCATATTCAAATAAGATGTTTCCTTAAACAAAAGCTCTATCCCCCCTGGTTTCCACATTTAAGGACCTAGTAAAAGTTTCCAAATTATATTTCTTTTACATGTCTCAGATCAAATTTTTATGCTGGGTTCAAAATCAGAGCATCAATGCTTTTATCTAAGGGTTCAAAAAGGGATATAGGCAAACAAAAAGCATTAGAAATTTTATTTTTTCCCTTCATCCAAAAAAAGGAGAGCTTACTTATTTATTTTTAAACTGTGCGTGTAGGAAAGAGAGTAAGAGAAACACTTCAAGCCAAAATGATTTTAAAGATCATATCCACCAGGATTGTGAGATTTTAAAAGCATTTACTCCCACCTACTTGTGTATTTATTAAATTTGTATTTATTATTTTCATAATGCAAAGTAAACATATAAATAGGGTGAAGAATAAAGATAAAAATAAGGTACTAAAAAAATAAGACTATCATCCATGTATGGATACATGATAGGTAGATAGATAAATAGACACAGATAGAGTTGCCAATAAATTTCTGGAAACTAAATGGTCTAGGAAGATGTGACTGAACAATTAATTGACTAACAACCTTAAAAGATGCTATATAAATATTTTATAGCAGGTAGCAAAAAGCCATTTCTACCTTTACAAGTGGGAAAGATTTTTAAAAAAAAGCTCTTATACCATAACAAATATTCCTAATAAGAATGTCAGTGAGGTCTGGGTATAAAATACTTTACTGGTTGTGGTATTGCTAATATTAGAGAGCACAAAGTAGTGTTCAGTGAAGCATATATGACCCGTAAAGATATTTTGTTTACAATGCAATTTTTAAAAATTATGACATTGTATTCTTTATTTTAAAATAAGAACATTTACAAAGTAAGTATTAAGATTCTTCTCTCTCTCCTCCTCCTTCTTCTTCAATCAGAAAATAAAATGCTAGGCTTTCATTTGTGCATAGTAACAGCAACAGGCTGATTAACACTTCTCCCAACATAGACACGGCAGGAAAAATTCTTACTAACCCACTCTGACATCGATGGCCTCTGAATGAGGCAGATGTTCAAACATCAGTTTTGTTTTGTGTTCTTTGTTTCTGTGGAGATTCCTCCACTGGAAATCTCTGTGTGCCTTGGCTCAGGCAGTATCTTCCACTTGGTCTCTCACAACTTTCCCTCAGCTACTGGCTTTTAGCAGTCAGTCCCCCTATGTTGGGGTGACTTGCTTGCAATGTGTTTTTCTAGAACAGTATCCCATTCGAGATAATTAAAATCAGTTCCCTTTCTTAGAGTCCACACCCATTCTTGGCTCCACTGTTGGTGAGAGGCTAGTTTGCTTCCACTGTAACCCCTTCTCCTGCTGTCTTCTGGTGCTATCCTTTTGGCCTGTATAGAAACTGCTAAACAATAGAAAAGGTCATCTTTAGCATGCTATTCATTGGCAAAGTCTGAGTAACCTTTACAGTAAATGTGCTAATCCTCTGCCCTGTTGATATTTGCCATAGCACATATGTAGTTACTTGTCCAGAATACTTGTATTTGGTTTCACCTCAGCACTCTACCTCTTGACCCATGGATTAGCTAGTCTCTTAATCTCCTGGTAATTACTTCACAGGGTTCACAGCCTCCAAGAGGTAGGAGGATCAGAGGAATTATGTTTATTTCTGCTTCCGTGATTGAGTCACAAGAGTATGGCACAAGCTTCCTAATGGGTGAACATAGACTTGAGTGCAATTCATTTAAGAATGCAGGAGGCAAGGAGAAGGCTTTTTCACAGCAATGATGATCTGTGCCTGGTTAACCACCTAAGCCAATTGTGCTGCAGTATAATGATGCTACCTTCTCTGCTGAGTAAAAAGTTGAGTTGAGCTGGTAGAGAAAAGTGTGCCATAGCAAACTGGCCACAAATAAAACAAATTTACAAGTTTCTCCTTGGTGTCTGATTATCTAGAAATAATCGTTCTAGAAAATCTTTATCTAGAAATTGAATTACCTGTCAGCTGCCCCAATTATTTTACTTGTTGCTATTGAAATTCTTGGTAAGGCTGGTTTTTTAGAAGGAAAAGTAGTAAATGAGTTGGAAATGATTGATCCAACATGAAAATAACAGTATATGAAGTTACTTCCTTCATGGAACCAGAACACTTTCCACTGCATTATTTTCTTACCTATCTAAAGAACAGAGAATCAAACACAGAAGAGCTATTTTAAATGGGACAACCAGTTTACATTAGGTTTATTGATTTTTCTTTTGATGTGACGTTGAGAGTTACGTATTCTAATCATTTTAGGATCTGACTATATTGCTTTCTTGTTTAAATTAATTAAGATTGAAATTAACTCAACAATGAAATAGGAATTAAAGTAAAAATATGAATACAAGTAAAAGAGAGTAACGCAGATTACATGGCTCCTCTAATATAGAATACATTTTGATTATCATATCAAATTCCATCAAGGAACAATTTTGTTGTTGTTGCAATGATCCTGTAAACTTCTTGCATTTCCTGGCTCTCCTCTGAGGAAACTATTTCTCCTTACTGATTGCATTTCCCCTATATTCCTGGTCCTCCAGATAAGGGGGATTCCCTCTTCTTAAGACTTGTTTCCCTCACTGTTCTAGTTTGCTGGCTGCCAGAATGCAATATACCAGAAACAGAATGGTTTTTTAAAAAAAGGGGAATTTAATAAGTTGCTAGTTTACAGTTCTAAGGCCAAGAAAATGTCCCAGGAATGATTTCTAAATGTTGTGTTAATTTCTTTTTTTTCTTTAATTAATAAAAAAAAAGAAAAAAGAAAAAAAATGTCCCAATTAAAATAAGTCTATAGAAATGTCCAATCTAAGGAAAGATATCTTGGTTCAAGAAGGCTAATGAAGTTCAGGGTTTCTCTCTCAAGTGAGAAAGCACAGGGCAAATACAGTCAGGGCTTCTCTCTTAGCTGGAAGGGCACATGGCAAACATGGCATCATCCGCTAGCTTTCTCTCCTGGCTTCCATTTTCATGAAACTCCCCGGGAGGCATTTTCCTTCTTCATCCCCAAAGGTCGCTGGCTGGTAAACTCTGCTTCTCATGGCTATGTCGTTCTGCTCTGCTCTCTCTGAATCTCTTTCATTCTCCAAAATGTTTCCTCTTTTATAGGACTCCAGAAACTTATCAAGACCCACCCAAATGAGGGGAGACATGTCGTCACCTAATCCAGTTTAACAACCACTCTTGAATAAATTACATCTCCAGGGAGATGATCTGATTACAGTTTCAAACATACAGTATTGAATAGCGATTATTCTGCCTTTATGAAATAGGATTTAGATTAAAACATGGCTTTTCTAGGGGACATACATCCTTTCAAACCAGCACACTCACTTGTCCATAAAAAGCCCCAAGTTTGAAAATAAAGTTATCAGATTACCTTGTTGTTGCTGAAAACCTAGAACCTCAAGTCATTTCCTCTTCTTTGTAGATGATTTTATCACATGGTTCTTGTCACTTTCTCCAAAAGTACTCCTGTTTTAATTTTTGGCAATAGATGATCCTTTTAAAACCCTAGACCTTCACTTTTTTCTTTAACTAATCCACTCCAAGATATGGACTTCCACCCTACTTAAGTGTATATATCTTAATCAAACTTATTTATTATTGATACCTCCAACCCTTCAATAATTTCAATTTTGTGTACCCTATTCTCTAACTTCCACCTTGCATCTTTCTCCACTCCCTCCCTTCAGGATCCTGCCTTCTATAACAACTTCAGGGTCTCTAGTCAATGGATCTTATCATCTGCTCACAGTTACTCATCATTAATGTCCTTATACCCCTTCCTACATATATTAATTATATACTAGACTCACTACCTTGCTATTATTTAACTTCCAAACTCCTCTTGCACTTCATGATAAATCCACTGGTAAAACCACAGCCCTTGAAAATCCCAACACTTTTCTATTCTACAATTTTAATTGTTCAGCTAAATGTAAGACAGAAAAGCACACAACCAATCTGAGTGGTCTCATTTTGAGTCAATGAACAAAAATTTTCATTGAGACATTGATGGTGCCAGGTATTCACATTTTAATTACCTATTCTATTCACTCTCCTATTTTGCTAGTGAATGGTTTTGCAACTTCTCTTCCCTCTTGAAACCTCCAACATCCCTTTGCCATACTCATTCCTGATGCCAAGTTTCCCATTTTAACCAATGTAAGGTATAAATTCAGTGGCATTAATTACACCGACAACTCTGTGATACTGTTAGGAACATCCATCATTACTCAAACTTTTTCATCATCTCAAACAGAGATCCTGTGCCCATTAAGCAAAAACTCCTAATTACACCCTCCCCCAATCCCTGCCCTTGATAACTTTACTATGTATTCTGCATTTACAAATTTTGTTACTCTAGGTATTCCATATAAGTGAGATCATAACATATTTTGTCTTTTTAGTTTGATTTATTTCATTCAACCTATATTGAAGATTCATCCATATTGAAGCATGCATCACAACTTCATTTTTGTAACTGAATAATGTTCTGTTATGCCTATATACCACATTTTGTTACATCTTTTGAATATTTTGGCTAATACTGTTAAGAATATTGGTGTACAAAAGTCTCTTAGAATCCCTGCCTTCAGTTCTTTGAGGTATTTATTTTGAAGTGGGATTGCTGGGTTATAATTCTATATACAACTTTCTGAAGAACAACTGAACTGATTTTCACAGTGGGTGCACCATTCTACAATCCCACCAACAATGTACAAGTATTCCCATTTACCAGCATCCTCACCAACACTGCAATTTTCTGCTTTTTAATAATAGCCATCCTTTTCGTGTGAAGTGGTATCTCATTGTGGTTTCACTGATGACTAGTGATGCTGAGCATATTTTCAAGTATTATTGGTCATTTGTATATCTTCTTTGGTGAAATGTCTATTCAAGTTCTTTGCTCATTTTTAGTTGGCTTTTTGTCTTTTTGTGGTTGAGGTATAACAGTCCCTTATAGATTCTGATAGTAAATCCTTGTCAGATATGTGGTTAGCAATTATTTTCTCCCATATAGTTGTTTATGCCTAGATATTTTATTCTTTTTGACACTATTGCAAATGGGTTTTTTAAATTTCCAGTTTGAATTTTTGCTGTTATAGAAACCCAGCGTGTGTGTGTGTGTGTGTGTGTGTGTTTTGGGGGATGCTGTATGGCAGGTGTCATATTTCATTCTTTTTTCCATGTGAGTATCCCTTATTGCAGCACCATTTATTGATTTTTTGTTTGTTTGATTTGTTTATTTTTTTCTTGTTTTGTTTTGGGAAGTTCATGGACCAGGAAGCAAACCCAGGTATCCTATATGACAGGCAAGAATTCTTCTGCACGGTACACTTGTACGCCCTAGAAACCCAATAGGTTTTTGCACATTCATGTTGTAACCCACAACTTTGCTGAATTAGCTTATTAGTTTTAACAGCTTTCTTCTGGATGTTTTGAAATTTTCTACATAAAGGAGAATGTCACCTGTGAAGGGATAGTTTTATCTCTACTCTTCTTTAATTTCTTTTTCTTTCCTAATTGCTCTGGTTAAGACTTCTGGGACAGTGTTGAAGAATAGTGGCAAAAGTAGGCATCTTTTTCTTTTCTTCTGACTTCAGGGGAAAGCTTTTGGTCTTTCAAGATCAAATATAATGTTAGCTATGGGTTTCTGATATGTATCTTTTATCATGCTGAGGACTTCACCTTCTATTCCTATTTCTCTGAGTGTTTTTACTGTTAAAAGATATGGGATTTGTCAAATGCCTTGTCTGCATCCATTTAGAAAATCATGTGATCTTTTTCCTTTTAATGTAGACTATAATGATTAAATTTCTTATCTTGAACCACAATTACACAATGTGTGATTGCAGGTAGTCTGATAACTTTAAATACCATCAGTAGATGATAATTCCCTACATTATATCTCCGGCATAGACATTGCTTCTGAACTCAAGACTCAAGTACCCAGTGCCTACTGAATACCTGTTCTTGAATGAATGTGCCATATACAAAGCAATCTCATTATGCCCAGAGCTGAACTTCTGATATCTTACTGCAAAACTCTTCCACTAAAAAACAAACAAACAAACTCCTCCACTGCTCTCTTACTCTTCTTTGACTCCTCTTTTACTCACACACCCACAGCTAATTCATCAGGAAGCCCTCTCAGCTCTACCTCACAAAGGTTGTCTTCTAGCCACTTCTTGGGCTTCCAGCCTGGTCCCAGCCATACTACCACCACCGTCTCTAAACTGGATTAGAGGGAACCCGTTGAAATTTAAGCCTGATCATGTCACTCCTCTGCTTTACAACGGTTTCCTGTTTTGCTTAATGTAAATGCCTCCATTCTTAAAGTGACTTATAGGGCTGCCTCACTTACTTACCTCATCTCCTACACTCCCTCCCGATATCCACACTGAGGTGTTCTCACCTTAGAATTTGTGCCATGACTATTCCCTCCACCTGGAAACCCTCCTTTCTATGGCTATAGGGTTAACTCCCTCATTTCTTTCAAATCTTTCTTCAAATGTGAGCTTCTCAATGATAGCCTATCCTAACCTCCTTGTTTACTTCACTGACTACTTATCCTTGACCCTATACTTCTATTGTTCCATATGTACCATTTTCTATATATTTTCTCAGACTATTCATTTCCATCTAATGTATCAGAGAATGTACTTATTTGTGTAGTTTATTATTAACTTACTGTTTTCCCCCATAGGATATAAATTCCTCAAAGATGGTGATCCTTTTCAGTTTTGTTCACTGATGTGTTTCAAAGAGTCTAGGACATTACCTGGCATGAGCAAAAGATCAGTAAATATTTGTTGAGTTTATGAATCAATATTTTCCATCCACTAGCAGTCCACACAATGGCATGTATGGTTTATTTGTTTCCTATGCTTGCAGTGACAAATTACCATAAATGATGAGGCTTAAAACAAGAGAAATTTATTCTCTCACAGTTTAGAAGACCAGAAATCTGAAATCAAGATGTTGGCTGGGTCACATTCTCTCTGAAGGCTCTAGGGGAGGACCTGAGGGGCAGGTCCTTCTTACCTCTTCCTAGATTCTGGTGACTCCTGAATGGAAAAAAATTAAACGTAACCCAACCATACAGCATACAAAAAAAAAACCTACTAAGATGAGGTCCAATAAATCAGGTGGTCCTTAATCCAATATGAATGAAGTCCTTATAAGCAGGGGAATTCAGACACATGATACAAATCACGGGAGGGGACAGTAAAAGACAAATTGCAATGGGACAGAAGCAGAGATTGAGCTTTAAATTCCAGCAAGCCATCACCAGAACACTGTAGGCTTTGGAGCAGCTATAACCCACCGATACCTGGATTTTCGATTTGTAGCCTCCAAATTGTGAGCCAAAAAATTCCTGTGGTTTAAGCCACCAGGTTTGTAGTATTTTCTTATAGCAGTCCTGGAAAACTAAAACGGTAACCTTTTCAAGTTCTGGAGGACAAAATTCAACCAACTGCATGTGTTTTCTCATTGATATTTTTTTCTTTACAAATACAGCAGTATGCATATTGTTCATTACACAGTAAATCTAATAGCACTTATCTTTTCTCAGTACAACTATGTTTTACTTTATATTCCAGTATCCATTTTCTTTGGCTAATTCTTCCTTGTTTTCACACTTCTGCCTAAAATTTTTACTTTCAATCCTTACTTTGTTTTGAAATTTCATATTGCTTCAGGGATTCCTTGTCCCACTTATATAGACTAATCAGATAGAAGGGATCTCAGAGAAAAATATACTTTAATGACTTTATTCATAGGTGAGAATATTATGGCAAAGTAAGACAAACCGTTTTCTATGTCTTGATGAAAATATGCTCTAATTCTTCCAGTTCTGTTCCATTCCACTCTAATCCAGGATGGAAAGCACATGGCTGTCTCCATCCTCTCTCTTCCATAACTTCGATTCCTTGTGCAGCACAGCAATACCACAGACACACTAGAGGAAATGGGTCTTGGAAATAGGAACCAAAGCACAAGTTCAGTCTTTCAAACAGAGGAGAAGTTCAAACGATAAACTCAGGACTGTATTCCCTGATATTATTTCAGAGTGGCAAAGAACTAAGTTGGGATTGGGGGACAGTGATGAAACCTGATGGCCTACTTAATCCTACAACATTGTTTTCCAGGCCAGATTCGAAGTACTTAAGTTACAGGGCACAAGTTGAATTGTGACTGTCACACAATCCAGAGATCGAGGACGGTATTAGACAATGTTCCTTAGGACTTACTGTGTATCAAACATCGTGTGCTTTAACCATCTCAATACCTATGCATTAGATAATACTATATCCTCATTTTACAGATGAGAAAAAGAAGATCCAAAGAATTTAGTTATATCTCCAGTGTTTCATATGTAGTATAGGTGAAGTGGGACCAAATTTGAACACAAAGCACATGCAACAATGCCCACCCAGCAGACTCACTGGGGGGCTGGGGGGTGGGGTAGGGGAGTGAAATTGTTCAAATTAAGACTGCTTAAGTACTTTGGGCTTTAAATTTCAATTGATTTGAGGATTAGGATAGGATCAACCCTATAATAGGAGGATATGAACACATCCCTGGGAAAGCCAGAATAAGCATGGTCAGAAATAAAGTAGGAAGCTAATCTAACCAAGTTTTGTTTTTTTAAAATTTCTCCCAAGATGTACAATTTTGAAGTTTTAGCATTATTCATGAGATAAGATCTAAGTGACATTAAAAATAACATTTTCCACACCGGGTTCGATTCCCGGTGCCTGCCCGTGCAAAATAATAATAATAATATTTTCCATAAATACCTTTTAAGTTCAGTGATTCCCCTAACAGAGGCCATTCTCATTTTTTCCAATGCATAAGTAAATTTTGGAACATCAGTAAGCTTTGGGGGATGACAAGTGCCTCCTGAAATCATTGTCCTTTGTCACAGAGGGGTCCCTCTAATGAGGGGTGCTATGTTCCCACCAGAAAAGCAGTTGGTTGCACATCAAACTGCATGTGGAATGATAGGGCTCGCTGAAAATTTGCTGGACTGGCAGTGAATTAGTTTTTCTGTGTCCTCTGGGATAGACTGCCCTGTGAGAATTTGAACCTATCAGTTAGCTGTCAAATTTCATTTGACACCTCATCCAAAATTTAAAAGGGGCTGCCATCTGAAGTTGGAGATGTTCTTAAAGGAAAGGAAAAGGCTATTTCTTTCTGGGTTAGCAGGATCGAAACTGCCAAGTGCTTCTACTAAGGGCAGCAAGCTGGCAGCTCTACACTGAGCAAACTTCACAGATACGGTTTCCTAACATAAGCAATTCTTTCTCAGCCCCTAAACTCACTTTTCTCTCTCCTTTAGACAGAGGGCCCCCAGAGGCATGAAATCCCTAAGGGGACATTTAACACAACTCAAAGGACTGCCCCTGGAGTGTCATCCAACAGAGGCTTCAATTTGTAACTGTGATTTTTTAACTGTAATTGAGTTTTCTAGGCATCTTTATTAATATTATTTTAAAACTTTACCTACAGTGTCTTTACGCCTGCCCCCTTTTTCGAAATGTGATGTTTTCATTTGCGTAGTTATTTATGGATTAAGTGCACGGTGAAGTCGGATCCGCACATCCCACGGAAACATTCCTAACTGGAAATGATCTCAGACTTAGCTGACAGATGGCCTCCCACTTCGAAGTCAGCATTTTCTAGTGCTCCCCATTCCCCACTCTGGCCCACTCTGTTACCTGCTTTAAATGGTGTTTCTGAGCGAGGGCTTCAACTGTTTGGAAACTGCCCTGAGACAAGGACCCCTCGATGCCTTCATGATCGGCCTCTTGATTATCCACGGTCATTTGAGGAAGATTAAAAGGGCATGGCATGTGAGGCACATTAGCTGCAATCAATCTGCTGCTCCTTCTCCTTCTTCCTTTCTCCTTCACACAGACTGATTCATCAAAGGACATTTGCAATGCCTCATTTCAGAGATCCCGGCTTCAAAGCCAGGCCTTATTTTACAAAAAGAAAAATACGAACGTCTCTTCCTCGATCCCTTCAGGGCCAAAGGGAAAAAAAAAATCACGCTCTAATTGTCACTTCTATGCTGGCTCTGGGGAATAAAAAGATAAGTGCATATGTAAGGGCAATCATTTGGAAATAGAAATGAAAAACTACTGACTTCTGTTGCATCCCACCATAATTTCTTTGTCAGTTTCTCTGGGCGGACCCTTAGTAAACTACAGAGGGTATATAAAAATTTTAATTTAAACATTAGCTTCTTAGGTAAATGAAGCCAAGTTCTTGCCTTTGCAGTCTGATTCACAAAGGAATAATTTTATTCCTAGTACATTATTTCACCAAGTTTCTGTGATCACAAGGCTTCCTTTGAAGTTGGTTGGAACTCTGAGCACAGATAGATTTCCTGGGTCTTGTAGTAAAATGAGTAATGGATCTGTAACCTCCAAGTTCCAAAGGCTTGCTCGCTCACTCTCTTTTTCCCTAAGGTCCTTGTCCATGCCTTGGAAATGGCTGGAATTTGTATAGCTTCTGAAGTTTCATTTACCATACTAATTGGTTAAATAATAGAAAGTTTAGTGAGCAACACGCTAAAAGAAATTATGTTTCAGGTTATCTTTTGGGGCAGGTTAAACAAAACAAAATAACTACTTATGATCACCTTACCTAAGACACTCTTGCAAAAGTAATTGGATAAGGGATCCTGAGCTAAAAATCTACACCTGCTGGAGATGAGCATTCAATCCATCTGACACTGTGCCCAGTTAGACCTACTCCGGCTTGAGGATAAATGTCACTGGTAACGTCGTCAGCTGTCACCATAGGGACCTGGGCAGCTGCATCCCCACATAAACCTATAGAAGCCACAAGCCTTTATTTGTCATTATTTGTTCTTGTGTTAGGAGAAGGGAAAAGTGTAGTCAGGGTGTGGTGAAAAACAAAGATCTGGAATGGGGGACCACCTGTTCCAGTTAGCCCAGGACTGTCCCAGGCAAAAACGGGGGCAGTTGTTCATCCTCGTATGAACAAAACCCGGAAGCACAGGTTTTAACATCATGTCTCTTTCTTCTTCATAGTTGACCTTGCAATCCTGTTTTCTATATTGAGTAGCTAAATTTAGATTAAGAGTTTAAAATTGGTTGTAGGAAGCTAAAGCTATTTTGTTTGGTGCATAACCAGGAGGCAAAACAAGTGTGAGATTTCACATACATATCTTGATTTTTTTTTTAAGTTTGTCTTGAGAAGTAAGAAGGTGTGGTAACAATGACTTCATAGTTCTCTGGAGCTGATAGCATCTGTCTGTACAACACCGGACACGCTCTGCCTGTTCACTCATTTACATTAACCGCCTGCCTCCTGCGGGCGTTTGCATATGCAGCCCTGGACTAGATCGGAGATTGACAAGAAATCCACATACAGTCTACCTGGTTTGGAATAATAGTCCTTGATCAAATTTCAGGGAGAAGATTAGTGTGCTCAGTTATTAATGTTATAGTGGCCTACAAAACAAAAATATTTATCTTCTCATGATGAACATGAGTCCCCAGTGAGACTCCATAAAGCTATTTTCATTTTGAGTTGGAAAAAAAAACGCATGGACCATACCTTTTTTGTGTGTGTGAATTTGTCCCTTTTGTAAAAATTGTTGCTCATCAATGGAAGAAACTTTAGAGGATCTCTAAGGCCTCTTGTAGCTCTAAGACTGAAAACTAAAAGGGGAAAATTGCATGTTTTTCACCTCTCATTGAAAATACATGTTGTTTCATCCTTTTAATGACTGAAATACTTCCCACTTAAAATATGTCAGGAGAGTAAGCCTCACTCTGATTGCAAATGAAGTGTTTCCTCCAATATGCTTTTTTGAATGGGGAAAAATGGGGCTCTTAGAGATCAATATGTGGCATTCTGCATGTTGTGATCAATTGGTGATTAAGTGAAAATGGTTTAGCTTAATTTGCTTTGAAAAGCTGTGCGTGCACTGATAAAGTGTAGAAGTGTTTCTGAGATGAGATACAAGGAACAGATGTTTAGTATAAAATATTGATAGTACAGAGCAGAGATAAGCTTGGTATTTAATTTGTCTTAATATTTCCATTGCTACAAATTCAACAGCTTTTATCTTACTGGATAATTACAAACTCCCCCACCCCACCCCCAGCATAAGATAAGAAGGACTTTATTCAGTTTTCTGTCACATCTAAACCCTTTATGCCCCACCTCCCCGCCCTTTCCTCAGCATTCTTTTTCCTTCTCCTAGGTACTGGTTCCTTTACTTTAATTTCAATTGCAACCTGCAGTTAAAAGATCAGAGAACTTGTTCGTAAAAGTTGACATTTTTAGGATGTCTACTCATATTATCGCTGAAGAGGAAGTACGTGTGTTAACACTTCCCTATGGAGAGCTGAGCTACTTGTGCAGTTAGTCAAATGCAGAGGTTGAAACCCCTTAGTTGTTTCTGGCTTATATGACATTCAGGCCAGGTAGGAATCTCTAGTCTGTAAGGCTGTAGGGATCCAGGCTTGCTAGCAGGTCTTGCGCTCCTCAATATTTGACTTCTTTACCTGGATGAAGCGTTAGTGCTACTTTTGTCACTGTTTTGCAGATAGAAGGGACGGGTTTGTAGACTAGGTGGGTAAGAAATCCAAGATAAGTGACAACAGGTCCTACAGAAAATGGTCCAGAAAGCACACACATCAATTCTGCTCACCTCCCACTGGCTCCTTCTTTTTAACTGGGCCCACATTAACTGGAAGGGAGGCTATGTAACTATTTTTACCAATGAGGATATATTAGACTTCCTCGTCTAGCAACATAGCAAAGACATCCTGAAAGGTCCTCCTAAAAAGCAGATCAACAGGAGCCTCATAAAATAGTATCATTAAAGTGTTGCTGGATAAAGGACTCAAGGGAGATCTTTAAGGAACAAAAGGAAGAAAAACAAAAACTAATCAAGGAATGTAAACAAAGGCTGTGAGTTGGGATGGCAAATACTGACCCTCCTAGCTGGATGCTTGGCCCTGGGTGTGCCTGTCATAGCATTTCAGGAGAAAGCCAGAAAGGGACAGGAGTAGCATGTGAACAGCAGTTCCCCTGGGCTCACGGAAAAGATACTACTGAATATAGGGGAACGCCCAAGAAAAATATTATCAATGTAAGCTTTCAGATTTTCCATACATAACAATTAAATATGAACTGCCATTCAAATATTCTCAGATGCATCAGGAAATGAGGCATCATGAGTGAGGTGAGGCTCGCCAGAAACAACAAGCAAAATTTTTAAATCTCCCAAGTATTTCAGAATAGAAAATGCCCATGTATGAGTGTTTAAACAAATAGAAGATGGAAACACAAAGTAAGGACTCAAAAAGAGACTTAAAAAGCCGAAAAAGAAGATCTAAAAAAAAAAGAATGAAAAAGAATCTAGAAGTGAAAAATACAATTCTTGACATTACAACAATAATTCAGAACATATGACACCAAAAATAATAACAATAACATGCATAAAAATAAGGCTGAGTTCTGGATAAAGACAGGGAGTCACTCTAGGCCACATTCATTCCTTAGACTTAAGAAATGAAGTAATTTCCATTTGGGCTTAGGATATCACGTATTGTTTTATGAAAAGAGTTTTCATCTGTTTTTAGTGCCTACCGCCCTAAGCTAGCTTGTAAGTTTTCAGAATGCAATATACCAGAAATGGAATGGTTTTTAAAAAGAGAATTTAATAAATTAGAAGTTTACGGTTCTAAGCCTATGAAAATGTCCAAACTAAGTTAGGCCGATGGGTCTGGAATACCTAACATAGCTGGCATCTGCTGGTCCCTTGCTGCTAGCCTCCATTGCTTTCAGCCGCTGCTCCTCACTTTGCTTCTCTGTGACTGGGTTTCATCTCTTGGCTTCCCTTGGCTCTCTCCAGGTTGCTTAACATTTCATGGCAACATCTTCTGGGCTTGAAGCTTCCCCAGATATCCATGTCTCTGTCCTCCAAGTGTCAGCATCTGTGTCAGCTTTGAGTGCTGAAGTTTCTGTCAACTCTGCTTTCTCTCCAAAATGTTTCTGCTTTTAAAGGACTCCAGTAAACTAACAAATCAAGACCCACCTGGAATGGGTAGAGTCACACCTCCATATCGTCAAAAGGTCACACCTACAATTGGACGTGCCACATCTCTGTGGAGATAATCTGATCAAAGTATCCACCTGCAATATTGAATTGGGATTAAAAGAAACAGATGCCCCCACAAGATAGGTCAGGATTGAAACATGGCTTTTCTAGAGTACATAATGGATTCACACCAGCACACCTTCTAAACATACTTGGACTCTACCTAGAAGGCCAGTGATCTTCTCCTCGGTAAGGTCTTTCTTCTAACGTAGAGGATTTTTACATCCCCACTGATGAAACACTTTTGGATCTTTAGAACTACATCCCCGTTACAAGAAGAGAGGATTTTTTTTTTTTTACATTTGCATAACTAAAATGGTCCCTTAGATGGCTTTCACAGAACAAAGGAACATTCTGCCTACAGAAACACAGTATTGAAATTTCTGTCACTTGAATGATAGAAACCACTTGGCTGTTTTTAAATGTCACTTTTCTCCCTCATCCCCCAACCTCCAACTTCTATCCATCTAGGTTTCAAAAATCACAGGGTCCAAAATTATCAGGACAACCCATAGACCTTGGTTGGAAGCACTGGCCACACCAGCTTAAGAGTTTCTTGGTCATAGTTGCGTGATATCCAGCAAATCAGAAAACTGAAGTAGCTGGGAATTTTTTTTCATAGGCCATATTGTACAGTTTTGAAATTAACAAAAAGGGGTAATGTCAGGGATTTATTTATTCTAAAGAGGACCATCAGAGAATATCATTATTTGTACAGTGTAACCAAGAAATCAGGATTTAAGGGATGGTTTTGATTACCAAATCATAGTACAGATATTCCTTTTTGCTTTCTGGTATGTTGGAGGAGACAGAGGGAAATTCCTGAAATCTCTAAATTATAATCCAGCTGCCTTGATCTTTGATAATGATTGTATAACTTTTATCTTCTTGCCCCTGAGATTGTAAAAACATATGACTAACCTTCATTTGTGCCCAAATATCCAGCTTTTCAAATTTAAAGCTTGCAATCACTAAAGAGAGCTGCTAATATTTATCAATGAAGGGTCTTGGGTCAGTCCAGAAGTAACCCACCCCATGTCCAAATTTGATCTTGACAGCCAAGACTGGATCTAACAAAAGTTGTCCCGTCTGATGTGCACAGTAGCTTAGACTTTAACCTACAAATAACTCAATAATGAGTTAGTTGTATAATAATGAGGTATATAACGAATAATACCTCATTCCACCATTCTCTTACATATGTTCTCTAAGCATGTAATCAATCCGGCATGCTCAATAATTAGATCACCTCTAATTACATCATCTGGGGGCACTATGGTCATTATCCTAAACCCTGCCCATCTTTTTCTCTAATAAAACTATCAGAATTACTGCAGCTTGTGGAGACAAGATTTTGAGCCTATAGGCTGTCTGCTCTCCTAATATGCACTTAGTAATAAACTGTCCCTCAGTAATTGATTATTGAGTCCATCAAGCAAAAGAATCCACAGCCTTTGTCTGGTAACAGCAGTGTTTAGTAAACACACTTGGATTTGAACATTGTTGACTCAAACAGGGCACTATATGATTTGAAAATTCACTCAGTATAATTAAATAGAGATCACAGTGCTCTCTATAGCTCTTTGTATTTACAGTGTACCAAATATAGTCATGTCCGTTTCCTTATTTAATCGTAATGAACCTCAGTGCTACAAGGTTCATTAGCATCCTGATTTATAGGAGAGGAAACTGAGGCTCAGTAGGTAGCTAGTAAATCTGGGAATCATGGCTTGTGTCTGCTTGTTCTTCTTCCATAAAATCCATGCTATTTATATAACACTGCATTGTCAACTTTAGTTATAGTAGAGTTGTTAAATATAATGTAATTTTTGAGAAAAACTGCAATTCACAGTTTGTAGAGTGGCTCTCAATTCTCCAGAATCGGTAAAAGTTTTTATATAATAGAGATAGTTTATTTGAAATTTAGGAAATGTGGTACTTTATGTAAACCTCTGCAATTAACCAGCTGTGTGACATTAGGCCTAGCATATAATTTCATGGGGTCTGGGCTACAAAAGTTAAGAGTTTTTTGGATTTTTTTTTTTGAAGCAGTGGTTACTTATGTTTCTTCCAATTAAAACATTCTATGACATTTATATACTTTATCTCTAAAAAAGGGTATATTTTTTTCAATCCAAACAAGATATTTGTCTCAATTTTGCTTATATATATATATATATATATATATATAAAAGTTATGTGAGTTTGTGCAAACTCATAATATTCCTGGACCACAATTTTGCCAACTATTGAAATTTTTTTAAATGTACCATATTCTTTAGATGGTCTATGGGTCTTGATATTCCTAACTATTTGAGCCAAACAGTTCTGGCTATGAAATGAGAAACCATCTTTGAAATGCATCAAAGCAGCATATTAAAGTATCCAATTAACTAAAGTTCACAAAATTGAATCATAAATTTTTTTACTTGGAATTCAGATTTTATTTAGACTTTATAAAATATAATTTATCTTCTTATTTGCTTTGTAGGATGAGAAGAAATACTTCTCTTATGGACAAAGATAAAAAAACTCATATTTTTAACTAAATCATAGGTTGACATGTGAAAGTTTTTTGGCAAAATGATTGCACACCTCATTTTGTACACTTCATTTCAGCAATGTCAACTGCTTCTATCTGACTTCATTATTTCCCCCATCTCCCCCAATGAACTCTATTAATATTAACACCTGATTATCCTACATTGAGGATCTGTGAAGAAAATTGGGTGAAAAGTTTGACAGTAGAATTCATTCATTGTAGAATAAAATATTTTTAATGACTTCCCAAAAGTCAGAGATAAAGAGGTTTTCTTAAATTTATTTGCATATACACGAAGTGATTTTTCTTTGTTTTTGACTTGGTGTGAAATTTCACCCAAGCACACTATGATGCAGCTATGAACATCTTTGACTTTGGCATTGAAAAATTGATAGTAGTTTGCAGGATTCTAAAAGAGCATGGCTGTGACTCTGGAAATGTGCCATACAATCTTCTTCAGCAAAATGGATAGGTATCCATTAATTAGACATTATTATTAATGTCATGTTCTGCTCATGCAAAAGGGCAGAGCACAGAACCGAGGGCAGGACTGATGACTTTGATGATATATGGACAGTTTTCATTAATTGCTTAAAGAAAATCCCCACTTCTTACCCTACTGCACAAAATAATTAAAAGCTTCTGAATAGGCATAAGAAAAGAAAAAAAACAGGTGTTTTGGTTTCCTAAAACTGACAGAATGCACTATATCAGAAATGGACTGTCTTTTAACAACAGGCATTTACTAGCTTACAAATTTACAGTTCTAAGGCTGTGAAAATGTCCAGAGTAAGGCATCAGCAGTATGATACCTTCTCCCGGAAGAAAGGCCGCTGGTGATCTCCTCTGTCCCAAAACAAGGCACGTAGCCAGCATCTGCTGGTCCTTTTCTTCCAGGTTTCCTTGCTTCCAGCTTCTGGCTGCACATTTCTCTCTTTTGGCTTCTTTTTCTCTAGCTTCTCTAGGTGTGTCCATATGTCTCTGCTTCTCTGAATTTCATTTATTTTCTTCCCTATAAGGCATTTATCCTCTTATAAAGGACTCCAGTAAAAACCTCCCTGGGCACTCTTCAACTGCCCTTAATCAAAAGGTCCCACCTGTATAAATAGGTATACACCCACAGGAATGGATTAGGTGATCTTTTCTGAACATAATTTCTGGGTACATACAACTTCAAGCTATTATAACAGGTATATAGATTGGATTTGTTTCTTTTTCTTTGTTAAAAGTTATTTTTCAGCAGCAATGAGAAATATCTAAAACGTTGCACATGTTTAGGGAATCATTCCTCAGAGAGTATGTTCATGTGTGGGTTTTGTCTAAGAATTTACCTTAAGGAAACTCTATGCATGAACTTACTTTATACTTCTTTGGAGACCCCTTCCCCAAATTTTTAGGAAATATTATTTAATTTTTGGTTTTGCACTTCTGTCATGGTCAGGTCCATGTGTCAACTTGGCCAATTGGTGGTACCTGTTTGTCTGGTTGGGCAAGTGCTGGCCTGTTGTTGTTGCAATGAGGACATTTCGTAGAATTAAATCATGATCACATCAGCTGCACCCACAGCTGATTCCATTTGTAATCAGCCAAGGGGAGTGTCTTCTGCAATAAGTGATGCTTAATCTAATCACTGGAAGCCTTTTAAGGAGGATTCAGAGGAGACAGGCTCTCTTCCTGCCTCGGCCGGTGAGCCTCACCTGTGGATGGGGACCCTCCATCGGAATCATTGGCTTCACAGCCTGCCCTGCGGATTTTGGACTCTGTGTTCCCACGGTCACATGAGACACTTTTATAAATTTTATATTTGCGAGTGTTCCCTGTTGATTCTGTTTCTCTAGAGAACCCTAATACAATTTCTTATCTCTAGAATCTAGCACATTGCAGTCACAAAAATGTGGAAAATTATTTTTAAGTATAATAATCTCAAATAATAGGGATGTTTGACCATAAAGACTATGGATATGTATTATTTGGTTAATGCTATCTTGTGCAAGGACAGAGTTTCCCCAAATGTTTTTCATGATACTCTAGCTCTTGGAAAAATGAAAAAGTTTCTGAGTTCAAATAGTTTAAGAAAAGTGGTTAGACACAGGTAAACAGATTTCTTATTCTAGAATATCTAAGCATCACTCATAATGACTGTGCATTGTGAGTCTCCAAAAGGTTTATTTTACCAACTTAGGTGAATCATGTGCTTTTTGTATTGGAGTACTGGATTGAACTATTTTAATTTGGAATACATATTAGGTGTGTGGGCTAAGTGATGTATACAACAGACATATTCCACAGACCTTAACTATAAAAGAGTTTACAGAGAATGGATATATTTAAAAGAAATTTCCAGGTATAATCATGCTAATGTATCATGGGCTATTATATCTGCAGTAAAGATCAGCTAAGATATTCAACCTTGGGTGAAAACAATAACAGACAAAACAAGGGGTTTTAATATAGATGAAATTAACGTGCATTCCTTCAAATGCTAACATCTATCTCATAAACTAAGCTTGCTGATGGTAAAGGAGCTAGCAGGGATTGGTCAATAAAATCCACTGTATCTGATTTTATATACTTATATACATAATGAAGTATTTGAGCAGTCCAGTAGAAGCAGAAAGTAGATTGATCTTCATATAAATAAATAATTAGGTTCAATTAATTTAAATACACACCAAATAAGTAACATATTGTCCTCAGTATTCTGAGAAATAAACCTTCAAAATTTACATATTTATAGTCTTGCTTTAGTGAAAAAGTAATAATGATTTGAGATTAACTCTTCAAATATTCCTCTAAGTATGGGGCTCTTGATAGGTTAAGGATGCTCTAAAAGAGATGTCTTATTTTCCAACTTTTTCTATTGTATTATTTTAATAACACAGGCTATGATTTTGTTTTTAACTGTCGGAAAAATTTTGGACTTGTTCCCTTTAAAGGATACCATAGGAAAGGCTCCTTTAGGAAATTTGAGTGATCCCTCAACAGAAAGAATGCATACACAAGATATGTAATTATTTATCTACTCCAAAATACTTGATACTACACAGTTTTGCTTCTATTCATCCTAGCATGTATATTCTCGGGTCACCTACTTATCTTACATGCATTATTCTCAAAATGCATTTAGTATTTTTGTCTCAAGGCCCTATGTGAAATATAATGGAAAAAAAATCAGATTCCCTATGTTTTCATTTCCTGACTACTACAACAAATATCATGCAATGGGTTGGCTTAAACAATGGCTCAAGGTTTTTAGGCTAGGACAAGTCCTAAATAAAGGCATCATCATTGCAATGTTTTGTCCTAGAAGATTGTGGCATTCTGGGGCTCTTGCACCTCAGCTTTTCTGTTACATTGTAATGCACATAGCAGCTTCTCCTGGCTTCTTTCTCTCCTGGGTTCCATTGACTTCCAGCTTCTAGCTACCCCCTTTGGCTTTTTTCCTCTGTACATGAATTTCATTCTGCTCATAAAAGACTCCAGTAATACGATTAAGACTTATCTTGGTTCATTGGAGCCACACCTTAACTGAAGTAACTTCATCAAAATGTCCGATCCCATTTACAAGGGGTTCGCACTCACAGTAATGATTCAGAGTGCATTTTTCTTGTATTGCCCTCAGAAAACATGGTCTTCAACAGTCAGGCCCACCTGATCATGCATTAGTCAGAAAAACAAGTCTCTTTATCTGGGTGAGAAGGTGAGTTCATTGAAGATGCATCATCAAGGCACTGGAGGAAAAACTTCCCAAGACCAGTGTGCAGTAAAAGGGTGGTTTGGACTTTTATAACCCCAAACAGACAAAGAAATTGCAAAGGTCTAGAAGAAAGCAGAAAAAAAAATTTTTTTAAGTAAGTAGAAGTCACAGAATTCATTGAAATTGAGTATCAGTCGCTTGCTTCCTTTTGTTGGGTCCTGTTACCTTGTAGGCCCTTCTTTCTCCGTTGGTCATTCAGGTCTTTGATCTTGTCCTTCAAGGACAGGGAGGCACTGATTTCAGTTCCTATGATGTTTCATTCCTGCAAGCAGAGCAAGGGAGGGTTTCTGGGAACAGACAGTAATTTTCTTTTTATTGCGATTAGACCAACAGCAAACTATTTCAATGAGGGTTTTTTATGCTTAAAATAAGTCAAGGCTGCTTGAGTGAAGTACTTATACCAAACAGTTTTTTAGTTACCAAAGACCATACAAAGCATTTTGCAGATAAAGGACCATATTGAGTTTGTTTGTTTGTTTGTTTTTTACTTTACCCAGCTAGCACATGGCTCTAAGCCACTGCATTGTATTTTTTAAAGATGTACAATTATTTACATTTTTTAGTCATGTTACATTTTAAATATATATATTTTTTCTCTAGACGCATGTTCATGTATTATATCTCTTTCACTCATGCTTGCTACCTGAATAATTTCAGCCTGAGTCACGGAAGCAAGAATCAATGAGAGAAGAAATGCATAGTTCCTCCTAACACAGTGCCTGGTCCATATTAGGACCTTAGCATGACTCTTATCATGATCATTCGATGAACTCCTGTTTGGCCCCATTTTATTTTGCCAATATGAAAATTTACAGGGAGGAAATGTGAAAGAATGTGGTGATGCCCAGTTTCCATTCCCATCCCACAGTTCGAAATGTTGAAGACTTTTATTTTCATTTCAATGATTTACCCTTCTATCTTAAGTATCACTTTTTTGTACAGTAATGTTTAGCTCAATGCCTGTTGAAAATAATTTTTTCAAATCTGCATTAGTGAACTTGAAATATTCAAAGTTTTCATTTCTTCCTTTTCATCCATAAATTAACTCTAGATCACAGCCACAAGCCATGACAAAGGAGCCTCCAGAGCTCCAGAGTTTGGCACTGCTTCTTGCCTGCTGTGCAACCAGCATGCCATACATGACTTTTCTGATATTCACTTGCCTCATCTGTTGTATGAGGGAATTTCTTCAAGGTCCTTTCCAGTTCTAAAATTTGTTGATATAGTCCCTCTAGCCTATACAGAGAAAACCTACTTATTCCACTAGCCTCTATCTTTCCTATGTCAGCCACTTTTAAGAAAAGTGATTAAAATCACTTTAAACATTAACATTACTGTTCTAGTTTGCTAGCTGCCGGAATGCAACACACCAGAGATGGATTGGCTTAATAAAAGGGGATTTATTTTGTTGGTTCTTCAGAGGAAAGGCATCTAACTTTCCACTGAGGTTCTTTCTTATGTGGAAGGCACAGGATGGTCTCTGCTGGTATTCTCTCCAGGCCCCTGGGTTCCAACAACTTTCCCCGGAGTGACTTCTTTCTGCATCTCCAAAGGCCTGGGCTGAGCTGCTAGTGCTGAGATGAGGAATGCCGAGCTGCTTAGCTGTGCTACATTGCGTTCTCTCATTTAAGTACCAGCCAATTAAGTCAAACCTCACTCATTGCAGCAGACACGCCTCCTAGCTGACTGCAGATGTAATTAGCAACAGATGAGGTTCACATACCATTGGCTTATGTCCGCAGCAACAAGACTAGGTATGCTCACCTGGCCAAGTTGACAACTGAATCTAACTAATACAATTACTATGAAATGATTTAGGACACTTATCCTAATGATGGTTGTTCTGGTTTGCTAGCTGCCGGAATGCAATATACAAAACAGAATGGCTTTTAAAAAGAGAAATTTAATGAGTTTCTAATTTACAGTTCTAAGGCCGAAAAAATGTCCCAATTAGAATAAGTCAATAGAAATGTCCAATCAAAGGCATCCAGGAAAAGATACCTTGGTTCAAAAAGGTCGATGAAGTTCAGGGTTTCTCTCTCAAGTGAGAAGGCACATGGCGAACAGTCACAGTTTCTCTCTCAGCTGGAAGGGCACATGGTGAGCATGGCATCATCTGCTAGCTTTCTCTCCTGGCTTCCTGTTTCATGAAGCTCCCTGGGAGGTGTTTTCCTTCGTCATCTCCAAAGCATTGGCTGATGGACTCTCTGCATCTCGTGGCTATGTCATTCTTCTCTGCTCTCTCTGAATCGCTCATTCTCCAAAATGTTTCCTCTTAAAGGACTTCAGAAACTAATCAAGACCCAACCAAATGGGTGGAGACATGTCATCACCTAATCCAGTTTAACAACCACTCTTGATTGGGTTACATCTCCAGGGAGATGATCTAATTACAAATTCAAATATACAGTATTGAATAGGGATTATTCTGCCTTTATGAAATGGGATTTACATTAAAACATGGCCTTTCTAGGGGACATACATCATTTCAAACCAGCACAATAGTATAATCAGTAAGAGATGCCTATTTTATAATAATCATATAGTGGCTAATTGGGAGGGGAAACTGTGAGGGCAAAATACCTCTTTTTAAGTAAATGTCAGCAAGTTGCAGTTTATTGGTTACACAGCACTGATCCAGAACGCTGTAGTGTAATAACTTAATCTCAAAGGGTGCACACCTCTCATTTTTAGTTTCTGTGAATAAAAAAGACTTGAGGTCATGGTTGCCAATTGAAATTTACAAAAACAAACTGCTGTTTCTCTGCAAAGTTACTTTTACGCATTCTTTGCCAGAAAACTACCGTGTAGCGATAACCAAGACACAGGGTTCTGTTAAATTATGCTGATTTTTTTTTGTTTTATGGAATTTGTATGTATATTCTGAGAATAGAAAACTCACACACAGCATGTAACCTTTTCAACTTTCCACAGTTTAAAAAACACACTGCATTGCTTTATTGCATTTTCCCGCATCAAGGGACATATTTTAGCCGAAAAGGGCAAACCAGGAAATTTACTCATGAAAACCAATTTATATAAGCATATGAATAGCATAACTATTCCCATAGTAAGTCTGGTATTCATCTTGAGAACTCTCGGGAACACATGAGTGATCCTCAGTGCAACTTCAATTTAGACTGTGTTTAAATATAGAAAGGAAATGAGGTTGGTCCCGGGTTTTTTATTATTATTATCATTTTCTCTGTGGTATCAAGTCAACCAATGTGATGGCTTGTGAACTCTTTCAGCATTCTCGCTGCAAAATCAGAGTGTGACAAGGTGTCAGCATTGACAGATCAGAAGTGGAGATTGAGCAGACCTGAATTAATAAAGGTCAAAATTGTCAGCAGGAGGAGTGCCCGGTGGCATGCGAGGACTTGCTCCCAAACAACATTTGAAGAGAAAAAGGTAGCTTCAGACGAGAGCCGAAGACACCTGGACAAGTTGGGAATTTTTCTAAGAGTCTTCTCTAAAATACACCTACTCTAAAATATTTTTAAAATGCCCTCTTGTCTCTTCACCTTTCTCCCCTTCAGTGCTCCACCCACTTCAGCTTCTTCTTAGAACACATTCCCCACCACTGCTTGTACGAAAAGAAGGTCCTTGCATCCCTCCACTTTCATCCCTGCCTCCCCTCCCTTATGATGTTTTCACAGCAAATTGCAGAAGTTAAATTGCTTCTCCTCTGCACCGCGTAATTTAGCCATTGATTCCATTCTGCCTGTACCATTATCTCATCATTTTGTGTCAATCCATCTCTTAAGCAAGGTATCTAAGAAATTCAGTAGGGATTTGCCTGTTTCTTTTACATCCCCTAACGTGTTAACTGAGTCCACTCAGGCACTTAGTACATAGGCGATAGCTTTATTTTAGTTTATGATGCAAGAAGATTCAATTGGTTATACTTTGGGGGGAAAAAGAAATGTATTCAGCCCTTCAAAAATATTCTTCAAAATCGCCAGTGTCAATGTTGTTTCAAAATAAATTCATTTAGTAATTTGTGATATAAGCGTAATGAAAATGTGGGACATAAGAGTTTCTGGAAGATTTTAAATTTCTCTGCAAAGTTTTATTTTTCTTATCGGGGCTATGTTTGCCAGCTTTCTTGTCTCTTGATCTTTTATTTAAAGAGCAGATCCAGAGTCTCTTAGAGAGGGAAATTTAACTCGACGTTTCCAAACTCTATTACTCCTTGGGTTCTTAATTTTTCAGTTTTGTCGGGGGAGGGGGGTGGTTTGTGTGTGAATATGCGTCTTGCCCTTCTGGCAAATGCTTCATGATGCCTAAACAACTTCCAAATTATTTGAAATGAAAACAAAAATGACTGTAAAGCAAACTAAGTTTTGTTTGGGAAGCATGTACACTGTCACATTTTAGATTTTCCACACACAGTCCTGGCAAACTTCAGCCTAGAGAAGCCAAATTCCTTCAACTCTCAAAACTTCATTTATGCTCTCATAAGTGATTGTTAACAATTATGTTCAGTAGTAAATCATTCACTTGGGAAGTATAATATAATAAATACATTTTCTCATTCTATATCTAGTAGGAAAAAAGTATCCTATATTTATTTACTAGGTTGATTTAATTTCAGGGTCATTTCCAACTTTTCTTTTTTTTTTTTTTGTCTCAAAACTTTTATTTCCAGAGAACGAGTCCTGTTAAACATCAGGCAACCTTCTGCCACTCCATTTTGACAGAATAGTTATTTTGTGAGACAGTGTAGTCTAAAGAAGTTACTTAATGGCTCTAAATAAAATTGCAACCCAAAAGCTCCTTTATGATTCTTTCTTTTTTAACATATCAAGCTCTCAGGGGAGGAAAATGTTAAACACGGTATCTCTTCTAACTTCTCTTTTAAGCTTTTATCTTATAGGTAATCATTATTTAAGGTTAAGTGATTTTTTTTAAGGACATAGTACTTTCTCAAATAAAGCATTTTCTCAAAGTTTTAACAAAAAACTAACACTTTGACCATAACAGTGAAAAAATGGAGAATTTTAAATGGAGGGAGGGTTACAAATTATGTAAGACAAATAACGTTTTCAAATAAGATTTTTTTCTGATTAAAAAATAGATTTCAATGAAGACAAAAATATTGGAAAACTTATGAGTAAAAAGATCACTCAGTTGTATAGGTGTCAACATTTGTAGTAAAATATTTCTAACTTTTTAATCTGTATACAGAAACTTGTGGTACGTGTATAGATAAAACTATATCTCCCAGAATGTATTGTTGAAGATTTCAGATTAAAGATTATATAAAAACCTATTTTGTATTTAAAAATATATCTTAAGTAATTTCCAATGTCATTAAGTATTTCATCATAAAATATGGTATTTAATGGCTAGTTGGTGTTTGGTATTTTCTATTTAGATAGTGATTATTTGGGTGGTTTCATGTTATATGTATTTTAACATTATACATAACATTCTGAACATTTTATTATAAATCATATTTATTATAAAATCATATAGCTTTGTTCCCCCCACACATTCATTTTTCATAGATGAAACTGTAAATTCCAAGTCATGTGCATTTTAATGGTTTTCAATAGATACTGATATCACACACTCCAGAAAGATGCAAATTACACTGTTCCAAGTATTTGTGATACTATTTTATTTGTTCCTATCTGTTTCTTATGATTTATTTACATTTTTATCTTATGTGTCATTTTTATTTTTATGACTTATTTGTACCCATTTTTTAAGATTAGGTATTGTTTTCCCATTAAGTTATCATGCAAACTACTGTCTATAAATACTCATAAGTATTTTCTTTATTTTCATAATATTGCTAACATACTATGTTTAAAATTGCTACACTTTTCTAATATAAGTGAGTTATTAGTTTAAAGAATTTTTTTAAGTTTTCAGAATTAGCTCTACCCAGATTTGTTAAACATAACCTGTGCCTATGTGTTTTTGAGTGCTGTGCATACACAGAAAGGAGTAGCTTTATGGAAACACAATGCCTCCAATTGCCCTTCCATCCCCTCCTTCCATTACACAGCCTCCACTGCGAACGCTCCCCTCTGTTTCTGCTTTAGTGATCATAGTTTGACAAGAAAGTCAAGAAGAGAGGGAAGTGAGAGAAAGGCAGGTTAATTTCACATATTATGTGCAGACCTATATCTGTTATAAGAGACATTTTCATTAAAAAATTGGATTGCATTTAGTTTAGTTGAAGCAGAGAAAACAATCTTAAATACATGCCTGCTAAGTATTTTATACAAAGTTAAAAGGGAGAGAAATTTGTTTTAGTATTAAAAAGCATATCTGTCAATTTTCTTAATCCAAAATAAAAGTATAAAATTAGATGTAAAATGTATGTAATAATATTTTTAAACTTGGTAGCTTGTTTTATTAAGAGGTGTTACGAGCTGACACAAGGACTCAAACATACATTAGAGACAGACTTATAAGCATTGTAAAATGAAAAATAGGAACATGTACACAGTTGACAAAATATAAAAATAAAATAGACACTAGGAATATAAAATTTAAACATAAATTTTATGTGACAAAGAATGAGAACATAATTGAAAATTTTCTTTTTCACTTTTCAACTTGCAAAAGTGATGCAGAATTGCTCAATGTATCAGTTCTAAATGAACTCTCAGAACAAGCTGTCTTCCCACAGACAAGATATCCAAAAGATAAAGTAAAATTAAGATTGATTAGTAGTAATAAATTTATTTTCACTTTGCTTTCTTGTTCCACTTCTAATATTATGATCTCTCGTTATTGTACTGACATAGATTCTAATTAAGCTGGAAGAAACTGAAAAATCTTCCACTTTCTCACTTTATAAAATACAAAAACTGAGACACTGAATGCTTGAGTTGCTCAAAATCACATTGCAAGTTAGTGGAAGAGTTTTTGTTTGTTTTGCTTTGCTTTAAACATTTATTAGAAAGAAAATGTTACTCAAGACAGAGCTCAAGTCTTGGCCCATTTTGGGGCAGATTTGTTATTTCTCCAAAAATTCCTTGAACGCAAATTTACTTATATATGTAATTAATGTAATTAAGGTTATATAACATCTTAAAATATGCATAATTAACATAATTACTAAGTGATTCATTCATTTGGAAAATATTTATTAGGCACTTACTATGTGCTAGGCTTTGGAATTATTTATAGAGTAATTAGTCAGATAGTGTGTGCCCGGGCACAAATTCATTGAAAACACATTTTTTTCAAATTCACTCATTCTTTGAAGTTACCATGATTTTGCATCAGATCTAAACATACCCAGACTTACTTATACCAAAGATGTTATGTAATTTCATAGGCAGGAGTTAGATGGTGAAGTATTTTATAAAGAAATAGCAATAACATTTCATAATTCATGATGTTGCCTGGGTCTTAGAATATTCTCTGGAGTTTCTTCAGTCTCAGAAATATAGGGGATTGCAAAATAAATACTCTGGATACATCCAAGAAACAGGACTCAAAAAATCCTTTGAAAGAATAAAGTTGATCCATTTGATTACTAAATTTCTACAAAAATTGGTTAGTATAAATTAACCCATAAATTAAAAAGTAGGACAGTGATTGACAATAGAATAATCTGCAAATAATTGATAGGATAACAATCAAACTTATAGGACATTTGGGTTCCTAGAAGCAAAATGTGAATAATTCAGTCTTCAGGAGAGGGCACTATGGTGAAGAAATCCAAATAGAAGGTAAGAGAAGACACATTTTGATGTAGTAACTTGGTTATCTTCAAGACTACAAAAGTTGCCAATCTGTCCAATAGATGTGAAAATTTGGAAAGGCCATAAACCAAGGCTCAGGTTGGGAAATGGGGCCATGAAATCTACAGCGACAAATTGCCTTAAAAACTGGATATCCTAGTGTTCTAGTTTGCTAGCTGCCAGAATGCAACACACCAGAGACGGATTGGCTTTTAATAAAAGGGGATTTATTTTGTTGGTTCTTCAGAGGAAAGGCAGCTAACTTTCCACTGAGGTTCTTTCTTACGTGGAAGGCACAAGATGGTCTCTGCTGGTCTTCTCTCCAGGCCCCTGGGTTCCAACAACTTTCCCCGGGGTGACTTCTTTCTGCATCTCCAAAGGCCTGGGCTGAGCTGCTAGTGCTGAGATGAGGAATGCTGAGCTGCTTAGGCTGTGCTATATTGCATTCTCTCATTTAAGCACCAGCCAATTAAGTCAAACCTCACTCATTGCAGCAGACACGCCTCCTAGCTGACTGCAGATGTAATTGACAACAGATGAGGTTCACATACCATTGGCTTATGCCCCTAGCAACAAGACTAGGTATGCTCACCTGGCCAAGTTGGCAACTGAATCTAACTATCACACCTAGTAAGTTCTAGGTAAGGTGTTTTGTTTGGTTTTTTACCAAGGAACAGATTTGCTACCATCTTTACCTCAAGATCTCTAGAAAACTCTTCTCTGAACACCGGGTAACCCAAGGCAGGTGTGTGAAACAAAATGTTTCTTCCTGAAACTTTCACACCACGTTACTTCCACACCTTCAGGTGCTCAATCCCCTCTGCTTCCTCCTTTATCTTTCTTCTCTGCTGGTACAGTTTGTCATAGAACTCATTTATACCTTTCTAATTCTAGATAAATGCTACCGGCTATTGCCAAGAGCTCCCTTAGTAATAACTTATTAGACTTAACAGTGAGAATCTTGCCTGTGTGGCTGGTAGACTTTATGCTGATGGATTCATTTGAATCCATATTTTAGCCAGTGAGTGAGCCTGAATTAGGGAACTGGATAGCGCCTCTGGTCAGTCCATGTACACCTCTCATTACTTTTTTATGAACTCACTCAGCATTCAAATCATTCATTAGCAATGAACATATTTAATTTTTCTTTTCAGTTCATCCCTTTGTACTTTTTCAGTGGATAGTCCTGACGGGCAGTAAACCTGAAATCAAACAGCAGATGCTCCCTCTAAATGGGGGACTCAGATAGGGTATTTTGAAAACAAACCAACAGGCAGGTGGTCTTATTTTATGTCAACCTTCAATAGGTCTGGAACATAATGAATTAATAAATGAAAATGAATGCCTGCGACTGCTTTAAAGGAGACTTCCTGGAAGATGGCAGCTTAGTAAGACGCGCGGATCTTAGTTTCTTCTCCAGGACACCTACTAGGGGAGTAGAAACGATACAGAAAGCGCCCAAAGCCACAACAGAGATAAAAAAGACAGCGTACCCCATCCTGGAATGGCTGGCTGGCTGAGAGAAGCAGCTCGGGTGAGATCGCCGAGGCGCGCGGGCCTTACCGGGCGGGGTGGCAAGTGGCCGGAGTTACTCCCTTCCCCCTTCCCGGGCTGGCTGGGAGAATTGGAGAGGTTGTCCCCTGAAACCAAGGCGACTGGCGCCCACACCACGCGCAGCCCCCGGACCAACTGAGAGAATTGGATCGGAAACCCCCAGGCCACGGAGAACGGTGACCCCGTGACTCCCGGGGAACGTGCACTCTCTCGGGCGGGCCGCTGCCGCTGGCGCCCTCCCGCCACGCTTGTTGCCCAGGGCCGACTAGGAAATTCGGACGGGCTCTTTCCCTGGCTGCGGCGACCAGCAACCCTCCCTGCGTTTGGACACCCTCCCTGCGTTCGGACCCCGGGCTGGCTCAAGCTGCTTCGGCTAGCTAACCCCCAGGACGGCGAGAGTTTTCCAAAGTTTAAGGTCCCACAGCACCTTTTACTGGTGGGACCCGCAGACAAACGGGTGCCACGAGCGCCACCTACTGGGCAGGATAAGAAAAACAGAACCCAGAGATTTCACAGAAAAATATTACAACCTTGCTGGGTCCAACACCAAGAGAAATCTGAATAAATGCCCAGACGCCAGCAGCAGAAGATAACTGTCCACGCTCAAAAGATTGAGAATATGGCTCAGTCAAAGGAACAAACCAATAGCTCAAATGAGACACAAGAGCTGAGACAACTAATGCTGAATATACGAACAGAAATGGAAAACCTCTTCAAAAATGAAATCGATAAATTGAGGGAGGACATGAAGAGGACATGGGCTGAACATAAAGAAGAAATAGAAAAACTGGAAAAACAAATCGCAGAACTTATGGAAGTGAAGGATAAAGTAGCAAACATAGAAAAAATAATGGATAGCTACAATGATAGATTTAAAGAGACAGAAGATAGAATTAGTGATTTGGAGGATGGAACATCTGAATTCCAAAAAGAAACAGAAACTATAGGGAAAAGAATGGAAAAATTTGAACAGGGTATCAGGGAATTCAAGGACAATATGAACCGCACAAATATACGTGTTGTGGGTGTCCCAGAAGGAGAAGAGAAGGGAAAAGGAGGAGAAAAACTAATGGAAGAAATTATCACTGAAAATTTCCCAACTCTTATGAAAGACCTAAAATTACAGATCCAAGAAGTGCAGCGCACCCCAAAGAGATTAGACCCAAATAGGCATTCTCCAAGACACTTACTAGTTAGAATGTCAGAGGTCAAAGAGAAGGAGAGGATCTTGAAAGCAGCAAGAGAAAAACAATCTGTCACATACAAGGGAAACCCAATAAGACTTTGTGTAGATTTCTCAGCAGAAACCATGGAAGCTAGAAGACAGTGGGATGATATATTTAAAATACTAAAAGAGAAAAACTGCCAACCAAGACTCCTATATCCAGCAAAATTATCCTTCAAAAATGAGGGAGAAATTAAAACATTCTCAGACAAAGAGTCACTGAAAGAATTTGTGACCAAGAGACCAGCTCTGCAAGAAATACTAAAGGGAGCACTAGAGTCAGATACAAAAAGACAGAAGAGAGAGGTATGGAGAAGAGTGTAGAAAGAAGGAAAATCAGATATGATATATATAATACAAAAGGCAAAATGTTAGAGGAAAATATTATCCAAACAGTAATAACACTAAATGTCAATGGACTGAATTCCCCAATCAAAAGACATAGATTGGCAGAATGGATTAAAAAACAGGATTCTTCTATATGCTGTCTACAGGAAACACATCTTAGACCCAAAGATAAACATAGGTTGAAAGTGAAAGGTTGGGAAAAGATATTTCATGCAAATAACAACCAGAAAAGAGCAGGAGTGGCTATACTAATATCCAACAAATTAGACTTCAAATGTAAAACAGTTAAAAGAGACAAAGAAGGACACTATATACTAATAAAAGGAACAATTAAACAAGAAGACATAACAATCATAAATATTTACGCACCGAATCAGAATGCCCCAAAATACGTGAGGAATATACTGCAAACACTGAAAAGGGAAATAGACTCATATACCATAATAGTTGGAGACTTCAACTCACCACTCTCATCAAGGGACAGAACATCTAGACAGAGGATCAACAAAGAAATAGAGAATCTGAATATTACTATAAATGAACTAGACTTAATAGACATTTATAGGACATTACATCCCACAACAGCAGGATACACCTTTTTCTCAAGTGCTCATGGATCATTCTCAAAGATAGACCATATACTGGGTCACAAAGCAAGTCTCAACAAATTTAAAAAGATTGAAATCTTACACAACACTTTCTCGGACCATAAAGGAATGATGTTGGAAATCAATAATAGGCAGAGTGCCAGAAAATTCACAAATACGTGGAGGCTCAACAACACACTCCTAAACAACGACTGGGTCAAAGAAGAAATTGCAAGGGAAATTAGCAAATACCTCGAGGCGAATGAAAATGAAAACACAACATATCAAAACTTATGGGACGCAGCAAAGGCAGTGCTAAGAGGGAAATTTATTGCTCTAAATGCCTATATCAGAAAAGAAGAAAAGGCAAAAATTCAGGAATTAACTATCCATTTGGAAGAACTGGAGAAAGAACAGCAAGCTAACCCCAAAGCAAGCAAAAGGAAAGAAATAACAAAGATTAGAGCACAAATAAATGAAATTGAAAACATGAAAACAATAGAGAAAATCAATAAGGCCAGAAGTTGGTTCTATGAGAAAATCAATAAGATTGATGGGCCCTTAGCAAGATTGACAAAAAGAAGAAGAGAGAAGATGCAAATAAATAAGATCAGAAATGGAAGAGGAGACATAACTACTGACCTCACAGAAATAAAGGAGGTAATAACAGGATACTATGAACAACTTTACGCTAATAAATACAACAATTTAGAGGAAATGGACGGGTTCCTGGAAAGACATGAACAACCAACTTTGACTCAAGAAGACATAGATGACCTCAACAAACAAATCACAAGTAAAGAAATTGAATTAGTCATTCAAAAGCTTCCTAAAAAGAAAAGTCCAGGACCAGATGGCTTCACATGTGAATTCTACCAAACGTTCCAGAAAGAATTAGTACCAATTCTCTTCAAACTCTTCCAAAAAATCGAAGTGGAGGGAAAACTACCTAATTCATTCTATGAAGCCAACATCACCCTCATACCAAAACCAGGCAAAGATATTACAAAAAAAGAAAACTATAGACCAATCTCTCTAATGAATACAGATGCAAAAATCCTCAATAAAATTCTAGCAAATCGTATCCAACAACACATTAAAAGAATTATACATCATGACCAAGTAGGATTCATCCCAGGTATGCAAGGATGGTTCAACATAAGAAAATCAATTAATGTAATACACCATATCAACAAATCAAAGCAGAAAAATCACATGATCATCTCAATTGATGCAGAGAAGGCATTCGACAAGATTCAACATCCTTTCCTGTTGAAAACACTTCAAAAGATAGGAATACAAGGGAACTTCCTTAAAATGATAGAGGGAATATATGAAAAACCCACAGCTAATATCATCCTCAATGGGGAAAAATTGAAAACTTTCCCCTTAAGATCAGGAACAAGACAAGGATGTCCACTATCACCACTATTATTCAACATTGTGTTGGAGGTTCTAGCCAGAGCAATTAGACAAGAAAAAGAAATACAAGGCATCAAAATTGGAAAGGAAGAAGTAAAACTATCACTGTTTGCAGACGATATGATACTATACGTCGAAAACCCGGAAAAATCCACAACAAAACTACTAGAGCTAATAAATGAGTACAGCAAAGTAGCAGGTTACAAGATCAACATTCAAAAATCTGTAGCATTTCTATACACTAGTAATGAACAAGCTGAGGGGGAAATCAAGAAACGAATCCCATTTACAATTGCAACTAAAAGAATAAAATACCTAGGAATAAATTTAACTAAAGAGACAAAAAACCTATATAAAGAAAACTACAAAAAACTGCTAAAAGAAATCACAGAAGACCTAAATAGATGGAAGGGCATACCGTGTTCATGGATTGGAAGACTAAATATAGTTAAGATGTCAATCCTACCTAAATTGATTTACAGATTCAATGCAATACCAATCAAAATCCCAACAACTTATTTTTCAGAAATAGAAAAACCAATAGGCAAATTTATCTGGAAGGGCAGGGTGCCCCGAATTGCTAAAAACATCTTGAGGAAAAAAAAACGAAGCTGGAGGTCTCGCGCTGCCTGACTTTAAGGCATATTATGAAGCCACAGTGGTCAAAACAGCATGGTATTGGCATAAAGATAGATATATCGACCAATGGAATCGAATAGAGTGCTCAGATATAGACCCTCTCATCTATGGACATTTGATCTTTGATAAGGCAGTCAAGCCAACTCACCTGGGACAGAGCAGTCTCTTCAATAAATGGTGCCTAGAGAACTGGATATCCATATGCAAAAGAATGAAAGAAGACCCATCTCTCACACCCTATACAAAAGTTAACTCAAAATGGATCAAAGATCTAAACATTAGGTCTAAGACCATAAAACAGTTAGAGGAAAATGTTGGGAGATATCTTATGGATCTTACAACTGGAGGCGGTTTTATGGACCTTAAACCTAAAGCAAGAGCACTGAAGAAGGAAATAAATAAATGGGAACTCCTCAAAATTAAACACTTTTGTGCATCAAAGAACTTCATCAAGAAAGTAGAAAGACAGCCTTCACAATGGGAGACAATATTTGGAAATGATATATCAGATAAAGGTCTAGTATCCAGAATTTATAAAGAGATTGTTCATCTCAACAACAAAAAGACAGCCAACCCAATTACAAAATGGGAAAAAGACTTGAACAGACACCTCTCAGAAGAGGAAATACGGATGGCCAAGAGGCACATGAAGAGATGCTCAATGTCCCTGGCCATTAGAGAAATGCAAATCAAAACCACAATGAGATATCATCTCACACCCACCAGAATGGCCATTATCAACAAAACAGAAAATGACAAGTGCTGGAGAGGATGCGGAGAAAGAGGCACACTTATCCACTGTTGGTGGGAATGTCAAAGGGTGCAACCACTGTGGAAGGCAGTTTGGCGGTTCCTCAAAAAGCTGAATATAGAATTGCCATATGACCCAGCAATACCATTGCTAGGTATCTACTCAAAGGACTTAAGGGCAAAGACACAAACGGACATTTGCACACCAATGTTTATAGCAGCATTATTTACAATTGCAAAGAGATGGAAACAGCCAAAATCTCCATCAACAGAAGAGTGGCTAAACAAACTGTGGTATATACATACGATGGAATATTATGCAGCTTTAAGACAAGATAAACTTATGAACCATGTAATAACATGGATGGACCTAGAGAATATTATGCTGAGTGAATCCAGCCAAAAACTAAAGGACAAATACTGTATGGTCCCACTGATGTGAACAGACATTCGAGAATAAACTTGAAATATGTCATTGGTAACAGAGTTCAGCAGGAGTTAGAAACAGGGTAAGATAATGGGTAATTGAAGCTGAAGGGATACAGACTGTGCAACAGGACTAGATACAAAAACTCAAAAATGGACAGCACAATAATACCTAATTGTAAAGTAATCATGTTAAAACACTGAATGAAGCTGCATCTGAGCTATAGGTTTTTGTTTTGTTTTGTTTTGATTTTACTATTATTACTTTTATTTTTTTCTCTATATTAACATTCTATATCTTTTTCAGTTATGTTGCTAGTTCTTCTAAACCAATGCAAATGTACTAAGAAATGATGATCATGCATCTATGTGATGATGTTAAGAATTAATGATTGCATGTGTAGAATGGTATGATCTCTAAATGTTGGGTTAATTTCTTTTTTTCCGTTAATTAAAAAAAAATAAATAAATAAAAAAGAGAAGGGATAATTGGAGATGAAGGGATACAGACTGTACAACGGGACTTGATATAAAAACTCAGAAATGGACAGCACAATACTACCCAATTGTAATGCAATTATGTTAAAACACTGAATGAAGCTGCGTGTGAGGTATAGGTTTTTTGTTTTTGTTTTTTTTGTTTTTTTTTCTTTCTATTATTGTTTTAATTCTTATTCTGTTGTCTTTTTATTTCTTTTTCTAAATCGATGCAAATGTACTAAGAAATGATGAATATGCAACTATGTGATGTTATTAAGAATTACTGATTGTACATGTAGATTGGAATGATTTCTAATTGTTTTGTTAATTCTTTTTTTAATTAATAAAAAAAAAAAAAAAAGAAAAAAGAAAATGAATGCCTGCATTGGTAAATTCATGTGATGAGTAAGTAAAAGAGTATACTTCAATGCACATGTTTACTACTAAAATAAAGAAACAGAATGAAGACAGGGGATGAGAAAAAGAAAAAATGAGCAAGGAATGACAAACAGAAACAGAAATAGTTAGATAGCACAGTAACTTCATATTCCTTACACTTATTGAGAACACTGATATTCAATGAGAAATTATTACTTATACACTGCTCATGTGAAAAAAAAAGAAAAAAAAAGAGAGAAGCAGGGAGTGATGGAGAAAGAAAGAATCCATAAAGGATGAAAAATGTTATAAAATACTGAAAAGTTCCACAAATAGAAATATAAGAATAGAGAGAGTTCTTATAAATTCATGCAATATACAGTAAATTAGAACATTTCATATATCCTGCTGACAAACACTTTGGACTATTTTCAAATTATCGTAGAGGTGTTTGAACTTCAAGGTTGCTATCTTGACATGGCCATGATGGAAAGAATATATGCTTCTTTTGGATGTTTATTAGGGCTTTTGCATTAATTAAAATAAATAATCAGTTTTAAACTTAACATTGGGTATGCATCTTGAACAAGTCATATTTAAGGTACTGCCATATTTCTCGTCTTCTAATTAATGCAAAATAAATATTATGTTGTAAACAACTACAAAAAAAGCCTCTTTGGGGGAATATCCCATTTTAGGAAGTAACATCACATTTATTTTATTTGAAAGTACTTTTTGAGTCAAATTTCAATCTGACAGATGAGTTTTTAATGTACCTGTAGAAGTGACAATACAACAAACTTGGGAAGTCCTTGGAAGTAGATAATGAGACTCTGAGAGCCTCAGGGTTCAGCCAAGAACAGGACACACCTGTTCTGTGTGGCAAATGACATAAAGGAAAATACGCATTTGTGTCTGCATGTATGTGTCCATGTGTATGTGTGACACCCATAGGGAGTAGATGTATCTTGATTATAACTATCTTTCTCTTTTTTAATTTTTTACTTTGTAATTGGAATAATTTCACACTCATAAAACATTACAAAAATAGCATGAGGAACATCTATGTGCTTTTTATCTGGATTTATTAGTAATAGTTTACCCCATTTGCTCTACCATTTGTGTGCTCTCTCTCCCTTTTTCTCTCTCATGCTCTCTTTATATGCATAAATACATAATTTTTCAGAAATATTTGAAGGTAAATTTCATATATGATGGCCTTTTACCCATAAATTATTTAGTGTGGATTTTGTAGGAATAGAGATATCTCTTACATAACCACGGGACAGTTGTCAACTTCATAAATTTACATTGATACAGTGCCTTTGTCTAAACTATGAGTCACATCCCACTTGGTCAGTTGCTCTAATAATGTCCTTTGCAGCAATTCTTCCCCACCAGCAGAGAACCCAGATTAGGGGCAGATATTAAATTTAGTTGTCATGTCTCTTCAGCTTGATTTAATCTAGAGCATTTCCTTAGCCTTTCTTGGTCTTTAATGATATTGACAGTTTTGAATAATATGTTTCTCCCCACTTTTTAGTAGAATATATCTTTTTCTGTACTTGTGTGGTGTTTCATCCTGACTAGGCTGTGGTTGTGTATTCTCGCTGGAAGGCTGCCTAGGATATACGCTGTCCCTCTTAGTATTACACAGCAGTAGCAACACAATATCCACCTGTCCCACATCAGAGATGCTAATTTTAACACCAGATCATGGTGCTGCCCCATTTCTATTTTCTCTAGGTAAAATTAATGTTTTTTTTCCTTCTTTACAACTATAAACAGCCTGTGGGGAGTCACCTTAAAGATCATGCAAACATCCTGCTATTTATCAAAATATCTCACAGGATTTAGTGCCTAGTGATAATTCTTTTCTGATCCAATCTTTTCCAAGTTGATTTTCCCATTCTAGTAATACCTTCACATTTATCTGACAGCCTCAAAATTCTACTTTTTTACATCATTCTTATATATACATATGTATGTATGTGTGACTATATACACATATATGCATATGTATTTATATACATACATATGCATATGCATGCATATAACCATCTATCTGTTTATTGTAGGTATGAACTTGTGAATTCCTATTTTTCTGAATGGCTTATAATTCATTGCAGTTCTTGATAATCTAGATGTTTATACTGCCCAGATTTGATCAGTGTGATCTCTTCAAATTGACTTCCTCTGTCCTTTTGATATGTCTCACCACTAATGAGCAATTTCTTACTTTTCAGCTTATTTTGTACTTACCCTGCTTCATTCCTGGAATCAGCAATTTCTCTGAGGAACCTGATTCCTTTTAGTGGGTGGGAGTATAGGAAGCCAAGATATAGATGCCAGCTATGCTCACTGCTACTATGGTATCTTTAACTGGATATATTTAATATGGTATCTTGAACTGGAAGGACCAAGACTAAGAATGTATGTGTACACACACATAAGCACACATATACAGACATATCTTCATATACGTATTTATATGTTTGTATTAATGTGCAGATAAACACATATACTTACAAATACAGATATTTTAGAGATTATTTCATTTTTCTCATCCTATACAGTGAGGATTCTAGCTCTCAACATCATCAACACATTTACTAATTTGCTTACTCCTAGATTTGTTTATAGTTATTGTGCCAGTTTGAAACTGTTGTGTACCCTAGAAGAGCCATGTTCTTTAATTCTGATTCAATATTGTTGGGTAGGATCTTTTTGATTAAGTTGTTTCTATGGAGATGTGATCAACCCAATTGTGGGTGGGATCTTTTGATTAGGTGGTTTCCATGGAGATGTGTCTCTACCCATTCAAGGTAGGGTTGCTTATTGGAGTCCTTTAAGAGGAACCATCTGGAAAAAGCTTCAGAACTGACACATAATAGAGACGTTTGGAGATGCAGAAGGAAAACGCTCCTGGGAAGCTGTTTGAAAGGAGAAGCCCGGAAAAAAAGCTAGCAGGCATCACCAGAGGCCTTCCCAGCTGACAGAGAAAGCCTGAACATCACTGGCCCTTCCGCGAGTCAAGATATCTTTCCCTGGATGCCTTAGTTTGAACATTTTTTGTGGCCTTAGAACTGTAAACTTATAACTTAATAAATTCCCTTTCTAAAAGCCAACCCACTCCTGGTATATTTCATCCCAGCAGCATTGACAAACTAAAACAGTTATCTAAAATGGTTTCAGAATTTCCATCCACACCATTACAATTAACCTATTAAAAAGAATGCAGGATTTTTCCACTTCAGCCAACTCATCCTATACCCCACTTTGCTTGCCCAAGATTAAGGTATTTATAAGTACTTAGATTAGTTCTTTATTCCCTCCTTAAATATGATTATGGTGTTCATTTGAAATACAATTAGCTTCATTCGTTTCAGTTTCCTTACATTTTTCCCATTTTAATTCTTCAGGATTTAATTTAATTTTGCATGTGGAATATTGATGTGCTGGTTTTGAAAGGATGCATGTACCCTAGAAAACCCATGTTCTAATCCTAATCCCATTTTATAAATCCAGCCATTTCTTCTAATCTCTATTCAGTACTGTATGTTTGAATCTGTAATTAGATCATCTCCCTGGAGATGTGACTCAGTCAAGAGTGGTTGTTAAACTGGATTAGGTGGAGACGTGTCTCCACCTATTCGGGTGGCTCTTGATTAGCTTACTGGAATCCTATAAAAGAGGAAACATTTTGGAGAAAGTGGGAGATTCAAAGAGAGAGCAGAGAATGCTGCAGCACCATGAAGCAGAGGGTCTACCATCCAGGGCTTTGGAGAGGAAGAAGGAAAATGCCTCCTGGAGAGCTTCATGAAACAGGAAGCCAGGAGAGAAAGCTATAGCAGATGATGCTGTTTTTGCCATGTGCTCTTCCAGCTTAGAGAGAAACCCTGATTGTGTCTCGATGTACCTTCTCACTTGAGAGTAAAACCCTGAACTTCATCAGCCATCTTGAACCAAGGGATCTTTCCCTGGATGCCTTTGATTGGACAGTTCTATAGACTTATTTTAATTGGGATATTTTCTCAGCCTTAGAACTGTAAACTAGCAACTTATTAAATTTCCCTTTTTAAAAGCCATTCTATTTCTGGTATATTGCATTCCAGCAGCTAGCAAACTAGAACAGATTTTGGTATCAGGAGTGGGGTACTGCTGCAGTTTGCAAATATCAAACATGTTGGAACAGCTTTTTAAATGGATAAGGGGAAGATTTTGGAGGATTCGTGAGGAGCTTGATAGAAAAAGCCTGGGGTGCTTTGAAGAGACTGTTGTTAGAAATGTGGACTCTAAAGATACCTGTGATGAAGCTCTACACAGAAATGAGGTGAGCATTATTGCAGACTGGAAGGAAAGCTATCTTTGTTTTAAACTAGCAGAGAATCTGGCAAAATTGACTAGTGGCTTTGACTGGAAGGCAGATTTTAAAAGCCATGAATGTGTATATTTAGCAGAAGAGATCTCCAAATTAAATGTGGAAAGTGCAGCCTGGTTTCTCCTCACAGCTTATAGTGAAATGCAACAGGAAAGAGATAAGCAGAGAACTGAACTCTTGGATACAAAGAAACCAGAAATTGATGTTCTGGAAAATTCTAGGCTTCCAGAATAGTGCCCCACATGAAGATTTGGCCAAATGTGAAACCAGCCAGCCATTTCAGAGAAAGCCAGGATTGGACATGGAGTTATCCAGGAAGGATTTGTGGAAACTCCTTATGTCTGATGGGCACAATCCAGGGTTACTACATAGAAAGCCAATGAGAGTGTTTTGAGATCTGTGTAAATAGAACCACTGCCAGTTGAGACTGAGAAGGACAGAGAAGGGATACATTGAAGGAAAAATAACTTCAGAGGCAGAACCGTGGAGACTGAGGTCTGAAGTCAAGAAGCCTCAGGCTAGGAGAGTGGACACACCCAAATATGTGGAAAGGGTGAATTTGCCCCAAAGGCAGAGGATGGGCCTTCACCTTGTTACAGTGAAAGAGTCATGCCACCTCAGGCCTTGGAGAGGGTGAAGCACATTACTTGGGGTTTGGTGAGAGCCTGACTGTCACCACATGGAGTGGTTGCGTGTGTGCTCCAGAAAGGCAGAGAGCCCAGGTGTGGCCCCAATGCTTGGAGAGGGTGGAGCAGAGAAAAAGGTGGTCTCCCCAATGTCCCCCAAGGTTGCGTTCACAGAGAGGCAGGCCTCTGCGTAGGCATTTGGAAAGGGTGGAACTGCTGTTTTCTAAATCCCTGAAGATAAATGATTCTCAGACTTTGAAATCTAATGGACTTTGACCTGAGGGTTTTCAAAACTGTGTGGGTCCAGTGACCTCTGTGTTCTTTCCTCCCTTTGGAAATGCGTATATGCATTCCATGACTACTCCTCCTTTGTATGTTGGTAGCAAATAACTTGTTATAAGTTTTTACAGGTCCAGAGTCAAAGGATAATTTTGCCTTAGAACAGACCATGCCCATAACTAACTTTGATAGGAATTTGTACTGCTTCTAACTTGTATTCCATTTGTATTGCTACTGAAATGGTTTAAGAGTTTCTAATATTGTGATAGAATGAATGTGTTTTGTATATGGGAAAAGCATGTCTTTTTTAGGGTCCAGAGGGTGGAATGTGCTTGTTTGAAAGAATGCATGTACCCTAGAAAACCCATGTTTTAATCCTAACCCCATTTTATAAATCCAGCCATTTCTTCTAATCCCTATTCAGTACTGTATGTTTGAATCCGTAATTAGATCATCCCCCTGGAGATGTGACTCAATCAAGAGTGGTTGTTAAATTGGATTAGGTGACGACATGTCTCCACCCATTTGGGTGGGTCTTGATTACTTTATCAGAATCCTATAAAAAAGAAAACATTTTGCAGAAAGTGGGAGATTCAGAGAGAGAGCAGAGAATGCTGCAGCACCACTAAGCAGAGGGTCCACCAGCCAGGGCTTTGGGGATGAGGAAGGAAAACGTCTCCTGGGGAGCTTCATGAGACAGGAAGCTAGGAGAGAAAGCTAGCAGATGATGCTGTGTTCACCATGTGCCCTTCTAGACAAGAGAGAAACCATGACTGTGTTCGCCATGTGCCTTCTCACTTGAGAGCGAAACCCTGCACTTCATCGGCCTTCTTGAACCAAGGTTTATTTCCCTGGATGCCTTTGATTGAACATTTCTATAGACTTGTTTTAATTGGGACATTTCTCAGCCTTAGAACTGTAAACTAGCAACTTATTAGATTCCCCTTTTTAAAAGCCATTCCATTCCTGGTATATTGCATTTCAGCAGCTAGCAAACAGAACACTTGACATGCTACTAAAGTCAAAACTACACATATACTCAAGAATTGTACTTTCTCACCTATCCCTTCTAGCCCAATCCTCCCACTTCCCGCTTTATAATTAATCAACTCCATTGTTTTCTGTCTATGATCCTTACATGTGTTTTTTTAAACTTTTTTTTAATTATGAAAAATAATATATATACAAAAAGTAATAAATTTCAAAGTACATTGTAATGAGTAGTTATAGAACAGATTTTAAAGTTTGGAATGGGTTACAGTTCCACAGTTTCAGGTTTTTTCTCCTAGCTGCTCCAAGATACTGAAAACCAAAAAAAAAGTCAATATAATGATTCAGCAGTCATACTCATTTGTTAAATCCTATCTTCTCTGTTATAGCCCCTCCTTCTCCTTTGATCTGTCTTCCAGTCTTTAGGGGTACTTGAGCTCTGTCCATTCTAACTTTTTAAGTTGGAAAGGGGTATCAATCATATGAGATAAGGGGATGGAACTATTTTATGTTCTGGAGAGGCTGGCCCCTCAGGGTTTCAGGACTTATTTGGCCTAGGAACCCATCTGGAGTTTGTAGGTTCCTGGAAAATAATCTTAGTATGTGAAACTTCTGTAGAATCTCAGATAGAGCCCTAGGTGTACTTTAGGGTTAACAGGAATGGTGTTGGTTGTGTGTATTGGTTTTTATAATGAAAAGCTTGAATATGTGCATTTTCTTACTTTCTATTCTTTCTCACACAAAAAGGAGCATAGGATCTATGCTCACTTACACTTTGCTTTTTGACAATATGTCCTGTTCATAGAGACCTTCATTCCTTTTCTATAGCATCATACTACTCCATTATATTCAATCAATATCATATGCTTGGAGATTTAAGAAAGTTTCTAATATTGTTCAGTTGCTAATAATGCTAGAATGAATAATCTTGTATTGTTGCATTTTCAAAGTGTTGGAGGTGCTTCTGCAGGGTACATTCAATTCCAGACTTGAAGTGTAAATGCACATGCCATTTGATTAGATTTTGTCAAGTACAGATTCATAAGGGTTGTACCAATGTTCGTTTCCACCAACAATGTCTGACAGTACCTGTGTCCTCAAACATTTGCATTTTTGCCAATCCGGTGAGTCATGAACAATATCTTAGTTTTAGTAGCACTTCTCTTATTGTGACTGAATATGAATATCTTTTAATATTTTTAAGCACCATTTTGGCATCAATTTTTATACATTTTCTCTTCAGGACATCTTTTTTTTTTTAATTTCAGAATATTGGTTTAAGAGTACTTTCATTCCATATTAATGACTGTGACAGGCAATAGGTAAATATTAACTAAACCAGAATATTTATTCTTTCAAAGATTCATCAGAAAACACCAAACATTGTTAATAATAATAATATTACAATAAGTATCCTAATTTAAGCATAGTTGGAATGTTTTCAGTGCTGTCCTTGTGTTCCCCCCACTGCATGTGGTGGGTATTAATATTAATTTAATTTTAAAGGTGAGGAAGCTGAACATAGAGAGATTCTTCACTTCTCCAACATCATGTATTTATTAAGTGCTGTACTCAGGACTTGAATCTAGGTCCATCTGACATTAAAGTAATCTTTGTGCCTAGGCCCTACATAGTTGTTTTCCCCTGTATGGAGGCCACAGAATGTGATATGTAGCAAGATTTTTTTACATTACATCAAAGCAGGAAATTCTACCTGGGCTTCCTTCAGTGATAGGAAATCTTAATCTAGCAAAGCAAATATACAGCCTTTGAAGTATCCATTACCTTGAAAGGTTATCTAAAATTTGGCCTGATTAACATTCCCCATTGACTGATTCTTCTGTAGGACTTTTGAACTTTTAAACTGTTTAATTAACTTGACTTTGGTAATAGTTTCTTCATGAAATATAAGAAATCCGGGAAGGAAAATGAATACACATGTTAGTCAATATGAATAAATAGAAGTAAAAATAAATTTATTTCATTTCATACTCCACATCGATGACTATAAATTGAACAGAGGACATATCCAGAGGAAGAGGTATTGGATAGAGAAGAGATTTGCTTCCCACACTGCTTCCTTGATCTCTGAGAAGGGGCATTAGGGATGAGCATGAGGTCCTTTTAGCTCACAAAGGAAGACACCAGGACTGCTTAAAGGGAATCCATGGTGGGTGGGTTTCCTGTTGCTACTATAACAAATACCACAAACTTGATGGCTAAAACAACAGAAACATACTCTCTTAAAGTTCAGGAGACCAAAAATTGGAAATCAAGGTGTAAGCAGGGCCACACTCTCTCCAATCTCTGCCTTCAACTTCACAAGGCCTTCTCTTCTGTGTTTCTTACCTCTGTATCATCTGTCTTAACTCCCACTTTCTTTTATAAGGACTTGGCATGGTGTTTAGGCCCCCATGCATAATCTAGGATAAGAACCTCCTCTCAAGATCCTTAATTTAATAATATTGTTTGCCATATAAGGTAATATTTCCCTTTTTGCCATGGAAGGTAACATACTAGTTCTGGGGATTGGGACATAGACATATTTATTTGGGACCTGCCATTCAGCCCACACACAATGGTCAACCTTAAATGATTTAAGAAGAAACAGGAAATGGGCTTCTTGGTTTCTAATATGCTCTGGATATTTGGAAGGAAAGAACTGTGGGAAACCTGATGAAGTCACACTCCTAGCTGCTACTCTTACCATTTTCTGGAATAGGAGTACTTAGACGATCAGAGCTTCCACAGAACAAGATTTAGTCATCGTTCCTGTGTTTTAACCAGCTTAATCTTTTTGTGGTAATGTGCCCTAATAACAGTAAATGTATTATAAATTTATAAAAAAGAAGCCAGCTAAGGATATCTGGATTATACTGTAAACAATTTTGAATAGGAGAGACAAGGCACTTAAAAAAACCTTAAAGCTTCTAATGAGCTTAATGGACGACCTTGGAAACAACAAAACACAAACAAAAACATATGATTGCAAGGCTTTCTAGACCAGTGAGCTCACACTATGCCAGCCTTGATCACTCAGCTGAAGACACTGTTCAGCAATGATGTCATTAAGACTGAACATGTCATATTTGAGGCATCTTGTGCTTACTGCTGTTGTTTTACACAGTTAATCTTAAATGAAGCCTACCTTTAAATGCCATTGTAAAAGTCTTTCTCCTTGGGTGGTGTGATGGTGGCTCAGTGGTAGAATTCTTGTCTGCCATGTTCAATTCCTAGAGCTTGCCCATGCAAAAAAAAAAAAAGTCTTTCTCCTCCATTTGGGATCAGATTGTACAATTGGTAAATATTATTTACTACCTTGTATATTTTTCTAATTCTTATCCACTGGAGAAAGTTATTGCTGGTACTACATTTTGTGATTTAAACAAAATATTATTAGTCATTTAGAGAGTCATATTACATTTTACAATATATTCTATAGGCATTCAGTATAAATCAGTGAATCATGGAATCTAATAGTCAGATGAAAATTTAGAGGCAAGCTACAAAACCACCAATTTGATGACTGATTTCTTTTTTCCTACAAACACTTTGCTAAGAGGGAATCCAGCTACTATTGGAAGAACTCCAATGCCAGGGAACGCACTACCTTCCTGAATAGCTTATTACATTTTACATTAAGAAAAAAAGTAACATGAGATGATAATGAGGTTTTTACCTAATTTGCAGACTGATTATTTGCCTTTTCTATCATTTCTTTTCCAAGCTGACAATCCTGAGGCATTCTACAATCCCTAATGTGATACTGTTTTGGGTCATCATCTCAGTTCTTGTCTAAACACATGGATACTGTCAATGCCACTAAGTCTTTCCTAGAATCCACTGAAAGTATTTGTGATTTCACTTCATCTGAAAGTAGGAGCAAACTATAAAATCAAAGACTGAGAGGGATTAACAGGTTATGGGCTTGGATTAGTGCTTTGGGCCTGGAGGATCTCTGGAATTGTGGTAAGATTTGAAGTTCTTGGCATGAGTTTTTCTTGGTCCAAGCAAGAGATTCATATTATAATTATTGTAAAAATTCAGAAGTATTTCATAGAACCCAAGATTAGGGTTGTAGCCAAATCTCAAAAGGGAACTAGATCAAGGATCTACAAAGCTGTAAAAAACCCATAACATCTGTTCATTCATGTTCTCTTTCTTTGTATGTCTCTCTTTCTCAATTTCCACCTTATTTCTGACGTACTCCATATATACCTTATATGTTTACTCTTTTCTATCTCTCCAGGATGGCTTAGGAGGCCCTCTTGGCTCAAAGCCTTGCAAGTTATTCTTCAAGATTTACTCAGATTGACCAACTATCCTTCATTTACAATTCCCAATTCCCAGAGAGTTGAAGTGCCCCAGCAAAGCTCAGGTGACAAGTTGTTCCTCTTCCAATCAATTAGAGCAGAGGAGCTGGGGAGGGGATAGTATTGTTCAATCATGGTTGGGGGCTCACAATTACAGATCAGTCAGGCAGTTCCAGAAGGTAGATGGCTTCAGACAAGCACAGGAGATTCCCACAATACATACAATAGGAGAAAGTCATCTTTAAGTTTAGCAGAGTTGGAAAAAAAATTGAATAAAGCATTATTTGCAGGAGGTGACTGTAGTGAAACCAGAAGATCTGATAGCAAAAACTGGGTACTTAGGTCGTATTTAAACTATAGAAAAAGAGAGAGAGGGGCTTTGAATTCCCTTCTTCTCTGAATCAGTTTAGAAAGGGTTTTGGGAGAGACCAAGTGACTAGATATAAATTGTGTGTTAACTTTTATAAACCTAGCTTGTTGGACTAGGTAGAGGAAGGAACCTCAACCTGAAATTTCTTAGTGCATTCTTATTCTAAAGAATAGATTTGTCTAGCTGGCAAAAAAGTCACATTTTTGTGCTTGTATTTATTTATATTCCATTAAAATTTTGGTCATTTTAACAAGTGCTGTTAAGTCATATCTTGTCCTATCTATCCTTACCTAATATTCCTTTGTGTAGGTCTTGATAGTTGCCCTGGTTAAATTTATTACTTGGTTTTTCATCCCAGTCTAAAATGGCTTTCTGGATTCTGATTCAGTAATCTAACACGGTAGTTATCCCTTCAACTTCATGTTAGCTGAAACTGTGGTTACATGTTCTATCAGTTTATTAGGACTTCTGTAACAAATTACCATAAACTGGATGTCTTAAAAGAACAGAAATTTATTCTTTCACAATGCTGGAGGCCAGCTATCTGAAAGCAGTAGGTGTTAGGTTTGGTTCCTTGTGAGGCAGAAATTGTCCTATGAAGCTCTCCTGGCTTCTGATGGTTTCTAGTGAGCCTTGGCAGTCCTGAGCTTGTAGCTGTATCACTCCAATGATGATCCGCATCTTCACATGGTATCTTCCCTCCTGTGTGCGTCAGTGTGTCTGAATCCGCCTCTTCCTTCCCCTTAAAGACACTAGCCATTAGATCACTGTAATGGGGCATGACCTCAGCTTGACAAATTTACGTCTACAAATACCCCATTCCCAAATAGGGCCAAATCCTGAAATTCTAGATGAATATAAATTCTGGGGGGGGGACACTATTCAAAACATGGTACATTTGCATACCATCAGGGAGTGATGGGATATTAAAGTTAAGGCAGTCAATGTAATAGAATACATCCTTGACAGGGTATTAGAGGTATGGATTCTTTTGTCAAATGTGATAATTTTATGAATTTGAGGAAGTTATTTCATTGCATTATGCCTTATATTCATATATAAAAATGAACAGCATTTGAGAAGAAGTTGGGCAACTGCTTAAAATGCTATATAAATTTAGAGCAATCATAGAAGGTCTCTAGTGCTATGTATCAGGAACTGCCAGGCAGGATAAACTGCTGAAGTTCAGGCCCTGGGATATGCTGAGATGAAGGGCCAGTTTAAGTTTTCTCTGCAACAGAAAGTTGAAGCTATGGAATAAACCTTAGCTGGAGAGGTAAACTTTCTTCTATACCTAGCAGCAAATGTATTTCAAGAGTCAGATAGTGCATTAAAGACACCAGTTGGTAAAAAGTACCAAAGCACTTAATGGTGACACCAGTAAAAAAAAAAAAAAAAGAATGCATCCTTTGATGCAATTATAGCTAAGTCTTGGTTATAGCTAAGCCACTTAGTCATAAGAAAATCCACTGATGGTAAGATGGCTCCTGGAGTGCAGACATGTTGTTTCAACTTGTGAAGCAACTCTTTACTCATCCTTCTTTCTAAAAGCTCTATTTTAGTAACTATATTGAGCTAAAATTCCTCCTTTTAACCATATTCAGATATATAAATCAGTGGGATTAATTATGTTCACAATATTATGCTACCATCACCAGCATCCATTAAAAACTTTTCCATTGACTTCCAGAGAAGACGGCGGCTTAGTAAGACATGCGGGTCTTAGTTCCTCCTCCAGAACAGCTACTAGAGAAGTAGAAACGATACAGAACAGCTCCCGGAGCCACGACAGAGACCAAGAAGACAGTGTACCGCATTCTGGAAAGGCTGACTGGCAGGGAGAACCCGCTCCGGTGAGATCGCTGAGGGGCACAGGCTTCCCCGGGCCGGGGCGGCAGGCGGCCGGAGTCCCTCCCTCCCTCCTTCGCGGGCCGGCTGAGAGAATTGGACAGGCGGTCCCCTCAAGCCGCAGCGACTGCGCCCCTCCCCCACGCACGGCCCCCCAGACCAGCTGGGAGAATTGGATCGGAGATCCCCAAGCCGCGGAGAACGGCAACCGGGGTCCCTTCCAAAAACGTGGCTTCCCGGTCAGCTGGGAATGGTGGATAGGCACTCCGCCAAGCTGCAGCGGCTGGCGACCCCACACTACAGCAAGAGTTTTCCAAAGTTAAAGGAGCCACAGCATCTTTTACTGGTGGGACACGCAGAGAGATGAGCGCCACGAGCGCTACCTACTGGCCAGGATAAGAAAAACAGAGCCTAGAAATTTCACAGAAAAATCTTTCAACCTGCAGGGTCTTACACCCAGGGAAATCTGATTAAATGCCCAGACGCCAGCAGAAGATAATGGATCACGCTCAGAAAATTGAAAATATGGCCCAGTCAAAGGAACAAACCAATAGTTCAAATGAGATACAGGAGCTGAGACAACTAATGCTGAATATACGAACAGAAATGGAAAACCTCTTCAAAAATGAAATCGATAAATTGAGGCAGGACATGAAGAAGACATGGGCTGAACAAAAAGAAGAAATAGAAAAACTGAAAAAACAAATCACAGAGCTTATGGAAGTGAAGGACAAATTAGAAAAGATGGAAAAAACAATGGATACCTACAATGATAGATTTAAAGAGACAGAAGATAGAATTAGTGATTTGGAGGATGGAACATCTGAATTCCAAAAAGAAACAGAAACTATAGGGAAAAGAATGGAAAAATTTGAACAGGGTATCAGGGAACTCAAGGACAATATGAACCACACAAATATACGTGTTGTGGGTGTCCCAGAAGGAGAAGAGAAGGGAAAAGGAGGAGAAAAACTAATGGAAGAAATTATCACTGAAAATTTCCCAACTGTCATGAAAGACCTAAAATTACAGATCCAAGAAGTACAGCACACCCCAAAGAGATTAGACCCAAATAGGCGTTCTCCAACGCACTTACTAGTTAGAATGTCAGAGGTCAAAGAGAAAGAGAGGATCTTGAAAGCAGCAAGAGAAAAACAATCCATCACATACAAGGGAAACCCAATAAGACTATGTGTAGATTTCTCAGCAGAAACCATGGAGGCTAGAAGACAGTGGGATGATATATTTAAATTACTAAAAGAGAAAAACTGCCAACCAAGACTCCTATATCCAGCAAAATTGTCCTTCAAAAATGAAGGAGAAATTAAAACATTCTCAGACAAAAAGTCACTTAGAGAATTTGTGTCCAAGAGACCAGCTCTGCAAGAAATACTAAAGGGAGCACTAGAGTCAGAACCGAAAAGACAGAAGAGAGAGGTATGGAGAAGAGTGTAGAAAGAAGGAAAGTCAGATATGATATATATAATACAAAAGGCAAAATGTTAGAGGAAAATATTATCCAAACAGTAATAACACTAAATGTTAATGGACTGAATTCCCCAATCAAAAGACATAGAATGGCAGAATGGATTAAAAAACAGGATCCTTCTATATGCTGTCTACAGGAAACACATCTTAGACCCAAAGATAAACATAGGTTGAAAGTGAAAGGTTGGGAAAAGATATTTCATGCAAATAGCAACCAGAAAAGAGCAGGAGTGGCTATACTAATATCCAACAAATTAGACTTCAAATGTAAAACAGTTAAAAGAGACAAAGAAGGACACTATCTACTAATAAAAGGAACAATTAAACAAGAAGACATAACAATCATAAATATTTATGCACCGAACCAGAATGCCCCAAAATACGTGAGGAATACACTGCAAACACTGAAAAGGGAAATAGACACATATACCATAATAGTTGGAGACTTCAATTCACCACTCTCATCAATGGACAGAACATCTAGACAGAGGATCAATAAAGAAATAGAGAATCTGAATATTACTATAAATGAGCTAGACTTAACAGACATTTATAGGACATTACATCCCACAACAGCAGGATACACCTTTTTCTCAAGTGCTCATGGATCATTCTCAAAGATAGATCATATGCTGGGTCACAAAGCAAGTCTTAACAAATTTAAAAAGATTGAAATCATACACAACACTTTCTCGGATCATAAAGGAATGAAGTTGGAAATCAATAATAGACGGAGTGCCAGAAAATTCACAAATACGTGGAGGCTCAACAACACACTCTTAAACAATGAGTGAGTCAAAGAAGAAATTGCAAGAGAAATTAGTAAATACCTTGAGGTGAATGAAAACGAAAACACAACATATGAAAACCTGTGGGACACAGCAAAAGCAGTGCTAAGAGGGAAATTTATTGCCCTAAATGCCTATATCAGAAAAGAAGAAAAGGCAAAAATTCAGGAATTAACTGTCCACTTGGAAGAACTGGAGAAAGAACAGCAAACTAACCCCAAAGCAAGCAAAAGGAAAGAAATAACAAAGATTAGAGCAGAAATAAATGAAATTGAAAACATGAAAACAATAGAGAAAATCAATAAGACCAGAAGTTGGTTCTATGAGAAAATCAATAAGATTGATGGGCCCTTAGCAAGATTGACAAAAAGAAGAAGAGAGAGGATGCAAATAAATAGATCAGAAATGGAAGAGGAGACATAACCACTGACCTCACAGAAATAAAGGAGGTAATAACAGGATACTATGAGCAACTTTACGCTAATAAATACAACAATTTAGATGAAATGGACGGGTTCCTGGAAAGACATGAACAACCAACTTTGACTCAAGAAGACATAGATGACCTCAACAAACCAATCACAAGTAAAGAAATTGAATCAGTCATTCAAAAGCTTCCTAAAAAGAAAAGTCCAGGACCAGATGGCTTCACATGTGAATTTTATCAAACATTCCAGAAAGAATTAGTACCAACTCTCCTCAAACTCTTCAAAAAAATCGAAGTGGAGGGAAAGCTACCTAATTCATTCTATGAAGCCAACATCACCCTCATACCAAAACCAGGCAAAGATATTACAAAAAAAGAAAACTATAGACCAATCTCTCTAATGAATATAGATGCAAAAATCCTCAACAAAATTCTAGCAAATCGTATCCAACAACACACTAAAAGAATTATACATCATGACCAAGTAGGATTCATCCCAGGTATGCAAGGATGGTTCAACATAAGAAAATCAATTAATGTAATACACCACATCAACAAATCAAAGCAGAAAAATCACATGATCATCTCAATTGATGCAGAGAAGGCATTTGACAAGATTCAACATCCCTTCCTGCTGAAAACATTTCAAAAGATAGGAATGCAAGGGAACTTCCTTAAAATGATAGAGGGAATATATGAAAAACCCACAGCTAATATCATCCTCAATGGGAAAAAATTGAAAACTTTCCCCCTAAGATCAGGAACAAGACAAGGATGTCCATTATCACCACTATTATTCAACATCGTGTTGGAGGTTCTAGCCAGAGCAATTAGACAAGAAAAAGAAATACAAGACATCAAAATTGGAAAGGAAGAAGTAGAACTATCACTGTTTGCAGACGATATGATACTATACATCGAAAACCCGGAAAAATCCACAACAAAACTACTAGAGCTAATAAATGAGTACAGCAAAGTAGCAGGTTACAAGATCAACATTCAAAAATCTGTAGCATTTCTATACACTAGTAATGAACAAGCTGAGGGGGAAATCAAGAAACGAATCCCATTTACAATTGCAACTAAAAGAATAAAATACCTAGGAATAAATTTAACTAAAGAGACAAAAAACCTATACAAAGAAAACTACAAAAAACTGTTAAAAGAAATCACAGAAGACCTAAATAGATGGAAGGGCATACCGTGTTCATGGATTGGAAGACTAAATATAGTTAAGATATCAATCCTACCTAAATTGATTTACAGATTCAATGCAATACCAATCAAAATCCCAACAACTTATTTTTCAGAAATAGAAAAACCAATAAGCAAATTTATCTGGAAGGGCAGGGTGCCCCGAATTGCTAAAAGTATCTTGAGGAAAAAAAAAAAATCGCTGCCGGACTTTAAGGCATATTATGAAGCCACAGTAGTCAAAACAGCATGGTATTGGCATAAAGATAGATATATCGACCAATGGAATCGAATAGAGTGCTCAGATATAGACCCTCTCATCTATGGACATTTGATCTTTGATAAGGCAGTCAAGCCAACTCACCTGGGACAGAACAGTCTCTTCAATAAATGGTGCCTAGAGAACTGGATATCCATATGCAAAGAATGAAAGAAGACCCGTATCTCACACCCTATACAAAAGTTAACTCAAAATGGATCAAAGATCTAAACATTAGGTCTAAGACCATAGAACAGTTAGAGGAAAATGTAGGGAGATATCTTATGAAGCTTACAATTGGAGGCGGTTTTATGGACCTTAAACCTAAAGCAAGAGCACTGAAGAAAGAAATAAATAAATGGGAGCTCCTCAAAATTAAACACTTTTGTGCATCAAAGAACTTCATCAAGAAAGTAGAAAGACAGCCTACACAATGGGAGACAATATTTGGAAACGACATATCAGATAAAGGTCTAGTATCCAGAATTTATAAAGAGATTGTTCAACTCAACAACAAAAAGACAGCCAACCCAATTACAAAATGGGAAAAAGACTTGAACAGACACCTCTCAGAAGAGGAAATACAAATGGCCAAAAGGCACATGAAGAGATGCTCAATGTCACTGGCCATTAGAGAAATGCAAATCAAAACCACAATGAGATATCATCTCACACCCACCAGAATGACCATTATCAACAAAACAGAAAATGACAAGTGCTGGAGAGGATTCAGAGAAAGAAGCACACTTATCCACTGTTGGTGGGAATGTCAAATGGTGCAACCACTGTGGAAGGCAGTTTGGCGGTTCCTCAAAAAACTGAATATAGAATTGCCATACGACCCAGCAATACCATTGCTAGGTATCTACTCAAAGGACTTAAGGGCAAAGACACAAATGGACATTTGCACACCAATGTTTATAGCAGCGTTATTTACAATTGCAAAGAGATGGAAACAGCCAAAATGTCCATCAACAGACAAGTGGCTAAACAAACTGTGGTATATACATACGATGGAATATTATGCAGCTTTAAGACAAAATAAACTTACGAAGCATGTAATAACATGGATGGACCTAGAGAACATTATGAGTGAGTGTAGCCAAAAACTAAAGGACAAATACTGTATGGTCCCACTGATGTGAACTGACATTCGAGAGTAAACTTGGAATATGTCATTGGTAACAGAGACCAGCAGGAGTTAGAAACAGGGTAAGATAATGGGTAATTGGAGCTGAAGGGATACAGACTGTGCAACAGGACTGGATACAAAAACTCAAAAATGGACAGCACAATAATACCTAATTGTAAAGTAATCATGTTAAAACACTGAATGAAGCTGCATCTGAGCTATAGGTTTTTGTTCGTTTGTTTGTCTGTTTGTTTGTTTGTGTCTTTTTTTACTATTATTATTATTTTTATTTTTTTCTCTATATTAACATTCTATATCTTTTTCTGTTGTTTCCTAGTTCTTTTCCTAAATCGATGCAAATGTACTAAGAAATGATGATCATGCATCTATGTGATGATGTTAAGAATTACTGATTGCATATGTAGAATGGAATGATTTCTAAATGTTGTGCTAATTTCTTTTTTTCTTTAATTAATAAAAAAAAACTTTTCCATCAACGCAAACAGAAATTATTAACAAGTAAGCTTTTACTACCCATTCCCTAGCCCTCTCCAAAATTCTAGTAACCTGCATTCTAATTTCTAACTTTATGAATTTGTTTCTTCTAATTGATTCATATCAGTAAGATAACACATTATTTGTCCTTTTGTGACTGGCTTATTTCATTCAACATGATGTCTTTGAGGTGCATCCATGTTGTCACATGTATCACAACCTCATTCATTTTCGTGGCTGCATAATATTCTATTGTATATTTATACCAGATTTTGCGTTTCCATTCATTTGCTGATGATAATTTGGGTTGTTTCAATCTTTTGACAATTGTGAATAAAGCTTCTATGAACATCAGTGTGCAAATATCTGTTTTAATCCCTGCTATCAATTCTTTGTATATGTACCTAGAAATGGCATGGCTGGGTCTTATGGTAATTGTATACTGAACTTTATGAAGAATGCCAAACTGTTTTCCACAGTGGCTGCTCCATTTTACATTTCAACCAACAATGAATGAGTGTTCTTGTTTTTTCCATATCCATTCCAATGGTTGTTCTTTTTTCTTTTTCATATGTAGTCATTCTAGTGGGTGTCATTGATTTGTATTTCCTGAATGGCTAAAGATGTTGAGCTTATTTTTATACATTTTTTGGCCATTTGTACATATTCTGTGGAGAAATGTCTATTCAAGTCCTTTGACCATTTACTGCTTGGGTTTTTGTCTTTTTGTTTTTGAGTTGTAATCCTTTTTTATAAAGTCTAGAAATTAAATCTTTATTGGATATATGGTTTGCAAATATTTTCACCCATTGTGTGTTACTTGATGAAGTTCTTTGATGCACAAAGGTTTTCAAAATTTTGATGCGGTCCATTTATGTATTTTTTAAATTTTGTTGCTTGTGCTTTTTGTGTAAGTTCTAAGAAACCATTGCTAATCCTTCCAAATCAATTTGATTACTGGCTTTTCAATGTATACAAAGAAGGCTGATGAAATTTTGTATGGGATTGCCTTGTATTGGTAAATTATTTTGATTAAACTAATATTTTTACAATATTTAGTCTTCCAATCCACAAGAATGAATGGTTTTCCATTTCTTTGATTTCTTCTAGCATTGTTTTCTAGTTTACTGTGTATATGTCCTTTACATTCTTAATTAGATTTATTCCTAGATATTTGAGTCTTTTATTTGTAATTGTAAATGGAATTTTTTCTTAAATTCCTCTTTAGATTGTTCATTACTAATGTATACTGATTTGGGATGTCGATCTTGTACCCTACCACTTTGCTGAATTCATTAGCTCTCGAAATTTTGTGGTGGACTTTGAATGGTTTTCTGTATATAGAATCATGTCATCTGCAAATAAGGAAAATTTTACCTATTCCTTTCCAAGTTGAATGCTTTTTACATCTTTTTCTTGCCTAATTGCCCTGGCTAGAACTTCCAGGACAATATTGTATTAACAGTGGTGATAATGGGCATCCTTGTCTTAATCTAGATCTTAGAGGGAGAACTTTCAGTCTTTCACCATTGACTATGATGTCAGCAGTGGGGTTTTCATATCTGGCCTTTATCATATTGAGGAAATATCTTTCCATTTATATATATTTTAATCACGAAGGGGTGTTGATTTTGTCTAATGCCTTTCTGTGTCACGAGATTTGCATTTGATTTTTTCTTTCCTTTCATTTTGTTAATATGGTGTATTAAACTAAATGATTTTCATGTATTGAAGAGAAATCCCATTTGATATGTGGCGCCAGTATTAATGTACCTCCTTTCATTCCTGACTGTAGTTGCTTGAATCCTCTCCATTTTATATTTTGTCAAACTAGCTAAAGTTTTGTAAATTTTATTGATCTTTTCAAAGAATCAACTTTTAGTTTTATTAATACTTTCCATTGTTTTTTATTCTCTATTTCTTTTACTTTTGCTCTAATTTTTCTTATTTCATTCCTTCTGCCCACTATGGGTTTAGTTTGTTGTTCTTTATTGCTAATGTGCTAGGTCTTTGATTTGTTCGTGATGCAATGTACTTTACATGGCAAGACAAAATTTGTACTCTCCTACAGTGCATACTACACAGGGTTCTCACAGACAGCTGGCTGTTCTGTCTTCATCCTCTATCAGTCAGAATGTGAATACAACCAACTTGCTTCTGTTGCGATGGTAGCAGTTGAGCTACCTTCCTAGAGAAGATGGTCCACATGGATTTCCATATGCTATAGTCAGTCTTTTTCTTTTTTATTGTGTTTTTTAGGATTTACTTAATATCACAATTCTCAGTTACTCTGAAACCTAATTCTTATATGTATAATGGGAGAAAGGTGTGTGTATTTGTGTGTTCCTATCTGTGTTCTCCTAACTCATTGTCTCCCTTGGTATGCTTAAATCTCAGCACTTTCATATTTTGGCATTATTTACTTTTAATTGCACTCATAATTGTCATCACTCATGACCCAGTGGATGGTTAATAATTGACATGTGTTGTGCTTTTATGATGACAGAAATGGAAGGAAAAACTTCAAAAATTGAATTGCTATTTAGCTGAGTCATATATAGAATATCAGTATGATAACGCTGTGTGACTTGGAAATGATAATGTATGTTCTATCTAATTGAACTTTAACTTTCTAGGTAATAGAAACCAAATATTAGGGATTATCCAGGGGATCTAATATATTCTTTCTATTATACCTGGATTCTTCACACTATATCAAAGTAAGCTATGATGCCAGGGTATTGCTGGAGAACTGATGACATGTTCTATTTAACATTTCTATAAACTAATTTTTTATTTATTCAACCATTCAAAATATTCATTGAATCTACACTCTGTACCAGGCACTGACTGCACTGAGTGCTGGTTAAAGTGAATAACACATAGTTCTTTCACTTTACAAATACACAGTTTATTTAGAGAAAACAGATGCCAATAAGTATTTACATTATTCAACACAAAATAGTGATAACTAGAATATGTAAACGATATAGGCATTGTTTCAAGTACATTCAAATTTTTTTTATTTTACTAGACAGAAAAAAATATTTTAAAATTCTGTAGGGCTCAAAGACTTATTTTCCTAAGTACAGGCTTGAACAAAATAATATATTATCATCATCATACCATATAGAGAGACCATTTTAACCCCTAAAACATAGGGAGAACATGACCTCAGATTCAAAATACATTTTCCCAAAGAAAGCCAGTTAGCAACTATGTTAAGTATCTATTGGTACAAAACAAATTTACCCAAAACCTAGAGGCTTAAACAACAAATGTAATATCTCACATTTTCTCTGGATCAGAAAACTAGATGCAGCTTAGCTGAGTGCCTCTGCCTCAAATTCTTTCACAGGCTGGTATCTTCATTTATTAGGCTGCTATGATAAATGCCGCACAATGGTTGGCTGAAAGAAAGGGAATCTACTGGTTCACAGTTTTGAAGCTAGAGGTGTAAATCAAGGTGTTGGCTAGAAGGGTACTTTCTCCCAGCGTCAGTAGCATCCTGACTGTTCAGCGACCCCCGGGTTCTTTGGCTTTCTCTTCCATGGCAACATCCTCTCCTTTCTTTTCCAGGTTCCCACTGACTCTGTCTTCCAATTCCTCCCTGTAGCTTTCTCTCACTATTTCTGAATTTCTCCTGTTTATAAAGTATTATGTTAATCTGGATTAAGGCTCACCCTGCTTCATTTGGCCACACCTTAACTAAAAACAACATCTTCAAGAGGTCCTATTTACAGTGAGTTCATAGACCCAAGAATGCAAGTTAAGATTAAGAACATGTCTAAATTGGGGAACATAATTCAATGTGCCATGGCTGCAATCAAGGTGTCAGCCAGGGAAGCAATGAAGTCAAGGCACAGCTGGATGAAGTTCTACTTCCCACCTCACTCATGTGGCTGTTGGTCCCTGCTGGCCTTTGGGTGAACTGCCTCAATACCTTCTCATTTGTGCCTCAACATAAGGCAGAGAACAACATGGCAGCTGGTCTTCCTCAGAGGAACGCACCAGTGGAAAGCTGCAATCTCTTTGTTACCCAATTCCACAAGTAATTCTAGTCACTGGAGGAAATGCAAAATCCAGTCCACACTAAGAGAATGAATGCCAGGAAATGGGGCATTGGGAGACACTGCTGCCCACCAAGTAAACTTTATGCTAATATATATTACTTTTTCATGTTTCTTGCATCATGATGATGAATCTCTGTAATTAAAAAAGGAGAAAAAAGGGAAAGATTTCACAAAAGTAATAACTGAACAAAGTATTCTCCTACAAACCAGAAGTTGTTACATGACCTGTTCAAGAGGAGAATATGAGCAAGGCTCCCAAGTAAGAAATGACAAGATATGTCACTTAGAGCACAAGGGGCGGATGCAGAGTTAGAACTAATGGCCCTAGAATCATCGGTAGGGGCCAGGTCCTTCAGAACCTTTTACCCCATACTGAGGAGGCTGGGGGTTCTTTTGTAGGAAGCGATTTAAATGATAATTGAGGTGGGTGAGGTTTAAAGTCTTGGTGTCATCATTATAAATACAATATTTGTGAAAATATTAGTTAATAGAAACTTTTATTTGATAGAAAACATTGGCATATAGTTGTTTAAAAGTTACATATATATTTGTTGCTTAATGATTAGGTTCTTGAAAAGAGGAGGGTAATTTAAAACTAATTTTAGATTTTAAAAAGAGCCCTTTTCTAACAGTTTTCAGGGATAAAATCCAAGCATAGCATTTTTTTTATGATTTTCCATAGTGTATCAATAAAAAATGTTTAAGTGGCCAGAAGTAAAAACATATATTAAAACTGGTTATTAGTGAAATCAACATCACTGTTGAGCTCAGCCAATTTGCATTAGCAAAAATATTCTCCATCTTCTCCACTGTGAGAATTCTCAACATGAAATCTCAGTCATAATCTGTAAAGCACCTTTTTACATATTGCTCTGATGATGTTTTCATTAAGATATAATAGAGGTCGGTGAGGTGACAGTCTTTTAAAAATATCTAAGAAACTCCATTTCACTCCAGTGGTGATTCTTTTCATGAACTCTTCATCTGGGGATGTCCCTAAATTGGAAACTGACATTTTCTAGTCATGACTCCATAAAAATCCACGTGTACAACTTAATGTTCACATTTGTGTACACACATACACCCACACAAGAGTGCACACACCTGCACACACTGAGGAAAATACGATTCCATAGAGCATGACCTCTTTCAGAATACCTCAGCACAGCATCTCTGGGAAGGTAGGGTTTGGCCTGCAAATCACATTGCATTAAGCTATGAATATGGTCATATCACCTTCAAATGGATGCCTGCGGGTGCTTCTGAATGTGCTTCCTGTATGTGATGCAACAACTTGTGGCAAGCAGTTTAAATATTAATCCAAACTTATAAAGGTTCTTACTTAAATTTTTAATGTTTTCATCATATCGCTAGTTTACTCTGGTTCACGTTTGAAGGCATAAAAATAAGATAATCCTTCTTTCTTAAAATCAGTGTATCAGGTAGAGTGCTCCCCTCATAATCAAGAAAATATCATTCCCTCTGACATGGGATCCCCTCGAGAACTCTTAGGGCTATACTCAGTACAAGTGGGTAGCCGTCTTCATTGCAACTGGCTGGTATGTGAAAAGTAGAAAATCCGACAAGTCTACTGGTTGACCTTGTTCTCTGCCCTTGATGCTGCTGTCCTTGTTAATGGAGAGGTCCTGCAGGAAACCAACAGTTCCTCATAGTCCAAATCCAACACGGAGAGTGTGGGGACGCTGGAACCATGTCAGCCCTGTGAATGCTCATAGTTTCTCAGGGTGGAAAGAAGATGAGTAGGACATCTCTCTCTCCTCAGAGGTTAGTTGCTCCAAGCCTGGGCTCTCTTGGGTAACAACTCAAGTGCATCGTCTTCCCAGATTTTTTTCAATAGTATACAAAGGTCAGTAGCTATAGCCATGCAATACTGCTGGAGCCAGCCCTTCACCATGCTCCTTAATGGGTGCAAGCTCCCAGACCCAGACAGATAACACAGATGCATGAAACAGTTCAGATGAGGTCTGTGATTCATCCCACATGATTGTTACCATGTGATATGAGGACCGTATGAATAAGGGCCAAAAGAGAATTATGTGACACTAAATTTTTCAAGAAAAAAAACAGAAATCCATATTTTCCTGTGAAATCTTCTGCCCTAAATGTTGAAATCAAACATAATGAATAAAAAACTATGGAAGTCAATCAAAGCACATCTATAAGTCAAATATGGCCTATACAGGTACAGTTTGCAACTTCTAATCTAGGTCTGGATTTGGATTCCTACCAGTTTTATGTTCACTTTCTTCTTGGGAATTCTGGAGTTGGGTTGTACCATTTTGAAGGAGAACCTCAATAAAAAAAAGTCAGTTTTTCTATTATTTTACTCCAAGTGCTCTCCTTGACTTCTATACAAATATTTATACTTTCTCCCCAGCAGCCTTAGTGTCCCAGTGTAGTGATAGGGCATGGAGGTCGTTGTCAAACACTGTTACATCCTTCCTTCAGAATAGTTGATTTCTATTCAATTGACTTTATTCCACCACAATTTCTCTACATTTACTTATAGTAACAACTGGCAAGTTCTGCCCAATATCCCTGTTAGAATCTTTATTAGGAAAATACATTAAATATTCACACATAAGACAAAAGATAGTTATACTTGAGGTAGCAAGGTAATGTTTTTATAGAATCCCTTTTTTGCCCTAGAAATAGATGTCTGAGGTATCTTTACTAACAAAAATTACTAGTTATACATTCTTACCAAAATATATTATGTACTACAATGTAACAAAAAAATACAGGAAGTTACTACAGAATGTATGGTTTGAAATGCATCAGATGGGCTCCTAAGAATACAATTAAAGCTACAGAAGATGTGGTGATCACCTAGAGAGATTGCCTATAAAGAAGAGAAAGATATATCCAGTTTTATTCCAAGACATGCCAATACCAAAGGTCTGGGTAGACATTAGGGTTAATCTTGCAAATGATAAGGAGCAACCAAAAGGATAAAGAAGATCAGAAAAATGCAATGTCCAAGGAACTAACTATAGTATACCCGAAGATATAATGCTCTTAGAAGAAGGTATTGGACAACAGTGCTGAATGTTGTTGAGGTTTCAAGTAACAGCACGGTTGGTATAATAATAAGGAATTGGAATTATTGGTGACTCTATAAAACTTATTTTGGTGCTTTAATGGTGACAGAAGTTAATTGGTTAAGAAGAAAGCAAGGTTTAAAGAAATGGAGGCAAAAAAAAAAAAAAGGGGGAAAGGAAAACTTTCCCTAAATATTTGCATGGTGGGGAAAGGAAAGAGATTGAGCTGTAGCTGGAAATGTACAACCGATTTTGAGAAAGCGTAGTTTTAAAATGGGAGCAACTTAATTGTATAATGAAAAAAATCAGTGATAAAAATCTAATATAGAGGGAGAGATTAAATATTCAAGGAAGAGAAGGGATATCACAGATACAGGAAGGAGTAGAAAGGAAAATATAAAGGGTGAGAGCCAATATAATAGAAAGGAAGAAATGAAGATGGGTATAAGTAAATTTGTACATTTGATAGTGGGAAGATTAAAGTCTTCTATTTTTGCAGTTATTTATTTTTATTCAATGGAATTATCAAATTGTCAAACTAGATAAAAGTAAGGGATGTAAATTTCTGAATATTTTCTTTCACAGATGTGCCTGGCCAGCCAGAGTATACACTTAATGACAAGTGCATCGCTCCTCTTCATTTCACATGCTTGAGTCTTCTCAGCAAGCCAGAGCTATTGCCCACTGCCCATGTTTTAATCCTGATTCTCCTACTCATTTGCTGTGTCAATCTGGGCAAACAATTTAACATTGCTTTGCCTGAGTTTTCCTCTCTGGAAAACAGAATTGATTAAAGTACCTATTTCAGTGTGTTACTGTGAAGAATAAATAAAGGAATGGCCTGCAAAAGGTTTAGGACAGTGCCTGATACATAGTAAATGCCCAATACAATTGGATATAATCATTGTTATTATTAGCCTTTGATAAAAGAAATCAGTGTTATTAACATATCACACTTAGAATCTTTGCTAAAGTCTATTTTCTAAAGATGTTTTCTGCAATGAGTTTGTTATGTCTTCTGTATCTAGTGCCCCCTGAGAATCAGGTAAGGCTAGATATTTGTCTTTTGTCTCAGATGTATAAAAAAGCTTATCATCTAAATGGAGATCTACATCAGCTGCTGGACTCATTAGTACTATTTGAAACTAGCCAAGCCAACAACCAATCAGAAATAGTGCTTAAAGCTATTATGAGATGCCACATATTAATAATAAAATGCCAACTTATTCTCTGTGGATCTTTAAACACTTAAAATGATACTATTAAAGGAAACAGTATTATCTTAATGATTAAAAATCACAGTTTCTAGATATTTGGCATTATTTGTCATTTGCCAAAAGTAGGTTGAAATTTTCAAGACAGAAAATTTTAGGTGAATTATCATGCATCTTGTTTTTCCATTTTCATTTTAAAAATGTATTACTAGTTTGGCTTCCTGAGGGTGTGATTCCACCTAGATAAGTAGATTAATCTAAAAGGTAGGAGAAGATTTAGAGAGTGAAACTTCTAGGTAAATTGGGAATTAGTTTTTCTTTCCTAATCTTCTTGGTCTTTGATAAATCAATGCTAAAAGTTATATTACAAAAAGTAAAAATGTATATATATCCAAGTTGCCAGTAGAATAATTATTTGTACTGAATCTCATTGACTCAAGGAAGAGAATCCCAATATTGAAATTTAATTATTTTAGCTCAACTCCATGATATGAACACATTTTTATCCGTATGCACACTATACTATTGCAGTTAAGGAAAGAGTCTCTTGGGTTCAATCCTGGTATCAAATTCCAGCACCTGAAATGTAGCTTCACTCTGTGACCTTGCCTAAGTTACCCCAGCCTCAATTTATTTATCTCTAAATGAGGTCAATAACAATAACCCCCTTTTTACAATATTTATTTCAAGTGGACTTATTTTGAGAGCTAAATGAATTAAACAGCACCTGGCATCTTGTACATGCTCATTTATTAGTAGCTATCATTTTGTATCATTTGCTTTTTTGAAAAGTATTGTCTAACCAGAAAGTGATACATATTTAAAGAGAAACTATAGACATGGATAGATAAGGTTTACTTTGAAAAGACAAAAAAAGATAAGGTTTACTTTGAGACAAATGACCATGTAAAATCTTTCTTAACTTGGAGCCATTAAGGAAACCAGGCAGTTCTATTAGAGTGCTATATCATACCTCACTTAAAGAGAAAACCAAAAGGAACCACAGAATTCCCATGTGTCCACATTCCTTTTCTGTGAATTATTTTTAACAGCTTAAAATTTAAATTCTGTCCTCTTTGTACACAATTGGACTCCATCATCATCATTCATCACTAGAATATAATAAATCTAGACTGATGTAACAAATGACCTTGAAAAAAATTTCAAGGTACTCGCAATTTTAGTTGTCATTTTCTTATTTAATGAGATTAAAATGTTTTACTTAAAAGCATCAAAAATTGGTTATTCATAAGTTAATATTTGATCGGGCAATCTTCCTTCTAGGAATTTGCCGACATACACAAAAACGTTCACATTTAAACACACACAGGATATTCAGTGTAGCACATTAATAGCAAAAACTGGAAACAACTGAAGTGTTCATTGGTACAGATTAAATCAGTTCCGGTACCTTTGTTCAATAGAAGGCTACTCAGTGATTAAAAGCTATGTGATATAATTTTTATTTAAGCCTTAATAGTGCCAAACTATATAAACAATAAATCCCATTTTTCTGGTAATTGTTATTTTTGGGGTAAATGTTGCAAATAAGTATTGAAAATATTTGTTGCCAATAAAGATCTCAAAACAGAATGACAACTATAATTACCAAAAAAAAAAAATATGATACAAGAGATCTTAATGTGCTTACAGTCTGCCTGATGGCATATTATTTCTTTAAGAAATGCAAAATGCAGAAGTATTTATAGAGTGATCTATTAGGTTACACACAAGCATGGGTGTGTGCACACAGGTAAATGTAGTAAAACAGTTTTCTCGTCAGGGTTTGGTTTCGGGATAAGGGTTTCCTATAATTTTTGTTACTTCTTGATACTGTTGATAATTACTAATGTCAACAATATCTGGGTGATATAATTAAGAACCATTTTAATTTTATTATTTTACTTCTCTGTATATAAAAATAACAATTTCTATCCAGCATATTATATTGAATGTTTTGATAAAATAATACAACTCTTTCATTAGTTCATCTGCATTATTTTGTATCCTAAATTTCTGTTTTTCATTTATTGTCATTATTTAACCTTTTGACCCTTCAGAGCTTGGTCAAAATTTAATAAATGTCTTTTTTAGTTATATTATCCAATATGGTATACTAAAAAAGCATAGTATAATATGCTTTGAAATAAAATATCTAGCTGGATAATTTTCAGCTTGGCACTTGAATTAACTGAATTTCAAGGAAAATAACAATTAAATAATAATAATTCTGATCCCATGCAACTTTCATAATGGTGGCAGGATAAACTATTTTTAAGGCCGTGCCATTGTGATTTTGTGATTGCCGCATTGTAAGTCTTCAATAAAATGAAGATTGCTCCTCATGCCCCTCTTTCTCCTCATCATTTACAAGTCCTCTATCAGCTACCATATTCCTTGCACATTGTTCTTTTCAAATCTGAGTTGCTGTTGAAATGGTACAGAAGTGAAAACAGCCAAAGATAAATTGACAAAGGATGAGGAAACTCCTCTCCCCTCCAAAGGGAGTAAGGAGTTTGCTAAGGAAAATTAATTTTTCAAAGGCATTTTACCATCAAACATTTTCGTCACTTATATATATAAATACATACTTAAGTAGAAGAATAAGATGATACACAAAAATTGTCTTCAAAGGAGATCTAAGCAGTGGCAGACAATATCAATAATTTGAGAGCTCAATGAACCAGATTTTTGTGGGATAATATATTGTCCAATTATAGAGATGCAAGTCACGGCTGCATGTTAGTCTGAAAGAATTATAGTCGTTTTCACTTCTCCCATATTATTTACCACTTGGGACTTTCCCAAGGTAAAGGGTCAATGGAGCTGCCCAATCAGAGATTTTGGCTGCTGTTTTCTTGGAGGTGCGGGGTGGGGGTGGGGGCTAAAGAGAGCTTTGTTTTATTTTGATTTAAATTACTTGCTTGTGTATTTTTAAGCTGGGTTCCAGAATTTAAGGTTAGCCATGAACTAACATTTTGCATTTTTAAATGTAGAATTAAATCACGAATTTAAATTAATAACCTTTTTTATTATTGCCCTTATCCACTGGACTAATTACAAAACCACAAGCAGTAGGAAAGATGAGACCATGCAGTTACTCATATATTTGGAATGTTGACATTTGGCACCCAGATCTGAAGTAGATGTTTACACAGTAGCTGTCTTTAATATCCTTTTCCAATAGGTTATATATTATTTCTGACTTGAATATTTCATCCCATATACAGTGTGCTAAGCAAACAGCTGTAACCTATGCATAATTAAACATAGTTCATGAGGCATTTTAGATGTTGTAAACATATTCATTCAGGAGTGTGGCAGTGACTGTTATTAGATTTGTGGAGGTCATCCAATCATAATGAAGTTCAATGAAATCTGAAGAGTGGTAAGAAAAGTTTCAACCATAACCACTTGCTATCTATTGAAATATATTGGGAAGCATAGATTGTATCATCATGAAACTTTCACACATGGGGGAACTCCATTTGTTAACCGTTGCAGAGGGTGAGGCTTGGCATTTTAAACTCCACCGATTTTACACTCATTATCATGTGAACTGATAAGATCTAGCAAAGGATTTTTTTTTTTAAAAAAAGGGTCATTTGTTGGTCTTGATTTCCATTAGTCATCTAATTCTGATTTTTCAACTTAAGAGTGAACTTACTGTTTTTCAGGTGTATGTTCTGTGAAATTGCAAATAACAGTTTAGTCCTTGCTATTAGATCATGAGATACCCATATGTCTCAAGTTGTCTTCATGCAAAGTCATAGTTTGCAGCTGGGAAAGGCTAAAATGAAGCCAAAAGATTGAGAAGCTTTTCAGGTAGATGTAGTTCAAAAGGTGTAAACCTCGGAAATCAGCTTCAAAATAAGAAAGATGTGAGTTAAAATTCCCATTCTGCTGTTTCTAAGCTAAATGACTTTGAGAATATTAATCCATTACTCATTCATTCAGTCAGTCAGTCAATAATATTTTCAAGTGGCAAGTTTGAGTCCAGCCCTGTTTTAGACACTGAGGAAATAGCAATGGACTAAATTAAGTCCCTTTCTTTAGAAAGGCCACAAACGAGTGAAGAAAACAAAAACATAGAGCAAATAGTAATAGAATATCAAGTACAGTTGGTGTGCAAAGAGAGAGCCTAATCGTGTGGAGTTAGATGAGGCATATCTAGGAGAACGGGTATCTACTGAAACCAGAGGATGCATAACCACATTTGGGAGTATGGAGCTCAGGGAAGCAAGTTTTCCAGAGCAGTAACATCATTTAGGGATTCCTAGAGACTGGCATGTTCATTTGAGGAACTGAAATGAAGCCTAGTTAGTCTAAATGACTGGAGATGGTCTGGAGAAGGCAATTGTAGCCAGATCCTGGAGGTCCTTGAAAGGGACATCAGAATTTTGGATTTTTTCCCCTATCAGTACTGTTTAACATTTCTAATGAGTCATGATTCATTCAATATACATGAAGATAATCTTGACACTCTCATGAGGTCTTGGTAAAGATTATGTGAGATATATGCATATAATTTGCTTAAAAGCAAGATCTGGTATATTATGGCTATTCTAGAATAATAGCTACTATTCATTTTGTTTCTGTTATCGTTAACACGCTTGTCTAATAAACAGCTGGAGATTGGGGGCAGAATAAAGATCACGGAGCCATTGGAGCTAAGGCAGGTCCGGGTTAATTCTAAGCCCATTTGCTAGGGCAGTAACAGAGCTAGATAATTTCCAGCAGGTATCACAGCTTTAAAGAGATGGAGTATAGAGTAGTGTTCTCAGCAGGGGCATGGCTGATTTCTCCCATCACCTCCCAACAGCAATGTCTGGAGACACATTCTATTGACACAACTAGGGAGAGGGTTCTCTATTGGCAATTAGCAGAGGCTCAGGATGCTGCTAAATATCCTACAATGCATAGATCGCCCCCTCACAGCAAAAAAAATTATCTGACCCTAAGTGTCAGTAGCGCTAAAGTTGAGAAACCCGCATCAGGAGCATGGTGGCCAAAGTCCAAACAGAGCTGTAACCAGCAACAGGGCCAATGATGATTCATGCCCTTAAAGCTCTCCTTTTATTACGTGGTTGTCTCTATTTTTTTTTTGCCTTGTATCCTCCTCTGTTATATTGGAACACAAAGCAAACATCATATGGTGAATTACGTATAGTTTTCTCTGTTTCAAAGCTGCTGAAACATGTATACCTTTCTAACTAATCAGCTTAAGCAAATCTCTGCAGTGGGTGGTAATTGTAGCTGACAATAGCAATCATGTGTTCCTAAAGTGGCAGTGGAGAAACAGGAAGATTATGTGGGAGTGTCAAATCCGTGATGTAGGCGGGGTAGTGTCAAACATCTGCAAACAATATCGCCAGAACATCCAAATTTAACAAAATGGTTTTTAAAAGGACGTAAACTTGGTATAATGTGTAGAATCTGGAAAAAATAAGTGGAACAAATATTTCCTTACTTATTTTTGAATAAACTAAGAGTTTTTTAGTCACTTCATGCTATTGGTTGTGCTATGAAGTTCTACAAAAAAATCTCAAAATTCTTTAGGGATTTCTATATTCCTTTTATTGACACATTTCTTAATTGGATGTCAAGTATTAGATGTGGCTAGAGACACCCATGTTTTATAATGTATAATTTCAAGATTGATGAAAAACAAATAAATAATTACATATGTAATATGTTATTACATATGTAATATGTAGTATTACATATGTAATTACACATTACATATGTAATTTTACATAAAATTATGTGTAAAATTTACTAAAATTCTCATTAAAAAATTATTTTACATGTTGAATTGCTGTAAGAAGTCCGAGATTATTTTAAATATAAAATTTGAAATTGGATATGGCATTTTAATACTATGTGAATGAATCAAGTATGTACATATCAAATTTTTCTGTGTATGATGTAATCTTTTTGAAACACTTCCTTAAATGATGGTTATTAAAATCTGTCAAATCCAAACTTTACATTTCCCAATGCATAGGTGACCAAAATTTCTCCCTTAACCAAAAAGGGATTTGTATTCAACAAATTAACAGCTTGAGCGAAGGTTAGGGCAAAATAAATATAACTTTCAAAAGTCTGCAAATATTTATTCAATTTGTAATCTATCAATCAGAAGTACTAAAAACAACAGAATATTGGAGTGGGCTAACTGTATAAAACTGTAGAACCCAAGGTAGTCTTTCAAACTATAAGTCTGTTCATGTCTTTCATCTTTTATCAAGTTTTCATAGCTTATCGTTACTCTTGGGATGAAATCCAAACCATTGAATATAGCCTAGTGCCTTCTGCAGTCTCTGCCTACATCTGTAGCTCCCCTCACCCTGAATATCTGCTGCCACAGGACCTTTGCACATGCTATTCTCTCAGCTTGAAAGCCTCAACCAAACTGACTCACTCTTGTCCTTGGTCACTCAGGCTAGGTCAGATCTCTGTACAATACACAGTCAAGGCTCTTTAATGTCTCTTCCATGTCTTTATCACATTTGTCATTTTTTTATTAATGTGCAGATTTGGTAGAAAGGAACAAACATTGCATCCATTTCTGTAACCAATTTACCGCAGATATGAAAGGTTTTCCAGATTTATTTCCTAGTCATTCCTCAAGATGACACGTTTGTAGAAGAGATAAGCCCACAAGAAAGTTTAATAATTATAAATATGGCTCATGTTTGTATAGAGCTTTATATTTTACTAAATCTATTCTAAGTCTTACTTTCATTTAATCCTTGCAATAATCCCATATGGAATTCAGGAAAGTCATTTATTCAACAAACATATTTTAAGCTTGAACTATAAGACTAAGTCCTAGGGATACAAATATAAAAATGAGCTGCAACTTTACCTTCCTGTCTTCAGAAAGCTCTCTTTTTGGGGGTGAGGAATGAGGGCAGAGCAGATACAAAAACAGCTAACTATAGTAAAGGGTAATTACTGCTGTATTCAGGATAAGAAAAAAGCTGGTGAGTAAATAAGAACAGGAAATGGTTAATTCTGTCTGAGGAAAGTAAAGAAGTGGAAAGAGCATTCTAGGCAGATGATACAACATGAATAAATTATATTGCTAAGAGAAGATGGACTGGCTTTACCGAGGAGTTTATTGGTGGGGTATTCACTCTATAAACTTAAAATAGTCCAGGAACCAGAACTTAGACTTGCCATTGTCCCTGAGCTAGTTATCTAAGTGAAAGGCAGTGAAGTATATATACCAAAGTACTCTTGAGGCTTCAAGTGAGAGCAAATGAATTCATAACGGCTTACAAAATAATTTATTAGTTCATATATATGACCTTTCTTGGGGTATAAAGTTTTATCTATAGCTGGATTTGGGGGCTCAAAGCAGGCCACTTATTGGTACGAGATGATGTTAGAGCTTGGACCTTGAAAGATTAGATAAAATAGGTAAAGCGTGGGAAGAAAATTCTGGGCAAAGGAAGCAACTCTCATAAATGAGCACCTGACAGTACACACTTTGTGTTGCACAAACCTTGGAGAGGCAGTGGGATAGTGGTAAAAGAAGGGATGGTTCTTTTATCTTGGTCTCCTCTGCATTTCCCTGTGTCGGCTCCATTCTCCCCTACCTGTGATGAGGAGTCCAATCTCCCTTCCTGTGCTCTCAAGATTTCCCACCAGATTCCAAGGCTCGTGTCACATTGACTCCATTTGGGTTTGTCAGCCACTTTTCTCAGGCTCCTCAATGGTGTGAAGGACCCCATCTGGATTAAAAGCCCACTTCTAAAGTCAGAGCCAGATGGATTTGATACAACTGTCACACAGATCACGATGGAACTGAGGGCTTGTTCACACGCAGATGGCTGGGCAGTGTCTCCAGTGTGTCTGGTTTAGAAGGTCAGGGGTAGGCCTGATCATCTGCAATTCTAACAAATGATCAGGTGATGCTGACCCTGATGCTGCTCAGTCGGGAACACATTTTGAGAAACTCTGCCTCAGAGTATTGGGAGGAAAGTTTCTCACAGCAAGTATGAGTACTGTTATCTGAAAATGCTTACTGATTCCAGGCTAGCTGAAATCCCAGAATCAAACCATGTCAGCTGGGCAAATGTGTAAAGCTTGTATCAATTGCTTACATTTCAGCCCTTTTCCTTTCCCCTTGACTTTTCCTACTGCAGCTATCCAGTAGCTTCATATGACTTTACTGGCCACACAAGTCAGCTTACCTTCAAGCACCAAATCTTTATCATTTTGCATTGAGTTATGTTTTTCTTTGCTTTACTCAGAAGAACAGACTCAAGGATCTGATGGTTGCATAGCCATTAAGAGCACAAAAGCAGATCCAGGGTTCCTGGATGAAGGATCAATTTCTGCCATTTATATGATCCTGGACATCCATGTGCCTCAGTTTCCCCATATGTAAAATCTCGATAAAATAGTAACTAATAATGACTCTATCATAAAGTTGTGAGAAAATCGATGAGTTAATATATGTAGAGCATTTAGCACAGTTCCTGATATACTGTGGATTGCACATACCTTATCTCTCATTACAACCTGTCCATTGCCAGTGGTTTTAAATAATAAAACTTGAAAGAGTTTAGAAGAAAAAGGGTCCTGAAACGCTGATAGAATTTGATCTCTTCCTTTAACAGTTGATAACATTACAAACAGAAAATTAAATGATCTCAAATTACCTGTGTACAACATGCAAGCCTTTCTTCTCTCCAGTAAACATGAGTCCTTGAGTAAAAACCACAAACTTCAGATAATCAGAAAAAAACTAGATTGGAATTCCATTTTCCCAATGTTCTATTCAAATGAGTCTGAGAAATAAGGTGTCTTTTTGGATCCTCTGGTTTTCTTGTGTTTGAAATGGGATTAAAAATAGAGACCACAGACATGACATTCCAGTGAAAATCTCCCTGACGGCATGGAAGATGATTTCCAGGGATGAGCCTGGCCCTGGCACCATGGGATCAACAATTCCATCCTGACCAAAAGAGGGAAAAGAAGTATAACTAGTAAAGTATCAGTGTCTGGGAGAGTTCAATTAGAGTCAAGAGGCTACTCTGGAGGTTGCTCTTACACAAGCTTCAGTTAGACATTGCTACCTCTCATAACCTGCCAAACCCCAACCAAAACTATTCCAGCCAATCCTGAAGAAAACCTATGGCAATATATAAGATTCTACAAAGGTTCCATGCATTAAAGTAACTTCCCAGAAACCTACAACCTTCTTCTGATGGGTCTTGGACCAGATAAGTCCTGAAACCTAGAGGGCCCAACCTCTCCAGAGCATCAGCTAGTTCCATCTCCCTAACCCATATAATTGACAGCCTCTTCCAACATGAAAAAGTTAGAATGGACATAGCCAATTACCCCTAAAGAGTGGAACAGAAAGATCAAAGGTGATGGTGGAGTTATACAGAGAAGGTAGGGTTTAACAAATGAATATGATTGCTGAATCAATCTAAGGATATTTCTTTTAGTCTCCAGTATCTTAGAGCAGTAAAAGCCTAAAAGTGTGGTACTATAAAACCCATACCAAACTCTGAAATCTGTTCTACAACTAATTGTGGTGTTGTGCTTTGAAATTTATTGTTTTATATATATGTTATTTTTCACAAAAATGGAAAAAAGTCAATAGTGATGATAAAAAAATATTTATTTCTTCTAGCAGTTAGAAGGAAAAATCTGAGATGATGGTATGGTAGCCCATGACAAACTCTGGGATCTGTCCTGTAACCACGTGTTGAAGAGTGCTTTGAAAACTATCGCTTTTTTCTTTCTTTGCTTTGTATATATGTTTACAATTTAACATTGTACAAATTGTACAGTATACAATTTAAAGAAATGGCAAAAAAAAAAACAGAGACCACAGAGTATCTTCTACAGTACCTGGAGAAATATCAGTTTGTTGGTAAATGTTTAGTTCCTTTCCTCATTTTACTTTTGTTAAATAAGCCGTTGTATCTAAGCAGGAGCCTTTGCATGTTATACAAAAGGGATGGCTAATGGCAGAAATTGTAGGCACTATGGCAATCTGATCAGGAAAATATTCTCTTTCAAGAGGACTTGCAAAAACCTTCTAAGCACTTTAGTGAGTGACCATCCCTCTAGTGTCTGGCTAAGATTTATGGAATGCTTATTCTATGCCTGCCACTGTGCTAAGCACTTGACATGCAGAAAATTATCTATTTCTCATGACAACAGTGGGAAATCAGTACTACCGTTAGCCTGGCTTTTTAAGAGACAGGATTTTATACCTAAGTATGAGTGATTCCAAACAAAGCTTTTGTGTGAGTTGACTCATTAGGGCCTTGGTGAACAGGGAGGGACAAAGTAAATTTTGAACCTTGACTGAGATGACTGCCATGCTATTTTGAAGATGAATTGAATCTTAGTTTTCAGTTTCAGTTTCATAAATTTCCAGACTTCTTCTGGGAACTGATGGGAAAGACTAATCCTAAAGATTATACTACAAGGATGCTTCTCCTTGTATGGTCCATCTCTCTTTCTCTCTCTTTCTCTTTTTAATATACTGAACCAGAAAGCTGACCTCTGTTTGTGTTTGTCCTTAGAACATGCTCCATCGTTTTCATGCCTCTTACTTAACCTGAGAAGGTTTTTCCTTTTTCAAAACATCTTTAGCCATCTGCTCCATTTGCCCTTATCTGAAAGATTCTTCAGACTAACTCAATCACCTTTTTTCCTGAGGCTGTGCTCAGCTTACACTCTATCAATCTCTGATCTTGGAGTTTTAGTTTTCTACATATCTTTAAAAATATTTGCTGTATGAGGAATACATGCACAAATTTGAAATATAAAATAGAGATAAACAAAATAAACAAACGAATAAAAGTTATCACCTGCAATTTCAATAGCCAAAAGGAAACTGTGCTCACATTTTACATAAATGAATATACATGTGCATAAAGAAATATATATATGCATAGATATACACAATATGTAAAATTATATAACATCTATGATCCTGAACCTTGCTCATTTACTTAACATTATACCATAAACCAAAATGTGAACAGGACTAGCACCTTTCCATCTGTACATTTATGCCTGTCTTATTAGTTGGATGTAAGTCCTTTACATGACGTTCGAAAGTAATGAATAAGTCTAAGATTCTGTCATAAGACATGACTAGTTTAATGTCTGTTTGTTCCTTCTAGTCTTAAGGAAATGACTTACTCTTATTTTTTTGTGGAAACATTTAATTCATATGAATGGTTTGAAGGTTAGATGAAATAATGCTAATAGGATGTATCACATAATACCTAAAAAAGAATAAATCACTCAGAACAGTTATTGTATTAACATTGCCATTATTTATTTGTTCACTCAATATCTATCAACTTTGTGTACAGATAAACGCTAGTTCTAACTTACCTTCTGGGAGCTTAAAATCCATTTAAGGGATTTTTACTAGATAACAATATATCTACAACTGACAGTGGGGAAAATTTGATAAGCATGTAGCAAATTAGAACAGCCAAATCTTTAGTCTTAAATGTGAGGTAGTGATACAAAAAATTACAGAAAACAAGATTTCCTATAACTAGATGGAGATTTTATGATGAGTTCTTCAAACTTGTCACCGGCAACCTCAGGAATTTTCTTTTACCTTTTGGATTCTATAGCATAAAAGCTAAAACCAAAATAGCCCTGTCACCTCCAGACACTGCCAATTAATGCCTGCAACTGGACTAACTAGGAGAAAACCAATTGAGTAACATGAGACTCAACAGCTGTCAGGCTAGGTTTGTCTCCTTGGAGGGACACATACATATCCTGTTGCTAAGGCAAAACAGCCTACAGCATCATCTTTTTTCATGGCAAGGGTAAATTCCTGCCTCATCCATACAAAACCTTCCAGTCCTACAAGAGGTCAGAGGATACAGATTAAAATTCAAGTTGAGCTGAAGCAGCTTCCCTGCGCCTCCCCACACTCTTGTACACAGTATTTGAAAGAAAATCCCAAGAATTTAGCTATTGTCTCAGCTCTGCGTTTGAACGCCACTCATGGACAAATATAGAGCAGCTAGTGTTTTACAAAGGGCAGGGGTGAGTTCCAACATTTAAAATACTGGGCTTTATCAGAAATCCCTTTGTTTGCATTCTTTTTATGGAGCTGCAAAATGTGTCTGCTGCATTCTCTTTTACCTCAAGCCTTCATTGTCAAGTTGTGAACAATGTTGAATTCTGCTGAAAAATGGTGGGAATTGAGGGAAGTGAGGGCACAGTCGTACAAACGTCGGTGTGTTTGTGGGTGACTGTGTGTGTTTGTATGTTCTTTTGGTTTTGTTTTTTCCCCAAAGTCCAGAAAAGCAAAGGATATCATTAAAAGAAAATCTTAAAGCAAATCTGTGGGTTACTAGGCCCATCTGGGTCTTTACTGACTGCTTTTCACCGGATTATTTGACTAGAAACACCTGTTGTTTTCTCTGCAGCGCTGTTGGGAAGAGAAGGCATGCAGCCGCAGCTTACCAGTTAGAGCACGTGGCTGGTGTATGAACCTTGGGAAGCCATAGTAAACCAAGAGTGTAAATAGTGGAGTATGCCTTCTCTGTCAATTCCATGCTACTTTTGGAGAATTTTTGGCATTTGCTTCCCTACATTTGGCACTATATACTATTTTAATAATGTTTACACTCTTGTTCTGTTCCCTATCTCAACAAGCTGTTAAGAAAAACTACACTTCAACAAGCATCCCTGCATCTTTTGCTGCTACATGAAGAGAGTAGCAGGCTGTTCCCCAGAATAGTGTGTAAAGGATCTTCTCCAAATCAACTACTTTAATGCTAAGTAAAATGCCACATATGTAAAATAGGTACTGCCAGATTATGTAAAATGTTTTTTTAAAAGATGAGGGAAAAGGATTTAGCATCAAATAAATCTGTCAGCATGGGGAGTTCCAGAAATAGTTGTAAAGGTGATTTGAATTGCTTAATATTGCAATTACTATTTACTTCTTCAAATTAGCCTCCATTATCTTATGAAAGAGTCTTAAGAATAATTTCTATGACTCTCCAGGGGCTCCTGGCCATATCATGAATAGATGTTTAAAAAGCCTTCTAAGAGTCTTCTAAGACCTAATTTAATCTTCGCATCAAACAATTTTACTTTTTACTGATCCCCTTCCAAACACCCCCCACAAGTCCAAATTTCTCAAGGAAGTCTTTTTCTACAACAGTGTTAATGCATTGACATGCAGTAGGGAAATTAGCCTTGAGTTATATGTATCAAGAGAAACAACAAAGGGAATGTGCTTTGTTCTTAGCAAGCTGACAATCTCTCAGATATGTAAAGATGAATCAGAAAACAATATGAACCAGCTCATCTTCTTAATTGGAATCACAGAATTAATGTTGGAGTAGAAAAGTACCTTAGAGAATCCCCAGTCTAGACCCTTCTATTTCTGTTTGAGAAAGAGGAGGCTGAGAACGAAGTGGCCCAAGGTCCACAGGACCGTATCTAGCAGCATACAAAATAAAAAAAATCAGTACTTTAGCATTCCAGTTCTGTCTTCACGTTTTTTTCCATTCTAGTGCTTATTGCCTGATCAATAAGAATCAAGTAGGGGAATTCTTAAAAATACAGATACCTAGGAGTCTCCCTTGGAAAATCTAAATAATTCTAGAGTCGAACATTGGAATCTGCCTTTTGATAAATGCCTCCAGTAATTTCTTGAGACAGAAACCACAGCGCACCCTGCACTTTATTATTTTACTCCCAAGAATCAAAGATCACCATGTATCATATAAATACAGTATTTCTAAAATATATCTTTATGGACTTATTTATCTATAACTATTTCTAGTATGTATATCTATATAAATTTTTTTATTCATATGTGAGACTTTGGGAAGGCTTACATTTAGAACTGTGTGTTGGATCCATTTATAAGTCAATTTTCCTGGAATCTGCTTTGATATTTATGGTATTTATACATCTGTCTTGTGCAATATTGCTATTTCTCAGAGTCCATCTAGTGCTTTGACCATTCAATCAACATTCTATTTAGTAAGATATTGAATCCAAAGATGCACTGAAATAATCCCAAATGTGATGTACTGTAGGAACTAATGTCAGGCAGAAGCAGTTAAAATACTTGGCAACTGATGAAATGTTATGCTCCTGGCGTGTACCGAGTTTCCTAGAGATAAGGCAAATTGTGCTTTGGCAAGAGATTAGCACTCAAAATTTATGTTAATCACTTCTCACAAAAAAACACAGGTTAGAATGTGCCGACTGCCGTCCATGTTGCTAATTGTGGGCTTTGCAGGGGAACAGTACCTTCTACGGAGCCAGCTTGTAAAAAGCCTTTCAAAGACTTTGCGTTTAATGTCCGTAATTCTGCCAGTGCCAACTAAACTCGGGTACTAGATTTACACCCACCAAGTTTCCCTCAAGTCAAATGAGATTAAAGGTACCTGCAATCATTTAGATGACATGTTTGACTTGCAGGTAATTTTTAGAGGGGGAAAAACAAAAGACAAATGGACAAGCGTTGAAAGTGATACTTTAAAAAAGACAGACTTGACCTCTACAGCGCACAAGGTTTATTTTAGCAATTTTGGAGGCAGAGTACTCAACTTCTTGTGTGAATTGCGCTTTTAAAACTGTCCCATCTGACAATTTAAAATGGAAAAACATGGAAAAAGCCATTGTTTGTTTTTTCTATAGTGCCATCAGTGTGCACTGCACAGAACAATAGTGGGGCATGGCAAACAAAGGCTCTGCCCCGGGGAGCTTACAATCGAGCAGCGGATTCAATGCAGAACAATGCAACTCAGCACAGGCATGTGGTGATTAACAACCTTTCTAAGTGGCATTCTTCGCAGAATAGGAGGTTGTTGCTTTTTTTTTTTTATATAAATCAGTGGGTGGGGGGCGGGCTACATTAATTGAGAAGCAGTTTCATCTGTAGGGATGTTGACAGAAGTCACAAATCAGCCTTGGGTGAAGAGACCAAGGAGGAAAGAAGATTAGGTGGTGGTATGATCAGTAATTAAAGATTTCAGGGCAGGCTATCTCTGCACCGAATGGAGAAATAGGGAACTCCTGGAAATAACTAGTATAGATAGCCACATTATGAAAGAAACTAGGAACCCAGGTATTTTAATAAAGAAGAACCCCCTTCCTTCTAATATTTCAGAAAGGAGATTGGCTTGACAGTATCCGTGGAGAGCAGAAGGGGACCAGAGAGTGTGGTGTGTGCTTCGAAATTCGAAATTTTACTTGAGCCACACAGACATTCTGGCAGGCATTTGATAAATGAATTCTAAATTAGTTACAGAAGAAGAAATGGTTCCGTTCAACTAGAACTGTAAGTCTAGGAGTCATGAGTTCAGAGCAATGGCTGTTGCAAGTCCAACATATTTTGGAACATAAATATAGTAGAAATGTGTTTTGTTTCGTGCATGTACCTGTGTGTGTACAATAGTTCAGTGAGGGAGAACAACTACTAGAGGCGAAAAGTCATTTTTTTCTTTCTGGTAATAATGGTTGACTGCCTACTATGGCACAGCACTCTTCCAAGAGTACATATATTATTAATTCCTCATGGCTGCCCTCTGCAAGAGCTAATACTGCTACCATAACCTACTCTAACCCCCATTGCATAGAACAGGAAATTAATCCCCATTGCAGAGAACAGTCACACTGAGACTAAGTAACTTCTGAACCCAGGTAATCTGGCTTCAAAGCCAGTACCGTAACCACTAAGCCATGGTTTCCTCTGAAAATTCCAGGTTCCAATTCTCTTCCATCCCCCATAAAAGAAAATAAAAACTAAAATAAAAGGAAATAAGAAAAACCCACCTTTATGGATTCCTCCTGTATTTTCATGAAGGTTGGAGAATACTCATTTCTCTTTTCCTTGCATAATCCTATATGTCATTCTCCCCATAGGGTTTGCATTCACTCAGATCTACTGGATAAATTGGTGAGTTAGGATTAATAAAAGGATATTGCTTGTGTCAAGTACAATAGATTCAATATCTAAAAATCTAGACGAAATAATAAAGAGATAGGAAGGAATACCATGTAATTCCTCTTGGATCCCCCAAAGCATAGTGCAAAACAGGGAAGTAAAACATTTAATAGATTAAAGTTTGAGCCCCTGAAAAATATTAGCAAATGGCTTTTGCTGTGTTCGCTTCATTGCAAAAGACCCCTAGTGACTGATGGCAGCCTGGGTTCAACAGTATCACTTTCATATTGATTATAGCTAAAGGCAGAATTTAAATAGCTTTCCCCTTGCTGATCCCAGATGTAGCTCCTTACCATGAGGGATTCCCAACCTTACTTTCTATTTCTCCTTTGTTTTTCTTTTTTGTTGTTTTGTTGTTGTTTTGGTAGCAGCCTAGCTATCTTTTAACCCTAGAAGCTTTCCTTAAAAATCTTAAATGTGAATTATTTTAGGTATTATTTTATTTTAAAATACAGTAGACTCTAGAACACTTTCTGTTTCAGACAGGAGGACACGAGACCTATTGCCATAGGAAACTTACGCCGTGAGAAGTACTTTAACAACCCTGATGGTATTGAGACCACTCATTTAAGACCATGAGAGTAAAATGCCAAGGGCATTTAAATAGGTTCTTTTCTTATTCAGCATAAGCCTTACATGATATCTGTGTTCCTTGAGCTTGAATAAAAATTCTTCCTTTAGTCTTCTCATCCTCTACCAAGTGGTTCATCAAACAAACAAGAACAGAAAACACCATAAATTTTGCTAAAAATTTTGCTAATGCTGCACATGCACAAGAATTTCTGAAACTTCCGCAATGATTTTAAGTAGAGGCATTTGACTTTTACTATAACAATGAGGTTATTATAGCAAGCAGGCTTTGCAGAAGGCAGGCTTCTCCCCAACCCTTCTTCTGGTTCAGCTGCTTCCTCTGTGGAAAATCCCCAAACTCCCACCCCTAGCCTTCAAGAGCAGGTGAAACTGCAATGGCTAGATAGACACATTCCTGGGATAGGAACCCCTCCCTTAACGACTCATGTGCTTCTGTAACCCAGCTCTGCGCCGTTCTCAACTTAAACCAGCCCATCGTTTAACTTGTCTTTAACACGTCATCCTGTCTATAAAAACTCATGTTAACCTTTTGTTCAGGGCTCAGACTTTCAGAGGCTACTTGGCTGAGCCCTATGGCCATAGCAAATAAAACCTGCTTCCTGAAACTAAGGATCCTTAGTCTCAGCCTGTTCTAACTTCGCAGAACGTTCCTGGAGGCCTGCAGCCTCGTTGCTGGTTTTCGCACTACATTTCCACTCGGCACAATATTTTTGAGTCTCATTCATATTATTATATGTGGTAGTAATAGTAATTCATTCCTTTATATTACTAGTTGCCTTCTATTATAGGAACATTGATTTATTAATCAGTTTTCTTCAGGCACATTTGGGTTGTTTCCAGTGTCAGGTCATGATGAGAAAAGATGACTCAAACATTCTTGCACAAGACTCCTTGTGGACTTAGATTTACATTTTCTCTTCTGTAAATGCCTAGGAATGGGATTGTAGGATCATAATGTAGATGCACATTTAACTCTATAAGAAGTTTCCCAAACAATTTTCCAAAATGGATGTATCATTTTACATTCCCATTGGTAATCAATGTACAAAAGTTCTGATTGCTCCATATCCTGGCCAACATTTCATCTGGTCAATCTTTTTAATTTTGACCATTCTAGCAAGTAGGTAACGATATCTAAATGTGATTTTTAATTTGTATTTTCCTAAAGACTAAGGATGCTGAGGACTCTTTTATGATCTTATTGTCCACTTATTTATCTCCCTTTGTGAAGGGTCTTGCAATTACTTTGCTCATTTTATTGAGTTTTTTACTTTATATAGAATCACAGACCTCTATATCACACCATATACAAATGAATTCAAAGTGAAGTTTGGATTGAAACATAAAGTTAACAAAATTTTTTAAAACTTTTGGAAAAGAACATAGGAAATTATCTTCATTCATTAGGGTATGGAAGGCATATCTTAGGACAGTGAAATAACTATTTATTAAAGAAAACTTGTATACTAAATTTCACAAAAATTTAAAACTTTTGCTCATCAGTAGTCACTACTGAAATATGAATAGGCAAGCCACAAACTAGGAGAAAATATTCACAATACATATATCTAACAAGGATTGTAGATAATATCTATTATACACTAATGATCTTTTAATTACTAAATATTTAGGCTTTTCGATTGTCTCTAATACTTTTACACATCATTTGACCTTGTTTGACCACCCACTCCTCCTTGAAAATTGCTTCTCTCTTAGCTGTTGTTATTTTTCTTACTGGCTCATTTTTTTATGCTCTAATTCATCCATTTTAATCTTCTCCACTACTGTTCTTTGAATTACTTTCTGATGTATTATCAAAGATAATCTCTTAGTTATCTACTCATTTCAGCCTACACATTTGCCCAGGTGATCAAAATCCTTACCACTCATGATTTGATCTGCCAGCCAGCTGAATCAGCATCATCTGTAAGCTCTTAAAATCACAAACCCCCTACATCAGACCTAAAGCATCAAATCTGCATCTGAACACAATCTTCAAGTGATTCATACATACATTAAAAGTTGAGAAGCATTGTCTTAGCTTACATCTGTGTTTTCAACTGTCTTCTCTGCTAATAGTTCTTATTTAGTTAGTTCATGCCATTTTCCTATGGTCCAGATTTATACCTCATGTAGAGTGCTGAGTATCTCCAGATGGCTGATATTTGAGTAGGTATGTAAAACACAATATGTTCAAAAGCAAACTCATTATTTTCCTCTTCTTTTATTTCCATATCTCAGTTAATGGAGAGGTAAATCCAAATGATTTTTATCTGATATCGTAAATGTCTAAAATGTTTTCCAAATAAAGAGATTTTACATGAAACTAAAATGGTAACTCAATGTTCAATTCTTACTTCTTCTATCTATGAGATTTACAGGACACAGACTGAGTTGGTAGTGGAAGAAATTTAAAATTACCAGAGAAAAAAATGCATTAACTCCTTGAAAGAAAGATGATCACTTATGACCTTTCAACCTAAATAATCTCAAGGTTCAAAAATTCAAACCCCTTTTATGGCATGTAGCCATTTTGACAATTCACTTATAGGTAGGAAAATAAAAACTGCTATAGATTTTGCAAATACCTGTTATGGTGTAAAAGTATCATCAGGTTTTATCTCATAAACAAATCTCCATCAACAAAAACTGAAAACTGAAATTAAAAAAAAAATGAAAGTAGCATTCCTAATCAGTTATTTCTAGTAAACCAAGAAAGAGCCCCAGTCAACTGGCATGAAAGGAGAAGCCACAAAGGATTTGTTTATATTACACAAAGATTAAAATTCGAGTTGTCAGAGCTGAATTACACACATCCCATAGGTACTGTGTCCAATAAGAGTTAAATTTTATAGTGAAAATATTATATATTATACATCCTCATCCCAAATATCAGGAAAAGTATCATTGTCATATCACAGAAAAGACTCATAACCATTTCTCTAAGGTGAAGATCCAAATTCATGCATCCCCACTTTGAGAATGACTTTTCTGATGAAGTTTTATGCCATTCCTGGCTCTTTTCACCAAAAAAAAAAAGTTCTCATTAATTGCCATATTTCAGCCTGACCCTTTTATCAAAAGATACAGTATCAATAAACATGTGGAAAAAATGGTGGTGGTGTTTCCATTGTGTTTGTGGTAATAAGGACATTAGTTAGCATTTATAGGTAGCTTCTGTGTGTCACATTTAGGTGAATTATCTTACTAAATTCATACATCAACCCTAAAAGGTTTAGACAGTTAAAGTGACTTTCTTAAGATCTCACAGGTAGAGAAATCCTACTCAGTACTGTCTGATACGAAAGTCAATGTTATTAACCATTCTAATAAGGGGGTGAAGAAATGTATCTTCATCTTTTTCTTTGAATATTCCTTTTTGGAAGAATAATACCAAAAAAGAAAGAGGAAATCTATCTCCTCTGTACCTCTGGAGGGTAAATTTCATGCTCTGTGGAGTTGGAAGGGAGAAAATCAGTCAGAGAAATAATAAAACTCATGACAACTATGTCTGTTCCATGGAGGGGAGGAAAATAAATTACTCCCTGGTGTCAGGTGCCATGGAAAGTAGGGTTTCCAGTTATCCTAGGAAGGCATTTCATTTATGAACAGTATGTGATCCTCCCCCACACCCCAGAATTAGATCAAAAAATATCCACTCATTCCTAATAAGGGCAGACATTCACACCTCTCTACCTTTTTCTTTCTCCTGAAGCATTAGTATGAACCCCAAACTTACCACTTGTCTGGCTGGACCCATGAGTATTTCCAGCTGAGAAAACGAATTTTTCACACATTGCTGGAGTCCTAAACTCGAGCAGAGACAGCATCCTCCCAGCATATAGGCTCTCTGGGTGAAATCAGTGCTGCTGACAGGATCCACGTTTCAATCTAATTCATCCACCGGCATCCTATCTTCTGGAGCAGGGTGTTGTCATACAGTTGAAGGTAGGATTCTGGCAGGCTTTTATCTTGCTAGTCTATCATTACAATTCCAACTGAACCAGAAGGCCTCAGGGGTTTTCTGTTGCTCTCAGTCAATCAGTATGGCAGGTACTGACTTTTCAGAACACCCTGATCCAAAAGCGGCAGTCACTGCATGGGATTTCCACATTTCTCACCTTTTCCTCTTCCTCCACAAGAAATCTGGAATAATTAATTGGGGAAAAAAAAATGGAGACCCACACATTTGCAGTATTTGACCAGGTTATGAGTTTCAATGAATGTGCATGAATTTCCAGTTCTCCCTCTAGCTGCTATCCAGTAAGCTGCTGCTAACATTTAAAGTTCAAAAAGGGCTTTTCAAGCTGTGCAGCTCTTACCTGTGTCTTCTTAAGGAGTCAATCTTCAGGTTTTCAGGGGGGAAATGGTGTTCTAATGACTCTAATAATGTGAAATGCTTATGGACTTGTTAGATATTTGAGATGTTTTACAATATGTACATTTTCTCTATAAGTGGGTCTTGCCCCTTAGGCACTATTTAAATTCTTTATGGAAATTACTCTAGATGTATTAAACATTTCCTGCTGTCCTAAACAGAGCATGTTGAACATAATTTAACTTTATTTTAAAGGACTCAGGAACATCATTATGAATATCCAGTTTTGTGTTAATGCTTAATAATGGTATGCCGGATTCTAAGTAATTTACTAAGCAAGATATTGCTGTAGGCAGATGAATTTCCATCATTAATTCATTCTCTATGTATTTATTGGATTCCTGCTCTGTGCCAACTGTGTTACACGATGTATATCAAGGCAACAAATAGACACTGTCCTTAACTTCTTGAATTTAATCTAGTCTGATAAATGGGCATAAGTAGAAGAAATACACACATAAATATATAGGTCAATTTTAATACATGTCAGGAAAAGAACAAACAGGATGTCATCAAAAGTTATCTAATTTAGACTAAAGCATCAAGGGATAACTCCTTGGGGAAGGGAGTTTTTCCAATGAGATTTTTAAAATTAAGAATTAGCTAGAGGGGCGGGCCACGGTGGCTCAGCAGGTAAGAATGCTTGCCTGCCATGCCCGAGGACCCAGGTTCGATTCCCGGTGCCTGCCCATGTTAAAAAAAAAGAGAGAATTAGCTAGAGAAATGGAATAGCATGTGCAAAGGACTTAAAGTGGGGAAGACCTCAAATCACTCATGGACTGGATAAAAGGCCAATATTGCTAAAGCACGAGAAAGGAGGGTGATTTCAGAAGGATATTCAGGTTCTGTAAGAGGTAGGAGAAAGGGATGTCCCCACTTTCTGAGTGTTTTAAACATTAAGGAAAATGGTCACAAAATTAATGAAAAATCGGACCAAAAAAAACCCCAAACAAACCCGAAACCCTTGGTGTTTTTAAGGATTAATGCGGATTTTGGTCAATTGCATGCATAATTCACAAGTTACCTTTATGTTTGTTATTCATCATCATATTTCCCCTTAAGTTATCCAAGATTTCCCCAAGGAAATTAAAGTGTGTCTAACAAAGGATAAAAAAACAAACAAAAACAAAATGATTTATGCCAATTGAAACCCCAAAGTCATTGTTTCCAGGTTGCACTCATTAAGCCTCAGGAGTTTCTATTAAAGGGATTACTAAACAAATGAAATGTTACTTTGTTTCTGTAGTGCGTGGCTAGTGTGAGAACAGTTTATATGTAAAGCAAATTAAATTATGGTAAATTAGCATAAAGCTTAGTATTATGAATAGGGAGTGAATCTCAAAATAGTGGAAGTGTCTGTTTGGATTATTAAAATCAAGAATGAGTTGAGTTTTCTCAAAGAAGCTCCCTGCTATACTTTATTATTCCATAGAAACAATTTTCTCTTGGAAAAAAATGATCAAAATAAAAATATCCTTCAATATGCTTATAATTCACTTGAATTATTGATTAATTAAATAAGCCCATAGAAAATATTTTATGTCCTTGGAATTGATTTTCTTTTGATTTAAAGAGAAAGATACATGGATTGCTGCTTAAATTCATCCTAACCATTTATATTCATTAGCCAATTAATAGCACTCAGTATGTTATTCATAATATACCCATAAAATTGATCGTTAAATCTCAGCAAAATATTTTCATACTAGAATGTATGTGTACTCTAGGCAAAATTAATCTAGGACCCTCTATTATTAGTATTAGAAAGACCTTTTCTTATTTTACTTTTCGAATGTAATTAGAAATTTGCTTAAAAATCCCCACTGACATGAAGTGTTAATATTGGTGCAATTAATGGAATGCTAATATTTATGAATTAATTGGCAAAAATCTCGATGAAAGGAAGCTAACAAATCATTTACACAGACTCTACCAAGGATAAGGTTTGTCCTTGGTGACTTGCTAATTTTGCTTTCAGACTGTTATTTAGTAAAAATAGTCAGTGATATTTCAAAAAAATTTTGGTTGAAAGAGCTCTCAAAGACAAAGTTAACAAGCTACATTCCTAACACAGATATATTCATTGTAGATATGGGTGATGACATTTCTCAGCTACTTGTTCAGATTTGCAGGACATAAAAAAAAGTACTTTTTATTTTTATAAGTGAACTTCTTCTTTGTCTTGAGCTTCTAAACCTAGAGTTTTAGTCCATTTCATTCACTCAGTATTTGGGGATTAAACTCAATTTAATCAGTATTTCCTCTACCTATCCTACTCCCACCAACATCTCCCCAGGGTGCATCTGATTTCCTGGATGTTATATTAACTTTGCTCAAGCTTCTTTGTCCCAACAAATTCTCCATCCGCACTGTTTCCCTCTCTGGCATCTTTACATGTCTGAGTTTCCTCCAGGTGTCCAGGTTGTAGTGTCACAATTTCACCATTCATGGCCTTAGGGGAAAACAAATAGCAACTTCCCATGCCTTGTCACATGGGCTAGAACCAGTATTTTTATATACTCTCTCCTCTCAAAACACATTTTTTGCAGTAATCTCAGAGGATTTGGTGCCTACCAGGGCATACAGGGAGGGCTGAGGTCCAATCAGGGTTCAGTCATCCAGTCATCTCAGAGAGCTCATATCTGACCTAACTGTCTTGGGAACTCTTCACAGATTTTTCTTAGTTCTATCTGGATTTGGCTGTTTTTCCCTTAGATGCCACAGATTTGCCATCTTCACTTCTGGTCTCACCCTGGCAACTTCCCTTTGGGATGATGATGACCTCAAAGGATTTAGGCAATAAGTGAAGGCATATACTGATGCTAAAAGAGCAAATAGCTCCTTTGCAAATGTATTCCGTGGTGTCATTATTATGTACTGATTTTATTGTTCTAAAACTTGAACACTAATCTTGAAAATAAGAAATTAAGATGCTACAAAATTAAAAGGAAAGAAAGAAAGGAAATTATGTAAATTAGCATGTGACCTAGAAACCAGAGCTTTCCAAAGTTTCCAAACCCCACAGCCATCATTATGCTAAGAGATGGTCAGACCAAAATATTAAACTGAGGAAGATGCCTTTCGCCACCTCCCTTTTATTTTGTATGCTGTATGGAAGGGTCACATTTCATTATCTTTTTCAGGTGAGCATCCCATTATTGCAGCAACATTTGTTGAATTTTGGGTTTTTTGTTGTTGTTGTTGTTTTGCTTGCTTGCTTGTTTTTTGGTAGCGCATAGACCAGGAATAGAACCTAGGTCTCCCGCATGGCAGCAGAGAATTCTACCACTGTACTACCCTCGCACCCCCTCTTCTTTCTTGACACCACTCTTCCCTTTTTGTTAGCCCTTCCATGCATCCAGGGCCCAGCACCAAGGGATTCTCATGGGTCATTCAAATCCATGTGTTTTTTTAACATTTCATTGTTCTAAAGCCTCTTCCTTTAGAATACCTCCCTCTGCGGAGTCAACCAATATGTGATCATGAGTGAAATGTGGATTTTAAACAAGGGCCTCTGTAGATAAACTCTTATAAAATATCTGAATTATTTTGAGGTATGAAGTTAATCAATGGCGGAAACCTTTTAGGTCAGGTAGGCTATTTTGTAATCACTCTATGAAGGATGGATGGACCCCTTCTAATAATAAGTTGAGAGAAGGTTTATTCTTCACAAAAGGGACTCTTGGAGAGAGCAGGGCAGGTATAAACACTTCTGGTTTGGTCTGAGAGAGGCAGAGGGAGTAGGTTGGGCCTTTATAGTGGGTTGAGGGTGAAACTGGGGAAAGTTCTTTGTGTGGGTTGGGGATTTGTAAGTCTGAATTTCCCACCAGCATCACAGGAAGAGGCATGAGAGGACTTTCTTATCAACCAATCCAGATATGGCTAAAGGGGCAAGGGAAGATGAGATTAAAAGAAGTCAGTGGTCAAACATCAAAAATTGAGTCAGATTCATTACACTGGACTTTTCCTGCTATGAGAGAATGGCTGGTCCTTGCCAGGGATCTCCTTACCACAGAAACTGATTTATTCCTCATGGAATAAATGAAGATAAAACAAAAGTGCTAACAGGTTATGCTAATATGGGGACAAATATTACGAACACTAGGTTCTGGTCCCTTCTTTTTTACTTTAGTATTTCCTGAGCTAGATCTAGGATCCACACACAGAAGAGCAGTGACAAGACTGAACTTTATAATTCAGAGACACTGTCTCTAAAGGGTTGCAAATGATTGAGAGGTTTGGAAAATACTTTCATTCCTGTAAACCTACATGCTAATAGGGTAATAATATTTGTAGGGCAGGAGCAAATATATATCATTCACAATAGATTTTAAGATCAGGCTCTCAGTGTGTATTCAGGGGTGCATTCATTCATTCTTTTTTCAATAAGTTTATATTGCCTATCTACTTACTGAATAAGGCACTTCTCCAGGAGCTGCGATACATTAATATGCAAGACAAATGACCTGGCCCCATTGAGGTTTTGTTTTCTTTTTGGTGGGAGGTGACAGAATAATTTAAAGAGAAACACATTTGCAATTTTCATTGTATTAAGCCTGATGCCTCCATCATACCTAGTTTTTAGACAGGCTAACCTGTGGCCTGGAGGGTAAGGTAAGGCAAGCCCTTGGGCTGATATTTAGCCTAACACCCAAAGCATTAGCCAAAAAATTCATTGCAGTAGTTAATGCTGGGCACAAGAATTCCATTTTCTAATTCTGGTATTTAGCAGTCACTATATTTAATTGGCCAGATAGAAACAGGGCAAAAATTGAAATGGGCCTCTCTGCCTCCATAACGAATTAAAGAATTTTCCATAGCATTAGCTGTAAATGACACCATTGAACTGACAATGTCTTTCTTATTTGGGCTTCATTTAAACTTCCGAATAGTGTTAAGAGGTTATTAGAGATTAATCTCCAATTAGGTATTCTGATAGCCCAAGAAATTGTCAAAGGGTCCCCACGGCCACACTTTTTAGCATTAAAGAGATATTGAATTAATAATATTTTGCCATCTCTTCAGACCTTTAAACTCCTGTTACTGATGTCCACTCATTTAGACCACTTAAACAGAATGTCATACTGTGAGCCTTCCACTCAATAGGTCACCATAGGCTAGTGCTCTTTCATGTTGAGTGTCCCTTTCAGAAGCTGCAGCAGTCACTCAGCCCCTATGTTTTAAGAAAATAAGTAGAAAAGTTGTTTTCTCCCAAATGGAAGGGTTATGAAGACAGTGCCATATGTCATTATTATTGTGACTAAAAAGTGTCATCCAGGCTCTATAGTGCTGTATAACGCTCCAACATAAGGCCATAAAATCATGGTGGGGTGGTGAGTGCCGCTTGTGGCACAGTTCCCAGACCCATCTGGAGTGCTGTGGGCTGCATAGGATAGAGTCCAAAGCTCAGCGTCGAAAGCAGGAGGGCCTGGGCAAGGCAGTCGTGATGTACGTGGGATTCTCATCCACCAAAGCAAGATGTGAATGCGTTAACCAAGCATTTGCAGTGAAAATTTAAAAGGAGAGGTCGGGAAGGAGTTATCTGCAAACAATCTCTCTCATTTTGTTACATTAAAAAAAGCTATGCATTTCTTTTCTTTGTCTTTTACATTATTGTTTTTTTTTAAATTTACACATTTACTAGACTATGAAAAGATTATGCATCATTTCTGGAAGTGAAAGTTCCTTGTTTGTTTCGATCTGTTTTCTAGGCTGCTGCTACAATGATCATTTCAGAAGAGACTTCTGATATCATTAACCTTATTAAATTATTTCATTCATTCCCTTCCATTTCGAAGAACATCTAAACTTCGTAGTTCAGAATGTGAAGGCTTTTTATAATCTAAACTAAATCAAATAGTTCAGTTTTACAAAATACGATTCTCTACCATCAAGCAAGTTGTTCTTATGGTATATCAAGGGAACACAGGCTCTGGCATAAATGAAACTTTCAGCAGATGACTGCTTGACTATTTACAAAGCACAGAGGAACCAAAAAAGCAAGAGAGAGATCCCATCGGGGCTGGTCTCCTGGGGAGGCCAATCGCTGAGGTCAAGGTCAGGGATGGCAGGACAGGTGGCAGCTCCACCCACCCCGCTTCCTGATAGAGAGGAGAGACAAATGTGTGCCATCAAAGGTGGGGTATTTATAGGACCCTGGGGGAAGGGTTTCCTGCTACTGAGGGTTCCAGCTGTAAGAATTTGAGAATTTTGCCACGCAAAGGAGGACTCCAAGAGACGTTCTCTCATGCAACACGCAAGGGGTTTATTTTCCACACATGTGTGGGGCTCGCTGAACACGCAGGAACAGAGAGCCCCGAACCTAAGTTTGCAAAAGCTTTTTAAAGGGTAAGATGAGGGGGGTGGGGGTTGAGCATGGGTCACAGGTGCTGTTTTGCAAAAAAGCAGATAAGAACAGTTTTACAATAAGCATTTCTTAACAGTTTTACAAGTAACCTTGGCGCCAGGATTGTTTATCTTCAGCCTGATGGGGCCCATAATTCTTTTCTTTATAATTCTTAACTCACACCAAATGCATAGCCGTGAATATAAAATGACACAAATGCTTTTGCTGAATATTTCAGAAGCTAAAATATATGTAAATAGCTAAATTAAGCAGGAAAAATTAGCTACTGTTAAGCTTTATAAAATTCCCTTTTACACAGCCATGATACACATTTTGGGGTTACTGCTCCCGGTTCCTAGGCTTAAGGTTTGGTCAGGCCTTTTCATTGGACCTAATGTCTTTCTGGGCTGCTAAATAGAAACATACTGAAACACCTACAAACAATAGAAAAGTAGGTGGGTGCAGGCCAGGGGTAGGGGAGGGCTGGGAGATAGCTGCTGGGTGTGTCCCTGATTTCCTCAGCATCCACCACATGGGCTATGAAAGGAAATCATTTCCTCGTGATCGGGGATGTTCTACTCCTCCTGTGCACGTGCTGTTACTGCTGCCAGAATAGGCTTTCATTGTTTGGAGGTTGTGTGGGTTGAAATGCGTACCTGATGAAGACTGGATGTTTGTGTGTTTTTTGCTCTCGACCAAGCGGCCAGCCTTCCTCTTCACGTGCTTCACCACTAGCAACTCCCTCCCGGGTCCTGACTGTCTTGAAATTAATCTTGCAGCTGTTTGGCTGCAGAAAAAAAACAACTCAAACTCTAGAGGGGAAAAAAAAAAAGGAAAAAGAAACAGCTTCCATCCCTATCATAAATATCAATCTTGCCCCAGCTTCTCGCTCTCACCTGGGCTACCCAGTCACCTGAAAGACTCCTCAAGGGGTTCTTTTAGCTCCCTCTTCATCTCTCCCAGCCCCCAGTCCCCAGATGGCCTAATTATCACAAAGGGAAACATTCTAAACTAAGTGGCTCTAATTGCAACCTCACTGGCTTAGGTGGAACCAAGCAATCCTAAATGCCTAAGTAAATCACTCTCCCACCCTATGACCAACCCCCACTTATTATCTTCCAGGGCTTTTTCTCCAAACCACCCTCAACCCTTAAAAAGGTTGTTGTCCTTTGTTTCCAAAGAGTTGAGTTCTATTTTTTATCCCCTGTTATAGCAGTCTCTGATAAAGTCGCCTTGCCTATTTAATTTTCTCAGGTGCAATTCTTTCTTTGAGGTACCCCAGTAAACACGCATGCTTAATCCTTATCCCAGTATGAACCCACTGTAAACAAAAACTTTTGAAGGTATTAATATTAATTAAAGTGTGGCTGGATCTCACAAGGGTGAGTCTTAAGCCAAATTACGGGAGGCTTTATAAAGAGCAGCTGAAAAGTGAAGACGTCCACACAGGAAGAAACTGGGAAGTGTAGGCACGAGGAAAGAGCCTTCACCACGTGACTGGAGACAGATGCAAATTAAGGAACCGGAAGGACTGCAGGCAGCCAGCACGAGAAAGCTACAGAAGCTGGGAGAAAGCAAGCCTCGCTGATAGTTTGGACTTCTAGTCTCAAAACTGTGAGCCATTCCATTCTAGTTCCTTAAACCAACCCATTGTATGGTAATTGTTACAGCAGCCTGGCAAGTTAAGACAGTGGTGAAAGCCTATTCAATTTTTCAGACAGCTTCAAAGTTAACTCTTCTGTGAATACTGGTCCCAAACCTATCTTACACATACACACAGAAACGCACAGCACAGCTGATTATTTTCTGCCACGAATCCTCATGCCTCTTATAAGTGAGACACGCTAGCCTCTTTCTTGAAAATACCTACTTTCATACCGTCATATCATCACTCAAAATAATCTCTTTGCTCAAGAGAAGACTGAATTCATGCCTCAAAAAAAGTCCCTATTCACCTTTCTTTATTTCCTACAAGAGCTGAATTAATACATCATTCCACAGTGTTCCCAAAACACTTTGTCCATATATCAATTAAAGTGGATTTTAGTCATTGTGTTTATTTTCTAGATTGGTGGTTGCATGTTTTACTTCCTGGGGCCAGGAATCTTCTCTTATTCATCTTTTTAACCCCAGATTAAAAAAAAAAATTAGTTGTTGCCCACATAATATGTGGCAATTAATATTTGATTGATAAAAGAATAAATGCATAAATGAATGCATGAGTACAGATAATGTGTCTTAGGAACCAATTAACCATTGCTTGAGAAAAACAGCCAGTCAGGCAGAGAAACAAACTTAAATTAAGAACATATGTTATTCTGAAAGGTATTTCTCTGGGCTAAAATCCACCCCAGGCCCCACAAATATTTTATTTTTAATAATTCCTCTCTCCCATTTATCTGCTTGTCCTCCTTCTAAAAGGATGTTACCTACCTAAGGTTATAATCTGGCAACTGTGCTGTGACAGACCATGATTTCCAGTTGTTTATGAAACAGATTAATGATATGTAGAGAGATTTTGATAGACTCAGGAATGTATTATTTTATTTCAGAAACATTTTCCAACCAAATAAAAATAAGCTTATTTAATGCTTTGAAAAATATCTTTTAAATAGGTGGTAATGGGTGTGCCAGCACTTTTTTAACCAACAGCCTTTCAAATTCATGATGTTCATGGACTCATTTGGCTAGAACAAAAAACATACTTCCCATGTATGGACTGGACTATACAACACTCCCTCCTAAAAAGAGGAAGTCTGTCATGTTTTTACAGTTACAAACATTGCTACACAATGAGCTATTCTTTATCATTTTTTTAAGCTTTTCATGATGTTACTTTTGAATTACACCTGTCATTTTGTATTCAGAGCATGTGCTAGTATTTGGAAAGAGTTGCATGTTAACAAAGTATTGGACCAGCTCATATGCTGCATATGTGAAACTGTTAGCATATTCTGGCTTTCTGAATCCACCATGTCAGTCAGCCAAGATGGAAGCATTAATTGGAATATGTGGTGCCTTCTGATTTTTATGGTAGATCCATAGTGGTGACATGATTGGCCAAGGAAGCGTACTTACAATTCATATATTTTAATTATGAAATATGACTCTCTGTAGATCTCACTTTTGTCTCAGCTTATTGTTTTAATTCTTTAAAAGTCCTGTAATTGGTCTCTAGAGATGTTAATTGTTTTAATCTGGGGTATTTATTGTTCACATTTACTGGTTCATTGTAAATCAAATGCAGAAGAGAACAAAGAAAAGGAAAAAGTTTTGTTGTTTTTTTTTTAATGGGCAGGCACCAGGAATCGAACCTGGGTCCTCTAGCATGGCAGGCGAGCATTCTTGCCTGCTGAGCCACGGAAAAAGTTTTGTGGTCATGTTATACTTTATTAATATAGGCAGGGACTTCTTGATTTTTAATGGGAAAAAAAATCATTTCATTTCTCTTCCTTATTTCTACCATCAATTACTTAACCAGTATGGGGCAGAAAGATGGTTTCAATTGTTAGTATCCTCCAAAATCTACTTAAATGTATGAATAAAAATGAAAGCTACAGCATGTTTTTATTTGTATCCTCAAGTTTTATATTGGGGCTAAATTTATTTTCACAGGCAGCAATAGAAAACAAAGCGCTAAGAGGTCAAAAGAGAGAAAAAGGAAGGAAGAGATTGAATGTGGAATTGTGATCAAACAGAAATACTCCCAGGAAAAATTTAGACAAGAATCAAAATTTGTAGGAACTTAGAATGATCTTAGTTTAAATATTATTATAAAGTACTCACCATTCAGCTAGCAAAAATATGTATATTTTGTCAGAGGCTCTGTTAAAGCAGGTGTGGAAGGGTCTTCCCTTAATCAGGTCTGTATTAGCACGAAAAGAATGTTTACTGCTCCTGACCATGTATCATGAAAAATTCTATTTATAATCATGATAAGCCATGCAATCACATTTTACTCATGTAAGCCTGGAATTTACATGATCCCTATCTTGAGGTGTAATTTTCTATTTTTTTTTTAAATAACGGATATTCTAAAGGATAAGACTTATTTTTGTATTGTATCTGTATACTCATTCCTGCACAAAAACACTCTCCCTCACTCCCTCTTTATGCCTCTGCCTTACTATATAAAAGGATTGATGTAGGTAATAAACCTGACCTAGTTCCTAGATTTAAAACTGCATCTGTCGGTAACTTGCTAAAGAGTTTGATCTCTGATGAGCTAATCAAGGCTATACTGTCACCCAGTAGGGCAGGCAAGGAGCCATAAAATTGTTTCACACTATTATGTATGAATTGGAATGAAAAGGTGCTAGTACACTGCCAGCACAAATGCTTCTAGATGTTTTTTTCTCCTGAAGAAACTGATCTTTTCCTATAACACAGGACCAAAGTAAAGAACAGGACACTTAAATACCATTAATCCCCTTCTTTCTGGTAGTAATATACACACTCATTCCCTAGCCCCAACCGATAAGGAAAAACAGGGACACATATATGATTTTTTTTTTTTAAACAGAATCATCTTGGTATAAAATCAGCAGCTGTGAGCAGGAAAAAAAAATGCTTTAATTGGAGTTTTGGATGCCTTACTCACATCACTTCTTAAACACAATAAAACTCTGCTTTTAAGTGCTTTTTAAAAAATTACTTATTAGATGAAATACTAGTGGACCAACTGGGATGCTGGTAGACTAGATCCTGAACCATGATCAAAACTAATCCTGCAGTCTGAAATGTAGTAACAAGCATCCGAAAGCCACGTGGGAGACGGAAGCATCTGCTTGCTAGCACGTGCGGGTCCAACACTGGTGCATAACAGCAGTAAGATAGGAAATGTTTTTGCCCAAAATTGAAATAGGTATCTGTTTAATTAATTTCTTAATGGGAAAAAAAAGGCACAGGAAAAAAAAGGGTTTTAAAAGTGAAGCTGTTTGAAAATTGTTAAAAAATTCTTCATCCTTCAGAAAAGCAAGTGCTATTCTTTAACTTTGAATTCACTGGTTATAAATACAGACCTACCTACATTTGACTCAATTTCCTAAAGAATCATAGAGATGTTTAGACAGCAAGCTACAGTTTATGTTAGCCAAGATTCAACTAATTATTGAGGACAAGGTGTCTAACAATTAATAGGGAAAGAACTAAAGCTTGCCTTCTGTCCTGTCCCTCTAACCCCCAAATCTTAGATTAAATGTACAAATTGTGTACTGCACAACGAGTTAAATGCTTATGCTTCAGACCAGTTAACGTTTCAGAAATGAAAGAATAATTTGCGTTTATTTTTCTTAAGCACAAATGTAACTCACAATTGGAAAAATTATGAAGTATGCCTTCATTGTACAGTCAGTTCTACTGTGATGCAACATATTTCACATCTAAAAATCACTTCAATCTGCAAAACGGCACAATAAAAACTACCGTTCCTATGGAAGAAATGAGGCTAGGGACATAACACTCAAAAACTTAATTGCTGACACTTAAAAAAAGAGATAAGAGTCTAATAAAAAGGGTTGCACACTTTTTACATATATTAAATGGTTAATATATTCATAAATGCTACAACAGGCAAGAAAAAAATAAAACAAAACCTGAAGTAGGTGCCTGGAAGTGAATGTCAGAAAGGTTGCAACCTGTTGATGGAATCAGGGTTATCTGATAATCAGAAGAAAAAGTGTGACCCCAGATAAGGGGTAGCTTAGCTCCTAACAGAGATGGTAAAATGCAGTAGCAGATGGATTTTTGAGGTGTTTGTGTTTCATGAATTCTTACACAGCTTGGTTCAGCTGGGTGCAGTTTTCTGAATTCCCTTAGTGTTTCTCTCAAATGAAATTGCCTATAAGTAAACACAATTCACATTTTACTCAAATTGTTCCCTAATATATCAATCACATTGGACTAAATTTGCATTTTCAAATGTTATAGCAAAACTAACTGATCAGGAATCTGTGGAAATATTTACTATGCATTCATTAATCCATTTTGTCACAAACTTGCTATGGCAACATTCTAACATCGAAAGAATATATTTCTAAATACCCTTTTCTTTACCCTCTAAAGATTTTTCTGGGGAATGGTATGTTGGAATTTCACACTTTTTTGGCTTTCTCAAGTACCCTTAGAGGCTGTCCTATGTAAAGGATAAGAATTATCTGTCAAAATCTTTACATAACAATTCCCTAAAAATGTGTTTAAAAATTGGAGTCTTCTAAGTTAGAATAACCAAATAATATTTAGAAGGAAATCATTCATTTTAATTAAGTAGATGGAACATGCCAGGAACGGTGCTACATCCTGTATACGCAGCATGTTCATTTATTCCTTACCTTGAGCGTACGTGGTTGTTCTGTTCAAACCCATTTTATAGATGTGGAAACTGCAGTTTGAAGTTAGGTCATTTCTCCAAGTTCGTGTAGCTAAAGAGTAGAAGGCTACTTATTTTATTACTGACCCCAGCTCTGTATTACTACTCACTTATAGCAATTTAAAATGCCTGACATAAGAGACTTGATGAGGTCCCTCAGACCCAATGTTAAGATCTACAAAAAGGAAGTTTAAAAATGGAGATTTAGCATTTCCAAAATATTATTGTTTGCCAAATGTGAAAAGAGGCCTCTCCTCACAAAATCCTTTCAATGCAAATCTTTGAAAAGTCAGGATTTATATCAGGAGTGAAGCCAGTCTCTCTGGCAGCTTTAAAAAAAACTCACCGGGAGATAGAAAATTTAAAATTCACTCCACTTTTACTGTCACCTTCCTCAATTCATATCTTCTATGCAGTAGAACATTATGACTATTAACTAATTTCTTAACCTCAGTATCTTTTTGTGAGGTTTGTCTTATCAAAGAACTTGAGGCCATATGTAGTGATATTTAGTATTTAACCTTCCTTTAATTCAGAGGAAAAGATATTCATAGGCCAAGGATCTACTTTGGATCGGGATGGGGTGGAAAAAAGAGGACTACAAAATATATAAACTATTTCAGATTGGTCACCTTGTCATCGAATAGGGAGTCTTCACTTATTATCCATTCTTTTATGAAGCTGACTAAAACTATAAACTCTCTTTTCTGATAAGTATCATAGACTCCTGATTAAAATCACTTAAAGAAATGCACCACCTTCCCTCAACAGCATCATCTTCAAGCCTTTGAGGGATGGCAGGAGGGAGGAGAGGTGGTTTCCTGCCTAGGAAACATTTCCGCTTAGGTTATTAACTCCCAACCATCAGGCCGTACTTGGGTCTTTGTGAGGCTCAGTCTGCTGTTATTCTAACCCTTGCTGGACCCCATGAGGTACCCCTTTGAGAAACACTGCAGGTACTCTGAAGCGCAGGTCTCAGAAAGTAGGGTGGCTGGATTTAGTAAATAAAAATACAGAATGCTCAATTATATATGTGTGTGTGTGTGTGTGTGTGTGTGTGTGTGTGTGTGTGTATTTTTTGGGCATGGGCAGGCACGGGAAATCAAACCCGGGTCTCCAACATGGCAAGCAAGAACTCTGCCTCTGAGCCATCACTGCCCACCCCAGAATACTCAATTATGTTTGAATTTCAGGGAACCAACAATGTTTTTAGTATAAGCACATACCAGATATTTCGTGGGACCTACTTATGCTAAAGTAAAAGACATGTTAGTTGTTTATCCAAAAGTAAAATTATACTGGACAACATTACATTTTTAAGCCTTGTATTTCTAGTGGCACGCATCTCCAGCTGAGCCCACTGACTGCTTTAGTTTAAGGTAGGTCTTTTGTGACAAGCCATTTGTTATCTTTTAAAATTAGCAAAGATAATGGATACACTGTTTTGCTTCAGTCCAAGACTGGTAATGTCCTGTGAGAGGTCTACATCCTGAATTGTTGCCTAATCTCCATAGAATAGATAAAGTCACCTGTTTGTATGTGAAATTTCCAATGACCTATTATTTGACTCTCATCTGTTTCTGGGTTGCGAGCTAAACACTTGTGCTGATGTCTGGCTTTGCATATAAAGAACTAAGCCTCAATATGTGGCTACCAGGATAAATGAAACTTTTGAAATCAGCCTGCATTTAGCTAAGCCTGTTGCTCCTAAATGCCTCTTTTTGTGACTTTTCAAACTTGTATTTCCAAAAATATGCTTCGCATAATGAACTTCAGAGAACCAATTCTTCGTCTATGGCATTTATTCATGCGATAAAGCCCACAAAGCTATCTTTAATTATTACCGTATAGGATATCCCGTTATCTTTAATTATCACTGCCGAATGGTGGCAAAATCAAATACTGCTGGCAATCAAGAGTCATTATACAATAGCATGATTGCATCTGTTCATATTAACAGATAAGCACAGAAAATCAAAACAGTGTCTGATTTAACCACTAAAACTGTCTGAACAAAATATTGTATCTAGCGCTCTTAATATCTTGCAGTGACTTTGATCTGATTAAAGTCCAAAGAAACATAACCACAGATGCAAATGTTCTGGTGTTTCTGAAATTAATATTGCTGAATTTCACTGGACTGAATTGCTGGAATCCTAGTGAAGCAGAAGTGATTATAAACACAGTATAAACTTATGAGAGGAGGATATCTAAATCTCTGAGGCCGCAGGTGCAGGATTATATCAAAACCCCACTGAAACATTCAATGTTCTGTCTAAATACCCCAGTACAAAATTAATTAGGCAGTTGATCACATAATAAAACTATGATGGATGATCTAATGGAAACTAGCATCTCAGAGTCAATAACAAACTTGATTCTCTTATTAGATGCAGCTGATTTTCAGTTCTGCCATTTACAAGATTGTGTGTATAATAGAAGATGAAAAAAAAGATGGGATTTCTATTTTGAAAATGAAACTCAGTTACAGTATTTATCTCTGTTGGAAACTATAATATGTAAGCAATGTAGAATTTGTAGATAGACATATCTGCAAGTAATCTGTAAGATACTTGGCTGAAAAGCACATCAAAGAACAGAGAAATAATGAGACAGGCTCCAGCTGTTGGATTCCTACAGCTTTTGATTTGTGCTCTACTAGAAACTCCAGGTTTTGATCCTGTGTTGATTATTTCCATGGTACTGAAGTTGATTTGTGCATTATTTAAAAACAGACAGTAGGCAGCAAACAAGGAAGAGTTTGCAAACCACATCTTAAAGGACATTTTGTTTTTGTCTTGTCATTTTTTTTGCATTGCATTTTGGGGGTTCTATTGAGGTACGTGGCTACCTGTGGTGAAACACACACTGACAATGGAGAAGGTGTAGAACAAAGTTTTTAAAAAATCATCAGAATCACAATGCAACTAAAGTGACCTTGGGATTCTGGAAATAGAGAATATATGAGTGTGCCACATGTACCATGTTGATTTTCAATTTTATAGAACTGTGGAAATTATTGCAAGAGACTCAGGATGAGCTGCCCACTTTGAATCCAGGAATATTTCCTCAAGACAGATCCTTTGTAGTTAAAATTTATTTAAAACTCATGCATGTATTCCTGGGCTTCCTTCTCTGAGTCCTGTGCCTTCAGGTCTTCCCTACTTAAAAGGCAGCAAATGTAGGCAAAACTTATCATTAATGTTTCCTTAAAACATGTTTCATTTCCTAATTAGCAAACAAGAGGAAATTTCACAAATTCAGTAACATGGTTTTCTGGAGAATTCCTCCCCAAACTGTTTTTGTGTTCCAACAATAATAGGGTAATGTCTGCAAAGTAAGAGCCTGTGGCATCTGGTGCTGTTGAGGTTTGATGTGTTTTTATTCCTATTCTGAATTTCCTGTAAATCAAATGATGTCCAGAGACCAGTGGTTTTTTCAGCTGGTATTTCTTGTGATTGGGTCCTGGGTTATAGAAGGTGAGTTGTTGTTTTGTTGCCTCTAGTTTGGCAGCACTGCTCAGGGGAGAAAAGAAATCCAGCTGGCAAGTGGGCATCTTGATCTATTTGTTGGTGAGCAAGTTCCATCCTTTCTTCATCCCTTCTGTCCTTTCTTCCCCGTTTCATTCCTTATTTTTGTCACCTTCTATAGATGCACATACATAAACACAAACAGACATACCCATAAATGCAAACAAACAATTGGATCAGCTATTTCCTGGATCAGTGAGAGAAATAATTTGTGTTATTTTTGTTCAAGTAATCATAACTGATCTGTAGGACTCTGAGAGAGAGAGCAATGATCAATGCACAGTTCTCAGAGTGTCTTGGTGACCCCACTGAGATAACAATGACCTAGCTTTCTCTTTATCAATAATCCATTTCTCCCTCCTCAATTAATCCCTCTTGCTTAGGTTGCCAATATACAGTGCTTGGATACATTCTTAATAAAATGTGAGAAATACAATGAAGTTCATGGGCACAAATATATTCATGGGTACAAGTCATAAATATTTGGTGGACGCGGTCACAGCTGTTTTGGGGCTTAGGGGAAATTCTAAAATTGTAAGACTGTTCCCTGTCCTCAGAGAATTTTAAATCTAGCCAAAGCTAGTAAAACATGTCAGTCTGAGTTGTCAAACAAAATCTAAAATAAATTAAACAAATTCTGAAACTTTTAAGGACACAGTAAAAGAGTGTAGCATTGAATGGAAAATGAAGAAGGTAGAAATAAATGCCAATTAGCATAGTTTGAAAAGACCTCATATAAATGATTGAAACTTGTGCTGAGCTGTGAAAGAAAAATAAATTTGAATACTTTTCCAAAAAGCACTGAAGAACCCCTCTGAATTATTGCCTCAAGCTGACACAGTAGGAAATTTGAAAATTTTAATTACATAAAGAATGTCATTTTTATGAAGATGGCATTAAGAAATGCAGAGAAGAGAAAAAAAATAAGCTCAAAATTGAAAGGGAAAATCTCTAATATTTGGTGCATGGTATATGTTTTTCTGGGGGATCCATACAGACACACATAAATGATAGTTTGCAAACATAGAGAGAGACTCTTAGGTTATGTTAAATTATGCTAGAGAGACAAATTTCCAAATTTCAAGGGCTTACCACACAAGTATTCCTTAGTCACATCATCTATTATTTATGTATATATATATATATATATATATATATATATATATATATATATATATATTGCAGGTTGGCAGGGGCTCCGCTTCTCATAGTCAGAGTCTTAGCCTGTTGTAGATACCGCCATATGATAGCTGAATTGTTTCAAACACATGGCCTCCAAGTTTGCTGCAATGGAGTAAGAGAAGACAGCAGGCTCACACAGGATGTTTCTATGAACCAGGCATGAAAGTAGCTATTGTCACTTCTGCCACATGCTCTCAAATTTACTGCAAAATAAATGGACAAATGTAGTCTTTCTATATGCCCAGGAGAAATAAATTAAAAAAAAAGGCTTTGGAAATAATACAGACCTGTCTTTATCCCTTCCTATACTCAGAGTTGTGGAAAAAGTTTAGATGATTGTTTTACCTTGACAGGAATTAGTGAATTATGAATATACATTTTAAAAGTTTGCAGACGATTTCATTGTCCAAATATTTCACCCTTTATTCAGTGTCTTCCCTATGGGTAGCCATTGAAATTCCAGATGATTTTGTATGTTAAATGTAGCAGCATGAAGTAGAGCCTTAAGAGTTTGGTTTTTCTGTTGGAAGAATCTGTATCTGAATCTTTGACTGCTTCCCTTACCAGTTCAGTGACTGGGCAAATTACTTAAACTATGTGTGTTTAGATTAGATTATCTTTTAAATTGAAACAATACTATCTACCTCTTTTACTGCTTTGAGGAGTAAATAAGATAACAGAAAGTACTTAGCCCATGACTCGCTATTAATAGTGTAATGCCAGCATAAATATTAGTACTGGTGATATTTCTAGTGGTTTGTGATTTGTTTGGAAGTTGTTGATTTTACTAAGTTTAAGAGTACCTGTTGTTGCACAGATCTCCTATGTGAACACACACATAGAGATTGAGGTTGAGATGTTTTCTTCCAACTCAACAATTATGATGCTTATGTGAAATCTCATCACAATTTAATCCTGAGAAGAAGGGTCGTCTATATTCAAACTGCAGCCCAAGTTACATTTTGTGATGGCTCATATTTGGAAGGAAATCGAACTATGGAAAAGTACTGTGATTATATATTATATCCATGCTCTGCCATCCCTACCATAGCTAGATACTGTCCTATGAGAGAAGGAATAGGCTAGCTGGCACTTTAACAAAAATAAAAAAGCCCTGAATTGCAAAGGCATATGTACGCATGTGTTCCCAAGAGCAGTTTTCCAATGGTAAGGACATTGAAACAATCTAAACGATCCTTGGTAGCAGATAAATTAAACTGTAGAGCATAACACTAAGTAGAATATGAAACAGGCATTTTAAAGGAATAACTTGGTTTGTATGTCAGTGATGAAGAAATATTTCCATAAGGTAGAGTGTTATTTTGTTAGTCTCTGTGTTTATTCCTATATTCCTACTTACTGTCTTCTTTTATAGTAAGTGGACATTTTATGGTGTAATATTTTAATTCTTTGAATCATTTTTTAACTATAATTTTAAAACTGTTTCATTGGTGGTTGCTCTAAGGGCTTAACATACCCATTTTAACTTATCAAACTCTACTTCAGGTTGATAATGGCTTACTCTCAGTGAGAGGAAATGTTACTTGTAATTCTAAATCCCTCTTCTACCACTTTTGTGCTATTAGCACCATACATAATAACATATATAGATGCTAAATCCCAACAACTTATTGTAATGATTATTGCATTGTATAATATTATATCTTTTAAAGAAGCTGAGAGAAAAAAGAAAAACAATATATATTTATATAGTTTTTATATTAACCTTCTTTTTACCATTGAAATTGTCTTCATTTGTCCCTGTGGAGTTGAGTTAGTTTTGGGGCTATTAAAATTAAAGCTGCCATGAGGATGCAGGTAAAAAATGGTGGAGTAGGAAGTTTTATACATGATTCCCTCCACCAGAAAAAGGAATGGGTTGGATAAATGGATTAATATTAGCTAGACAGTAATCCTGGAACCAGACTGGACATTTAGGACAACAGGAGTACCAGATGAAGCAAGAGCCTGTCAGGAGTTCAGCTTTCATAAGGTGCAATTAAGTTACTTGAAAACATTTTAATCCTTAAAGGGGTGTTCGTTTTAAGAATTGCTAAGTGGATTACAACAACCTAATTTGCAGACTTGGAAAAGCTAGTTACCAAATTCATCTGGGAGGGAAAGAGACCCTGAATAGCTAAAATGTCCTAAAAAAGAACGAAGTAGGAGGATTAACACTTCTAGTTTTAAAACTTATTATAAACAGCATTTCAAAAAACATTATAAACAACATGTCAAAACTACATGATAATGGCACAAAAATAGAAGTGTTGACCAATAGAATCAAATCAAGAGTGCAGAAATAGACCACCAAATCTGTGGTTAACTGATCTTCGACAAGGCCACTAAACTGAGACAAAATAGTCTTTACAATAAGTGGATGTGGGAGAACTGGATATCAATAGCCAAAAGAATGAAAGAGAACCCTTACCTTACACCCTATATAAAAATTGATTCAAAGTGGATCATGCACCTAAATATAAGAACCAATACCACAAAGCTCCTAGAAGAAAATGTGGGGAAACATCTTCAAGTCCTAATGATAAGAGTTAGCTTCCTAAATTTTATACCCAAAGCACAAGCAACCAAAGAAAAAAAAATAGATAAATGGGAACTCCTCAAAATAAAATGCGTCTGTGCCCCAAAAGATTTTGTGAAAAAAGTGAAGAGGCAGCCAACTCAATGGGAGAAAATATTTGGAAATCACACGTCTGACAAAGGTTTGATAATCCTGCATACATAAAGAAATCAAACAATTCAATAACAAAAGAACAAACAACCCAATTAGAAGATGGACTAAAGATATGAATAGGTATTTTTTTGAAGAACAAATACAGACGGCAAAAAGCACATGAAAAGTTGCTCATTTTCATTGGCTATAAAGGAAATGCAGATTAGGACCACAATGAGATACCACCTAACACTTATAAGAATGGCTGCTATTAAACAAACAAAGCACTACAAATGTCTTAGAGGATATGGAGAAATTGGGACACCTATGCCCTGCTGGTGGGAATGTATAAAGGTACAGCTGTTTTGGAAGACAGTCTGGTGGTTCCTCAGAAAACTAAATATTGAATTTCCCAATGACCCGGTGATAGCACTGCTTGGAATATATCCAGAAGAGCAGAAAGCATTGACACAAACAGACATTTGCACACCGATGTTCATAACAACATTATTCACAATTGCCAAAAGATGAAAACAATCCAAGGGCTCATCAACAGAAGAGTGGATTATCAGAATGTGTTATATACATACGATGGAATATTATGCAGCAGTAAGACAAAATGACGTCCTGAAGCACAGGACAAGATGGATGAGCCTCGAGGACATAATGCTGAGTGAAATAAGCCAGACAGAAAAGGATAGATACTATATGATTACACTTTTATGACTGTGGTAAAGGTAAAATCAGAGGCTTATAATACAGAATATAGGGGACCTAGAGATACACAGAAGGTAGAGATGGGTGACTGGTTAGCTAATGAGGCTGAGCTTAAATGTAAGGGAGTGGATAGAAGTGACAGCGGTTCACTAGTGGGTCTATAAGTAATATTATCATGTTGAAGGTGAACACGATTGAAAGGGGTTGTGTAGACCCATGTGTCTCAGTGATTAACACTAAAAATATGAGTAAGTTCTTGCATGAACTACTGCAAAGGTATGAATCTTGGACAAAGACTATAGGAGGAAAACTGCTATTGCATGCTATGGGCTGTGTTTAACAGGAAAACGTCAATGGTACCACAGCAACACCAGGGGTAGATAATAGGTAGAGGAACTAGAGTTAAGAGGAGGTTTAGATTTTTTATTTGGTGAGGGTGTATTTATTGGTTATCTTTCTCTTGGGGGCAATGAAAGTATCTAAAATTGAATGTTGATGGACTGTTGACTTTGAATATTATGCATGATGCCCAATGAATGGAGGTGACTGAAGGATGCATTGACTGAGAAATAGATTGGCGAATGATGGTGTATACATATGATTGAATATTGTGCTGCTACACAAAGGAACAAAGTTGTGAGGCATGCAACATTGTGAATGTACCTGTGGGACATTTGATGAGACAAAATAATCAAGAGAAAAAACAAATAGTGTATGGTTTCATTTAGAAAATACGTATAAGAAAACAGGGGCTTAGATTGTAAGCTCTTACAGCAGTCACATTTAGTCCGGAGTGGTAATTTTTATTTCTGGATTTTGAGAGACTGTCTTATATATATGTAACCTGGTATTCAGAGGTAAGAATGAAGCCAATCAGGTCTGGATCAAAGTAATTCAGCATACAGGGGTAAGGAAGACATTGTCTGTATTTTAGAATCTCATCTATTCTTTGAGACCAAAGGAAGAAAGGTTTGTTTTGTCCAAACCTAAATTTTCTGTAGCACATAATCTAACTCAACCGTCTGGATAGATCATTTAAACAGTCCAAACACAAGAAGCCCAGAATAAAAACGAGGGTCTTTAATCCTGTTTTGCTTAATATAACGCCTGGATACATCCCTGAGTACATTAAGCAGATAATCAAAAAGTATTGGCAAATACAAATCTCTTGAAGGATGGGAGAAAAAATATGGAATTATTAAACTTTACCTCTGGGGAAAACCCTGATACTGTGTCAAATATTAGGGACACCCACATCAGTAGGCCAAGACTTTGTTTGATCTTCAGGCTTGCTCTTGTGAAGCTTGTTAATATAGCAGAGAAGCTTAGTCTACCTAAAGATATGCCTAAGAGTTAGTTCTGAGGACCTCTTTTGTTGTGCAGATGTGGTCTCTCTCGCTCTAAGCCCAACTCTGCAAGTGAAATCATTGCCCTACCCACTCTGTGGGACATGACATCCAGAGGTGAAAGTCTCTGTGGCAGCATGGGATCAATAATGTCAACCTGACCAAAATGGGGAAAAGAAGTGTAACAAATAAAGTATCAGTGGCTGAGAAGGTTCAAATAGAGTTGAGTGGCTACTCTGGAAGGCACCCTTATGCAAGCTTCAGTTAGATATTGCTACCTACCATAACTTGCCAACCCCCAACCAAAACCATTCCTGTCAATCCTAAAGAACACTCAGAGGGCGGCCACAGTGGCTCAGCAGGCAAGAATGCTCGTCTGCTATGCCAGAGGACCGGGGTTCGAGTCCTGGTGCCTGCCCATGTTAAAAAAAAAAAAGAACACTTAGAGTATTATAGAAGATTCTACAAATGTTCCATGCATGAGGGTAACTTTCCAGATGGGTCCCTGGACCAGATAAGTCCTGAAATGCAGAGGGCCCAGCCTCTCCAGAACATCAGCTAGTTCCATCCTCCTATCCCATATTATCCACAGCCCCATCCAACATGAAAAAGTTAGAATGAGCATAGTCTAAATACTCCTAAAGAGTGGGAGAAAGATCAAAGGTCTGGTGGAGTTATACAGAGAAGGTAGGGTTTAACACAGAAGTATGATGGCTGAATCATTATATTGATATTTCTTTTAGTCTCCAGTATCTTAGAGCAGCTAGAAGTAAAATTGTGGAATTATAACCCATACCAAACTCTGAAATGTGTTCTATAACTCATTGTTGCAGTGTGCTTTGAAACTTATTGCTTTTTTGTATATGGGATATTTTTCACTAAAAAAGTAGATTGTGATGGTAATGCACAGCTATATGATGATATTGTGAACCACTGATTGTACACTTTGGATGATAATATGATATGTAAATGTATAATACATATCAATTTTAAAAGAATTTAAAAAATTGCTAGATGGGAGCAGAACAGTGTACAGTTTTGGGCTTATAATTCCTCATGATTTTGGCAAATCTCTTCTGTTTTCTCTGCTTGATGCCCCACAAATCATGGAAACAACACCGGTCCAGGTCCTGTGTGAGGCGTCCTTTCAGTTGGTTCTTTCTCCAGTTTCAGGTAGTTTCCTCATTCACAGTCAATGATCAGACAACTGACCACGTGATAGGATCCCTCTGCAGATCTCTGTGATTCTCTCTCTCTCTGATACTCTGTTCTGACTCCTCTGGTCACAGGCTCGATCCTTCCAGAATGTCAGCTCTATCTCTTCAACTTAGGGAGTTCTCTGAACTTCACCGAGGTTTCTAGTCCTTTTGTTGCAGCTTGGAAACTTTCTCAAGAAAGTAAGCATGAGTCATCATAGGACCTACCTCATGTGGCGCGATCTTTCAGGAATCACTGACCTTTATTGCCTGATATCCAAGGACTTAAAGCTATGTTTTCATATATTTTGTCCTTTTTTTTTTTGATTCAGTAGTTCTTTCATTCAGTTCTTACTGAATCTTGCTCAGAAGTGAAAGCCCTCTTTATGTATTTCTTTTTTATTGTTGAATTGTACAATTTCTTTATATTCTTTATAGTCTTATTATTAAACCATTATCAGCTATGTGGTTTCCAATAATTTCTCCCATTGAGTCAGCTGTCTTTTCACCTTCTTGACTAAGTCCTTTTAGAGCACAAAGTATTCTGCTTTGAGCAGTTGCCGTTTATCTATGTCTTCTTTCATTGCTTGTACTTTGGGTATAAGGCCTAAGAACCTACCTCCTTTCTTCTAGGAATTTTATGGTCCTAGCTCTTATATTTAGGTCTTTGGTTCATTTTGAGTTAATTTTTGTATGAGGTGTGAAATAGGGGTCCTCTTTCATTCTTTGGATATGGAGATCCAATTTATACCAGTACCATGCTGTTTTTTTTTTTTTTTTGCATGGGTAGGCACAAGGACTCGAACCTGGGTCTCTGGTACAGCAGGTGAGAGAGCTCTGCCTGCTGAGTCACCGTGGCCCACCTACTACCATGCCGTTTGGCCACTCTTGCCTTGCAATATGCTATAAAGTCAGGAAGTGTGAGTCCTCCCACTTTGTTTTACTTGCTCAAGAGGTTTTGGGTACTCAGGGCCCCTTGCCTTTCCAAATAAATTTGATTATTGGCTTTTCCATTTCTGCAAAGTAGGCTATTTGAATTTGAAGGGAAATCTGTTGAATCTGTAAATAAATTGGGAAAAGCTGACATCTATCCAACTGACTTACATCCTGAGTTAAGTTCTTCCCTAGATATTTGATTCATTTAGTTGCTATTCCAAATGAATTTTTTCTTGATTTCCTCTTCATGTTGCTCATTGCTAGTATATAGAAGCTCCACTGATTTTAGAAACACTACTGGTTTTTTCATGTCTATCCTGTATCCTGCTACTTTGCTGAATTTGTTTATTAGCGCTAGGAGATTTGTTGTTTTTGAGGGGACTTTGTCAATATAGGATCATGTTATCTGCAAGCAGTGAAAATTTTACTTCTTCCTTTCCAATTTGGATGCCTTTTATTTCTTTTTTCTTGCCTAACTGCTCTGGCTAGAATTTCAAGCACAATGTTGAATAACAGCAGTGACAGTGTGTATCCTTTTCTTGCCCCAGATCTTAGAAAGAAAGCAGTATTTCACTGTTATGTAAACTGTTAGCTGTGGTTTTTCATATATACCCTTAATCTGGTTGGGGAAGTTTCTTTCTATTCCTGTCTTTCAAAGTGTTTTTACCAAGAAAGTATGCTGGCTTTTATCAGATGCCTTTGCCATGTAAATCATGATGATCATGTGGGTTTTTTCCTCTTTGATTTGTTAATGTGGTATAATACTTTAATTTCTTTTTTTGTGTGTTGAACCAGCCTTGCATACCTGGAATAAAGCCCACTTTGATCATAGTATATAATTCTTTTAATGTACTGTTGGATTTGTTGAGTATTTTTGCATCTATATTCATTAGAGGAATTTATAGTTTTTTTTTTTCTTGTATCTTTTTCTAGTATCTTATCGGCTTTGGCATTAGGATGATATTGACTACATAGAGTGAGTAAGGTAATGCTCCCTTCTCTCCAATTTTTGAAGAATTTGAGTAGGATCAGTATTAATTCTTCTTGCAATGATTGGTAGAATTTACCTATTGTTTTAGTTTGATAAAGCTGACAAAACACAAAATACCAGCAATGGATTGGGTTTACAAGAAGGATTTATTAACTTCCAGGTTTACAGTCCCAAAGCCATGAACATGTCCAAATGAGGGGTCACCAGATGATATCTGGCTCCTCTGTCAGATGTCCAGACACATGGCAGTGTCTTCTGGTCTCTCCCAGGTTTAGTTACTTCCAGCTTTTGGCTACTCTGCCAGTGGTTTTCTTTCTGAGTTTCTGTGATTTTTCTCTCTAAGCTCCTCTGGCTTTTCTCTCCCAACATCTTCCTGTCTTTTATCTTCTTATATAGGACTCCATTAGAGGATTATGACGCATCCTGAGTGAGCTGGGTCCCATCTTAACTTAAGATCCTACTTACCAAAATACTCTACTTTCAATGGGTTCCCACACAGGAATGGATTAAAGTTAAGAACATAATCTTTTCTATGATATATATAGCTTCAAACTCCCTTATCTGTGACACGATCCAGTTCTGGGCTTCTTTGTTGGGAGGTTTTTGATGACTGATTCCATCTCTTTATCTGTGATTGTTTTGTTGAGGTCATCTATTTTTTTTTTTTTTCCTGAGTTAATATAGATTGTTAGTGTGTTTCTGGGAAATTGCTCATTTCATCTAAGTTATCTAATTTGATGGCATATAGTTGTTCATAGTATCCTTGTGTGATCTTTTTTATTTATATGGGGTCACTGGTAATGAACCCAGTCCCATTTCTGATTTTATTTATTTGCATCCTCTCTCCTTTTTCTTTGTCAGTCTAATTAAGGGTTTGTTAATTTTGTTGATTATCTCAAAGAACCAACTTTTGGTTTTGTTGATTCTCTCTGTTTTTATTTTCAATATTATTTATTTCTGCACTAATCTTTATTTCTTTTCTTCTGCTTACTTTTGGATAAGTTTTCTGTTCTTTTTCTAGTTCTTCCAGTTGTATACTTAGGGCTTTAATTTTAGCTCCATCTTCCTTTTTAAGGTAGGTGTTTAGGTATATAAATTTCCCTCTCCGTACTGCCTTTGCTGCATCCCTTAAGTTTTGATATGTGTGTTCTTGCTTTGCTTCATCTCTAGGTATTTGCTAATTTGTCTTACAATTTCTTCTTTGACTGACCAATTGTATAATAGAGTGCTGTTTAAATACCATACATTTATGCATTTTCCAATTCTCATCCTGTTGTTGATTTCCAGCTTTGTTCAATATTAATGAGAGAAAATGCTTTGTATAATTTCAGTCTTTTAAAATTTATTGAGATCTGTCTTATGACCTAGCCTGTGGTTTATCCTGAATAATGATCCATAGCACTTGAGAAGAACATATAACCTGCTGTTTTGGTGTGAAGTGTTCTGTAAATGTCTGCTAGGTCAAGTTCATTTATCATATTATCCAAGTATGCTGTTTCCTTATTGATCCTCTGTCTAGATGTTCTATCTATTGATGAGAGCAGTATAATGAAATCTCCAACTATTATCATACAGACATCCGTTTCTACCTTCAGCATTGCCAATGTTAGCCTCATGTATTTTGGGGCACCATGGTTAGTACATAAATATTTGTGATTGTTATTTTTTTCTTGGTGGATTGCCCGTTTTATTAATATATAATGTTATTTGTCTCTTTTAACAGTTTTGCACTAAAATATCTATTTTGTCCAATATTGGTATAGCTACCCCAACTCATTTCTAGTTACTGTTTGCATGTAATATCTTTTTCCAGCCTTTCACTTTCAAACTTTTTGTGTCCTTGGGTCTAAGGTGAGTCTCTTGTAGATAGTATATTGATTGATTGTATTATTTTATCCAAGCTGCTTGTGTCTTTTGATTGGGAAGTTCAGTCCATGAACATTCAATGTTATTATTATAAAGGCAATACTTACTTCAACCATTTTATCCTTTAGCTTTTACATGTCTCATCTTCTTTTCTTCCTTCTTTCTCCTCTCCCCCTCCCCCCTTTACCTCTCTCCCTCTCCCACCCACTATTTTAGTTAACCCTTACTGAAATTCTTCATTTTCACACTCTCCTTCAAGCCTCTCTCTCTTATATTTTCCTTTCAGCTTGTAACACTGTCTTTTGCATTTCTTGTAGGGCAAGTCTCTTGTACAGCCCTCTTCTGCACCTACCCACCACAGTCTTAAGGTGGGACCCTGACTTTAATTCCCAACTGACTCCTCCCCTGCTGGGGGTAGGGGAGGCTGAGACAGAGGCTGCCAGCCAGTTTTGACCAAGGCGGGTTGAAACTGTTATTCAGTGACAGACCTTGGGATTCTCTAAACAACCACCACAATTTGTGCTGGGTCAAGTCTCCCCCTTTTGGGGAGGATGAGCTATGCTTCAGGAATCTGTTCCTTACCACCACAAGAAGATACTGTGACACTCAGTCAACCCCACTTTGCCTCTGCTGGTGGTGAGTTTGAAACAGATGCTGCTACCTGCTTTCTGTTCTAGGCAGGTTGAATCTGTAGTTATTCTGGGAGCTGGAATCCAGCACCCTGAATTTGCTAATCAAAAGCTGCGGGCAGTCCCAGGCTTGCCCCTGCCTCTTCTTGGAGAAGAGCTATCACTCAGCAAACTGATCCCCACCATCCTGAATGGGTACACTGTCTCTCAGTCTGCTCTGCCTCCTCCCCTGCCAGGAGCAGGATTGTTACAGAGTCAGCTGAGTGTTTTCTGTTTTGGGCAGGTTGCATATTTAGCTCTGCTGAGAGTGGCACCCAAGAGTCCAAACTTTCCAATCCAAAGCCACATTGGTGTCCTACTGTGCACCCCTCCCCCATTCCTGGGAGAGAGGGCTGCTGTTTCCAGCCAGGGTGTGGCTCCCAAGGCAGTCTGCCACCAGTGGGGGATGGACACCAGTCATTGCAGCCTGGACAGAGCCACGCATAGATCTTTACCTCAGTTTATCACTCTCTTCCTACTGCTTTTCCCTGGATGATGTACAGTGTTCTCTGGTCTCCAGAGCCCCCTAACCAGTTGTTTCAGGTTCTTTTTAGCTGTTTGCTAGCTGCCCTGGATGATGAATTAAATCCCAGAGCTCCCTATTCCACCATCTTGGGGGTAAAAAAGTGGAGTTCTAGTGTATGTATATTTGAGTGGAAATTAGATGCTGTGGTTAAATCTGGAAACTTGGAGTACTGTTAGGAATGTTGTACATGCACTTAGTCTTGAGTAGAAATACAGTAAACAAGAGAAACCCCAGAAATCAGATTAAATGTTATATGTACATTCAGAAATGGCAGAGTCTGGCTATTGGTCAGTGTATACAACTTGAATAGAATTACACAGAGATTAGTGGTCTGAGACTATGTTTCTACAAATGTTGGTTCAACTCATCAAGGAAGAAATACAAATCTTCACTTTTTAACTTTAATTATAACCACCAAGTGTGACTTTGCAGAGTATTAACTTTACCAAGGGTGAGGCAAATATCACTGGTGAGGTTTGGCTGGATATATAGACAAGGAATAATATTGCTTTTATTTCTTTGAATTACCAAAATGTCTGTTGTGTGTTTCTTCCATTCTTTTCATCCTCTATATCCACTGGCTTTTCCATGTGGATTCTTCTGGTAGTTCCTTGAGAGTGGATGTTTGCTTCATTCCTTTTCTAAACCCTCATGGCTTTTAGCATAATGCCTTCAATATCTCTAACATGTCATGCTCAAGAAAGTATTGACTAATCCACCTTTTACAATTTTGAGGCTACTGTGGCTGATATTGATAATGATGATAATAGTGATAATAATAACCAACTTTGAGTTTATGTTGTGTATTAGGTACCTGCTTAAGTGCTAATTCTCATTATTAGTACAGTGCATTGGGAACATATATTATCTTCCTTTTTAAAGTGAGGAAACTGAGGCAAAGGAAGTTGAGACAAATGGTTAAATGATACTTTCTAAATGAAAAGATACTGACCCACACATTCTGATACAATATGCTCGGCTCCAAGTCACTGTGCTATGCATAATTAAATTTATCATAAATGCCACTTTTTAAAGCACTATATTGTTTGCAGGTCTATCTCTGCCAACTGGCCTCACTTCCATTGAGGTGTGGATCTCTGTCTTATCTATTTTTACATAAAGTATAACCATTTTATATAAAGTATAAAAATAAAAATATATTAAAAATATTTATATTTTTATACTTTCTGACTGAAGCACAGTGCTTGACACAGAATAAGGTCTTAATAAAGGTTCATTAGAAAAATACATACATGTCATGCCATTTCATCGGATTCCTCCAGGGTAGAATCAAAATTTTTTATATCTTTTGTGGGTCCCCATAATGCACATTTCTACCCCCTAAAAGGTACTGTCTAAATGTTCACTGAATATATTACTGAAGTTCATAATACACTTTTCTCCTCATATTCATAAAAGTGGGTTTTTGCATCAGTTAGCTATTATTTCACAATAAATAATCACAGTACTCACCGATTTAAGATAATAACTATTCTCTTATCTGTGCAGGGTTTGGCTGAGAGTTGGTTGATCTGGTTTGGGTTGGCTCCCAGCTTGAGGGTTGAGTCCAAATCTATTTCTGCACATCTCATCTCCTTTGAGCTATCATTATTAAAATGATGTGTTGTTATAAGAATATGGCAGAAGTGGAAGAGGACAAGCCCAACCATGGAAGTCTGTTTCAACCCTTTTGGCCAAAGAAAGTCACAGGGCTGAGCCCAGCAGCAAAGTGGGAGTTTACCCTGTTTGCAGTGGACTTGCAAAGTTTCATGGAGAAGGGTGCAGATTCAGCGAGAGGTAATTAAGGAGTTAATAATTTTAGCCACCACATCTGTAATGACCAAGCAATAGCTACAAGCATTTAGAAATGCCAACAGCAAAATTTCGTTTAAGCCCATAAAGTAATGAAGTGGAAGTCTGAAGCAAAATCCAAACCAATTTTTATTTAATCACAGTTTTCCTCCATTCTTCCAACAAACGGTGGATAATGAATATTACAGTCATTTCTAAAGTAATCAACTGTGGTATCCCAAACAGAAGATTATAACTTCAGCTGGAAATTGAGCAGCAGGACAGTTGAAGACTTAAAAAAAAAAAAAAAATACTCATTTAGCCTGCAAGTGATTCTTTGCAATAAAGAGAAAGGGTAGGGGCAGGGAAATTAAGAAATTAGCAACATGAGCAGAATTGTGTCCCAACAGAAGACAGTACTTGTCATTAGAGGAAGCATCTGAGGGAATGTGAATATCAGAAAATGATATATGAGGTGACTGTGAGTAATTCTGACCAGTAAACTGCTGAATGCAGTATTTTGTATAACAAAATGGGAAGGTAGTAAATCTGAGCAATTAAAAGCTTCTTAAGCCTGTGGCTTGAGTGATACAAAACAATTTAGGAGCAATTACTCAGTAGTTTCATTCTTGGAACATTAGAAACAGGTTGTTCACCTGCTCCTTTGCAGGTGTGTGGTTAGTAGGTCTCATTCTCCTTTGAGAATGCCCAAGATCCACAGATGGCAGTGTCAATTGCTGAGTCTGAGTGAGGATCAGAGAGCAAAGTTGAGACATAAACGCATAGCATAAACAGAGCACTGCATATTCTCCTTAAAGATAAAAATAATAAGGGAAAATGCCTCACAATGTAGCAATCTAACAGCAATTGCTAAAGATTTCCCTCCAACTTTTCTGCATTTGTCAAGCAATTTTCTTTATTTTTCCCTCACATAAAATGACACAGACCTGCAATTTCTCACCTCTTTGGTTCAAATTGTGTGTCATTTTCTACTGGTTCAGGCATTTCCTGTTTTATATGTACATGAGTGTTTGTATGCATATATCCACACACACATAGGAGACAAAATATGAGCCTTGTCTTGATAAAATATTCTTTATACCTTCTGTAACAGAAGAGGTAATAGGTATGACCTTAAGAATACATTTTGAAAGTATAAAGTGCAAAAACAATATGCAGTTGTTTCACAAGAGGTGTTCCTCAGTCTGTTTCCCACTCCTATCCCACTGAAGGTGAGGCTACTACTATAAAATAGAATTATATTTGTCTAAAGGTGATGAATGTAAATTGGACCCTAGTCTTGCATCTTCTCTCCTTTCTTCTCAGGCCAAGAACATATTGGATATACTCTTGGATTTTTAGGAAAATAAGATGCTCATCCAGCTACTAAAAGCAATGGGATTAGAGTAACAAATAAATTAAAATTTAAAAAATCTATGGTACCTGTTCTAGGAAACCTGTTCTAGAAAAATATGGCTATAGTTATAGAAATGAATTATGAAAGAGTCATGATATTAGGAGTTGAAAACAATTCTTTCATTGATTGCTCTTCCAACATCGTTCACACATTTCCGGTCTCTGCCTCTCCTATCCTTGCATATATAAACCATAAGAATTGCAACATGTGGTAAGTGTATAGTGTAGATTCACCTGTGAGTTAGTTGGTGAAGTGCAATTACAGATTACTACTTCCTGCCCTAATTATTTACATATGAAAACACGGAAACTTTGGCCTTGCTTTAATGAAATGCATCTTGTCCTCCATATCATATTTGTTTGCATTATTTGTTCATTCATTTGACTCTGTGCTTATTTAATGAGCATCTTTTGGGGCAGATATTCTGGTAATGCTGGAGATATGATGAATTGGGGAAAGGCAGTACTGTTGAGAAACTCACAGCCTAAATATAAGATAGCCGTATAAATATCTATAAAGTGAACAGAAATAAAACAGAAATAGGGACAGAGTGCTGTGGAAGCAGAAAGAAAACAGATAACTCTGACTGCAGGAGTCCAGAGAGGCTTCACAGATTCGGTTGCCCTTATGCTGGATCTTGAAAGATAAGGAGAAATCTGGCAATTACAGAGAAAGAAGGAGACATTTCGAGAGCAATGAGCTTGTGCAAATGCACTGAGGCACCTCTGCCAGCAAATGGGTGACCTTCAGCCATTATATGGTTTAAAATACTGCCATAAGTAGTGACTATTTTTTCATTTAGAAGTGCCTTCCCTTTGTGCCCTAAATTGGTTTAGAAATAAGTCAAGTACCATAGAATACAACCTGGACTAGATTTTTTTCTTTTCAGTTTCCTTCTCTCATGCTAGTAAAGATGCACTTGTAAATATATATGGCCATGCTTATCTTGGTTCAGGCCAGTTTAGTAATAATGTGAAAACTTGCTTTAGTTGATACAGGCAATGACATTTTGAAGCACATGTAAGTAGACAATTTTGTCAATTTGGCTTTTAACTGATCAATGTTGTGTGCATTCACGTACTTTTTCAGAGCATGAATTCTCATTCTTAAGGAGGGGTCTCAAATTCTCCATTTTCCCTATGTGTCATGTTCTGTCATGTATCCATAAAAATAATAAAGAGATGGTCAAGGCTATAATTCCTGCCTAGCTTCTTGGTCAATGCCCTGAACATGGTTCAGCATTATTTGCATGTATTTGGCAATTGTTATCTTCTGTGGTCAAGAACATGTATAGTATATTTTAGAAGGTCAGAGAGAAATCAGCCTCTGTCTGAGATTCAGATTTCATGACCTTGGACTTGATTGTGCTTTTTCACCAATTTGTTTTGCTTCCTTGGTCGAATATTACCTCTTTACCTAGATTTCAAATAAGCACCACTTTCTCCCTTTCTCATCTCCTTACCCACCCACCCCCATATTTTGCATTTACCCAATATTCCTATCTCATCATACGTTTTGCCTGCCTGAGCCTTGCCAGAACTTTTTTTAGTCAAACACTTAGTCCTATCCTTACCTGGTTAACCCTGTCCCTTAGACATCTGGTGCCCAGCAGGACAATTCGAGAGCATTGCAACTTCAACATCCTGTCTTTTTTTTTTTCAGAGTCTTAATTGGCTATTCCTGGGCAGTCATATGTGTCATGCCAGTAATCACCAGCTGTGCTACCTTGAGGAAGAAAATCACTGCAGAGTCTAACATGGGAGTCTATCTCTTCTACCTTGTTATTTAATCAATCCCTTCCTACCACAATCCTCGCCTCCACCAGAGGTAGTCCTTTCCTCATGTGTATTCCAAAAACAAAACCAGGTTTCACTGCCTTCTCACCACATTTAGCCCATAGATTTCTTTCTCCCCCTCTCCTTTCTCTTTTTTTCTTTCGTTTTATTTTTTGCAAACATGTACCTTTTAAAAACGTAGTGTTTTTTCATATTTAATAATAAGCCTATCTCCCTCTCCCCACCTTCCTCTCTCACACATTCATATTTCTATTTTCTCTTGCAAAATTGAAAGATTTGTCCATGTTAATCACTGAAAAGAGGCTATATTTTCTAGGAGGGCTTTATCATTTCATATTTTCTACCATTACTACCACACATTTCTGTCTCCCAAAACCTGGGTGACATTTATCATTTATACTTTTGTTTTCTTCGGTCACTAAAGTTAATACCTATAGGTGTTTGAGTTTGTGACTCCTGGCCTGCCTAGATATATTTATAGTGACAGATGAGAAGGGGCTCATATTTAGGAAACTGAGGACAAACAGTTAAGAAATTTTCCCAAGGACATATTACTCATTGCCCAGTCTTTTAATGCAGTTAATACCTTTCTCTGATACCCATGTCTCAAACTGAATGTGTTTCAGATCACCTGGAGACCTTTGCAGACAGATTATTGGGCCTCATCCCAGAGTTTCTGATTTATTAGGTCTGGACTAGGATTAGAGAATTTACATTTCTAACAGGTTCCCAGTTGATGCTGGTTGGGAATCATGAAGAACCACCATTTTATGCCATTCTGCTTTTCAGTTTTATCTTCTCAAAGTCCTTTCTACTTACCTTTTATAATGAGAATAATAGTGTCTTCCCTGCTTTCCTCACAGTATTGCTATGAGTTTCAAATGACTCAACTGCACAGGGCTCTACAAAATAAATTTGCAGTTTTGTCTCCCTCCCACTAGAGCATAGCTCCATGAAAGGTGGGACATGTTGTCTTGTTCATTTTGTATTACTAGTACCTGATAAATAGTATTCTCTGAATTTTTATTTAATAAATCGATGAGTAAAGTTCAGAGTTTGATGTGCTGGTTTGAAAATATTATATATCTCAGAAAAGCTATGTTTTAATCCTGATTCAATCTTGTGAGGGCAACTGTTTCTCTTAATCTTGATTCAATATTGTAGGTTGGAATCTTTTGATTAGAGTCTCTCCATGGAGATCTGACACAACTAAATGTGGGTGTGACCTTTGCTTAGATGGAGATGTGACTCCACCCATTCCTGGTAGGTGTTGATTAGTTTACTGGAATATTTTAAAAAGAGGAAACAGAAGCGGGTACCAGGGTAGTTCAGTGGTAGAACTCTTACCTGCCCTGTGGGAGACCTGATTCAATTCCTGGCCCATACACTTCCCAAACAAACAAACAAACAATTCAACAAATGATGCTGCAATAAGAAGATACTCACATGGGAAAAAAATGAAGTGTGACCCCTGCCATACGACACAGAAAAAAAATTAAAAAGAGGAAACAGAGGTGTTTCAGATGCATCAGCCTTTCTTGAATTAAGGTGTCTTTCCCTGGATGCCTTAGTTTCGACATTTCCATAGGCTTAGAACTGTAAATTTGTTACTTGTCAGATTCCCTTTTTAAAAGCCATTCCAGTTCTGGTATATCACATTCTGGCAGCTAGCAAATGACTACAGATAAATTTAAATAGAGCGAGTGCTAGAGACCTATCTTCTACAAATCAATGACTAGTTTAATTCAAGAAAATAATTCCTAAGGAGTGTCTTTGCTTTTCTGATTTATATCGTAGCTTAGTTATATCTGTGTTGAGAATGCAAAAGGAAGCAGTGCATCATTCTCTGATAGTGCTTGTTGTAATTGTTCTTCTTCTGGGTAGGAAGAGCCTCTAATAAATGTTCAAAAAAGTGTAGTCACTATCCAGAGCCTGAATCCTCTGCCCTGACAGTTGGAAAATGACTCTGTGCAATGACAGCCCCACAGGATGGGAAATGTAATCACTGTGCTACTACTGTATAATGTTGCTAAGCTTAATTGATTGCACCCATAAATACTGGAAGAAAGTGAGGGTGTGAATCCATACTATTTGTTGATTATTGCCTGGGACCAACTTTCAGGACTTCTAGAGCATCTCTGTAGTATCTGTCATTAATTGTTTGGATTTTAGCTTTTCTCATTAACCATACCAACTCCAACTTTGCTTCATTCATTTGTTTTTCTATCTTCTTAAGCCTGTGTTCTTGCACTCTCCCATGCTTCTCTTTTCTTTTCTTTTTCTTTGCAGCTTTATGCAAAGCCGTTCTGACTCTTCTCTTCTCACCTCTCTCTCTTACTGGATTCTCTCATCAGCATCATTCAAATATTTATAATTAGGATCTTGTCTTTTTAACCCTCTCCTGATCCTGTACTATCTACTCTAATTCACCCTGAAGCTTTTCCAAAGTGTGTCTGTGCACACTCTCACTCCCTTACCATCACATTACCCTAACACTCACATCTGGGCTTTTGTACCCTGGACTTCCAAACATTTTTGGTTAATGATCTTCATGATGCTAAATCCAAATGATTCTCCTTAGTCCTCATCTTACTTGAACTCTGGGTCACATTTCACACAGTTGACTACATGAAGACACTCTTCTGTTGACGTCTATATAACTACAGTCTCCTGGCTTTCTTCCTTCTTTTCTGGCTACTGTTTCTGTATCCCCAACATAAAGTACTTTCCTTACCTCATTCCAAAAAAAAAAAAACATTCAATTCTCTTTATTTGTTGTAGTTATGTTCTATAAGATTGCCAGAAACATGGAATTAATAAATAATGAATCATCATTCCTCAAGAAAATGCAGGGTTAGATTACTCTTATCCTTTGGTCATAACATTCTCATCAAATCAGTCATAACGTTTAATGTACATTTCTGTTTAAAGACCCTTTAATATATATTGTCAATTATTACATTGAACTCACAGCCAACAGAACAATAATGTATGCCTAAACAAAACTTATCTAAAACATGTGTTTTCTCCAAAAGGCGTATCACAGTTTTCTTGTGCTTAAAAACACCAGACATCACTTCAGCACTATGCTTGGGGGCCATTGTACAGAGCAAATCCTCAAGAGTAAAGGATATAATAGCGATTAGTGAACCTCTCCCTTGGAAAGGACACTCATTTACAGTATGAGAGCTGAAATGAGAAGGCAGCATCATCTTGTTCACACCTTCAGATGGGAACGTGTGTTGGGTAACTCAGATTTTTTGCCATTCTTCACACACCCACAAATGACACCCAAAGTGCTAAGTATTGATTTTGGGGTTACAGAAATTTTAGTAAGTAGGTGAATTTGCAAATACAGAATCTTCAAATAACAATTTATTCTATTAGTATTCTTTTTTTCTCTCTACAATCTTAGCCTAAATGATCTTACTATATCCATGACAATGTCGTCTCTATGTTAAAATTTCCCAATTCTTTTGTCTCATTCATAACTCTTTTTTGAGGGGTAGGCTTGTGTATTCACTGCCTACAGCATATCCCTTTTTAAAAGTCTCTCAAAACTCAGTATTTCAAAACTTAAAGCCTCCAAAATTTTACTCTTGAATTTCCCCTGCTTCTAACACTAATCCTGGGCACTTTTCTTTCTGTCACCTGCTACATCTGATCCAATAATTCTTGCTAAAACATATCCCCCACTTACTCATTCATCCCAAGTATACTGTTCCATTAGCTCCCTTGTCTGATTCACTGTTCTCTCTCTATGGATTATTATTGTGACATCCTCTTAGCCTGTCCCTCCACATGCATGCCTCTTACCTACTTCACTACTTGATGTATCTCCAGGGTGTAAACTCAGTGCCTAGTACATGTTAGGCCTTGGTAAATGTTGAGTAAATGCAAAGTTGAGCAAAAGCGGAGCCTGTTGAGTAAAAGGGCTCCCTTATAATTTTCTTCTCAATAGATAGCCCCTGGCTTCCATCTCTGTTTTCTACTTCTCCCGGAATCCTTTTTACATTGGTTCCTTCCTTCTTTGCTTTTTCATTCCTTTAAGACAAATATAGACTTGTTAAATCTAAGCATCCCCATCTACTCAACTAAAATTCAATTTTATGAAAATTCAACTTGGTTGATTAATTAAGACAGAAACATATACTCAATAACAGCTTTTAATTTTATTTGTCTTTGCTTTAAATTTTACTTCTGGCTATGTTAACCTTGATATTTGAATGTGAGTAATCTCTTGGATGTTATTTATATATATGTTTTAAAATATCCTATACCAACACTCCATACCAATTCACTCAATCATTTATTAATTCATATAATTAACCAATTATTTTGTTAGACCCCTCTATGTGTCATATGTACTTTTGCAGTTTAAATCTTATATTACCCACTTACTTGCTGAGTAAACTAGGACACATTAGTTATGTGTTCTCAGTTTCCTCATCTCCCAAAGCAGATAAAAATAGGAACTAATTTATAGGGATATTATGAGAAGTAAATGAGTTATTATATGTGAAAGTGCCAGACATGTAGCAAACTCCATATAAGTATTAGCTAGTGTATCAGACAGGGTTCTTTAGAGAAACAGAACCAACAGGAGATATCTGTAAATATAAAATTTATAAAAATGTCTCACGTAACAGTGGGGATGCAAGAGTTCAAAATCCGTAGGGCAGACCACATTGTTGGCAACTCCAGTGAAGGTCTTCAAAAAAAGTCCGCAGAAGAAACTGGCTGACTGAAGAAGTGAAAATTCTCTCTTCTCCCTTAAAAGTCTTTAGCTGATTGGATTAAATGTGGCTGATTGGATTCTCTCATTGCAGAAGACACACCCGTAAGTTGATAACAGATGTAATCAGCTACAGATGCAGAAAACCAACTGGTAAACCTTCTGGTTTAATAACCAGCCATGACATATCCTTATAGTAACAGTTAGGCCAGTGCTTGCCTGACCAGACAACTGGGCACCCTCACCTGGCCAAATTTGACATCTGAACCCAACCATCAAAGTTAACATTATTTTCGGCATCATCAATCAGTCATTACATTTTTGTCATTGGGTTACGTGGTAGTGCAGCTTGTAGTCTAGTGCAGGAGTTGGCAAACTATGGCCTTTTGGCCAACTCTTGCCTGCTGCCAATTTTTGTAAATTAAATTTTATTAGATCATAACCTGCCGATTCTTTTATATTTTGTTTATGTCTTCTTCTTGATGCAATGGTGGAAAATATTTACTGAAAAAGTTTGCTGATCCCTGCTCTAATGCAAACGAAGACAGTTTCTTTGGGAGGTAGCCTAGATAGTGGAAATTTATTGGAATCAGGGAGATCTGGGTTAAAACTCTTCTTACATTCTATTACCATTGTCTTGATTTTTTTTTTCTTTTTTTTGGCATTAACTTCCCTAAGCTTCAGTCACCTTATTTTCAACATGAGCTCAATGTCTATCCTAAAATGTTCTTGTAGGGTTAAATAATAAAATGACTATAAAGTGCTTAGAAACCTCAGTGCTCAATACATATTAAATTTCTTCTTGCCTTTTGGAGAGTAAAGGGCTTATTTTATATTGATATTATAAGTATTAATATTTATTACAACTGTACAGCTACATGAAACCATTTTAGATCAGAAAGTAATAAAATAAGATTCAATAGTAGAGAAATAGACTTTAATTGCAGTAAATGCAAAGGAATAAATATATAAGTTAAACTTCTCTACTTTCCATTCTAATACTATTCATATTTTACCATCTTAATCTTGGCTTAAATTTGTCACAGTTAAGTTATAGGTTTAAACCCTTTATATATTAGTGAATTTTTCCCTTCTAATTAAGTTTCCTAGGTGCTTCTAGTGCAAAAATCAGTTGAAAATATCGTGTAAACTAAATTACTTAGAAAGGAGCCCAATCTTGCTGTACATGAGGAAAATAATTTGTTTTTTAAGTTCCCTCTTTAATAATAGCTTAAAACAATAAATCTATGAAGATTTGTTTTTTTTCACAGTGGTTAACCAGTCACTAATGTTGCCTACAAAATTCCAATTTAAAAAATGACCTTTTAAAGATGCCATATAAAATTAAATTTTAATGAGAGATAATAAATGGTGATACTTTTCACAGGAGGAAACACAATGCTTGCCTGGAGCCCTTGTTACATGCCATCTACTTTAGCGCTCTATTATTGTGTCTTCCCTTTCATTATTTTCAAGGGAAGATGATGGGAATGTAGCACACTTTGAAGAACCCGAAAACAGTTTTAATATTGCACTTACTAAAGGCACTCTCCATTGCTGGATAATTAGGCAGATGGACCTCCATCGCTTTAGTGATGATTCTTTTGTAGAATGCTGCTCCAGCCCTCCACAATGACAGTTTAAGGTATTTTAGCATGCCTTTGATTATGGAGCCAAATTGAAAAATAAATCTTTCTGATTGGGCTAAAAAAATGTTTTACCAGATGGGAACTCAACTATAGTTCTGTACCAAGAGCAGAAAGGTGTTCATACTGGTCTTTTGGGTGGAAAACACATTTGGCTACCATTCAAAGTGAGCCTAAGAAGAGAGAAACCTGAGAAGGGTTAAAGAATAGCATCGTACTATATGACACCTGTGAATGGCATGACAGCTTCCTTGAAGCAGGGATGGCCACCGATGCTTTGGGGCCACCATCATTGCTTTTTTTTTTTTAATTCTCTGGGCCATTCAAGTTCATTGTTCCATTTACTAAATGAGAACTGTTTATCATAGATGTGCAATCACCATGGCAAACATAATTATTAATTTATTGTTTCTATTTTAAATTTTTAAAAAATTGTGGAGCTTCCTGCTTTTTATGATGACTCTTTTCCTACCCTTTTTCTGCCCTGAGGATCCTATTAGCAGAGAGCTGAGCAATTCAGTTTCATCAGAAATAAATTATGCCTGCGTTTTTAAAATAAAAGTACTGAAGGACTGTAAAGATTAGAAATCCCTTTGAACCCCCATTGCTTGATGTTTTTTTATTTCCTTGATGCCTATAGAGCTTCTTGTGTAAGGTGAAACAACACATCCTTCTACAGATTCAGAGCCAAGTTGCCCTAAAAGAACCCTGGCCAGGTTCATGGGTATTGTACAAAAGGAGGCAAATTATCACGGTAGCAGGAGTGTTTACTCTCTCAGATGCTGTTCCTAAGACAGGCTGTTTGTGTGTTTCAGGGTGGGGAGATGGCTAAGCTTGTCACCCTCAATTTCCAAATGATTAGAAAACTGCAATTCCTGAGAACAGGAGGTGAATTCTCACTTTCCTTACCAAGGGTCTGGGGACGAAATAACACCTTTAATTACTAAGGACTGTTGGCACCACTCTGGTAACAAACTGTTATAAATGAAAACCCTAATTGGCTCCGAATCAAGTATTTCGTATAAATGTATTTTCATCTTCAGTACAGTTGTTGGTGTAGCTTTCATTATTTTTCCCTGTCAGCAAATGATAGAAGGACGTGCCTGTGCCGATTTCTTATTTTACTGCTGTTTTATTGTCTGTTTTGCCCAATGGCGAAAGAGCTAGTGAGTCTTTGCCAGCAATAGCTTGTTATTTTAATAGCATTAGGGCCCCATGAGAAGACTCAACTTTGACTTAAATAAAATTGCAATTATAAAAAGAGGTGACTCTCCAATTTTTAACAAACCTCAATCTTATTTCTCGGAATTCTATCAAATTGCACTAGATATTAAGCTCTTGTGCTCTGATTTATTCCTCTTTAAAAGTATTTCACATGAATAGAGTTCATTTTTCCGATACACATGCATAAATTCTTGAAATTAACTCTTTGCAATCTGAGGGTTTACTCAGCAATTTCTTCTATGCACCATCCCTTGTCTTTGTTTTGCAAGCTGAGAATATATGCTTAACATGTAAAATTCCCATTATCCATTTTCTTAGTACATATTGTATTTGGCTGCCTGATTGTGTCATGTAAATTAATGTAGACATATTACATATGATATAATTAAAGGAATAGGAGTAAATGGGGGAGGGAGACCTAAGGGGGAGGGGACCAGAAAAGGCAAAATTTGTTCATATATTCTCTTCTCCAACATAATTTTTTAAACAAAAATTTTAAATTCCAAAATGAAATATAGATTATAAAGCTACATTTAATTCAAAATCTAAAGACAGATGGATGCTGATAAAAAGAGAGCAGTTGAGGTTTCCTCAACAGATGTGTCTTACTTAATCGCCTTGGGTCTACAATTGGTAAGGTAGATGGTTAATGATAGTAAACATTAAAACAATTTTCAATAACTTGTCAAAGATAGAAAAAGCAAAGTTGTCATACCGCAGTTAATTTTTAAATCCTATTCTGTATGAAATTATATAACTGATAAGTACATTAACAACTCTAAATGCTTCTCATTTTTTCCTTCTTTAGAAATGATGTGTGAATGAAGGCAGGAGTTACTGGAAGGAAACTCAGGGTAAGTCATATCTTACTTGTTTCTTTTTGAAGTCTGTGGAGCATGTTGTTCCACTTGTCCAGGAACTCTTGGGGGCTCATGTGGCTCAGATAAATTAGACAAACTGAGTCTTTCAGAGGAAACAAAATGGTTGCTACAGCTATGCGTCACAGAAGTATATTTCCTGTTCCTGACATTTTTAGACCCATGTTTTCTGCATGCCAGCCACTCTTCTGTATAGTATTATTTGCATGTGCCATGGCCCAAGTGGTGAGGGAAGCTCTCATTTCAGTGGTGTATAAGTTAGAACTTTTTTAGCTTATAAATAACTAAATATCCTACTCTCTCCTACCTCGGGTGTGGGTCTTGTTGTAATAGTCTAAGACTGAGCTCCGGATACTATACTCACATTTCAGGAAACTGTATAGAGGACCTTTATAATGTGTTCTGTAAACACCACTTTAACTGGTTTTTAAGGGAAAAGAATGAAATTTGGAATGCCAAATGGTGTCCCCCATATCAATCCAATATTGGATTGAATCAGGCCCATATTATTTTTACCAGAGAGATTTTATCTAAATGTTTAAATTTTGGAATTCTCTTGGAAAAATGCACAACACTGAGCACAAATTTCCACATGGCCCCAATATTGTGGAAGTAAGAATCGGCAGACACCTGGAAACTTGCAGGCGATTCCTGGTTTCCACATTCCGTGCTATCTCCCAACATCTCCTGCCTGCCCCCTTTTGCTTATTTACTTTATTTTGACCCTTCATGTAAGAAATTGTGCACACAGTTCAGATGCTAGATGGTCATCATCTTTTCCCCTTGTATTCCTTGAAAAAATGGATATGATCCCAACTGTAGTTCCACAGTCTACAAAAATACCAAACTTCTCAGTGAGATTTCTACAAATCACTAGTGGTGTCGAGTTTTTATGTTATGTCTTCATGAAGTCTCTGTACCCTACCTTGTTGACATAGATCTGAAACTCCACCCCTTCATGAATATTCACAAACCAGCCCGCTCACACACTCATACACATCTTTACAAAAGGGCTAATAATCAGGGAAGTGACTTATTAGGTGCTACCTAGCAAAAAAAAATCTTATGCACCAAATGTGCCCAAAAAGTCTTGCATTACAGGCATACCTCAGAGATATTGTGAGTTTGGTTCCAGACCACCATGATAAAGCAAGTACTAGAATAAAGCAAGTGACACGAATTTTTTGGTTTCCCAATATATATAAAAAGCATGTTTACAGTTAGTCTGTTACATGTGCAAATAGACTATTATAAAACAATGTACATATGTTAAAATGTAACAAAGGGATGAAAAGTGAGTTCATGCTGTTAGAAAAATGGCGCCAATAGACTTGCTCAATGAAAAGTTACCACAAAACTTCAATTTGTAAAATATGCGTAATTTGGAGGACCAAGTGAAGCACAATGAAATGAGGCACATCTAGTCTCTGTCTCTCCTTTTCTCTTCTCTCCCCAGTGTCTTCTCCCTTTTCAGAGAAAACATGTTTGTGCACTCAAATGCACACATACGCATACACCCACTTTCCTTTGTGTCCTTCGCCCAGTCAGAGTAGTTCTGTCCTCTTGGCATCAGCTCTCTGAGGGGCTCTCAGAGTCCTTTCTATTTCCAAGTTCTTAGCAAGGTTGCTGTCTTGTTATTATTTGGGGTGTTTGTTTTCCTCAAGCAAGGTGAGCCCTTATTCTATGATGAATGCCAGGAAACAGCTTTGAGGGTGATATTTCATACTTTTCTCTCAGCTGCATAACATTCAAAGCCTGCCTCCCTTATGTTATCGGTTATGCATGTGGATTGGATATGACAATAGCCACTGTCACATGTGGGGATATTTGAGAAAAGGTTTTGACTCCCTGCAAAAGGGACCCACAGAGGGAAGACATTAACTTATGCAGTAGGAGAAGGCAGGGTGTGACCACTGCAAGGAGCTACATGTGGTTCTCTTCTGGCTGTGGGGTTTGCTGAGAGGAAAATCACAGGACATCTGAGGAAGATGTAGATGCTAAGAGAGTGTTATGTAAGAGTGCGTTTGAAATGGGAGGAGTTACAGGAATGGATTCTAAAGCAACATATCTTAGCCTGTGACATTTTGAAGGTAGAATTTCCTGTTCTTTCTTCACAGCAGTGACTGGTATTTCTTAATTCTATACCTCTGAAAATGTTCATTTTTGCCAGCAACAGAGACAGCCTCTATAAATGCTGACATCCATGTGTAGCCCACGAACTTTGTATTGGTGAATTTTGGCAAGAACATTTGTCTGATTTAGCTAAAAGCACCTGGCCTCTGTCTTTCTGAAACCTAGTGTGATGTGAGGCATGCCAATTTAAGCCCATTTCAATCTCTGCAGTGTTCTTCCAGGAGCTAAGATAATGAAATATGTTCCATTTGAGTTTCCCTACACAACAAAACAATCTAGCCAGATTGTAAATTAAGTAGGTATGATATAAATTATGTAGCATGGAATGAGGCATGGCCACCACTCCTAATTAACCTGGAGTAAGCACTAAAAGTATCCACAATTGCAATTCAGAAGCGTCGATGGTGGGCTGGGGGTAGAGAGGAGAGGAAGAGTTTTATTAAAGGATATTTTTGTAGTTAGAATTAATATGTTAAACCTGAAAGTCCACATCCTATTGTCTAAAGACATTTAATTAATATTTTGCTGGGATATCAATTTCCTGGCGGTTTAACCCATCTTCTGAATTTAATACCAGTTATACAAAATATTTAATTAGTATATACAATAGCTGTTTTTTTAATAAGCCTCAAATTAGCAACTGAAGATAGATTCCTTTCTATAAACCTACAAATCTAGCAAATTTGAGAGTATCACAAAACTTTAGGGTTTTATAATGCTCATTCTAGCACATGTTGACATTTTCTCTCCTTTCCTCTCTCCTACCTTCATTCCTACTCTCCTTTTTCTCCCTTCCTTTCATAATTCCATGATTAATGTTCACTCTCTGCTTAGGAGAAAGAAAATGTGCTAATAGGTACTCATACTATTTTTCTGTTCTTTCATCCTAAGATTAGTTTTTCATCTCCTATAGATGTTTTGCTTTGCTGTTCAGGTCCAGACTGGCATGAGCTGGTGCTGCCGCGAGAGTGAACACCAGGCCGGGTACTGAAGTAGACAGGGATTTATTAGGATTTACGAACAGGAGAGGCCTCCCGTGTGGCAGAATGGAGGGGCAGCACTCCATAGAGGGACAGGAGTTCAAAGGGCAAGATGTATGTGATCTTAGAACAAAGACATTCCGCATAATAGGAGGACCTGGGGCCTCTAGTATAATCATTAAAGGGTCTGAAGACCTGATGCTTTACAAAGATTAATGTTTAAGACTAGGATACATGACTGCCATTCTACTCCCATCCCTTTACATCCATGATTACAATCTTTTCCTTCCAGGGAGGTTGTTTTCTTTCTTGACCTTTGGCCTGATCACACTGACTGCTACATGCTTGGAACTTTATTCTTGTTTAGGAGGGACCCGGGCTCTGGGCCACCACATTTGCCCAAGTGGCCTTGTGTTATGATGTGGGCACAAGTAGTGTGCTTGTTATTTTACACTTGGATGGGATGAATATGATGCTGAGTTCTGGCAAAAGTGAGAAAGTGATTCAAAATATAGTGCTTGGTATTACTTCTAGCATGGAACCGCTTGCAATAACTTTTTGTCCTGTTATCACTTTCTTAAAACAAAGTGTATCTATAAATCTAGTGTCTGAAAAGGTTTCCTAATAATTGATGTGCTAACTTGATTACTCTATCTGGATTCGTTTATCCCCATGTTTTTAAAATGTCTAGCACCATAGGATAATTCTTGTGCTTGATACAAAAATTCATTCTGCTTGCCCCAAATTCTAATAACTCTTGGCTCAACAGCAACTATTTGGTTTGATCCCTTTACGTTGTAAGCGATTGAAGGAGCTTTTTTCTTCCTATTGTTAACTTCCACATTATTCTTGAATTTGTTTTGTTTACATTGAACAAATATTAGTAAGAGTTGAAGATTCTAAAAATAGTCCAACTTTTTTTCAAGTGGCGTTAAAATGATAGGACAATACGTGTTTAACTCCAAACTAATATTTAACTTTGCCAAATGTATTTCTCTGCCCTATATTTTTCTGTCCTTCTTAATTCTTAGATGAAAGCAAATAACTTTACTATAAATGAAGCCTGTGTTTGAGGAATTTGGATATAATCCAAATCATAGACATTATCCAGTAGAAATTCTACTGTTCCTGAATTCTCTATTTAAAACATTTTGTAATGGAGGAATTTCAATGTAGTTTGAATGTATTTTTCCTATTGATAAAATATTTCTGATTTCTTCCAGGCAGCTACTAATCACCGGTTAAGCCAGTGCTGGAGTTATGTAAAACACATTTTGAGATGCTATGCCCAGTTAGAATGCTTTTAATAGCAAAACTTTTAATCCAATTATGATTATAAAAGGAAGAATTCAACCATTTCCTAATGTTTTTAAACCTCATCATAGGCACTATTACGATGGATACTGTTCTGATATAGTAAATGACTCAAAATTATGGCATATATGACAGTAGATTCCGTACTGTTTCTTCCTAAGCCAAGTGATAAAAAAAAAAAATTACCCTCAAATTCAACATCCGTCCAATTAGACTCTAATTAGAGTTCATTAGATATAGGAGGGACTTCACAATATGAAGGTATATAAGTCTACTCATAAAACAAATGAGGGTTGCACCTTTTTTTCAGCAAATTGATACATTATTAAATAAGTTCATGAAACATCCCCTGAAAAGAGTTAAAGTTTTGCTAATAACAGCGAACATATCCTGAAAAAGATTACTGAGAACATTCAATGCAATTATAAATCAAAATAATTGTTGCATTAAAAAATTAAGAGAACATTGTCTGGAAATGGCACACTCTACAGGAATGCCTTCCCCACTCAATTTCCGAGAAGCGAATCTCCATTAGTTACGGTAGAGTTACAGAACATTAAAGTCTCGACAAATATGATGCTGGTTTATGCTGTTGTAGAATGTGAGTGAAACGATTGCTTATGCCTTGATTTGGAAAATAATATGCAACATCATTGGATTCAGGGCAGAATGTGATAAGATATCCATTTTTGGTAATAATAGTTGTATTGTCCGGGCTAACCATTATTTGTTGTTCAAGGGAAATTGGCATTGAAAAAGGAAACAGAACAACAACAACAAAAAAAGATAAACTAATAAATCAGTGATTATTTTTTTCAAATAAGGTACTTCCAGAAAAAAATAATTGAGCTGTATTGGAAGAAAAGAATTTCCAAATATTTTTAACATAAATTCAACACTAAATCCTAGCATGTATTAATGAAGGGGTGGCTACTAAATTTGGAATATCTGCAATTTTTTAATCCTTTTAAGCCATACAAGGAAAATGAGAGATAGAAAACTGTTAAACCAAGAAATAACCAAGAATCATGTTAGAACTTATAGCTTGGTGCTCTAATACTTTATTTTGTCAGATGTACAGTTATCATCAGCACAATTGTCCATTACAGTTTATGATCTTTTGATGTGATGCTTTGTGGATTTGAACTAATATTTCAAATGCATAGAAATGGAGCAACGTATCTACCACCACATAGTGAGTACATGACAATCAAAAAAAATCTCAGGATTGTTGAGATCAATAAACCATTTTACTTTTGAACTCAGGAAAACATGATCATCTTTCAAAACTCTAAAATTATGAATGAAATAGATGGCATCTCACTTTTCTCATGAGTTGATATCAAATTCGCAATAAATGACAATCATTAAATATATCAGAGTAGAAAGGGTCAAAACCAGACAATTTTAAAAAGCATAATTTGTGAGGCTTACTGTAAAATTAACTTTGTCAGACTTTACAAATGTGTGTGTAAAACAAAGGCTACCTAAATTCAGTTTATTTTAAGCTTTTGTAGAAATACGGAACTAGACTATATTTTAAAGCATTGGTGAAGTGACGAATAAAAGTTCTCAATTCTTCATTTTTAAAAATCACCCTGTGAGGTGGGAAATAGTCTGATGTTTATGATCTCAATGTGTGACACTTCATCAAAGAAGGAACAAATTTCAGATGAAGTTTTTTAATAAAGGAAGGAAGTTCATAGCAGAATAGAAATCAGGTAAATCTTTGCAAGAATATTCTTTTATTATTCGGACTGAACGTAAAAATTGGAGCGTATAAATCAACACCTTCATGGGATTTCATGAGTTTAGTCAGTCAACAAGGATGCATTTAATAACAGTTGTGTGCCCAGAACTGTGCAAGGCTAAAGGCTAGGAGAACGATCCCTTTCTTTAAGCGTGATAAGAAACAAATTGGATCAGTTGTGTCAAATGGAATGCAATTCCAAATGCATTGTTGTCTCCCTGCTCATTATGATCCAATTTGAGAGGGAAGGGAAGCTAAACATTGATGGGTTAGAATAAGAATGCCTGCAGGGAGCCTGTGGAAGAGAGACTGATGCTCATAAATTAATCAGTATTCAAGATAAATGGAGAGATTGTAATGTGGCCTTGAGGAACATGGTATGGAACATCTTTTGGATGAAAAGAAAGGTGTTTAGAGACACGGACTAGCATGGACAGTATGTTATCCCATCCTCTAGTAAAATGTCAGTCCCTTTTTCCCATTTGGGACGGGTCTAATGTGAAATGAAATTGAATTTAAAACTCCTTGGTATCCAAAAATTTTGCTCAATTATTGTTTATAGATAGATAGACCATATTGATTTTTTTTGTTTTAGGGGGTTTCGTGGCCCAGGAATTGAACCTGGGTCTCACGCATGGCAGGTGAGCATTCTACCACCAAACCACCTGTACACTTTCATTGATTTTTTTTTTAATCACCCTATATTTGTTCTGATAGATTTTTAAATCCTAAGGACATTTTTTTAGTAGCAAGAAAATGATTTCCATCTCCTGTCCTAAGTCAAGATACCAAATTCAAATTAGAAATGGCAACCCTAATATAGAGGGCAGGAATTTCCCCTTGAACCTGAATATATACCAAAAGCCATATGCGCAGACGTTGGAAGCAGTATGTATTTTGAAAAGGTAAAAGAGGGCGCAAAAATATGTTGAAATAATCAATGACTGTACAATAATATAAAAATATTGAATAGATTTGTCAGTATGCCAGTCAGGAATGAATTACAATCATAGTAAAGAAATCAAGGTGAAAGGAATTTCTCTGGGGGAAAACACCATGCAAAATAAAAGCATTAGTGTGACATACAGTTTATAGAAACTCTCTTCATGGAGATTAAAGTTTATGTTTGTTGACAGTACAACAGCACCATGTCACACAAGGTAAAAATGATCATGCCATACCCACTTCTTAGTTGATGGCTTGATTTTACATGCTATCAACTACAGTAGATGGAATTCAACAAGCATTTCTATCTACTGGCATTAGTCAGGTTGGTGCCTGCATGCATGGATGCAGTCATTGAGACTAAAACCTTTCCCCCATGTGTATTTTATGCCATGATACACAAGGATTGATCATTTTACTCATACATTAGGATGACTTTAGGAAAATTGACCAGATATTGAATTATTTATATTTTGTTTTATGAACTGCATTTTTCAGCTATGGAACTGTCATAGGCGTCCTGGATTCTCAGAATATTAAGGCCAACTGGAGAAACATAATGATATTAGTAATAGTATTAATGGGAGCCATGGTTATATGCATTTACTGGACTGTTTTTATATAAGGCACACTTTCTCTATATTACCTCCTGTAAATTCGCATAATATTTATAGTAGGTATGCAGATAATTTTTGTTTTATAAATGAACCAATGAAACTTAGCCTAAATATACAGATAAATCAAGCCCTGGTGATAAGCAGATAAGAAGCATGACTCAGCTTCAACAACTGGCCCCTAAATGAGATAGTCCAAACCATCATGTGCCAAAGATGTCACAAGTTTCAGGTGTGATTCAGGTGGTTATTGAAATGTCAAGGTCACTTCTGTTGGGCTGTGCTTGTGCTTTACATAAATTAGCCTAAAGAGACCCCTTCCTAAGGAAAGTCTCCAGTTTAATCATGAAAGCATTGCACACATTTAGTATTTGTGTAACTTCCTCTTTGGCTCTAGGTTCCTAATCATATGCAGTAATGTTGGTGGCACTCTCTTTGAGGGGTGGGTACAGTTCTTACCAATCTTAGGAATTAGTCAAGTTTTTGGCTACGCCACTCTCATTTAATGCATAGGGTTTATATCACCATCTTAGCAGATCTTAAATTTACAAAACATGTACTGTCATTTACAAGAATATTTACAGACCTCAGGGTTTGGATAGATATGTGCTGGTAAAGGTTTAACAAACAGTTCTCAGAAATTTGCATATATAAATATATAGAGACTTAAGTTTGTCATAAATTGTACTGATTAAAAATACATATAATCATAATATCTAAAATAATAAAAAATACATAATTACTCTATTTAAATTCCACATGGCCAGTTGATTCTCACAGAGAAGTCCCTTGATTTTTTCCTCTTTTATCTTTAACCAGTTTATGGCGTATTTAATGAATGATGGTAATTCTGACATAAATATTAGAAATTATTTATATTTACATTAATAAGACAAAAGTATAACAACAACATATATAACTGGAACTTCACACATTTCATCAGTGACCTGGACAACTTCTCTACAAAGTCTGCTAAATAGTTTTCAAATGCCAGAAGAATATTTCCTTAATTTCTGTGCTATTTAAATATTTAAAATGTAACAACTACAGAAATGGCACACTTTAAAAATATATCTACATTTTTCACATTTTCTCTGTCACTTTTTTAAACCTAGACTAGGAATCGGCAAAGTACAGTCCACAGGGTAAATCTGGCCTACCACCTGGTTTTGTAAATAACGTTTTATTGGAATATAGCCAAGTCCATTTGCTTATGTATTGACTATGTTTACTTTCATGTTAGAAAAGCAAGTTGAATAGTTGTTAAAGAGACCGTATGGCACCAAAACCTAAAATATGTATTATCTGGCCTTTTACAGAAAACATTTTCAGTCAACAAAACAATAAATAAAGCCCTGATTAATTACCTCTATATTTGATTTCAAGCTACAAATGTGACATCACTGAATGCAGAGTTTGGGAGAGATACGTACTAGTACAACATTGTATAGTACTTCTACCATTCAGAAGCAAGAGATGCAAATAGCCTCAAGAGCAAGGAGCCTAGGAAAAGGTAGTAAAATAAGAAGTGTGACATTTTGAGACTTTATTAACTTGTTTTTCATGTAATTTATTTTATTGTAAGTTTATATAATTTAAATTTTAATTATCACCATATTCACCAATGAGCTCTCAAAATTCCTACAAATAACAGTTACTTCTCATGAGCCAGATTGGGCTGGTTTCAGAGCACACCAGTCTTAAAACTAACAGCAATGAAAAGGCTACATCTTCTCCTGGGAGGAAACACATTTAGACTCCAGGTTTGCTTCCAGCCTTCCATGTTTTCAGAAACCTAGTTTTAAAAGGTAGAATATGGCAATGAGAGATTTTGGTGAGGAGCTAAGGGTCTGGTCTCTCTAATGAAATGTTAACTCTGGGGTCTGATTTGCCTGAAAGGAATTTAAGTGAGAACCCAAATCATAAACCTGAAAGGTAGGATTTCATTTTGAAATTCAGGTGATAGTATTATTTCACCTTTCAGTATAATCCTTGTTTAGTCAAGGTGTCTCAGGTATTACATGGGACTGAACTCCGGGTGTGTGTATCAGTTGGCCCAATCTTGAACTTCATTTAGAAATGATAGTTTAAGATACTCCAATATGAGTTCTCTGTGCCACATTATCTTGTGTATTTCCGAAGTGCATTTTCCCCAAAACTATGGATGTATAGTATATCTTATTAGCACATCTCTCTTCCAGCATTATTCTGTTGTAATTGCCCTGCTCCACCTCCGTCTCTGCCCAAGAAATGCACATTCTGTGTCTCAGTATATTAAACTTGAAGAGCAAACTGTTCAACATTTAATCATGAGAAGATATATTTACTAATAGACTAATGTTAACCATAAAAACACATTAGATGTGAAGGTCAGTTGATTAAAAATGAAAGGTCTTTATTATTAATTAAATGAAAGATGCAAGATCTTTGTCACCTTTTTTACTGCTTCTCAGGCAGTGGTGAGAGCAGTTGACAATTGCTGACACTGTACAATTGCCTGACAATTAAATTTCTGGTTTCCTGTTGACAGACCAGCTTCTAACTCCACGAGGACAAGAGCACTATTTCATATTCTGTCAGTCACCATGGGGGATTCTGATCCATAGGTTATCTCCGTCACAAGAAAGTCCTTTGTCGTATTGGGTAATTGAACCCCTGTTCTTTTTCTCCACTCCTGTGTCTAACCAATGATATTGTGATTTCATTTTCATCATCCCTCAGGTTGTTCTCCCAGCTTAGTTTGGGCTTTTATTGAAACACTGCTAGTATTGTATAAATGTAGCCTATAACACAGAGGCTGCGCTGACTTCATAATGAGGGATGTATGTCTTGCAACTGCATATTGTATTATATCATTCCCCTTGTTCACCAACGACAAGCGCTGTAGCCATAGATACTGAGCTCAAGTTAGTCAGAAATTTTAGAGGTGAAATTGTATCACCTGTAAATATTTTGATGAGTAGAATGATAATGCTCCATCTCATGGAGTGAGAAGAAATATATAACTGACATTTAACATTTGACATTTAAAAATTAACTTGCAAGTTAGCAGGAAATGTGCTGATTGAGACCACTAAAATAATATACACTGCTGAGTTGTACAGCCAGAACCCTGCTATGGAGAATGAGACTGAAGAAAAGCATTCTATTTCAAAATTGTTAACTGGCCACGCATCTATTACAGAGATGTCTGAATTAAGTTATCTGGGGGAAAGGCTGTTTGAATATGTGTTCTATTTTTTTAACCAAAGTAGGAATAAGAGTGATGGTACTGTTTCTATAATGGATGATTTGTGGTATTGCATTTTTATGGACTGAAATTTGATAATGGTATTCATGTGAGAGCATAAAATTGGTTTTCATACATCAGTTCCCATTAATCCATTAAATTTCATGACCACTAGTAATAAATGCATGGGAAATTATATATATTTTATAAATATATATATATGTATTTTACACACATACATCCCTTATAATTCCTACCTTTGCTCCAAGAATACATTTAAATTCAACTTTGTCTTCCACTCATGCTTGGATGGAATTAACCATTTCATCTACTGGGCTTGACAACTGGGTTCTTTTCCATTGTTTTCTTCTATGTGGACGAAGCTCAGAGGAAGGAAAGCTACCACTTGATGAAGTTCATACTCATACTTTGGTAGGAAATGTTCACCTTAGACAGAATAACCCATTTCAGTATGAGATATACTTAGAAAACATTTATAGTCCTATAGGTTAAACATCAAAGCTACTCTTAGTGTCTGCGCTCAGATTATAGTCTTGTAAAGTAGTAAGACCTTCTTAAATATTTATCCAACATAAATGGAAAATACATATCCACACAACCCTTGTATGAGGATGTTAATTGTGGCTTTACTCTTAAAAGCCAAAACCTGGAAATGACATATCTGTTTCTTGTCTATCCAGAAAACAATAGATTAATTATATAAATGCTATATTTATATAGTACCGTACCACTTGGAAATAAAAAAGATACAAACTACATGGTTAATCTGAAAGATATTACGTTGAATGAAAGAAGAATTGACGTTCATAAGGCAGATGTTCTCCACGCTTCCGTTTCTATAAAATTCTAAAACAGGCAAAAGCAATCTATGGTGAGGGAAATCAGAACAGTGGTTATTTTGAGTGAATGGAAGGAACTAACTGGGAAGGGATATAAAAGATCTTTCTGGTATGAAGGATTTTCATTTATCTTGATAAACACATAGGTTATGAGAGTGTATTAATCACATAGTACTCATGTGCTGCATGATTGCTCACATAATACATGAGTGTAACCTACTTCAGTGTAGATGCGTGGGTATTACAAAACCTGAACTGCAATCTTAAGACCTATGCATTTCACGCTATATAAATTATACTTCATTAAAAAATATTCAGGGGTACAAGGGTAGTGCAGTGATAGAATCCCGGGTTGGATTCCCGGCCCATGCACTTCCCCAAAACAAGCAAACAAAAGAAAGAGAAACAAGCAAAATTCAACAGATAGTTCTGCGATAATGGGAAGCTTACATGGAAAAAGAATGAAATGTGAGCTCTGCCATACAGCATACAGAAAAGAAAAAGTAGCCAGATACTTTGGACAAATTAATGGCATTGCTATTAATAATACCTTTAAAAAATAACTTGCATTCTAATCATCTTAATTTTCAAAATACAGTCCCATATATTGTATCATTTTATCTTGAGGTTAACAAAGTATGGGTGGTATCTCTATTATTATGAAATAAATATATAAGGAGCCAGATAAAATACTTATATAGTTCTAGCAGAACGAGGGCTCAAATTATAATTCCTAGATCTTTGGCTTCAATTGCTTTAATCTAGATGGAATTTTCTAAAATAAATATGCCCCAGATGCAAGCAAATGGTAGAAAAATACAGTGGTGATCCCTTTGTCTTACTCCACACCTTTTTCTTAGGTGTTGTCTAAAACCTAGACAACAAATGCACTAATGTCAGAAAAGTTGAATTTATGTTCTGCTCAAGTGTGTACATTAATTGCTAAAGGTGTTTTGTTGAGTAAGAGTATGCAAAATTCCTGAGCTAAACTATTGACTGATCCAAATAACAAAGTTCAGTGAATTAGTGGTGTCTATCAATTAATTTCCTGGCTTTTGGGTAGAAGACTGTTCATTTTAATTACATGAATAAAAATCCCACTTATGTGCAATTTTTGTATATTTCTTTTTTTTCTTTCTTTCTTGAGTACAGTTTTCTATTTAATGTGTAAATTGAGAGTCTTCCTTAAATTGGAATACAACCTCTTGGGAAATTCACACAGGATATGTCCAAGGTAGCCATCCTCAAATAAAATTCTTAAAGTATATTCTGATGCATTGCAGAGTAAGCTGACAAATGTCTGTTCTTGCAACATAAAAAAATATAATACTCTTATACAAGGTTGGAGGGATATAAACACAGTATTTCTTCTGTACAAAAAGTGTACTATGGAAATGATCAAAAATATTCATTTAAAAATATATTCAGCAAAGATATATATACACTTACATTTATCAGTTATTCTGTGTACCATAAGTAAACTGCAATTTAATGAGTTATTTCCTGGTTGAAATGTGTAATGATTTCTCTGTTTTTAATATATCATTTTTTTAATTTTTAAAGTTATTATACATTGAGGACGGGCCACGGTGGCTCAGCAAGCAAGAACGCTTGCCTGCCATGCCAGAGGACCCAGGTTCGATTCCTGGTGCCTGCCCATGTATATTAAAAAAAAAAAATTATTATACGTTGAGTGTTTCATGTGATTTAGGGAGTCTACTAGGTAGTTAAATATATCTCATTCTTTCCTTCCAACTGCACTATAAGTTTGGAACTATTGTCCCAATATTCAGATAAGAATATTGAGGCTTTAAAAAGCTGCCACTTACTGAAAGTTAAGCATGTGGTAATCTGAAGGATCAGAATTTATACCTAAACAGTCTGGTCACACAGTCCAATATACTCCCCTGGGTAGAAACCTTATTCATAAATAAAAAAATAGATACAGCCTGGAAGACTCCCCCTTGGTCAATATTTTTTGAAAAGGAGGAATAACACCATTTTCCACATTTTGCTCGGACCCTAAAATATCTTAGGAATCTGACTCCTAAGATACCCAAAATATCAGGAAATGTCTTCAATAAGAGATTCAAAGTAATAGGCACACAGGTACCTACAAGTAGCTATCAAGAGTAAATCAGGCCAGGACGCTTGCTTTGTCACCAGGTCATTCAAGGACAGGCAGCAACTGTCTGATCCAAAATGACAAAAGGGAAGGAACCTTATTTTGGCTTAAATACTAGTAAATAATCCCAGCGATAATATGGGCTTCTGAATTGATTTAGTCCAATGACTCCTTCTGTTGTTCCTGAAATTACTTCGCCTCTCTACCACTCTATGTAGGACTTTATCCTCAAGATAGTTGCAAGGTGGCTGCAGCAATTTCAAGTCTTCTAAACATGACTGATAGTAAACAGAAGATATGAGAGGGGCATTTTGGGAAGCTTATTGGAAGACGTAGGTGGAATGTTCCCAGAATCTAACAAATATCTCCTAACATCTCATTTACTCATAGGTGGTCCCATGTTCTTGGAGGAACACAGCTCAGGAATAAAATAAAAATTCAGGAATTTGGGGATGTCACCTGTCCTGAAGACATAATGGATATGTGTGGTTGTATATCTGAACCAATATTCTGTCAGGAAGGAGAAGGGGGGAATGGATGCCTATCAGTGCCTCTGCTCAGTTCTAGCCAATTACTGCTTTTAGGTCCTCAGGGGTCAGGTCATATAGTTGTCTTTTTACAAGAAAAACTGGAAATTCGAATTTTTACAGGAAAGATTTCTGTATTTAATGATAACTTCACTCAGAGAAAATGCATCTTAAGGTCATTAGAGCTGCAGGCCAGCACTGACTTCTGGTCTACATTTTAGTCTAAAATTTGATAGGATTAAACTAGGAGTTGTTGAGAATGGGAAAAGCTATGAAGATGCACAGGGACCTGCGGTTGTTGGAAGCTGTATGTACCCCAGAAAAACATGTTCTTTAATCTATTCCTGTGAATATAATCCATTATCGTAGGACCTCTTTAAGAGACTACTTCAGTTAAGGTGTGGCTCACCTCGTTCAGGGTGGGCTTTAATTCTATTATAAACAGAACAGTCTTTTATAAACAGAACAAATGCAGAGAGAAAAAGCCATGGGGGAAAGAAGCCGAAATCAAAGAAACCTGGAAAATGTTGCCCGTCTTTGGGAAGAAAGCATCACTTTGATGATGCATTGGTTTGGACATTTTCACACGTTCAAAATTGTAAGCTAGTAAATTCCCATTGTTTAAGCCAATCCGTTCAGTGGTATTTGCTTGTAGTAGTTTAGGAAAATAAAACAGGGCCTGAGTTTGATCAGGGAGTGAAATTCTATGATTGCCAGAAGAGATACTCTAAGCAAGCCTAGAGGTAAAGCTATGATGGATTCCTGGAGAAAACTTCAATGAAGACTGAAGAAATGACACAAATGGGGCAAGCTATCAGTATCTCCAATGATGGTTTTCTCTAGGATCCTTTTAAAGAGATGGCTTTTGCCCTGCTCAAAGCATCACCCTGAACTAAACAAGGAAACTTTTTAGAAACTGAAATAAATTCTTGTGACATTAGACATTTCTCAAGCAGTTTATTAATCCACTGTTCCATGACTTATACAATTGCCACTCTTCTTCCTGTCCTCTGTCATTTACTTGTATCCTTCTATATGCCAGGCACTGTCCTAAGTTTAACATGTATTAACTCATAAATCTTTTGAGAAGATTATTTTTCTCATTTACGGATGACAGCACCTATGTTCAGGGAAGTCAGATGACCTGTCCAAGGTCTCTGACTTTGGCTTTTGCCAAAGTGATAGGGCTGGGATTTAGTTCCATATCTCCTGGACATCAAATTGTGTTTTTTTTTGTTACAAAGCTATTTTGTCTTCACTGCCCTAATCCCTATAACGGTGCCTCTGCAGGAATGAAGCATGATCCTAACCAAATATTTGAGACAAACTCATGTTATTAGCACAACTACAGATTCATACAAAATTAGAGAAGTGTCTCTTTTCTGATTTTATAGCCAGGTTAACCACATTGTTATATTTCAATCAAGAAACATACTATGTGTATGTGTATGTGTGTGTATCTAGAACAATTAAAGCATAAGTGGGAAATTAAAAAAAATCAAGGGTTCTAGAATATTTTCTTAGTTCCAGAGGATTTGGATTTAATGGTAAAATGTAGATTGAATTTCTGGACATTTTTCATTGTCTGCTTATCTTTTGTTTCTGTATTGACTCCCCATTGTGTGATTGGTTTACATTTTTGTTGTAGAGTGTGAAAAAGTCTGCATTTTTCTCCACTTGCTGTGTGCTCTTTTTGTTTGGGGATGTATTTCATTCTATTGAGCCTTACTTGAGACTAGATGTTTCTCTTATCTCTGTATCTTTCCAGCACCCAGTGCAGTGTCTTGCCCTGTTTAGGTTCTGAACATACATTTGTACCATGTCTGGATTTGTTATATTTCAAAGTATGTGAGTTGGTTATTAAAAATTAAAAATATAAACTGCATGATATTATTCCTAACTCCACATTGTTTCCTAGAATCTATGCCAACAATGTACAAATTCTTCTTTTCCTTCAGTATGTTTTGGGTGAAATAGTACAACAGGACCTATGAGTTATTTCTGATGTGCAAAACAGCTTCACCCTGCAAGAATGCCACATAGAGAATCTATAATGAGAACAAAATGAACCACCTCATCCTGGGCTCTCAGCACTGTGGCTCTTGATGACTTAAGGTTCCTTCACAATCAAGTACAAATGAGTCTCTGTCTGTGAAAAATAAAGCTCATCTGTTATATGAGACAGTTTATAGTTTATCAAAAAGCTGTATTAAAGTGTTTAATAAATCATGCGGCATACAACCAGGGACAAGAAAGCACAACTGTCTAAACTGAAGTACATTAGATGTACAAGGAAAAGATAGATTCTTGGTATGATATTCAGAGTCCTCGTGAATTAATCAGAAAACTTTTATTAATTGTCTACCAGGTTTAAAGTAGTGAAGGAATAAAAACAAAACCAGACCATAGTCTTTGTCCTTAGTGAGTACAAAAGAGCTGGTGGCTAGATTTAGAAAAACCTTACTATTTTACCAACTTTAATTTTCTTATGAAGGGTTGGTGAGAAAAAATTAACACCCACAACTACAGAAGTAAATTGATTTGTTTTAAGGTAAAAGATGCTCCTAGTAGCAGAAATCTTATGAACTCAGCAAAGGTCAATTCTAGCTTGTGATCCTTTCTGCAGATGGTTAGTGTCCCACCTTCACCACACTGACCATACCATTTCCTGCATCATCTTAATCAGACTTCCAGAAGGCAGGTCTAAAAAGTGTATCAGGGGATGACAGTGATGTAACAAGAGGGTTCCTAGTCCTAACCTAACTACTCTAAGAGATTTGTTGCATAGGTCAACATATACAACATATAATATCTACTAATCAAGGATGCTGTGTCTGAAAATGACCCATTGGTCCTTTACATGGTTTAGAGGAATCCAAGCATGCTTTTAAAAATATGTATAAAAATGCAATTTTTTGAGATATATTCACATACCAAATAATCCATCTAAAGTACACAATCAGTGGTTCACAGTATCATCACCACAATTTTAGAATACATTCATTACTCCAAGGAAAATAAAAACAAAAAAAAATAAATTAAATTTAAAGAAGCACCCAAAACATCCCATACCGCTTATCCCCACTTTTATTTATTTATTTATTCATTTATCTGCTTATTCATTTTTGGCTTTATTTTATTACTGGTCTGCCCATATACTGGTAAAGGGAGCCAGTCACAAGGTTTTCACAATCAGAGTATTCAATCACAAGGTTTTTACAATCACATGGGGACACCATACTAGCTATGTAGTTATACAGTAATCATCAAGAAACCACGCTACAGGCTCACAGTTCAACACTGTTTCCTACTAGCCATTCTAATACACTAGAAACTAAAACAGAATATCTGTATAATGCATAAGAATAGACCTCTCAAAACTATTTGCAATCTGTCAGCCACTGAAACTTTATTTTATTCCATTTTTTTCCTCTTTTGGTCAGGAAGGCTTTCTCAATCCCATGATGCCAGGGCCAGGCTCATCCCCAGGAGTCATGTCCCACATTTCCAGGAAGATTTACAGTGTAGTGAGGAAGGCAGCGAGTTTACCTGCAGAGTTGACTTGAAGAGAGAGGCCACATCTGAGCAACAAAAGAGGTTCTCTAGGAGTGATGCTTACATATAATTTTAAGTAGGCTTAGCTTCTCCTTTGCAGGAATGTTTCATAGTGGCAGGCCCCAAGATCAAGGGCTTGACTTACTGGGAATCTCTAATGCTTGTGAGACTATCAGGAATTTCCAAGGTGGGAAATTTTAATATTTCCACATTTTCCCCCAGGGGACTTTGCAAATGCCTTTTAAATTTCTGTCTGAAATACTCTCTGATGTATCAGTGTATTAGATTACCATGTACAGAATTACAAGATCTCATTCTCTATTTTGGCTTCCATATAATTACATTGTTTAAATAAACTGACTAGATAGATTAAATTAGATAGTATGCTGCAGAAAATATTAATTTTGTACCAAAGAAATCGCTCCTCCTTTGATCTCACGCAGAATTTGAATTTTTAAGATACAGTTAATATCATCCTTTACCTTGTATTCTGATTTATCTTAGCCCTAACCAAGTCCATTTCATTCATTGTCTTGAAGTCTGATCTCTTTTTCAACTTCTTTAACAGTTTCTGTTTGGAGTAATGCTGATTTTCAGAGCTGCCGAACCCTAGCTCTGATAATGGCTATTCTACTAAGTATGAGATGATATCCCATTGTGAATTTGATTTGCATTTTCCTAATAGCTAGTGAAGTTGAGGATCTTTTCGTATGTTTTTGAGCCTTTCATGTTTCCTCTTCCATGTCATTTGTTCAATTTTTAATTGGGTTGTTTATCTTTTTGTTGTTGAGTTGTAGAATCTCTTTATATATTCTGGATATGAAACCCTTATGAGGCATTTGGTTTCTGAATATTGTCTCCCATTGCATAGGCTGCCTTTTTACTTTCCTGACAAAGTCCTTTGATGTGTAAAAATTTTCAATTTTGAGGAGACCTTATATTTCTGTTTCTTCTTTCATTAATCATGCTTTGAGTGTAAGGTCTAGGAAACCACACCCTATCACAAGATCTTTAGGACATTTCCCCTCCCTTTTCTTCTAAAAGTTTTCTGGGCTTAGCTTTGATGTTAAGGTCTTTGATCCATTTTGGGTTAATTTTTGAATAAGGTATGAGATCTGAGTCCTCTTTCATTCTTTTGGATATTGATATCCAGTTCTCCAAGCACCAGTTGTTAAAAGGCTGCTCTGTCCCAGTTGACTGGTTGACAGCCTTATGAAAGATCAATTATCCAACTTTTTAACAGTTGCTGTATGGGGTAGTGCTAACTTTCATAGCTTCAGTGCTCTAACTTAGTCTCAGGTTTCAAATACCTGAAGTTTCAGGGAACAACCAGGTTATAAACAAACAGATTAGTAGCTCAGAATTTACAAATAACAGTTACAACTCCTGAATATATGTGAGTGCTCTAATAGCTTGCAATCTAGGACCCTTTATAGTAAACCCCAACCTGAGAACCCATGCTTTTGACTTCAGTTCTCTGAGTTTGTACGTCATAGTTAATCCATTTGAGGGAGGCATGATATTTGTCTTTTTGTTTCTGCCATTCCATTCAACATAGTGCCCTTAAGGTTCATTCACCTAGCTGCATGCTTCACAACTTTATTCCTTCTTGCAGCCACTCAGTAGTCTGTTGTATGGATACACCACAGAGTCCCCTTCCATCCCTCAGCCGTTGTATCCTTAGGCCACCTCCACCCATTGTGAATCACTAACACTGCCACCATAAACATCAATGTGCAAATGTCCATTCCTTTCCCCACTCTCAGTTCCTCCAGGTATATACCTAGCAACTGGGTTGCAGGATCTATGGCAACACCACTCCTAGGCTCCCGTGGAACCACCACACAGCCCTCTAGAGACACTGAAACTCTCAGTTTCCCTCCCAACAGTAAATAGATGCATCTCTTTCTCCACATTTTCTCTAGCACTCATTTTTCTCTGTTCAATTTCAAACACTTTTATTTGCACATCATACAGTCCAGCTTAAGTAAATAGCCATGCTTTTGCCACCATAATCTATATGAAGACATTTCCTTTTCTTCCTCAGAGAATGCATATCCCCCACCTGTTGACATTTAGGTTTGGCATAATGCTTTTGTTACATCCAGCGGAAGCATATTACAATGTTACTGTTGACTGTAGACTCTAGCTTGCATTGATTGTACTTCTTCCTGTGTACCATCTCATTTTCAACACCTTACAATGTTGACATTCGTTTGTTCTCTCTCATGCAAAAATGTTTTTATATTTGGACATTTAATTATCATCATTGTCTACTCTAGGCATTCCTAAGTTTTACCATCTTAATCTTTATCTTCTATCTTTCTCTGATGGCATATATGCCCCCAGCCCTTCTTCCTCAACTCTCATTCAGCGTCATTCAGTGTACTTATATTATTGCGTTACCACCAGATAATATTCTGGCATCCATTTCTGAATTTTTACAGTTGGACCTGTTGCACATTTTATATTCCTTCAGCGCCAAATGTCCAATCTCAACCCTCTTTCTATCTCCTGATAACCTGTGATCTTAACTTTAACTCTCAAAATTCACTCATTAATTTTAATTCATATTAATGAGACCATACTGTTTGTCCTTCTGTTTCTGGCTAATTTCACACAGTATAATGTCTTCATTGTTCATCCATGTTGTTAAACCATGACTTTATTTTGTCTTACAGCTGCATAATATTCTACATTTAGATATGCGATAGCTTGTTTAGTCTCTCATCTTTTGATGGACATTTGGGCTGTTTCCATCTCTTGGCAATGTAAATAATATGTTATAAACATCAGTGTGCAAATGTCCGTTTGTATCCTTGCCTTCACTTCCTCTGCATATGTAACTAGTAATGGGATTTGCTGGATTACAGGGTCATATGGTAATTATATGCTTAGCTTCCTGAGGAACTGCCAAACTGCCTTTCAGAGTGGTTGCAACATTTTACATTCCCACAAACAGTGGATAAGTGTGCCTCTTTCTCCACATCCTCTCCAGTACTTGTCACTTTCTGTTCTTTTTTTTATAATGGCCATTCTAGTGGGTGTGAGATGTTTTTTTCACTGTAGTTTGATTTGCTTTTCCCTAATAGCCAGTGAAGTTGACCACATTTCATGTGCCATTTAGCCATTTATATTCCTCTTCTGAATAGTGTCTGTTCATGTCTTTTGCCCATTTTTAAATTGGTTTGTTTTTGCTGTTGACTTGTAGAATCTCTTTATATATTCTGGATATGAAACCCTTATCCGATATGTGGTTTCCAAATATTGTCTCCCATTGCATAGGGTGCCTTTTTATTTTCCTGAAAAAGTTCTTTGTTGCACAAAAGTGTTTAATTTTGAGGAGATCCCATGTATCTGTTTCTTTTTTCATTGCTCATGCTTTGCATATAAGGTCTAAGTAACTACTTCCTATCCTAAGATTTATAAGATATTTCCCTATATTTATTTCTAAAAGTTTTATGGTGTTAGCTCTGATGTTTAGGTCATTGATCTATATTGACTTAATTTTTGTATAGGGTGTGAGATATGGATCCTCTTTTGTTCTTTTGCATATGGAATCCAGTTCTCCAAATACCATTTATTGAAGAGGCTGCTCTGTCCCTGGTGGGTTGGCTTGGTGATTTTATCAAAGATCAATTGTTCATAGATGAGAGGGTCTATTTCTGAACACTCAATTCTATTCTATTGGTCAGTATATATCTATTTTATGCCAGTACCATGATGTTTTTAATCACTGTAGCTTTGTTTTATACTTCAAAGTTAGGTAGTGTGAGACATCCCCCTTCATTTTTGTTTCTTAACATATTTTTAGTTATTCAGAGCACCCTAACCTTCCAAATAAAATGATTATTGGTTTTTCAATTTCTGAAAAGTGAGTTGTTTGGATTTTGTTGGTATTACATTGAATCTATAAGTCAATGTGAGTAGAATTGACATCTTAACTATATTTAGTCTTCCAATACATGAACTTGGTATGTCCTTCCATTGATTTAGTTCTTCCATGATTTATTTTAGCATTTTCACATAGTTTTTTTGTGTACAGAACTTTATACCCTTAGTAAAATTTATTCATAAATGTTTCTTTCTTTTAGTTACTATTGTAAATAGGTTTTTTTTCTTGATTTTCTCCTCATATTACTCATTATTTTTGTGTATAAATACTACCTATTTTGGCATGTTGGTCCTGTAGCCTACTAATTTATAGTACTCATTTACTAGCTGTAGTAGTTTTACTGTAGATTTTTCAGGATTTTCTACATATAGGATCACGTCATCTTCAAATAGTGAGAGCTTTACTTCTTTCTTTCCGATCATATATCTTTTATTTCTTTTTCTTGCCTAATTGCTCTACCTAGAACTTTTAGCAAAATGTTGAATAACAATGATAACAGTGGGCATTCTTGTGTTATTCCTGATCATAGAGGTAAAGCTTTCAGTCTTTCCCCATTGACTATGATTTTAGAAGTGGGTTTTTCATTATTCTTTTTATCATGTTGAGAAAGTTCCCTTCTATTCCTAATCTTTGAAGTGTTTTCATCAAGAAAGGATGTTGAATTTTATTAAATGCCTCTTCTGCATCAATCAAGATGATCATGTGGTTTTTCTCTGTTGATTTATTGATGTGATGTATTATGTTAATTGATTTTCTTGTGTTGAACCAGGCTTGCATACCTGGAATAAATCCCACTTGGTCACAGTGCATAATTCTTAATTATGGTACTGGATTCAATTTACTAGTATTTTGTTGAGAATTTTTTCATGTATATTCATTAAAGAGTTGGGTCTGTAATTTTCTTTTCTTGTAATATCTTTGTCTGACTTTGATATTAGGGTGGCATTGGCATAGTATGAGGTAGGTACCTTTCCCTCCTCTTCAGTTTTTTTTTTTTTTTTTTTTTTTAAGAATTTGTGCAGGATTAGTACTAATTCTTTTTTGAACTTGATAGAATTCACATGTGAAGCTGTCTTGTCCTGGAAGGAAGGTTTTGATGACTGATTCAGTCTCTTTACTTGTAATTGGTTTGTTACGGTCTTCTATTTCTTTGTGAGTTGAAATACATTTGTTTTCATAGTTTTCTAGAAGTTGTCATTTCACCTGAATTGTCTAGTTTTTTAGCATATAGTTGTTCATAGAATCCTCTCATTATCTTCTTTATTTTTGTGGGGGTCATTAATGTCTCCCCCCATCTCTGATTTTATTTTACCTATTTGCATCCTGTCTCTCTTCTCTTCTCTTCTCTTCTCTTCTCTTCTCTTCTCTTCTCTCTCTCTCTCTCTCTCTCTCTCTCTCTCTCTCTCTCTCTCTCTCTCTCTCTCTCTCTCTCTCTCTCTCTCTCTCTCTCTCTCTCTCTCATTTTTTATTATTTTTTTTTTGTCAACCTACCTAAGGGCCCATCAAATGTTACTGATTTTCTCAAAGAACCAACTTGGTTTTGTTGATTCTCTCTATTGTTTTCATGTTCTCAATTTCATTTATTTCTGTTTTCATCTTTGTTACTTCTTTCTTTCTGTTTGCTTTGAGGTTAATTTGCTGTTCTTTCTGTATTTCCTCCAGGTGAGCAGTTAATTCCTTGATTTTTGCTCACTCTTCTTTTTTAATATAGGCTTTTATGGTAATAAATTTCCCTCTCAGCACTGCCTATGCTGCATCCCATATATTTTCATATGTTGTGATTTAATTTTCATTTGCCTCTAGATAATGTAGTGATTTCACTTGTAATTTCTTCCTTGATCTACTGCATGTTTGAGTGTGTTGTTTAGCATCCATATACTTGAGAATTTTCCAACATTCTTCCTATTATTGATTTCCAACTTCATTCTGTTTGATCCAAGAAAGTGTAAATTTGTGTAATTTTGATGTTTTAAATTTATTAAGACTTGTTTTGTGATTCAGTATGTGGTCTGCCCTGTGGATTTATCCATTAGCACTTGAGAAAAATGTGTATCCTGCTATTATGGGTTGTAACATTCTGTAAATGTCTTTAAAGTGCAGATCATTTATCATATTATTCAAAATCTCTTTTTCCTTATTGATTCTCTGTCTAAAAGTTCTATCCATTAATGAGAGCAGTATATTGACATTTTCAACTATTATTGTAACGGTGTCTCCTTCCTTCAGTGTTGCCAGTGTTGTGTTTACTTCATGTAGTTTGGGACACTCTGGCTCAGTGCATAAATATTTATGTTTGTTATGTCTTCTTGATGAATTGTCCCTTTTATTAATACATGGTGTCCTTCATCTCTTTTATTTTTCATCTATTTGAAATCTAACTTGTCTGCTTTTAGTATAGTTGTCTCCATTCTATTCTGACGTTGCTTGCATGAAATGTCTTTTTCCAACTTTTCACTTTCAACATATTTTTTGTCCTTGGCTCTAAAGCGAGACTCTTGTAGACAACACAGAGGTGTGTCCTGTTTTTAGTCTATTCTACTAGTGTATGTCTTTTGATTGGGGAGTTTAATCCATTAGCATTTAATGTTATTACTGTAAAGGCACTACTTTCATCTAACATTTTGTCTTTAGGGTTTTATAAGTCATATCCTTTTTTTCTCTTTTTATACCCTTCCTGATCATTTTCATTTCTTCACTCTTCTGAAAACCTCTCTCTCCTGCCTTGTCCTATCTGCCTGTAGCACTCCTTTTAGTATTTCTTTTAAAGCGGGTCTCTTGTTCATAAACTCTCTCAGTATCTTTCTGTCTGAAAACATTTTTAAACTCTCCCTGTTTTTGAAGGTCTGTTTTGCTAGATATAGAATTCTTGGTTGGCAGTTTTTCTCTTTAAGTATCTTAACTATATCATACCACTCCATTCTCACCTCCATTGTTTCTGCTGAGAAATCCCCACATAGACTTATCAAGCTTCCCTTGTTTTCAATGGATCACTTTTGCTGCTTTCAGAATTCTCTCTTTGTCTTTAAGATTTGACAATCTGATTAATAGTTTCTTAGAGTAGGTCTATTCAGATTTATTCTGTTCAGGGTGTGACACATCTTGGATCTGTAATTTTGTGTCTTTTATAAGAGTTGGGAAATTTTCAGTGATTATTTCCTCCATTATTCTTTCTGCCCCTTTTTTCTTCTCTTCTCCTTCTGGGACACCCATCACATGTATATTCATATGCTTCACCTTGTTATTCAATTCCCTGAGACCCTGTTCATAATTTTCCATTCTTTCCCTACTTGTTCTTTAGTGGGTAGGATTTCAGATATTTGGTCATTTGATCCACTAATTGTTTCTTCTGCTTCTTCAAATCTGCTAATGCTATTCTCATTGTGTTTTTCATCTTTTTGACGGTGCCTTTGAATCCCACAAGTTCTGCCATTTGTTGTTTTTTTGTTTTCCTCAAGCTTTTGAGTTCTTCTGTGTGGTTATACAATGTATTCTTTATACGCTTCATCTTTTTTTACCATATTTTCCTCCACCTCACTGATTTTTTAAAATTTTATTTAGAAGATTTGTTTGAAGGTCTTTATTTATTTTAGCTCCTGTATCTCACTTGAATGTAAGTTTGTTCCTTTGCCTGGGCCTTATCTTCATTCTTTCCAGTATGATGTGATTTTTTTTTTTTTTTTTTTTGCTGATGTTAGGCCTTTGATTAGTTTCTTCTAGATTTCTAGTATAGCGTCTGTTTAAGTGATTAGAATTTTACAGCTCTTGTTTTTTGTTGTTGTTGTTTTTTATTACTCTGCCTGGATGGAACTTTTTTGAGGTGGGTCTTCCTAGATATGGAAGACAGATTTCTCAGGTAAAACAGGTCCAGGTCTCAGGAAAATAGTGTAATCAGTATCAAGTTTCCCTAAGGATGAGACCCAGCAGGTTGCCAGTCTTTCTTTGAGCCTCTTGACTGGTACTTTTCCTATCCTGCCCAGTAGGTGGTACTGGTCAACCCACAGCTCCCCACTGGTATAAAGTGATATAGGGCCTTTAATTCTCATCAGACCCTGTCCATGCCAGGGTCATTTTTAAGACAGAGGCTGAGGTAGAAGGTATTTTTCAGCCCCTGGGGTCTGAATTCTCTAAATTAGAGCCACCACTTGTGCTGGACCTGGTCTCCCCCTTTTCTTCAGGAAAGTATACCCATTAGAGAGTAATCTCCTCACTTGATTAGTTACTTTGTCAGACATCCTTTAACTCTGCAGTTGCCTAGGTTAGTGCTGACAATTGAAAAAGTCCTGAGGCTTTTTTTTTTTAATTGGCTGCTAAAAAAGGTAAAAAAAAAAATTTCAGCACAGGTACCCTGTGCCTGTGTTTGGCAGTCAAGATCCAGAATTGGTACCTATCGTGACACTGGGGGAGGGGTGCCAGTTTCCACTTTGGGATACTTTACTTACATTCTGGCCCTTCAACCCATTCCAGACTGGTTTATGATGTGGAAGTCCCCAAAACAGTTGCTCTAGGCAATTTCTAACTATTTACTTGCTGCTCTAGAGGACTAACTAAATTCCGTACCTCCAGATGTGCCATCTTGCTCCACCCCCTCCCTAGCATGCTTTAAAATTAGTCCTCCAACTGAAAGCAAGTGAAGAGTTGAGAGTCTGGTGTTGGGTGGATTTCATTCAGCAGGGAAATGAAAGTCTGGTAGTGATTGCTTCTGCTTTACCACTCTTGATGTCACAAGAGGGAATGAAGCCAAGATATTTAAGGTTAGCAGGTAATAGGAGAATTTAGGAAAACAATTCATTCCTGTTTTTATCTTTCGACCAAAGAATATCTCTTCAATTTCTCTTCAGACTGAGAAACACAGCCCCTTCTTTGAATTAGGAGGTACTTAGAAAGTCAGTAAAGCCAGCTGCTAGGCTTGTGCATATACACTAAGACTCTATAGTGTGTCTCATGAACTACTCTAGGGAACAAGCACAGCATGGCAGAGTTTGTATTTGTTTTGGAGTGAAACAGAACAGACGTAGCTTATCCACCTATTAGCTTTGTGACCTGAGACAAGTGACTGCTAAGAACATTAGTTTTCTAAATGTGTAAATGGGACTATCTGTGACTCAGGATTGTTATCAGTTATCATAGTACCTGGCTCCAAAATAGAAGCTCAGTGAATATCAGGGCCTTTTCTTCCTGTTACACAACCTCTAATTGTGCAATGCTCTGCGTACAGCTCTGTATTTCTCTGACCTCATAGAGAGATGAGTTGCTTCTTTGTATTTAGCTCTCTGCAGTTTCTAGTACTCAACCTGTTCCTGGCCATGGGCAGGAGTTCATCAACTCACCATGAATTCAACGATGCTACTGATTCTACTCTGACATTCTGACCAATAGCTAGGTTTTGTCTTCTTAATGTGATCAAGACACTGCCTTTTATTGTCTTCTTTCTCCTTATCTTTGTCTTGGTTCTCCAAAATTAATACAATAACTATAGAGTTGAACAGATTTATTAAGGGTCCTTAAGACTGAAATATGATTCCCTAATCTTTCTGTATTTCCTATATTCTCATTTCTTATTGCCCAAAAATATTGTACATCTTCCTAACTCTTCTTGCCTATTGTTGTGAACTGTCCCATTGTTGTATTGTCACCTCCCTCCTTCGTTAGATATCTCTATTTCCTGGCCATATCCAATTTGATGCACTCTGAATTTAATCAAGAATATTTTTAATATAAACTTTGAGAAGACAGCATATACATTATAAATGTTAAGATGTATGGCAAGAACACAGCGTCAAAACCTCAGAATAGTCTTCAGCTCTGCCCTGTCTTCCACCATGCACATCCTTTACTAAGTCATACAATTTTGGTATAGGATTCTTTTAAATCCACTGTCCTGTTTCCATTCTATTTGCTACTTCACTCCCGGACCTTTTTCCCTGATACCTGATCTATCACAAAACCTGCTTTCTGGACTGTGATTGTCTGCTGACGATTGTTCCTCTGAATTTCTACTAGAGTTACGTTTCTGAAATCTAAATATGATCATATTACCCTTCTATCCATCTCTTATAGAACAAAAGAGTTCCTGAGCGTGGAATTCATGACTCTTTAAAATCTGTACTAACCAATCTTTTCAGTACCTGTCCCTGTCCTTCATACTTTGCATTCTCATTCTTTCTTGAATACACTGTGGCATGCCATTCTGTTGCACCTCTTCCCCATTCTGGCTGGAATGCGTTTTTCTATCAAGGTGCGTAGAAAAATCCTGCTCATTCTTTGTACTACTGCCCTGTTTTAAAAGTATTCATCGGGTTGTTTTGTCCCCTGGAGTAATTACATAATGACTGTATATTGCTTACAAAATAAGTTTGTGAGTTTGGTTTTTTTTTTTTTTAACATTTTTAACATTTTTTATTGTGAAATATATACAAAAAAGCAATGAATTTCAAAGTATATTTTAATAGATGGTTATAGAACAGATTTCAAAATTTGATATGTGTTACATGTCCACAATTTCAGGTTTTTCCTTCTAGCTCCTTCAAGACACTGGTGACTAAAAGAAATATCAACAGAATGATTTAGCAGTCATACTCCTTTGTTTAACCCTACCTTCTCTGTATAACTCCACCACCTCCTTACAGGATAAGAGTTTACAGTCCTTAGTATAAAGGAATATAAAGTATAACATACTTCTTACCCAAAGGTTACTTTGGTCTTACCCCATCCTAAGTAAAACTAAAAGTAAAAGGCTACATCCTCTTCCACTAAAGCCCAAACTTCACCAAAACTCCCGGGCTTTCCACATGCTATTCCCTAAGCTTCACCCTGGTCTCCTGGAAATCCCATGTCACTCTTCAAGCCTTAGCATGATTTGTCTTCTTGTGAAAGCCTTGTGTGTCCTTCTGGCCTCAAACATACTACTTGACTCATAGTAAGTACCTAATAAATACTGCAAAAAAATCCTTTTTGTGAAATCATCCTCCATCTTAAATTCATAATTAGTTGTACCTTTTCCCAAGTTCCCTAGCTTCCAAGTACAGAGGGTTTAGGGTCAGTTTTCCTGGGTTGAAATTTCTGATCCTCCAAGATCAGAATAACTTTCTAAGTTATTAATCCTCAGTTTCCTTTTTTTTTTTGGAAAAAGGAATTGATAACAGTATCTGTGGCAAAGGTTACCCTCTGAAAAACAAATGGATTAGTGCCACTTGGTAGTCAGTTATCAAGACTTAGATCTTGCTGTAACCTTAACTATTAATGGTTGTGGAAGTAGTGGTTTTTATGTTACTATAATTTGTTACAGTAACACCCCACCAACTTGTGACTGTGTGTACTGCAACCATTTATATGCACCTCTGTGTCCCAAGCATGCAGAGCACTGCTGGGTTATAGGCTGTCCGTAAATATGTTTGAAAGGAATCAAAGCATTGACATGAAATAAAGGAATAAAATAATTTCTAAGTACATTTGAAACACGACAAATGCTAACCAGAAATTGAAGAGCATTTGAAGTCCTAAAGACTACTATCTCTAGCTAGATCTGACAGACTAAATAATTTTCCACATGGAGATTTTGGCACTTCCAGCGAAGATATGTAGGACAGAAGAATAGTAAGGATAGTTCAGAGGTGTATAAAAAGAAATCAGACTATTTGAAGTTCTGCTACTAAAACCTATGCTGACCAAAGGAAGGATTTCATCATGTCCAATTATGATGAAGTAGACAGTCATAAAAAATTGGGTCTCCCAGCTTTAGAATTGTCTAAAACAGCATTTACTTTAAACTGAGCTCTTGGAGCAAAATGCAAAAGTAATTGGTATATAGCTTTGACTGTGACAGTGAATCAAAACAGATCTGCATAACTCTGTCCCTTGGTTCAGAAGTGCTCTTCTAAACCCTTGGGAATGAATTTGTACATCTTTAGACTAGAGGAGACCTACATCATTTGCCAAAACAAAATTTCCTAGGTTTACTTCTAAATATAGCTTTAGTTTGGGTAATTTGCTATAATCAATTTTGAAGAACATTTAAACTCAATTTAATGTTTATTTTCTTTGCCAATTCTTGATGCCCGCATATATGATGATTCTCATTCAAACTAGAAGATTACATACCTATTAAATATGTACATGCAAGTAAAATCACTGTACATCATATAAGCACAAATTTAACTCTGGAAGATGTGTTGCTTTCACTGATGCATTTATTCATTTGCTGAGGTTCTTTTAATTTTAAAATCCACGTGTATTAAATATAACATTTAGAGTGCTTCACTTTGAAAATTCCTTAATTTACCAACAAAATAGTGCAATTATGAAAATTTCACTTATCTTTATACTCGGCTTTGAGAGTTGAGGTAGCTTTTTGAGGGCCATATTTATTTATGAAATTGTGTACAGTCATGTGCTTGCCAATATAGGACTGAAATTATTTTATGCTTACCAATAGTCTTATAGTTAGTAAATCTGACAAAGGTAACTTTCTGCCAGTGTATAGAAATATTAATTGTAAAGGTTTTCTTTTCTAAGCACTTGTCATTGAAAATGAGAAGTTAAGACCAAGATTGTAAGATGAAGCTGAGGGAGCCTCATTTGGAATAGGCAAAGATAAAATTTTCCCTGAGCCAAAGAGGCAGCTGGCCAAAGTAGATCTGGAAACATGATGGAAATGTGTTTAATCTCCAGAGGTCAACTTTAAGGAATAAGATGAGTAGAAGCCATGTGTGCATGTACCAGAGTCAAATTAGTGCATCCAAAATGAGCAAGAAACAAGGTGAACAATGTGTCAGAAACCCACACTGGGAGAAAGAACCGGATAAAAATATAAAGTCATATCTTAAGGTTACAAACTAGAGGATGAAGGAAGGCAGAATCTTGTAGACCAATATGACAGTCGTGAGTTTGTGTGTTTTTTGTTTTAAATAGGGATTAAAAATTAAGCTTTCAGCTGAGATTTAAAATGAGGAGGTATACCATAAAATGTGAATTTCTGGATTTTCTTCATGGTTCTGAAGTTTTGAAGATCCTATATGTCAGTAGTTGCTGAACCTGAGCAGTCATTATCTCTTAACATAGCCATATATTCAGGTTTGCTAAGGACAGTCCATTGTTGCATGTATTTATCCTGCATAATGTTTAATGTCGCTCATTTCATTCTCAGAATGTTCTGGGTTAAAAGATAAATTTGTCATCCTCCTTTAAGTAGGGGCGAACATACACTATTGCATGTGCCCATAGTTTCTACCTTTCCCTGACCTTTTATACCCAGCCCATTTGAAATATTAGCTTTAACTATCTTGTTTCTGGAAGTATTTGAGTTTCTGTCTTCTGTTCTAAGTCAACAATTAGGTATTATAAACTGGAAGTTTATGGAAAGACACCACCATTTTGATGACCAAAGAGTGCAGATCTTTAGAATCGAAAGACAGTAAGCTACAAAGTAAACTGTAAAATCATCTACCTCCATTCTTGTAATATTAAATGGCTCCCAGAGGACAGATGAAGAAAACTCGGTGTCTACAAGCCACATACGTCCTGAAGACCTGGGTAATCTAGCAGATGTAGTCTATGTTTAAAATGTATTTAAATTTGGGATTTTCACTTTAAAAAAATATATTTCCAGATTGTTTTGGAAAAAGAAAAACAAAACACTTGTAGTTTTGGCCATATTGGGTCCATACTCTCAACATGGCAACTGAGGACAGGGCTTTAGATTGTGGCATGCTTTATCCCAGTTACCACTGTGTAAACAGGACTGTGTCTTTTATTTACTATACCTGCCTGGCTGCTGTAGCTGTGAGTTTTCATCCTCTGAGGGGAGAGACAGGCATTAATATCTGGTATCATACTCAGACTAAAACAGATTTTTAAAAACTGATTGAGTTGGAGGTGTGAAGTTGAAGGTCAACAAGGGGCTTTGGGCAGCCCCATCACCATTTGCCCCCCCCCCCCCCATGGATTACACCAGTCTTGAGAGAATTGTTGTATTACCATAAAGAGGGAGTAATAAAACAATTACTTTTAAAAGCAACTATTGCTTTCCTCTATTTGATCTGATAACATGCTGTAACGTAAGTATTAAATCATTTGTCTCTCACAGCAATGCTGAGGGGTACACTCTATTACACAGAGGAAGAATTCAACTTTTAATGCCAAAACCAGGTCCAAAACTCACACCCTAAACCACCATGCTTATAGGCATTTCTATTTATATAAAATACTGAAGAACCTGAAATTTCTTCCTTATGGGTATTTCTTTCCTTTTCTTAAGTAAAACCTTTAGGTGCAACTCTCCAGTGCTTTGAGCATTTCTACTCATCTGCAGGATGATGAGGTAGCATTGAAGGCCACAAAGAAATTAAAGCATGGTATTGCCTCTCTCCTTGTACTTAACATATTCTGGAGACTTTTTTCCATTGTTCTTTCTCTGGTAGAAGCCAAAGGAAGTGAATTAAAATCTGCCTATTGCTCCTGTCACATTGCTCTTAAATTTATGATAACTCACCTCAGTGCAGTTCATCATCATAGAACTGCCCCCAGCTTGACTCTCACCATCATTTCCTTCAGCTCAGTATGACATCCTGTGTTAGCAACTAGAGCACATTTCTATGCTGCTCATGCTTACATTTACAAAATTAATAACGTTGTTACCTGCACTCTGGGTTAGAAGACAAGTAGAGTGTGATCATTTATGTGTTCTGTAATTACATAGCATTTACTACCCACCTGCCCTACTACTCTAGGATACCCACAACGAAATTAAATGGCCCACAGCTTTGAGGATGCAGGACTGGAACATCAGATTTGTTTTCTCTAATGATAATGGTGATTTGTATACAATTTGAAGAGCAATTATGCAAAGGTTAGAGTTAATACCATATTCTACCCAGGGAAATGGTTTAGATTTCTCTATCAGAACCTTTTCTTCTGTACTGAAGTTGGGGTTCTCTCCACAGAACCATTGCTCCATTGCTCTGTTGTCTAGCAGCAATGAGTTTAGGATTTTGCTGGGCCCCAACTCTGGCCCCATGTGGGTACTGATTGGTATAGTTGATCCATAAAATCGCCTTTCCCTTGCCTCCCATGTTGGATCTGCAGCGAGCCTAGCTTCTAAGTCAGTCTGATCATAGTGAAGCATAAAAATTTTGTTCAATTGCAGATAGAAAAGAAGTCCAAAATTTTCCACATGGTTTGCTTTAAGAATATAGATATATATAAGAACAGGAGAAGAGACAGAGAAGCATGACTGAAAGACGTGGGCCATGTGAGGAGAGAGGCAGAGACTAAAGTTCTGCAGCTGCAAGCCAAGGGATGCAGATTACCAGCAAACCACAAGAAGCCAGGAAGAGGTGAGGAAGGAATATCCCTTCCAGGTTTCAGAGGGAGTTCCATTAGGCTAACACCTTGATTTTAAGACTTCTAGCTTCCAGACTTTGAGACTATAAATTTCTGTTATTTTTGGGCAAAAAGAGAGAGAGAGTGAGAGAGAGAGAGAAAGAAAAGAATTTAGCTTGTGGAACTGGCACAACCATTGCTGATGGAGTTTATAAAGCCATTCTGTACACAAAGTTGATGTATAGGGGGAGACAGAGTTAAGGGATACTGTAAACCCCTGGTTTGAACCATACTTATAACCCATTTTACTATCATATTACTTCTCTGGCATATGAGATAAATTATTGTCTGAAAACCTCACTGATAGAATTTCTAAAAACTAAGAAAATGATAATGAGTGTTAAAAAATATTGAGTGCCTCTGAGAGTCTATAATAGCACAAAATTAAGTGAGGTCCCAACTATAAAGATAAATATTTCTTGTCCTCTATTTTATAAACCCATTGATTGATACATACAAACTCATACACAATATGTTCAGGATGCATTGGCCTAATTAATATATCTGATACTAAAAAGAAAGAAAAGAAAACAATTTAAGGATGGTATTGTGAACCAGTAATTCTCAAACTTGTTGTAGATAAGGATCACTTGGAGAACTTGTTAAAAATGCAGATGGCCAGGATTTACCCTAAATCTACAGAATCAGAAAGGGGGCACCCATTATCTGTATTCCTCAAAGCCTGCTAGGTAATTCTGAGATGTATACAATTTGAGTCTCTCGGTTCTAAGCGTACTACATATTATCAGAATTTTATAGAAAATATTGAATTGTGTTTTATTAGAAGTTTGGAATCTTGATTGCTGCTAGTTGGTACGCTTCTGTAACTTCATGAGGGAGAGGACCTGCTTACTTGTATCCTATTCATGTAGACAGCTGGCAAAGTAAGCATTTAATAAATGTATTAACTGAATGAACATTTATATCAAATGATGATGTTCTAACTTTCATACAGTTAACCTGAGAATGTGTCCACTGTGGGAAAAGATAATGACTTTGGAATATGCTTCGTCTCAGTAATTTTTCTTTTCTTTTTTGAAAACAAATTCGAGTTAGTCAAAACCCCTTGGCAAAGGAGGGTGTGAAGAGAGCTTAGAGATCAAACCTAGATGCAGATGGCCAATCCTCAACTGTTGTCAAAATGACCTTTGAAAAATTCCTCATCATCTTTGTTACATTTAAATGAAGACTAAGATAGTTAGCACCCCTCCCCCCAAAAAAGAATAGTTTCCTCAACTAAAGGAGTTTAGAGTTAATGATTAAATGGACAGGTAGGGAAAACTGACTTACGATTCTAACATGCAAATGTACCACTGCAGCCCCATAGTGAAGTAAATACAAAGGTCTCCCATATTTGACACTATTTAAAATATTTGATAATAACTTAAAATAGCTAGCAGGGTTTCCCTTTACACATGCATGCAAAATGGGGAAAAACAGATAAGTATTATGCAAATCTATTTTCTATTTGCTCAGTCAATTCTCCCCTTATACACAAGAGAGGCATGAGGATATCATACTGCAAATGTCCCTCTCTTTAAACTTTGGAAACCTTTAAATGTATTTTTATATTATAGAATTAATTTTGAAAATTTAAGGCAGTTTCAGAAATCTTTGCGTTAGGATTTAAAAATAATCTTTTAGGACATTTAACATGCAATGCAGTGCCAGCAAATTTGAATTATATATACATACATACATATAACCACAAACATCCATGCATGTATATGATGTACTGTGTGTGTGTGTGTGTGTGTGTGTAATACAGTTGATGTAAAGCAAGAGAGTTGAACTTGTTCTGGTACCTAAGGAAATGTCTAAAACTGACACCACAGCTCCTGGGACAGGTACAACCACAGAGTTAGAAACCTTTCTCTTTCTGTAAGAATGCTGGCCCTGTATCCAAGTGATCCTTTTGCAAATATCTTCCAAGATGAGTTAGTAATACCAGATGTTGGATTCTTGAATACCACCAGCAGTACCACGTGAGAGAAGGTGGTAATTTGTCTCCCCTTCTTTATGCTACAGAGATAAATAACTTAAATTGATCCACTCAAGCATATGAGGAGGGGAAAATTTGGTTTCACAAGTAAAGCAATCAGATTATTATTGTGTGTTTTGTACCATTACACCACAGAAAACAAATCCCTGTTTGTTTTCAAGCTGAAATACTGCAAAAGTGAAATTTCTCCCCATATGTATTATATATTATATATATATATATAATAATTACCCACAAAATTTCCAATGCAATAACTGTACAAATTCAGTCTTCAGAAGGCTTTTGAAAGCAAGTGAACCCAGGCAATTGTTAGCAGCTTAAATCTGAGTCATAAGATGTTTCATATTCAAGGGAGCCCAAGACTTCTGCCTTGCATTTATGGTGATCTTGAATTACAACTGAGTTGAAATAGTATTTTTCTAGGCATCTTGTAACATATATTCTGAGTGGGAAAGATGGAATAGGTCATTATTCAGAACAATTTACTCCCAGATGATGGATCAAAGGAATCGCTGCTGAGCCATCACTCATTCTCAGCCAAGATGGGCAGCATTTGGAACACAGGTTGACAAGAAAGTCTGAAGTGACATTTGTGCCCTGCCAATGCCACCATCATCATGCAGTACTCCTTTCTCATTTTCTTATAGCAGTCATGGAGACTGAGCACAAAGAATAAATGACTTTTGAGAAATGAAAAAATATGTTGTCACAGTACCAAAGCAGGAATGGATGCATAAGACAAATATTAATGTATTCGTCCAGTTGGTGCAAGGAAAAAGGGACTGATACCAAAGATTTTGGATGTAGTCACAATATTTGGAGATTAAAGACAAGATCAAAGCCAAAAGTGCTGAGAAATACACCAAGAAAATTTTATTTTTAAAGTAAAGACCTTATCCAATCTAAACTCCTGTCTCCATTCTACATAAAGAACAACTTTTGGATACCCAATCAGCTAGAACAAGGTTCAGATCTCACCTGGAATGATGATGTACTCCCTCCCTGCCAAGTTAGATAAATTGAGTTTGGTATGGTGAACGGGCCTTTTGGGAAAGACTTTAAAACCTCATCTGTTCTATTTATCTTAAAGATCCCACTGCAGTTTTTAAAAGAGTAGGCATTTATTCTGAGGCAAATCTGGGGCACCATGTAAAAACTTGAGGCTGATAGCCATTGTCCCAGAAACAGTCCCACATTGTAAAAATAATTGATATCATTCACAATCACCACTGCCACTGCCACCCTAGCATACTTAAAAATTAAAAAATGAAATCAGCAGCAATAAAAAAAAGGACCTCTTAGATGTAAGCAGACATGACAAAAGATAGCTCAAACATAAAAAATATTCATATTACTTTTCTTTCTCATTTTATTGTCTTTATAAATTTCAACCTGCTAAATAGGCTGCACTTTAAAGGAAGCTTTAAAAGACTAAGTATGCATGCTGCTTGTGTGGCCCCATCAACCCATCACTCCTTCTGCTGAGGTAGATAGTGGTGAACACATATTTTAACCCAAACGGAGCTTTGAGGTGCAGTGGCACTTACAGGACACAACTAATAACGGCTATGGCTTTTCATGACATCTCTCTGGTACGCTTCAGCATGACCTTGTCAAAGTTAAAAGCTCATAAAATTCCTATTTACTCTTTATGGCATTATGATTCTGCATAACAGTGCTTGAAACAAAAACACAGTATAATTATACTGTCAATCAAGCAGTGAAGAAAGGCATTTTCCACCAGCCTCATACCTAGCAAACTGTAAATAATTTATAAAACCAGAAGTCATGGCTAACTGGCAGCGTTTTGGGGCTAGTTAAGCACTTGTCATAGCATGGTGGTTTAAGGGAGCTGGGCACAAAACACTGCTTGTTTACTTTTTATCCTCTTAGTGTAGAAAATTGTCATTTTTTCTTGTTGTCTTTCCATGTGGGCTCTAATAAAAAGATCAAATTGTCAATAGAAATTTGAACAGGTGTACAGTGAGAGTAATAGTGATGTTTTATTCATATGCATTCCAGCCCATTTAACTTCATGCAACAAACAACAAAAAATATTTTCTTCATTACCTCCAATTAATGTAAATGTCAAATGTGTTGAATATATTATCACACTGATAATTTGTTGTGTTGATTGATTTGTGGAATGTTTTGGATTAAAGTAACAATTTTTCTTACTTGACTCACAATTGCATGTTCTTATTTGTCACCTCTGGATTATGTAAATAACAAATTTGTTTCCATTAGTTCTGGCCGTAATTCTGGTAAACAAGATTTTAAAAGTATCAGTGATTTCTGAGATTTCCAATTCCTTCATTATTTTCAGTTTTTTTTTGTTTTAACCAGAATTTAGCAGCTCTGAAATCATCTGTATTACTCTTGCTGATAGGTAGGTAACTCTTTCTTCAATAATATAATGTATTGAGCAGTAGCAGAATAAAATTCTTTGAATTAAATTCTAAGTTCTCACATCCTTATTTTGTGTTTTAAAGTTTATTTGCAGGCCAGAGTTAGAGTTCAGTATTTGCCTCTCATGACATACTAGATAATAATCAATATATATGTATTAGAAGCCATTTCTCTAATTAGATTTATCTTAATAATTTTTAGTACTTCTGTCCATTATTTCATTCTCTTTTTAAATACACTTGTCAGCAAAACTGTGTAATCAGTTTACAAATGCAAGACTTGTTGTGTTTAATGTATTTCTAAAGTGCAAATGAAGAATCTTAAAATTTAGATATCAATATCTTTTGTTGTCCACATTTAAAGTAAAATTTAAGTAGGTAATTTAGGTATTTTTTTTTCATAATTCAGGGAAAATCTAGTTTGTTTTGTTTTTTTACATGGGTAGGCACTGGTTTTGTTTTTTGGGTATTTTTTAACATTTTTTTTTTTAGTTGTCCATGAGGTGTCAGTCTTCATTTCCATCTTCAATGATTCTTCCCTCTAGTTCTTCCTTAGTTACTTCCATGTCATTCCCACCGCCTACCACACTGGCACAGAGCAAGTCAGTGGGCATTTTCCTAGTACCTTTTCTAAAAACTTTATGACACCATATTATATCTAGCATTTATCTCACTGTCTCTCTGGGGGTTCTATCCAAGAAGCAAAAAGCACAGGCCCAATCTAATATCAAAACCCACAAACCTCTAATAGATATTCCTTACATCTCCCCGCAACTTAGAACTTGAACCACAGAGTAGGGCACGAGGCTCACTGTTGCAGGGACCCGTATTCACTCATTTTTAGCATCCTTTACATTCCTCTTTTCCCTCAAACTCTGAGAAATGTAGACCACTATTTTACTTCAGGTAGTGTCCCAAGGGTATTGCTTATGCTGCATTTCATCTCAGCCCTCAAAGACCAAGAATAACCTCAGTTTCCTTTCCACTTCCTAAGATGCTGTCTCTTGAAGCAATAATACAAAATACTTAAATGATGAAAGTGGAAAATAGTCACTTTATATCTGGGAATAGAGGGGGGAAATAGTATCAAGCATTATCTTGCTGTATGTAGTTTCTAAATACTCCATCAACTGGAAAAGTATAGAGGAGAATTGGAGAACTTGGTAATGAAGTGACAGCATTCATTCTTTTATACTCATTCATTCTAACATCTATCCCTCATCCTGCCTTACCTCAGTCTGACAAAATTGAGGCCTCAATTGAGAATTTTAAGACAAGAGAAATCAAAGAGATTAACGGGGCAGAAGGAGCTGGAAAAGGGTGAACAAATGAGGGTAAGCTAATGAAAGAGGAATCTTTGAGCAGCAGTACAGAGATAGCTCGTTAAGGAAGCAAACCCTAACCTCCTTCAACAGTTCCATAAAAGATGTATCAGTTCCATGAGAGACTATACTGAAGATGTAACATTGCACACAGGAGCAGATATGGCCACAGTTGCTGCTTATTTTCTGTGACTACCACCCAGTTTGAAGACTTGAGCTCCAAAAATTGTGAAGGAGCTTGTAGGCTCCATTAAATAAGAATAAAAATATTTTGAGTCATGTAAGTACCCACTAGCTTTCGCATTTATTGTGGGCATAGGATATGTGATGCATATTATTGAAGTCTGTTTCCTCTAAGATACAGTGTGCCATTAGGTTTAACTTTACAAGGAGATCTACAAAAAAAAAAATGACAAAATTCCACAGCCAAGCTAGCAGGAAAATCATACAGTATGCGCAGTGGTCAAGTTGATAAAATGAATGGTGACTTTCATGACCGGGGAGAAGCATCAAGATTTCAGTCTAAATACCTTTTGCCATCAGTTGGACTTACAGAACTCTGGTCAAAGTTAGTCAAGCAGGAAAGCATTCTGACCATTTAGAGCCCTTATGAGCTGCATTTTCAGGGCAATATTCCTCCAAGGCATTCTAGAGATAGAGGCCAAAGTTATAACCCCTAGTAAGCAGTGTAACATTTACAAGAACACTAGATAATGGTAAATTTTATATCTGGCCCATATCCTGAGATAGGGGATGAACTAGTGAATTCAACCACAGGTAACAGGCATTCTCACACACACACACACACACACACACACACACACACACACACATACATACATGCATGTGTACACACACACACACTTAACACAAGAGAACCTTAGTTATGTTGTATTTCTAAAAATAGCACCATGACAGTATTTAATATTTCATATTCTTTATACCATGCGTACCATCATGTTTGTTTCTCAACAATCCAGACCAGCATGTGAACGCATCCAGGTGAGTGGATGGGCTACTATAGATCATGTCTGTCTTCAGAAAAAAATCAGAAGATGTTTTTGTTTACAAGAGCTTGTTTACCATGAGAAATTTCAGAAAAAAAGTGATTCCTTGTTACTCTACCATGCAGGTAGTATGAATAATTAAGATAGATTCAAAACAACAATGAAAAGCAATTTTTCATTGAAAATAAATAGAATAGAGGGTGTCTGTATAATGAATGAGTTACAGATGACACTAAGTTACTACCCAAGTTTGGGGAGGAGCCAAAGGATTATCTGGAAATTGGTTCTTACAGTAGGTTTTCTATACTAGCCAATCAAATGGAAATATGCAAATACACAATGTATGACACCAGAAAGCTGACCTACAATTGAGACATAGCAGTATATGGTATTAGAGTTGAACTGTAGCTAGAAGACACTCTGTAGTAATAAATACTATGTTCAAAGCTTTAAACCAGCACTTCAATAGACTCTTGAGACCCACTGTTAAGATTGTCAGGCCCAGGTGGCTTCTCACTGGATGATCATTCTGCCAACTCCAAAAATATTTTAGTACAAATCAGGAATTTCCCTTTATTTTACTGTCTACTTCCAGATTAAAAATAACTTTAGAGGGTGGTGCGATGGTCGCTCAATGGCAGAATTCTCGCCTGCCATGCTAGAGACCCAGGTTCTATTCCTAGTCCCTTCCCATGCAAAAAAAAAAAAAACCTTATAGATTTGAGAGGAGACAAAATAGTCTTTAGAAGCCAACAGACTAGGTTACAACTTATTCATTAGGCTTGGGTTTATGTATATTCTGAATGCTTATTATGAACTCTATGGTATAATGAACTTTTCCACTAAAGAATATCAAATTAACTAGGAAATTTTCCAACATGACAACTAAACTAAAATATATTTAAAGGTGATTAGAAAGTGGATCTAATAAGAAATGTGATAATGACCAAAGCCAGCTCTTTGCATATTACATTCACTCATGGAAAGTTTTAAGAATTATTTTTCCTGGCTTGCATATCATGCTAAATACTTTAAAAAAAAAAAAAAAAGAATTGCATGTAAATCTAAGAAGTCAACCAGGTACTGAGGAGGTTTGGCATCTTTTTAATAGCCTACTGCTTTGCTTAATAAAAATGACAACTCTTAAATGAATATTGATTATTAGGATGTTTTATACCCTTCAATCTGTCTGTCAATAAAAAGACATTAACTATGCAATGTGCTTAGCACTCTGTTAGAGCTTATGTTGGGGGCACACATAAAATAAATAAAAGAAGTCAAAATGGCAGAGTAGGAAGTTTTACAGCTCAATCCCTCCACTAGAAAAAATGATTGGGCTGAAAAAGTAGATTGAAATTAACCAGAAAGTAAGACTGGACATTTAGATCAACCACAGGAGGACAGGACAAAGGGAAAGGCTGCCAAGAGATCAGCTCTTAAAAATGAGAGGAACTTAAACCAGTTATAAGCCCCCATTCCTTGGCCCTGGGGCAGCAGCTGCAGAAACACAGTCAGGATTCCAGGATCAGCCAGCTGGACAACTCCAAAATTTGGGGTTGGAATTTGAGATTGCTCTGGGGCATCCTCTGAGGGTTCTACGTAGATGGTCTCAGTTTTGGCTGTCTTGGCAGCAATGGTTTCTGCTCTGCTAATGCATCCACCAGGAGGTAAACAGCCAGTACACTTTCTTTCTTTGATTATTTTTCTTGTGTGTGTTGGTATTTCTTGGTCTGGCAGATTACTGAGGACCTATGGCAGAGTACTCAGTTTCAGCCCTCTTGGCTGCAACAATTTTGGTTTCATGCCAGCAACAACTGGAATATAAAGACCCAGTGAATTATTTTTGCTGGTTTCCTTCCTTTTGTGTATGGGTGTTTCTTGATCTGACCCATCCCTAAAGCCCCAGCATGAGCTAGCCTTGGTTTTATCCCTTTTGACAGCAAAGACTTCTAATTTCAAAGTAGCAACCACTGGGATGTAACAATTCAGTGAAGGTTTTTGTTGGTTTTCTTTTGTGGTTTGATGATTCTTGATCTGGACTAGGCTTAGGGACCAGGGTGGATGCTAGACTAGGTTCTGGCTCTCTGAGCAGCAGGACTTCTGGCTTAACATCAGTATGTGACTGTATTCTCCCCCACTGTTTTTTGTGTGTGTATGAATGTGTCTGGGTCTGAGGGACTGGCACTGAGTCTAGCCTCACTTTGGGCCCTGGGACTGCCCATCAGAACCCACTTTACAAAACAACAGCAGAATATACATTCAGTATACATTCTTTTTAAGTGCACATGGATCACTTTTCAGGATAGAGCATATGTTAAGATATAAGACAAGTATCAAAAAATTAAAAAATATTGAAGTCATACAAAATATATTCTCCAACCTCAATGGAATGAAGCTAAAAAAATCATAACATGAGAGAACTGGAAAATTTACAAATAGGTGAAATTAAACACATTCTTAACCCATTGGTTAAAGAAGAAATTACAAGGGAAATTTAAAAAGACTTAAGAGTTGAGTGAAAATGAAAACACAACAAACCGATACTTGTGATGCAGCAAAGGCAGTCAGTCTGCAGAGGGAAATTTACAACTGTGAATGCCTGTACAATAAAAGAAGAAACATCTCAAATCAATCATCTAACTTCACTTCTGAAGAATCTGAAGAACAGGAACAAAGTAAATCCAAAGATAGCAGAAGGGAAGAAATAATTAAGATTGGAGTGGAGATAAATGAAATAAAGAATAGGAAAACAGTCAAGAGAATCAACAAAATGGAAAGTTAATTCTCTGTAAAAATCAGTTAAGTAGATATACCTTTGTCAAGACTGACAAAAAAGAGAGAATGCAAATAGCTTAAATTAGAAATGAAAATGGTGATATTACTACTGATCCTACTAAAATAAAAATAATTATAAAAGAATGCTATAAACAATTATGTGCCTCCCAAAATGAGATAAACTAGATGAGATATAAAAACTCCTAGAAACTCATAAAATACCTAAACTGACTCAAGAAGAAATAGAAAACCTGAAACAGACCTGTAGCAAATATAGAAATTGAATCCATAATAAAAAAAATATTTCCACCAAAGAAAAGTTGTGGACCTGATGGCTTCATGGGACTGCTAAGTCCTACCAAAGATGTAAAGAAGTCTCAGTACCAATCGGATTCAAGCACTTCCAAAGAATTCAAGAGGAGGGACTAACTTAATATATGAGGCTAGCATTGCCTTGACACCAAAACCTCATAAATACATCACAAGAAAAAACGTTGTTGACCAACTTCTCTTATGAATATAGATGCAAAAATCCTTCGCAAAATACAGAATGTTAAAATGATTATACATGTTGATGAAATGGGATTTACTGAAAAATGCAAGGGTGATTCCTCATATGAAAATCAACATAACATGCCACATAAGTGGGACAAAGGGAAAAAGGTACACAATTATCTCAATAGATGCAGAAAAAGCATTTGACAAAAAAAAAAAATCAGAACCATTTCTAAATAAACATCTGGGAAACTAGGAATAGAAAGGAACTTTCACAAATGATAAAGACCATTTATGAAAAAAATACAGCTAACATCATTCCCTATGGTGAAATATTGAAAACTTTTCCTCTAAGGTCAATAACAAGACAAAGATGCCTGATTTCACCACTGTTATTCAAAATTATACAAGTTTTAGTCAGGGAAGTTAGGCAAGACAGAGAAATAAAATGTATTAGAACAGGAAAGGAAGAAGTAAAATTATCTCTATATTCAAGTGACATGATCTTATATAGAGAAAATCTAAGGAATCCATACTAAAACTGCCATAGCTAATAAAAGAATTAAGCAAAGAGGCAGGAGACAAGATCAACATGTAAAAATACAGTAGCAACAAATAATCAGAACAGGAAATAAAGGAAACAATTCTATTTACAATAATATCAAACAAAATGTCTAGGAGTAAATTTAACTAAGGATGTGAAAAACTTGCATACTGAAAACTACAAAACACTGCTGAAAGAAATTAAAGAAGATCTAGATAAATGCCAAGACATCACATTTTCATGGATTGGAAGACTTAATGTTAAGATAACAATAGTTATGAACAGATTTAAAATAATCCCTTTCAAAACTTCAGCAGCCGTTTTTGCAGAATGAAAAACTGATCCTCAAATTTATATGGAACTGCTAGGGACCCCAAATAGCAGATATCATTTTGAAAAAGAAGAACAAATTTGAAGGCTCACAGTTTACAATTTCAAAGTGTGCTACAAAGCTACTGTAATCAAAACAATGTGCTACTGGTGTCAAGATAAGCAAATAGTCCAATGGAGTTGAAATGAAAGTAGAGATAGACCCACACATTTATGCCAGTAAATTTTTGATGAGGGTACCAAATGCATAATATGGAAAAAGAATAGTGTTTTCAACAAATGATATTGGGAAAACTGGTAATCTACATGCAAAAGAATCAAGTTAGACCACTGTCTCATGCTATATACAAAAATTAACTGAAATTAGATCAACAAGCTAAATATGGATTAAAAGCCTAAAGCTATTAGAAGATAGGGGCAAATGTTCTTGACCTGGAACCTCCAGTGGATTCTTAGATATAACATCAAAAGCACTTGTAAAAGAAATGATAGATAAGTTTGACTCATCAAAAATCCAAATGTTGCACATTAAAGGATATCATCAAGAAACTGAAAAGAAAACCAATGGGAGAAAATAGGTACAGACTGGTAAGAGCTTAATATCCAGAATATATTAAAAAAATCTTTGTTATGGTACAATGAAAGGACAAACTACCCAATTAAAAAATGGGCAAAGGACTTAAGAAGTCATTTTTCTGAAGATATTATATAAAAGCCCAACCAGCATAGGAAAAGGTACTAAGCATCATTAACCCTTAAGGAAATGCAAATCAAATGACATTGAGATACCACTTCACAAACACAAGAGCGCTATTATCAAAACAACAACAACAAGAAAAAGAAAATTACAAGTGCTGGAGAAGATGCAGAAAAATTGGAGCTCGGGTGCATTGTTGGTGGAAGCAGGAAGGGGAAATATTGCAGCCATGATTAAAAGCAATAAGACTGTTCCTCAAAATATCAAATACAGATTTACCATATGAATTGGCATTTTCACTACTAGTTATATACTCAAAGAAAGTGAAAACAGGGTCTACACCAATCCTCATAGCTTTCATTTTTGCAGTAGACAAAGGGCAGAAACTACCTAAGAATCTATCAACAAATAAACTGATAAACAAAACATAATACATACACACAATGGAATATTATTAGCCATAAGAAATGAAATTCTAAGAGATGTTGTAACATGGATTAATCTTACATTATGCTCAATGAAATAAGCAAGACGTATTAAAACTAATATGAAATATCTAGAATTAGCAAATCATAGAGACAGTAGATTAGAGGTTACTGGGGAAGGTGGCAAGGGAAAAAGAGGAATTTTTTCTTGGTGGGTATAGAATGTTTGCAAATAAAAATTAATAAAACATAAATAACTGGGTCACAAATAGGGCTTAGGATACTAGATGTCAATTCATGAACAAAAACATGAGTAAATAATATATAATGAAATAATAGATTATATACTATTTCAGATGAGATGATCAGAGAAGTAAAGATGATAATGGGTTAGATGTAAGAACACCTTCATGAAGATTTGTATTGATGGAAATTAATAATTAAATTTTAACAGAATAACCTCAAAACTGGAAAAAGTAGAAAAAGAAGAGGAAACTAAACCAAACATGAGCAGAAAGAAGGAAATAACAAAGATTAGAATGAATAGAAATGAAAAACAAAAAAAAAAAATAGAATCAATAAAACCAGAAGTTGTTTCTTTGAAAGATCAATAAAATTGAAAACCTTTAGCTACAGTGATAAGAGAGAGGATACAAAAAACAAAAATCAGAAACGAGAAGCAAGATATTACTTCTAACCCCACTGAAATAAAAAGGCTATAAGGAGATATTATGAACAACTGTATGCAAATAAATGGGATAACCTAGATGAAATGGACAACTTCATAGAAACACACAGATTACCAATATTGAATTAAGAAGAAATAGAAGATCATAACAAAGCAACAACTAAGTGAGGAGAGTCATCAAACATCTCCAAACAAAGAAAAACTCACATCTAGATGGCTTCACAGGGAATTCTACCTTTCATTTCAAGAAGACTTTAGTCTAGTTCTGTTCAAAAATTTCCAAAAAAATGAAGAGGAGGGAACATTCCCTAATTCATTCTACTAGGCCGTCACCTTCATACCAAAGCCAAATAACAATGCCAAAAGAAAAGAAACTACAGACCAATATCTCTTATGAATATAGATGCAAAACTCCTTAAAAAACTAACAAATCCAATCCAATTATACAAATAAAAAAAGAATTATACGACATAATCAAGTGGGTTTTATCCCTTGTATGCAAGGTTGGTTCAATGTAAGAAAGTCGGTTAATGAAATACATCACGTTTAACAATGAAAGAAGCAAAACACATGATCATGTCAATTGATGCAGAAAATGCATTTAACAACATCTAGCACCTCTTCTGGGAAAAAAAAAAAAACTTTAAACACTAGAAATAGAAGAAAAATTCCTCAAGATGTTAAGGGGCATATATAAAAAGCCCACAGCTAATACCCTTCTTAATGGTAAACGATTGAACGTTTTCCCTCTTAGATCAGGAAGAAGACAATGATGCCCACTGTTACCACTATTATTCAGTATCACTCTGGGCAAAAAAAAGAGAGAAACAAAAGACATCCAATTTGGAAAGGAAGAAGTAAAACTTTCCTTATTTGCAGATGACATGCTCCTACACATACAGAACCCTGACAAGTCCACAGTAAAGCTCCTAGAGTTAATAAATGAATTCAGCAAAGTCGTGGACTACAATATCAACACCCCAAATCAGTAATGTTTATATACAAAAGCGATGAACAATCACATGAAGACATCAAGACAAATTCCATTTAAAATAGCAACTAAAATAATCAAGTATTTAGGGTTTAGTCTAATTAAGTATGTACAGGACATATACAAAGACAGCTACAAAACATTGCTAAACAAAACCAAAGAAGGCCTAAATAAATGGAAGGACATTCCATGCTCATGGATTGCAGACTAAATATTGTTAAGATTGTTAACTAAATATTAGTTTGGGTAGTAGTAACTACCTAAAGCAATTTATAGATTAAATGCAATCCCAATGAAATTCCAAAAATCTTCTTTGCAGAAATGGAAAAAGCAATTCTCAATTTTATATGGATGAGTAAGGGGCCCTGAATAAGTAAAGCAATTTTGAAAATGATAAATGAAGTGGAGGATTCACATTTCCAAATTTTAAAACATGTTACAGAGCAACAGTAATCAAAACAGCATGATACTGATACAAGGACAGATGTATAGATAAATGAAATAAAATTCTGAGCTCAGAAATAAGCCCTCACATTTATGGCCAATTGATTTTTGACAAGGTGACAAAGACCACTCAATTAGGAAAGAATAGTCTCTTTAACAAATGGTTCTGGGAAAGCTGGATCTCTATTTTCAAAAAACGGAAGAGGACTCTTACCTCATACCTTACACAAAATTCAACTCAAAATGAACCAAAGACATAAGAGCGAGAACAAGCAAATGTAGGGAAGCATCTGCAGGAGCTTGTGTTAGACAAATGGTTTCTTAGACTTTACACCCAAAACACAAAAGCAACGGAAGAAAACACAGATAAATTGGACCACATCAAAATTGAAATCTTTTGTGCCTCAAAGGACTTAATCATAATAGTAAAACAACTTATACAATGAGAGAAAAGATTTTGAAACCACATATCCAATCAAGTTTCAATATTCAGAATATATAAAGAAATCTTTCAACATAACAAAAAGAGAAAGTATAAAAAATGGGCAAAGTATTTGAATAGACACCTCCCCAAAGAAGATATACAAATGGTCAGAAAACAAAGAAAAGATGTTCAACCTCTTTAGCCACTAGGGAAATGAAATCAAAACCACAATGAGATACCATTTTACACCCATTAGAATGACTGTTAAAAACACACACAAAAGATAATAAATGCTGGAGAGGATGCAGAAAAATAGGAACATTTATTTATTATAGTGGCAATTGAAACTGGTGCTGCTGCTGTAGAAGAAAGTTTGGCAGGCCACTAGAAAGCTAAGTATAGAACTTCCACATGATCCTGCAATCACATTATTAGGTATATGCCAAAAAGAATTGAAAGCAAGGATTCAAATATATTTGCACACCAATGTTCATAGCAGCATTATTCACAACTGCCAAAAGATGGAAACAACGTGAGTGTCCATCAACTGATAATAGAGAAACAAATGTGATATTTACATACAATGGGGTTTTATTCAGCTGTAAAGAGGAATGAAGTTCTTATACATCTATCAACTTGGATGAACCTTGAAGGCATCCTGTTGAGTGAAATAAGCCAGAAACAAAAGGAAAAATAATATATGATCTCACTGATTTGAAATCATTAGGGTAAGCAAACTCATAGAATCAGAATCTAGAATATAGGTTATCAGGGAACAAGGTGGGGCTAAGGGGTGGGAAGTTCTGTCATTCCACAGGGGTCCCATGTAGACTGATGGAAATGTTCTGGTGATGGAAGGTGGTAATTGTAGTAAAACATTGTGAATGTAATTAACAGCACTAAAATATATATATATCTGAATGTGATTAAAAGGGGAACTTTTAGATTGTATATATGTAACAGAATAAAAAGTTTTAAAAAGTCCCTGGAAATATATTGCACAAATAATGAACCCCAAGTTAATCCATGGACTGTACTTAATAGTACAATAAGAAAAATATTATTTTATCAATTGTAACAAATGTTCCACACCAGTGCAAGGTGGTGATATATGAGAATCTTGTATTTTATGCTTGATTGTTCTGTAAACCCACAACTTCTATAAAAAAGGGAAAAAAGAAATAATACCGTTACTAGTAGTTATGCTATCAATATTCTTCTCCAAAATTTTGTGCCATTAAGGGCAGGATGAACAAAGTTAAGTGATAAAGAATAAAATTGCGCAGCAAATGTAGGGCTAATTGACATACACTTAATTCATTAAGGGAGAAAGTTTGAATAGGATCAAAGGAATACATTTAATATTTGCTGTTTAAAAGTTATGTTGACATAACTTATGTACGTAGTGGAGAAGCTTTGACTACCTATGAGTATAACAGTTACTTCTGGAGGAACTCTTTTGTTGCTCAGATATGGCCTCACTCTCTCTAAGCCCAACTCTGTAAGTGAAATCATTGCCCTCCCCCACTATGTGATACATGACATACAGAGGTAAACGTTTCCCTGGCGATGTGGGAGAGGATTCCCAGGGATAAAACTGGCCCTGGTACCATGGGATCAATAATTCCATTCTGACCAAAAGGGGGAAAAGAAGTATAACTCATAAAGCATCAGTGGCAGAGAGAGTTCCAATAGAGTCGAAGACTACTCTGGAGGTTGCTCTTACACAAGCTTCAGTTAGACATTGCTACCTATCATAACCTGCCAATCCCCAACCAGGACCATTCCATCCAATTCTAAAGAACGTCTAGGGCAGTATATAAGATTCCACAAAGGTTCCATGCACTAGAGTAGCTTTCCAGAAACCTGCAACCTCCAGATGGGTCCTGAAATCTAGAGAACCCAGCCTTTTCAGAACATCATCTAGTTCTATCTCCCTATCCCATATTAGTGACAGAAGCTTCTAATATGAAAAATTTAGAATGCCATAGCCAAAACAATCCTAAAGAGAGGGACAGAAAGATCAAAGGTGATGGTGGAGTTATACAGAGAAGACAGGATTTAACAAATGAATGAGAATACAAATAATTAAATAGGTATCTCTTTTAGTCTCCAGTATCTTGGAGCAGCTAGAGGTGAAAACCTAAAATTGTGGAATTGTAACCCATGTCAAACTCTGAAACATGATCTACAACTAATTGTGGTGCTGTGCTTTGAAATTTATTGCTTTCTTGTATATATGTTATTTTTCATAAAAGAAAAAAGGGAAAAGGTCAATTGTGATGATAAAAAAAAATTTGGGTCTTCTAACCTCCTATTTTCTGGACAGCTAGGGGGAGAAATCTGAGAGGATTGTATGGTAGCCCATGATAAACAAAAATTATGTTGACAAAAAAATTAATAGAATACTAACTTGTACAGTAGTTTTGTGAAGAGATATGAAGTATGCTTAATGGCTTTCCTATTTTCAAGCTATGCATGAAGTTATAAGGAGGATAAAACATTAGGTTGAACTATATGAAATTGCCCTGTTTGTTGGACAAGTTTAGTTGGATATCTGCAGTTTCATATGGATCAACATAAAAGAGGAGGGAAGAGAGATAAAAATGGAAACAACTTTGATAGAGCCATCAATAGAATATGATATTAACTTGTTATAAAGTCATAGAAATAAATAAATACATAAATCACTGCATTATTCCAAATTTAGAAAACCAGTAGAAAGATTGTGCCATAGATAGATGACAAAGTAGAGTTATACATGACTCATTGTGACAGATATTTTTAAGAACTTGATATGAATGAAGCTGAGTGTTAGCTCTCCTGGGCAGCAAGAGTATGATCAAGATTTTTTAAACATTTCACATCTACAATATACTTATAATAATAAGAGGTTATCACTTATTCAATACTTATTCTGTATCTACAGTATCTCTTTAAATTAATTATACTGTTCTGAGGGTTGATGGAAGGGTATAGAGAAATAACTGATTAAATTTTGGAACGGTCAACATGCCCCCTGGCCATAGTGTTTATTATTTGATTTGCACTTGGTGAGGGGTGGGTGGACAGGACAAGGAGCTTATGAGCAGAAGTTTTTACTTCCAGATACCTAGAATCTGGGATGAAAAAGAAAGAAATAAGAGCATAGTGTGAAATTTGGTCTTACTTTTGATCTAAGCACTCAAGTTTAACCTCATTAAAAGAAAGGCATTAAGTAGAAGCAGAAGGAACACTTTATGCAATAGTCTTCAAGAAACATAGGGCAGGCGGGCCGCGGTGGCTCAGCGGGCAAAGTGCTTGCCTGCTATGCCGGAGGACCTCGGTTCGATTCCCGGCCCCAGCCCATGTAAAAAACAAACAAACAAACAAAATACAATAAAACAAGAAAATGTTTAAAGATGTTTCCCTTTCTTCCTCCCTTCCTTCCTTCCATCCTTCCTTCCTTCTCTCTGTCTTTCCTTCCTTTAAAAAAAAAAAAAAAAAAAAAAAAAGAAACATAGGGCAAACTCAGTATGATAATGTGTGATCTAGAAGGGCTGAGCATTTCATTCACTTCAGTTGGGTACTTAGAGCAAGCACTCCAGCATTATGAGAATTCCTGAACAATTATGTCATTGCCTGATTCTGGAAGAGTCACAGCAGAGTTCTGATATAGATGGGATATTGGTACAAGATGACTGATGTGGGGGGATATAGTGCCCATTTTGTGCCTGACAAAAATATCACAAGTGCCCAATGGAAATAAACTTTTTGTGAGAAATACCCCTTTACGTCTCCAAAAGTATCTGAATGGAGACAACGGCAAGAGGACTTTAAAGAGGATACAAGTTCTGTGTTATTCAGAAGAGAGGAAGAGCAGGTGGAATTTAATTTACTCATTTATCTCATAATTAATTGTGATATTAATTCCTGACTTTGTTCTGGGAAGGGAGCACACCTGTTCCACCAGAAAGACACTACCAGTGGTTAGCGTGGTGGGAATACAAACCAGTAACTAAGTAAATGGTGAAAAATCAGTCAGAGCATTGCTAAAATAAGCCCAAAAGAGAAGCAAAAATCCCATATGAGGAGTACCACTGTACTGAGACCTAAAATATGTGTAGGAGTTAGCCAGATGACGCTGGGAAGGGATCATGGGCAATCCATACCATGGGAGCAACTTATGTAGAAGTCAGAGAATAGAAGTGTTGCTTTGGAGAAACCAAAAGCTGAATTAAATAACTAGAGTGCACGGGGTCTTAAAGAAGAGCAGAAGGCTGAAGAACAAATAAAGCAGATTAAAAATTGTGCCGGTTCTTGGCCTGATCCTGAAAGCAATGGAAAGTAAGTGAAAGGCATCCTATTTATTAGATTTACACTTTAGAAATACCACTCTGATTATCATATGGAGGATAAATTGAAGGGGAGAAATACTGGAGGAGTGGAGGATGGGGAGGGAAGAAGGTGGGGCTCTTTCATTATCTAGGACCTAGATTGTGGTGCATTCAACTAGAGTAATGGCAGGGAAGTGAAGGAGAGAGAACAGATTTGAGAAACACTTAGACAATAGAATGGAATGGATAAAGTGATCTATAGAATAAGAAATTTCGAGAGGTTGAAAGATGGTGGCAATAGTTTTGCCTTTGGCAACTAGGGAAAAGGTAGTGCCATTCCCTGGGTTTGGCCTTATGAGAGGCTTGCGCTGGAATTGCAAATTAGACCCTCCTGCCACTCTCCTTATAAATCCCAGTACAACATGCTTCCCTGTCATTTGTCTTAACATTTCTTGTGGGTCCTTGTCAGTTCGTTTGTATGTCTCCTCATTTCTCTAACATCTACATTTTGGAGTGTACTAGATCTCATTTCTTGGGCCTCTATTCTTTTCTTCCTACACCACTCTCTGGATGACCCATCTACTCTCAGGGCTTCAAATTTCCACTCAAACTTCAGTCTTGAACTCAGAATATATATCCATTTGGTAACTTGTATCTCTACTTAGGTGTCTAATGGGTATCTCTCAGACTCAATATGTCGAAAACTGAGTTCCTTATTCCACACCTGCCTACTCCTTTTAATCCTATCAAGCAACTTCTCCCATGTTTTGGTTCTTTCTGGTCTCCTTTGTTTTGCCTTGTCCCCAGACAGCCAAGTTGAGCTCAGTATTTCAGAAATAAAGAGACCAGATGAGAGGCTTTGTAATAATCCAACAGAATGATGAACCAGGGTGGTAGAAAAGGGGGTAGTGAGATGTATTTAGATTCTGGATATAGTTTGAACTTATCAAGCACATATTTCTGTTTCATAGTCTTTGTATGGTACCTTTGACTTCAATGCTTTTCCACATGATACTCCCAAAGCCAACTCTCTCATCATGGTAAGGTTCCCCCATACCTCCCTAAAATTTCACCTTACCAGGACATTTTATATTCCCCCTTCCCTGCTTTATTTCTTCTTTTTATCACAGTCACTCTTTAACATTGTACATATATATTATTGTACCTACCAATAACACATTGTCTTCCCACTATAAAGCAATCTCCATGGGGCAGGGATTTTTTCTCTCTCTTTCTTTATTCCTTACTCCAGCCCCCATACATTGTGTGTGTAGTAGCACCTGGTACATAGTAAATATTCAATGCATATGTGTGGAATGAATGAATGGATTGATTAATTTCAAAGCAGTTGAGTGAAGAAATAGCATCTAGAAATAGTGCGTATGCTATCACTGCCAAGCATTATTTTCCCAAATCTTGTTACACTGTTTTGAAAGGTATACCAAGATGTTTTCATAACAAGAAATTCCAGACTGGTTCAATCACAGCTAGCCACTAATGGTAACATTTATCATGTTAAAAGGCAATTGGAATAAAAATAAATCCAAAATTAAGATAGAGCTTTGTAAGTAATAGAATTAAATAATTCCCCCCACATAAAAGAGATTGGTGTGTATAACCTCAGAAATAAGTTTTGAAATTCTTGATCACAAAGCAAAATAGCTAATAAAAGAAATTAAATATTTGAAAACATCCATGAAATTCTGCTATTATTTTGCATCTATCAAACACCAGTCCTCTCAAATAATTCAAGAGAAGGTTGTGACAATGTACTACCCCTAACCTATGAAGTAGAGATATTTTATATTCTGAGGACTTTGTTTAATGAAACAGTTGTTTTACTATTTACGAATGTTAAAAACTCAGACTTGATCAGAGAAAATAAAACCATAGAAATGAAACTTCATTGAAAAACATCAAAGAATTGTGCTATTGGTGTTCAGTTCCTTTAACCAAGATTTCTTTTGTTTTAAAAAAAATCCTTATATGTGGTAAAAGCAGAATGTATACTAAAAAACTGTTTTAAAAATCATAAAATATATTATTACTAAAAAACATTAATTGCAAATAAACCTATTTGGCCTCAAAATGAAAATATATCTGACTGCTACTCCGGCAGTTTCCATTTCCTATAGAGTGCACTGATAATGAGTCTCAGTTGTTTTCTGTTATACACTATCATTTTCCAGGGGTCCATAAATTATACAATACTCTGCTTAATCTTCCGCACCTTCCCTTGCTTCTCTCTTCTCTGTTTACACGTTCTGAGTATATGTCAGCCAATATCAGCATTTTGATTATAAAGAGAATGAAAGTTCTTCCAAAGCCTGTTAGCACACAGAGCAACTTATTTTGTAATTTTTTTCTCTTTTTTTCCTCTTTCTTTTCCATAAATCCGTAAGCAGTATAACATTTCTTTTTGCCATCACATGAACTTGGCATTTTAAACTAGCCTGGGATTAGCTTTTCTATGTGTTCATGAAGCATTGAAGCTTTGCTGAACAAAACAGCTTCTTCTGACCTCTGCTAGAAAAAATGGAATATCTTTAAGCATGCTCTTTTTGTTAATGGGTTTTACCATTTGTAATTCTCTCCCCAAATCTCTTCCCTGTGGTTCACATTCGTGCCCTTCTTGTGTGACAGTGTTCAGAAAAAAATCATTATTTGCTCCCTGCAGTATTTTCATTTCAATAAAATTTAGGATCACAATCAAATTATGCGATAAATAAAATAAGTTAATAGTCATTTTAGCTAGATGATTAGTTTGCCGAATGCAAAATTATCAGGGCCTTAAGAGTTAAAACAGGATCCATATGTGTGTGTTCACGTTCCTTTTCAAGTGCAAGTGTGCCTTAGGATTACCATCTCTGATACCTGAAGTAGTTTACATGCAGCTAATGAAATACTCTTTATTTTGAATTAAATGAAAAATAGAATAGATCCTTAGGCTGGAGAATGTATAAACAAGAACTGGTATAGCTGTCCAATGAAGTACTATTTAACAATAAAAAAGGAGCGTAATACTTATACATGGTACAATGTAAATGAACCTCTAAGACATTGTGCTAAATGAAAGAAGTCAAACACAAAAGACCACACATTATATGAGTCTATGTGTAATGCCTAGAAAGAGCAAATCTATGGAAAAAGAAAGTAGGTTAGTGGTTGCCTGGAGTTGAGGGTAGGAATGGGGACTGCTGGTAAACAGGCTCACGGGATCTTACTAAATTGATGCAAGTGTTCTAAAATTGGATCATGGTAATAGTTGAAAAACCCAGTGAGTTTACTAAAAGTCAGTGAATTGTATGGGTCATTTTTTATGGTATGCAAACTATAGTTCAATAAAATTGTTTAACATATAGATGTTTAGGTCTATGTACTCATAAATACCCATACACTGTCTCTGAAAAGTCCTCACTGCTTTCCATGCCGATAACTTCACAAAGTGTCAACCAAAACCATTACCAATAAAAAAATGATAGGGCTTTAAAATATATACAATTAATAGAAAATAATAGATGATTTGTTCATGCTATTGAAATGAGAAACAAAAGGAATAACACACGTCCTTATGACCACTTTGCTTCAGAAAATCGCTGCTCTGTTGCTGAAAAACATAAATATCCTCATTTACTCTTAGCCTACAAGTTCTAGAAATGCTTCTTAATATTTTTCCATATTTTTCATATTTCACCAAAACCTGAGTTGAATAAATACGTATTACATCTTTACAGACCACACGAATAGTTGCATCACTTTTAGAACACTAAATGAATAAATAAATCACCATACATTCAAATATAACAGCAGTAAAATGTCCCCTCAAGTTTCAACTATCTTAATGAAGTTTGATAATTTCATAAAAAATGAACTAGTTGGGAGAATTGTATTCAAGATTTGAGCAAAGTCACAAATATTTGAAAAGCTTTTCTTTCCATTCTGCAAATATGTTTCAGCACTCAGTATGGAGCTGTTTTTAATAGAACTCTTTTAATCATATCTGTACCCATTTTGTGTCCCATTCTGTGCCCATTGTAGGTATGAGTTTTATTGAGGGGTTATCATCATGTTTGTTTATTTTCATTGTACTAATAAAGAGATTTAAATATTAACATAAATAATGGGCAACTGATTTGCTTTGGGAACTTTATTTTGATCTTTTATTATGGATAATAGCTTATTTTTAAATTTATGACTGATAGCAATGAATCAAGGATGTTAATTGTTATGCGGAAAGATTGAACTTGGGGCTTTGTCTTTTTAAGTACTAGTCAACAATCAGAGGAGGTCCTCACATCCAAAGTACACCTTCTTGGTGTCAATAATGGACTTGCTCAATGAAGGAAGTGTTTGAAAAATCTGTTACTTTGTTATATCATCCACTGGCCAAGAATCCCAGGTTCTAATCAGCTCGATGCTTTACAGTGTTGAGATTGTAATGTATGAACTAGCTTTGTCATAAATCTCAAAGACTAGAGGAATCGGGTAATCAATAGGATCTTGAGTTTGTGGAACACCTAAACCACGTGAAAGGTGCAACTGCCACTTAGTTCTCACTAACCTTTGCTACAAAGAATTATCAGATGCAGCATACAAAGGTCTTCTGAATTTTCTAAGTTCTTCTGAATTTTCAAGATGAAAAGCTGGATAGTTCCTGATTTTTAAATGTCAACAACTAATTTTAAACATTGTACACAGCAAACAAAACTTATGAGAGAACTGGGCCTCCTCGTGGTCAGCTTAATACTTCTGACTTACAGTAAATAGCATGTAGCTTTGTGCTACCCAAGGTCTTTTGTGATTTGGGCAGTTGTGTAGATGTCCAGCCCTGTTGCCTACCACTGTCACAGTTTGGCCTTTGCCTTTTAATATACTGGTCCTTTTGCCTAAAGTGCCTTTCTCTCTCATAACTACCTAGAAAATTTCTAATTTTCAATTTCTTTATGAAATATTCCATTTGAACTTCTGGTCCTCCTCCAGTGTAACAATTGTACCTCTATTAAAGCAATTATTATATGTAATTATTTAAATGGCTCTCTAGTGAAAACAGTTTCCTAACGTTCCTTGAAGGTAGGATGTCAGTTGTTCTCATTTATATTTACAGCATAGTAACTGGCAGATTGCTGACACTTAAATATTTTAATGAATGAGGGAAAGAATGAATGAATGACATATAACAAAAGGTAAATTCATACCTTAGCTCTGCTACTGATGGTTTATATGATCTTGAGCACTTCACTTCAACTGCCAGAGTGTCTGTTTTCTTACCACGATGATGAAGATACTGGCCTTGATTTTCCCTGTGGTCTTTAATATTTTATTTTGATGCAAGTGATGATAATATTGCTAGTAAATGAATAATGTTTATTGAACCCTTATTATGTGCTAGGAACTATGATAAGTGCCTTCAAAATAGCATATCATTCAATGCTTACATGCCATTAAAAGATAAGTATTATTTTTGTCCTCCTTGTACAAATAAGAAGAGGATATCTGGATAAACACATTTTGTTCTAAATCACTAGGCTAGAAATTACAAAGGTTATTGTTGAATTCTCTTTCACTTCATTCTTCTCAGAGACAGCCTCTCTGTTTCCACAGAAGATTGTACTTATTGTACTTTTACCCAAAGGAGAATATGCATACTACTTGAAGTTTCCTTTTTTTCATAGACTTTAATTAGATTAACAGACAAGGTTAGAAATTGCCAGTCTGACCCTATGAACTCGGTTATTCCCACCATGTAACACTGTATCTCTCCTACTCCAAATCACACAGAACCCCATGAATCAGTAGGTTTGGTGTCACCTGACAGCATGTTAGGACTGCAGAATTATTATCCTCATCTCAAACCAGAATCAGAATCTGCATTTTAGCAAATCCCCAGGTGGTTCCAATGCACATTAAAATTTGAGAAGCTCTGGCATAGAGGAAACTTCGTCATGGCTCACTTATCACTGCAATCCCATTAATAGGGAGATCAAAAGAGATCTTCAGAGAGGATGTCTTCCCAAAAGTGGAGTATAAGAAGAGGTAAGATGTGCCAGTGAGATGATCTTAAAGTCATGAAACAATTTAAATCATGATAGTAGTGAGTTCCATATTTGAGAGAATACTGTAATATGCATTTGCAATGCTTTCTACTTTAGATAGTAATGTCGATTGATCAGACAGTGCAATTGCTGTGTTAGTGTGGATTACTGGTTACTGGTCTTCTTTCAGAGAAAGAAGATTTTACTTATTTTGCTTTCATCCTATGGAGAAGTCTGAATCACATCAACTGAAATTGTATTCTTTTTAGAAACTTTAATTACATTATAGCAGAGTCATACTTTATTTGAAACTAAGTCTGCTGGAAGCCCCCCACCCCCCACACACACGTGTTGCTGCATGGAACAGCAGATTCAGTGTGCCAAAGCCTTCTGAATTTCCAAAGGAAGTGAAAAAGCTGAATATTCATTTTAAGTTTGTACATCCCACACTTACAGATCCTGCATCAGTTTTAAACCATAATAACAAAATGTCTTTAGTTGAAATCATTACTAATAATTGCTATTGTTAAGCACAACCAGATACTTTCTTGAGTGATAACAAGACAAGAAAAGGTTATAGCAAATGAACTCTGAAAAAATTCTGTCTTTTTAGTGAGCAGAATTTTTTCTTGGTTTCTTATTTCAAGAAAATGGTGTGTAGCTAGATGAGAAGGTTACAAAAATGGGATGCACATCACCTCAGTGTTATGTGTTTTCAAGAGGAGTCATTCTTCTTTTACTTTATCTCTTCCTGGATAATTGGGTATGTGGGAAAGAAACCTGCCTTGTGCTATTATACAGGTGTTAAAAATGGTCTCAGCATAATTTAAGAACATTGTTGGGAACTGAATCATGTTCCACACAAAGTCATGTTCAGGTCTATGGATGTGAACCCATTTGTCTACAGGAACTTTGAGGATGTTCTTAGTTAAGGTGTGCCCAAACTGAATGTGAATGAGCTTATTTAATCCAATATGGTTGAAATCCTTACAAGCAAAAGAAATTGGATACTGAAGGAGAAGCCACAGGGAGCAGCTAGAAGCTGAAAAATCAAGAGAACCCAGTAGAAGAAGGAGAAGATGCCATCATATGCATTTCCATGTGACAGAAAAGCCCAGAAACCCCAAAGATTTCCAGCCAGCAGGAAGATACTAACTCTTGGAGGAAGCAAGCCTTCTAGCCTCTGAAATGTGAGCCAATAAATTCCTGTTCTGTTGCTAAGTCAACTCATTGATGACGTTTGTTTAAATATCGGGGTAAAAAGAAAAGCCTCTTTTTCTTGGGCATCATATTTCATGCTTCCCATTGAATTCCTCTTGGAAATGATAAAAGGGAAAAAATTTATGCAAGGGAAGTCAGTCTTGGGCAGAGTACGGTGGACCTGTTTATGGATATGCATCAGTATACATGTTTTTTTCTTTCTGTTTTATCAATTTAGAAATATGAAATGATAAAAAACCATGTTATGTTGAAACTGGTAACTGGAATCTCAGGGTCAGCTGAACAAAATCTGGAGTAAGGGTAGCAGTAATTGTTATGGATTCTAATCGGTAAAATGAACAATAGGAAATTGTCTGGACCATTAGAAAAGTACTATTAATTCCTTGAGTATAACCATTAAGTGTGTAATCAGTAGTTGGGTAAAGGTGATAAAATGGCATGTAACAAATGAGCAAGCAGTCTTGGGCAGGAAAGCAAACTGAAAGACCAGGAAAGAAGGTTCAAAACTGAGCACTTCTGTCACCAACATTTTTACTATCTATTCAATTTGCCTGACAATTTTTGAGAGTTCTTTTTTATGGCCGATGCTGAGAGAATAAGATTTCCATTGTGACTCCTTTTTCTTAAATGCCCCCTTGCTCTTAAACTCTGCTGGTCCTCTTTATTAGTGAACTTCTCTGTGAGACTCTGATAAATTGTTTGCTTCTGACTAGGTTCCTATTTTACTTCCTTAGCAATGTAGGTGCATTAAGTCATGAATTTTCACAAATGATATTTTACTTAAAAAAAAGTCTTGGTACATTCAAGAGCCTTTTTTTACTCAGCAAGTTTAGCTGAATTTTTTGAAAAATTCTTCATCAATTCAACTTGATATTTGCATATTAACTATGAGCCCTGTCTCATGGTGATTATACCAGGCTGATTCTTCTTGAAATAGATACATCATCTTTGTGCAAAGAAAGAGTCCTTTCCCCTCTTGATTATCAGTTCTTATGTTTTTATAAGGTTAATGCTTTTACTAACATCATACCTTGCCTCAAAGCTATATAAGTATATGAAATCTAATTGCATAACATGCAATAAAAAATTTACCCTCTTCACTATTCATCCCATTATAAATATACATATATACATACATAAGTACATATATCCACACATACATATATCTGATCACTGCTGATTGTGTGTGGCACAATACACTTTGTCTATATATTTCACCTTGCCCTTCAAAATTGTGCCCAAGGTAGAAACCAACAATTTAAACTGAGAAGCTTTCATTCCCAACCCCTTTTGACTTAAACTACTGTGCTTTGTTTCCTAACATTTTCTACTTTCTTGACATTTCTGTATTTGACATTCTGTGCATTGAATTCCATTTTTTTCAACACACAGTGTAGAATGAAAAGGGATTCTAAATTTTAAGAAAATTTACAAGGAATCTGGTGACCCTTTTGAGAGTACCTGTATATAATCGATGAAGTCAATTCTGTTCTGCAGTTGTGCCAATAAAAAAGATGACTCGTGAGTTTATAGCTATAAATATGTTTGATTTGTTTGTGTTAAAAAGTCTTCTTTAAAATAAGAAAGATGGTAAAATCAGGAGGGAAGGCAATTGTAACTCTATTGATCATAAGTCAGAAGTTTCCTGTGGCAATCATATTAATATTCCTTCTCAAATAAGATATGCATATGCTGTATATACATACATGGAGGTGGTCAGGGCAGCCATCTTCTCTTCCTCTCTTTCTGCATTACTTCTCGCGAGAACCAGAGTGGTTCATCCATCCACTCATTAATTTTGCGCATGTGTTCCTGCCATGTGTAAGGCATGATGTTAGCTTTGTGAGAAGATATCTTAAGACAATATTTCAGCATTATAATGAAATTTGTTTCAATTCAGTACATCAAAAAGTTAGTACACTTATTGGATATCAGGATATGTGCTATACCTGGCAGTAGGATAGATAAATAAAGGTTGGAATCTTTTTCAGAGAGATCACAGTCTCTTAGAGAAAAAAATACAGGAGTCTAATGATCTGTTGGTGATGCATATGTACAGAAAAGGAGCCATTAATTATCCTAGAAGTGGAAGATAGGTGAAGAAGAAAATGAGTAGGGACTTCTCAGAGATGATGACAGTTTAGTTGGGTCTTGAAAAAGGTAGATGATCGAGGTAATTTTGGATGGTGACGTCCAGCCAGTTTGCAGGAAAATATAGAGCTGTGAAAATGCAAGCCATACTCAGATGATCTCCAAAAGGCTGTGTAATGGGGACACTAGTAGGAAGTGAGTTTGGAAAAGTAGATTGGGAAAATTCATGGACTACACTACATGAGCAGGGCCCCTAAGTTAAACCATGGATTTTAACTGAAAGCACATTTTTATAATTGTTTAATTTATACTATCATCAATTGTAACAAATGTTCCACACCAATGCAAGGTCTTGGTGGTTAGGGGATATATGAGATTCTGTATTTTGTGCATGATTTTTCTATAAAACCACAACTGAGAAAAAAAGTAGATAGGGATGTGAGTAACAATTCAGGTACCCTGCTGTAGAGTTTTGCATGCATTCTGTAGAAGCTGGAGATTGTTTCAGTCGAATTGACATGTGATCTAACAATGATATACAAGAACAAATAACAGTGAGAATTTCTGCTTAGATGGCTCTAGGAAGAAAGCAGACGAAATTCTAAGTGCCTTTAGTGTAGAAGAGACTGAAGATATATTGTTGGCACTTATAGTAACTTTAGTAAATATGAGTCCTGAAAGCATTACATTTATAATCACAGAATATTCATATCTATGTGATATATGATTGAAAATTTAAGGTTATCTTGGCAGTCATTCATTTTATCTTTAGAGGACAAAACAAAATCCTATATTGATAAGGCAAATTTATTTGTTCCCTAAGATATTGAGAAGTTAACTATAAGTGTTAATAGATAACCGATGCTATCGTTTTTTCTAATATTTTCATAAGTATGCGCTCTGTACAACCAAATAATACTGCATTTATGTATTTGGAATATGTGATCTATTTTTTGAAAGTCTTTGTGATATAGATATATAGCTTATGCTTCACAGAGGTTATCCCAAATGTTCTTACCTTTTGTTTCACCAGAATGTTCTTAGTTTTATTTACCATTGAGTTAGGTAGATATGTAGTGGCGATAGGTAATAATAGTGCAATAATGAAAAAGACAGTAATAATTCCTATGAATTAGGTAGATATGTAGTGACGATAGATAATAATAGTGCAATAATGATAAAACAGTAATAATTCCTATTAATTCTATAGCTGATATTATTGCTTCTTTATTTTTTGATGGACCCTGTGCTATGTGCTGTTCTTTATAATTAGCTACTCATTTAATCTTCACTTTAACTCAGAGAAAGTTTTTCATTTTATGACTAGTGACTCATAGATATTTAGTACCTTTCTAAAATCTTGTAGCAAGTAAGTGGTGGGTCAATGATGAGTAACCAACACTTTCTGAATTCCACCAGGGATTTAATTTTCTTGTTAAGAGTACTGTCTCAATCCTATTCTACATGGTTTTCTTTCTCCTTTAAAGCATTTCTCAACTAACATGAAATACCTTTAAGAGTATTTCAGTTACTTCAGCATTTCTGACATATTTTTCAAGAGTGTCTATTCATTGTCTGGTATGGTTTGTTTTACCATTTGAGCAATTCTTCAACTCAAATAAGTTATTTAAAAAGCCTATATATTATTTCAGTATTAGCTGAGAACATTGAATAAGGAAGTTTTTCTTTATAGTTTTATATTTCAAAATGTCTTAAAAGATTAAAAATATTTCATCTTAATGCTACTACTTAATTCTTAGATACACAAATATATAATTCCAACTCAGTATATTGTTGACATTTCTTTATGTATCAACATTTAACAGTTCATTTGGTGACTTTGATAAACCATTAAGCTTTCTAGATATGAGAAGAAATTTTATGAATATCTATGTCTTATATTCTAATCATTAATACAATTCTGTGAGGAACCTGAAGTTAGAGAAGTTAGGAAATATTTTAGAGACATTTGAATAGTTCCTGCCCTCTTTTATTTGCTTCTTGAATCTACTTTAGATGACTGTTCTATCAGATAAAATCAGCTTCCATGGATTTTTTTTTTCACATGGGCAGTCACCGGGAATCCCATGAATTTTTAAAAGGCCCAAAATAATTTAAGGACAAATTTGGTATTGATGTTTAAGTAAATTTCATTGACTATCATTGATACATCTATTATATTTTGTTTAGTCAAAGTCATTTTAATAACTCAAAATAATAATCACATAATTTATCAATTAAGAAAAAGATCTTTTCTAGATTATTTATACCTTTTTGATTTTGTTAGGTATTTTGGAGTTTCAATTTCATCAATTTGAATTTCAGGTCAACTTCACCCATTGTTAATAATTCATTCAGTAAGAATCTGCTGAACTGTTACTAGGTACTAAGCCCTGTGATAGACACTAGGAAAAAGTTTAAATGGTACAATAAATAAATAACTCCACCACTTGGTGATCTAATAAAGAAATCAAACATTTATTATAAAGAATAAAGGGTGAGGGTGTCTTCTAATTCAAATGGGGTGAAGAGAGCAAGGCTTTCTGAGGAAGTGAACTTGAAGGTGAGAAGTGAAGAAAGGGAAGAAGCCTAAAATGCAAGGACCAAAGGAAGAAGAGATTGAGGTGATGTGTTAATTATCTATTGCTGCATGACAAATCACCTCAAAATTTAATGGCTTAAAAGGGGGAAGAGAGAAATGAGACAAAATAAAGTTTCATTGGCTGAGAGATTTTAAACAGTCAAGAGCTTATACTGGAGGTTAGTCTTATGCATTATATAGATATCCCTTTTGTATTGGAGTGGCTGGAGGGAAGTACCTGAAACTGTAGAGCTGTGTTCCAGCAGCCTTGATTCTTGAAGATGATTATATAACTATATAGCTTTTACAGTGTGACTTTGTGTTGAAAACCTTGTGTCTGATGTTCCTTCTATCCTGGGTATAGACAGATGAGTAAAAAAAAGTAAGGATAAAGGATAAATAGATAATGGGGGGATAAAGGGTAAAAAAAAAAATTAGTAGATTGAAATATTAGTGGTCAATGAGAGGGAGGAATAAGGGGTATGGTATGAATGAGTTTTTTCCTTTCTTTTTCTGAAGTGATTCAAATGTTCTAAAAATGATCATCATGATGGATGCACATGACAATTTTGTGAGCCATTGATTGTATGCAGTGGATGGACTGTATGTGTGTGAAGATTTCTCAATAAAAATATTTTTTAAAGCAAGCAGAGAGATACAAGTGCTGGAGAAAATGTGGTGAAAGAGATGTACCTATTCACTGTTGGTAGAGTAGCTGAGAGTGCAGCTCCTCCACAGGGCCGTGCAGTGGTTCCACAGGAGTCTAGGGGTGGAGTTGATCCTACAACACCATTGTTAGGGATATACTTGGAAGAACTGAGAGTGGGGGGATGAATGGACATTTGCACACTGGTGTTAGTGGCAGCAGTGTTTGTGATTTGCAATGAATGGAGATGACCTAAGGGTACATTGACCAAGTAATGGGAAAAAAACAAACGAACTTAAAATAGCATGCATTTATTAGCATCTTCTGTTTTTGTGGGTCAGGAATCCGGGCACAGCTTTACTGGATGCTTCTAACCCAAGGTCTCCTTTAGGTTGCAACCAGGCCCTTGGATGGGATTGTGATCTCTCCTGAAGACTCAACTTGAGCAGGATTTGCTCCCAAACTCACTCACCTGCTCATAGAGAGGATTCAGTTCTTGGGGAGCCTATGGACTGAGGGCCTCAGATTCTTAAAGAAACAGACTTTTAGCCAGAGGCCTCCATAGTGCCTTGCCACTTGGTCCTTTCCACAGGGCAGCTCACAACATGGGTTTGACCTCCCTTAGAGCAAGCAAGAAAGAGGACCAGTATTTTTGTAACCTAACCACAGAAGTGACATTCCATCACTTTGCCATATTCTATTCATTAGAAGCAAGTCAGTAGGTCGAGTCCACACGCATGGGGAGAGGACAACAACGGTATGATATCAAGAGGTGGGGATCATTAGGGGTCATCTAAGAGGCTGCAGATCACAAATGGAAAGAAAATCAGGTGCAAAAAGTGTTAAATCAGGAGATTAGCTGGGAGTGTTCTGGGATTTGTTTGGAGACCTGTGTGACTGAAGAGTAGGGGAAGGAGACAGACACGAAATTTAGGGCCACCTAGGGCACAGTAGGAAATTGGCAGTGTTACACAATGCCTTCCAGATGATCATTTTAGTGAAAAGCATGGGTTAAAAAAAAAGAGAAAGAGAGAGAAGAAACCCAAGTAAAAGAACGTTAAATATATCCAAACTCATAATTTCAATGAAGTAGGGTAGCAGTGTAACTCTGAATCCTCACACACATACATCCAGTTATGACGGAACTATGAATTATGCATGTAACATTTCTAAGCTTCTCACAGTTTTCACTGGAGCCTGCATTTCAACACTGATTGCAAACGGTCCATGAATCCATCCAAAGTCAGAAATGCTGAACAAAAGCTGCTGTTGCCTGGGACAACCCTAGCCTTTAAGCATGTTAGGACATAAATTGTGTTTCTAGGAATTTTCACAGGATATATATTTTTTAAACTCATCCCTGCAAACCAAATACTTCACATAATTTGAAGTTTCTTATGATTTTTCAAAAGATGTCATTTATAGCCCCACGACAGAGATGAATTTTAATGTATGATTGGAGCACGTGTTCACTGGGATATTTGATCCTGTAATTTATGGTATTGTTCTGCCGTGGAGGCAGCTTTTTAGGAAATTGTTCGACTTCCACAAAGTGGGTGATAGAACTTAAATATGTGCCATATGGATAAAAGAATAAAACTAGAGTTTTCTTAGATTTAGAGATTTACTGGAAAGAAAAAAGATTATCAAAGAAATTGAAAGGATATTCATCTGTGAGGGAAAATGGAAATAAGCAATAGCTCCCATAGCAAGTATTTTAGAAATCATGTTCCTTAGAGTGATTCTTTTGGGATAAGTATTTTTTTTTTATTGTGTGATAATATCTTATTAAGCAAATCATTTCATGCACAGAGGATTCTTTAATATCAATTTGTCTGTCTGTCTTTCTATCCATCTATACAGCCTGGAAGGATGGGGGTGGGATTTTAACTTTATCATGTGCACAAATAAAATTATACCATGGTTATAACTGGGAATATTATTTTATGTTAGAGCGTGTATCATTTTGTTCACCATTAGTATTTCCAACATTAACTACTTAATTTTTTTTATTCTTAGTAACCCATTACCAAAGAGCTAATTGAAGAACAAGAAATGTGTGTTGAGTTATTCCCCTAAAACCCCCTTTTCAGTAATTGTTTCTCCTTTCAAGAGAACATTATCTTTTTCACAGTTGGTCGAAGGGGTGTATTATGGGAAATTAAACATACTTGGCTTTTTTCCTGAATTTTTTACTTAGCAACTAAAACTGTTCACCCCAGAGGTACTATTTAACTCTTCCCCAGACACCCTCTTAATCAACAGCAGAAGGATTTCACAGTTGGAAAAAAATTTTTTTATGGTCCCTGTGCCGGTTTGAAATTGTTGTGTATCCCAGAAAAACCATGTTGTTTAATCCTCATTCAGAGTTGGTAGGTGGGATCTTTTTAAATGTTTCCATGGAGATGTGACCCACCCAGTTGTGGGTGGACATATTGATTAGGTGGTTTCCATGGAGATGTGTCTCTACCCATTCAAGTTGGGGTTGCTTACTACAGTCCTCTAAGAGGGAACCATTTTGGAGAAAGCTTTAGAGCCCTCACAGCCAGAGACCTTTGGAAATGAAGAAGAAAAACACCCCTGGGGAATCCTTGTGAACTGATAAGCCAGGAGAAAAAGCTAGCAAATGTCACCATGTGCTTTCCCAGCTGATAGAGGCGTTCCAGATGGCATCAGCAATTCTTGAGTGAAGGTAACCTCTTGTTGGTGCCTTAATTTGGACATTTTCAAGGTCTTAGAACTATAAACATGCTCCTTAATAAATTCCTTTTAAAGCCATCCATATCTGGTATATTGCATTCCAGCAACTTTAACAAACTAAAACAGTCCCCTAATACTATTTTACTTCCTTTTTATTTCTGTTTTAAATGTTTGTAACATTATAGAATAACAGCCTATACAGAAAATGCATTGTGAAAATCAAAGGTAGAATTTAGAACAGATTCACTTCTAATCACCTAAAGATTTAATGGTGTTGAAGGTATGGAGAAATGTTCCTAAAGAACAACTTGCAAATTGACACAAACATTGAAGAGTACTATCTAGCAATATGTCTCAATATTTTAAATGTGCAGACCTCCTTTTGATTTGTGAATTCAACTTCTAGAACTTAATCCCAAGGGAGTATGAGGAAAAAAGGATTCAGGCACAAAGATATTTATATGCATTTTATGTATGTGTGTGTATGTGTATGTATATATGCACACACATAAATAAATACATGACTATTCGTTGCAGTGTTCATATTGATTAAAAATCCATCTGTAAATCCATATGAAATTGCTAAATTTAATAATAAAATAATTTGTTTCAATTGTTTCAGCAATATGCTGGGCACTTTATATTATTATGTCATTTAATCTTCTCCACATCCCAATAAAACAGGTACTATAAATATCCCCATTTTTCAGTTGAAGAAGCTGAGTTGTAGAGATTTTAAATCACTATCTAAAGTCATACAGCCAGAATTGTCTAGAATTCTAGACAACCAAAATAAAGAGAATATTACAATAAAGCAAGTCACATGAGTTTTTTTGTTTCCTATGCATATATATGATGTTTACACCTTAATCTATTAAGTGTGCAATAGCATTATGTCAAAAAAAAATTAACATACCTTAATTTTAAAACTACTTTATTGTTAAAAAAATCAGGTAAGGGTCTTGCTTGATGTTGATGGCTGCTGATTGATGCGGGTAGTGGCTGCCAAAAGTTGGAGTGTCTGTGGCAATTTCTCAAAATAAGACAGAGTTGAAGTTTGCCACATCAATTGACTCTTCCTTTCATGAATGATTTATTTTGTACCATGTGATGCTGTTTCATAGCACTTTACACAGTAGAACTTCTTTCAAACTTCGAGTCAATCTTCTCAAACCCTGTCACTGCTTTACCACTAGGCTGATGTAATATTCCGAGATTCTCTGTTGTCATTTCAACAATTTTCGCAGCATCCAGAAGTGGATTCCATCTCAGAAAGTGACCACTTTCTTTGCTCAAGCATTAGAAGCAACACCTCATCCATTAAAGTTTTATCATAAGATTGCAGCAATGCTATCAACTCTTCAGGCACCACTTCTTATTTTAGTTCTCTTGTTATGCTATTTCTACCATGTCTACAGCTACTTCCTCCACTAAAATCTTGAACCCCTCAAAGTCATCCTTGAGAATTGGAATCAAGTTCTTCAAAATTGTTAATGTTGATATTTTTATATCCTCCTATGAATTACAAATGATCTTCATGACATCTAGAATGGCGAATCCTTTCCAGGAGGTTTTCAATTTACTTTGCGCAGTTTCATCAGAGGAATCATTACCTATGGCAGCCTGAGCCTTAGAAAATGTATTTCTTAAATAATAGGACTTGAAAGTTGAAATGACTCTTTGATCCATGGGCTGTGGAATGGACATTGTGTTAATAATCATGAAAACAACATTTATCTCACTATACATCACCGTCAGAGCTCTTGGGTAACCAGGTACATTGGCAGTGAGCAGTAAGGTTTTGAAAGGAATCTTTTTCTGAGCGGTATCTCTCGATAATGGGCTTAAAATAGTAAACCGTTTATAAACAGATATGCTCTCCTCCCGACTTTGTTCTTCATTTATAGAGTACAGGTAGAGTAGATTTAGCATAATCTTAAGGGCCCTAGGATTTCCTGAATTAGCGAATTGGTATTGGCTTTGACTTAAAGTCACTAACTGGGTTAGCCCTAACAAGAGAGTCAGTCTGTCCTTTGAGGCTTTGAAGCCAGGCTTTGACTTCTCTTTTTCAGCTAGGGAAGTCCCAGATGGTACCGTCTTATAAAGCTGTTGCATCTACATTGAAAATCTGTTGTTGTTTTTTTTTAGTGTAACTACCTTCATCAGTGATCTTAGCTGTATCTTCTGAATGACTTTCTGCAGCTTTGACATCAGCCCTTGCTGCTTCACCTTGCACATATCTGGTATGGAGAGGCCTTCTTTCCTTAAATCTCATGAACTAATCTGTGCTAGCTTCCAACTTTTCTTCTGCAGCTTTCACACCTCTCTCAGTCTTCGTGGAAATGAAGAGGTAGGGCCTTACTCTAGGTTAGGCTTTGGTCTGAAGGAATGTTGTAGCTGGTTTGACCTATCTAGACCACTAAAACTCCTTCCATATCAGCAACGAGGCTGCTTCACTTTCTGATCATTTGTGTGTTCCCTGGAGTAGCACTTTTCTTTTCCTTGAAGAACGTTTTCTTTTCTTTCACACTTGGCTAATGTTTGGCACAAGAGGCCTAGCTTTTAGTCTCTCTCGGCTTTCAGCATGCCTTCTTCAATAAGCTTAATCATTTCTAGCTTTTGACTTAAAGTGAGAGACATATGACTCTTCCTTTCACTTGAACACTTAGAGACCATTGTCGGGTTTTTAATGGGCCTAATTTCAATATTGTGATTCAGGGAGAGGGCAGCCTGAGAAGAGGGAGAGAGATGGGGTAGTGGCCAGTGGGTGAAGCAGAACACATTCAACATGTACCTGTTAAGTTTGCCAGTTTGTGGTATCCCCCAAACAATTACAATAGTAACATCACTGATCACAGATCTCCATAGCAAATATAATAATAATGAGAACTTTTTTAATAATGAGAATATCAAAATAGGACCCAGAAACATGAAGTAAGCACATGCTGTTGGAAAAATGGCACTGATAGACTTGGACAATGCAGGGTTGCCACAAACCTTCAATTTGTAAAAGAAAAGCAATCTCTGTGAAGTACAATATATGTAGAGTAACAAAGCAAAAGTATACCTTTATGATGAAGTCACTAAAAAAGTAGGCTTGACATTTATATAGTGACATGAAATGATAGTTAGGGATAACAGAACAACATGCTTAGTTATCATCACATGTATATAATCAATTTATTTTTATATGATAAATTTACATGGAATAAATGTATGCAATCACTCTCTTGTAAGTTGTAGTGTTTATCTATTTTCAGTATATTACATATCTTTAGTGATGGGATAAGCAATCACAGTGCCCAGCTGACTTCCATATTGTATGAAGATGATATTGAATCTGACATCCAGAAAGAATTAAAGGTGGGGCCAGACTAGGAGGCAGTATTGGCAATGCTGAATTCCTAGCTACACCTGACTTCCTAATTATTTCAATTGACATCTGCCCTTTGTGTAAGCCATTTTGACCTGGAACCATTTTATTTTAAATAGTAGTGTTTTTTTTGTTTTTTTTTTTTAATTCCAAAAGCCATCGCTGTTGAGAATTTCTAGGTTGTACCATTATGGGTTTGTTTTTACTGAATGTGGGTGCTCTTTTTTTATTTGTTTATTTTTTTCTCTTTATTTTTTATTCATGAATATGAATATTAAAACATTTCTTATTGCAATGGGCTAATAAATGCACTCAAAATATAATTCTTATTTAAGTTTTATCTGCCTAAAGTTAGCTGGCAGAAAGTAAATATTGGTCCAGAAAGGAGCACGGTGTTGTTATATTGCTTGCGGAAGGAATCTGAGCTTTATTTGTTCCATGATTCGTGTGTGGACTGGTAAGTGCCAATAAAAGTAAAAATCTATAATTTTAACAATATTTAAGTCATTATCCCTACTGACCGTGAATGTTTTTGTTGTATTTTATTTATGTGATTTGTTGTGAGAAAATAAAAGGACTTTAAAAAATGTTTTAGAACAAAATTGTCTTAGAATATTAAACACACTTTTCCAGATTGCATCTACATACATGGACACATACACACCCACATCTCTGTATGTATATTGCCCACATATACACTATACACACACACACATTCTCTCTCTCTCATCCTTTTGCCTTCTATTATGGATATGTTCAAGTCCTAAACCCCTGATTGTTTGCATTTGAACCCACTTGTAAATAGGATCTTTGAGGATGTTATTGGTTAAGGTGTGTCCAAACTGAGTGAAGGGTGGGCCTTATCCAATAGGACTGGAGTCCTTATAAATGGAGGAAAGGTGGACACAGCGAGGAGGATGAGGAAAAGACAGGGAAATAGAGAGCTGTGTGACAGAGGCAGAGATTGAGTTATGGATTGTCTGCAAGCCACCACCTGAAAAGACTTTACAGAAAGCATGGTCATGCCACCCTCTCGACTCCAAAAAAGTGAGAGAATAAATTCCTGTTGTTTGAGCCCGTTAGTCTGGTACTTGGTTCCACCAACCCTGGCAAAGAAGACACTTCCTATCCCCCAAGTCATTTTCCTTCTACACAAGACATTGATTGGATGCTATGCAGGACAGGGTTACCATTAGCTTGCACCTCCAGGACACCATTAGATTTTTTTGAGGGGATGAGAGTTGGGGGATGGAAGGGAAAGGTTACCACAGAACTTCAATTCCTAGTAAGTAACTCAAGTAGTCCTTTCTAATCAGGTTACCAAAAATCTTTCGGTAATTCAGGATTCCATTATTTCTACTTCATAAGAAAACTATTTGCGGGGGGGGGGGGTATATAAGTGGTGAAATATTGACTTGTTTACTAAAATGAAAATGAAAGAGGCAGCAATAGTTTGAAAAACAAAACTGTCCCACACATTCCGGAATCAATATCCAAAACGGCCTCAAGTGGACACACAGAAGATAGCTGTGTTCCAATCTTCTGGGGCATTTTCCTCTCCCACTCTGGGTATGAATTGCCTTGTTATCAAGGAAAATAAAAAATAAAAAATTTCTGGGATAGAAAGAAAGATGCGTCAGACCTTCTTAGTAAATTATTAACAAGAAAGATAAATCAACATGTTTTTCAGCCTCACCGTAGCATTTATAAATTGATCTCAGTCCTAAAGAACAATAAAACAAGAACCTAGGTTTTTAGCTGTGAAAATTATTTTTAAATCTACTTCTCAAGATTTCAAGACATTTGTTTTTGCCTTTCAGGTGGTGCAAAATAATCACTGCCTAGATCACATTTGCTTTGGTTATTTCTTTAGAACTGTTTATGGTATTATGCACTTACCCTCTAAACACCTGTGTTTTTAATTATCTTAAAAAAAATTCTTATTAAATGTTCCTTCTTTAAATTTTGTTTAAAAAAAGAGCAAATCATTTTGATATTTAGTAATTTGACATTACAAGACAAGGTTGGATTTCATACTGTTCCTGGATTAATACATCCTCTGCTTTTCTGAGTATGTATGTAAAACCTATTTATACTACCCATTGTGCTGCACACTGAGTGAGCAACTCAGAAGGCCAATTTAGAGGGAGATTTTCATATCAAGTTTAGTTTATGGTCAGTTGGAGAAACCTAATATTTAAAACAATAAATATACTCAGAGTTGATAAGGGCTGTAATACTGTGGTGCTAATGCTTTGAGAGAACAGATAGATTGGGGAAGGCTTGCAAAAGAGGCAACATCTTATGTGGCTCTTGATAGATGAACAGGAACTTTTCAAGCAAAGAACTTGTGCCACTCTCATTGCCACCACAGGGCCTTTGCACAAGCTTTCCCCCCTCTGCCTGGCAGGTACTTTACCTCCATTCCACTCTATTAGTTTCTTTACCTTATTAAATTTGACTCTTCCTTCATATATCAGCATAAGCATTACTTTATCTGGGAGGCTTTCTCTAGCTTTACAAATTGGATTAGTTTTCCATCTAATTTATTTTATTGAGATACGTTCCTTTTCTTTATTATACTTCCTCAATATGTAATTATATGGACATTTGTGTGATTATTTCACTAATATCTTCTTCACACTAAATGTAAATTTCATGAGAGCCTAAATTCACTTTTCTGTCTCCAGCATCTGAGACCCTGGCACACAGGAAGCATTCAATAAATACTAGTCAAATAAAGGACACAATGAAATTTGCTAAGATTCAGGTTCCTCATTCATAACATGGTTTAATGCCTACCCTATCTCTGATGAGTTATGAGATGTGAGATGTTTAAAAATATTATTGCATTTTATAAACATAATGCACGTCATCACTGTGATCTGTATTCGTTTCCTAGGGTTGCTGTAACAAATTACCACAAAGCTGGTGGCTTAAAAAAAAGAAATGTATTCTCTCATAATTCTGGGGGCTGGAAGTCTGAAACCCAGATGTCACCAGGCCGTGCTCCATCTGGGGACTTTAGGGAAGGATCTATATTTGCCTTCTTCTCTTCCAGCTTCAGTCTAATCTCTGCCACCAGGTCACCTAGCCTTGTCCTCTTCCCTGTGTTTTCTTCCCTCTGTGTCTTATAAGGACTCTTATCATTGGATTTATGACCCACCTAGATAATCCAGGATAACCTCCTTATCTCAAGATCCTTAACGTAATTACATCTCCAAAGACGTTTAGGATTGGTAAATTAAGATCATTTGCCTTCTTCATTGTGGTTTATGTCCTTAAAACTTTTCTGTGATATTTTTATAAATCCAACTTCTTTATGATCATGGAAGTGCAGAGAGGTAAGTTATAGCTCAGGGAAATTGTAGTAGGATTCCAGAAAGTATAAAAACCCACAGTATTATCAGTACCATTTCTTCATTTTGTTTTCTCAAAGGTCAAGAAATTATATCTGGTTTATCTTCACACCTTCATTGCACATAAGTTAACACTATATTCTATTATCCCTGGTCATTTTCGAAATTTGAGATCCTTCTATTTCTTCAATAAATAATTATTGAGTGCCCATCCATACAACATGATGCTCAATGCATGTACTCGGTTATAGTGCACCTTATATAATCACAGGTTAAACAACTGTAAAACTCCTTTGCATATAATACAGGTATGGCAGTCCTTTTCCTCAAGAAATCTGTAACAAATCTATTTTATGCTATTACTAGTATAATATATTGTTCCTTCTAATGTTACCACCAGTTCAGAACATAGACATATTTACCTACTTTTTCTCTTCTTTAAATGTTGTTTTTTTTTTTTTTCTCTCTCTCTCTCTCGGAACAAACAAACCAGCTCTCAATTCAGACATTTCGAACTATCCTCATTTACATTTCAAAACTAGAATGTATTCCTGCCTTCACACATTCTGGAATTTTTTTCAACAGTCTGACAGTATTTAATTTGATCTTGTTTTGCAGGTCATGAATTCAATTTCTAAATGCTTTGCTGTTTTTCATTTTTTCAAATAGAATAATGTTCCATCCATCAATTGTTATCTCCTTATCATTGGTTTTTTTATTTTTTCATTTTCCCTGAACCAAGGTCAACATTTGTAAAATCTGCTTTTTACTAATTAAATCTGACATCGTTTGATAATATCCATGGTACTTAAATAGCATATAAATTCATCTCCAGGTGAATCTACCCTGGTGAATTGGAAGGTATTGGAAAATACATTTAGAATAATAAATCATGTGCATTATTTTTAATAAAAAGGAAAAACACACATATTATTCAAACTCTTTAACTCGTCTTTGAGCTGGTCTACTGTGTTTCCTCTAGCACTCACCAGAAAGAGTAGATCTGATCACCTTTTAAAATGGTGTGCCCAAGTTTTATTAATATTATGTCTCTTTAGACAAGAATATGCATTTTTGAACAGTCTCTGCTTTGTTACTCAGAAACGACTTTTAAAGGGAAACAAACAGTAGTTAAGTAATGTAGTAATGTAGATTAAACTCTCATGAATTTTGTTGAAAGAAGTTACCTCACTTCACACAAGTATCAATCAATCAGTCAATATTGATAAAAATAAGGGTATCGAGTAAACATTATCTATCATATAGTGAGAAAAACCTCGGTAACCTCCCCCCAAGAAAACCAGATAGGCTCATCAGAGATTGACTCATTTTCTACTGGGTTTTTTTGTGCTGAGAAAATAAAAAATGCGAATATAAAAAGCAAGATGTCCTTGACTGTATGAGTCTCATCAAACATAATGAATTTGAAGAGACCAAAGAACAATTATAATATTAATAATAAAGGAATATGTCTCAGTGTTTTATATTTAAATGGAGGAGTCTGGTGTTAGTTATAAGAACTTATAACCAAACCTAGTAGATATTAAATCATGCTTAATATGCATCACCTTATGTCCTCTTCTTTCTTCCAGCCATATCCCAGTTTTACATTCAAAAGGGCATATAATCAGACTGAAATATTATCGCTCTTTGAAGGCTCATAATTTAGTTAAAAGTAAAGTCACAATTATGCTCTATGTCTCAGTGTACTAAATGATTAGCTTACTCTTCTCCCATTCCCAGATTCAAAGCTTGCCTGGTTGGCTGGTCATTTTGGCTTCAAAACCTTGTGGTGGCTATGACTTAAAACTGACTTTTAGTTTGTGGAATTCACAGTTTTTGTTTGTCCAATACGGGCTACCTCATAGTCTCTCTCGGTGGAATAGATACGAATGCAAGGTGCATGTTAGATGCAAAGGAGTCAAAATTAGATTGTACATCCCACAACTAGCATGGTGCTTTGGTCGCACTGCAAGGAGAGGAAGATTTAAACTAAAACAGAATGAAGGCTAGGGGTGGCTGGCAATCCTGTAGGGTGTGGTTGAGATAAACATTGATTTCTGTTCTGGCTCTGATGTTGACTGGCTCTTTGACCTCAGGCAATATATTAAACATTACAGAATTCCCATTTCCTCATCTCAACTGAAATGAAGGTGGTGAATTTTCTCATTCATTCACATGTGAGTACTACCAAAATCAAACAAAAACTATGTTTCAGTGTATAAATGAAAACTACATTTTGTACTGTATATGTTATCTAAATGGAACTATTAATGGCCTGAAGATTATGCAAAAAAAGCCTTGAAGAATTGGGTTGCAATCCTTCTATGTCTTCTGATATAAATCAGGCATGGATTCAAATACCACCTCTGACCACTTTCTTAAGCCTCAGGTCTTTCAAATATAGGGTAGAGCCCTAACAATATCTATTTCTGAAGAAATTTGGGCAGGCTAAATGACATAAGGGGTGGAAAGCACTTAGCAAATGGTAGGGCATGTAGTAAGTACCCAGTAACAGTCACTTGCAATTGTTGTTGTTGTGAAACATATTGAAGGATTTCACTTTGCTCACTCTCACTCACTTATGTCTGGCACAGAGCATGGCAATTTTAAGGCTACAAGAAGCAAGTGTGAGAGGCTGGAACAGCTAGTTCTTGAGAAAAGCTAGACCTTGACAAGATGTGGTCTCTCAAATCATACAATGGGAGAAAGAGTGAAAGCAAGAAAGTATTGCTGTTAACAGAGGTCGGTAAACTACAGCCTTCAAGCTAAACCTCACCTGCCACCACTGAGCTTGTTTTTGTGAATAAAGGTTGATTGGAGCAGAGCTATGCCCATTCATTACGTATTGTCTGCAGCTGTTTTTATGCAGCAGCTGCAGAGGTGAATGCAATAGAGACTATGTGGACCACGAAACTGAAAATATTTACTAGCTGGTCCTTGACAGAAAAAGTTTGCCAACCTCTGCATGAATGAGTTCAGGGAACTTGTTTGAGAGGATATAACACAGGTATCAGATAGACTAGCAAACACTGAAGCACTCTTCCAGGAAAGCAAAATGCATACAAGCAAGAACGAGATTTTGAAATTGAATTTTAAGCAGAAAAATCTCATAAAATACGTCTAGTACGTGACTGACTCTCATACAAGCCTGTCAGGATACACAGGTGTATCAGGAGGCTATAAGCAGCTGCAGGGATGGGAGGCTCAGAAATGAGGGGTTCGTGGGCTAGTGGTTGTATCTGTCAGCTACAGACATTTCCTGGCACCTCTCTGAAAATGAATCTAAAACTCAATGTGTAAAAGTCCAACAGATTCATAGGTTACGAAGGAGAACACTGTAGCATGAGAGCTAAAAAAAAAAATCTTTTACAATGCTTAATGACACCTCATCCTTAGACACAGTTCGTGAATTTTTGCTTTTCTTTTCTTCTTGCTTATCACAAACGTAAAGAGAGTTGACCAGCTAAAGATTCTCAATTCAGCATAAGCTAACAGTTGCCGCCTTGCTTTCAATTGTACCCCATTTTTGAGACCTGTTATTCTCATCGTTTTAAAGGCCAATGCAATACAATAGTCAAATGATTGCACAAATAGTTTTTTTAAAAATCTTTTGATTATAAACAGTGAACATACCAACATTCTTGACATACAAACATGTTCTTGACATGGTAACAATCAGTGCTCACAATGTCATCACATAGTTGTATATTCATCACCATGATCATTTTTTTTTGAACATTTGCACCTCTCCCGCAAAAGAAAGAAAAAAGAAAAAACTGATACATGCCATAACCCTTACCACTCCCTTTCACTGACCCCTAGTATTTCAATCTACTCTATTTTAACCTGTGTTCCCCCTATTATTTGTTTATTTCTTATCCATATTTTTTTATTCATCTGTCCATACCATAGATAAAACGAGCATTAGACACAAAGTTTTCACAATCACACAGTCACATTGCAAAAGCTATATCATTATACATTCATCTTCAAGAAACATAGCTATTGGAACACAGCTCTACAGTTCCAGGTACTTCCCTCTAGCCTCTAATATCTATATTATGGGGATAACTATATAATGCATAAGAATAAGCTCCAGGATAACCTCTCAAATCTGTTTGGAATCTCTCAGCCACTACAACTTTATTTTGTCTCATTTCTCTCTTCCCCTGTTTGGTCAAGAAGGTTTTCTCAATCCCTTAGTGCCAAGTTTGAGCTCATACTAGGATCACAGTTTTTTTATCAACACAAATGGTGATGATATTGAAATTGAACCAGTTGCTTCCATGTAGAGCCTCTATGAGACTGCTTAAGATGTTGTCAGATGATGTGTGAAAGAACAGATTCACTGTATGTAAGTATCAAGAGATGTTAATGTGTAATGAACTCGAGAGTGTTTGTTTTTCAGAAGGAAACCACATTTTTAAAATTTGAGGGCCACTTGTGCAAGAATTTTGTTTCTTTGTTTTCAGGAATTTGGACAAATGTTGAATAAAGCTAATCAGAAACAATGGATAATGACCCATAATAATGCAAGTATCACATTCAGGCTGTATACTGGGGTAGGTCTTGCCTAGTCATCGGCTAAAAGACAAGGACAGATATTGGGGAAATAATTCTTTGAAGCCACCTAATCTAATTTTCATGGTCCTTCAGAAACTTTTTACCTTGAGGCTTTTCCTGTCAGGAGAGTGAGCCACTGAAAATTTTAGGCTTACATTTCTATCTTTGCCTTTCTGGAGTTTATTCCGTTAACTATATTTTTAAATTATCTGTTTTTTGTTTATTGAGCCGTACATAATTGCTTCTATTTCCATTAGCATGCATTTTTGAAATATCTGTTGTTTCTGAAGTTTTCTATTTCTGTGACTTTGGGCAGGTTGGAAGGATACACCATATTTCTCCTAAAGTTTTTTTTTTTAACTTACATTTGTTAACAAAACTACAATTATGGTGTTTTCTTTTTTCATTTTTGTTATTAGAGCAGTTGTAAGTTTACAGAAAAATCATGCAGAAAGAGAGTTTTCATATACACCCCCCACACACAGCACACAGTTTTCCCTATTATGAACACTTTGCATTGGTGTGGTATGCTTTCTACAAGTGAGGAAACAATTTTTTATTTTTTATACTATTAACTGTAGTTATAGTTAATATAGTTTACATTAGGTTTCACTTTTTTGTGTGGTACAGGTCTGTTTTTTATAATTATTTTAATTCCAGTAGCATACATACAACCTAAAATTTCCCGTTTTAAATCCATTTTCAAATATACAATTCTGTGGTGTTAATTACATTTACAACATTGTGCTACTATCACCACCATCCATTACTAAAACTTTTCCATCACCCCAAACAGAAACTCTTTACCCATTAAACACTAACTCCCCAATTCCCATCCCACCTTTTCCCCTGGTAACCTGTATTTACTTCTGACTCTAGAATTTGCTTATTCAAATTGTTTCATGTAAGCGAGCTGAGACAATAGTTGTCCTTTTGTATCTGGCTTATTTCACTCAACGTATTTTCAAGGTCCATCCATGTTCTCGTGTGTTTCAGAACTTCATTCCTGTTTATGAATGCATAGTATTTCATTGAGTATGTATACATACATCACCTTTCATTTACCAGGCATTTTTATCGAGCATTTTTGGAAATTTTAAATTGAATTTGTCCAGTTTGCTTGCTAGATTGATAATGCATATCAGAAATTGCCACAGTTGCTGCTTTCTAGATTCCTTTTTAAGCTCGTTGAAGTTCTTGGAAGGAAGTTTTGGAGATCAAAGAGGGAAACTCTTTTTCAAACCCCATCAGACTATCAGAACATTATCACTACATAATGTGCAGTAGGAAGACAGGAGAGCAGTGCCAAGAATCAGCGCTGCTGAAACAACTGTGGGATGACTCTCATCAAAAGGCAGATTGAGACGGACTCTGAACTGTGGTTTGGGCTGGTGTCCAACGCTGTCAACTCCCAGTTGCTGTCAGCTCCCAGCTGTAGAACCTCCTAAAAATTCTCAGTGCCGATGTATTTTTTTTAAGAAAGTAAAATAAATATGATTACATTCATTAAAGGCCATGCTTATTTTTTGAACCCATTCTATAAGCAATTCTAGCTGTGAAGGCCTCAGGCAGTTTTCCTCTAACAAGACATATGAGTGGACTGAATTCCACATGACATGCAGAAACAAGGCTGCAGTCAGTTCCTGCTAGAATGTTAAAATGTTCATTACACCCACAGTTACCAAAAGTCGTCATCCAGAGACCCTGTGGAGGAGGAGAAGGCTAGCTATGAATTGAGTTTAATTAAATCTCTAGAGTCAATCTGCGTAGGAAAGGCAAGAAAGATTCTTTCGCAGAGGTTAACCCAAATTTGACCTCCCTGCCAGACCCACGGGTGCTGGCAAGATTGCTGCATTTTAACCAATGGGGGGAAAAAAAACCTGGGAAGAAGAGAGACCAAGAGGCTGAGTCCACATTTAAATAGCCAGTGAGGGGCAAAGTCAGATTTGGACCCCTGATTTGGTTGACTCTAAAGTCAGCTTCTCTCCGTGAGACCCATTCTGATGCTGTGGTGCTGGAGAAACTAAGGAAATAAATCCCCAACTTCCCAGCTGCCTGGGTTTCGCTCTTACTTCTTCCCATGTAAGCTGTGTGACCCTAAGCAAGTTACTTATCCTCTCTGTGCCTCAATGTCCTCATCTGTAAAATGAGAAAAGCAAGTTAGTATAGGTAAAGAGTCAGGCATATATTACTCAGATGTGTGCTTTTACCATTATAACCTATTTCCATCTCAATTCTAAATCTCTTTTCCTCATAAAGAAAAATACTTAAAAGAAGAAGTATTTGCATAAATTTCCTGGATAACTAAAAATTTTCAGAATTCACTTGGCTAGTGGAGATAATAACACATGCACATGCACACACATACACAAACGTGTATTTATATAAATTTACAAAATAAAGAATTAATTTTAGAAATAGTAACTCCACTTAGAGTATGCTCCATTTTCTTTCCCCAAATTAATGCAAAATCTACATTAGAATGGCTTTCACTGTTTGAAGAAATGAAACTATTCAGAAGTTTACATAGGGAAGCAATTTGCTTGGATTGAATAAGGTAATACATAAGTATATAAAACCCTTTCTCTGTAAATGCAGCTTTTTAATTAGGAATGGAGCTTTGAAAGAAATCCTAGTTATTATATCCACGAACTGAACTCAGGCAACTATTTTAATTGGAATAGAAAGAACCTAAATGCAGAAGATTTATCAAGGAAAAAGTTAAAAAAAAAAAAAGCTAGTTCGTAGAAAACAACATTTTGTGCTTGTTTTTTTCTTCCAACACAGGGATTGGAATAATCCCCTTGTCAGGGGAGATGGATGGCATAAATTTGGGGATTCTGCAGGGCATTAAATAGTTGTTGCCACATCAAACAACTCTCTTCTGTTATTAAAACTGAAAAAAATCAACATTTTTCTCCCTATTTCCTCAGTTGGAACTAGTCTGTATATTTTCCTCCACTCTCAATCCTGTTTGCTTTCCAGTTCTCGGCATTGGTTGTAGTCCTTATTCTACAAGAACTTTTTTTTTCCCAGCTATTTCTCTCAATTTTTACACATTAGCTGGAGAAATCGTGACTTCATCTTGTCCTTCCTTTGAATATTTTCTTGAAGAAATGATGTGTTTGTTTCTGTCATTCTCCCAGAGTGGATTTTTCTGATAAATGTAATCTGTGTTTTCCTGATAGCCAACTTCAGGATGGAGTGAATTTGGATGAGTAAGTCTGCTGGAGATTGCACTGAGGCTGATTTCACTGGCAGCTCAGTTGAGATCATGGTAGCCCCCCCACACACACGCTCCTGATAAGATGGCAGACTGCTTCCCCTTTCCTCTCAGGCCCCTCTAGAGCATGTGCCTAATTAACTTAGGGCAAGACTTGCATAATAGTCTTCCTACAAATTAAAGAGCAAACAAAAAGAAAAACACTGTATGTCTCTACTTTTATGACCATGGTAAAGGTAAAATTGGAGGCTTGTAATACAGAATATAGGGAACTTAGAGATACATAGAAGCTACAGATTGGTGAACAGTTAACTAATGAGTTTGAGCTCAAATGTAAGGGAATGGATAGAAGTGAAGGCAGTTCACTCGTGGGTCTGTAAGTAATATCACCATATTGAAGGTGAACATGATTAAAAGGGGTTTGTACAGACCTAAGTGTCCCACTGATAAAAAAAAAAAAGAAGAAGAACATGGTCTACTAACCACTAACGCCAACTGCCCAGTCCTATGTCACTTGGTGTCTGTCATTTGGGACCCATAAAGCCTCATCCTCTTCCATAAACCCATGAGAAATTGTAAGTGAGAATTCCCCAAAACACTCTGGGATGGTTTTGAGATACCCTGGGCCACTGGCAACAGTAGTAGCCATTGCAGCAGACACAGTAGCCTAATAGTAATAATAGTAGCACTAAATGTTTGTTGAGTGTTTGCCATATAGCAGGCAGTTTTTTTAAGTACTTTTTAAAAAAAATTTCTTATTGAATTCCCATAATGCATGTGATAAGAAAGGAAGTATTATTATTCTAACTTTACAAAGAGGCATAGAGAAATGAAATGATTTGTATAATTTGCCTAAGGTCACACAGCTAATATGCATTAGAGCAGGGTTCAAGGTTTAAGTCTCACTCCAAATTTGAAGCTGTTTTCCCTGATTCATACTCTTTTGCATGATGTCGTGTAAATTTGCTCAGAGCTTTGTGAAAACCTTAAGGAAAGTGATTCCTCTTCACTAGGTCTGTTTGGCTCCAGAACCTATGTTTTCAACCACCGACTATTGAAATATACCCTTAAATTGGAGGTTTTGGAGTATTGTATGGGGAGAAGATAAACTGAAGAGGGACGTTGCAGATTCTGTGTCTACACAATGTTACTTATATGGCATGGTCTTCTAGCACGGCTCAGAAGGAAGATACCCAGTTCAGCTGACTCTGTCATTGTTAGCCTAGGGAGGTTTAGCTTCACGATTCTTGGCTTTTCCTCATTTCACATGTTCACTAAGCAAATTTCTGCTCTTTATTTAAATGGGCTCTTCTCTTGGGAAAACAATGTGCTGACCAGCTAATATCAATATGGCTCCCCATGGCCATTATACTTTCTGTTCTACATTCTGTAATTGACTCTCTGGTCCCAATTAATTATGGGTTTAGGGTAACTTGAGACAATTGCTCTCCCCCCCCAAGACTTAATCACCTCTGGATAAATTGATAATTAAAAATACGGTTCTATAGACGCAACACAGACATTGAAAATGTTCTTAATATTACATCTGTGACATTACAGTTATCATTGTAACATTTTATTAAATTCCCTTACACATGAATTTACTTGGGTGATCTTTGTATTAATATTTGTCACACACTAAGCTGTTTGCAGCGTGAGGGTATGGATAAAACCTTTTCTTTATTCACCGTCATCCCCACAGCTGGCATTGAGCCTGGCACATTGCAGGTTCTTGATGAACATCTGTTGAATGATGGAAGACTCTTGTGTAAGCCTCATCAGAAGCCTTCAGCAGAGACAGAGAAGATAAGGGAATAACAAAATACAAAATAACTTTTGCTCTGCAAAGTAGGGCAGAGGAAAGTTAGGTGATTTGACCATGGTATAGCATAGGTGGTTAAGTACTAAATCCATGATGCTTTGTTTCTTAGTTACGTATTTTTTAATTATTTTAAATGGTGCTGAACAATTTGGGGGCCCTGGAATTTTGACAGTTTCAGCGACTGTCTTCACAAAAAAATAAAAACAAGAACAAAATCGGGTAAAGGGTCTTAGAAGAAATCTGTAAAAGTGAGTGGCCCTGATGTTTGTTTTGTTTGGTCTGGGTTTTGTCTGCCTCTAATTATGCTGGCTTTTCTTTTGTTCTAATAATCAGATGTTAAGGGTTCCCAGACTCCAAGGAAAATGCTAACAATTTTTTCTTATAGAATTATTTCATGAATTCCCTACTTAGAATATTATTGGCAGCTTCTTTGGGCCTAACTTACCCCTTTAAGTCAGAGCACGGGCGACAGAATTATCTTCCAGCCAAGATTCTCAGCAATTGGAATTCTCAGGTGGCTCTTCTGAGGAACTTGAATGATCAGTCCGATTTAAACGTGTGGAAATTGGGGAATGAGGGAAGAGGTACTCCAGGTGGTGGAATTATGGCAATGAAGGCCCATGTGTTGGAAAGCATAAAGTGTATGCCGAGAACCGAGAAGCAGAGAGAAGGTTAACGTTGCGAGGGAGACCTAGAAAGGAATAATGCAGAATGAGACTGGGAGAAAGTTTTGGTCTTTAATATGGATAGTGTAATACTTGACTAAAACATCTGGACTTTAGGCAGTAGGTCCTGGGAAGCAATCGATTTTTTAATACAGGAACAATATGATCAAAACTATAGAACAAGAAGACAAACTTCAAAGCAGGTTGAGGATGTTATACGTGAGCTTTACATTTCAATCATGGAGTCAAGGACAGGGCGTATTTCGGAAAATCAAAAATGCTATTTTTATTTTTCCTCTTGGGGCAATAAAACTGAAATCACCAGCCACAGATCTTGTCCTTTCTCTGGCACAGCTATTTATATGTAGGTCCCCCTTCTATCTCAGCTGAAGCTCTTTCTCAGCCTCCTTGGCTTTTCCCCTCTGCGTTCCCTGAAGCTCTTGTGTCGCTATCTTTTCTCCACTGAGATCCTCATTTAGTCTCCCTGTTTTAAATATCATCCATCTAATGATTTCCCAGATCTATGTCTGCAGCCCTAACCTCTTCTCTGAGCTCTAGACTCATTTAGTCAAGAACGCTACTACATCTCTAAAATGACTTTCCAACTCGACGTATCTGAGTAAGAACTCTAAATTTCTGTCCATCTGCCCCACTCCCCCCACAAACTTCATCTCTAGCCTGCCTTTTCTGCCAGAGATAATGCTTCCACTTCATCTGCCTTCTCAGATCAGAAACCTAAAAGCCAAACTTGATTCAACTCTTTTCCTCAAACCCTAAATTCAATATATAAGAAATTCTCTATTTGTCAGATATATCTTGAATCAAAAAAGTTACCCTCCTAGGATTCTAGAAATACAGTGGCAGCAGGGGCAGCAGAGGTTTTGATTCTCATGTGTTCCCACATAAAAGCAGAGTAACTAAAGACCCAAATCCTTGGACAACATTACAATAAAATTAGGTGACAAGGTATACCCTGATTACAAATATGACCAAAGTGCAATCTTAAAATATCATTTCTCCCTAAAATGAACCAGGATTCTTATGGAAATGATAGGAAATATATGCGTTGAGCCTGGGAATATGCATATTTGGTCATTCATTCAGACACCAAGGAAAGCCATCAAAGACTATTTCAGAGTTATGTCAAAAGGGCACCATAGCCAGTTTGAAAGGTATTGGCCAGAGAGATGTGTCTAATTGAGCTTCATTGGAATAATAATCACAACAGATCAGAATTCAACAAGTGTATTGAATCCATTAGTTGAAAATGATATTTTTTCCCAAACAATTGACATCACTCTTTTCTACCAAAAGGAGAGGAAATGGCAAAGAACAGTATCTCTTCACACAAACTACCCTCCCCAAAGCAAATTACTAATCTCACCCATATTTTTTTTCGCACTTTAATATTTAATTTAAATTCATGTAAAGTAAAATTTGCTTTTGTTATATAGCTCTGTGAATTTGACAAATATATACTATCATGTGAATACTCCCAAACCCAAGATACAGAATTATTCCTTTCAATCCAGATTATATACTTGTGAACTTCCCTTTATTCCTTAATCCCAGCAACCCCTGATCTATTCTCCATTCCTGTAGGTTTGCATTTTCCAGAATACCGTGCAAATAGAAATAGATAGTTGTTTTCTTTCAATTCTTACACAAAGCATAATTCAAATTGTTGATTCAAATTGTGTATAACCAAATTTTGTTTATTATTGCTGAGTAATAGTATATTATTTAACTATGTCACAACTGACTTATCGCTCATCAAATATGAGAAATTTGGATTTTTCCATTTTGGATTGATGGTGAATAAAACCACTAGAAATATTTATTTACAGATTTCAGTCTAAACAAAAGCTTCATTTCTCTTGGGTAAGTACCTGGGAGTGGAATTACTAGTTCATATTGTAAGTGTATGCTTAACTTTAAAAGAAAGTATAAACTTTGGTTCCAAAGTTGCTGAATATTGTTAATATTTTCAATAAGAAAAACCTGAACATCTCTTGACAATGATACAGAAACAATTCATTATCTTCAAAACTGGTATGTTAGTTATAAAGAATCAAGTAATCATTTGCCTCAGCTTTCCTATATGAGCTATACCATGGGGTAAGCAAATAGTAGATGAAAAGAAGTATTTCTTTATAAGATATATTCCAGATAATAAAAGGGATGAAATGAAGTGATAAAATTAAAATGTCACAATTTTGTAACCCCCTATGAATTACTAGATCTAGCACCAAGTATAAATAGCAACTGGTATCACAAAAAAAGAACACAGACATTTCATGCCCATTAATGAAAGAACACATTACCTCCAATAAGCTGACTAAGGATCAAACCCGAGTCTGATGAAGCCTCTGGTTTCAGCTGCCAATTTTCAAGAAATTCAGAGGACAAAGGAATATACTTGTTCAACACCCTGTTGCATTTGCAATTGGCAAAATCCAAATTGTGAGAAAATCAACATGTCAAACATCCCAGGCTCTGCAACAAATAAATTGTAAAGTAAAGAAAGGTGTGGATGAGAAAATATGTAGATTAAAGATGTTTAAAAGACATATAACTTTAAGAATAAATATGAACTAAATCCAACTGTGGTGTCTTGGGATACACATTACTTGATAAAATAACCACATACACACACACACACACACACACACACACACACACACACATGAAGGAAGAAATAAAGATAAAAGTGGGGATAGATTGGAGAAGGAAGGGGTTTTGGTTAGATGGGACATGTGGAATGTTTCTGGGGTGGCAGGAAAAGCTCTATTTCTTCTTTGGCGTGGCAACTACAAGGGCATTTGCCTTCTAAGAACTCATTGAGTTATGCATTTTTAAAATGATTTTCCTGCATCTATAATTTATTTTAAAATATAAACATTTTAAAATAAGCTTTTGCCAACTCCATATGTACCACCCTAGGCCAAGTGTCCATTCTAGAAACCTAACACAATCTCCTGATTTGACTCCCTGCTTCTACTCTTGGCCTCTATAGTTCATTCCCCATTCTGCAATTAGAGCGATATCTTAAGACACAGATCAGATGACATTGTTCTATTTCTTCCCATTACAATTAGAATACAGTCTGAGCTCTTACATGGCCTTTTAAGATGGTCTTACCTCTGTCTCCTCAACTCCATCTTCTCCCACTCATCTCCTTCTTTACGCAGTTCATTCTCATCTCAGGACAGATCACTTGCTCTCCTTCGTCCTCCAGTTATTTGCATGGTAGCTTCCATTCCTTCTTTCCATGGAAGCGACCTTAAGTAATCTACTTTATTCTCTCTTCCCCGAACACTCTTCCTCCTATCATCCTGCTTTTTTTTTTTTTTTTAAATGTGGGCAGGCACCAGGAATCGAACCCATGTCTCTGGCATGGTAGATGGGAATTCTACTGAGCCACCATTGCATTGCCCTGTCATTCTGCCCTTTTATCATTAAAAAAAAATTCATAGTGCTTTATTTGAAATTATTTTCTTGACAATCAATGTGTTTTTACCTGCTAATTCAGCGTCTCTTGCTACCAGAATATAAAATTGCTAAAGACAGAAGCTGTCTTATTAATTCCTATATCTCTATAAAAAATCAAATAAAGCCTGGCATGTAGCAGGCACTCTATTAAAAAAAAAAATGTTTATGCAGTGGATTTAAAAGTGATCTGAGCATAGAACCTTGTGGAATATCACTCTTTATGAATTTGGAGAACAAATAGGAACTAAAGAAGGAATTTTTAGAAATATGAAGAAAGAATAACAAATATTCAATTCTGCAGGAGTCAGCTAGGAAATATTTTCAAGAAGAGGCCTGGCCATACTGTAAAAGTCTACAAAGAGCTCAAGTAGGATAAAACATGATAAGGAAATATTGGCTTTGGAATTTGGGAAGTCTTCTGTGACCTGAGAAGGCAGTTTCCAGGGCAGAGAGGACAAGGAAAATTGAGAATGAGGATAAAGCAGTATCTTACTTTGTCAAGAATGTGCTCCAAGATTTCCTTCAACATACCATTGACAAAACAAGATTGAATATATTTGAAATTGAACCAGATATATTCGGATCTTAGTTATCCTTTGACTGACTGAACGAAGAAGATCAAAGATATATTGGAAGGATTTGAGGGAAAGTCACCAGGAAAAAATAACACAGTTTAAAGTGTCAATCGATACCTCTTTAGCAGGATTTTGTGGTGAGCCATGCAAGTCTTCCTTTTAGTAGTCAAAAGCAAGTTTGTGAAAGTGATCAATATAAATTTGGAGAGAGACAGACACATCAGCTGATGCCCACATTAAAACTAATACTTTCTCAAAATTAGTTCAGATTCTACTTTGTGCATGAATTTCCAGCTCCAGCAATTAGCTGTTTTATTTGCAAATAAAGCACTTTCTACAAAGCACATTTCCATCTGCATAACAAAGCTCAATAAAGTGTTTTATTCCCTGCTGGCCACTATTACAGTTCTATTTTTTAATCAGCAGATGTTCACTTATTTCTAACTAGGTATAAACATGGCATTGAATGATATCATTGCAGTTCATAGATGTGTGCCTTGCTTGTCTGAGGTTTAACACTCTCCTCTTTACTCTTCTGAGAAGTAAGCAGCATGCAAAGTATTAAAGTGAAGAACATTTGGTTTAAGGTGGATACATTAGTTCGCCTAATGGATTAAAACTTAGAAAAGTAAAAGTGAAACTCACAACCCCTCCATGGGACATCTGTCGTTGGTTGTTGAGTGCATGCCTGCAAGGGGCTTGCCGTTCTAAAAGCTTTGTCCTTCTCTGAAAATGTGGATATATTGTTTAGTGAATTGAAAAGGAAAACTTTCTGTAAAGTCTATAAAAAAAATCAAACATGAAATTTAGGATAAAAACATCAAAGAAAATAGATGCCTGCTTTTATCTCCCGTCACATGAAAACACTTCAAAGAAAATCAAACTGCTCTCTTTTCACTTCATTGCATGAGGTTTCATGGATTACCCTTCACAGATCATTCCAGCCATATTTGGACATGATAAAACACATTTGATGAACATTTCATTCATAAAGCATGCTCTCTTAATATGCTCTATAGAGCTAGCTTCTTTGGACATTGGTAAATTTACTTTATCCTGTTGAGTCCTGCATATTTTCACATATTACATTTATGCTACATAAAATGTCTGCAAATATTTCCCCCCATGTCTATATATTCCTGGATAAATTGATTCCTAGACAAAGGAGCAACAATAAAATCAGGATCAAATCCTTATCTGAAATCTGTATTATTTTTCTTCCCTAATGCATATCTACACAAATGCATATCTTCTCCTTAGCCATGTGTAATGCAGTTTGTGTAATTTCTTGTAAATAAGGTGTTGATTCAATTAATATGCCATGCTTACCAATAACAGTTTACAATCCTCTCTTAGACCAATTCCCTGAAATTTGGCAATGATTTTAAAGGTATTACCCGTTTATATCTGTGTTTTTCAAAGTACACTCTATTTAGCTATTAATTAGGCACTGTTGTTAAGTGTTTTACAAACATTAATTCATTTAATTCTTCATAACAAACCTTTAAGGTGGATTCTATTATCATCCCCAGATGAGGAAGCTGAGGCACAAAGCACAGGTAATTAGCTCTTAGCAAACAGTTGGGCCCATACAGGAACCCAGGAGGATGGGTTCCATAAACATAACCACTATGCTAATCTTAAGAATACCTGGGAGTGCTTATCTCAATGCAGAGTCTATGAACTCACCATCAGGGATTCTATTGTATTTGTCTGAGGTCCAAGAATTTGTATGGTTTTCTGCGTTTGCTTGCTGAACAAACGCCTTTAACAAGTGCTGTTAAACTGATAAAGCTATTTCATATATTGCATTTTGAGAAGCACTGCTTAGATAAGTCTTCAGTCGTACCTCCCAGGGCTCTAAATTTCATTGTACACCTGCATTTATTTTACTCATAGGAAAAGTAAGGGACTTACTATCTCATTTGAGTTTATGGGAGCCAAGAAAATTTCATATGCTCCTCAAGCCCCTTGCTTTAATATGAAAATCCAGTATTTTTCTTCATCCAAATTGTATCCTTAAGAAAATGCAGCCAGTCATCTTAGGAGTGTAATAACACTCACAGTGTTAAGCTATCATTTGTGCTGTAGTGTAAATGAGAGTTGGAAAACAGGCTTTGGAGTTAGGAGTGTTAGTTTAGGGAGTGCCTGAGAAGAAAGTAGGAGAGAAGGGGCTGTCAGATGGCACCATAAAAAATGGAGCGAACAGATCAGGAGGGTGCTGATGATTTCTCTGGCCTCTTGGTTTTGCCTGGGTGTGGTTGTGTTGCTGATGTGATTTTAATTGCTGATGTGATTTTAAAGCCTTTGTCAGTCAGCTTCAGGTATCACTCCTCCTTAGAATCAGCATCTCCAGAGGACATTCTCTCTTTGTCAGTAGCTCATTTATAGATTTTGCTGCTTATGAATTTCATTATATGAACTCTTTAGGCAAATGGGATGTAAAGTAGCTCAGAATGGAGATGCATTTCAGTATTGATCATGCTGAGGCTAAGTATAGTAAGGAAGTCAAAAATCTTCACGTCAGATCAAATGCTATTCAATCAGCCTAGAAAGAGGACTGAACACAAAAGACCTGACTATTGTTTCTTTGCATTTAGCACCCCAATGAAATGACAAGTGAAAGAAATGGAATTTATCTCCTCGAGCATTTCTATTTTAGCGGTTCAAAGCCTGATTCCATTGTGAAGTTTGACAGCGATAGTGTTTTGCACCTGAAGTAATTAGTAATGGTACCTAAAAGCTAAACCTCTTGAAAACGTAGCTACCATGCTGCTCTTGTATAGTAACTTTCAGCCAGATATAAACTAGTTCAATTTCAGCCCCAGTTAGATTTTTAGTGTACTGCTATAGAAGAAAGAGCCAAATTGTTCCAGTCACTATAATTTGAAATAATTGACTCTGGTGTTACATCATAGTTCCTGCAATGCCAGTGAGTAAGAAAGACATTGTAGCATTACAGTAAATAAAATATTCCACCACCAAATTGAAAGTACACCCCCACCCCAGGAAGTATTACTGTCTGGCTATGGTCTGAAAGGAATTGTTAACTCTGCCCATCATATTTCCACGTCTTTTGTACTGTAGTGAACGAAAAGAAGAAATTAAATGGCATTTCGTCATCCACGAGGTCAAAAGGAATGTTATAATTCCAGAAAACTTCACTGTGAAGCTAAAACCTTTCTTTGTTTTAGCTTGGCAGCTTTACCAGGGAGGCCAATTTTTTTTTAACTTTTTTTATTGTGTAGTATAACATATATACAAAGCAAAGAAATAAAAAAGTAATACTTTTCAAAGCACCCTTCAACAAATAGTTATAGGACAGATCCCAGAGTTTGTCTTGGACTACCATATGATCCTCTCATATTTTTCCTTCTAGCTACCCCAGAAAATAGGAGGTTAGGGGGCTTAACTATTTTTGTATCATCACAATCGACTTTTTTTCCTTCTTTTTTTTGTGAAGAATAACATATATACAAAAAAGCTATAGATTTCAAAGCACAGAACACAATTAGTTATAGAACATATTTCAGAGTTTGACGCAGGTTTCAATTTCACAATTTTAGGTTTTTACTTCTAGCTGCTCTAAAATATTGGAGACTAAAAGAGATATCAATTTAGTGATTCAGTATTCATATTCATTTGTTAAATCCTGTCTTCTCTGTATAACTCCACATAACTTTTGCTCTTTCCATCCCTCTCTTTAGGATTGTTTGGGCTATGGCCATTCTAAATTTTTCGTATTGGAAGCTTCTGTCACTAATATGGGGTAGGGAGATGGAACTAGCTAATGTTCTGAGGAGGCTGGGCTGGGTTTCAGGACTTATTTGAACCAGGGACCCATCTGGAGAGTGTAGGTTTCTTGAAAGGTACTCTAGTGCCTCGAACCCTTGTGGAATTTTATATGTTGCTCTAGGTGTTCTTTAGGATTGGCTGGAATGGTCCTGGTTGGGGGTTGGTAGGTTATGATAGGTAGCAAGGTTTACCTGAAGCTTGCATAAGAGCAACCTCCAGAGCCTCTTGCCTCTATTTGAACTCTCTCTGCCACTGATACTTTATTAATTATACTTCTTTTCCCCCTTTTGGTCAGGATAGAATTGTTAAACCCATAGTGCCAGGTCTGGATTCATCCCTGGGAGTCCTCTCCCACATTGCCAGGGAGACTTTCACCCCTGGATGTCATATCCCATGTTGGAGAAAGCAATGACTTCACTTGTAGAGTTGGACTCAAAGAGACTGAGGCCACATCTGAGCAACAAAAGAAGTCCTTCAGAAATAACTCTTAGGCATGCCTATAGGTAGTCTAAGTTTCTGGGGAGGACAATTTTTAAGACTGAAGTACAACATAAACATGCATTAAATACAATAGGCACATTATTGTCAAATTATTTATGCTACTTTTGCTAATTTTAGCAGTTTAACCATAAAGAACAAATACCCAAGATTTTTATGAAAACAAAGACTAGACATACTGAAACTATTCATTGTTTTCTTGTAACTCGAGTACAACTTTTTGATTGAGTTTGAAAAGATACATTGATGATGAAGAATCCTAAAGTCGCATCAAACCTTCAGCATTTTTATAAGGCTTATTCAAATTCGTATGCTGTAATTCATGGTATAGCAGGAAGGCCATTCTCTTTTTGAACAGTACAGATCTAGCGTTGAGACCAAAGCAACCTAACTGTCGGGCTGTGGTCAAGTCCTTTGCATCTCTGTGGATCACCCAATAAATGGGGATACAAAGATTACTTATCTCCTGCTTTAGTGTATAAGGCACATTAAAAAAGACTCATAAAGAGCTCAGTATAATATCAAATACTGATATAGAGCATAATAAATGTCATCTATTATTGTGATTATCATATTAGCATTATTGCCACAGGTTTGATAATTCAATGAATTCAGTTTTTCTGGTTAAATCTGATAAACTGAATACTGAAACAGAGAATGAGGTATGGGTGATATTTTTCTTTCAAAATCATACCTACTTATTAAAACCCATTTTGGTACATTTTCAATTTGATAGTGTATTTCCTAATTTACTGTACTGCTATTATGATGTAACCTCATCACCAATGATGTTAAATTATCGTGACTGGAGCTACTAGATTAATTCTTCAACAGCAATCCACCAGCTACAGAAGTTAGTATTTCTGCCTAGGTAGACAACTGGATTATAATTGTAAACTTTTCTTGAATTAGTAGTGCTCTTGTGACTGAATTCTGGCTAGTCAAACAATGTCGAAGTTAAATATGCTACTTTTAAACTTCAAATACAAAAACCTCTCTATCATACTATCCTCTGTCTCTTTCCCCACTTGGAAGTTGGTGCTCAGCCATACACTGAAGACAGAGTCAAGGTCCCTGGATGCTACATGGAGCAGAACTTCCCTACATGAGTAAACACACAGACACTACCAGTTTGAAATTATGTTAGAAAAAAAAAAACTTCTATTGGGTTATACTATCAGATTTTAAGGGTTTCTCTCTTAACAGAAGCAAGTATTGACTTAAGTGATACAAGCATACTTGATTACCTTTGCTTCTTTCTGAAAACCATACTAAAAATCACAATTGTACTGTTGAAAATCAAGAAGTTGATGATGATTGATTTAGTGGATTAAAGAAAGCACAAAATCAAGGGAAAATTATTTTCAGCTTAGAATTCTTTGCCCATCTAAAATATCAGTCAAAAGTGGAACATAGAACTTTCATACATGCAAGATCTTAAAAGCAGTGTCCTTCACATATCTAAATGTGTTGAAGAATATGCTCTGTCAAAACAGAGAAATAAATTTAAAAAGAGATCCTGGGAACAGAGGATCCCATATGGGATGTCCATTTCATAGGAGAGAACCATTGAGAATTCTCAGGATGGTTTAGAAGGGAACTCCCAAAGTAGTTGCCTAGTTTGATAGTTGCCTACCAAAAAGGCAACTGTGTACTGGTCTTAGAATTAAACAGGTCACAATGGAGCTGAAAAGAAATGAAATTATAAGTTACCCTAGTGTCTGGATAGGAACTAGTGATAAGCATATAGGAAAATGGGCAAATTAAAAAAATGAGACCATAGTTCCGGGGAAAACAAAATCAACAAGAAAGGAAATGCATCAGTATAATAGAATGTGGCTCTTCTGTGATTAGTGTTTACATGACAAATATGAGGTAAAATAAATTTTTTAATTAATATAAACAAAAATTATGGCACAACCATGTCAAAGGCTAGAGGAAGAAATTGTGTGTGTGTGTGTGTGTATGTGTGTTTTGGGAAGGTGATAAAAGAGTGGCATCCTCATTTTCCAAAGGACGGCGTGTTTAGAAAATGCCTTAAACTGAAAAATCATGGCTAAAACTATAATATGCTCTAAGTGAACGTATTCTTTAGAAATGTCAAGGTGAATACTGCCACTACCATCACAGCTCTTAAATAACTAAAAGCATGGGGAGTTGTTTGTTAAGAGGAAAGATTAGGAATGGGATGAAATGAAAGAAGGAAGCCTTATAGAGCAATCGAATTTTTTAATATTATGTACATATAAATTTAACATGAGAATCTGTTTGCAGAAGTAACACATGTAGAATAATACCTGGAATACGCAATTCTTGCTCTCCAACCTGCCCCCCCTCAACCCCATCCATGCCCGTAAAGGTTGATCAAAGCTTACAAAACTTAAATCAAACTACCCGTTAGATTCCCCAATACCAAGACCACCCATTACTGATTTGTCAACAACCCATTATCGGTCGCTATCATTTTACCTCTGCAGTACATAGGGAGCACCTTTCACTTTGTGGTACCTATTGGGTCATCACTTTTATCTGTTGTGCCATCCACAGTATTGCCCACCCACCACAGCCATAGCCCACTCACTGGACTTTCTACTGCTCCAGTTGTCCCCTCAAACCTATTCTCTACACATCATCCTAGAGAGGATTTTTTGAAATATAATCACTTTTCAAGCACATCTCATAATTAAAATATTAAAGAAGTTAGAAAACAAGGAATTCTAATGGCTTATCAAATCTACTTTTCCAACCTCACCCAGAACAACCTACCCCCCCTACTTCACTCCAGCCATGCAGGTATCCTCTTATTTCCCCACACTTTCCTTTCTTTAGCAAGCTCCTTCTTCAGGGATCAGCTTAAATGCCGCTGCTTGTATCACCCAATCAAGAAAACAGCTGGTTTCCTCTAGAGCTCCAGTCATAACTTTCAAGTTTGTAATCAGTGTATGATCTAATTCATCATTAGAATGTAAGTTCAGTATCTGCCTTGTTCACCTTAATGCTGGCTGTGCCTAGCACTTAGCTAGCACTTAATAAGTAGGCAGTCAGTAAAAACTTAGATGAATCAATGAATGAACAGGCATTACTATATGTATCGGAAAACAGGAAAATAAATTTACTGGTAATAAAATGAGAATAATGAAATAAAAGTATTTCCATCCAAATTGTTCTATACATGACAATATTTAAAACCAAGAAAAAAATTTCATTAAATTTAAATTAAAAATAATTACACTTGAAATATTTGTTTATTTTCTTTAACTAAACCTTGACTCCAAATTGATCCTACCCATTCTTAAACTTTGTATCCTGGTAAATATCTGTTATTTATAAGCCAAAGGATATGTCCCTCGGGACAAACCATACTGCACTCCCCAGCCTCTTTGTGTCCTTTTCCCATCCTGCCCGTTTCCCTTCATTTCGGTCAGCTCTGTGTTCTTGTTCTCCCTTTCCTCACCAGGGTGTATGTGCAAACAAGTCTGGATGGACCTGAAAATCCGTATTTTTAAAGGCCTGAAGATGCTTACTGAATTTCTTGATGGCATGCCAGAGTATTAATCAGTTTTTAAAAGTCCACAGGACATTCTAACACATTAGGAACTGTTCAGCTAACTTGTAAAGAAGGTATTAATACAACTAATAATGATAAATATTTATGAGTATTTTCCATGCATCAGGAACTGTTCCCAATGCTTTACATTTATTTATTTCTCACTGAAATACGATAAGGACCATTCTCATCTACAAATAGGACTCCCAGAGGGTAAGTGAATTGCACAAAGTCATACACCATGTCAGGGGTGAAAGCAAATCCAACTCTCTAAGAGGTGGGTTTGTCACAGTGAATTGGTTATCCCAGATGAGGTTGGAAAAGTAGCTTTGATACTTACACAGTTATAGAAGTGAGCAGTTCTTAAGCACCACTCAGTAATCTTCCTCTATGCTTGTCTTACAGAGCTCTTCTTATACCTGTTTGTTCTTTTGAGGTCTAGTCAGAACCTGGATCTAGGAGGTCCTTGATAAATGTGGTCAATGACTATCATGAATTATGCTAGTGTCTCTTACGCTAATAGTATTTGCATGTCTAACAATAGAATGAAAGGTTATAATTTTTTGTTAACGGAATTCATTTTTTTTAATTTTTTTTTATTAATTAAAAAAAGAATTAAGAAAATATTAGAAATCATTCCATTTTACATGTACAATCAGTAATTCTTAATAACATCACATAGTTGCATATTCATCATTTCTTAGTACATTTGCATCGATTTAGAAAAAGAAATAAAAAGACAACAGAATAGGAATTAAAACAATAATAGAAAGAAAAAAAAAAGCAAAAAACCTATACCTCACATGCAGCTTCATTCAGTGTTTTAACATAATTGCATTACAATTGGGTAGTATTGTGCTGTCCATTTCTGAGTTTTTATATCCAGTCCCGTTGTACAGTCTGTATCCCTTCAGCTCCAATTACCCCTTCTCTTTTTTTTTCTTTTTAATTAATGGAAAAAAAGAAATTAACCCAACATTTAGAAATCATACCATTCTACATATGCAATCAGTAATTCTTAACATCCTCACATAGATGCATGATCATCATTTCTTAGTACATTTGCATCGGTTTAGAAGAACTAGCAACATAACCAAAAAAGATATAGAATGTTAATATAGAGAAAAAAATAAAAGTAATAATAGTAAAATCAAAACAAAACAAAACAAAACAAAACAAAAACCTATAGCTCAGATGCAGCTTCATTCAGTGTTTTAACATGATTACTTTACAATTAGGTATTATTGTGCTGTCCATTTTTGAGTTTTTGTATCTAGTCCTGTTATACCATCTGTATCCCTTCAACTCCAATTGCCCATTATCTTACCCTGTTTCTACCTCCTGCTGGACTCTGTTACCAATGACATATTCCAAATTTATTCTCGAATGTCTGTTCACATCAGTGGGACCATACAGTATTTGTCCTTTAGTTTTTGGCTAGACTCACTCAGCATAATGTTCTCTAGGTCCATCCATGTTATTACATGCTTCATAAGTTTATCCTGTCTTAAAGCTGCATAGTATTCCATTGTATGTATATACCACAGTTTGTTTAGCCACTCTTCTGTTGATGGAGATTTCGGCTGTTTCCATCTCTTTGCAATTGTAAATAACGCTGCTATAAACATTGGTGTGCGAATGTCCGTTTGTGTCTTTGCCCTTAAGTCCTTTGAGTAGATTCCCAGCAATGGTATTGCTGGGTCGTATGGCAATTCTATATTCAGCTTTTTGAGGAACCGCCAAGCTGCCTTCCACAGTGGTTGCACCATTTGACACTCCCACCAACAGTGGATAAGTGTGCCTCTTTCTCCGCATCCTCTCCAGCACTTGTCATTTTCTGTTTTGTTGATAATGGCCATTCTGGTGGGTGTGAGATGATATCTCATTGTGGTTTTGATTTGCATTTCTCTAATGGCCAGGGACATTGAGCATCTCTTCATGTGCCTTTTGGCCATTTGTATTTCCTCTTCTGATAGGTGTCTGTTCAAGTCTTTTTCCCATTTTGTAATTGGGTTGGCTGTCTTTTTGTTGTTGAGATGAACAATCTCTTTATAAATTCTGGATACTAGACCTTTATCTGATATATCATTTCCAAATATTGTCTCCCATTGTGTAGGCTGTCTTTCTACTTTCTTGATGAAGTTCTTTGATGCACAAAAGTGTTTAATTTTGAGGAGCTCCCATTTATTTATTTCCTTCTTCAGTGTTCTTGCTTTAGGTTTAAGGTCCATAAAACTGCCTCCAGTTGTAAGATCCATAAGATATCTCCCAACATTTTCCTCTAAGTGTTTTATGGTCTTAGACCTAATGTTTAGATCTTTGATCCATTTTGAGTTAACTTTTGTATAGGGTGTGAGAGATGGGTCTTCTTTCATTCTTTTGCATATGGATATCCAGTTCTCTAGGCACCATTTATTGAAGAGACTGTTCTGTCCCAGGTGAGTTGGCTTGACTGCCTTATCAAAGATCAAATGTCCATAGATGAGAGGGTCTATATCTGAGCACTCTATTCTATTCCATTGGTCGATATATCTATCTTTATGCCAATACCATGCTGTTTTGACCACTGTGGCTTCATAATATGCCTTAAAGTCCGGCATCGCGAGACCTCCAGCTTCGTTTTTTTTTCCTCAAGATGTTTTTAGCAATTTGGGGCACCCTGCCCTTCCAGATAAATTTGCTTATTGGTTTTTCTATTTCTGAAAAATAAGTTGTTGGGATTTTGATTGGTATTGCATTGAATCTGTAAATCAATTTAGGTAGGATTGACATCTTAACTATATTTAGTCTTCCAATCCATGAACACGGTATGCCCTTCCATCTATTTAGGTCTTCTGTGATTTCTTGTAACAGATTTTTGTAGTTTTCTTTATATAGGTTTTTTGTCTCTTTAGTTAAATTTATTCCTAGGTATTTTATTCTTTTAGTTGCAATTGTAAATGGGATTCGTTTCTTGATTTCCCCCTCAGCTTGTTCATTACTAGTGTATAGAAATGCTACAGATTTTTGAATGTTGATCTTGTAACCTGCTACTTTGCTGTACTCATTTATTAGCTCTAGTAGTTTTGTTGTGGATTTTTCTGGGTTTTCGACGTATAGTATCATATTGTCTGCAAACAGTGATAGTTTTACTTCTTCCTTTCCAATTTTGATGCCTTGTATTTCTTTTTCTTGTCTAATTGCTCTGGCTAGAACCTCCAACACGATGTTGAAGAATAGTGGTGATAGTGGACATCCTTGTCTTGTTCCTGATCTTAGGGGGAAAGTTTTCAATTTTTCCCCATTGAGGATGATATTAGCTGTGGGTTTTTCATATATTCCCTCTATCATTTTAAGGAAGTTCCCTTGTATTCCTATCTTTTGAAGTGTTTTCAACAGGAAAGGGTGTTGAATCTTGTCAAATGCCTTCTCTGCATCAATTGAGATGATCATGTGATTTTTCTGCTTTGATTTGTTGATATGGTGTATTACATTAATTGATTTTCTTATGTTGAACCATCCTTGCATACCTGGGATGAATCCTACTTGGTCATGATGTATAATTCTTTTAATGTGTTGTTGGATATGATTTGCTAGAATTTTATTGAGGATTTTTGCATCTATATTCATTAGAGAGATTGGTCTGTAGTTTTCTTTTTTTGTAATATCTTTGCCTGGTTTTGGTATGAGGGTGATTTTGGCTTCATAGAATGAATTAGGTAGTTTTCCCTCTGCTTTGATTTTTTTGAAGAGTTTGAGGAGAATTGGTACTAGTTCTTTCTGGAACGTTTGGTAGAATTCACATGTGAAGCCATCTGGTCCTGGACTTTTCTTTTTAGGAAGATTTTGAATGACTAATTCAATTTCTTTACTTGTGATTGGTTTGTTGAGGTCATCTATGTCTTCTTGAGTCAAAGTTGGTTGTTCATGTCTTTCCAGGAACCTGTCCATTTCATCTAAATTGTTGTATTTATTATCGTAAAGTTGTTCATAGTATCCTGTTATTACCTCCTTTATTTCTGTGAGGTCAGTAGTTATGTCTCCTCTTCCATTTCTGATCTTATTTATTTGCATCCTCTCTCTTCTTCTTTTTGTCAATCTTGCTAAGGGCCCATCAATCTTATTGATTTTCTCATAGAACCAACTTCTGGTCTTTTTGATTTTCTCTATTGTTTTCATGTTTTCAATTTCATTTATTTCTGCTCTGATCTTTGTTATTTCTTTCCTTTTGCTTGCTTTGGGATTAGTTTGCTGTTCTTTCTCCAGTTCTTCCAAGTGAACAGTTAATTCCTGCATTTTTGCCTTTTCTTCTTTTCTGATATAGGCATTTAGGGCAATAAATTTCCCTCTTAGCACTGCCTTTGCTGCATCCCATAAGTTTTGATATGTTGTGTTTTCATTTTCATTTGCCTCGACGTATTTACTAATTTCTCTTGCAATTTCTTCTTTGACCCACTCGTTGTTTAAGAGTGTGTTGTTGAGCCTCCAGGTATTTGTGAATTTTCTGGCATTCTGCCTATTATTGATTTCCACCTCATTCCTTTATGATCCGAGAAAGTGTTGTGTATGATTTCAATCTTTTTAAATTTGTTAAGACTTGCTTTGTGACCCAGCATATGGTCTATCTTTGAGAATGATCCATGAGCACTTGAGAAAAAGGTGTATCCTGCTGTTGTGGGATGTAATGTCCTATAAATGTCTGTTAAGTCTAGCTCCTTTATAGTAATATTCAGATTCTCTATTTCTTTATTGATCCTCTGTCTAGATGTTCTGTCCATTGATGAGAGTGGGGAATTGAAGTCTCCAACTATTATGGTATTTGTGTCTATTTCCCTTTTCAGTGTTTGCAGTGTATTCCTCACGTATTTTGGGGCATTCTGGTTCGGTGCATAAATATTTATGATTGTTATGTCTTCTTGTTTAATTGTTCCTTTTATTAGTATATAGTGTCCTTCTTTGTCTCTTTTAACTGTTTTACATTTGAAGTCTAACTTGTTGGATATTAGTATAGCCACTCCTGCTCTTTTCTGGTTGTTATTTGCATGAAATATCTTTTCCCAACCTTTCACTTTCAACCTATGTTTATCTTTGGGTCTAAGATGTGTTTCCTGTAGACAGCATATAGAAGGATCCTGTTTTTTAATCCATTCTGCCATTCTATGTCTTTTGATTGGGGAATTCAGTCCATTAACATTTAGTGTTATTACTGTTTGGATAATATTTTCCTCTACCATTTTGCCTTTTGTATTATATATATCATATCTGACTTTCCTTCTTTCTACACTCTTCTCCATACCTCTCTCTTCTGTCTTTTCGTTTCTGACTCTAGTGCTTCCTTTAGTATTTCTTGCAGAGCTGGTCTCTTGGTCACAAATTCTCTCAGTGACTTTTTGTCTGAGAATGTTTTAATTTCTCCCTCATTTTTGAAGGACAATTTTGCTGGATATAGGAGTCTTGGTTGGCAGTTTTTCTCTTTTAGTAATTTAAATATATCATCCCACTGTCTTCTAGCCTCCATGCTTTCTGCTGAGAAATCTACACATAGTCTTATTGGGTTTCCCTTGTATGTGATGGATTGTTTTTCTCTTGCTGCTTTCAAGGTCCTCTCTTTCTCTTTGACCTCTGACATTCTAACTAGTAAGTGTCTTGGAGAACGCCTATTTGGGTCTAATCTCTTTGGGCTGCGCTGCACTTCTTGGATCTGTAATTTTAGGTCTTTCATAAGAGTTGGGAAATTTTCAGTGAAAATTTCTTCCATTAGTTTTTCTCCTCCTTTTCCCTTCTCTTCTCCTTCTGGGACACCCACAACATGTATATTTGTGCGCTTCATATTGTCCTTGAGTTCCCTGATACCCTGTTCAAATTTTTCCATTCTTTTCCCGATAGTTTCTGTTTCTTTTTGGAATTCAGATGTTCCATCCTCCAAATCACTAATTCTATCTTCTGTCTCTTTGAATCTATCATTGTAGGTATCCATTGTTTTTTCTATCTTTTCTACTTTGTCCTTCACTTCCATAAGTTCTGTGATTTGTTTTTTCAGTTTTCTATTTCTTCTTTATGTTCAGCCCATGTCTTCTTCATGTGCTCCCTCAATTTATTGATTTCGTTTTTGAAGAGGTTTTCCATTTCTGTTCGTATATTCAGCATTAGTTGTCTCAGCTCCTGTATCTCATTTGAACTATTGGTTTGTTCCTTTGACTGGGCCATGTTTTCAATTATTTGAGCATGATCCGTTATCTTCTGTTGGCGTCTGCGCATTTAGACAGATTTCTCTGGGTATTGGATGCAAAAGTTTGGAAGATTTTTCTGTGAAATCTCTGGGTTCTGTTTTTCTTATCCTGCCCAGTAGGTGGCGCTCGTGGCACACGTTTGTCTGCGGGTCCCACAAGTAAAAGGTGCTGTGGGACCTTTAACTTTGGAAAACTCTCGCTGTCCGGGAGGTTCGCTAGCCGAAGCGGCTTGGAAGAGTGCGAGCCGGCCCGGGGTCCGAACGCGGGGAGGGTTGCTGGCCGCCGCAGCCCGGGAAAGCGCCCGTCCGAATTTCCTAGTTGGCCCGGAGCGACAAGCGTGGCGGGAGGGCACCAGCGGCAGTGGCCCGCCCGGGAGAGTGCACGTTCCCAGGGAGTCACGGGTTTGGAACGGGCCTCCCCCACCCGTCACCGTTCTCCGCGGCCTGGGGATTTCTGATCCAATTCTCTCAGTTGGTCTGGGGGGGCCGCGCGTGGTGTGGGCACCAGACGCCGCGGTTTCAGGGGACCGCCTCTCCAATTCTCCCAGCCGGCCCGGGAAGGGGAAAGGGAGTGACTCCGGCTGCTTGCCGCCCCGCCCGGTGAAGCCCGCGCGCCTCAGCGATCTCACCCGAGCTGCTTCTCTCAGCCAGCCAGCCGTTCCAGGATGGGGTACGCTGTGTTTTTTTTCTCTGTTGTGGCTTTGGGAGCTGTTCTGTATCGTTTCTACTCCCCTAGTAGCTGTCCTGGAGAAGAAACTAAGATCCGCGTGTCTTACTAAGCCGCCATCTTCTCCGGAAGTCGGAATTCATTTTTTTAGTGAGCAGGTTGATTAAGCTATCCAGCCATAAAGAAAACTTTTAGGAGTCCTGCATTTATAATAAATCAGTCATCTCCTTTGGAATTCCTAAGCCTTCCTGATCATAAGCATTCCCTTGAAGTACTGGGGCAAGGGGAGGCAAGCATATGAACGCTAAATCAAAATCACTGACGGTGTGGACTTGGCAACTATAGTTTCACAGTGCATCCTTGAGCATTGCAATGATAAGCCAAATTTGGAATCACATGCCCTCTGTCCAGAGTCAAACCTATCTGTCATCATCTTTTGTCAGGTTTCTCATCATTAGCTAGAACAGCATTCAGGTGCTGAGACCAAATAATTCTAACTACAAATAATCAGTTCACACTCCTAAAAATGAATTTGGTGCTTTTTACCTCTAAAGCGAAGGACATATTCATGCTCTGAAAGCAAAAAAAAAAAAAAAAAAAAAATTATTAGAACAAAAATTTTGCAAAGAACTGTTCCTTTCTTAGGAGGGTCTCTCAATACTTGTAATGTTATCTTAGGTATTTCCTAAGCTTTGAGAGTACAAACAGTGAGAGAGCTCAGTGAGATTTATTTCTCTCTATTTTTGTCTCATATATTGGCTGCCAAGTTAAGAGCCACAAGCTGGAACTTCATTTAGAATGTCATTCTACTTTGTTTTGTTCTTTTTGGGTCTGACCTTTGCTTTATTCAAATATCATTTTGTCTGTAAATATTAAAATGAGTTGCTGGCCACTCATTGCAAAAGAAGTATAACACTTTAAAGGATTTTCTGGCTGGCACTGAAGTTCTTACTGTGCAAAGTTAATCTCTTGAAAATGTTTTACTATTGACAGCACTGCTTGGCATGATTAGGCAAGTAAGAGAATCACTCCTGAAGTTGTAACAATGGGTTTATGCCTTCATCTCAGATAATTTCAAATATTAAACGTTCATAGTAGTAGGATTTTAAAAAGTTCTCTGTGTCTTAAAGGCCACTTAGGCTCTAGTCGAATTGCCTAAACCCAGCATGTGCCAAAATATCTTTGCAACCGTGGGTAATAAAATTGTGAATGCCTGTGGCTATAACGGAATTTGAGACATTATCCTGTCCCAAACTTTCCAGTCCAGCTTTTGGTAAGGAGGTCATTTACCCTATCCCAGACATTCAGGCATTATTACCTACCTAATATGGTGTTTAATAACCTCTCTGGCAGGAAATGCTTTCATATACCTGAAATCTACTGTTTTCTTTCCCTGAATTCTGGTGGAAGAAAAAAGACTGCTTAAAGATTCATGGCTCAGACTGTCCAGTAAGTCTTCGTATTTGTTCTTTGGTTTGGAAATGTGGTAGCTATACATTTTGGTCCTTAGGAGGGCACTCAGTTACCCCATAGAGTTATGCAGCCTATGCACTGAACAAAAGCACCAAATGGAATGGCCTTAGCAGCAGGGTTGAGTTTCCTATATACTCCCATCTCTGAATGCCTACCTGCATGCTTGTGTCTGCTCTCAAGACACAATTTTTCTCATCCTCAGCACCAAGTACCAAGGAGAAACCCCAGAAGGGCTTTTAAAAATTTTTCCAACTTGCTCCAAGTTGCCCTAAGAGCATCCTTGAGGACAGTGGCTAAGAGTGAATCTCTATCTTCAGAGGACATAGACTTAATTTGGATAGTTGTTTTTTGACCCAAAAGAGAAATTCTGATTCATCATTTCTGGTATAGAGCCCAGGAATCTGTCTTTCCACAAATATCCCAGGTTACTGATGCGTGTGGTTTAAAGATGCTGCTTTTAGAATCATTGTGTGTAGTGGTAGATTAAATTGTCACTGGTGCCTGCTTGTCCCAACAAGCTACTTCCAGTGGGATCATGGGGACTTCAGGCTGTTTGGTTGGACCTCACTCAGTTTGCGATCAGAAGGCACTGAAGTCCTCATGTCATCAGTGGGTATGGTAAGCATCCAGCAATATCCAGAGACCTCTTATGGCTACATATTCCACTTTGCATATTTTAAATTATGATTTAGATATTTCCTGTGCATTCTTTCCTTTCTTTTTAACAAACATTTGTTGAGCACTTAGTCTGAACAATGTGTGCTTTAGATGCTTTGTAGAACACCAGAATGAATCACAACCTAGCAGAATGCTTAAGATATGCACGCAAGTAACCCCAAATTAAGGTATAAAATGATACATTTTATAAAAATCACAAAGTGCTTTAGGGTTTAGAAGAAAGAAGATAAAACTATTTATATTGTTGTGACATGAGACATGATTTCATACTAACCATATAAGCAAAGGCAAGAATCCAAAATATTAATAATTAGACTTCTTTAAAAAACATATCTGTTGGTTCATATATCTCATCGTGATTTTGCTTTGGGTTACTATCATAGTACTGATAAATTAGTCTATTGACCATTGCTTTTCATGTGTGCTACGTGTAATTTTGAATTTGAGAATTCACTTGCAATTTTGTCAGATATAAACATGTTGCATAGATTGAAATGATAATTTCTTACAGAGAATATGCACCCAGGAGTCTCTATCTTCCAACACGGATGTTTGTTCCAATATTGAGTTTTGTGTTGTAACACTAGAAATTAATTCTGATTTAGAGCTGACAGGATAATGCTTTAAAAATGTTAGGTTGTTTTTAACCCTGGCAGTTTATTTTTTAGTTGTTTTGATGTGTCACAATGTTGTTTAGTGCATAATCTCTTTATACTACCAGTATTTAAACGGAGAATGACAAGCAGGCTGATTGCTGACCCTCAGGCACCAAAGGAAAAAATTTCATCATGAGGGAATAGACTCTTCCAGTGTATAACCATGTGAGAGGGCACCTGTGCCTCTTACCTACACTGTTTTACATAAAATAATATCAGTAAATTAGCAGCCCTTTTGAACTTGTATTTAACAATTTGGGGCATTTTCTTGCCTGATCAAAGGGTAAGACAGAAAGAGTGAAGATGAAATTGGTGAGGGAAGGAGAGGTGAGTATGGAAGTTCATAGGAGCTCTTTTCAAACTCTTTGCATCTCATCTGCATTTCCCATTCATAAAATGGGATTAATAGCAGCAGCTTCCTGACGGATTTTTGTGAGTATAGATAGGTAAGATGATGCATTGCTTGGTACATAATGTATGCTTTAATTTAACTCAGATACTTATTTAGCATCAGCTATGTGGCAGGCACTGATGTGCTTGCCTGGGAAACAGCTAAAGCCCCAACCTCATGGGCCTTTTATTGCAACAGGGGAGATGTGAAGCTCAGGGTAATTCCAAATTCAGAAAATAGTTGAAAGGCAACTTTTAGTAAGTCTTATTTATTTCAGTTGACACGTGCTTCTTTTTTCCCTAGTCATTCTAGATTTAACGGTTCACATTTATATGACGTACACAATAGCATTCATTACCTGCCAAACAAAAATGTAAGTTGAAATGACATATTTTTCAGCTCACCCCATTTCCCCTTATATATAGATTAGGATAATTCTATTCAATGGATTATGTAAAAGAAAGGATACCAACAGGAGTATCTATTTTCCTCCAGTCTCATTTTGACTTGGCTCACATTTAAATGATTATTTTGGGCAAAGCCCATAAATCTTATTTAAAAAAAAAAAAGATTATTTAACACATCCTAATTGTATGCCTACTCTTTTTCTAGATACTATTCTGGGAGCTGAGAAGTCAATTAAGGCAGTAAATAATTGCTTATACTATGTCGGAGGTGGCAGAGTAGTAGGGAAAAATGGAGAAAGGAAAGGGATAGCAACGAGGTGATGGGGTAGGAGAGGGCAGTGCTTTTGCATATGGGTTGTCAGGAAAAGCATCCTGGAGACGGTGACCTATGAAGAGAGAACTGAAGGAGAGGAGGGAGCAAATGGTAGAAGAACATTTCAGGCTGAAAGAAGAGTTAAAATGAGGGTCCTAAGGCCACAGACAGATGGGATATCATCGGCACCTTTTAGACCATACTGTGAATTTTTCTCTAAAATGGAAAATTTTAACCAGAGAGATTCAAGTGGAGGAGTGAGGTGAGTCCTCAACAGTGTTAAAAGGAACACTAAGAAAAGAAGACCATGGAATTGTGAAAGATGCATTGTTTTTCTTTCTTTGTTTTTTTTTTTTGACCATTTTTTTTGCAGCACGCAGCTCTTTGAACAATCTGAATGATTTCATAGGTCTTCTTTCCTCAGGGGTAAAAAATAAAAAAAAAAATGCAAAAAGCACACGTCACTATGGTCAGAGAAGTTGCATCTATGCATAGTGCTTTAAAATGTCTGCCTTCTTTGACCCAATCTTGGTGATTTTCTTGAAGAGAGAATCGCTTGAAGAAAATACGTGATTGAGGCAATATGTAAGAACTCAAGGCTTTAGAGCACTCGGACTTGGAAAGCTGGGGGAGGGGACACACTCATAATCATTTTAAAGAAGAGAATCAACCTGGCATTCCAATATAAATAAAGACCAATTTAGGCTAGAGACATAAGGAGAAATCTGGAATCTCTTTCAAGATGTGATAATTTATCCAGGCGTGAATATCATAGCATATAAAAAGCTTCAATTTTGCCCAAAGTTAGAATCTATGGAATCATATTAGATGAAAGTCTTAATAGAGATATAAAGAAATCCATTATTGCTAAGGGTTTTGACTTTTATCACATTAAAAAAAGAAGAAAAATCTGGGCTTGGCAAAGGGAGACCAGAAGAGGCTATTACAACTAGGAGAATGCTTTGACCATCAGATCAGCGAGCATCTTGAGTATTGGACAAAAAAGGGTTCTTCTTTTATAGAGAGAAATAAACAAAGACTATAAAGGAAAGGATGTAGGGAAGCAGGATGAAAGATTGGTAGAATCAGATGGTAGATCTGAGGATATTTTAAACTGAGGGAGGGGCCCTTAAGGAGGGCCATATCTCAGTTGAGGTTGAGGATGGACCAAAGTTCAGGAGCCCAGGGGGAAGAGGCTTAACAAAGGAAGAGTTAACAGCATTGGTTCCAGAGATCAATGGGGACAAGTAGCCCAGCTAATCATTTATGAGACAGAGAAGGGAAATGTGGAGGCTCGGTGTCTGGCCTTGTTATAGGTAAACAAAAAGGGAGAGGGGCACCTGTTAGTCCTATCTAAGGGGGGGGGGGCGGTTTGCAGTAAGTCCTTCCCAAAACACAAAAAATGCAAGGGTTTCTTTAACCCCAGGGCCCCAATGAATTGCAAATTGTCACTTTACCAGAAAATACCATATTAAGGTAATTTAGGATATTTCCCTTGCTTCAGAATTTCAGAAGTTTTAGTAATAATTCTCAATCATCATCAAGAGATGAAACCTAGCCAGCAGTTATTCTGTTCTTAGAATTGTATTGGCTCTTTGAAAAGATTGACACACTTTGTGAATTGTGAAGCGCTGCTTTGTTTTCAAAAACAAATGTGCACATTTCCCATTTAAATAGTGGACCTCACTGTCTGCCCTTTGAATAAATGCTGGGAAAGTGTCTGATGTGCATGTATTTATCTTACAGCTTGACAAATGGAATTAATGCCAAAGTGTTAAGCCATTACTGTGTAGGGGAATAGAGGTCTTACAAAAACATTTGCTTTTTCACTTTCTCTGCATGTTTTGTGCTTTGAAGCCTGGGTTAATGATATTCTCAGAAATTGTATAGCCTGTTAAATGGTAATGGTGATGAAATATGGTTGGCCATAGCTTCCACAGAGTAGCCGTACTTGGAATTAAAACAATAATGTTGGACAGGTGAGGATGGGGTTCAGGGAGAGTTATGAGGCAAAGACCCAAAAGGAAGAATCCATTAATATCCCCAACCTCTGAAGGCAGATGCTGTGGCCCTGGCCTTCCCAGTCTTAGACTAGAAACCAGCCACTGCCCAGCGGCAGCTGGACTCTCAAGGGGTTTTCTCATCATGACTGCAAATGCATGGGACTCTTGTAGTTTATGTTACACGAGGTTACATCTGAAGCTGACTTCGTTCTGTCCTTAACAAGCATTAATGCCGTCTCCTTCTCCGAGAGCAGAGGTGCAATAGGCACTTACCTATGAGAATTCAAATTCTATGTTCTTGGGAAAATAAAAGACAACAAGTGATAAATCTCTTTACCCCCTCTGTTCCCCATCTCATATTCTCCCTCCTCCTCCTCTTCCTCCTCCTTCTCCCCCTTATCCCTCCGTCTCATCTCTCCTTTCTTACCCATTTAAAAAGTAGACCTAAGCCCCCACTACCCTCTGGGATAGGAAAGCCTCAGGGCAAAGTGAATTCAAAGTGCTGTACTTAATTGTGAGCTCTTTGAGCTTCCCAGAGCTCAGGTCCTCCAGATTTAAATAAGTTTCAAGGATAATTTTGACAATTTGCCTTAATTTGCCTTGTTAAATTGAGAACCTAGCCCCCTCTTCAAGTACAGTTCCACTTCTCCTGTTGGCTTTCTAATTAGCTGGGTTTTTTTTTTTACCAATACATTCTGTTTCCTAATAACAGGGACTTTGTCATATTCATCTCTGAAAACTCACAATGCCTAGATTAGTGCTGTGGGAAAAATATATGCGCATCAAATGCTTTGGTTGAATTATATCAAAATCTGCTGCCACCCTTTAAAGAAATTTTAGTCAGCCATGCATCCGCTGCATTGCCTGCCCAATCTAAGACTATAGATGAAAGGTTTCTTCTATGCTTTGCGTTTAAAATTACAGTTTTTCCTTGGTGAACAAAATAGAGTTGTCCCCGAATTTGTTTTTAAATTGAAACACTAGAATGATTAAAGTCTGGTATTATTTACCTATCAAAAGTTATTTTCTACTGAACATTCTTCCTTAAAAAATATTCAAATTTTCTAAAGCCACTGTGCTAGATAATCTAAATCCATAGGATACAAAGTAGCAATTTTATTTGATGCTGACATATTCTCTTTAGGTATTCCTCTAAAGAAAGTCTATGTGAAATCCACTGAGCATAAAAAAAAAAGAAAAAGAACCTCTATTCCTACTATCCACTGATGCCTTTTTGAGCTTCCCTTGGTTGGGAATTTAGCATTAACAAAGGAATTTGTGATGTCTTATACTCTCTGTTCTCTAATCTAATATTCGTCTGTGATTTCATTTATAATTACTATCTATTTAAATCTCAGTTTGGAATTCAAGTGTCAAAGGAGAAACGGTACTGGGAAGGTCTCTATTATCAGTTATGAGCTACTGTAAAACTTACCATGTTACAACATCCCTTGAAATAGACATTAGAGACCAGAAAAAGAAGAGTAATATAAAATTGATCAAACCTTATATTTCAAAAGCAGCTTTTCCCACCACCACCATCACCCCCCCACACACACACCTGAAGAAAAGGCTTTAGAAAGAAGTGGTTTAGAGTTATTTCATACACGAACACTTAAAAAATCAGACCGACATTTTTGTCCTTCGTTGGCAAACTTAGATGAATGGATTCAAAAAATACATGGACCAGATTAGGAATAAACCCCAGCATTAATCCAATTTACCTTAAATCTCTTGCTGGGGGAAAATCATAGAGGCTCATTGCAAAGCACTGACTGCAAAGGTTAATCAAGATTCTGGGGGACAGCTCCTCTGCAGCAGCTGACACGCATTTCATTAGGGAAGTAGCCTGAAACTTCAATGAGATTCTGGAGAACAAACCCACTAGGAGCCAGATTGCAAGGAGGAGAAGAGATCAGAGCCGGCTGGGATGAATGGACTTGAATATTGACAGAGGTCTGTCTCTCTTCCTGGAATGGCACCAATTTCACTACCCCCAGAAACCTTTCTGCCCAGAACCGCATGGCACTTAGCAGCATCGCCTGTCATGGCAATTGCGGATTCCTGCCCTTTAGAACTTAATAGATAGATCATTAGTTTTCCCATCAGAAAATTCACACTTTAAAATTCTACCTTGCCCCTGTGCATATGTTATAATGTCCATACCCAAATTGGGAATTAAGTATTTCAGTTTTTATTCCAGCTACAGGTATCACATATTTACTCTGATAATATTTTATCATTACCTGTTTCCATCCATTCCCTTGTTTGGGGGGGGAAATAAAAGAACTTAATGTTGTGCTCTTTAAGGGTTTTCTGTTTGTTTATTTTTATTTCATTGTTTATTTTGATTTATCATACTCAATCACTGTTGAAACAGATACATTTTCATATTAATCCCATTGGAAAAATGAGGACCAAACTTAGTTGTTCCAGACAAGAAACAACTAAGGGATTATTTGGGGAAGCATAAAGATATGAAAGCAAAGTCTGACCCACAGCGGAAAGAAATCATTGCTCCATAACAAACTTTCATAGCATGAATAGGTTGTAATAATTAAAGTCAGATTATTCATTAGAGACAGCAGTGGAGGATTAAGAGGGGAATTTTCAAGGCATATATTATGGCAGAGAGATTCAGAACTACTTTTAAAATTCATTTTTGTGCCATAGGTAATCCTTGTGCTTCTCTATGAGACTCAACAACATTAGCGTCTGATGAGTTCAAAGTTTCTGCTTGTGTCGTGGGTAGGTGTACCGTGGTTGCTTTATCAGAGAGAGGAGTTTCACAATACTTTCCAATTCTTGTTCTGCTTATTGCCTTATTTTCCTGGCCTGCTTTCTGAAGGTAATGCCCAACATATTGTGCCGTTATGAAGCAAATACCTTATGATCTGCAAAACCAGTCTCCAGTGTAAATAAAACACCACCAGATTCACATTGTCAGCAGCTTATCAAAAAAAGCATTCTTTAATTTGTTTTGGTTAGTCTTAATTTTTCCCTTACACTGTCTTTGGAAGGAGACTTTTATATTTGAAAGCCTCAGTGAACGCTTGGACAGCCATTGATTGTCTCTCTCACATCCAGCAATGGCAGATACGCATCCACTTTGTTTTCCAATAGGGCAGCAAGGGCCTTGAATTTTCTGTCTTAGCACAGATCCCCAAGGATTGAGTATGGCAAAAAGCTGATGGACCTGTGTCACCCAGAGTTCTGGACATGAAAGGCAGGACCAGGGATGGGGCAGATCTGTCTCTCTTGCTCTTTCACTGAGCCTCCAGATAAATTGATTACTTTGATCCTTAAAGCTATAAATCTGACACTTCTCAGCAACACTAAATTCACTTCCTCCCCATTTTGAAAAGAGGGAAGTTGTTTATAGCAATTGCGTCCTCCTCAGAATAGCAAACTCAAGCCCTACAGTGGGATTGTCACTCTGCTGTCCTGCAGGTATCAGCCGCCCAATCCAGAGATGTGCCTATTTTGCAGGAGACCCTTCAGTGGCAAAAGCAGCACGTCACAGCTGAATACATTTATAAATTTTTTTTTTTTTTTTAAACATTTTCTTTATTTTATTATATTTTGTTTGTTTGTTTGTTTTTTACATGGGCTGGGGCCGGGAATCGAACCGGGGTCCTCCGGCATGGCAGGCAAGCACTCTTGCCCGCTGAGCCACCGCGGCCCGACCCGAATACATTTATTATAACATTAAATGACTAAAACTGTTTATTCTTTGAACATAATGGTTTTCTGCATCTTCGGTTCATCTTAATCTGTTTTAGTGCCCAGCTTCTCTCAAAAACCTCTTTTGAATGCCGAGTTATTCATTTCAGAGAATAGCTGTAAGAGGAAGAAGAATAAAACAAAATTAGCAGTTGATCAAGAGTACTTTAGGCTGCCACCCTTTCCATTAACGATTTGATTTGATGTGAGTGCAGTGCTTTTCCTGATACATTATGATAGAATAACCCTGACAGAAAGTAAAACCAAAGAAAACTAAAACTTGATCTAAAATACAGCAGCCTGCCACCTCTCTATTAGCATTTTAATTTGATGGGAACTGTGTGGTGTCTTATAACCTCAGCTCCCAAGAAAGGTTTTCTCATTTAAGAGTCTCTTATCCCTATCAAGTCATCTGAAGTTTTTGTTTTGTTTTGTTTTTAGAATTTACTTATTTATTTTACGATTGCCTCTGCCTTCCTGTTGGCAAAAGAAGGTGTTTATCAGACACTGCTTTACAGCAGAAATCTAAGGTTGCTTTTTGATGACAGAATGTAAGTCTTGATTAGGATAAAAGAGTGCAGTTAATGGGAGAAAAAATCTCTGATATACCTTTGAGTAGTTTTCTGCAAAAGATTCTAGTTAACAAACTGTCAGATTTTCATTCTTTTGCTTTCAGTTATCCCCCCTCTTTTTTAGAGAATAAAGAATAGAAAAGAAGTTAAGAAACAAAAACACAAACGAGGCTTAGAGGGACCATTTCATTCATCATTAAAGTCATCGCATTAGTACTGCAATATTGGGTTAAAAAAAAATGACATTAGATTTTCAAATGGACGTTTGTTCCACACACTTGGGAATAAAGCTGAGAAATCTTTTAAACCCAGATCTGCCGAATTCACTGCTTATCTTCCCTTAGGGCTTCTCAGAACTGAACTGTGGGACCTGGACTTCCTCAGGTCAGAGATGATAGGGGTTGAAGAACCAGTAGGTTTGAGCCTTCAAAACGGAGTGTTTTCTTCTCCTGAAATCTTAGCTGAAAGCATTTTATTCTCATGCGTGATTGATCAGTTTTCTACGGGAAGCAAACTGCAGGAGTCCAATTTGAATCCCTTAAGGATGACAAGTATTTTCCACAATGATTGTTTCAGTGCCCTTTCCTTTCACTTGAACCTCCGAGAATCTACAAACAGCCAAACATTTTCTATATCTCAAATGTTTGGAAACAATGAGGCTTTGAAAATCTGAGAATGCAATATAAAGGCATGTGTCTTAATATCACTTTTATCCAAAAGAAGGGAATCTTATTTCTCTGAATCCCTAAGTTGCCATCAAAATAGAGGTGGGATTCTGGCTCACAGTTTGGTTTTTTTTTTTAAATATATTTTTCTAAGACTTTATGTTAAAGCCTCTATTTTCAAAATCATTTCTCATATGCATATTCCCTAAGACTCTTTTCACATCAAAGTTACACTTTGAAGCTTTCTAGCAAAGTAGCAGCTCGGCTTTCTATGACAACAGCAATAATTTATTTGTGTCGTTTTATCAGAGAAAAAAAGTGTCACCCTTTTTTAAATAGTAGTTTTAAAGCCTAATTAACTAAATTGATAGCTTTATGTATGTAAATTGCCATAACAGAAGAGGGGAGTATGCAAGATGGGGTGGGGGAGAGTGGGTGGAGTCTGCCCTTGTCCAATAATGATGCTTTATTAGGCAAATCTGTATGCTTACCGTGTGTTTTCAGGCCTGTCTGTGGGGGTTATAATTTTTAACAGAGTGATCTGTATGGAAACAAGGTCTTTAAATGCTTAGAAGCTAATCTAGCCACAGTCTTAGAATGATGAGATCTGTTCATTATTTTGAGATTTATTACTTTGATGCCGTTTTATATATAAGGCACACAAATGCTGCTTAAAAATCAGATTCTGGAAGAGAAAAATCTCTCCCAGTCAGCCCAGAGACCAATGGCTGGGTACATAATGCTGCAGATAAGTTTTCTTTACTCTGTAAATGCCTGTTTATCTGGTATATGCATTCTAAACCTCTATAACTGCTTATCTCTGTATAAAACACAGCCATATACAAAGATATTTAATATATTTTACTCATATATTTCATGTTCAAGTAATGCAGTTTTTTATTAAAATACCATTTGAAATGTTATATAAGGCACATTTAATATATATATGTTTTAAATTTATATTAAATGTTTATGTACTTATTCATTTGAACTAAATGAAATGTCTGGTACTTGGTTGTGTTTGACTTATAAAAATGACCACGTCATGTGATTCAACCTACAGTATAAATGTAAATGTAATTACAGTAAAATTTAGGAAAGTCTTTGCTGTGGTTCTTACCTTCAATCTTGAAAACAGTGAAGGTTATGATTCTCTCCTCAGAGTATTGCACATTGATACAAAATTTTACATACAACTTGAAGGTGCTCACAGCTTTCTGACATCAAATTATTCATCCACCCTCTCTTAAGATCTGAACCTTCACAGATCTCAAGAGACCGAGAGTAGTACCAAGAAAACAGTTAGCAGAGGATGAAATAGTGTCTTGGAGGATTACCAGTTCCAGGGGATGCAGGGGTTAACATAGGGACACACTCCAGCCTCTCACTCACAAAGATTTCTAAATGACCACTTTGTGGAGAAAAACGATGGTCTAAGGACATTAGAGTCCACTCTCTGGGTAATTAATGGCCTCCCCTGGCCTTTCCTGCCATCTTTCTCTGAGGCTCTAGTTTTCTTCTGCTGGTGAGGAATGCAAGAGCAATTGCTCTTTCAGACCCGGAAACTATGGACCTTAGACCGATCTCATCTCTGTCCTAGTCTGGCAATTTTTCCCAGTGTGTTATTTGCTCCCTGAGACCAATTATTTGGCAATCAGAGTTCACTGTAGGCATAAACCTAAATAACAGACCCTAGGAAAAGCCCTACAAGAAGAGAATGATAAGGGTCCAAAATCAAAGCTTTGTTTTGAGTATTACTTTACCTGGGAAGAGTAAATAGTGTAATGGACTCTTTCAGCTTAAGCAGCTCTTGTAGATGCCCATCTTCATGCAGCTCTTTGAAATGCTGGGTAACAACCCATTGATATTGCTGAGGTTAATGACTGATTAACAAGGGAGAGCACATTTGCAGACAAATGAGCTATAATAATTGTTGTGGAAACTCCTTTGAAGAAACTGCTTTAAATAGGCTTTGAGGGTTCTTGTAATGGCTTCTTCACTGCCCTGATAAGTTATGCCTCTATTAATTTCTTACCTACTGTGCTTCTCTGGTTGGTAGGAGAGAACCAGGTATCCCAGGTGATGTGAAAAACAGTGCTGTAGGGTAGGATTGCTGATTTAGAAAACTTGAGTTTGAATTTAAAATCCAAGGAGACTTAATGCATCTCTTCTCCTGTACCTTAGAGAGGAAATTGGCATTTATGAAAGTGAAAATGAAGGTAACAACAATTTGCTGTTTTTATTTCTACATTTGATTCATAAAAGGGTGTTTCTCAACTTTTAAGAAACCCATGTAGAGTTTTGATGACTAAAAATATTAAGACCCCCAGCCCCCAACCGATTTAGAGTGATTCTTCTTGTCTCTTTAGGAGCACCACTTTGATTACCTATAATCGCCAACTGATAGTGGCCCTCAAAGTTCGGCAGTTCATCAAAATCACTTAGGGGCTCTGAAAAAAAAAAAAGACTACTGGGCCCCACACCCACAGTTTCTACTTCAGTAAGTCTGTGATGGAGCCTAAGCTTCATTCTTATCAAGTAAAAGATGAGGCAGATAGTGCTAGTACTTGGACCAAATTTTGGGAACCTGGTCTAGATATAGGCCCCAAATTGATTGCCTGTTTGGGTAGAGAGACATGCACTGCTGGTCCTTCTTACACTAACCCTCCACATACAGGTAGACTGAGACACACTAGCCAATACGTCCAGAGTTGATGATGTAAAGGGAAATAACCAGGCAATTACTCTACCAATCCCATTATTTTCTATTGTTTTCTTTTTATTCTTGCTTTTACCCTTTTTCTTAGTCAATATTTATTAACTATTTAGTTAGAAACTAAGCTAAGATCTGGAGTTACAAAAGTGGCTGCTTATATCCTGATTAAATGGACCTCACTGAAATTGAGTAGGTTAAGATGCATCAGATAAACTATCAGAGCACCAAGAAGTTGGAGCTACAGTGATCAAACTTCAGTCATCCACATAATATTTCCTTATTTTAAAAATTACTTTACTTCAAAAATGTTTTGCCAGCATACATAAAGAAATCCTACAAATCAACAGCAAAAAGACAAACACCCAATTTAAAAATGGGCAAAAAATGTAAATAGACATTTCTCCAAAGAAGATATACATATGGCTAAAAAGCACATGAAAAGATGCTCAATATCATTAGCCATTAGGGAAGTGCAAATCAAAATGAAAATGAGATACCATTTCACAACCATTAGAATGACTACTATTAAAAAGGGTGAAAATTACAGGTGTCGGGGAAGATGTGGAGAAATAGCACATGCATTCATTGTTGGTGGGAATACAAAATGATGCAGCTGCTGTGAAGAACAGTTTGGAGGTTCCTCAGAAAGTTTAATATAGAATTCCCATATGACCCATTGATCCTGCTTCTAAGTATATATCTAAAAGAAATGAAGGCAGGGACTCAAACAAATATTTTCACACTAATGTTCCTGGCAGCATTATTCAAATTGCCAAAGGATGGAAGCAACCCAGGTGTCCATCAGCAGATGAATGGATAAACAAAATGTGGTTTATACACATAATGGAATATTATTCATCCATAAAAGGAATGAAGTTCATCATGCAACAACATGGATGAACCTCGAAGACACCATGTTGCATGAAAGAAGCCAGAAAAAAAAGGAAAAATATTGCATGATCTCACTGACATGGAATAACTATAATAAGCAAATCCGTAGAGTCAGAAAGTAGAATAAACATTACCAGGGACCATGATGGGGGTAAGGAATGGGAGTTATTGCTCAGATTATAGAGCTTCTTTTTGGGGATGATGGAAAGGTTTTGGTGGTGGATAGTGGTAATGATTGCATAACATTGTGAATATGATTAATAGCACTGGGATATATATGTATTTGAATGTTGCTAAAAGTGAGGATTTTAAGTTGTATATATGTTACCAGAATAAAAATTAAAAAAAAATAATTCACGACTGTACAATACAAACAGTGGTTAATAGTACAATTATAAAAAGTAAAAATGCTCCTTTATCAATTGCAGCAAACATATGACACAGATGCTAAGTGTTTTTAATAGGGTAATGTATGGAAACCCTGTATTTTATGCATGAGTTTTTGTAACCCTATAGCTTCTCTAATTTAGAAAATAAAGGAGAGGAGGAGGGGCAAAAATGGCAGCTTAGTGAAGTGGGGGGTTTATTTCATCCACCAGAACAGCTAGTAAATAGCCAGGAACGGTACAGAATAACTGCTGGGGCCAAATCAGTGACCAGACACACAGCATACACCAGTCTGGACAAGCTGGACCAGCTGCAATCCCACCCAGAATTGTGAATCCCCCAATTGCAGTGTCCAGTGCCCCACCCCCACAGGCTGCTTCCCAAAGGGGATAGGAAAGGGACTTTATTAGCAGCAAGGGGCTGAGCTCTACCAAGCTCCAATTTGTGGAATTAATTAGCAAAGTCTGACTACTAAAAATAGATCCCCAGCTCAGCTGAACCTCCAGTAAAAGCTGAGGTTGCAGGTTTTTGCCCCAGTGCAGAGGGAGCAGGCCTGACAGAAAAAGAAAAAAACAAGAGGTTGTTTTGGATCAGACAACACAAAATACTTGAAAGGGTCTGGGCCCTTAAGGAAAGGAGGAGGCACATAGGACATGGAGATACACAGAGCAACACACCAACGTACACTCTTGATTGACAAACCCGAGGGGGTCCTTCTCTGAAAAGGATTTTTTTTTTCCTTTTCTTTTTTGTGGCTGTGTTTCTATGGCTTGACTGCTCTTCGGATACAACTGCAAGGCTTCTTGGGCTCCAAGTGTCCCAGGCAAGGCAGAATTAAGTTTGCCTGAGAGATTGTTTGGAGGTTGTGCCTTCCCCAGGAGAGGGGTGGGGCCCAGCTCAGGTAGAATCCCTCCCTCAAGGAATTCAGACCCACAGTCTGGAAAACTGAAGTGATTAAAGCCAGCCTACAATCTCTCCTCTGTCTCAACTACATCCCCAGCAGCGAAAGTCTGCTGAAGTTAAAGGTACCATATCACCTTATGTTGCTGAGAACCACAGGCAGACAAGTGCACTGGGCAGGATAGGAAAAACACAGAGTCTAGAAGCTTCATAGGAAAGTCTTTCAACCTGCTGGGTCTCACCCTCAGGGAAAACTGACACAGGTGATTCTTTCCTCCTGAGAGGAGGTCAATTTAGTCTGGGAAAATCTGACTGGGGTCTATAATACCTAAGTAGACCCTCCTAAGGAAAAAAATAAAGGCACCATACAGGCAGGACAAGAAACAAGAAAACAAGAATGGAAAAATTCTGATCTGTTAAACAAAACCTAAGCTAGAGGTCTAGAAAAAGCTGAACTGAATGTCGAAGGACAGATAGACAACAAAGTCATCCAGCAAGAAAATCCTAGGTAAAAAAAAAAGTGAAAACAATCTCTAGAATAAACTAATTAAGGAAATTAAATGCCTAGACCCCAGCAAAAAATAATGAATCAGGGCGGGCCATGGCGGCTCAGCAGGCAAGATTGCTCGCCTGCCGTGCCAGAGGACCTGGGTTCGATTCCCGGTGCCTGCCTATGTTTAAAAAAAAAAAAAAATGAATCATACTAGGATAATTGAAGATATGGCCCAGTCAAAGAAATAAACCAACAATTCAAATGAGGTACAGGAGTTGAAACAATTAATTCAGAATGTTTGAACAGACATGGAAAACCTCATCAAAAAAGCAAATCAATGAATTGAGGGGGGATATAAAGAAGGCAAGGGATGAACAAAAACAAGAAATCGAAAGTCTGAAAAAACATATCACAGAACTTATGGGAATGAAAGGCACAGTAGAAGAGATGGAAAAAACAATGTAAACCTACAATGTTAGATTTCAAGAGGCAGAAGATAGGATTAGTGAACTGGAGGACGGGACATCTGAAATCCAACAAGCAAAAGAAAATATAGGGAAAAGAATGGATAAAATATGAGCAGGGACTCAGGGAATTGAATGACAGCACATGAATACAGGTGTTGTGGGTATCCCAGAAGGAGAAGAGAAGAGAAAAAGGAGGAGAAAAGCTAATGAGGATATTATCACTGAAAATTTCCTACCTCTTATGAAAGACTTAAAATTACAGATCCAAGAAGTGCAGCATACCATAAACGGAATAGATCCAAATAGGCATACTCTAAGACACTTACTGATCAGAATGTCAGATGTCAAAGAGAAAGATAGAATCTTGAAAGCAGCAAGAAAAAAGCAATCCATCACATACAAGGGAAGCCCAATAAGACTACATGTAGATTTCTTAGCAGAAACCATGGAGGTGAGAAGACAGTGGTATGATATATTTAAGATACTAAAAGAGAAAAACTGCCAACCAAGAATTCTATATCCAGCAATATTATCCTTCAGAAAATGAGGGGGAAAGCAAAACATTTTCAGACAAAAAATCACTGAGAGAATTTGTGACTCAATTTGTGACTCAGACTGGCTCTGCAAGAAATACTAAAGGGAGCACTAGAGATAGATAGGTATCCATCTAAGGTATATAAGGATGGTTCAACATAAGAAAATCAATTAATATAATATACCATATCAACAAATCAAAGCAGAAAAACCACATGATCATCTTGATTGATGCAGAAAAGGCATTTGACAAAATTCAACATCCTTTCTTGTTGAAAGCACTTCAAAGGATAAGAATAGAAGGGAATTTCCTCAACATGATAAAGGGAATATATGAAAAACCCACAGCTTACGTCATTCTCAGTGGGGAAGAACTGACAACTTTCCCCCTAAGATCAGGAACAAGACAAGGATGTCCACTATCACCATTTGTTCTAGTTTGCTACCTGCAGACAATATACCAGAAACGGAATGGGTTTTAAAAAGCAGAATTTAATAAGTTGCTAGTTTACAGTTCTAAGGCCCAGATAATGTCACAATTACACCAAGTCTATAGATATATCCAATCAAAGGCATCCAGGGAAAGATACCTTGGTTCAAGAAGGCCAATGAAGTTCAGGGATTCTCTCTCAAGTGAGAAGGCGCATGGCAAACACAGTCACAGTTTCTCTCTTGACTGAAAGGGAACATGGTGAGCAAAGCATCATCTGCTAGCTTTCTCTCCTGGCTTCCTGTTTCATGAAGCTCCCTGGGAGGCATTTTCCTTCTTCATCTCCAAAGGTCACTGGCTTGTGGGTTTCTCTGCTTCTCATGGCTATGTCATTCTTCTCTGGCTCTCTCTGAATCTCTTTCATTCTCCAAAATGTTCCCTCCTCTGTAGGACTCCAGAAACTTATCAAGATCCACCCAAATGGGTGGAGACATGTCATCACTTAATCCATCTTAACAACCACTCTTGTTTAAATCACATCTCCAGGGAGATGATCTGATTACAGTTTCAAACATACAGTATTGAATAGGAATCATTCTGCCTTTATGAAATGTGATTTAGATTAAAACATGGCTTTTCTAGGGGACGTACATCCTTTCAAACCAGCATATTATTGTTATTCAACATTGTGCTGGAAGTTCTAGCCAAAGGAATTAGACAAGAAAAAGAAATACAAGGCATCAAAATTGGAAAGGAAGAAGTAAAACTCACTGTTTGCAGATGATATGATACTATATGTTGAAACCCAAATAAAGCCCATAGCAAAACTACTATAGCTAATAAATGAGTACAGCAAAGTGGCAAGTTGCAAGATCAACTTTCAAAAATCTGTAGTGTTTCTGTACACCAGTAATGAACAATCTGGGGGAAATCAAGAAAAATTCCATTTACAATTGCAAACAAAAAATAAAATATTTAGGAATAAATTTAACTGAGGATACAAAAGACCTATACAAAGGAAACTACAAGAAATTGCTAAAAGAAATCACAGAAGACCTAAATCAACGGAAGGACATACCATGTTAATGGATTGACAGACTAAATATAGTTAAGATGTCAATTCTACCTAAATTGATTTGTAGATTCAATGAAATACCAATTAAAATCCCAAAACTTACTTTACAGAAATAGAAAAACCGATAACCAAATTTATCTGGAAGAGCAGGGTGCCCCAAATAGCTAAAAATATCCTGAGAAAGAAAAATGAAGTCGGAGGTCTCACACAACCTGACTTTAGGCGTATTATGAAGCTACAGTGGTCAAAACAGCATGGTACTGGCATAAAGATAGATATACTGACTAATGGAATTGAATAGAGTGTTTAGATATAGACCCTCTCATCTATGGACAATAGATCTCTGATAAGGCAGTCAATCCAACTCATCTGGGACAGAACAGTCTCTTCAATAAATGGTGCCTAGAGAACTGGATATCCACATGCAAAAGAATGAAAGAGGATCCATATCTCACACCTTATACAAAAATTAACTCAAAATGGATCAAAGACCTAAACATTAGATCTAAGACCATAAAACTTTTAGAAGAAAATGTAGGGAAATATCTTATAAATCTTATAATAGGAGGTAGTTTCCTAGATCTTATACATGAGCATTGAAGAAAGAATAGATAAATGGGAATGCCTCAAAATTAAATACTTTTGTGCATCAAAGAACTTCATCAAGGAAGTAAGATAGCCTACGCAATGGAAGAAAATATTTGGAAACAACATATCAGATAAGGGTCTAGTATCCAGAATACATAAAGAGATTAAAAAAAAATAATAGACAAACAACCCAATTACAAAATGGGCAAAAGACATGAACAGACACTTCTCAGAAGAGGAAATACAAATGGCCAAAATGCACATGTAAAGATGCTCAACTTCCCTGTCTATTAAGGAAATGCAAATCAAAACCACAATGAGATATCATCTCATACCCACCAGAAGGACCATTAGCAATAAAACAAAAAACTGCAAGTGTTGGAGAGGATTTGGAGAAAGAGGTACACTTACCCACTGTTGGTGGGAATGAAAAATGGTACAACCGCTGTGGAAGGCAGTTTGGCAGTTTCTCCGGAAGCTAAGTATAGAATTGCCATATGATCGAGCAATACCATTGCTAGATATCTACTCAGAGGACATGAGGGCAAGGACAAAAACGGACATTTGCACACCAATGTCTATAGCAGCATTATTTACAATTGACAAGATATGGAAACAGCCCAGATGTCCCTCAACAAAAGAGTGACTAAACAAGCTGTGGTATATACTTATGATGGAATATTATACAGCTGTAAGACAGAATTAAGTTATGAAGCATGTAACATGAATGGACCTTGAGGACATTATGCTCAGTGAGATTAGCCAGAAACAAAAGGACAAATACTGTATGGTCTCACTGATATGAACTAACATTAATGAATGAACTTGGAGAATTTCAGTTAAGAACAGAGACCATCAGGAGATAGAAATAGGGTAGATATTGGGTAATTGGAGCTGAAGGGATACAGATTGTACAATAGGACTGAATGTAAAAATTCAGAAATAGTGTAATACTACCTAATTGTAACACAATAATGTTAGTACACTGAATGAAGATGAATGTGAGAATGATAGAGGGAGGAGGACTGGAGGCACAAATGAAATTGGAAGGAAAGATAGATGATAAAGACTGAGATGATATAATCTAGGAATGCCTAGAGTGTACAATGATAGTGACTAAATATAGAAATTTAAAAATGTTTTTGCAGGAAGAACAAAGGAATGTCAATATTGTTGGATGTTGAAAATAGATGATAATTCATATTTTAAAACCTTGACTTACGTGTGAGACTGAAGCAAAAAATGTTTATTTGGTACAAAATTTATGTTTTGACTAATGCATCTCCTAATATAACTTATATGGGCAGTTAAATTGAACACCATAAGTATATGGAACCTTGAGTAGGGCATGGGATTTTGTAAGTTTGTCCAGAGTGATGCCCTGATAAATCCCAGAGTGATTTGAACAGTGAATAAAAAAGCATTTGCAAAGTCCCCTTGGGGGAATGGTGAGAAAGAGGAAAAATTCAACTTCCCCATATGGAGAAGTCCTGATATTCTCACAAGAAGTGAGGACAACAAAATCAATAGGATGAACCCTCAATCTTGGGGTTTGTTCATATGAAACATATCCCTGCAAAGAATAGGCTAAGCTTACTTAAATTTAGGCCTAAGAGTCACCCCCAGAGAACTTCTTTTTTGCTCAGATGTGACCTATCTCTCAGCCAACACGGCAAGTAAACTCACTGCCCTCCCCCTCTCTACGTGGGACATGACTCTCAGGAGTGTAAACCTCCCTGGTAGCGTGGGACAGAAATCCTAGAATGAGCTGGGACTCAGCATCAAGGGATTGAGAAAACTTTCTTAACTGAAAGGGGGAGGAGAGAAATGAGACAAAATAAAGTTTCAGTGGCTTGAGAGTTTCAAATAGAGTCGAGAGGTTATCCTGGAGGTTATTCTTACACTTTATATAGATAATCCCTTTTCAGTTTAAGGGGTATTAGAGAGGCTGGAGTGAAGTGCCTGAAACTGTAGAGCTGTGTTCCAGCAGTCATGTTTCTTTAAGAATACTGTATAATGATATAGCTTTTGCAAAGTGACTATGTGATTGTGAAAGCCTTGTTCTGATGCTCCTTTTATCTGTGGTATGGATAGATGTAAAAAATATGGATTAAAAATAAATAAATAATGGGGGAACAAATGTTAAAATAAATTGGGTAGAGGGAGATACTGGTGGTCAATGAGAGGGAGGGAGGGGTAAGGGGTATGGTATGTAAGAGTTTTTTCTTTTTTCTTTTTAGTTCTTATTCTGGAGTGATGTAAATGTTCTGAGAAATGATCATGGTGATGAAAGTACAACTGTGTGATAATATTGTGAACCACTGATTGCACACCCAGTATGGAATGTTCATACATTAAGAATGTTGTATGCTGATTGATTTTATAAGTAAAAAATTTAAAAATAAATAAATAAAATAAAGGAAAGTAAAAGGAGAAAACTACTCCCCCAAAATGTTTTAGATATCTTTTAAAGGTGATGATTATGTCATCACCACCAACTTAAAACCAGTACCACCTGTCATGAGTAGAAGGTTACCAAAAATAAATAAATGAAGATATCTCAAACAAATAAGGCTATTAAATTCTGGCTAGATTTCATTACCTGCAGAACACTCTGTGCTTGAGGTCTCTGTTAAATAAAAAGAGGTGAGCAAATATTAGTGAGATATTAAAGTCACTTCTACCAACAAACGGAGATGTTCTCTTTGATGTTACCAGCATTGTTAAAGAAAATTGAAAAGGAGATAATTTATCATTATATAGTGTTTTGTTATTTATTGCTATGCCAATATGCAATCTATAATTATATTAGGACTGCCAGCACTGTTTGTCTCCTTCTTTGGAATAAAATAATAGAGCTCATCTGGAAAGAGCAGGAAAAGTGTAACAAAAATGTAGTTGAGAGATTGATAGTAGTGGTAGGCTTCAGCCACCCTGAAACAGCCTGAGAGACCAGGGCAGGTAGGAGCGTCATGATGTGGTCTGGAGAACTGAAAAACGGACTTGTGCCAACTGTACCTTTTCCACAGTATCCTCAGGTCATCTGTGAACTCCCCCTAGGCCATCTGCATTGGCCAGTTTGGAATGGCAAATTTGAATCTTTTGTTCTTAAAATAATGGCCAGAAGTTTCCCTATGCTACCCTATTAAATGGGAAACTTTAGAGAGTATGGTAAAGGTTTTCCATTGCTTTTTTTTTTAAATATTTTTATTGAGACATCTTCACACACATTCAGTCCATATATGGTATACAATCAGTGGCCCACGATATTATCACATAGTTGTGCATTCATCACCATGACATTTTTAGAACATTTGCATCATTACAGAAAAAGAAAGAAAAAAATAAAGACCTCATACATCCCAAACCCCTTACCCCTCCCTCTCATTGACCACCAGTATTTTATTCTTTTTTCTTAACATATGATCGTTGCATTCTATATATATATAATCAGTAATTCACAATATCATTGCTTTTAATATCTGTCGTACTAATATATGAAGTTGCAGTTAGAGAAGTAATACTAGTAGGTCACATTTTATTATAACTGTTTATATCATCCATGCTACTGACAGAAGAAATGGTGAATATTGAATCACATCAGAAAGTACTATGGGTTGCAATGATTACCTTTGCTAGGCAGAAAAGTAAAGAAATCAACTTCTTTTCTGGGCCACTGAGCTTGTGAGTACCTGTGGAATTCTCTATTACCATTGGGATGAAAAACTTGAACTTGGTATAAAATGGGAAAGCATCAAGATGGGAAGAGTCATAACTGACAAATTATACTTTATCACTCCAGTACTAAGGCAGTTGCAAGCAGCGTAAATCCAGGTTCACTGAGCTAATGTAATAATATTTAAAAAAATATATATTTTATAATACTTTTTACAACCTTTGGTATGCAAGACATCAATTTATTCCTAAAATAACCCAAAAACTAAATGGGTGTTTTATTCTCATTGAACAAATAATGAAATTTAGTCCCAGAAAGTAATTTAATTTACACAAGTCACCCTTTCAACTGACGGCATAGCCACTGCTAGAAATCAATTCTAATTTTTAGTTCCTGCTCAGTGATAACCAATTATATTAATAATAATAACATGTGGTAATAAAAGTAACAGTAATAATGGGTAGCATGTTTTGAGCACTTATGATGAGTTATCTTATTTATATGTTATCTTATTTAATCCCCACAGCCATCAATGAATCAGGCATTATTATAATTTTCCTAATTTTGCAAATGAGAAAATTGAAGTCACAGACTTAAAGCAATTTGTCCAAAATTGCAGAGTTAGTAAGTGGCAGAGCTGGGTCACCTACATGAATTTGGGGGCTCTGATGTGTCTGCTGTCGATCTCAAAAATATTTTAGAAGGATATCTAATTCCTGGGAGACAGACATTGTTACAGATCAGGTATCATCCATTGTTAGTATGAAACTGCATGCCCAAGAACCAAAGCTCAGAAGTTACATCAGAATCATCTGGGACATTCTCTTCTGTCCTCTTCTCCCATCCCCACATTCCCATTAAATGAATTCCTGCTAAGGGGTTCACAATGATGACATAATGGCCTTGCACCACCATTTGCAACAATATTTCTATAAAAGACATTTCCCTTCTAGATTCCAGGACAAATGGCTTCAGATACTCCTACCGTGGGGGACTTGGTTCTTCTGTATTCCATTTCCCTTCCTGTGAAATTAGTCCTGAAATACAGATTCTCAGCCTTTGCTTTGTGACCCCAAACACCTAAAAGCCCCCAGAATCCTGACTTCTTGGTTCCAGCACATTCTATCTCCGGGTTAGAGTCATTGTTCCCCTTTCTCTTTTTAATATTATTTTTAAGTAATAATGTACTAATTGAAAATATTGCCTTTGTGCAGAAGTATTAAAAATAGAGCTAAGGTTGAAGTCAACACAGTCTCACTCTTCCAGAAGTCATCACTCTTTTTACTCTGTGTGTGTGTCAATGTGTGTATATGTGTTTGTTTCCGTCAGACCATTTTTTATTCATTTCCATGAGTCTGTGTACCCTAAGAAAAATATAGTATCGTTTTATTTTTACATAAATTATATATATATATATACACACACACACAAACACACATATATTATAACTTGTATTTTTCCTACTGTGATTTAAAGAACTTTTCATATGTGTAAATTTTACTTGCTTCTTTAAACTGCTACCTGGCCTTCTATTATATGTTTGGCTAAAATTTAGCCATTCTCCTTCTAATGAATAGTTGGTTTGATTGGAAGTTATTGCTGTTACAAATAAGGTTGCAGTGAGCATCCTTGCCCACTAAGTTTTTTTTTAAGGACACCTAACTTTGTCAGGTTTTTTTTTTTTTTTTTTTTTTCATAGGCAGGCACTGGGAATCAAACCTGGGTCTCTGGTGTGGCAGGCGAGAACTCTGCCTACTGAGCCATCGTGGCCCACCCAGGCCCACAAAATTTTTGTCCAAATGTGCAAAGTATTCCAAGGATCAATACAGATGAGTGGAATTCTAGATCATAGGGTACAAGCATTTGAAATTTCAATGGTTAGCATCAGTTCCTTCTCAAGTTGGCTGTTCAGAGTTACATTCTTACTAGCAGTGTAAAAGAGGGCCTACTCCCACTACCCTCAATACACATAGCCTCATTTTTACACCTTCTACATTCTCGTGAACATTCTGAGATGAAGGGAGGGACAGCGCAAGATTACATATCCTAGTGTTTGCCCTGATTGCCTGTATAAAGGCTGTGATTCAGAAAGGGTGAGGCTCAGCTGGCCTGAAAAGCAACCCTTTTAACCTCCTCATTTAGCATATTTTAGGCTCTTCACCTCAGTCACCACTCAGAGCCTGCCTCATTTATCTCTGCTCTCTCCAACACTGGCATCCATCGTAAAGTCCTCCAAAAGATGGAAGACTAAGGACACAATGCATTTGAAATGCTAGAGACAGCATTCTATATTGCTAAGGGAGATGTGTCATGCCTTCACATATTTAAAAGTTAACTTTTTTATCTTTTTTCTTGAGATACAGTCAAAATGAGTTGTAATGCTTCCGCCTCTTCCCAGCCCCAAACCCCAGGCAGCACCTAAGAAATTAATGACCAGCTGAGGTTAATGAGTCCCCACTCAGCTCCGGGCCATCAACTCTCCCAGCTGGCCATTAATCCCTGGAAATGCCCCACGCCTTGGTAGTTACTCCTTAATTATGGAAGGCATTAAGGATCACGAGAGAATCCTAAGTGAAATGAAAAGGCATTTTTCATTGGTGCTTAGCATGGGCTACTTTAAGTCCAGGTGGCATCAGAAACATAACATGCTGCAATTAAACCAACTGCTTCTGAGGAGGAGTCATCAATCTCTATTTTCTCCTTTGATCATCCAAATTCAAGGAGGCTATTCAAGGCTACCTGAGGTCTGAGACCAAGCAAAAAAACTTGTGTCCAATGAATTCTTGATTAAACTGTCTGGGGACCAATACCAGGGACTCATTCAAGCCAGAGATAACTTTATCTTCATGTCTAGGAGAGTAAGTGGTTGTCTACATGGTTGATTTTTCAAGGGAGTTAAGATTTCTCCCATCTAGCTATCTATTAATTTCTCCTTACCAGTGTCTGAAGCTCCTGTAATCATTCACTTGGGTCAGATTAGTGGATTTCAAATTGGATTACTCTGAGAACTAGGATTTCGTTTTTTCCAGTGCCCTAATTTTTTTCCAGCTGATATGGTTGAAGCACTAGCCTCTACCATTCAAAAGAGAAGTGTGGTGAATGCATAGTGTGGCAGGTTGAATTTTGTACCCCAATTTGTATGTGTTCTTAATTTTGATCTATATTTCTGTGGGTTGTCAATAGGACCTTTGACAGGTGATATGTTGAGTTAAGGTATGGCCAACGGAATCGGAATGGGTCTTAATCCTATTAGTGAGGCCTTATAAAGAAAAAGCCACAGAGAGGAGTGGAACTGGAAGTCAACAGAAACTGGAAAAGAAGAGAGGATACAATGCAAGTCCGGGCAGAAATGCAAGTCGGTGATCACCAAGGATTTCCAGGGACCACCAGGAGAGTGTTACAGATTTTGAGGATAAGCATTGCCTTGCTAATGCCTCACTTCTGTACTTTTCCTAGTTTCAGAATTGTGAGTCAATAAATTTCCTTTGTTTAAGCTAATCCATGGTGTAGCATTTGTCATAATAGCCAGGAAATTAAGACAAATAGACCCCGAGACTTTTTCTTTTGTCTAGGAGGACAGGTGTAATAGCACCCAATAGCATGTGTTTGGTATGAGCACATGGGAAGAGGACTTAGAGTTGAGGTGCTTGGATCAGTACTAAGAAGCAGCCTGAGTGAGAGAGAAAGTTGGGGGAGCAGTCCATGTATAACCTGAAGCAAACTTCACCTACTTCAAAATTTTTTTGTAAGATAAAGCTTACTGATAGCCTGTACCATTTTGATTTTGCTAGAGGGAATGAAGATAACATTAGATTAATATTAGGTTAATTAATATTACATCAAATAATAAATCAACCTTTAGAAAATGAAGTACAAAATAAGGCAGCTTTTTGTAACTTTGTACAGGGCTTTGGAGTAAGCAAGCCTGGATTTGAGTCCTAATTAGCCCTGTTACTTAAGATACTACCCTGGGTAATTGTTTCAGCTCTCTGGGAGGGGAATAGTACTTTTTTCATATTCTTGTGAAGATAAAGCAAAATGATGCTCATAAATAAGTTTTTGAAGTTCTTCATAGTTAATGTCACTATATTATATATAATATCAATTATACATATAATGAAAAATAACCATACTATGGTGAAATCGTGGAATCATCCTTGATTTTTTTCTTTTCCTTAACCTTCTAAATCCAATCAGTCAAAATCCACTCTGTGTGTGTTTGTGTATGTGCACATTTTACAAGACTCTCCTTCAATCCTATCTTTTTCTTGAAGTTGTCCCTGACCACCCTGCTATCTGTATCTGAATACTTATAAGACTATCTTTACATCATTCATCTTATCATTCATCCCTCATTCACCTGAATTGTTCTCTCTCTCTTTTTTTTTTCTTTTCGGTATGAATGTATGAGCCTCGACTCCCAAAATATGTTATAAATACAAGGGTCATTGCTTATATTTGTATTCACTATTTATTCACTATTCTACAAACATTTTTAAATATGTTGTCCATTTTCCAGGCAACACACTTGAATCCATGGATAAAATAGCCAAAGACAGAAGGTTTTAGGCAGAAGAAGAGAAGGATGGAGAGACCTCAATGAAATAATTACAATTTGCAATAAGAGCACATACCATAGGAATATGATCTAGACTTAAAGATCAAAGAAGTCTTCAGTGGAGGAAAGATGGGAGATGCGTTACCTGACTAGGAGTTAATAATGGCAGAAGGGTATGACTATTTCACGCAACAGGATCAGAGCTATCAAGGGCCAGTGGCAAGAGGGAACTCAGACAGTGGACTGCAGGAACTGGAAAAGGACATGGGGCTGGAGTTAGGCATCCAGGGGACCAGTGGGAAATCAAATGGAGAGAGAGAGATGTCCTCGTTAAGGAGTCTGCTCTATTTCCTAAGAGCAATAGTGTGTGATTTTTTTTGTCTCATGAGGGCTCCATACCTTTCAGGTATCTAGAAAATATGTGCTTATTAACTGTCTGTATGAAATTGTGGAGCTTGTATAAATGCTGTGTATAACTGGAGCATGAACAGGAAATCTTCTGATTTATCGGCAGGATCCTCAAGGGTTTAGATTCCTGACCCAGCTTCTGGACATAAAAACGCCATTTGAATTATGTGGAAAAATAATGAAGTAAAAATGACAAAGCGAAGGGAATGTATTCTACTTGAGAAGAATTATAGAATGTTTAGCTCCAGAAATAAATTATTTAAAAGGGGAGATTTCCTTTGCTCTTTTTTTTTTTAATGGTGCCAAATAAAATATCTGAAAATCTAAATAAATCCCCACTCTGATTTCTAGAGGGACTTTATATAGTGTCTCTATAACAGTTCAACATAAATCTTCATGACTTTGCTGTATTTTATCCCTGGAACTTGGCTACTCTAATATAGAGAAGGAAGTTTAATAGGTTTTAACACTAGGTCTTATTTTGCTGGAGACTAGAACAGTTTGTGATGAAGAAAAGATATTGAAGAATATTAATGTATCATCTCTACTTAGGCAGGTTAAGAAAATTTTAGAAATAATTTATACCTTGGGCTTCAAGGTAAAACTTGATTTTTGGTTTAGTCAAGGCAGAATATCCATCCCTTCAGTCCTTACCTCCTATACCAAAGAGCTTTGTGAATCAAATTACACAGCATAATATCCACCCCCCTTCCACTAGAATATTGTCTGGTCTCTGTCGAGATTAAATTCTTTTAAGTGTCAGTCCAGGGTGACACATCAATTTAAAGTATTAATGGGTAATCAGACTCTTCAGGGAAATTTAATGTGGTTAAACAGTAATAAAGGAACTTTCCAATAGAACATAAACAATACCATAATGAAGAATATTAAATATGTTTTGTCATGAGCCCATTATAGAGCCAATTTAAAATTTTAATAAATTTGCATTTGGCCCTTGCTAAAGATTGGCAAATTTATTCATGTGAAAAATAGAGAATATAGATTAGATATCTGTGAATTTCCCTATTAGGAAGAACTAAAAAATTATCACCCTCACTAAAGATGGATAGATAGATACAAAGATAGTTGGATAAATAGAAAGAAACACATGCATTCTTTATCCCTTAAATGCATTTCACTCACTTGAAGGATATATTTTTGTCGATGTTTTTTAAATACATAAAAATTAATGACAAGTAACAAAAAACAGTGATTTAATTTTGAATGCTCCTCCCCTCCCAGAAACTGGCTAACACATTTAGCATATGATGTATGATGTAATAAGAGAACTAGACAAAGAAAGATGCAGCCGGAGCCGGAGAGTAATTCATAATTGAATGGGGTGAGAGCCAAAATGCACCCAGACTGCCACTCTGGCAGCAAACATGTGGCAACATGGTCACCTTTTAAATGACTGGCAACAATATCCTACAACCAGTCGCTGGCATTAGTAGAGCTTTTTTCCTTCCCTCCTTCCATATTCTTAAAGGTCTCCTGATTTTTTTCCCAAGACAACAAGCAATAATCCTGGATGTGTACAAGGTTTAATAATACCCCTTTACCTCTTATATTATCGCTTACCTTATAATAAAGCTTTACTACAAGTTAATGGTTTCTCTTGACATTTAACAGTCACTTATTGATGATATGCCAGTATTTCCAGAAGAATAGTGTGATTTAGCTTTATGTATCAAAAATGTCTTTAACCAGAAATTCTATTCCCCAGTATTTGCTGTGTACTATGATGTTTCATTCAGTGTTGCCCATCACATCAAAAATTAGGAGAAAAGTTAAATGTTGAACAATGGAGAACTGGTATATTGTCAGTGGAAATGCTAATGTAGAAGTGAGTTTATTGACGAAGCATGCTCACAATATATCGTTAATGATGAAAAAATGATATAAAACTGTAAATGCACAAATGCATATGTGCATGTAATATGTAGTCCTGTGTATTCACAGCAGAATAATTCATATTAAATAGTAACATCAATCAATGGTACTTAGATTGTCAAGGAATGGGGGCCATTTTTAGACTTTTCTGATTTTTGTTTTCTAAATGAGCATATTACTTGTATAAACGAGCGGCACTAAAACCACTTTTTTTTAGTGTTTTTCTTTTCCATAAGGAAGTGTATCTACTAGTAATAGTATTTTCAGTGATCGCAGCAGATACTTTTTTCCATGCAGAATTTCTTCAACCATATCTCCTTTTCAGGCACTAGACCTGTGAAATATTGTAGGTTACAGAATGGTTTAATCCCACAACAGAAAATGAAGAAAGATGTTCCAATAAAAGGGACAATCTTTATATCAACTGTGGCTGGCTCTGTGCAAAATGAGATTTTTGACTGATTTAGCTCAGAGAGAAGCTGAAGAATTAAGATTTTTTTTTTGAATCATTCAGACCATGTCTTTCTATTGAATCATTTTCTTTGAGGGTAATGTGTGATTTTCCATTACTGTGATTACCTTTTTATACTAATTCTATGCATTGATAGATTTTTGTGTGTGTTATCTTCATAGCTTTTGAGTAGGACAATAATGCAGCACCTGAAAAGCATGATACAAGATCAGAAGTTCTGCTTTTAATGTATCTTATTTGTTTTGTTGTGTATTGCTGGAAGGAGCACTATTACAGATGTTTATAGGTATTTTGGTTTTGATTTTTATTTGGATCTTTGCCAAATATTTATTCCAAATATTAATGATCTCTCTCCTTGCAGCAATTGTATTAGTTTTCTATTGCTGCTGCAACAAATTACTACAAACTTAGTGGCTTAAACAATACAAATTTATTACCGTTTTGTTCTGAGTGTTACAAGTACACAGTGAGTTGCACTGGGTTAAAATCAAGGTTTTGGCTGTGCTTCGTTCCTTTCTGGAGGTTGTAGAAGGAAAATTTTCTTTTTTGCCTTTCCTACTGTCTTGAGGCTGCCCATGGTCCTCATCTTCAAAGACAGCCACATTGTTTTAGCTTTTATCTGGGTCTTTCTTCCCCTGCCATATCTTGTCCTATTTCCTTTCTTCATTTTTTGTTGTTTTTGTTTTTGTATTTTTGCATGGGCAGGCACTGGGAATTGAACCCAGGTCTCCAGTATGGCAGGTGAGAACTCTGCCTGCTGAGCCACCGTGGCCCACCCTTTTGAAGACCTTTTGATTACATTGTGATCATGCAGATAATCCCAGATAATATCCCTAAATAAAGCATTGTTGATTAGCAACCTTAATTCTACCCACAATCTTAATTCCCTTTTCCCTAACAACATTCACAGGTTCTGCGGATTAGGGGCAGGGAAGGTATACGTTATCCTATCCACCATGGCAAATAAGTCTCTTTCAGTCAACACCACTGGACAAGGACTTTAATCAAGATATCCTGTAGTTCCCTAGTCTAAGAACTGTCATGTAGCCTTAACAAGGCCAATTGTGCATCATCCTTCAGATTTAAATATTGAGCAAAATGATCCAAAGATTGAGAAAGTTTGAGTATATTTATTTCAGTGGAAGGACCTGAAAGAAACCATCATAAGGTTCCTGTTACAAAAATTCCCTAAAGCTATTGCTAACCTGTTGTTAGTTTTCTTTCTTTGTTCTGTATTCTTCCCTTTATTTCACTGAGCTCCCATATCTTTCCAATGAATTCTCTCTCTGCTTAATTTAGCCAGGGTGAGTTTCCATTGCTTATAACAAAATAGCCTTAATGATACAAGAAATAACAGAATATGAGGAAGACTAAGGATGATTGGAAGAACTTTCCAAGGGAATAAGGATGATTTATTTCACATCGTTGTGCTAAATATCATAAATACCTTGAGAGTGAATGGAAATTCTCACTTTTATCATAGTAAGCAGGTACAATCACAAAACTATACTGTGTTTCTTGGGACCAATCAGAGAGATAAATTGGGCAGCTTGGTTTTTTGTGTTATTTCTATTTGTTTAAATGAACTCATTGCCCCAAGGCCTATGGGCATGTATACAAAAATTAATAAACACAAGACTACCTCTGCACAGCAGTCTCTGGAAACCTCCCTGATTTTTGAGATTCTCCAATGAGTATGAATAAGAAAACAGCTACAGAATCCTAGCATGCCTGGAGGGCTTGAAATGCATGCAAAAAAATTTTATTAAACAATAAAAATATAAAAGTTGACTTTTTTCTTTGACATGTGGTATTTGCTGCAGTAGTAAACTATAGCAAAATTCTTTAAAAGCTACAGAAAGGACTCAGACATGATAAATGACTAAAAGGGGTAAGTTCATGATGAATTTGGAGCAGAAAAGAGAGGAGGAATTAAAAAGGAAGAAGATAAAACTAGAACAGAGATTCTGAAGGCGAGGAGGATGGCCCAGCTCAGAATCTCCAAATGGCTGGTAGTAAGGCTGACCTCAGTTTTCAGGTCTTGGCCCAGATCCATCAGTAGTATCCCTTCCCATTTGGCAGTGGAATGTTTTGCAATGTGTGGAGACAGTTTGGGGTTGTCAAAACTTGGGTTGGGTGCTACTGGTATCTGGTGGGTAGAGGCCAGGGATATTGTCAGTGCCATCTGCTAAAGATCGCCAGGATCATATCTGAAGTTAAGCATTTGTTTTATTACTCCTCTTGCAGCAGATGAGAACATATGCTATGGGAACCCATGGCATATCTTAGTAAAAGGGTGCTAGAAATAACTGATTGTATGACTTGGTTTTGGCTGTGTGATTCTGGGGGGAGAGTCTAAGGAAGTAGAAGTTTGCTCTAGATTGATTGGATGCTGTCAGAAAGCAAGGCAGTTGTATGACTGGGTAGCTCAATAAATCTTATCTATAGGGACAGGAGACTAGCAGGAGGTTCAATTTGCAGTTGGTATAGAAGTAGCAGCTATTCATTTTGGCTAAGAGAGGGGTGTGTGGCATTTTGCAGGTGCCAGGGTGACCTCATTTTTGTCAGTGCTTAGCCAAAATTATGAAGTGGCTTTGTTTTGTCTCATTTCATCATGGTCTCAGAGTAGTTTTATCTGAAGTTGGTGTTCTGAGAGAATTTTGTGTCTAATAGGAGAATAACACAATCTAGTTTTGAGTGCTGGCCAGCTTCTGAATTCTAAGGCTGCTGTTTTCTTTCTTTTTTTTCTTATTCTTTAATATCCTACAACACACAGGGCAACCCCCCACCCCGGCCCCATCAGTGAATTATCTGCCCTAAAATGTCAATACTACCAAGTCTGAGAAAAACTAAACTTACTGAAGAAAGTCAGACACGAAAGGATTTGAGAAACCCAAAGTTATATCATCCTACTCACCCAGAGATGCTCCACTCAATAAATTGTCTTTGGATGACATGTTGTGAGGTGATTTTGTTGATAAGAAAAAGAAAAAGGAAAAAGTGGAAGGAAGCACCAAACTTCCCAAACTATTCTTTTCATTGGTTTCTTCCACCCTAGATTGGGGTGAGCACACAGTTATCACAGGTAACCCAAACAGCTACCCAAATGGGTGTGCCTATGACCTGCATTGCTCAGAAGGTGGCGTGGTCCCCAGAGGCAGTGTTGATCTAATGTGGATGCTCTGAAAAAGCTAATTTCCTTCTGTGAAATGTTTTTCCTTCTTATAAGGGCACAGATAACCCTTGAGGGGCACTCTGACTCAAAGTGCCGTCAAGTATTCATCAGTTTCTTTCTCAAGGCTTTGTAACTTCTGGTTTCTGTTACTTCTACCAAGTCTTCAAATAGCCAGCTCCTTCCTATCAGTTAAGTTTCTGTTCAAATATATTTTGATCATACACACCCTTCCCCCACCTCCATCACCATCCTAAAACATTACCATTTCAGCGATTTCATAGGAATTATAACCAAGTGAAATGATATTGTGTAATGATTAGTTTGTTGAATATTTCTTCTTATATCTCCCACTAGAATATAAGCACTATGATAGCAACAGTCTTGTTGATTTCACAGGGGTGTCCCCTGAGCCTACATCAGCACCTGGCAGATACTAGTAAGAGCTCAGTAAAGACTGTGAATTGAATGAGTGACTGAATGAATAAAACCTTGGCCCTATTCCTATTCCTGGGGAACATTCTGGTCAGAATCATAACCAAATACCTATCCTGGGAAGAAGAGAAGCATGCTGAGGCTGTTTGTTCTTCAGTAAGGAGAGTCACATGTAAGAGGAGAAACCAGTAGGAGAGAGAATAGAGAATGATTCCTCAATTCTATAAAGTCAAATCAGAATCAAGACAAAAAAATTAAGGGGCTGATAAGAAGGGAGATAAATCTGATGAGAGACAAATGTAAAAACAACCCGTCATCCCCACTCTACCCTCCAACTCCACTCCCAAAACAAACTCACACAGAGTTCTCTCTCTCTCTCTCTCTCTCTCTCTCTCTCTCTCTCTCTCTCTCTCTCTCTCTCTCTCTCTCTCTCTCTCTCTCTCTCTCTCTCTCTCTCTCTCTCTCTCTCTCATCTTCTGTCTTTGAGACAGAAGTTCATCTGGGGACAGATAATCAAGGGTGCTGGCAAGACAGTCAAGATGAAAGAAAAAGGAAGAAACCGAAAGGATGAAGACAAAAGTAGTTGAAGATACTTTACAAATCATCGTGTATTAAAATCAGCAGGGTCTGATGACATGAATTTTACATGCTCAAAGATCAGTATTAGTTTAACAGAGCACTCTCTTATTAATCTCTAAAATTTTAAAAACACAAATGAAGGCTCCTAAATCTTGCCTTAGTAATGGGTATTTTGAAGGGCATGCACCCAGCTAATTACAGATTGTCAGCTTGGTTGTAACAATCAAAATTTACTACAAAAATTTATTTAAAAAAAAAATCGTATTGCAATCCCCTAGAAAGGAACAGATTCTGAGTAGCAAACAAGATTTTGTGAACAGTGAATCATGCCAGACCAACTTAATTTCCTCCTATGATAGAGTGGCAGGCCATGAGATAAAGGAGAAGCAATAGATGTAATCTACCTTGATTTCACTGAGGCTTCTGCTTCTGTCCCACATAACATTCTCATCAGTGCACTATGAAGATTGGACTATCCCATCTTGCTATTAGGAAGGGGCATTAATGTTGAAAGTCTGCCCCAGAAGGATGGTTATCTGGTCTCAGAAGAGGAGTGTGTTTCAAGAAATGGTAGGGCATTGTAGCCTAGGGTACATAGTGAAAAGAGCAGTCAATGGCTTAGTGATGGGGACACCAGAACTTTTTGTCCGCCTTTATCATTAGCCATTGTGTCTTTCAGTAATTCAGTCCTTCCCTCTGGAGCTCAGTTTCACAATCTGTAACCTGGGTGGGATCAGAGTACATAACTCTGAGGTCCCTTCCAGTTTTAAACCTGTGTGAGTCCTTGCCTGTGAAGAAATGTGAGTCCATCTCTTCACAATGGATAATGAAGTTGAGGGCATGCATAGATATTATACCAAATCTTGATATTTCATTTATCTGCAACTTTCATTTAGAAAACAGAAGCTAGACAGTAGAAGTCGTTCTTCAGGCCCCTTTTAATTAACCTTCAAATGAATATAGTTATTCATTTGCATGGCAGTTGATTTGAGTGTTGTTTTTTGAACGCACAGTATGTACACAGTGAGAGGAAAGGAAGGATAAATAAATGAAAAGCAACAACTTTTACTTTCATGGATCATATACAATACCTAGATCAAAATTCTCTGAAAAGCAGTGATTACAGAGGAATGTTATCATGGAATATTTGCTAACAGGATAAAAATGATTAATATAAAAAATCTAAGTTTAAAAATTATAGTAAGGACCCTGAAAATTAATTATATTTGCTACTAAAATTATGTAAAAATTGTTGACTTTATCACAACGGATGAAAACTCAAATGCATAAACTCTAGACCTCATTTTCATTGGCATTAAAAGCAAATTGCTTGTTAAAAGCTCATGAGACCTTCTTTTTCATTAAACAGTTTATTCCAAAAGCAAAACAGCCTTTGTCAACTCCAAACTATTCTTAATCCCCAAGAGCATATCGATTTCTCACAAGTTTAGCGGTTGTCTATAGAAAACCTATCTTTAAATGTCTCATAAAAAGCACCCAGGTGGAATAACATCCTAAGGTGGTAATATGCTTATTGTTCATTACTTCAGTTTTTAAGTTGGCATTTCAGATTAATTAAGCATTTGATAATGCTCATGTTTATGCAAGTGTTTACAAATTAGAAAAGCTGTTAGCAGCATTTAATTTGTTTGAATATATATATTTAATTTACTGCTTCTAATGGAAAGAAGCTTAAGGGAATTTAAGAGTCATAGCCTTATTGACAGACATTAAGCATATGTAGAGTGTAATTATTATTGCTAATATTTTACATTTGCTGTGTGCCAACAGTTAGGTGCAGTCAAGACCCCTGTGTAATTCCACAGGCAGAAATGAGGGCGTACATGTGGGGCGTTTGTATCATTACACATATTTATCTCTTTGTGGCTCCCCCCCCCCCAAATGAAATATGTCTCCCTCCCACTCATTTCCTCACTCTAGTGTTATAATGAGAATAGAATGATACTCTGATCCTCTGGCATGGGATTTGTCCAATCCCACAGAAATTCTGAACAAAGCTCTGATCCTGTCATGACAAATATCATCCAAGCCTTACCCAATGGCCTGTTATCTCCAGGATGAAGTTGATAAAAATAAATCATTTAGAACAAGATATCATCTCTAGCTATCTTTCTGAAACCTGTGCTGGGGGTAGTGTTGATCGAGATTCCTGCTTCTCTGTCTATAGAAACACTGCTTCTGGCTATGGATGCATAACTAATGATGACTCCACCTTTGTTATTTTCGGACACGATGTGCTTTCAGCCTAAACAAAATCCCTTTTTCAGACATGATGTAAGCACCGACTCTGTGCCAGGTTATGGACTGAATGCTGGGAGTGCAAAGATGAAAGTGAGAAGGCTGCCCCTCGTCCCCATTCCTCCACTGGCCTTTAGAGCAGCCTTCTATCTTATATCCCTGACCCCAGACTTGGAGGTTCTTTCCAGTGGATCCTCCACCCAGCCATTAAAGATGAACCATTTCAAAAATGAATCTGATAGTGTTGAACCTCATTTGAAAACTTTCACCACAAGATGAAACCTGGGCTTCCAAACGTAGCATCAAAGAGCCTTCGTGACCTGGCCCCTCTCTGACCCATTTGCCACTTTTCTCTGTTACACTTTTTCTTTTTTTTGCAATAATGACATTCCTTTATTCTTCCTACACTTTTTCTTCCAACAACATTGGAATAACACACCATTTCTTGCCTTGCCTATTCTTTTAACTCTGGGATAAATTCTTTCCTACCTATTAACTTCTCTTCTTCCTTCGAAACTTAGTGCAGCCTCCTCTTCTTTTCTGATCCCCTTTCCTTCCAACAATGAGACTAAATCAGGGCTAACGATGTTAAAGCAGCTATCATGCCACATTCTTATCTCCATAACAGTATTCACCACAAAAATGTATAATTATCAGTTTATTGGTTCAACTCATCCCACTAGATTGAGGTTTATGGATTTTTAAAATCAGTGACTGCATTTTTAATTTCTGTAATACTAATTGGTTCTTTCTCTATGTATACATACATATATATCTCTACCTGGTCTTCTTTCCTCTTTGCATGAATTTTGCCTGATAATTTCTGTTCTATTTTTTAGCATAGTTTCTTCAATTATCTTTGGAAAATCCTAAACCTATCCAGTTTGAAATCTTTTTTTTTTTTTAGGTGATTCCATCATTTCTTTTTAATGGAAGTTAATTAATGACTGGATTCTCAAAGACTAACCTTCCCTGTTGTTAGTTTTCCCAGTCAATTTTGGAATTTGGGTTTCAAGCTTCATTTGCAATGGAAACTTCCCTTCAACTCTTGCACATCTAGTCTAAGATCAGGTCATAACATTTTCATAGTGATGGCTTGAGAGTCCAGCCTTGTGGTGTTTAGATACAGTCATCAAACTACTGGGCAGCCTGGCCCAGGTTTGGATCAGAGACTATGCCTGTTTTCTTACCTTTCAAGTTTAGCTTCATATGAGCTTTTATTGTAGACATCACTCAGTCATATTTTTTTCCCAAGCAGAGAAGGGTTCTCCCAGCTGTAGTTTTAAAAAATGAACCTGAGTTCAGTCTCTATGAAGTACAGGACAAATTTAACCCCCATTACTCTACCATATATGTACTCTTTGCCTCTTTTTATGTTCCAAGATCCAAAGCTCAGCAGGCTTTGCAGAGGTCAGTCCCAGTAAGCACTTTGAGTTCTGTTCCATTTCTGGCCTTCAAATTGTTTACCTTTGGGGACATGGTTATGTTTTTCTGCCTTGTCACTTTATATTTTATTTAGTAATCTTATATCTTTGATGAATGAATGGCCCTCAAGGCATAGACTGTGTTCCTATGTCTTCTTCATTTTCCTCTGAGGAAGATAGTAGAAATGGGAAGGTAAGGTGGCTGGGAGGGTTAGGTGAATTGGGAAAAGTAATTCTAACAAATAACTAACGATACTATACTATTATAAGAAAATATACTAAAATCCGTAGAACAGAAATGCTAATGAAACAGAGTTCTTGATCTTCAGGAGTTTAAACAATATATACTTAGTCTCATTCATTCATTAAGAAACTATTTTTGTTGAGTGCCTAGTAAATGCCAGACATTAATTAGATGCTGGGAATATAGTGAGAATAAAACAGATGTGTTCCTGAGCCTAAGACTGTTGGGGAAGATGGACTCACAAAATATATTAATTTTAATAGTGTGGAAATATGGGCTGCTTTGAAGAACCTAACCTGTCTGGAAGACTTACCTAACTTTAAGCTAACATCAAGTGATAAGTTGGAATTTAATGAGGTGGGAAATTCCAGGAAAAGAAAACAGCATGTAGGAGGCACTAGAGGTGAGAAAATGTTTGGCGCAATGGCAATAAGAAAAAAAATCAGTGTGGCTAGACCATAGACATCAAAGTTCAGGTCACCCTACCCTGCTGCTGTGTTCTTTTCCCTCTAAAAAGAAACCATCTCTAGTGATAGAGAATGCATCAGCTCCTAAGACAATGCAAGTCTATCTTTGGCCACCAAAGTGTTCCTCAGATATTCATAGTGATTTCCAAGAACCTCCCACTTTTCTTCCCTTTTAGATTATTTGGCATGACACAGCCAAAACTGAATTTTTGAGAGCTGATATAATTTTCCTTCCAAAGATAGCATTTCAAGTATCTCCAAATTGCTTGGAATCCAATTTCATGAATTATAATATATGTGACTATCTTTTCCCTCCCAACCTATCATGAACTCTGAAATGGTATGATGTCTTACTCCTAAATTACTTAGCATTTTTGAAATGCCAACTATTTCCTCCTGTTGTCCAAAAATGAGTACAGGATGGCAGTTCCCCCAGGAAATTCTCTCCTCTGGGAGTTGAAACTGCTAGCAAAGCAAGTCAAGGACCTGTTAGACATTCTGCTGTTATCCAAATGAGACTTCCAGCAGATGTCTGGAGAGTTGAAATCCCATCGCTACTCTGTCTTTTCTCTGCACTGGTTTTACAATCTGTGTCTAGTAACACACCATCCATTCCCCCATGTGTCCCAGAATACTCTTGTAATGATAGCACTACTGTGTTCTTCATTTGTCCTAACCCATATGCTCTCCAGCATGCTCCTGCCTTCAGGTCTGGGCATTTCCACATGAGTGTATATCTTCATGACATTTATCCTGCCCTGCCTGCTGTCCAAGCAGTCTCTTTCCTTAGGGGTGGTCATCCCTTTCCATTACATTGTTGTAACACACATCCATTGAATGACAACACAAAGGCCTAGCCCTCAAAACCCAGGTAATACTTACAAAGTCAGCTTATTCTTGCTGGTCTAACTCACATGTATTGTTTCCAAAGCCCTTTCTCAATCACTGCCTAGTAAGAAATACTAGGAATTCAGGCTTAAAATTACTGTGCTGTCAGCTACTCAAGACCAGCAGCATCACCCTCTTCACAGAGCTTGTTGGCATGCAAACTCTCAGGCCCCACCCTAGATCTACTGGATCAGAATCTGCACAGTAACAAGATCCCTAGGAGATTCATAGGCACATTAAAGTGGGATCATTATTCTATAGACCAAATTCCTCAGGTTTATATCAAGCTTCTTCTCCACTCTCTGCAAACTCACAAGAAGTAATCAATCTGTGTCCAAATTTATCATTACAATATAGGGAAGAGCATTGATTCATTTGGCATTTCAATTTACTATCAGCACCATATTCTTTCCTCTCATTTCCCAAATTGTTGGCACTAATAAACCACTTTCATAACTTCGGTAATGACAGGAATACCACAATAGGCATCCTCCAGAAAGAGGCCGTATACCACCTCTTCTATAATGTTTAAGTGGTATTCTTTAAATTGAATCATTATTCATTTAGATCTTAAAAAGAAACTTTAGTTTCTCCCAAAATGTATCATTCACTATGTATATCCTTCTCCATCCCCATCTTAGTTTTCCATGACTGTGGTGATAAATACCACACAGTGGTTGGTTTAACAGCAGGAATTTATTGTCTTGCAATCTGGGAGGTGTGCTATTTTGAAAGGATGTATGTACCCTAGAAAAGCCATGTTTTAATCCTAATTCCATTTTGTAAAGGCAGCCATTTCTTCTAATCCCTATTCAGTATTGTATGTTTGAAACTGTAATTAGATCATCTCCCTGGAGATGAGATTTAATCAAGAGTGGTTGCTAAACTAGATTAAATTGAGGCATGTCTCCATCCATTTGGGTGGGTCTTGATTAGTTTACTGGAATCCTATAAAAGAGGAAACATTTTGGAGAAAGCAAGAGATTTGGAGAGAGCAGAATGACATACCCATGAGAAGCAGAGTCCATCAGGCATTGACCTTTGGAAATGAAGAAGGAAAATGCCTCCTGGGGAGCTTCATGAAACAGGAAGCCAGGAGAGAAAGCTAGCAGATGACGTGTTCACCATATGCCTTTCCAGATGAGAGAGGAACCCTGGCCCTGTTTACGATGTGCCTTATCACTTGAGAGAGAGACCCTGAACTTCATCAGCCTTCTTGAACTAAGTTATCTTTCTCTGGATGCCTTTGATTGGACATTTCTATAGACTTGTTTTGATTGGGACATTTTCTTGGCCTAAGAACTGTAAATTAGCAACTCATTAAATTCCCCTTTTAAAAGTCATTCCATTTCTGGTATATTGCATTCCGGCAGCTAGCAAACTTGAACAGGAGGCTAGAATTCCAAAATCAAAGCACTGACAAGCCCATACTTTCTCCCGAAAATCTCTAACAGTCTGATGCTGGCTTGCTGTAATCCTTTGGGTTCCTTGGCTTGCAGCTCTACGTCCTGTCACACAGTAATTTCTCTTTCCTTGTGCTTGCTCTTCCAGTTTCTTCCTGTATCTTTCTCTTCTGGCTTCTTCCTGTATCTTTCTCTTACAGACTGTATCTGTATTTCCTCTCTTTATAAACCTCCAGTCGTAGGGATTAAGACCCACACTGCTTGAATTTTCACCACACCTTAGCTAATAGCAACATGTTCAAAAGATGCTTTTTACAAGTGGGTTCACACCCACAGAAACACAGATTAAAATTTGAACATGTCTTTTTTTGGGAGGGACATGATTCAATCTCCAACACCCTCAAAACCAAAACATTATTCTTAAAAACTAGGTAGATACTATTATCTGCCAATGACTGAGCCAGAGGCCAAGCAGGGAAATTGGGAAGTATTAAAGAGGAATTAAAGGGTGGTGCAATGGTGGCTCAGTGGCAGAGTTCTTGCCTGCCATGCCAGAGACCCAGGTTCAGTTCCCAGAGCCTGGCCATGCGAAAAAACAAGTCAAAGACATATCAGCTCCAAATTGACTTTTTTCTATTTGATATAATGAGAAGCACCGAACAGTTAGAAAAGGGAATTTTTGTAAGCTGTGTGTTTCAAATGCTATCATCAATGAAACCATCTTGATATCCACCCTTTGCAAAACACTGTGCTCTACAACTAAGAGTGCCTACCATGCAAGCCCTATATTAAATTACTGATTGAGATAAGGTTAAAAATATGAGGGAAGGGCATCTACTTCAAATAATTGCATTAGGTGGAAATTGTTCATCATGTCTTTGTGATGGATGCCTCTTCAATATGCATGTGATTTTTATAAGTAACAAGTGGTCATAAATGATATGGGACTTATACTGGTATTTTTACTACCATAAAATAGGGAGCCTCCTTATCAAGGATGAAACTTTATAGTATCAAATCCAGTGTGAAATTCTTCTTTGTGCAAGGCACACATTTGGAAACAACCTCTCTATTTTGCTAAGATTTCAGTGTTTATACTGGTACATTTTCCACAGTGACAAGTAATGTGCAAGAGCAGAACAAACATCACCACAGCCTTGCAAAAGCTTTATAATAACATTGTATTGCTCTGAACCATTCAATCAATTGTAGACATGGTTTAAATGTACAGAAAAACTAAATGCAATACCATGGAAAAAATGAAAAGTATTTTGAAGTCTAACTTCAGCATTAAGAGTTTGAGGGCATATTTTCTTAGAGAAGAAAGTTTCACCTAAGACTCTCAGGGTTATTATATTTCTAGCATAACTAAAAAAAAAAAACTCCCTTTAAAGTTTCAGAAATCCAGTATTTCACTCAACAAAGCATATTTTATGCTAATTAAAAGTGGCCAAGGAGCCATGAATCCCCTATGATCTTTACAGGGAGGAACCAATACCTCTATCTATTTCTACAAAACTCCAGGGTTTTATTGGTAGATACTAGAACCTAGAAAGTTAGGCTTTTATGTTGTGTTTCTTGCAATAATGAGCAATCTAGGGTCAAATAAATTCCCTGCAGAATAGAGAATAAAGGAGTAACTATGAACAGTTGAAAAATAAATGCAGAATCAGATATCTGTAATGCTGCTTAAAGCAAGGCTAATCTTTATTTAACATTTTTTAGTTGCATGTAAGACTACTATTGTGTGGTATCTTAGCAATTAATGTAAAGAAATATGGTTTTATAACTCAGTGGTGGGATGTATATATACACACCAATGCACAGCCACGTACCCCAATGATTGCTATTTCAGTGGTTTTTACTGTAATAGAAGTCCTTAAGGAATTTTGGTTTTATTGAAATTGAAAATTGTTAAGATATGTTGTTAAGCAGAAGGTATATGGCTGGTACATATACCTTCTCCCAATAATAAATGGCATTAATAGCCTTAAACTCTGCTAAGATCTCTTACTGCATAACCCTAATGGATACCATTCAGATTGACCAGAAATATGATCTTAATCATAGTTAAAAAAATTCAAGAGTGTATCAAATCATATTAGATTTTGTGTCCAATAAAATTCTAACATAATAGTCTATCAGCAGCACTGACTGGTATCACAAAGGAATGAATTTTATTGCTACAGATCCTTAATGTCTTTTCAGCAGATTTTTCTGGGTAGTGGAAAGAGGTACGATTCAATGACTAAGTATGTTCCAGGAGTACTTCCCATTTTATATTTATGTGAATATTAAGTTCAGTGCTGTAACTGCTGTTCAACTTCAAATGATAGCAAATTTTTTCCCATATTGCAAGTGTTTCAGTGTAACAATGATGAATTTATTGTACAATTCCACTTGTGATCGCTTATACATTCCCAATTGGCTGATTTAACAGGTGATTCTATAGGAGGACATGAAGGTATATGAAACATACATACCCACACAACATTAGAAACAGAGTGAAATGATAATGTGTTCAAAAAATTAAAAGAAACTTATTTAGATTCTTGTAATGTAGTGCTGTATCTTCTCCCATGCTGTTGTCTTTATTTGCAGTCACCAATAAATGAGCAATAACTCACTGTAATCATAGATAAAGTCAGGATCCAGTATTTTTTGGCTACAACAGAGACTATTGTTAGGATCTCAGTGCCTTAGAATTTCTTCACAGTGCTAGGATGTGTTCTGAAGCTGTCTAGGGAAAAGACTCCAAAGTGTACTTTTCCTGTCCCTTTTGCAGAGATTTCTTTTCTTGTGAGCCAGTAGGAAGTAGCATTGACAAATGTGTGATCTTTGATAATTGGCACATACAGGATCCCTGTGCATTCTGGTCCCTGCTGACACAGGAGAAAGGAGATAACAGGGACGGTGTCTTGGTGGGACCATTTGTGCACAGACTGTGTGCTGATCACAGCTCCCTAACGGCCATCACCTGTAGGCTGCCTTTTCATGGGAAAACAGGCCTTCATTTTTGGCAGGTGGCTCCATTATACTAAGCAGCTCACATATCTGATAGAGAAGCACTTCAAGCTTTCTTTAAATGATTGTCCACATTCCTTGGTGGTATTCAGAAACCAGCAAGAAGGCAGTGTTTTAGTTTGTTAATGCTGCTGGAAATACAATATACCAGAAATGGGTTGGCTTTTATAAAGGGAATTTATTAAGTTGCAAATTTACAGTTCTAAGGCCATAAAAAGTGTCCAAACTAAGGCATCCAGAGAAAGATACCTTGACTAAAGAAAGGGCTGAAGACATTTGGGGTTTATCTGTCAGCTGAGAAGGCACATAGTGATGTCTGCTAGCTTTCTCTCTCTACTTCTCCTTTCAAATGGATTCCCCAGGGGCATTTTCTTTCTGCATCTCCAAATGTCTTTTGTCTGTGTCATCTCTGAAGCATTTCCAAAATGCTTAAAAGTCTCCAGTAAGTGACCCCACCTTGAATGGGTGGAGACTCATCACCGTGGAATCCACCTAGTCAATAGGTCCCGCCCACAAACTGGGTGGCTCACATCCCCATGGAAACAACTTAATAAAAAAGATCCCACTAAGCAATATTGAATCAGGATTAAAGGACATGGCTTTTCTGGGGAACTCAAAAGTTTCAAACAGGTACAGACAGTGAGGCAGTGGCATATACAGAAAAGTTTACATGGGCAGGCCTGGTGTGACTCCTAAAACCATCCACTACTGAAGTAATAAAACACATCAGGTGCCATAATAATGAAATGCTTGACAGATTTTTGCTCCCAGTCACCTAATTATGAAGTTTACATTTTGCAAACATTTTAAGCCTTTTTTTTTTTTTTTTTGGAAAAATGTTTATTTCTCTCAGCATGAAGGCATACAGTGTGGTTTACGTAGTCATAGGAGGTAAAGTTTCATCATATGCTTAAGCTAAATATCATCCAGTTCTAGCTTTGGCAGCAGATTTTGATCCAAGGAGTGATAAAAAGAAAAAGCATCAGAATCTCTTCCCTTGAGATCTCTCTCTTTATCAGCATCTGAAATCCACAATTAGAGACTGCCTTTCAGTACTTGAAAACATTTACACCATCAAGATTCATTTTTTTAAGATAAAAAGTCACCTAAGGTGAGTAAACAATAAAGTCGTTCATTAGCTCAAATTAAAAAAATCTATTCTGTAGCAAAAACTCTGCTCAGTCCTGGGAATCCAAGGACGAACTTGTTTTAATTTGTAAGCTGCCGGAATGCAATATAACAGAACTGGAATGGGTTTTTCAAAGGGGCATTTAATAAGTTTCAAGTTTACAGTTCTGAGCCATAAAAATGTTCAAACTAAGGCATCCAAGGAAAGATACCTCAATTCAAGGAAGGCTGATGGGTCAGAAACACCTCTGTCAGCTGGGTCATAATGTAGCAGGCATCTGTTGGTCCCTTGCTCTTGGACTTAGTTGCACATGCTCCATTATACTAAGCAACTCGCATATGTGATAGAGAAGCATTCAAACTTTATTTAAATGCTTGTCCACTTTCATAGGTGGCATTCAGAAACTGTCTAGAATACTAACCAGAGGCTGTTGCTTTCAGTCTCTCTTCCTGTGGGGGTTCCTCTCTTTGCTTCTTTGGGGCTGGCTTTCATCTCTTGGCTTCCCTTGGCTCTCTCCAGGTTCTGGCTTGCTTTACATCTCCTGGTGACATCTGCTGGGCTCCAAACATCTCCAAACAGCTGTGTCTCTGTACTCCAGTTGTTGGCATCTGTGTCGGCTCTGCTCTGATGTTTCTCTCTGTGGCTCTGAGGCTTCTGTCATTTCTGACTCTCTCCAAAATATTTCCTCTTTTAAAGGAGTCCAGTAAATGAATCAAGACTCACCTGGAATGGGTGGAGTCATATCTCCATACAATCATAGGGTCACATTCACAATTGGGTACATCATGTCTTCGTGAAGGTATTCTAATGAAAAGTTTCTAACCTATGATATTAAATTAAGATTAAAAGAAACACCTTCCCCACAAGATTGGATCAGGATTAAAACATGACTTCTTTTGGGTACATAATACTTTCAAACCGGCACAAACATATTCAGTGTTCTTTCAAGGAAGTGACACGAAGTTCATGCTGCATCTTGGGACCCATGTTGGGAACCAGGTCTATGCTCAGAAAAAAGAGGGCAGAGTAAACAAGTTTTGATTTCCTCACAATTTCAGTAAGAAATAGTCTTAGTTGCATTGTGGTGGTGTGCACCGGACAGCAGCTTGTCAAAATACGCCATTTCATTCCTAATCTGACACTTTGTGAAGATTCCGCCTTAAGTTTAGGCATAAAAAGAATATAGATGAGAAAAATATTCCCACTTTTAACATATAGCAGTTATTTAATGTTTAGATGGCTACTGTGAATATATAAAATACCGGTTTAACGATGACCTCTCCGGCAGGCCATATTGTCAGATACCATAAACGGATATAAATTGTCAGAGCAGCGAAAGTACACAGTGACCCTGTGTTCAACTAAGCACAGCATTCACGATAGTAGTTAACCTCTGACAGTAGCAGTAAATTAATGCAGATCTCCAAAAAACACTCCTATGCAAAAATCACTCTGGGAATACTGACGCAGAATAATAAAAGACTAAGAGTAACTTGACCTCCAAAGCGTATGTCTAGGGGATGCATCATGTACTGTTGGACTGGAGAGGAGCATGTGTTCATTAGAAAGATAATTGAGCACTAGACATCTTATATTTTACAGTTAAATTCTGCCACTGCCAAAGAACAGCAACTTGCGTTATAAAGACAACAATGTCAGGTGTTCCAACCTATTTTAGTAACACCCCTCTATTACTAAAGTGCCTCCGGTAAATGCCCAAATTGCCTATTTGCACTAAATAAAATGTCACTTTGTGAATAAATTAGGCATTTTATGCTACCTTCTGTGCGTCTAATGACATCCGTTGTAATATAATGTTTGCTTGTCCCTAGAGGCTGGCTCTAGAAGTCAGCTTGCACCTGTGGCTTTTGGGAGCCGTTAGAGCTTTCCTGCACTTACTTTCTCTGGCAGAATGTCACCAATATTCAAGGAAAGATTTGAAAAATATTACCAGGGTATTTCTAAATATACCCCTAGGGCTCAAATTTTGAATTTACACAGACCTTTTGACATGTCATGGTCCCTGTCCGATGGGAGTTGCTAGTAGCTTGTAGCTGCTGCTCTTCACCTTAGTTCTACCTGTGAACAACGGGAAACGGATTCATTCTGTGTGCTTGCAGAAGTGTGACTAACTCGACTATTTTTTTTGCAGAACTGTCTGGCTTTGCGTGTATCCGTTGCTACTGCTACACTTGAAACAACTCAAGTTCCACTTGCCTTTTCTGTACCCTTTGATTCCAAACATAAACTGGCAAGCGAGCATAACTGCCAGAGCAGGAGGGGGCACTGAGGTTGTACATCTATCCAAATCGGCCCTCAGAGTCACAGAACTTCCCCAAATCCCCTGTCACTGTGTTGATACCTATAAAAGTTTCTTTCCATGGCTTTCTTACCCCTGGATATACCAAAATGAATAAGCTGTTTGTTGGCTGGTTTTTAAGGCTGTTCCCTTAAAAGAATCATCCAAATACAACTTTTACACACAGTGTAGGGTATAAACTATTTGCATTTAGCATTTCTTTGCGTCTTCTTTTGTTTGATCTGACAGAAGTGATGAAGGTGAGACCTCAGGTGAATGGAACTTAGGGTTCTTCTTTACTAAGAGTAAGAGAAATTATGGAAATGATTACAGTTGTTCCCTGACGCCCATCACTTACACTTAAAAATATGAATAATAATAATTGCTAGCATAAATGGAATGCTTACCACATACCAGTAATTATTCCAGGCATTTTACACATATTATCTCTATGAGTCCTTACAAAACCCTATAAGATAGGTAATCATTATCCTGATTTTGCAAAAGAAGAAAAAAAGTAGGTACTAATACAAGCCAAACTGAAATTAAGATTAATCCTCTTCAAAATCATATTCTCTGAGTTAGAAATTCTCCTTTAAATCAAGGAGTTGTACAGTATGTTGTTTATAAACTATGAAGTCAGAGGATCTTGGTTTGATTACCCCATTTGTCACAGACTCTTTAATTGACTTAATGTATAGATCAGGATTTTTTCTATTGTAAGTAAAAGAAAAAAGGTTTAAACACAATAAATAAAACTTGAGGAAGAAATAGTTATTCCTTACTTAACTAAGAATTCCAGGGTAAAGCATGTTTCAGAAAGATTAGGTTCAGAAATCAGTCAGTGTCACTAAGACCCAGATCCTTTCAACATCTCAACTCTCTTCTCCTTTTCATTGACTTCATTTTCAGGCTCAAGTTAGTGACATAATGGCTGCCAGTCTTTCCAGTCCTACCTGCTCCCAGGTTCCAAACTCAGTGAAAAAGACAGCTGTCTTAGCCCAACAGTTTGAACAGAATTCTTAAGCTTTTTAGAGCATCTCAAGCCAATCACTGTGGTCAAGGAATGGAATGCATTGACTTGACTGCATAAAGAGGTTATACTCTCTCCAATGGAGCATGGGATAGAGCCTCAACTTAAGCACATATACCAGTGAAAAATCAGGATGTTCTTATTGGGTAAAAAAGGAATGGAGATAGATTTTGAGCATTAAAAAATATATATATGTACAGTAGCGCTTAGGAGCATCTCTTCTTCCCTGAGAGCATCACTTCTCCATCTGTAAAATGGGGAAAAAACAACTACCTTGTAGTTTTGTTAAGACTGCAGTGAGATAATGCATGTGAAGCATCACAGTGGTTGGCTTTTCTTCTTATTTCTCTTTATCATTCTCCTTTTTCTTTTCTTTGTATCTTCTTATGCTTCTTTTATTTTTTGTCTTCCTACATTTCCATGTCATATTTTTCATTACTGTCATGATCATAAGCACCGTCATCACCATCACCATACTCATAAATGATTTCCCATTGTTCCTGGCTCATAGTAAGAACTAAATGAATGGCTCAGGGACATTTTCTTCACTGTAGAAGAAGATGAGCCCTCAAGAAGGAGATGAAGAGAGCAAATCTGATGTTAGTTTTACAAATGATACCTGGAAGTAAAGCTCCTTAAAATAAGTATCCTAGGTCTCAGCTGAATATCACCTCTAAGCCTGTTCTTGGATTACCTAACCATCACACTGCACATTAATGCTGGCTCAAGGGATTATCTGATCCTCTGTGTAATCCTGGTGTTAATGGTTATTTCATTCCACCATCAAGTCTTTGTATCTTTGATTAGCAACCAGATAAAATGTCCCATTGCCCCTTATTAACTCTTTCCCAGAAAAAACAGAAAATCCCATCCTAATATACATATCTCTCTTAAGCTTACATCCCATTTTGTCATGAAAATGAAATATATTGCAATTTATAACAAAATTATCAAAGACAGTTATGTTCCCTGTTTCATCTCTTTATCTCATATAAACCATGCTCCATTATCAATCCTCAAATGATTGAATTATAAATGCTAAAATTCACATCTTCATCATTGCAAAGTACCATCCTGATTAGTAGAAATATACTTAGCATTTAAATTCAGTTACCACCTTTCATAAACATTAAAGTTCAGCATATAATTCAGTTCAGATTTGTAAGCATATAGCATGTGTCTAACTTTCCTTTCATCTCCCAAATAATCTCAGTCCAGGATGGATCAGTTGCACATCCCTGGGGAAAATGAATATAGTCCCAGACGAGTGGAGAAGGGATGATATTGCATCAACTTTGACACTTCCTTTGGCAACCCTGTGGATGGGTCAAAGACACATCTACTCTATTCCCCACCCTGACAAAAAAAGCATGGGAAATAGATAGAACACTGTTCTATGTCTACTTCCTCAAACAAAACCCTCAGAGCAGCTAAACTATATTTTTATTGTCCTTACAGTAAAATTTATTCATTTGTTCACAGTTTAAATAATCACCTAGAGTTACCAGAGAAGGAATTGTTATCTTTGGGTGAAAAAAAATCATTCTAAGATTTTATGAATGTTAAATAGGTGTGGACATTTTGTGTGGAGGGAAGGAGGCATTGAACAGAACTTTCCACCTTCCTCTCCATATGTCCAAAACCACATCCTGCCTTTAATAATCAGTTCAACTTTTCCTTCCTCAGTTTTCTGTAGCTAATAATGTGGGACCAAAACACTGTATTGCCTTTTCTGTTATATTTTGAATGTCTTTATTATACCCATCTGAACTGGATGATAAATCCAAGGCAAGCAGCATGTTCCATTCCTCTTTCTATCCCTGATGTTGGGCCTAGAACCCTGTACAAAGCCATTTCTTTAGTTTCAGCAACTCTTGAAAATTATAATAGTTGCTATATATTTAGCTCTAGCTATGGGTTACACACTGAAAGCCATTTTATTGTCCCTTTTCTATGTGATCCTCAAGGAACATTAATGAGGTAATTGTTAATATCTCCATTTTAAAGATAAGGAAACTGAGACTTAGAGTAAGATACCTGTCCAAGGTGGTAAATAGGATTCCACCCTCTATTTTTTTCGGTCTTCAAAGATTATGCTTATAAGCATCTATTACATCTCAAAGCCTTTAAATATGTTTCTTCACAATGAGAAAACAGTGAATTTACAAAGCATTTCTGTATTGAAGGGTGTGAGATACCTACGTCACAAAATATTCTCATGCTGGACTCTTTCTATGAGCTTTTTTTTTTTTTTACTAGCCTCAGTACATCAATATTGCACTTACCTTGTTATCTGTTGGGTATCTGCTGGGCTGTGAACAAATGCTGGGTAAAAACTGTGTTGTATTCGTATTTTTTTCTTAAAATTTTGTAAAGTGCCTGAGAAATAGCAGAGACTGAGTAGATGATGTTTGCATGCATGGAAGAAAGAAAGGAAGAAAGGAAGAAAGGAAGGAAAGGAAGGAAAGGAAGGAAGGAAGGAAAGAAAGAAAGAAAGAATCTATACATCAATAAATGAATCAGTGAATGGAGAAAAGGTCAAATGGCTAGGGAAATTTGTCTGTAGAGCATCAATCTAATCTGACTTGGATCAGTAGCAAAAGTGCATGGATCCTTGGGCCTTTGTAGAATGCTGCACAAATTACCCTCTAGAGCTAATCACCAAGAATCTGCAGCCACCACACTAATGTTCCTCACAGGTGTTAGAACCTGATTTCTTCTTATATCTAAAACATGGCTGAATATTAATTTTTGCAGTTTCTTCCAGCTATTAACAGTGAACACTTCTGTGTGATATAAACTGTTGTGAACACCTTGCCTTCAAGCGTTTAAGCCCATCACTTCTAAAGCAGAGTCAAACCTACATCTTCTAAATTTTTATTTAGCAGTTTAAATTCAGCCACAGTTCTCACAGAGTGCACATCACCTTACCTTATGGAGCTTCACATATCAACAGCCCTGGACCATGCAATGAAAGGGGGATTATGCAACTCATAGAGGTCACTAAAGGCTGAAAATTTCCAGTGTTGATTTGAGGATACCCATCAGATTCTCCACCTAACTCCATGAAGTGGCTTTCTCCAAAGATTTTTAAGTTCTTCTGACTTACTCCAGGCTTAAAAAACTGAAATAACGTAACAGAAAATATCATTACTCTTTTAGTGAGTTTTTGGTCTCTACTTTAACCACTGTTTCCCCCAGCAATGGAAATTTTAATATGTCTGAACTAGCACTGGGTAAGTCAGGTCACCTTATCTAAGAAGATTGAAAGATGCATTTATTCTGATCTATTTTAGCTTACTATGGTGTCCCCATTAGTTACGACAAAGCCCAAAATGCAGCAGTCTGTTTAAAAAATTGTTTAATAATTAGATGAGTTAATAAATGTGATTCTGTGCTCTCTTCCTTAAGATACTTTTCAGTGATTCAATTTTATGTATGTACATGTGTGTATATAAACTAATTACATATATTTGTAAAATTACTTTTGTATAATGTAAAATTTATACTGTGCTATAATGTATAATATGTATCTCATGTCCAACTAAATAGAAGAAAGAGAAATGGTATTGAACCATAGTAGAGAATAAATGAACACTATATGGTACTAACATCGCATGCATTTTTAGGTAACCCCTAAACTAATTTGGCATGTATTTCTCAAAATATAAATGTAACGTAACCCTAATAACTCCTGCTTCTCATATCTCCTCTCCCCCTGCCCTCCACCCTAGACCCCCTTTTTTCTATTTTTAACAGCTTGCTAATATAAGGTTCGTTGATAGCTGGAACCAACTTAAAGCGAAGTTTTTATAAATCAATATCTTTATGAGATTAAAATTGTTTGGACATTTAACCACAAAGAAGTATGAAGAAACCTATTGGATACACTTGTATAACTTTGTTGCTATCATCTTTTAATTGCATGGAGACCTTCATTAGGGAATTAGCTAAATGTTCATTTGGCAATTGCTTCCTGTTTGATGTGTGTAGGCGTAAAACTTTCAGGATGTTGTGATTTCTGTCTTTACTGATCGATATACTCACTATCTTCATAATTGGTTCATCCCAATAGATACTTTCCTTAGAGACTATGCAGTCATGGCAAATATAACCCAATTTCCTTCCAAGAATTGTTGGAAGGTTTAATCAAGAAATGTTTGTGAGGTGCGTTGAGGAGGGAAGTGCTCTCCAGTGGCAGAGAGAAATGATTATTACTGGAATTAATTTTTGCAAAATTCTCTAATCATTGCCCAAATAAGATGAAGAGTTGATGGAAAAATCCTAGGCAAATTAAAAAAACATAAAATTTCAAGAAAATTTCTGAATATATTTGTCTTTAATTGGAGGATGACTATTTTCCTTCTTTTTAATTTTAGATTGGACAGACGGGCTAATATTTTAGATAAGTTTTAAGAAAAAAAGAGAACATTAAAATGAAGGGTTTGGGCTTCATACATTCTATGCTTCTACGATTCTAAATTGCCTCTAATTTCCTTCTTTACACATGCAGTGTAGGAATGGCTGTTTTTCACAAAGCTTGCTGTTCTACTAATTAGTTGTCAGAATTACGTTTGCAATTATACAATTGAAATACTTTAAGAAAATGTGTAATATATGAGAAAAAAATAATTTAAACATATAATTTGAAGAGAAACATGGACCCTGTATAGTATATTGTAATAGTTTAGATTTTTGTTTCAAGTGCTAGAGATCTGACTCAATTAACTGAAATGAAGATTTATAGTAAGGATATTAATGTTCATGAAACTAAAGAATAAGAATATGGCTGGGCCTGAAGAGCTGCTGGAATAACAAATTCAAACATATTTGGAAGTTGTTTTCCTTGACTTGTCTCTTCTCTCTGCTGGCCAGGGTCAGTCTTCTCTTCTTCTGAGTAAAAGGATTTTTCTATGCTTCTTTGGTGCTCATGGAAGGAACCCCAGCTTCCAATAATCTCCAAGAAGTACATCTCATAATCTAGGCCCTCAAAAGCCTTCCACTTCTCATTTTCAGTTGCAGAATTCCTGCCTAGAGGTGCATCAGTCCAGCTCAGGCTAGGTGCCCACATTTGAACTGGTCACCTGTGGTTAGAGGTTGGGGTACTTCTTTAATCAAAGTAATAGTTCTTAAAACAACCATATGGATGAAGTGAGGGGAAGAGGCAATCTCCAGGAAAGACTGTTTGGAAGATAATTCCATAAGGATCCATCATTTAAAAAGCTTATATTTCTAAAACATTCTACAAGTTGCCTACCCATGTAGCATGGGGAGCCACATATAATTAAATAGTAATAATAATAAATTAAGTATTTAACTTTATAAAAATGACCTGATCTAACTCAATCCCCCCAAAATAGAAGATGGAGTTCTGAAAGGCCATAAGGAGGGAATATGGGAGTTGGCATGATCTGATTAGCTCAGAAATAGATCTGGGTTAAAGTTCCCATTAACACAAGCCCCAGAGAGTTGGTTTCTAAGAAGCATCTCAAGAAATGAGTTACGCTAAACTAATTTGGGTGGGGTGGGGATAGTCCAACATTCTGTAATGTCATAATTCCATAACACCCCCATCCCATAGCTACAGACTTCTGCAGGTGAAAAAATCTGCTGCTGGCCAGAAACAATTGTGTTCAACCAAAGAAATGAACAGAATTAGCTATTGCACCATATTCCTCTTTGCTCCAGGAATGCAGAACACTTTACCATATTCCCTTCCCCTTAATCACTCACTCTCACCAGACCCAAACTTTCAATTATAGTCACGTTAAATTGCCCTCCTACCTTGCCTTTACTCATCATAAAGTCATTTGAATTTACTTATGGGAATTTTCATGCCCAGGACCAACTGTTTCTCCCTATCTGCCCAGAATCTATAGTTTTCATTATTAAAAACTCAGTTTGAGGCCATTCCTCCTGGGGCTGCTCATTACATTACATAGGGGCTGTGCGGGACTCTCCTTCTGCCAGATCCCACCATCTATTCCACGGCATTCATGATGTGTGAATGCATTTTTGTTCCTAATGTTTTTGTGTGCGCATCCTTCCTAAAATCCCCAAAGCCAAAGCCTCGAAGCACTATGCCATGTACCCATGAAAATGTTTATTAAATTGAATGATACTAACTTTAATCACAAGAACATGGTTCACTTTCCTGTATGCATGTTTTACATGAATTGTTCTGAAACGTTCAGAAACATTTCACACAACAAAAATAGCATTTCTATTGCCAACGTGTAAAATGTGATTGGGTCTTGAGACAATATTAAAATCACAATCCCAGGGAACTCATCATTTTCCAATAATAAAATGTGTTGAAGCTGTAGCAAGTCATTAGAAATTGGTCCATGAAATCAAGGCATAATAATTTAATGAAATCCTATCTGAGAGTTTTTAAAAATATATAAGAACTAATTATCTGTTACTTGTCCTCAGTGGTTGATTTGCTTTAGCTAGCTCCTGGGCCTCTTATTTGGTAAGGAAGGAAATAAAATGGCAATTCAAAAAGAACTTTCAAGGTTCAATTTTTCGAATTCAACTTTTGCATTCTCTAGGAAGGGTTATTATTGTTTGTATATATTTGTATAGGGGCTTTCCAGATATAATAATGAGGGATATCCACTTACTGAAAAATTCAATTATCTGTCATTTAACAAGAGATGCTTGTTAAATTATTATTCTAAGCTATTTAATTTTTCTTTATACTCTAGTTACAGGGTACGTCCCAAGCAATCTCTATTAATTTATTTGTGTTAATTATGTCATCAGGATCCCTGCCCTAGATGCACATACTCCATCCTCTAGGGTCTTTCAGGTTCCCTCTATCCCCTAAACTCCTTCCTGAACCTTTTTCACTCTCTAGAGTTTGCTGTTCCCACTAGTCTCTCCCCAACCTGACCCATGCTTTGATCTCTTCTCTCCTAATCAATCCCAAATATGCTCATATTTACCATATAATTAATGCTTTTCTTACAGTCAAATAACATAGCTGCAATTTAATGAGGACCTCCTGAAAGGTCAGTTCTAACCTGAAGCCTGTCTGTTAGGATGACTATGAGGGGAGTAGAAGAAACCCTAGACTGGGAGAGAGGGGAGGCCACTCTGTGTGCATGCTTTTCACCTCAGGATCTACAAACAGTTCATGCAGCACAGAGATTATTTCTTTTGTGAAATGTGACTGTATCTGGAAACAATATTAATCCAACAGTCCCCAGACTCATCAGTTATCACACTTATGAAGTGGTTATTTCTTCTCTTAGACTAGATAAAATGTCTACAAAAGTGTTTCTTGTCTTTGTTTCTTTTATCTTTTTGTTGTGGCTTTAGTATTTTGGTTTTGGGTAAGAGTACAAGGCTCAAAGCCATGCTTTTTCTTTTCTTTTTTAACAAATTATTTTGTTGAAACAATGTTTAAAGCAGAAAATAAGAGAATGATTTGGGTAATGAAGGGGTTGAATGTCTGAAATCCTGCCTCTTGGGATCCTCTTCGCCATACCACCTGCATCTTCCTTCTTCATGGTGATTAAAGAGACCACTGTGAACTCAAAGGAACATAGTCTGAAGCATTACTATAATTTAGGTGATATATATATATCTTGAAATATTGCTGGGATGGAACTAGGAAAGTAAGCATTTTTCAAAATGGTACCTCTTCACCCAATGCTTAAGTTGCCTAGTTGACATGGCACTTACCAAACGGTTATGGAAAGCCATGGGCATTAACAATCTGGAAGCCATCTTGGGGCTGCTCAAAAGACCATAACCTCCATACAGAAGGCAGTCAGATGTTGACACTCTTTTACATGCTGGTTAATTTCCCTCACCAGCAACCAACAAGCACCCCAGCTCTCCAAATCTAGACAGTGCACCCTGGCACATCCCAACCGACAGCAGAAACTGCCCTATCATCTTTCCTGGTGCAAACGTTCTTCGTTTCCCAAACTAGGGATTTCAAATGAGATGTAAATGCTGTTGGGGACGGGTTCCACCTACTTGATCTGACTTTCAAGTAATAGAAAAGTTGTCTTTCTTATTATAATAAAGGAAACAACCCTCCAAAAATGCTCATAGAAGAAGTAAATCACATAATAATGTGTTACGTACAGAGAGACATTCAACAGTCAGACCCATATAGACTTTAAATTCTTGTTTGGTAAATATAATCTGTGATTCATTCTTAAAAGCATTTGTTTAAACCCCATGGCTTTTGGAAAGTCAAATTTGATGACAGATGCTGAGCACTTAAGTATTCCTTTCACAGATTTGCTAAGAAAATTATCCTTATGATATCATGCATTTTCATACAGTAATTAACCCAGAAAAACACAGAATTTATGAGCAGTTAATATGGACATGTGAAATGGGTAATGACAAAGGTTTCATTTTAATGTCTGCAAGAATTCTCATTTTGATAAAGCTAACTGCACAGCACTACATATAGAACATTTGATGTTGGCATAGTTATGGTAGATATACCTAATTTTCTTGGATGTATAGGCTCAAATAGGATTGAAATTAAGAAATCCACAGAAAAAAAAAGTCTACCTTTGAGCCACAGTGCATATTTTAACACTACTTTAATCTTACAGGAAACCTTCAGGGTTCCCTATCAGTTACACTTGGGTCCAGCCTCCTTAGCCTTCAATGACTGAGCCACAAAGTCCTCCATGTTTCCTTTACCTAATCAGGCCAGTTATTGCACTTTGTTTCTTCTCTTCCAAAATCCTACAGTTGTAATGGTGGGTATTATAAAATTTAACACTGAATCTTCGAGTTATCCTCTGAGTCTTGCTAGTTAATTTTCCTCTTCCTATAGTCTAGGACAACCACTATTTTTTTCTCACGCATTCTTGGAAAGATTATAATAAGAGGCATTGGGAGACAAGCACTCAAACAAGGGCTCTTCGTAACAAAGCAGGAATAATTTACTGGAAGGAAATGGAAATCGAGATAAGATCCAAGAAAATAAAATGCGCAACACAGAAATAGTCCATTGAAGCCATACTCAGAGATACATCTCTTTTTTAGAGCCTACACTTCCATTCCGGTCCTGGGACTTCTCAGGGTTAACCGTGAGAACTTGAATATCTGTGTAATCATCTAATAAGGGTTCTCTTAATGTGAGCTGCAGTCATTATTATTGCTATTGTGGATATCCTCACTATATTCATTATCATTGGTAGCTACTACTGCTGCTATTATTGTTATTATTAATTACAGGGCAAAAATCCAGAGCAATCAAAGTCTTTAACTTCCATCCAAAGTATTTTTGACAAAGGACAGAATGAAAAGTTAATAATTTTGGTCGACTCAGAGTTTCTAAACTACTGGCTTTCTTCTCTCAGCAGCCCTGAGTGTTAAGTATTTATTTCATTAATAAATATATTTGTGAGACTTGAGTTGATAAAATATTCAATTGAAGTTATATTTCCCCCTTAGATAAGCTACTTGAAGTAGCTCTACCTGTTTGGTTGTATATACCTGTGTGGTTGTATATGCTTGTGTATGTGTGTGTGTATTCTAATGTATTTTTGTTTGTTTCTTTAAAGTAATAGAGGTCATTATGAAGGCATGTGGTTGTCTTGAATTGTGATCCATACTTTTGCCTCACAAATGAAATGATTGCACTTGTATTTAGTACCATCTCCCCCACTGAAATGAACAGCAACTGTGATAATTGCTGAATGTCTGTGTTTATATCAAACATCCCAAATATAGACATTTGTGACTATCAACGTATATGCCGGCTTTTATAAATGCACTTGGCATGTTTAGCAATTATCACTGAAAGTATTTCCATGAACTTGAATGTGGATTCTGTAAATCCTATTTAACTAAGAAAATAAAAAATAACATCTTGTCATTATTAACATCTCAGAGATATGTTTGTAGTTCAATGAATTCAGAGTAATTTGTTGCCTAGCATACTTTACTCATTTCATCTTTAATTTTTATCCTGTTTAAAGACTTCTAAACCTGTTTTGATCACAAAATATACTAGGTTTTATTTTACTTTGTCAACTTCTTAACTATTAAATTGAAAATACCACTGGTTATCTGTCACATGATCAGTCATGCTGACTGGCTTGTAAAACTGAGGGGCTCAAAAGATATATTCTCCAGTCCAAGTGGTCCCCAGTGAAAGTTAGGTTTGATATTTATTATGCTTATGATGACTTTTTTAATGAACTGGAGGAGTTGATTATTCTTGCTCTTTGATTGTCTGCCTTATCAAATATAGGCTCTTTTAGGGCAGGCAACAAGTTTCTTTTCTTTATTATGGTACGCCTGGCATTTGACACAAAGTAGAATCTTAAAAAATACCTTGTTAAATGAATAGTCAGGTATTTCACTTTCTTTACATCGGGCCCAAACTAGCTTTCTTCGGTAGTAAAATTGTTTTACTCTTCATGTAATTATCTTTTTTTTTTGAAAAATGGCACCGCATGTTTATTTTATGCTCATTGGTATCTGATTTGCCAATTGAGTGTCCAAGTTTCATTTCTGCACTTACCAGAGCCACCCTCTAAGGTCCAATTTATTCACTGATGTTCATGATGCGTTGACTAGTGCCTGGCTTTGTCCTGGTTTAAAGTACACGTTGGTAGTTCATAGTATGCGTCAGTCCTTCATCTGATGCATAGAAGTTTTAAAAACTGGATTGACTAGACCTGAATTAATCAATACCACAGGCTGCTTTTAGATTTGGGATGGGTGTCCTTTCAGCCTTGAACATAGGGCCTACAGGAGCGTTGATAGTGAGATGTTCTTACTACAACTTATGCTGCTTAATAGCTATCCTGAGAAATTTACAATGCGATTTCACACTTGAGGGAAGCTTCTGCTACTTGCCAGCTTACTTTGTTTGCAGTCATCAAAGCCCTGGAGGCATAGCATTTAACTGTGATTTGAAATTGCAGAAGTAGACCATTCCACGAGACTGGGTGGCCTGCCCAGCAGGTGTAATAACAGAAGACATCTGTTTGGGGGGAAATGGACAGACACACTGCATTCTGTTTATCCTCAGTGAGACGGCACAAATGCTTGAAGAAACTGCCTTTCCTGCCCCACCCCCCTTTTTTGTTTGTTTGTTTGAGGATTGCGCACAAATGTTACCTATACTGACCTTGGGCTCAGTGTTTTTATTAATGGTTTGTTGAACCCTTGGTCAAGTTTCTGTCACTGTTATTAATCACTCAGATTCCAATTGTCAGACAGACAATTGGAAACCCTCTGCACAAAAGCTGAATAAACAGGGTGCAGTTGCGGGGAAAGAGCGAGGGAATGAAAACAAAGGATTAAGGCAAATAAAATGGATTAATCCTTGACATGATAATTTATACCAGGACTAGGAGCCCAACAGAGGAGCTGTTGTAGATTATGTCTGTGATTAATCACTGCTATGGTTTCGTTGGTGACAAAATGATTAATAAAGTTTAGGACCAAAAAAAAAAAAAAATTCTTTCACATCTGCACTTAAATGTGCGAATCTAGCGAGGGCTTCTCATGCAGACCTTGGTTGCGTGGTAGGATGGACAGATTTCTCATTCAGATTTCTGGCACTCTCGTTAGAGGACAACTCCTCCTTTACCATAGATCTGCTCTCCCATCCTTTGCAAAATAATACAGGTTAGGAAGAGGAGCCGTTTTATAGAGACTTCCCAGCATGAGGTTTATTTGTGATGCTTCAACTACCAAAGAGCACAGATGCTGCTAGCCAGGAACTTAAGCACTATTCCCTCTGGCCCTTCTTCCCCTCAGCAAGTGAGTGAGCATTTCAGTACAAAATAAAACAGTAGAGAAAGGACAGGAGAATGAATGGATGCAAGAAGGAATTAAAGGAATGTTAACAGTTTACTTCTAGTGTTCTGGTCCTATTTTAGTTCGAAGTGATATATTTCTGTTTCTAATGTGCATTCACTTCCTTCATATCCTTCAATTCTTAAGAACTCAGGGTAACTCACCCTTTACTTTGTAAAAAAAATCACTTGGGGCACTTGGTAAAAATGCAGATTTCTGATTCTCTCCCCCAGAGATTCAGGGTCACTAGAAGAGTTTGGGAAAGAATATTCTGTTTCTTTACAAATACCTGCAGGTGAATCTGATGCTGGGGGATCTCAAAGAGACCCCAAGAAATGCTGCTATAAGGCAGAGATACCTTATGTTTGTTTTACTTGCAAAGAAACTAAGGGTTGGAGAAAATTAACTGATGAATTTAAGATCATAAAGCTAGAAAACCTCAATCTTTTGACGACTGTCTAGGTTTCCTTCTACTCTAATCACTTTGGATTGGGAGAGGACCGAGATGGTCACATTGGACAGCCACAGAATGGTGTGGTTTCCAAACTTGGCTGCACATAGAAACCACCTACAGGGCTTCAAAAGCTATGGATGCCTGTGTCTGATTCCCATAGATTGGTATTCAGTTGGTCTGGGGAGTGACTTAGGGCAAATCAGATTCCGGGTGACCAAATGTGCGTGTAAGTTTGGGAACCACAGGTAAGAGTGAACCTTTGAATTGAGGCAATGTTTTCCAAATTGACGTATACATTCCATATGTTATATGAGAAGGGTTTTGTGGTTGAGGGCTAATTTAGTTTTAGGATTAATAAATTTTACCTTAATGTGTATTTTTAAAATGTCCTAACAAATGAAATCCATGATCACATGCACATTCCTTACGACAAAGCTGAAGTTGGTATTTGCAGATTTAAAAAAGTGAATCAATTACAAAACTATTAAATGATTTGTTTTATAATTGTATGGAGAAATGACAAAAATTATGGAAGTGGCATATAAATAACTGAAACTTAGAGGAAATTGCATAAAATTATTATGTCTGTAGAAGGGGCCTTTTTCATAGATGCAAGCAGATTATTGAAACTATATTATTGAGAGAGAAATATCTGCTCTCTCAGTTAAATTTGGTTCATAAATCAACACATTGACAATCAACATTATCTTGTCAGCTGCCCAGAAAGGTCAGATCCCAGTTTGACACCAACATGAGGTATCTGGGATGATAGAGGACGACTGGCATGAACTGGCAGGGATAAACTAGAAATTGTTTGTCTTCTTTACAGAGGTGTACCAGCTAGTACAGGGCACAGCATACAGAAATGAAGGAGGGATGCAAAGGAGGCTAGAGATTGCCCAGATAACTTAGGACTTTAAGAATGGGACTGCAATTATATTGAAAATAAATCTGGAAACTATGTGGACTCTAAATATTAGAAGTTAGCAAAGAAAATCTTGAAAAGGGAATGATGGGTGAGAATTGCCTATTAAGATATTATAAATTAAAAACTTACAAAACAAAAATAATAAGAATGTGGTGTAGTACTGGGGGAAAAATAACAGAGAAAGTTCAATTGAACAATATAATATCCAAAATGCTACCCCAATATAGTGGTATTTAATATGTGATAAAGATGACATGTTCTAGCAATAAGAATACAATGGCTGCCTCAGTAAATGTTCAGTAAATGACATTGGGGCATTTAACTCATAATTGCAAAAAATAATGAAGTTATATGTCTGCCAGTAACTTACCCCAAAATAATTTCAAGATGAAATAAATATGTAGATGTAAAAAAAACAAAATACCTATAAAAGTGTTGAAAAAAAAAAGCAGCAAATATAGCTTTGCATATAATATTTGGAAAAAGAAGGCTTTTATGAAAGCAAAGACAAAAACCACCAAGGAATACATTGATAGATATAACCATAAAATAATCTAATTCTCAAGTAAAAATGAATAAAATATTTGTAAATTTTGTAAAAATAATTTGACATATAAATAACTATTATAAATCAGTATGCAAAAGACAAATAAGTTATTAGAAAAATGACCTGATAGTAAAATACAATTTTTAAGGAAAAAAAATACATATTTATTAAACGGAAAAATGCAAGTAATGAATATGTATTTTATTAACTTGACAAAATTTTTAATCATGATATAGATATAAATTTAAAATATTTTATATCACAGTAAAGAGCAAAAGTAATTTTTCACAAGCCCTTCTATCTAACAGTTCATCTACTTTTAAGAAATGTGCTTTGAAATTTGCTGCTTTTTTGTGTGTATGTTATTTTTCACAAAAAAAGGAAGAAAAGAAGTCAATTGTGATGATAAAATAATATTTAAACCTTCTAGCCTCCTATATTCTGGAGCAGCTAGAAGGAAAAATCTGAGAGGATCTGTCCTGTAACTAATTGTTGAAGACTGCTTTGAAAACTATTGCTTTTTTGTTTCTTTACTTTGTATATATGTTATACTATACAATAAAAAACTTGAAAAAAAAAGAACTTAGAGGAAGAAACAGAGAGGTGAACAAACATGTAGTTTTAATATTATTTCCACATTATTTAGTACATCAGAATTTGAGTATTCTGTATGTCCTAGAACATAAAGTGGTTTAATAAATGTCCTTCCAAAAAGGAAATAGATTGCTGTTATTACAACAAAAGTGATAAAAATATGGGGGACTTGAATCAAGAATGATAAAACGTTGATATTGTAAGAATTCGAGAGTTTTGCCACGCAAAGGAAGACTCCAAGAGACGTTCTCTCATGCAACACGCAAGGGGTTTATTTACTACACATGCGTGGGGCTCACTGAACACGCAGGAACAGAGAGCCCCGAGCCTGGGTTTTGGGAAGCTTTTTGAGGGCCAGGATAAGGGGGTGGGGTTTGAGGATTGAACATGAGTTACAGGTTCTGCTTTATGCAGGAAGTAGATAACGAACATTTTGCAAGAAGTAGATAACAAACATTTTGCAAGAAGCAGATAACAAACATTTTTCGCGCATGAGTCATGGGAGCTGCTTCATGCAAGAAGCAGCTGTCTCGTGCAAAACTCCCTTACTCAACCTTCTCAGTTGCATTCTTAGATAAACTTCCTCCGGCACTTACAACCTTGCATAACCAAGGCAGCAGAAAACCTTGCATAACAAAGGCAGCAGATAACCACTCCTGGGAAGTCCCGGGTTGTTTTTCTTAGCCTGATGGGGCCCATAACTCTTTTCTTTACAATCCTTCTTTACATAAGAAAAGTTAGCTACTGTTAAGTTTTATAAAATCCTTCTTTACAATATTGCTAATCTTGGGCATTGGGTGCAAATGGTGTCATTATATTATTTTCTCTTTTTGTATAAGTTTTAATAACAAAAATGTGTGGATATTTAACTGATATGGTATAATATGGAGTGACATATAAGATATTTCCTCATATATTTAGCTAAAAAAAGTCAGTTAAAGAAATTTATTTATGACATGACCTGAAATTGTGACAGGAGAAAAATGGTATATATGTTTGTGTCTTCAGAGAAAGAAAACCTTGAAGGATAAAATATCAGAAGGTTTAAAAATTATTGCAGCAATGTTGAGATTACATACAAATTTTCCTTTTTAATCATTTGTATTTTCATCAATGAACAGGTAGTACATTTTTAATAAGAAAAACGTTATTAAAAAACAATGCCGGTGGTGATGTGAACGGACATTCGAGAATAAACTTGGAATATGTCATTGGTAACAGAGTCCAGCAGGAGTTAGAAACAGGGTAAGATAATGGGTAATTGGAGCTGATGGGATGCAGACTGCGCAACAGGACTAGATACAAAAACTCAAAAATGGACAGCACAATAATACCTAAGTGTAAAGTAATCATGTTAAAATAGTGAATGAAGCTGCATCTGAGCTATAGGTTCTTTTTGTTTTGTTTTTACTATTATTATTACTTTTATTTCTTTTCTCTATATTAACATTCTATATCTTTTTCTGTTGTGTTGCTAGTTCCTCTAAACCGATGCAAATGTACTAAGAAACGATGATCATGCATCTATGTGATGATGTTAAGAATTACTGATTGCATATGTAGAATGGTATGATTTCTAAATGTTGGGTTAATTTCTTTTTTTTCCGTTAATCAATTAAAAAAAAAAAAAACAACAACAACAATGCCGGGTATTAATTTTTCACCTTGACATATAAAATATATGACTCCATTTTAGGTAGCTCTTTATTGAGTTGACATCTGTTGACCATCCAATATATGTCAGGTCTTGTGCTTGGAACTAAAGACAGAAAGGTACACACAGCAGCCCTTGCCTCATCATGGAAATAGGTACACAAATGGAAAATTAGAGACTATCATGGTAAATGCCATCATGGCAGAATGCAGAGGTCCTATGGGATCCCAGAAAAAAAAAACATTATTTTGTTTTCAATTCAGGTTTCATAAAAAGTAAACAAGAACTTAAAGTTCTGGATCGTTACCAATGAACGGCAGCATGAAACCAGGATTGAGGCCACTAGCCTCCAGGAATGTTCCGCGAAACACTGGCAGAACCAGGATCGAGGCTCTGAACCACGATCGAGGCTCTGTAATTTCAGGAAGCAAGCTTTATTAGTCTACGTGCACAGGGGCTTGCCTGCCACAGAACTACAAGGCTTCTTGTCATGCAGGGGATATAGTTTTCGTTGCTATTTTTTAATCTGCTGCTTGTGAGCTGGTACTCATTCCTCTGCTGGGAAACTCTATTTCTTTAGCGCAATGTCTTGGTTCCTGACTTCTTCCACCAAGACTGGAGACCAACTAGTTGTCTTCGGCTAGAAGGGATATTTCCGAGATTATAGGTGTTGGTTTTGGTCTTACACCCTCACATTTCTTATTGTTGTTGTCAGAGAGAAAGGAATAAAAACGATGCTATGAATCCAGAATTAATATACCTAATATATTATATGTATATGTATATCTAAGTAAAGAGTCCTTATTCAAGATTTAGAGCTGTTCTGTTCAAGAAAGTACTATAAACTACATGTGACTCTTAAGCACTTGAAATGTAGCTAAGTCTCAACTGCAATGTGTCATGAGTGTAAAATACAGAACAGATTTGGAAGGCTTAGTGAAAAAATATATACTCATATTAGCGCAATGTCAATTTTATATTGATTACATGTTGAAATGACTATATTTTTAATATACTGGGCTAAATAAGATATTTTATGATAATTAATTTTACCTGCTGCTTTTTTAAAGGGCTACCAGAAAAGTTTAAGCGATACCTGTGGCTTACATTTGTAGCTGCACATTGTGTTTCTATTAGACAACACTAGATTAAATGCCTCAAGCAGATAAGCTCCAGGGTACTTTCAAATGCTGACATTTTATAGTTGTTTATTCTATCATCATAACAATTCTATGTGATAGGGATAGCCTTTTTACAGATGAGAATACCCTAAACATATGAGCATTCAGCTATTGCACTTAACAATACAGAATTACACCTCAGAGTTATTTGGGGTGCTTGTTTGTCTGTTTGCTTGTCTGTTTAATTTTACTTAAGCTCTGTGGAAAAACAGTATTCTGTTTTCAATCATTTGGCATATGCCCGTGATATTTCCCATGTGATGTCACATGCACATAAACAAGGAGACTCATTAGTTCCAATTATCTCACAACTTGTACTTTTCTTAACAATTCTCTGTAATTTAAAATGGACATAACAATAGAGGGTGTTTATTTTATAGTTGAAGAGAATTTGTTTATTTTGTAGTTGAAGAGAATTTTTAAGTCTCTTTTTTTTTTCTCCATAGCTGCAGAGCGTTTTCTTCAAACTAGCTCTTAGATGGAATGCCAGTACAGGAAACAGAAAAAGATCTGCTCCTTTGGTGGCGGCAGGGGAAGAAATCTCTTGGAACCCCACTTCCCCCACTAACCCATGAAATTCCTGAGGTCACCTCTAGTTTCCTCAAACCTGAATTTGCAAAGAAAAGCAAAGGCCTAAAGAGGTGAATTTCAGCAACAGTGCTTAATTTCACAGCCTTGAAAGTCATTCTTCCTGTATAACTAGCCACATTTCCAGAATTAACCCAAGACTTAATTCTGAATAGCAAGAATGCATCTTCTGCATTCTAAAAAAGAACCAGTAAAGCTCTCTCTTTGTTATGTAGCCTGAGGAATTTGAATAGATAAAATCCTTTAGAAAGAAACCAACCAAAACAAATCAAACAAATATTTATCCACTTTGAACTTTCACAATAATACAGTCTTGGTTTCCAGAATTAACTTTTACATGTTTCTGTAAAGGCCAATTGCCTTCTTCTTTCAGGTCTGAAACACACTTTCCTTTTTTTTTTTTTTTTTTTTTTTTTTATTAACGGAAAGAAAAAAAAGAAATTAACACAACATTTAGAAATCATAGCATTCTACATATGCACTCAGTAATTCTTAACATCATCACATAGATGCATGATCATTGTTTCTTAGTACATTTGCATCAGTTTAGAGGAACTAGCAACACAACAGAAAAAGATATAAAATGTCAATATAAAGAAAAGAAATAAAAGTAGTAGTAATAGTAAAAAACAACAACAACAAACAAACCAACAAGCAAACAAAAACAAAAAAAAACCCTATAGCTCAGATGCAGCTTCATTCAGTATTTTAACATGATTACTTTACAATTAGGTATTATTGTGCTGTCCATTTTTGAGTTTTTGTATCTAGTCCTGTTGCACAATCTGTATCCCTTCAGCTTCAATTACCCATTGTCTTACCCTGTTTCTAACTCCTGCTGAACTCTGTTACCAATGACATATTTCAAGTTTATTCTCGAATGTCCATTCACAACAGTGGGACCATACAGTATTTGTCCTTTAGTTTTTGGCTGGATTCACTCAGCATAATATTCTCTAGGTCCATCCATGTTATTACATGGTTCACAAGTTTATCTTGTCTTAAAGCTGCATAATATTCCATCGTATGTATATACCACAGTTTGTTTAGCCACTCTTCTGTTGATGGAGATTTTGGCTGTTTCCATCTCTTTGCAATTGTAAATAACGCTGCTATAAACATTGGTGTGCAAATGTCCGTTTGTGTCTTTGCCCTTAAGTCCTTTGAGTAGATACCTAGCAATGGTATTGCTGGGTCGTATGGCAATTCTATATTCAGCTTTTTGAGGAACCGCCAAACTGCCTTCCACAGTGGTTGCACCCTTTGACATTCCCACCAACAGTGAATAAGTGTGCCTCTTTCTCCGCATCCTCTCCAGCACTTGTCATTTTCTGTTTTGTTGATAATGGCCATTCTGGTGGGTGTGAGATGATATCTCATTGTGGTTTTGATTTGCATTTCTCTAATGGCCAGGGACATTGAGCATCTCTTCATGTGCCTCTTGGCCATCCGTATTTCTTCTTCTGGTAGGTGTCTGTTTAAGTCTTTTTCCCATTTTGTAATTGGGTTGGCTGTCTTTTTGTTGTTGAGTTGAATAATCTCTTTATAAATTCTGGATACTAGACCCTTATCTGATATGTCATTTCCAAATATTGTCTCCCATTGTGTAGGCTGTCTTTCTACTTTCTTGATGAAGTTCTCTGATGCACAAAAGTGTTTAATTTTGAGAAGCTCCCATTTATTTATGTCCTTCTTCAGTGTTCTTGCTTTAGGTTTAAGGTCCATAAAACCACCTCCAGTTGTAAGATCCATAAGATATCTCCCAACATTTTCCTCTAACTGTTTTATGGTCTTAGACCTAATGTTTAGATCTTTGATCCATTTTGAGTTAACTTTTGTATAGGGTGTGAGAGATGGGTCTTCTTTCATTCTTTTGCATATGGATATCCAGTTCTCTAGGCACCATTTATTGAAGAGACTGTTCTGTCCCAGGTGAGTTGGCTTGACTGCCTTATCAAAGATCAAATGTCCATAGATGAGAGGGTCTATATCTGAGCACTCTATTCGATTCCATTGGTCGATATATCTATCTTTATGCCAATACCATGCTGTTTTGACCACTGTGGCTTCATAATATGCCTTAAAGTCAGGCATCGCGAGACCTCCAGCTTCGTTTTTTTTCCTCAAGATGTTTTTAGCAATTCGGGGTACCCTGCCCTTCCAGATAAATTTGCTTATTGGTTTTTCTATTTCTGAAAAATATGTTGTTGGGATTTTGATTGGTATTGCATTGAATCTGTAAATCAATTTAGGTAGGATTGACATCTTAACTATATTTAGTCTTCCAATCCATGAACACGGTACGCCCTTCCATCTATTTAGGTCTTCTGTGATTTCTTTTAACAGTTTTTTGTAGTTTTCTTTATATAGGTTTTTTGTCTCTTTGGTTAAATTTATTCCTAGGTATTTTATTCTTTTAGTTGCGATTGTAAATGGGATTCGTTTCTTCATTTCTACCTCAGCTTGTTCATTACTAGTGTATAGAAAAGCTACAGATTTTTGAATGTTGATCTTGTAGCCTGCTACTTTGCTGTACTCATTTATTAGCTCTAGTAATTTTGTTGTGGATTTTTCTAGGTTTTCTACATATAGTATCATATCGTCTGCAAACAGTGATAGTTTTACTTCTTCCTTTCCAATTTTGATGCCTTGTATTTCTTTTTCTTGCCTAATTGCTCTGGCTAGAACTTCCAACACAATGTTGAATAATAGTGGTGATAGTGGACATCCTTGTCTTGTTCCTGATCTTAGGGGGAAAGTTTTCAATTTTTCCCCATTGAGGATGATATTAGCTGTGGGTTTTTCATATATTCCCTCTATCATTTTAAGGAAGTTCCCTTGTATTCCTATCTTTTGAAGTGTTTTCAGCAGGAAAGGATGTTGAATCTTGTCAAATGCCTTCTCTGCATCAATTGAGATGATCATGTGATTTTTCTGCTTTGATTTGTTGATATGGTGTATTACATTAATTGATTTTCTTATGTTGAACCATCCTTGCATACCTGGGATGAATCCTACTTGGTCATGATGTATAATTCTTTTAATGTGTTGCTGGATACGATTTGCTAGAATTTTATTGAGGATTTTTGCATCTGTATTCATTAGAGAGATTGGTCTGTAGTTTTCTTTTTTTGTAATATCTTTGCCTGGTTTTGGTATGAGGGTGATGTTGGCTTCATAGAATGAATTAGGTAGTTTTCCCTCCACTTCGATTATGTTGAAGAGTTTGAGGAGAGTAGGTACTAATTCTTTCTGGAATGTTTGATAGAATTCACATGTGAAGCCGTCTGGTCCTGGACTTTTCTTTTTAGGGAGCTTTTGAATAACTAATTCAATCTCTTTACTTGTGATTGGTTTGTTGAGGTCGTCTATTTCTTCTTGAGTCAAAGTTGGTTGTTCATGTCTTTCCAGGAACCTGTCCATTTCTTCTAAATTGTTGTATTTATTAGCGTAAAGTTGTTCATAGTATCCTGTTATTACCTCCTTTATTTCTGTGAGGTCAGTAGTTATGTCTCCTCTTTCATTTCTAATCTTATTTATTTGCATCCTCTCTCTTCTTCTTTTTGTCAATCTTGCTAAGGGCCCATCAATCTTGTTGATTTTCTCATAGAACCAACTTCTGGTCTTATTGATTTTCTCTATTGTTTTCATGTTTTCAATTTCATTTATTTCTGCTCTAATCTTTGTTATTTCTTTCCTTTTGCTTGCTTTGGGATTAGTTTGCTGTTCTTTCTCCAGTTCTTCCAAGTGGACAGTTAATTCCTGCATTTTTGCCTTTTCTTCTTTTCTGATAAAGGCATTTAGGGCAATAAATTTCCCTCTTAGCACTGCCTTTGCTGCATCCCATAAGTTTTGATATGTTGTGTCTTCATTTTCATTTGCCTCTAGGTATTTACTAATTTCTCTTGCAATTTCTTCTTTGACCCACTTGTTGTTTAAGAGTGTGTTGTTGAGCCTCCATGTATTTATGAATTTTCTGGCACTCCGCCTATTATTGATTTCCAACTTCATTCCTTTATGATCCGAGAAAGTGTTGTGTATGATTTCAATCTTTTTAAATTTGTTAAGACTTGCTTTGTGACCCAGCATATGGTCTATCTTTGAGAATGATCCATGAGCACTTGAAAAAAAGGTGTATCCTGCTGTCGTGGGATGTAATGTCCTATAAATGTCTGTTAAGTCAAGTTCATTTATAGTAATATTCAGGTTCTCTATTTCTTTATTGATCCTCTGTGTAGATGTTCTGTCCATTGATGAGAGTGGTGAATTGAAGTCTCCAACTATTATGGTATATGTGTCTATTTCCCTTTTCAGTGTTTGTAGTGTATTCCTCACGTATTTTGGGGCATTCTGGTTCGGTGCGTAAATATTTATGATTGTTATGTCTTCTTGTTTAATTGTTCCTTTTATTAGTATATAGTGTCCTTCTTTGTCTCTTTTAACTGTTTTACATTTGAAGTCTAATTTGTTGGATATTAGTATAGCCACTCCTGCTCTTTTCTGGTTGTTGTTTGCATGAAATATCTTTTCCCAACCTTTCACTTTCAACCTATATTTATCTTTGGGTCTAAGATGTGTTTCCTGTAGACAGCATATAGAAGGATCCTGTTTTTTAATCCATTCTGCCAGTCTATGTCTTTTAATTGGGAAATTCAGTCCATTGACATTTAGAGTTATTACTGTTTGGATAATATTTTCCTCTACCATTTTGCCTTTTGTATTATATATATCATATCTGTCTTTCCTTCTTTCTACACTTTTCTCCATGTCTCTCTCTTCTGTCTTTTTGTATCTGACTCTAGTGCTTCCTTTAGTATTTCTTGCAAAGCTGGTCTCTTGGTCACAAATTCTCTTAGTGACTTTTTGTCTGAGAATGTTTTAAATTCTCCCTCATTTTTGAAGGACAATTTTGCTGGATATAGGAGTCTTGGCTGGCAGTTTTTCTCTTTTAGTAACTTAAATATATCATCCCACTGTCTTCTAGCTTCCATGGTTTCTGCTGAGAAATCTACACATAGTCTTATTGGGTTTCCCTTGTATGTGACGGATTGTTTTTCTCTCGCTGCCTTCAAGATCCTCTCTTTCTCTTTGACCTCTGACATTCTAACTAGTAAGTGTCTTGGGGAACGCCTATTTGTGTCTAATCTCTTTGGGGTGCGCTGCACTTCTTGGATCTGTAATTTTAGGTCTTTCATAAGAGTTGGGAAATTTTCAGTGATAATTTCTTCCATTAGTTTTTCTCCTCCTTTTCCCTTCTCTTCTCCTTCTGGGATACCCACTACACGTATATTTGTACGTTTCACATTGTCCTTGAGTTCCCTGATACCTTGTTCAAATTTTTCCATTCTTTTCCGGATAGTTTCTGTTTCTTTTTGGAGTTCAGATGTTTCATCCTCCAAATCACTAATTCTATCTTCTGTTTCTTTAAATCTGTCATTGTAGGTATCCATTGTTTTTTCCATCTTTTCTACTTTATCTTTCACTTCCATAAGTTCTGTGATTTGTTTTTTCAGTTTTTCTATTTCTTCTTTATGTTCAGCCCATGTCTTCTTCATGTCCTCCCTCAATTTATCGATTTCGTTTTTGAAGAGGTTTTCCATTTCTGTTCGTATATTCAGCATTAGTTGTTTCAGCTCCTGTATCTCATTTGAACTATTGGTTTCTTCGTTTGACTGGGCCATATGTTCAATTTTCTGAGCGTGATCCGTTATCTTCTGCTGGCGTCTGGGCATTTAGTCAGATTTCCCCGGGTGTTCGACCCCACAGGTTGAAAGATTTTTCTGCGCAGTCTCTGGGTTCTGTTCTTCCTATCCTGCCCAGTAGGTGGCACACGTGGCACACGCCTGTCTGTGGGTTCCACCAGCGAAAGTTGCTGTGGGTCCCTCAACTCTGGAAAACTCTCGCCGTAGGGGAGGCCCGGCAACCGAAGCGTCCCGGAAGAATGCCAGCCGGCCCGGGGTTCCAAACGCGGGGAGGGTCGCCGGCTGTCGCAGCACAGGAGAGCGTCCGGCCAAACTAGCTAGTCGGCCCGGGGCACCAAGCGTGGCGGGGAGGGCGCCAGCTGTCGCAGCCCGGGAGAGTGCACTGCTCCCAGCCGACGGGGGAGTCACGTGTTTGGAAGGGATCCCCCGGTCACTGTTCTCCGCAGTCTGGGGATTTCCGACCCAACTATCTCAGTCGTTCCGGGGGGCCTCGTGTGGTGGGGGCACCAGCCGCCGCGGCCTAAGGGGACCGCCTGTCCAATTCTACCAGCTGGCCTGGGAAGGTGGAAGGGAGGGACTCCGGTCGCTTGCTGTCCCACCCAGGAAAGCCCGTGCCCCTTGGTGATCTCACCGGAGCTGGTTCTCCCAGATAGTCAGCCGTTCCAGGATGGGGTACGCTGTCCCTTTGATTTCCCTCGTGGCTCCGGGAGCTGCTCTGTATTATCTCCACTCCCCCAGTAGTTGTTCTGGAGGAGGAAAGGTGAGGGCGGCAAGGCTGTCGAGGCTGGTGGCGGAGGAGCACGGTGAAGGCGGGGGAAGAGGGCACCGTGTTGGTTGGAGAGCAGCCGGAGCAGGAGGGGGAGGAGAGGGGGTAGCGTGCGCCGCGCGGCGGTCCGGCGGAGAGAGAGAGGGGGTAGGGAGGTCGGGCGGCTCGGCTGCTGCGGGGCGCGTGCGCCGCGCGGCGGTCCGGCGGAGAGAGAGAGGGGGTAGGGAGGTCGGGCGGCTCGGCTGCTGCGGGGCGCGTGCGCCGCGCGGCGGTCCGGCGGAGAGAGAGAGGGGGTAGGGAGGTCGGGCGGCTCGGCTGCTGCGGGGCGCGTGCGCCGCGCGGCGGTCCGGCGGAGAGAGAGAGGGGGTAGGGAGGTCGGGCGGCTCGGCTGCTGCGGGGCGCGTGCGCCGCGCGGCGGTCCGGCGGAGAGAGAGAGGGGGCAGGGAGGTCGGGCGGCTCGGCTGCTGCGGGGCGCGTGCGCCGCGCGGCGGTCCGGCGGAGAGAGAGAGGGGGTAGGGAGGTCGGGCGGCTCGGCTGCTGCGGGGCGCGTGCGCCGCGCGGCGGTCCGGCGGAGAGAGAGAGGGGGTAGGGAGGTCGGGCGGCTCGGCTGCTGCGGGGCGCGTGCGCCGCGCGGCGGTCCGGCGGAGAGAGAGAGGGGGTAGGGAGGTCGGGCGGCTCGGCTGCTGCGGGGCGCGTGCGCCGCGCGGCGGTCCGGCGGAGAGAGAGCCACACTTTCCTTTTGGAACTAAGTCCACATGAGGGTCTTTCTTTCCAGGTCTTTACTCTAATTCCTTACAAAAGACACACCGCCAGCAAGCTTGCTTTCACTCCACCCCTAAGCCCATCAAGTTTAGGATGCTTACATCTGGTAACCACAGATGGCAATTACCATAGGCACAAAGAAACTGGAGACTTCCTTAGGTTTCTGGCTTAGTCTATGTGGATGATCTGAGATGGTGTTTGTTTTAATCCTTCTAAGTTTTCTTCTCTGGGTACAAATACAGCTCAGCCACCTAACCTTTTCAGAGATTTACTCTCATTCCTCAGAAATCAATGATCAGGAGGACATCAGGATTTAGTTCTGAATTAGTATATGTCATTCCACTCTGAAGGAAACCCAATGTTTGCATTTTTATCTGTTGATATTTTAATTAACAATTTAAGTGCAATGTTTGCCCTGTGAGTTCAATGGGAAAAACTCAGCAAATAAACAGCAGTTCCCTCTTGGACAATCACTCTGTAAATTAGTTTACTTTGTCAATAAAGTGCATGCCTGTCAGGCTCTTCAAAGCAGCAGGAGTAAGGATGTTCATTTACTTAAGCAGTGGGTTCTACCATTAGCGTTTGTGATTGGTGTTAATTAGAACTGTGAGTGCGTGTCCCCGTACCACAGAGCCCACATTTTAAGAGTCCTAGTAACAGTCAAGCTATTAATAAATTAAGTACCCATATTGTTTGTGTTCTTTTTTAATCTAATTGAACCTTTTGAGCAATGCCATCTTCTTAAACATTTGAGAGCAGTTTTCTCAGACCTGTGATGGTTGAAACCACTCTTTATGCCTGTTTTTGAAAGTGCTTTAGTATAAATATTTCACATATTCATTGAACTTTTTTCAATAGGTACAATGGGGAAGGCTTTGAATTTTAGCTGTTGGGGCACATTTTTTTTCTGGTTATTTTTAACCTATTTTTTTTTTTTTTTTTACCCTTGAATGGTCTTTGAGAAGTTAAGTGTTTTATTTAAAAAAGAAAAAGAAAAGAAAAACAAGCGGTAAAGGCATGTAAATCGGATTTACTGACCTCTAGGAGTATGTGAAGCTTGTTTTGAATTATCTGAGTGTATGTTATAGTTGTGTTGATAAAGGTAGATAATGAGAGCAGTTATGCAGATAATTGAGATGATACAGATGGGAGTCCTGGTTTTAGAGAGCTCTGCTGTCCGGTTGGGGAAGGCGTATGTCCCTTTCACCTGAAATAGCCAGGCTCACTGGACTATTTTTAGTTCTCGATCTTCCTTTGCCTTAGGAGATATAATCTAAATGTTTGTCAATTACCCTGAAACTGAATGTCGAGGAAGCCATGTAATTCAAAGCCATTTTCAATAGCACTGCCATTTAGAAAGGAAAAGAAAGAAACATGGGTTATTATATATATAATGTTGGGAAAAAATGTTTAATGCTACTTTATCAGAAAGCATATGTTCCAATGGAGGAGTCCAGAAAGATCTCAGTTCAACTTTGTGTTTTGTATTAGGTTGCACCTTATGAAAAGCTTTGAATACTTAAAATTTGTTGTACCCTTTGCATAATACTCTACAAATGAAGCAAAGAATTCACAGTTGCTGGGTATGCTATAGTTTATTGCAGCTTAAATATCACCATCTCCTCTGGGCACCTATAAAATATTTCTTAATTGCCTCTCTTTTTAGCCTGGTAATTTGACTCATGGATACCTGAGGGTCATTTGTGGCTATGCTTGTAGCTTCTTATATTTATACAGGTACCTAGAGCTAAGAATGTCTTTCATAATTATTAGAAAAGCTGAAAGAAATTAAAAAAAAAATCAAGTTAGAAACACTTATTCTTCCGATCTGATTTTCTTAAAAATGCTTATTGAATTTGGCTTTAAACTATGGAATTTGTTCTGTTCATGGATTTTGGCTTTATTACCTCGAGCTTCTTATTTATTCCTGAAATCATGCTGCTCTGCTGATAGTATCCCCATCATTCCACAGCAATCATGTGGCATGTCACAGTGGATTATTACAGAAGATAGAAGAATAATCACAAGATGAGGACGCCTTCTAAATTCTGAAATTTAGAAGGGAGACTAAAATTTTTAGGGAGACTAAAATTTTAATGTCCACCTTACATGGATATCAAATTTGTTTCTAAACTGAGTGGTGGTGATGGGGGGCAGTGTGTGCCATTTTGAAACTGTTGTGTACCCCAGAAAAGCCATGTTCTTTAAATCTTCATACAATATTGCTGGGTGGGATCTTTTTGATTAAGCTGTTTCTACGGAGATGTGACCCACCCAATTGTGGGTGGTAACTTCTAATTGGATAGGTTCCATGGAGCTGTGTTTCCACCCATTCAAGATGGGGCTGCTTACTGGAGTTCTTTAGCAGGGAACCATTTTGGAAAAGTTTCAGTGCCCACACAGCCAGAGATTTTTAGAGATACAGAAATGAAACATCCCTGGGGAAAACCGTTTGAAAGGAGAAGCCAAGAAAGAATATTAACAAGTATTGCCATGTGCCTTCCCAGCTATCAGAGAAACCCCAAACGTCATCAGCCCTTTCCTGTGTCAGGGTATCTTTCTCCAGATGTCTTAGCTTGGACATTTTTATGGCCTTAGAACTATAAACTTGTAACAATAAATTCCTTTTACAAAAGCCACCCCATTTCTGGTATATTGTATTTCTGGCAGCACTAACAAAACAGGGAGTACCACATTTTTTTCGACTAAATAACAGATACATCTATATTTGTGCATTTTTATATGTGGCAATTTCATATTGAAGGATGCTTTATTTTTTTCCCAAATTTTATTGAAGTCTGTACATACTTGGGGGTGCAGTGAGGGGTAGAGGTGAAAGCAACATGAGGACTAAACTACACTACATTTTCTTCTTCTTAAAATAGTATCTATATCAGGGGAGAAATTTCTCATACTGAAACAACATTAACTCTTCTTAAGTGGCAGGGAATTCCGGACATCCGGTGAATTAAATCCCTAATGAAAATGTTTTGTGTGGTAAGGAAGCAGGCAGATTTCTGTTGTAGATACTTAAAATCTGCAGATGTATCTGCATTCTTTTAAAAAATAAAATGGGCGGGCCGCGGTGGCTCAGCGGGCAAAGTGCTTGCCTGCTATGCCGGAGGACCTCGGTTCGATTCCCGGCCCCAGCCCATGTAACAAAAACGGAGAAACAGAATACAATAAAAAAAACAAGAAAATGTTTAAAGATGTTTCCCTTTCTTCCTTCCTTCCTTCCTTCTATCCTTCCTTCCTTCTCTCTGTCTTTCCTTTAAAAAAAAAAAATAATAAAAATAAAATGACTGCTTTTAAAGAAATCCAGCTATTTTCATGTATTGTATATAATTATATATGAGCAATTTGCATTACCCACGAAAACTCTTGTGACCTATTTCCATACCTACGTATGCAACAATTATTACCAAAATTAACAATGGTTGCATACATTAACATGTTTTTACTTGATTTAAAAAAAAAATACTATTCATAATGTGAAAACTGTTTTAACTTAGGTTTTTCAAAGCAGATCTTTCTTGCAGTTGACAACAGCGCTCCATTGAAAATTGAAAGAACAGTATTTGAACTATATCTGAAATGGGGAAAAAAATGAATCAAGCAAATGTACTATTATTGTCTATTCATTGTAACTGCCTTACTCTAAATAGGATTTTATATCATGGTTTCACTACTGATAGGACTCTGGTCCATGAATATTTTTTTCTCTATGAATCTTGATTTGCTTTAGGACTATTAAACCAGACTATTAAAATTACTACTCAATTTGCTTAGAAAGACTGAGCCCTTTTTTTATTTTTCATTGTTTGTGTATGGTGGGGGTCAGATTCCATTCTTTTTACCATGTGAGTATACTGTTACTACAGCACCATTTGTTGAATTTTTTGTTTGTTTGTTTTTCTACCCCTGAACTACCCTTGTACCCCAAGGTACCTTTTTAAGGCACAAAGAAGTTTTTTTTTTGATGGTATATTTATGATGACATCAAGGGAAAAGCAATAAATTTGTTTTTTAAGGACTTAATGAAAACCATGAAATCTTAAAATTCCAAAGATTTCCCTCCTACAGATCTACAGATGACAAGGGTAGTGGGTTTAAGGGAATGATTTTCAGAGGAAAGAAGGAAAGAAGAAATGAAGAAAGAAATGGAAGGGAGGTGGAGGTTTGCAGGCTGTGTATGCCTGCTGAGAATAGGTATCCTTCTATATAATATCAGAGATTTGCAGGTTTTTCCTCGCCTAAGGCATGAGAAAGATAAAGCATTGATTTGGTTTTAAAGGATTTTGTAAGCAAATGTATACAAAGTGTTTATAAAGGCCCTTGGAGTGTGTTGGGAAAAAATAAGAAAAGATGTTGCTGAATTCATAAATGTAGCCGTTAATAGTAGTGAAGATCATAAGAGTTCTATTTATTGTGCAATGATAGATTCTATTTTTATGTTATGGAAAATATGGAAGGTTAGCCCCCATGGCACTGCGTGAAACTGAAGTTGCTAATTTGGCAAATAGTAATATGTATTTCCTTTATCACGGTAAAGCTCACATCCCCCTTGAAATACGATAGAATCTGACTTCATTTTTAACATGGCAGTCCCTGAGGTTGCAAATACTCCCTTTCTTCATTTAGAAAAAGCTATGTTTGTTTTTTATCTGAAGCAGACACTGTCAGTTCACTGCTGGTGTCCTCCCCCAAACAAGCTACTTGAAACATGCTAACTAGACTTGCAGCTGCTGATGCTGGACACTCCAGGCCTGAGAGCTCTCATACTCTGGCGTCCAACTCTGTCTGCCTGGGGTGCGAGAGGCAGGCTGGAAGGGCTAGACTACTCACACCCTTGGGAAGCAGCACCTAATTAATGGCTAAAGGGAAATGATAGATGAATACCACCCTTGTCCCTCAAGGGAGATAAATCTGAAGGATGGATTCAACTCCATTTCCTAGAGTTTCCCGTATGAAGGTTTATGTCCAGGTGGACACTGTTCAGAGGCCAGGAGGTGAGCAGCGAAACCAAAAAGAAAATAAGTTAAGAACTTGTCAAGACTATTCTATCCAGTAGCATAAATGTAGCAGATTCTTGGATGATGAAGAATCATTTCCCAGTAGTGCCAAATATCCATTTTCTTCTCTTCCTGTTCCATTTTATGGTCCAGGAGGTATTCATAAATTTGTCAGGTGATCACCACAGTTGCACATGGAAGCTGAGGAAATTTTGCAATATTAAATAATTTCTATTATTCTTAATTTTGTATATATAACCGAATATATACATATTTACCTGAAGGGGATACAATATGTAAGATGGAGATATTTTACATTAGCCATTAGAGAGACAGTGAATGCTGAAATTATGTTTTTTATTAAAACATTAAACTATTTAACCAAATTTTCAAAAGTAAAACAACAAATAAAGCATTTCAATTTAGAAATAGCATTTCATGTAATATAAAACAAAATGCACAAATGTACACATCAAATACCATTATTAGACTTGAAACAAAAGTCTTGATAAATAGCAAACAGTAGTAATTAACAAATACAAATAAACCCTGCTGTAGAACATTGGTGTAATTTCTTAAAAAAAAATTATGCACCCAGTATTTAGACAAACATAAACGTGCTTTTCATAAAATGGCAGCAATCGAAACGATGGAAAATGCTTATTATAGAAATATTTTTGAAATCTAGGCTAGGATGGCCAAAGAAAGATTAAAAAAAGATGAATTGCCATTATCTAGAATAGCAAATTGAAAATGTATGTATTAATTTAATGGATAATAAAAGGAGAGAATAAATCATAGAAAAATTGTAAAAGTAAATGTTACTCATGGGACTTTATCATGGTGCAATGTCATATTGAACATCTAGTAATTATCACAGATATTATTAAACTGCCTAAAGAAGAAAACAGGAGTTTTCTGGATATTTTCTACATCTGTCATAAGATGGAATATTGTGAGGAGACACAAATCAAATTTGATCTTACTAAAACTCCTGGAAAAATGGCAGGGATGCTCACTAAATTCTATTAAAGCAATAACATTTAGTTTCAACAGCATATGAATCCACTGAATTATGAATTCAGTTAATTGAAACAAGAAAATATCCTCATGTTAAGAGTATCAGCATCTTTGGTGGAAATGAAATTAATCCTGAATTAGCACACTCCACACTTGATTACTATTAATAATGTTAGCAAAAGCTTACAAAAAAGTCTGAGTATATCTGAATATGACTGTTTCACTCTTTAAAAGTTTTATTCTTTTTAATTAAAAATCGTTTTTATAAATCAAAAGAAAATGACAAATACACAACATGAATGACGTCCCAATAAAAAAAATAAGATTAGAACACAAAAGCAAAATTATTTATATAACTTTGAAGAAGACATACATAAAATAATACTTAAATTTCTATAGAAAATATTTCCTTACTACTACAGGTCAACGTATAACCTCCTGTGAAAGCAGATTTGAAAAAAGGAACATATACAGTTTTTAATTTCCAAAATAGTATCTTATCACTGAAGAATTTTAAAGAAATATGTGTTTGTATATATATAGACATATCTATATATATATAGATATATCTCTCTATATATATACACATGCATTGAGATTATGAGTTAGCAAGTTGCAGCTCTCAGTATCAATCTAGTTCTGCTGTCTGATTTTGTAAAGGTAGTTTAATTGGAACACAGGCATGAACATACATTTAGGTACTGCCGATGGCTGCTTTTGCACAATGTTTTAGAGCTGAGTAGTTGTGATAGGACCTGATGTCCTTAAAAGGCTAAATTATTTCCTCTTTGGCCTAACACAGGAAAAGTTTTCTCAAACTCTGATGTAGATAGCTTTAAGAGACGGTGAAAACTACAATATAAGCAATGATGATTTAACATTGTTGTCAATAGAGCACAGACTATGTAAAAAAAAATGTATCATAATATAATTAGGAAATTTGCTAAATGAAGGCTTGAAAAATGGACTCTCTCTCTATATATACACACATATATACTTATCTATAATGCCATTTATGTATTTATTATATATTAAAATAAATGTGTGGAATAAATTAAAAAGTAATTTTATTTGTTTTATTTATTAGTTATTAGCTTAAAATAATTTCACATAGTAAATATATAATGATCTATGTCTTTATTTTATTACTTATATAAACATTGCTGGCCCATTACCCAAGAAATGCATCATAGTAAAACAAAAACCTGTCATCTTTGATATTTTGTCTACCTTTAGTTATAAAATCATAGCTTTACACATATTTCATAATTTTGCTGGTATGGAGATATATTTGTCAAGGTAGAGGATAAACATTGTATTTAACAGTTTGTTAGCTTGATTTATAACTTATTTAGCAGTTTGTTAGTTTGATTTATAACTTTTAAATATTTAGACACATGGTACACAGCCTCCATTAGTGCTCTTTAACTAGGACCTGCAAATATAACAGCTGGGCTTATACCTTCATCTCCCAGATTGGCTCTTAAAGCCTAACACTGGGTGGGCCATGGTGGCTCAGCAGCCTGCCATGCTGGAGTCCCAGGTTCGATTCCTGGTGCCTGCCCATGCAAAAAAAAAAAAAAAAAAGAAAGCCTAACACTAACACAGCTACGATTTAACAGGACATTGTGCAAATATATATATATATATATATACACACACACACACACACACATATGCTGGCAAATAAAGTTGCATGTACTCTTTTCAGTCACCACAAATATCATCCCCAAAGAATTTCAGCATCTCCTTCACCCTATTTCCTGCAGAGGCTGCCAGAGCCTCCAAGATCATAATCTCAATGGGAGCTGCAAGTTTCCCATTGTGTCCAAAACATCCCATATTGTGTAAATTTAATGCTTTCTCTTCTGAGATTCCCAACATTTTCTTCATATTAATGATAAAATGTTTTTTTTCCCCAGAGTAATTTCTGTATCACTTAATAATTTCTTTAATCGTATGGTTTTCAGGAGTCCTGGATGAGTACTGTAAAATAGAGGGCTCTTGTTTCTTGAGCATGGAAAGGACATGTGTGTGTCGATGTCTTGGGGTGGGAGACGTGCACAACTAGTGAAGACTTTGTGAGATGTGGGAAAGTACGCAAATGGGAGAAAACCTGAGACAGAGGGCCTCATACCTGGGGAAATGATGGAGAAGACCTCACTGACCCTCACCTCCAAGCCCCACAGGAAAGAGGAGATGAGGCTTAGATGATATCTGATAGAGATCCTTAAGTTATTGGTGGTAGGGTATGGGATATAAACCCATCCTCCAATTTTATCATCTACTTTTCGATGAAAACTCTGATGTTCATGTATAAATTTGGGGTGAGAGTATTTCTGGGGAAAACCAAGAAACATTTTAATACAACATGGAATCTGAAGCAGGGAAAACTTGGATGCTGTATGTGGGGACACCTGACATCTGGATAGCATATTTTATATGTCTGTTGTTCTGTCCAAAGTCTGTAAGTTTCAGACTGCAAGGAATAGGTCTTACTCTTCTCTACATCTCCAATTCTTCAGAGGTGCCGTGGATATAGTTATGCAACCATTAAGCATTTGGCACTCTTGTTGGATGAACCAGCCTCTAATTCTCAGAAAATGTGATGACTGAAATTGACTTTCCAGGCATACTGAAGATAAAGTGAAGAAATCTGTGATTTTAAGTTGGATGACACTCAAACACTATATATTCTTAGTGAAAATATAGGCACAGGTATCAGCGACTCTCTAGTTTAGTGCAATGCTGGGGCTAAAAACACCATTGTGATTGATAAGTGGGTGTCCCCACACACCTAATTCATAGGAAGTGACTTACATATTAAAAAGATCCCCGTTCATTTTGCAATTCCTGTTGTTTTACAATGTACTAATAAGTACCACTTTGGAAGAATCACACACAAGTCATTTAAGTCTTTGCAATGAATTGAAACTGGGGCATTATGGAGCCCTTGCAAGGATTCGTCATTTTTGAATTTGATGCTCTCAGCATTTAAATGGCACCTCTTGAAAAGATTTATACCTTTTTTTAAAAGATCAATTTCTTTTTTTTATACTCTGTGAAGAGAGTATGGAGAAATTAATACCTCTGAAAGAAATCTTGAAATGCAAGATTGGTTTATAGAAACAGATCATGTAGTACGATCTTATTTCTACTCCACTAACCTTCTTTTTTCCATATCTCAGATTGTTTTTGATAGAATGCTCTTCCGACGGAAATGCAAACATCCGAGTGAAGTATAGATTTTTTTAAAGATCAGAAGGAACAGCTTTCCCATAAAATATGGGGTTCACTGAATTTCCAGGCATACAGAATTTTTTATTATATGTGAATTTTTTATGAACCAACCCTCAGAAAAGAGGTTCTGTGGGCTTAAAGGGAATAAAAAGTGTCAGATTATATTGAGTGAGTGAGAGAGAATAATTATAATAATAATAGCTGAAATTTATCCTGGATTTTTCTTCTAAAGAGCTCAAAGCATTTCACATATATAAAGATTTATTTTTCACCCTGTTGGGAAGGTGTTTTACAGGATGCTGACCCTCAGGAGGCCACAGGGAAATATTTTCATTATCTCTTGGTGGCAAGCTGTGTAGAAAGAGTATTTATCTTCATAGAGTCTGAGATGAAGTGAAACATACATAGTCATTCCAATCATATAGCCTTAGACTCCCTGGGGCACCATTTCAAGGTCTATAAGGGATTTAAGTAAAAACACTGAGAGTATATAGATATGAAAATTCTGCTAAGACATTTCCTCCTCCTTCTAGAATTCTCAAGGTGCACATCTCTTAGCCTTAATGATCTACCCTCACGGTCGGCTCTTCTTGGGTAGTAATGAAGTAAAGACATATGTGCTAGCCATTTTCCAAGATTGGCTTCAGTCTGGGTAACAGGAAGAAGGCAGGTTTAAAGCCAAAGAATCAGTATTTACAATGGAAAGTACTGAGTGTACCAAATAATCAACACTCAAGATGAAAAATCGCACTAAGTAAAACACAGTGACTTGCCTAACCACATTCAAACCTTTACTGTCCAAATGAGAAGAGAGACAAGTCTCCATCCTGTTCCCTGAACACTTAGGGCACAGCTTTGAAAGGAAATTACTAACCTTTTTAACTCATATCAGAGCTGAGCCAAACCACTGATGAGGTGTTCATTAGGGTCCTTTCCATTTTTGAATAAAATATGAAAAGGCTATTTGATATTTTCCCATTCCTCTAGTTCCGTCTAAGCTCTACCTCCCAAGTGCCCATTGACGCATCACTTCAAAAAAAGGCTGCTCTCTTTGCTCCTAATAAAGATAAAGTTATTAATCACATTAATTTATTTGCCATTGCCACTTTTCCACTTTAAATGACTAAAAAAAGGGTATTTCGTTTAATGACAAATTTTGGTATAATCTCAGTTACCAGGGTCTTCTCTAGAACATCTCTAATGTCCATTCATTGACCTTGCCTCTGTATCTTCATGGCTTAGCATTCTCTTCACTTCAAGGCAGTTATATTAATTACTAGGCCATTCTTAATGTTAACATGTAAACATCCTTCATCATACTGAATTGCTGCCTGCTACTGTATCCTATGTTCCAAGCTTTGCTTTGTAGGGCAACACAGATTTAAAAAAAAAAAAAAAAAAAAAAAAACAAAGTCCTTTCTTATGAGTCATTTTCTTATCTGAAGATAGAAAATTCATCATTTTTCCTAATTCATCTCTTCTCCAAGAGAACTTATTTCAAAGGAATAATTTCAAATTAACATTTTTCATTGTCTTACATGTGTATTGAGGAACGTTAAGAGAAGTGGTGGGTGGCCAGAGTTGTTCAGCATAAGGCATAGAGAAGGACCCAATACCCAGCCAGCCACAATCGTGCCAGTAAACTGTTGATTTGCCTTGACCAAGTCTTTTTGCCTTATGAAGTTTCTCACTTGTATTTGACAACTAAGAAGACTTGAGTTAGGTGACTATTAAGGTTTTTCCAATTCTAAATCCCAAGTCTTCACCTTTTATTGAGGAAAAGCAGTTTCACACTTTCTTTCTCCCTAGCAATTCCATTTGTTTGTAGTTGGCAATTGGTAGCTTTAATCCAAGCATTCCAAGTAAATTCTAAAGACCATGGATGAATGCCCTGAATAAACTAGACTGAGATCTTACACTTCCGCAAGTCCAAAAGTGAATAACATGAATACCCCCACTTGTTATTTATTTCCAGGAGTTTTAAGCAGATCTGTGACTAATTAAACAGATTTTTGAACTTTTGATGGCTCTAAGATTCTAATCTGATTCCTCTAAGTTAATAACATATCTCATTATGTTTATTATAACTGTCTCAGGGTTTTATGTTCTTTGTTTCTTTTGGTAAGGAGAACAGAAGAAATTAGTTTTTGCTGTTGTTGTTGTTGTTTGTTCGTTTTTGTTTTGTTTTGTTTTGTATGGGCAGGCGCCGGGAATCTAACCTGGGTCTCCGGCATGGCAGGCGGGAATTTTGCCTGCTGAGCCACCATGGCCCGCCCTGTATGTTTGTTTGCTTTTGTTTTAGCTTAAGTGAGGACCATCTCTTAAGTTATTTGCCGGCCAGTGGTTCAGTGTATTCTAGGGGAATGTTACTGTTTAAGTGCAGCCCAGTCTGAACAGTAGCTCTCCTTGTATGGATGAAATGTTAAAATACAAGGGGCACAAATTTATGTGAAAGTAGCCAATTTTCGTGGTAAATCCAGGGACAGAACTCAAGACTTCCAACTCTAATTTAGCTTTTTTTCTCTTATGGTAATGAGCTATAGCCAGAAGTCTACATAAAATTAATTATTCTTCATTGTGAGATGATCTGTCTCACTTGAGATAAATGGTGTATTTTGAAACATATTACTAAATCAGGCTGACCAGCTGAAGCTACAGTTGTAAACATTTTCAATTCAGGAGTATGAACCAATGAACAAAATCTGTCTCTTATCCCTTCTAAAGAAACACTGAGTAATAAGGTTATGGGACAAGGAAGCAGTATCCTAGTGCCCAACTTGATGCTCCAGTATCTCTTGCTAAGACTCAGTTCCAGTTTTTATTGTGTGTTTTTTCTCTCTCTGCTACTTTCCTACAGCACTACTAATAATCTATTGAACACTGCACAGATGTTTTCCCCATTCTGTGGCATACTTATTTTTCAAGTGGCTTCTGAGAGCAGATGTTCCCATGTATCTTTGTAACTTCTTTTACGTTGATGCTTTTGCAACATTAAAAAAAAAGAAGCATGGAGGTAGAAAGGAAGAATGCTAAAGAAGACCAATTACATAGCTGATAGTCTGTTGGAGCAGAAGGAATATAAAGACCAGTGTATGTTTAGTTGTTTTATTGTAATTATGTGCTCATGAAAGAACCAGCGTTTAGTTCAATTGGATTTAATAAATATTTATTGAAAACCTATATGGAAGACCCTTTGCTTAGTGCCCAGAGGGTTCAGAGTAGGCAGATATCACAGAGGTGGAAGGAGGATATTTTAAAAATAAGAACACATTCATGAGGCAAGTATGCAGGCTGATATTTCAGGCAGAAGGCAGGAATAACATAGGAATGTTCTGAACATGTGCAAAAAAAAAAAAAAAGAGCTAAATTATCAGCAGAGTTTGGGTATAGCCTCATCCAGTGAAATAATTTGGAATTTAGATTCAGAAGGTGGTTTAGGATTAGAGTATAAAAACCCATGAACAACAGACTGAGTCATCCACGATGATGTGGATGTGTCCTAGTGGGTGTTTTTCAGTAGAGAAGGAACAGGATCAAAACTGTGCATTTAGGGGCGGGCCATGGTGGCTCAGCAGGCAAGGACGCTTGCCTGCCATGCCAGAGGACCCATGTTCGATTCCCGGTGCTTGCCCATTTAAAAAAAAAAAAAAAAAAAAAGCAAAAACAACAAAAACTGTGCATTTAGGAAGATTATTCTGGTAATCCTTATGCAAGGAGAATTAAAGAACCAAAGACAATATAGATTAGGAAATACAGCTATCCAGCCTACAGTTGGTGAAATAGTAAGGTAGGATATGAACTGTAAAAATAGGAGAGTTACAGATGTAAACAGGTTGAGCTAAGAAAACCATCCATTGTTTATGAAAGCAAGACTTTTCTTTCTTCCCTTCCTTAAAGGTGTGAATCAGAAAGACAGGAAGAAGAGTGTATTAGGGTTTAAATCATGTACCCCACAAAAGACATGTTCTTAATCAATTAAGATTAAATTTACCTTTCAAAGATATTGTTGGTTTAAGTGTGGTTAAATTGATTGAGGGTAGATCTTAATCCATATTATTGGAGGCCTTATAAAGATAGGAAATATAGGCACAGTCACAGAAGGTAGAAGACCTAGAAGCCAGAAGTCAGAGATAGCCACAAGACGTGATCAAGGACACCGCCATAGGATGGAGAGATTTCCTCACCAGAATGCTGTAGACTCCAGCAGAACCTTGCCGGTATCTTGTTGGACTTCTAGTCTTCAAAGCCATGAAAGCAATGAATGCTTGTTGTTTAAGCCACCCCACTGTATGACATTTGTCATGGCAGCCTGGAGACCTAAGGCATAATGCTCTCATTAAAAGATACTGGGATAGCAAAAGAAAATTATAAAGGGTGGGCCACGGTGGCCCAGCAGGCAAGAATGCTCGCCTGCCATGCCAGAGGACCCAGGTTTGATTCCCGTTGCCTGCCCATGTGAAAAAAAAAAAGAAAATTATAAAGTAGGGATAGAGATGATGAGTTTGATTTGCTATAATATATCTAGCTTCTGGTGTCCACTAGACAATGTACATCTAGTGTCAGCAAGAGGTCTCTGAACTTGGGACACTACATCATGAGGCTCTCTGCATGGAATCAAGAGGTTACCAAGAAAGAGTCTGAGAAAAAATGTGGAACAGGAATAAGATAAAGAAGACCATAGCAGTTAGTGTAGCACTAAGGAGACAGAGGCAGAAGAGGAGTCTGAGAAGGTGAATAAGACTATGTGTTCAGTGAGGTAGCAAGAAAAGCTTTAATAATTAAGGTTGAAGAATGTTCTCAAAAGGATGGAAGAATGTGCCTAGTCCTACATAATAGTATATTTGATAAATAATAGCTTAAGCTATTTTAAGGCTTTGACAACAAATAATGGGTTGAGTGTTGGTTGATGGTTGGAGTTAGGTGTGCAGAATTCAATATATGCTTGAGTTATCTGAAGTTTTATAGATAAAGAAGTTTCATATCTGTTCTACATAAAACACTGGACTTTAGGTTGGTTTGAGTCCAAAGTACTGAAAATAGAAACAAAGCTGAGGAGATTCTCCATTCTACTGTATCAGTTTCTGATTTGTCATTAGTCAAACCAACAAGAGGCTGAGAGTCAGCAACTTCGACAAGAGAGACCTTGGTTCCCAAGCACTGGTGCCAGAATTGCAACAATTCCACCTACCCCCTTTCCCTCTTCTGTAAGATATCCTCATTGCAGACATCTACCAGACTTTCTTCTGTATGGATCTGTTCATTACTCATCTATGTCAGGATATAACCTATATGCTTCCCCCCCTACTTTACTAATTTTACTTAAGTATAGCAATATTTGAACATGATGAGGACATTGTCTTCCAGAATACATAGATTGGCTTTCTAGGGTTGTCTTCTTATGTGGTTCTCCCTACCTTCTGCAATTCTTTTCTGGACCTGTTGGTTTAGAAGCTTTAGAAGGTAAAGCTTCTCTCTGCAAGTGCAGTTCTCCATAAGGCCAGTTCCAGTTGCTTCCAGCTGTTAAAGAAAATCATGATATATCTCCATAAAATAATTGAGAGGGATATGTCAATGTCAGATAAGCCCATTATTGTATATTTTCTAATTCATAGAAATCAATTCTTTATAATCAACCCAATTTTTCCTCATAGTATCTTCAAATGTTGATCTTTTCTTCCCCTCTAGAGGGGAATGAGGCCTTGAAAGTATCACTTAATGTATATAACTTTGTTTTTCTCTTAAGATTGATATAATTATATATGATAGCAGGTGTGGAAATGTTTTAGGAAACTGTAAAGCATTAACAAGTTTTAATTATTAGTGTTAATTGTAAGTAGGAAAACATGTGGCTAGAATTAACTAACAACCTTGAAAAGTGAGAGCTGACTACAGAAAAAAAAATTCCAAACAAAAAGATTTATAAGTTATAGGCAAATATCAATGATATCACAGAGTAAAGGGACAAGATGTACTGTATAATACACAATGGTCCATGTTAACATTGATCAGTACCTCAGAATACCTGATCAGGAATGAATTGATTATCTGGTATTTATAATATTTGTAATGTTAATTCAGATTCATCAGTGAAATGTTCCATTTTATTCAGTCTGTCCTATAGGAAAGCAGGGAAGAATGGCATACATTCACAGGCATGTCAAACAAAATACTTGAAATATTTAAAAAGAGTCATAGCTGTAAATCTAAGCCTCAGTGATTTGCAAAACTTGTTTTTTACAGGACGCTAATTTTCCTGGCAATACTCGGCAGACCCATCTATCTATTCAGCACATTTAGTGGACCTGCCATGCACAAGCGTCTTTACTGCTTGATTCAGAGTAGAAACAGGTACAAACCTCTTAAACAGTCAGCCTTTCTTTCAGCACTCTTCATTTTTCTTTATAAAGTCTCTTTCATCCTGGCATTTCTATTGCTACAATCCCAGCAAGCCCTGATCTCAAATATTTGACCCTTATAGAACAGAGAACTAAAAATGCACACGCGCACACACACACACACACACACACACACATTTTACATTTTAGCCACCTCATGGAAGAATAAACAGTATCACAGCCAAAACAAAGGCTACTTAATCCTTGCTTGCTCTTTATATTTTTTACATGATTAAAAATGAGTGGAAATACCTAGGAACCTTCAATGACCAAATGAAAACATAAAAAATCATACTTTCAGGGAACAGGAAAATCTTTTCAGTGGAAGAAGAAATATGCAGTATAGTAGAACAAATAGTGCCTAATACAAAGTTATGTTCCGGGGCTGCTTGATGAATAATATGGAATTCTCCCTTAAGTTCCTGCTCAACATTATTCTCAAACGAGGAAGTTAGATGTCCAATTCATTTTGAAGTGTGGAAAAGTTTAGCAAAGAGTTGTTTCTAAATAAGAAGCTGTGTCAAGAGAAAATTATGTCTTGTTTCAACTATTGTTTTCTTTAAGGGGAAGGTATGGTATGCTTAAAATAAGTGGTCTTTTTAATCTTGCATGTAAGCTGGAATGTCACTTTCATTCTTTCCAAGGCAATTCGCAAAAATTGCTTTATGCCAGGAAGCAAGTTAGTCAGGTGAAGGACTGTCCTCCTCTGGTTGGAAAAGAGTTGATCCAGAGGCTTCTATAGTGGGGAAAATAAAATAGAGCCTGCCCATGCACCTTATGATCACGTTACTTCTATTTCCATTTCTAGTTCTATCACTTTTATTATATTATAATGAAGAATGCATAAATTCTAAATCCTGTATATTTGAGCAGATCAGTCATGAACTGAATAACATGGGCTTTCAGACCATGAGATAATACCAAGCAGGCCAGCCACCTAACAGTCTACTAAATGAGCAAGCAAAACAGTAACTCATGCAGATACAAACAGCCATGAATAATCTCCTCTGCAATGGAGGGCATATCCTTTCAAATTGAGAAGTGGCAGTCCTGTATTTGACTTTTCATTTTGATCTAGACCACATGTCTATAAAATTTCATTTTCACCCTAATATGACATTATGGGACAAGTTTTTCCTGAATAAATTTCTCAATAGCTTTTATTGCCTTGGAAGAGTTTTCAAGACCCCCACCCTCTCTTCATTAACCTTTTCAAAGCATACTCAATGCTGTCATCTCTATCTACAGCAGACTTTTAGTTTTAGCACCCTCTGCCACTTCCCCACTTTCTTCTCTAGGGGATGCTAAGGAAATAAGGGCTGGTCCCAGACCTAATAAAATACATAAGCCTAAAAGAAAGCCCATCTCCATTAGAAGATATGAAATATGTCCTGAAGCCAAATAGAAGTAATTGTGTAGGATTTGTTTATTGAACCTACACATGATTCTGAAACCCAATTGATAACTATATCAGGGACCAGGCTGCACAGTCCCTGCTCCTCCTGCACCTAGAACCTTGAGAAGGTCACTTACCTGAGTTGCTATGGCTTTGGGGATGATTTACTTTCCCTAGGAAGGCAGTGATATTCATTCAGTCAGTCACGGTTTCTGTGTGCTAGACATTATGCTCTCCAATTCCCACAAAGCAAAGCATTTCTATAGATATTGGTAAATATTTTACAGTTAACATGATTTTCATAATGAATAAAAGTTAAAAATGAAAAATAAAGAATTTTCCCTTAGTCTTGCTGAATGATTCCATAGCACCAATTGCAAGATGAAAAATGTCAGGCACATTGTTTATCATCATCATTTTTACTATTATTACTACAATTTACACTAATATCTTCCCTACCTGGATACTCTCTTGTCCATGTCCTGTGCCATCTAATGTAGGCTTTTAAATTTTATTTATCAGTCTCACCAATGTCAACAAGGGCAGGGAACATTTCCCTTTTTCTTCTCTTAGAAAAGTGGTTGGCAAAACGTGGACCCTTAATAAATATTGGTTAAATGATTCGATCAAGTTCTGTCACTGAGAACAAGAACCACTTCCATGTGCTTTTTTTTTTTTTTTGACTCTACTGATTGCTTCTTATAACTCAGCGCAAGCCCAACTATCTTTGGTCCCTAAGTAGATTCTGGATGATTTTGATTTGCAAAGTAGACTAAGGACAATCATTGCTGACAGAATCTGCATAGAGAAAGCATTGCTTCCTGACATGTGCCATGCCTTGGTGTTAAATGCTTTGCAAATATTCTCTCATTTATCTCACAGAAATCCCAAGAGGCACTGTTTTGCATTGTTTTGTTATTCTACATTTATGCTGAGGAAGGATGCCCCTCCTCCAGAATCACACAGCTAGTAAAACTGGGTTAAAATGAACCGCTATACTCTACTCTCGTGGCTTGCATTCAGAGCCACTCTGTTATACTATTTGCATGCAGTAAATAAACAAGAGTTTCTTAACTTTTTGAAACAAAAGTAATATGGGGTTTTAGGGTGTCATCCATTTCTAGAGCCAAATATCAGAATTTCCTTAAAGGAAAATAAAAGCAAAAATTGTCTTCAGCTATCCCTGGGAAAGCCATTGTAATACCTGTGTAAGTCAGTAATTCTTTCACTTACGGTGGCAGTTAAACACAAAAAATACAACCAGTCAATGCCCTTCGGTGACCCTTTGCCTTTACTCAAGTACAACTTTTGCCATAAACAGTCTGTCTTTTAAAAATATCCTCCGGTGTTCAGGTGACATTGCTTTCTCATGTTGTTTCTGTTCTGGACTGTGGGGAAGCTTCTGACTATAACCCCGTCATCACCTGCTGTAAATAGATTTCCAGATAGGAGCAAAGCTTCACAATGAGAAACTGGGTCTTTTACAGCCTGCTTGTTTTCCCTAATAGATCATCTGCGTTTCAAAGAGAAATGTCACCACTCTCCCCACCCCCTAACAAAATAAATGTCATTATATCTGGGAGTTGGGAAAGTTTTAGGCATATTAATGAAACTTAGAACTACTATAATATTAGGAGAGCTCACTTACATGACACATGGCTAAAATGGATGGAAATCTCATGAACAATGACAAACACGGGGTCAGAGAAGGACATGATGAGCTTTATTATGGACAAGTTCCAAGTTATATATGTATGAAGTGAAAAGTCCTCAGATATTCAGTGCAGAGAGGAAAGTTGACCATTTCATGTTTCCAAGAAGGCCGAGTCCAGTCATCGTTAACGGGTTCAGCATTTAATGAGACATTGAGTCACAGAGAAGGCAGGCGCTGACCTGGGTTATTAGGCAGTGGACTGTGCCAGAAAGATGTGGGTGTGGTGTGATTATTCTAATTCTGGTTACAAGTACGCCTCTTTTTGCTTGCAGTTGTGCTTCTAATTTGCTGTGTGACCTCAGGAAAAGTGCTTACTCTCTGCACTGAGGTTCTTGTAGTTCTAAAATAAGTGAAGGGGAAGCATGTTACCTATTTACCAAACACAATTTATCATTAATATAAAATAAGGTTATATATTTTTTTACTTAGAAAGAGGCCCACTGTTAATTTTTTTTAACTTTTTTATTAATTAAAAAAATTAACAAGCAAAACATTTAGAAATCATTCCATTCTACATATATAATCTGTAATTCTAAATATCATCACATAGTTGCATATTCATCATTTCTTAGTACATTTGCATCGATTTAGAAAAAGAAATAAAAAGACAACAGAAAAAGAAATAAAATGATAATAGAGAAAAAAAAACTATACGTACCATACCCCTTACCCCTCGCTTTCATTTACCACTATTTCAAACTGCATTTATTTTAACATTTGTTCCCCCTATTATTTATTTTTATTCCATATGTTCTACTCTTCTGTTGATATAGTAGCTAAAAGGAGCATCAGACATAAGGTTTTCACATTCACAGAGTCTCATTGTGAAAGCTATATCATTGTTCAATCATCATCAAGAAACATGGCTACTGGAACACAGCACTACATTTTCAGGCAGTTCCCTCCAGCCTCTCCACTACATCTTGAACAACAAGGTGATATCTCCTTAATGCGTAAGAATAACCTCCAGGATTACCTCTTGACTCTGTTTGGAATCTCTCAGCCATTGACACTTTGTCTCATTTTTCTCTTCCCCCTTTTGGTGGAGAAGTTTCTCTCAATTCCTTGATGTTAATTCTCAGCTCATTCTAGGGTTTTTCTCAGTCCCTTGATGCTGAGTCTCAGCTCATTCCAGGATCTCTGTCCCACATTGCCAGGAAGGTCCACACCCCTAGGAGTCATGTCCCACGCAGAGAGGGGGAGGTTGGTGAGACTGCTCATCATGTTGGCTGGAGAGAAGGGCCACATCTGAGCAACAAAAGAGGCTCTCTTGGGGGTGACTTTTAGGCCTAAATTTTAAGTAGACTTGACCCATCCTTTGTAGGGTTAAGTTTCATGTGAACAAACCCCATGCCTGGGGGCTCAGACTATAGCTTTGGTTGTCCACACTGCTTGTGAGAATATCAAGAATTCAACTTGGGGAAGTTGAATTTCTCCCCACTTTCACCATTCCCCGAAGGGGGCTTGCAAATACTTTTCTAGTCACTGATCAAATCATTCTGGGATTCATCGGGGGATCACTCTGGTCAAACCAACAAAATCTCATGTGCTACCTGAGATTACAAGTACTTATGACATTCAATCAAACTATCTACATGAGTTATATTAGGAAATGCTCTAGTCAAAATCTAAATTTTGTAACAAATAAACATTTTTTGCTTTAGTCTCACACATAAGGTGACATTTCAAAGTATTAATTATCATCTATTTTCACACCCTGCAGTAATGACATTCCTTTGTTCTTCCTCATGCCAAAACATTTAAAAAATTTTTGCATTGTACATTTCGCTATTATTATACACTCTAGGCATTCCTAAATTATACCATCTCGATCTTTAACATCTATCTATCTTTCTGATTTCATTTATGTCCCCAGCCCTCCTCCCTCTATCATTCTCACATGCAGCTTTATTCAGTGTTTTAACATAATTACATTACAGTTAGGTAGTATTGTGCTATCCATTTCTGAGTTTTTGTATCCAGTCCTATTGCACAGTCCGTATCCCTTCAGCTCCAATTACCCACTATCTTACCCTATTTCTATCTCCTGATGGTCTCTGTTACCAATGATGTATTCCAAGTTTATTCACTAATGTCGGTTCATATCAGTGAGACCATACAGTATTTGTCCTTTAGTTTTTGGCTAGCCTCACTCAGCATAATGTTCTCAAGGTCTATCCATGTTATTACATACTTCATAAGTTTATTCTGTCTTAAAGCTGCATAATATTCCATCGTATGTATATACCACAGTTTGTTTAGCCACTCTTCTGTTGATGGACATTTTGGCTGTTTCCATCTCCTTGCAATTGTAAATAATGCTGCTATAAACATTGGTGTGCAAATGTCCGTTTGTGTCTTTGCCCTAAGTCCTCTGAGTAGATACCTAGCAATGGTATTGCTGGGTCATATGGCAACTCTATATTCAGCTTTTTGAGGAACCGCCAAACTGCCTTCCACAGTGGTTGCACCATTTGACATTCCCACCAACAGTGGATAAGTGTGCCTCTTTCTCCACATTCTCTCCAGCACTTGTCATTTTCTGTTTTGTTGACAATGGCCATTCTGGTGGGTGTGAGATGATATCTCATTGTGGTTTTGATTTGCATTTCTCTAATGGCCAGGGACATTGAGCATCTCTTCATGTGCCTTTTGGCCATTTGTATTTCCTCTTCTGAGAGGTGTCTGTTCAAGTCTTTTTCCCATTTTGTAATTGGGTTGGCTGTCTTTTTGTTGTTGAGTTGAACAATCTCTTTATAAATTCTGGATACTAGACCTTTATCTGATATGTCGTTTCCAAATATTGTCTCCCATTGTGTAGGCTGTCTTTTTACTTTCTTGATGAAGTTCTTTGATGCATAGAAGTATTTAATTTTGAGGAGCTCCCATTTATTTATTTATTTCTTCAGTGCTCTTGCTTTAGGTGGAAGGTCCATAAAACCGCCTCCAATTATAAGATTCATAAGATATCTCCCTACATTTTCCTCTAACTGTTTTATGGTCGTAGACCTAATGTTTAGATCTTTGATCCATTTTGAGTTAACTTTTATATAGGGTGTGAGATACGGGTCCTCTTTCATTCTTTTGCATATAGATATCCAGTTCTCTAGGAACCATTTATTGAAGAGACTGTTCTGTCCCAAATGAGTTGGCTTGACTGCCTTATCAAAGATCAAATGTCCATAGATGAGAGGGTCTACATCTGAGCACTCTATTCGATTCCATTGGTCAATGTATCTATCTTTATGCCAGTACCATGCTGTTTTGACTACTGTGGCTTCAAAATATGCCTTAAAGTCAGGCAGCATGAGACCTCCAGCTTCATTTTTTTTTCCTCAAGATGTTTTTAGCAATTTGGGGCACCCTGCCCTTCCAGATAAATTTGCTTATTGGTTTTTCTATTTCTGAAAAGTTGAAAGGACTCATTTTTAGATAGATATCTAGCATAGTAGAAAAATGTTTTATAAGTTTAGCCCAGAATTTCCTCTTTGAAAGCAAATTGCTTTTAAGAAAATATGTTAAGAAGCCTCTTTAACTAGTAGGTGAGACTTTTTCAGGCATTGGTTAGTGAGAGACAAGTTAATAAAAGGATAGCTAAACTGCTCTGTGTATTAAATGACCTAGGAGAAGCAAGGAGGGAGAAAAGGTGATGGCCAAGAAATAAATCCAAAGATATTTTACGAAGATATGTTCTGCATATGATTCAGTAAGAATGGAAATCTTACTGAAAGTAACCCCTTTACCACGTAAACCTTAAGTAAAGTTGCCATATAAAGAACATCTTGTATAAGTATTGCTGTATGGATGGCAGTTCAGATAGCAGGTAAGTTACACTCCTGGGTCAGCATCATAGAATAGAGGCCACATGTGCTTGGATGACCCATAAATTGAACTTAGAGGAAGGAGGAGCTGGTACGAAGGGACTGGAGAAGAAGGCTAATCTAGTGCAATATGCAAGAATCTTGGGGAAAATGGATTGTCAACAGAAAGTGTATCTTATCTAGCCATGTATTTGGAAACATAAACCGAATTGATATGTGTGTTACACTAAGAATCCTAGGTTTCTGGAAAAACAGTTTTTCTCCCAAAAGTTATTTATTTTTGATGGACACAAAAAAATTGTGGCTATAGATGCAAACAGAGAACTGCATGTCTCAGAACCATGGAATTCCAGCACTTGGTCTTTGAGACTATACCATTCAAGTGAGCCATTTTACAGATGAGAACACTAAGGCATGTACTAGTTAATGGCAGAAACAAAAGTAGAGCCAAATTTTCCTGACTGTCTAATCCTGAGCATTCTTGAATATAGTCTGTCTCTTCAATTCCAAACAGTAATGATTGTTTTTTCCTTAAATACTAATTACTATTGGTCACTTATGTATTAGAGTACTTAAATATATGCTGTTCTATTACTTGAACTCTGAAAGCCAGTTAGATAAATGTGAAGAATAAGAGTTTTGTGGCAATAAAAGTATAGGGGACAAAGCTGACTCTTCTTGAAATAAACAAGTTGGGGAATGGGAAGAGATCAATTCTAAAATTGAGTAAAGTAAAAGGTACATGTCAGATTCTACTCTCTCCAGGGACACATGTTGCTCAGTAGAGTGCTGCATTTTGAATGTCTTAAGGACAGCCATAGACTTTTCAAGCTCTTCAGTGATGTGTATTTGTGATGAAAGTATGAGAAATGGAGACAGACAGAGGCTGTGACTCAGGACTGAAGTTAGTGGCTTGAGGTCAAGGATGTTTACAGGCCTTAACATCTCCTCATCACTTTCTAGAGTGGAAGTGATGGAAGAGTATTTTTCTCAAATACATACACACGATTAAATTAGAACAACACCAAAAGTTCCTTTTTTTGTCCTCCTGGAAGAATCATGCCTTCAAGTGGTATCTTCAGATACAAAAAAGTCAAATAACATTGACCATTCTTTAATTGCTTAGAAACTAACTGTACTCCGCTAAGCCAGTACTTACTAGAGTTTAAGCATTTTACGATCATTATCTCATTTAAAAAGTCTGTCATTTAAGGGATATTATGTACTAATCAAGGACAGAAAGTTCACCAAAAGCCAAAAAGATGACATGAAGATATAATAAGATATAACAAGCCATATGTTAGAATTGGAGTCATTAGTCAGTTTCTCATCTTTACAAACATCTCTGCAAAGATTTTGAAGAACAGCAAGAGAAAACAGGCATTTGGCAAAAAAGGATTTTATAGCCCCAATTCCCCTCCCAAAGTCATTTGAGTTTGAGGACATTAGAAAATTATAGGTCTTTGAGACCATGAAAAATGTGTTGCAACTGGATTTTGACATACATTTGGGTGATCTTTCATAACAATGGTGTGACTTCAGCAACTGGTAGGGATTTAAGGGAAGTCAAAGTTGTAAAATCAATACCAAGCTGCTGAGAAGACGAGAACCTTGTAAAGCGAGGAGCAGGAGCTTCTGCTGTGGCTTTAATCCTATATATTCTATAAATCAAGAGTTTATGATATCTTTTAAAACATTACTTTAAGGTACCAAGCTTCGATCCTTGGCTTCCTCTTCCCTCTGTACCTTGTGTACAAAGCAAACTCAGAGAGTAGAATTTGGCACCATTTGTTGCTAGTCTTAGGAAAACAAAGACCAAAGCCAGAGATAAACATTTTTCTACTGTAAACTTGTGAAAGCAATAGTGTTTATCTCACTGTTTGATAAGCAATGCAAATTCAAGTGGCTCTTATTTTACCCATGTTTCTTTCAATGCAGACGATTCTTAATATCATATGTGTGAGAATTGCATTGTGTATTTTAAGAACACAGTATTTAAATTGACTTGAATACATTTTAAAAATCCATTACCACCACTTTTTATTTCAGAATAATATTAAAAGTCACTCTCATTTCCTTTTCCTTCACATTAAGTTTTTCCTAGGTATAATGGTAATGCAGTCCTGTTGAATAGAACTATACCAGTACATGACATAAATATCTACAAACTTCTTTTGGCCAGAGCAGACACATATTGAGATAAACTAGCAAGCCATTGTCTGTGTCATGGCCACTGAGGACCTGACCAGTGCGTATATTACTTGGCAGTCAGATATGAAATTTTGATGGAAAGGTGTATCATTACAAAGCAAATCCTGACATCTTCTGGAGTGAGCCTGCCCCCTCCTCACTCTGCATTCTTTTTGCCTCTGCGCATATTAAAATTTTCTTTGGGTAGCTGCAAAGTTCTCCCTCAGCTACTCTCCTTCCTTGACCAGAAGAGCATGTGCCATATGTGTTGAGCAAGGTAACCTAATCATCAAGTGCAATGATCCCAACTGGTTTGCTCTGTCTGCCTTTATTTCTCTCAGACTCTTGTACTTACACTAAATAATTGGGAAGGGTCCTAGCCCAAGAAACCTGATAGAATATGCCTTTTCTCTCTGCAGACTGGGCCTCTTCACCCAACTTTAAGGGAGGTTAAAGCACTTATTTGGATGACCTCTAGGGAGTGTTTTTCCTTGGGGGTCCTTTTTTATGTTATACCTACATATATCACTCTTTTCTGGTTTTCCAAACTATTTAAAAGGCTCTCTCTCTGCTTTTGATTACATAAATCAGTTTTCTGGCTGATGTCAAAGGTCACCCCTCCTGCTGCATAACAATACTTTTCCGTCTAATATTAAAAGCTGGCCTCATTTTACTTTGTAATATAAAGCTTTACTTTGGCATTAGTTTAATTCAAAAGGCAGCTCCCCACATAATAGGTCCCTTTTCAGCAAAACTGAAAAACACATTTATCAAGTAATTTTCAACATGGAGGCTACAGTTCTGACTGCATCAAACTATCTCAGCCAACCAGGCCGTCTTTCCTGGGAGATGCCAGATCCACACGCATGAATTGATACCACATAAAACCATGAGCTTATTCTTGTATAACGCATTTATAGAATCCTTTATAATGTGGAGAAGAGGAAAGGAATGTGGCTTCTGCATGTTTTTTAGGCCAATGTTAGAGAAGCAGTGTCAAAGCTGAGAAATACTTTTGCAAAATAAATTAAAAAGTGTCCTCTCCTGAGTAATCTTATGTGATAAATGGCAAAGGCAAAATTGCATTTATGGCTCACTGTTTGGGCAACTCATTTGTGTGGGCGTTATGTCCATGATGACACAAGAAGTGGCAGCTTTCTACCTTGACCTTGCATTTTTGTAAATTTGCCCAGTGAATTCCCGGTCACTTCTGTACAGCTGAGCCTTGCCCTGGCCCAGGCATGAAATATCCTACCAGAGCTGACGTGAGTATTAAACAATAAGAGAGAAAATCCCTTTTGTATGCATGTTTCCTTCTATATCATCATGTTAGAATATATTTTAGCTTCCAAAGTTGTGGTGAAGCTTTTATTTCAGCGACTGTACATATATTTTTCTTTCTTTTTTCTGAAATATTTCAAAAGCATGTCCTCTTTCAGCTTATGATTCGTAGGGATATCTCTTTCAAATAATTTAGTAAAGGAGAGAACTAATATGGCGGTCAATCCATCCACATGTTCACTTGCAATATTTTTTTCCTATCTATTTGAGGTTTTTGTTGCAAATATTGAGATGAAATTGTCCCAGAGAAGTCTTGATTACAAACAAAACTCATAGTTAATACTATCTTCCACTATGATTGATAAGGACACTGATTCCTTAATTTCTCAAGTAAGTTTCCTTTGGTTCTCATGAACCTTGGGAAAGAGAAGAAAAATAGTTCAAAAGAAGAAGCAGTCACAGGTAAACACTTATGCTGCTGCTTTTTTTTTTTCTTCTCCTTCTTATATTTCTTCTGCTCCTTTTCTTTCTCCTCCTTCTTCTTTTCTTCAACTATCTTTTCTAAGATCTTAATCTCTTGGAAATTCTCCCAACTTGGCAAAATGCCCACATGTCACAATTTCTACAAGTGGCTAGTCCAGTTGGTGAATCTTAGGGCTCTTATTTCTTTAGGTTTCAATGTGTCTTTTATGACTTTATAACCTCAGCCTCTCTGATGTACAAGTCTAGTGATAATCTGGATGAAGCTGTGAAAATTTCACATCACAGAATGATGTTCCAGGACCATCTGCTTTTAGATTGCCATGTGTGGCGGAAGCTAAAACATGACATACATTTCCAGGGGACCACATCACACACCTCTGCCTGTCATTCCTCCCTAAAAGTACACACACACACACACAATTCCAAACAAAATCTAGGAACCCTAGGACTTGGAGCAGCTCATTTCTCACAAATGCCTAAAAGATAGAACTGTCTTCTCCCCTACAATCAGAGACTCAGTCAGCCTTCACTAGGGGGAAAGTGGCTGCAGTGGTAAGAGACAGCCTGATCTAATTGATCCCAGCCCCTCAGGGAGGACATTCTTGACTTAATTAAGAGCATAACCTCCTGCCTAGAGTACTGGTATCTCTAAAATTCGCTTGAGCGGGTCCATCCACAGTATAGGGAGCCAGCTTTAACTGATGCCTAGTACTGAAAACCTAGCATATTAAGCCATAAAACTGGTTCTTAAACTATCATAATGCCAGCTGAATTATAGCTGATTGGAATACTGAACGTGAGAATGCTGATTGGCTGAGAGCAAATCAAATCTGACCAAAACCACACTGCGCTAATAGAATAATAAGATAGAATGCTTGAGATAAATTATTTATACATTGCTTCACAGAGGTCCTGATCATTCATTTAGTTTATGGTCTCTAGCAACTGTCTTTTCTAAGATGTTTAACCACAATCAACTTTAGCTGTTCTCTACTTCAAAGTGGCATTTGAACATGCTTGGCTAATAAAAAATTCACATTTTATGAAAGAACAATTGCTATTTTAGCCTTATGCCACCTAAGTGGTATAATTCACACATGGAAAGTCTAAATGGGGATTGGTATAATTTGAGACTTACAGATTTTTACACACCTAAAAGATGACCAATTTTTAAACAAATTTTCAAGGAATCCTTAACATTTCCTAAGGCTACAGGTGGATGCAATTTATTATTTAAAGAAAATTAAATGTTCTAAGTGTTCATATTAGAGCAAAACTATGAATTGGCTAAAGTGCTCATTGGAACAGCCTGTCATACGAAGTTAAAGGGCAACAACAAATCAACACAATTCAAACCTTTATTTGTTTTGCACAATTTAGCTATTTTGTAATTTTCTTTCTGTTCTTTATTTCTGCTTTGCCAATGCAAATAGTTTGCAGTATAGCAGAACTAAGATAAAAAAATGCATAACTTTCTCTAGATGCAGAGACAAATATTTTAATCAAGTGTTTTAAATTCCTTTAAATCTAAAACATATTCTCATTATGTAGTTGTTCCTTACCTTTCAAAGTTTCAAGACCTTTCACATTAAAGACACTGCACCAAGTATAATGGCATCATTTTTGTTTTTAAAATCACCTATATGGGGTGTGCACCAGTGGCTCAGTGGCAGAGTTCTTGCCTGCCATGCTGGAGACCCGGGTTCGATTCCTGTAGCCTACCCATGCCAAAGCAAACAAATAAAACACCTATATGTTCGAAAGAATATTTATACAGTAAATTTTTAAAAAACTTTTATCTTAATTCACTCTACTAATAGGATTGCTTTTTATAAATATAAACTTTTTGATTTTGCACCCCCCCCACACACATAATATGTGCAAGGAAGTTTGTTTTTGTTTCTGTATATTTGAACACAAATGAAATCAACTTCTATTGTTCTGTAACTCATTTCATCATGAAATAATGCTTTTAGAGATCTCTTCAGGGTCAGATCGTTTGGATTTACCTATTTCTTTAAGTGCTGAACAGTTTTCCATCGTGTGGATGAACGATAGCTTATTTAAACATCCCTATGTTGATGGAGATTTAGATTGTTTTCAACACTCGCTTTCACAAGGTTGCAATGAAAGTAATTATTTGTAAGTGCAAGCGCTTCTCCATATCAGATACCTAGAAGTCAAACAACTGTGTCTAAGTGTAACACGGTTAGTATTTAATGGATTCATGTATCATTTAATGTAGGTGAAAAGGCATATACCAGTTCTTTACTTCCTTGCTGCCCATATAATCCTATAGCTTTCTTTTTCACTTGATTAAATCTCACAATCTCTGTATATTAAGACCACATTTCTCTTTTTCTCGTTTTGTCTTTCTTTGTCTCTGTCTCTCCCCAAGGTTTACTTATTTTTCTTTATTTCACTTACAGCCACTTTGTTTATTTATTTATTTTCTGGCTTTATTGGTTTTTCCCTCTGCTATTTCTCTGATGCCCAGATCAACGCTTAGTGTGTAATAAAATTTGTTTAATAAATGAAAATAATATTAAATGTGTGAACAAATCAACTAGGTTTTATCTATCTGAACTGCCTATCTTGACATTCAACTTTCCATCTTGAAAACACAGACTCATGGAAAAGCAATATGTCATATTAAATACTTTCTCTTACCACATTTAAAGCTTCTAGTGAAGTGCACCTATTCAGATACCATTGTTGCATTTTTAGCTACTTACCCATTTCTGTGCTAGAGGAATCGGGAAACACACAGTCCTTGTCCCTGTAGAAGAAGCAGGTACTCATATATGAACTCCACCCAATAAGGAAGAAGCAGGTACAGAGCTTTGGCGATCACCTGAAATGTCTGGTTAAGTCACTGGACAATTTCTCTACTTACCTGCTTGTTGACAGCAGTAAAGAATGGAGTAATCCACCTCGATGCACCAGTACCTTTTAAAGTACACTCAGTGCTTACCAACTGATGGTGTGACATCAAGCCTGCTTTCTGCTGTTCTCCCCCTCTGCCCTGAGAAACTTCCTTCCATTCACCACCAGCCGTACCTCTGGTTTTGTTTTCCCTTTTGCGTTGTTGTGTCTTCAGGTGGGATGGTTATATAAACTTAACCAAACAGAAAATAAGAACGTTTTCTACTTGTTGTCAAGCAGTCTGTAGTCACTTAAATTTTATCTGTTCTGTTCAAGGTTTCAGAATGGAAGATTTGGAGGGCTGAATTCTTAAAAGCCAATATTCTTTTACTGCTAATTGTTAATACCTTAACTCGCTAACTAGAATTCCATGAGTTGATCAATGAATCGGTCCAAAGATCCTTTGAACAAAAGTTAATTCAGGTAATTCAGCACATTAAAGATCAAAAGATGTAAAATTATAGAGTAAAACTAGCTTAAGAGACCAAAAGGAAATTCAGGGTTTTTTCCTGAGGTTAGATTTACTCTCTTATAGCATAAAACCATAGAATAATTAAAAATTTTCAAGAAAAATAATTTCAAAACCATTAGTGATCCAATTAAATATACATTCATTCGTATACTTAGTATCTAAAAAAAATCTCCAGATAAAAATGAATGGAAGCAGGGCTAATGCAGCTGCTGAAAATTTTAATATATTTGTGTATATATATTATAAAAAATATTTATTTTTGATATATCCTTTTTTTGTCTTTAGTAGGTTGTTTACACTGGCATCAATGTGTGAAAGGAAATTATAAATGACAAATGTGAGGTAATGAGTGGTGTGGTTACAGATACAAGGGTTAGGGAAATCTCTAGCCTCTCAGTGAGAAAATATTCTTGAAAAATTAAATGAGTAAAAAATTCTCATACCTTGGAATACAGCAAAGTGTTGTGCGTTCCAAATACTTTGGTTGTCACTAGATACTAGGGAAAAATATTTTTGCCAACTTCATACATATTAAACAGATACATGCCATGTGGCAAAAAAAAAAGGTTGGAATGTAAAAGTAACTTTTAAAAAAGCTTCTAGTGTATTTCTGCACTTCCTTTTAATCTCTTTGGCATTTTATAGTTGGCACTTTCCCTTGGGATTTAAAAAAAATTAAATGCTTTCCTCTGAATAAGAATGAATCACCAACTTATTTCCATGTTTACCAGGAGTAAGCTTGAAAGTTAGTGGTGTTTTTCTGGATGGCAGAAGCTTCAAAGGACTGTGTCTCACATGTCAGTCATTATGTTATAATAAGTGAATTATTTTAGGCAGGTTTACTGTCTACAAAATTAATTTGGTTGCTGAGTCCACTCCACAAAGAACGCTTATCTATTTCATGATGCCTTGACTTTGCGTTTTTGAATTAGGGGAAAAAAAGAAACTTGATGTTCAGTCGGGGGAAAAAAGAACAAAGACCAAGATAAATCCTCCTAAACTCTTTGAATTTGAACCATTTTTAAGGACTTAGAAATATTGTTGTGCATTTTGAGGGTTTCCTTGAAACTTGACCCAGAGATTAATTTACTGTCATTGTTTCCAGGATAATGCCAATGTGTGAACTTACAAATCTTCAGTCAAACCTCTTAGATCTTACAAACAATAACTAATTTTTAAGAGGACATGATTCATTTTATCATTTATTCATATTCATCCAATAGATATTTACTGAGTGCCTACCATGTGTGCAGCATTGAGCTAAATTCCTGGGTACCTGGAAAAAATTACGGACAAAGCCTCTTCCCTCTTGCTTTAAGAATCTTGTGTAGTAGTTTCAAGCAGAGGCAATCTTTCCAGAAAATGGATGTGTTCTCATCTATTCACTCTGGGGCACACTATGAAACAGTCTGTGCAAGAAGTGAGAACACGGTCACAAAGGCAGTTGCTTGGTTGCATCCAGGTGTATCCTAAAAAGAGCAGATGTTTACAGGACATTAACAGCCACAGATGGAATCTGAAGTCCAGGGCAAGTGCTCTGATACTTTTTAGTTTAAGATTAATAAATTTATGCCAGACAAGGTGTGGCTGAGACTTACAATAGAAATTCTGTCTTCTGGCCCCAAGGACTACTAACTAACTAATTCAAGATGGGAAAAAATTTAGAAATATCAGAGAAAAAAATCTCAAGGTATATTCTAGCTTGTATTAACACATAAGTGGCTACCAACTTAAATAAGGTGATTCTTTTAACTGTAAGGGAATGAGAAAGTTGTAGGATGAGAGAAGAAGGGAGACTTCAGATAGAAATAAAATTCACACTCAAATTTAGGAGAGAAATATTCTCTTTCAATGGAGAGAAAGCATTTGGAGATTTTGGATGGCAAGTATGTAATAAAGTTATTTTATGATATGCAAGGTAAACTGAGCTGAAATGCAGGAGTGCCACATCTTTCTCCTTGTGTTTGTACTCATCTTCATGTTTAAAGTTTAAATCCATCTAAGAGTCAAAAGGTCCTAAATTAATCTCATGTTCATCCAAGGTTTTATTTTTCTCCTCTGGGGAAGACAGAAATACAAATGCCTTTGCCCAAGGGGGAGAAAAGGTAGGGTTTATTAGAAGGTTGGAGAGGAATCATTTAATTCTCACCATACTTGGCTTTTCCAGGAATGATTATGCACTCCTTATGAATGTGACATTGAAAATCTGTACTTTTTATAGTACGCAGTGGGAAAAAATGTAAGCTGTAAAATGTTGCTTTAAAAACGTGTTTAAAAACAGTGTTCTGACACTTTATTGCACAATGAGCTCTTACATTAAGCATTTATGGCAGCTACAAATTCACAGCATGGTTTTGATGCAGTAATAAAAAGCACCAAAATGGGTCCAACTGACATTTTACAGCCAGAACAAAGGGTTGAAAGTTTAAAGCTTATCTATAGCTACTACATGTTACACGTTAGCTACATTATCTATAATAAGCCTTCATGTTACCCACCCTAAAGATATTTCTGACAGTACATTATTAGTAAGTCTTGTATTTCAATCAATTGCAAGGACAAAGAATGTCAAATTATACGGCCAAATAAATCTGAGGAAATCAGAAAGGATTCCTGTGTTTATTTGTGACCATTGAGTGCATACGCCCTTCATCTACAATCCATTCTTTCCCAGCGGAATGGATCTACTCATATTTATTCTTCTCTGGAACTCCAACTGGTCCTTAGACTTGAACCCAAATTTTGGCTGAGTCAAAAATTCTCTCAGATGTTCTGTGCTTTTCATCTTTGGATTTTGTCCAGGTTGAGAATAGCTTTGATGTTCTCAAATAGCCAACACAGTTGCAAACATGTAATTGGGTACAATCTTCCCCCTACTCAAATCCCCCCACTACTGTTACTACCAAGACTCTTTATCTACATCAAATTAGTACATGAGCTGTTCTAAGAAATGATCGTGATGATGAATATGCAACTATGTGATGATATTGTGAATTACAATATACGTAGAATGGAATGATCATATGTTAAGAATGTTTGTGTTTCTTTCTTGTCATATATTTTTTTTAATTTAAAAATTAATACAAAAATTAGTACATTATCTGTGTGATATTTTGCCCAGAGTTCATCCAAAATGTGTGACAATCTCTGTGGTGTTTGTTTGAAACGTAAGAGATTGGATATTTCAAAACAGGTACAATATATAATTTTGGCAGATTATATACAGTTTACTTGGTGTGTCTATTTATTAAAAGATAAATAGTTATTTGTATCAAGATAGATGGATTGATAGATACATATAGCATTTTCAATGAGGGTGAACGTTCTAAGGCTTTATTTAACCATGAATTTGCCTATGGAATAGAGCTAGTATTATTTTCCCAAGCCAATTTGTTTATGAAATTTCCACTGCCAGAAGGCTCATGACTTGGAGATAACACAGTCCAGTTTCTCAGCATTGCAACAGAAGCCAAGATGTGCTCTTCCCCAAGGGTTGCTTACATTTGTCTTAATGCCATGTTCATCATTTTTAATATTGAACGGACATTTTGAGATTGAGTTATATGAAGATATTTACCAGCCAATCTATTCTCAATATGCTAGATAAATCAAATGTATGCCATCAGTGGTTAAACTGTTTAAAATATATTTTTTTAAATTCATGGATCAAAAATAATAAATGATATAAACCAAAATTTGTCATTGGATTCTATTATGTTTTAGAAAATTTTAACTTACAGTGCTTCATTTTCTTAATAAGTATGTTCTTTATTATTACAGTATCATTTTGTATATGACAACATGTATCTATGGTCAGAAATCCTTATTTCCTTGAAGAAATGGCTTACAATGACATAATGATGGCAGTATTCTTCATATCCTACATTTAAAATCCTGGAGGATTCCAAAGTTCCTTTTCTTTCTTTTTGAGCTACTTTAGATTCCTTAAATCACACGGCCCAAATTGCTGTTTTTTAAAAGTTGGCATCATCCTTGAAAATGCTGTTAAGGCCTGTTTTTCATTGACAGCCTCGAATGTGACTCCCCTTCTAGTTCAGAAATATCTCATTGGATTCCATCATACTTAATTGATTCCTTTCATAATCTCATAATGGCAAGGCAAGTTGCTCATTGTCAGGTAGAAACATGGGAAAGTTAAATTTTCAAATATATTTTTAACTTTTCATGCTTTCTAAAATCGAACAAGTAAAAGTCATAATAAAGAAGGAACAAGTTCTACTCCTTTGTTGTTAACAGCTTTTTGTAATCGCAATATTATTAATGCTATTGTAGCATGTTCCAACGAGATAGGAATTTGTATAATGCATTATGAACGTCTGCCCTAACCCAGGCCAGCCCCACACATTACTCCTTAGAGTTCGGCATGATGCTTTCAATACTTTTTTATATATGTATTTAAATGCAAGTAAACTGTCTTAATGAGATTATGCAAGTTGCTTTTCACAGTTAACTATAAAACATAGACCTCTTCTCAAGTTCAGAAAGGCCCAGCCCCTTCCACTTCAAAGATCATAAAAATGGTCTATTTTATTTTATGGTTTCATTTTATTCATTTAGATTTTTCAATTCAACTACAGCTTTGGGGATTTGTACTGTGGTGGTCTATCAATGTTATTTTTAGTTCAAAGTGTTAAGCTAATGGCTAAAATGGAATTAAATAATTATTACAATTGTTTGACTCTGAATTTCAAATAAAATAAAATACCATAGTGGAAAAAGGCACGGGATTTGATGCCATCTTAAACCAAGCCAGCAGACCAGTTTTGTTCGTTTTGCTTTATTATTATTTTTAAAACTAGAATTCAGTAGGAAATGAAGTGTGGATGTGGCTGTAGAAGCCTTAGTGATGCTCTCAAATTATATTTCAAAATTCTATCAAAATATATATTGTTACCCCAAGAATGGTATTGCAAGGGTTTGATTCCATTACTACTTTGAAAAGTCAGTGAACTGGAAAAAGGGGGTACCATGTCAGTGTCGAGGTAGACCAGTGAAGAAAGAAGGAAAGAGAAACAGAGATATCATCTGTATTAATGCAGACTCAAACTCCCAGGTTTTTTTTCTTTTTTAAATATAGATCAATAAAAATATTTTCCAAATGTAGGACAGTAGATAAGAACGGAAAATAAAGTTGGAGTTTTTAAATGTTAAATCCACTAATTCAAGCCTCTAAATCTGGATATTTATTTAAAATACTAGCACATGATTTGGTCATGGTGATGATGAAAGCAGAAATGAAAAGTAAACAGTAGTCTGAACAACCTCCTTTCGAGGACGTTAATATATCAATATTAGGTTGTAATAAAACTAAAGTTTAATTCATTAATTTAATTATTGTAATAATAAAAATAAATTATTATTGAAATATTTAAAAAAAAGAAGAGAAACTAAGTGTGCAACTGGGTGCCAAAGAAAGGAGAAAGAAAGTGGAGTTGCATCATGGTCTTTCTTATCAGAAGATTCTTCCCTACAATTTGAAATAATAATCCCTTATATTGCTATGAACTGGAGTTCTAGGGTCATTTGAGGTTCCATAAATCCCCTGAAATATATGCAAATTTTTGACTGTTTATGGTAGAGATATGTACATATGTGCATTCTTCCAGTATAAATAATCCTTAGCCTTCATCAGGATCATAAAAGAATGCATGGCCCCCAAGAGTTACCCATTATTGATAAAGGCCTCAGAGTGTACAATGTGCTTTCACAGGTCTTAACTAGTTTGATCCTTACAACATTTGAAATATAATTTGACAACATAGGAGCAGGCACAGCCCTAAACCACGGGCAGTAATGTTTCCACATCTCTGTGACCAAGCAACAGTGGCATAGAAAAACTATCCTCATGTCAAGTATACCTAATGCATATGCCTCTCTTGTAGTATTTGCATTAAAGAATATTAAGATAACTTTTATTGATCAAGTTTATAGCAACAAAAATTTAAAAACTATAATAAAGACGCATTAGGGTTTAAGTCTCCTGTCATGATGTTGGATTTTTCTTTGTTCTATCTGCTCTTTATCCCTCTGGTCCTCTTTTCCTACCCTATTTTATTGGTAGAATAGAGTATTCCATTTTATATAGAATATTGATTTTTTATTAATACATCACTGTATTATTTTTATTGGTTTCTCCAAAGATTAGAATGCACATTTTTAAGTTATCTTACTCTAACTTCAAAAAATTGTACTTTACCAAAAAGTGAGAATCTTACAGTAGTTTAATAATCACCAGAGTCTTATGTGCTCTTGTTTTCATATATTTTACCTTTATGTATGCTCTAATACCATTTACATGGCTGTCTTTACATTTAAAAAGTCAATAATCTTTTAAAGAGATTTAAAATCTATCTGTTTATGTTTTCACCTATGTATCTATCAGATTGGAGGAAAATTGCTCCTTCTTTTCTGGGGAGTGCTACTTTTGGATGTTGACAAATGCCTTCGCCCTTAGAGACAGAAGTTGTATTCAGGAATTAAAGAAAACTGTGTTTTTAAACTAACTGAAATACACAGCCAGTGCTGTTCAGATTCTTTAAACATGTAAATCATTCTTGTTTATATGTCCTGCCAAACAGCAACTTTAACATTCTTTGTTATTATATTATGCAATAGGAAACACTCTCTTATAAGGAATTAAATTCACTATATTAGAATATCAATCCATTCCAGCCAATGTGCCATTCAAAATGTTAATTTAAAACATTTGTTTACAACTATTAAGCCTCTTAATAGATTCCAAAGACCATGGCTTGAGGAAGTGTTTGCAAGTTTTCTGTCAGAGAAATGCCTAACAAGTTATTTTCTAATAATGTCCCAAGACACTAGATTTTTTTTTCAAGTATTGTGTTTAATTATAGGATATATACCCTGTAGGCAAATAAAATTATTTTCCTAAACTTTCTAGGAATTGCACCTAAAAGTTAAATTTCATAGCACCAGAGAAAGTATTCTGAACTTCATATTGGATAAGTGATTTATTGTAAATGGAGCATGTTCAACCATCAGTCTGTAGCATGGTGCTGGGGTGGGGTGGGAGGTCAGTGATTGTCATGAAGATCCACTCTAAAATGATATTTATTAGTTTTGCATCAAAGGATGTAAAAAATGTCATGGGTGGTAGTGCCATATCAGAACCATTATCCTAGATACGTTACCTCTAATCACCTAACCTTCTTCCTTAGTCACCAACTCAAATACAGGTGGGGAAAAGAAGAATTACATTTAGTTGTGTTCTGCTTTTCCAGGCCCATTCAAAATGGCTTTTCTGCCTCACCCAATGGGTTCAAGAAAGTGTGAAGTAATCTGTGAATCTCTTGCATGATGTGTTTGAAATTTTTGCATGAGTCTGCAGTCAGGTGATGGTGAGCTCTCTCATTACCAAGCAACAAAGGGAGGATTGGTTGGTAGAGTTATCACTTTCATAGGACTGCACTTTCTAATAAAAGAATCACATCTACCATATTGTCTGCTCAATGGGCTAGAACCTTTCCTTATCACCAGCAAAGCCAAACTGTTCTTCTCTAGCACTCAAGCACACATTTCAAACAGTATTAATCCACGAGCCAAGAGTGGAAGAAATGCCTCGTGGTACCACCATGCATGCAGTACATTTCTAAGTCCTGCTTTTCTTAAACTAAGTAATGCCACAAATTACTTAGCAAGAAATAAGTCATCAAGTCCATTCGGTGAGCACCTACCCTAGCACTGCTAAGCCAATGATTTCTGTATTTTGTTACAATGGGACTTGACAGAGCCATTTTTACACTATAGAATCTACTCCACAATGTGCTTCCTAAAGGTTTTCATTGTCTGAAATTTGCATCTTGTAGCTGTTGGAATGGGAATGTTATCTTTAGGTCAAATTACTGTGCGGTGAAGCATGGACCACTTTTCAGTTTAATGCCAGTCCTATTTTTGGGTTCTGCATGAAATATCCTTTGCCTTTGAGGTGATTATTTCCATTTTATTAAAGAAATGCTGATTGCAAGTTATGAGATGCCATTTAATTGAAACAGCTTTATTTAAAATTATTTTCACTCACATAATAATCTACCAAGGTTGGAGTTCCAATTGTGGGGCTCATGTAAGGTAATAGTAAGCATGTTTTTCATGTTGCAGATCTCTTCTTTTGTGCATAATAAAAGTGTAACACCTTATGTTGTGATTATCTTCAATTTTACAGGATTCTAGGAAGCAACCAGCTATGGTATTATAAAAAATTAATCCTACATTATCAAAATTTGCTTAAGTGACTTAATTCTTGCCCCCATTATGATATCAGAAATCATCTGCTGATGGTGGGAAATGTGGGACTTTGGAAGGTCTCTTTCCACTAATTCATGAGCTTAATTTATCTAATTAATCAAACAATAGGTGGCATGTGTTCCCTCCATAACCTTCAAGTTCATTAGCCATTATTATTCCATAAAATATTTTGCCAAGTTTTCTAAAGTTACTGTAGATACAATCAGACAAGTAGTAATTAGAAATCTGATCCAGAGATTTGTGGAGAAATTACCTAAATCTGTTTAATAATTTTCTCATCCTGGGAGGGAAAAAGCCATTTTAGTGTGGAAAAAGCCATCCCTTATTTAACTGTCTTTCTTGATTTTACTGCAAAGATGAATACCCCCTTTTTTTTTTTCTGAGAAAAAAACAGTTCTTTGTTGGGCATTTTGCCAAAGCATGAGGATCTTTCCCCTCAGTTTTGCTTGCTGTTTATCAAATTATGAACCTATTACTGAATAATATTTTAAAACTAGAGCCAAAACCCATTCAGAGACCCACAAAACCATAATTTTTTTTTAAAGGTTTGAAGGACAAATTGTTTTTGAGCAGTAAATTTTTCTTTTTCTTTTAATGTTAGTATGAATTAAAAGCATGAACCAGAAATTAAGGATATGTTTGAAATACTTTAAAGAATATTCATTGTTAAGTTCCTTAAAGTATTTCTGGTGCACAAACCTCTGTACAAATAATTGATACCTAATTTCAAATTTTTGTCTGGTTGCTTTCCTCCTTTTTTAACCCAGAAGCCTCATTAGTGAAGTTCTACTACAGGCTTAATGTCATTTCAACTTCAGAAAACCCAAACCAATTGTCATGTGTCTTTTTCAAAACCAACACAGCATGCTTCCTAGTGAACTGAACTACTTCTGATGTATTTTCTGTGATAGAATTTTTATTTATGTAAAGATCAAGGTCAGGAACAAATGATTACGATGCAAAATGACACTTGTGTGCAAAGATAAGTTTGACAGCCTACTTATGTTTTGATCTGTCGTGCAAAAAAGAGACAGTAAAATTATAGAATCCTGACATTTTAAAATTGAAAAGATCCTTAGGGATAATCAAGCCCATCCCATTTGTTTTAGACTAGATTCGATCTAGAAAAGTTAAGTGACCTACTGAAGGCTATCCTTATTATTAATGGCAGACTTTAGAATAGCTGTTGAATTTCCTGCTACAACTCACAGTCCAGGGATTTGTAACTGTAATTTGATGCTACTTTTTTGTCCACTTTTAACTTTGCTTTTATTTTATTTCTATTTATTAAATTTCCAAACATACTAGCTGTGCTATCACTCCTTGTTATGTGTTTTAAAAATCAGTTCTTATGTCTTATACAAACAATGCAAAGGAAAGTGGAATGTTATAACATATTTAGGGACTCTTGGATAAAACATCTTTTTTTTAACAGTACAAGGCTGATTATTAGATAAGGTAAAGAAATGAATTTGCATTCCTTAGAACATCCATATCCATTTTACTTAGTTACTGCCCTTTTTGAGAAGTTACAGAGTTTGAATGGCATAGTAAAATTTTCTGATGTTTTCTTAATTTATCTTCTCTTTTCTTGTTCCACTTTGCAAAACTACAGTTTTTATTTCCTCTCTTTATACTATAAAATTGATTTCTACCTTCTCACTTGGTAAATATTTCACGTTTATTTAGTATCTACTATGTGTAGGTCACATTTAACTGCTTTCCCCAGATATCTAATTTAAAACACCACAACACTGAAAGCTAAGTTTCATTTTTCTACCTATGTGTGAGAAAAGAAGCCCAAGGTTTATTCAGGGTCACAAAGCTGTAAGATTAGAGTTGAGATTCAAACCATGGCAATTGTGCTGGTTTGAAAGGAAGTATGCCCCCTAAGAAAAGTCATGTTTTAATATAAATCCCATTTCATAAAGGTAGAATAATCTCTATTCAATACTGTATGTTTGAAACTGTAATGAGATCATCTCCCTGGAGATGTGACTTAGTCAAGAGTGGTTGTTAATCTGGATTAGGCGACGACATGTCTCCACCCATTTGGGTGGGTCTTGATTGGTTTATTGGAGTCCTATAAAAGAGGAAATATTTTGGAGATTCAGAGAGACTCAGAGAGGGCAGAGAATGCTGCAGCCCCACGAAGCAGAGAGTCCACCAGCCAGTGACCTTTGGAGATGAAGAAGGAAAGCACTTTCCGGGAAGCTTCATGAAATAGGAAGCCAGGAGAAAAAGCTAGCAGATGACGCCATATTTGCCATGTGCCCTTCCAGCCGAGAGAGAAGGCCTGACTGTGTTCCCCATGTGCCGTCTCACTTGAGAAAGAGACCCTGAACTTCATCGGCCTTCTTGAACCAAGGTATCTTTCCCTGGATGCCTTTGATTGGACATTTCTATAGACTTGTTTTAATTGGGACATTTTCTTGGCCTTAGATCTGTAAACTAGCAACTCATTAAATTCCCCTTTTTAAAAGCCATTCCATTTCTGGTATATTGCATTCCAGCAGCTAGCAAACTAGAACAGCAATCTAGTGATAGAACACCTATATCATATTTTAAAAAGGATCTTGGATAAGGGCTCCTAACTCAATGTATTTTGCAAAGGATGTTATGTCAGTAAGTTACCTTTAGATTTTTCTCATTATTTTTACCTTGGAGAACCCACCAAAACCCAGCAATTCACAAAGGAGGTGCTCAAAAAGGGATGAGAGTCATCTTTCAAAGATAGATTTCAGTGTTCAAAAGTACGGATATGATTTATAGGATTCTATGATAGTTGGATTTACTGTGACGTTAATTTCACCAGAACACAGTATTTAGAATAACTCTTGTAGGGTTTTTACTTTCAACCATGTCTCTGTTGCCAATATAATTTACAAAACTGAGATTCTTTTTTCAAATAGTGTTTCAAAAGCAAATCTCTCTCTTCAAATTTCTCCATTTTGCTTAGTTTTTATTGATTACAGCATGACAGAATAGTTACAAAAATGCTCTTATTTGGAAATTGGACATTTGAGCATTGATGTTTTTAGATGCCTTCTCAAGAAAAAAAAAATTGTCGATGCTGTTTATCCTAAGCCTTTTCCACATCCAAAACAGAAAACAAGGCAGAAGTTTATGTGAAGATAGTTTATTTGGAAAGAAGGCAGGAGTGAAGGATGTGGTGGTGGAACCCAGAAGGAGAAAAACAAAACCATACAAATATGCATTGTCAAGTTGGCCGCAAAACCCTAGTGGGTATGGTGACAAAATTTAATATCCCTGTGAGCTTCTGAAAAGCCTATGAAATGCTTCTTAGACCTGTCCACTTGGGGTGGAAAGGGTGACACATTTCCCAGGGCATTTGTCTCCTGTGGTCAAGCTGCTTGCATGCTTCTGGTACAGGTATGAATATTGAGTTGGTTTACACTCCATTGAAGCCCCAGAAGGAATAAGCAACAGTAGTATAATTTCAACTTTAGAAAAAAGACTCTTCTGGTTGCACCTGCTCTAAATTAAAACCAGCTCCAAACCAGTCACTATGGAGCAAGAGATAGGTCAAGAGGATTTTAAGGGGAACAGAATGAAGGTCCATTTCAAGGGTAGGTTATACCTTCCAATTTTATTCTTCAACCAGTATTCCTAAAACATGGGAAAGTACATGAAACACAACAGAAAGAGAATCTACCATTTCAGAATAACCAATTCCATCAAATTTTGGAGTATGGGTTTCTTACCTAAACGCAGAACTCTGTGGTGGTATGGAAAAACTATAGACTCATGGACTCATAGGATAGAATTGATCATGGAGTGTCACCAAGTCTGTATACTGCCCTGAAGCATTAATCATAATATATTTTATTATTTTGACATTTAATTATAGACAGTTGGCACACTCACTTTTCAGAGCAAAGTTTCACTTACTATTTTAGACAGTTTATATAGGGTGTCCTGCTGACTGCTGGAGCAACAGAGTGAATTCAGAAAGCTGTGGACTCATCAAATCCTCACTCATGGATAAGGTTTCTTCATTACTAGGAAATGGCAGATGGGAAGCAGGCAGGAGAACAGGAACATTACATATACATTTTCCAATAAGAAGTTTCTGTAATTTCTAGTTTAAACATAAGTTTCGTAGTAAAATAAAAAAAATTCTTTGATTTTTCTACTGTATTTAACTTTCATCTTTAGACTTAAATTACATCAACATCTTCACTTGTTTATGAGTTACAAATATTTCATCTGAAATCTCTTCTAGAAATCTTTTACTGCCTCCCCTCCAGGCCCATTTCCTTGATTTTTTTCTTTGTAATCTATCCAATTCAAACTTTCTCAAACAAAACATATGCATGCATACATACGTACGCTTGCATAAACTAACTGAAAAGTTTGGAGGATTTCTGGCTTCAGTAATGGCTAGATCCAAATGTTCAAGTCATGTCATTAGGAGTCTCTCCAGCTCTTTAACTCTGCTTTCTCCATGGTAGTTTAATTTCTAAAAGTAGACACATTTGGCCACCGAGAGCTCTTCAGATTTGTGTTTTATCAGTCTGGAAGCTCAATGGAAAGAGCATGCTCTTTTCTGCTAGCTCTATAAAAAATCCCAGGGAGCACTTTCATGTGTTATGGTGATTTTTTCCATTCCTGTGGCTGGGAGAATGGAGAGATCAAATTGGTCTGAACTGGACAAGTGCTGAACTTTAGAGTAAGGGATTAGAGTCAATCCTCCCCCACTGCACAGAATGGCATTATAGGAGTCACTGGTGAACCTTTAAAAGTAAATCTGAAGGGGTGGTGTGACAGTGGCTCAGTGGCAGAATTTCTGCCTACCGTGCCAGAGACCCATGTTCAATTCCCGATGCCTGGCCATGCAAAAAAAAAAAAAAAGTAAATCTGAGGCTGTAACCAAAAGAAGGAATCCAGGGACAAAAATACTGGGTGTGTCTTCACTGGTCTTTAATGACATTTAGGGGTTCAGAATGTCTGTCTCCCCTATGCCCAGGAGTTTCTTGAGGGCAGAGGCTGTTTCCTGATCATATTATTGAAACTATAATATATCACAGTTCCTGACACTCATTACTGATTTAACTTTGAATTTCTCTCAGGTCTTCTAATTAATGATATCACAATAGTGTCATTTCATTCAATTTATTTGTAACAAAAACCAAGCACTTTAAAACCATATGTGAAAAAAGAGCATCAGGATTACACCACCCAAGATAGATCAATAGTCAAGGTTTCTGTTCAATGGAGAGGAGCAAATGAATGCCTTAAGATAAACAGTGTAGAACCACTAGAATCTGCTTCCATTTTCATTCTCAAAACATTTGGTGGTCAATAGTAATTCTGCAGATGAAATGCATGTGAGTAAAGTAATGTAAAGATTAATAAGATGTTGTATTTCATCATAAATAATTAGTAGCTACAAAGTCTTCAGTGAGGAAAACTAGATTTGCTTCATTTTAAGTATTTCAAACAGAAGTGATAACCCATTAACAAGTAGCCTATGTATTTTTCTTTGCGTTTGATCTGTTATAGAAAACACACTTTTCAATAATTGTTAAATAAAATGAATGCAATTGAGTGTATGCAGGTTTGGACATTCTCTTACCATCGTGTCTCATCTGTCACTCACATGGGGATAAAATAATACCTCCTGCTTTAAAAGAAAAATTTTCAAAGTGCTGAAACAATTTTAAACAATTCATGGTGAATGTAAAAATAACTTACAATAGGGTCTTATGCCAAATTAGGCGGCACTTTAGTGAAGCAGAGAATAAAGGCTCAAAGTGAGAGGGAGCTAGGAAGGGAGCATTCTCCTCCTTGTCAGAATAATTGGTTCATTAAATGGAAGGAGAGAAGGGGCAGAGATAAAATGGGAGGAGAGTTCCCACTATTAAATATGTACTGCACAAGATCTCTCTTGACTTGCTTTGCAGCCTCATGGCTCATGTACAGACCCTAATAAGCAACAAAGTGAATAGGGAGCTGGACTCCCAATTGTTCAATTCTGTCTTTTTCCATTGATAAAGAGGAGGGTGCTTTGGTTTCCCTAATCCCAGGGATCAGGCCCTCAAGCTCAGCAAAAGGAAGAAAGGGCTGATTAAAGCCACAGCAGTCAAGACCTTTGTGCAGTCGTGATATGTGGGTGCATATGGACACATGCCCATATAGAAGGCATGCCTGTGGGCAGTGGAGTGCTGTGAGAGAGCCTTTGGGATGAATAGCACTATTAGAAACATGAGTTATTATTAGGAGCCAGCATAAATAGGTTGGCCTGTCATGGGGTTAAGATCTGTGATCTGCTGGGACTTGCTACTCTTCATAGAAAGGGGATGCAGCTGCTGTGTAACAACAAGATCTGTCTTGAGGACGCATCCAAGGGCCCGTGGAAAATGGTTACTCTTAAATGTGGTCTTTAATTAAAGTGGTTGTTGTAGAGAGAGGCTTGTCAATTGGAGGTGACCTGTGGATTGAGTTTTGATCTCCAACTAACTGTTCAGTTTTATTCAAGGGACAAAGAGTCAGGAGGGGACCGGCGAAATAATATCAAGGCAGGGGACACGTTTACTTGTGATGTGGAAAACCATAAAAGGTTCAAAGTTTCGATTTTGGCTCAAATAAAATCTCAAGAGTTCACATGTCTTTCTAAGCCTCTGAACATCGTGAATGCAGCGACCCAGCTGAAAGGAATCTCACAAGAGCAAAATTGTCCTTGGATTATCTATCCACTTCACTAATAAATCTGGCCAGAAAAATGCCATCACTGATTTAGGTAAGCCTAGCCAGTTGACAAAGGAAAATGCCTTAAATGCCTTGCAAGGCAGTTTTCCCAGATTTTAGCTACTACTTGCCCAAAGACAATGGGGGTGTGATATGGAGGCATGAATGGTGCACATGGCATTTAAATTAGGTCTGTTGGGAAATGAAAAACTGAAAGGCCTCACAAAGTCACTGAAGATTGAGATTGGAAAACAAAACATAGAACCCAGAAGATGCAGGATTTGGTGTAGCAGCGTTCTCCCCAAATCACACCTTGTCTTCCACATATCCTGATTTTTCCACTCTTAGAAGAGAAGCTTAGAAAGAGTAAGGCTGGAAAAACCCAGACAGAGAGGAAGGTATGTCTAAATTTTCATGGCAGCCTACCTCCTTTTCATCTCTTCATCCCTATCCCATTCTACAGATCTGAGTAGGCAGAGTTTCCTCCTTCTCTTCATAACATGTTCCCACTGTCATCCATGAGAGGATGTCTACCAGACATCTGGTGACCTCTTTTTTTACTGTGACTTCACAGGACTTCTCAACAAAGGATTTCTCTCACTCTGTATCCTGGGCTTTTCTCCTTCTTCTACCATAAATATGCTCTTAATACTGTAATTAGGAAAAGATATTATATAGCAATTCATAGTGAGATGCAAATTTTAGGGAACAACTTGATATGTTTTCTCTTGAAGTGAAGGCTCTTCGGTAAGAATAATTTATTAATAAAAAGGAATGGGTTGCTGGTAGTCATATGCCATACTGGTGAAGGGAAGCTTTGGGGGGGGGTAGGTCCTTAAATTCCATTATGTATATAACTGTGGTGGAGACCCTTGTGCTCTACCTGAATTCTCTCACCCATCCACCAGGTGGGAATATGTCCTTGCTGGGGCTGAGAGCTACATCTCTTGTTGGGAAATGCCCTTGACCCCAGGGATCACCCAAGAATACCCTTCTGGGAGGTAGCCTTCAGCCAAAGACTAGAGATGCAGAAATGCAAAGCACTGCACACCATCCCCCACATGCCTCCATTTGGGGCAACTCTGAAGGGCCATCCCAGCTGCAGAGTTACTCTTTGTTTTAGGATCAGCTGAGAACTCAGTCACTATAGACCGCATTGCTGGTGGTCATCATGTACTCAACCCTTCTTTCTTCACTTGCTTGCAGGTGTGTCTCCTGAGATTACTCCCCAACAAACCTTCTTCATTTAACTGTCCTTTCTAAAACAACAATAAAAATACTTAATATTAAAAAGTACAGCTCATAGTCTCCAAGAGCCCAGTCAGCTGAGCATAAACACTACCTGTTTAGCAGAATACTGCAGTGAAGCTCTAACACCTTGCTTTGGGAAGAGGAGGGTGTTGTAGAGAGAGCTGAAACGGAGATTGCATGGTGAAGAGTGAATAGAGGTCAGTAGGGGTCTTGGCAATTATGGGTGCATAATAATGGGTCTTAACATACCTGAGGAAAATCCTCCTCTCTGTCAGACAAGCTATCATTCCATTTTCACCTCCAACCTGCAAATTTCAAAATCGATCCTTACTTTTTATATCTGCCCTCCATGTTACAGGTACAAAAACATTTCAGAACAAATGTGATCTGATCATTTTCCTATAAATAGAGATCTTAATTATCACATTTACCCATTTTATTTCTTTGGAAAGGTTTTTAGAGGTTGTATATCAATGACATCCCTTCCGACAGATTTGCATTTGAAAGGCTGTTGTTCAAATTTAATTCACATTTGACACAATGTTTTCTCTTGCAGAACATTACCCAGTATCTAAAAATCAGTTTTCAGCAGGCTCTATTCTACATCCCTCTGATCACTTCTCTTTTTAGTATGGGTATATTCAAAGTGAATTTCATGTGTGTGGTGGAAATGAAAAGAAAATTAGAAAATATTCATATCCTTTATCCAGTCCTATTTTGATTTTTAACCCACGCTTTCTGTATTGTCTTCCACCTGGGGGGTGCTGCCCATAGGAGCCCGCAGGACAGTGTCTCCTGGCTTCTTGGGATTTGGGGGGTCAGAACAAGCATTACCGTGTAGGGAGCACAGAGCCTGGAGATGGAATCATGGTTAATTTCTATCCCTCCCTCTCTGCGCTTCTCCTGTGAAAGCAAGTCTGTATGAAATCACTCCACATGCCCTGCTGGTTTGTTTTGCACGTCAAGCTCCAGCAGTTCTCCGTGAAAACGAAGGTTACATCTCTCAAACCCGGTCTGGAGCAAGAGCTCTCTTTAAGGATAGCAGGATGTATAGCTTTGCTCCCGGCTAATCCCGTTATCTCAGGGAATAAAAAAAAAAAAAAGCAAAGTTGGGTATTGACAGAAGAGGCCTACTTCTTGAAGATGCTGTCCAGCAAAATGAGAGGCAGTTGGAATGAGTGGCTATTTGTTGTGTGTGTTGTTCGCATAACAGGAAATCTTTTGTCCCAACAGTGAGATTTTTCCCTCTGCTAGATAACACCAAAATCAGATGCAAATGCAAGGCACAAAGTAAACTGCAGAATGGCATGCGGTCTTTGTATCTTTTCTCATTTTATAGGTTTTGTCAGTTTCTGAAAAATGGTGGAGGATAATTGGCCTGAGATGTAAAGCCACACTTGGCTGTTCCAAGGAACAAAGAAAGACAGCTTTAGCCCACAAGGCCATATTTTGTGAAACACACTCTTCTTCCTTTTTAATAATGAGCAGATACACAGTGTTCCTTCTCGGCTCTGAAAAATGTGTAGTTTTACCCCTGTAATGTTGTACAAGGCATTTAAACTGGTGCCATTTGTAATGCTGTGGTCGGTCTCATTGAACAGAGAGAGCCTCCACTTGTTATCTTAACAAAAGGAGAATGACTGTAGCACTCTGGTGTGGTTGTGTAAGAACTGCAATATCCTTCCAGCATATTTGACCTTATGGAGATAGCATCAGAAATAGTGACAGCAAATAATCAGGACCCAAAAGCTCCCACCCCAGCCATTATCATGATCTGTTGGATGTATTCAATGTTTCCTGTTTAGAAGTGGGCAAATATTTGTCAAGAAATATAAATATGAAAATCTGAATGCTAAATTCAGGTCACATGTAAAAGACTCAACAGGTAGCCAGAATTCCACAGGGGAATGATAAACATGTCTTAGGAAAATTCATCCCCCATCTAAACTTGGCAAATCCCTTTGGCACTGTGGCTTTGCAAGAGGTGGCTGGGGCACTGCTCTGCCTTTGTTTCTTAATCCATTATTTGAATTCTTTTGCCATTTTAACTTCCCCTCTAAAAATCCTACTCTTTTTAAAGTTCATTTTCATTGTAAGTTACTCAACACCCTCCAATCTACTCTAGACCCACAAATCACAAATCAAAGTGATCTTCTGAACACTAAATCTGATCACGTCACCCTTCTCCTCTTTAAAATCTCTAATGGCCTCTCATTGTTCTCAGAATAAAATTGAAGCTTTTCAGCATAGCTGCAAGGCTTGGCATGATCTGTGTGCTTGCCTCTCTCTCACCTAACTCCTTTCACACTTCATTTCTACCCCCTTGTTCATGATACTTCAGGAGCATTGGCTTCTTCTCTTTTTCTAGAACACACCAAGCTTTTCCTGCCCCTGGGCCTTTGCACAAGTTGCCTCTTTCCCAACTGTTTCCTTAAAATTGCTATTTCCTGTGTTTCTTCTCACCACTCAGCTCTCAGCTGAAATGTTACTGCCCCGTTGAAGTCTCCCCTTAGCACCTTATCCAAGGTATTCCCACCTCATGCACTTTTACTCTGTATCTAAGCTTTGAGACTGATTTTTAGTAACAGAATTATTTATGAATATCTTATGTATTTTTTTGCTTCCTTTTCCAAACTATAAACTTCTTGAAGCTAAGGATCTGGTCAGTTCTGCTCCTCCTCAACCCACACCTTTTTTTGTAAATCTCCATAGCCTACCATAGTCATGGTATACATCAAGTAGTTAGTAAATGCTTATTGAATAAATAAGTTTCCCTGTAGCCTCTTATATTTTAAACTTTATCTTAATCGTTTTTTCCTCATTTGGTTCCCTAAAGACTGAAGCTAGCTTCTGCATCCCATCCAATCATCCTCAGCATGCTTATAGGCTCATGAAGCCTCCTCCCTAAACTTCCCTCTCTCTTGTATATTTTGAAAGGGAAGGACAAAGCCAAAGTAATGTCATTGAGAATGAGAGGGGGCATCGCAGATGGAAGGAGAGATAACATATGATGGAGGACATCAGCATGGTTCCCTGTCTTCTCAAAAGGCTTCTGGCAAAACGAGAGCAGAAATAAGCTAAGCAGATGGTAGAAGTCATCTGCTTTTGAAATTCACTTGTTTATGTTTTACTTGCCTTTCTGTCGTTTTCAGCTCTTGAGACCTTATAGGTAGGGTTGTGGCCATGGTTATTACTGGTGGTGACACCAAATAAAGATTTGGTATTTTATATACATTGACTGTTGGTTAGTAAATTTTGTTGGGCAGCACAGGGACCCATGGGAATTATATATGATAAAGTTGACTTGAACCAATGAGGTTTCAAATTAGTTAAATGACCTTGAATAGAATTGGCTTGTTTCCTATGTACATTTTCTCAAATATCCTTGAGTTCTTATTACTCCAGTGATATCAGGTAGAATCACCATCTGAATGTGGAAAACCAAGCCGTTTTTTAGTAGTTGAACAGTCCTAAGGCACAGCAGCAGTAAGAGTTCTTTATATAGGACACGTACTCATTCAGTTAACATTTATTGTAATAAACTCTATTTATTGGTAGTTCATAACATAAGGAGAAATAATTTTTGCTTTTTTATTTAATTGAGAAAGATGAACAATAAATAATATATATATATATATATATACACACAACTACTTAGTCCTATAGGACAATTAAATTTACTTGTGAAAAAAGTGACAAGAATCAAGGATTTTATGAAGACTGCAATTTTATTGGATTTGGGCTTAAGCTGACGACAAAAGTATATTCTTCTTGACTTTTAGCCACCACAAAGCCTTTGAATTTGGTAAGAAACTATTGGCAAGGCATTTATATTTATGATATTGTATTTGGAGCTTCTTTGCTTTTGTTTCCTATAGCATTAAGCTCTGAAAGTGTATATTCAGTCATAATTTTTGATAAGGTGAACCTAAAGTGTTTTTTGGAGAAATGGAAAGCATGTAAGAAAATTCAAGTACATAATAAATGAATGTATAAAATTGTGACAATGACCAGAATGCATATTTGCTTACATTGTACTACTATAATCATTACCTTAGAGGGTAAGTATGTGGATTTGAAAATGTATTTTTATTTATATCTGTGTATTATGTTATGTATAGCCATGCTGTGTGAGCCCATGCATACAAGCTTATATCTATCAAGGACTACAAAGGATCTATGATCTTACCCAATTTTCACACAAGCAATATAGCCTGCCACAGTTTCATAGATGCTGGTAGAGACATGAGATTACTGGCCAGAGACACCTGACTTTATTACTTACAGTACTGCAGGCAGTGTACACTTCAGTTTCATTAGTTCCTCTTATATCCCAAGTCCCAAGAGGGTGATACAAAGTTGAACCCAGGGTGATGCTGTACGTACAGTGGGGTCTGCACCTTTCTAAGGAGCGTTGAGAATAAGATATATTAACCTTTTAAAGGGAATGCTAGCAAAACTGCGCAATCTTTGTCCCAGGGGGAGACGTTACTTGTGTTGCATTTATCAGGAAACAAATCTGTCCAGTGCCCAAAGGGAGACATTATCTCTATCTTCCAAGGCTCTTTTGCTGTACAAACATTTTTGAAAACATAGTCTAGACGAAAGTGTTCAGGAGATATGTACAATAGGCATGCTCAAAAGATTCTCAATTTAAAATAAACATTTTAAACAATTAAGCTAAAAAAACTAATGAAGCCACATGCACGGGTAATTCCGCGATAGAATGCTCGCCTGCCATGTGGGACCCGAGTATGACTCCTGGACCATGTACCCCCCCCCCCCCACCAGAAGAAAAAAAATATGATGCTGGTTGAATTAAGATTTGAATCAACGTTTTGTATAAAAAAAAGTTAATGTTGTTTAAAAAGCAACATTCAGAGGTCACATTATGATATTTTTAAAAAAAGAATTTGAGACTAGCTTCTTTAAACAATAGGTAATCATCTTTCTGACACAGAAAAGAGACCAGAACTATAGTCAGGAACATTAATATTTAGCCTAAAATTTTCTAAATGAGTTGTTTAATTTCCAAGAAAGATAGAAATTACTTACTTTAGAAAATGTTGAAATTTCAGTATATTAGAAGAACTTATTATCTTCTAAAAATTTTGCCATGCCAATGTGCTTTAGCTCATGTACTTCAGAGTTAAGATTAACTCTGCCCCAAAGAAGATTCAGAAACACAAGTCTACATATGGAAAATAGTTCGTGGATGACTGGAATGTCCTGCCTAAAGTCTTAGAAATAGAGAAAATAGAGATTTCTAGCAAACACTGACAACTGAAAGGTTACCTGTTGTGATATTTTCAGGCTTAATTCATTTCTTAGATTTCTAACAGACACACTATGCAATGCCACTTTAGGGAACTGGGAAATGAGAGTTACATACTAAATTGTCTATGGCCTTCATGAACTCAGTCTAGAAGATGAGAACAAGAGAAACGACATCAGTTCAGCCGTATGACACTGCCAATTTCCTGACTAGTAATAAATAGTGATGAACCTAAAAAACGCTTAAGATTAACCAGAAGGCAGAGCAAGATTATCTGTATATCTAGAATTTTCTTTACCCTGAAAAACACTACACTTAATTTCTTTAATGAGACTGGCTTGGTGCATATGTATCAGCCAAATTAAGCTTTTTAAAGGCTTTATTTATAACTTTGGGCAAGTTATCTGATCTATGCTTGTCTCAATTTTTTTCAACTGAAAATGAAGGTAATGATATCCCCATCCCATAGGGTTGTTGCAAAAATTAAGAAAGATGGAAAGTGCTAGCAACTGTGCCTGGCACAAAGTTAACATTCAGGCAATGTTAGGTACCTTCGTTGTGATTTTTTATTTAAAAGGTAGCTTTGCTAGGATAATTTTCAAAAGTATTTTACCCTACATCAGTGCAACTTAGCCATTGAAGTTAATTTATATATAGCAAACATAAATAATGCTGGTTAAATGTTTTTTTAATTTCAGTTTTTATTGGGTTTATTTAAATGTAATTCATATACAATAAATTCATCCACATAAAGTATGCAATAGTTTTCAATGAAGTCATGCAGTTCAATAGGCATAATGACAATCAATTTTAGAACATTTTTATCACTGTAAAAAGAAACCTTATAACAATCAACAATCATACCCTGTTTCTCTTTAAACTCTAGGCAGCTAACCATTCTAGTTTTTGTCAATATCGACATGCCCATTCTGTATGTTTCATGTTTATGTGGAATCACACAATATGAGGTCTTTATAACTGGCTTCTTTCACTTAGAATAATGTTTTCATGATTTGTCTGTGCTACAGCATAAGGCAATACATTGCTCCTTTTAAATGCCAAATAATATTCTATTGGATATATGTGCCACATTTTGTTTATTCATTCATCAGGTGATGAACATTTGATTTGTTTCTCCCTTTTGGCCATGACAAATAATACTACTGCAAATATTTATCTATAAATTTTTGTGTGGACTTATATTTTTACTTCTCTTGGGTATATATATATATACACACAGGAGTGTAATCTGTATCATATGTTAACTATGTTTACTATTTTGAGGAAATTCCAGACTGTTTTACTACAATGGCTGCAATTTCCCACTAGTGAAATTTCTATTCTTTGCCAACACTTATTTATTTCTGTCATTTTGATTACTGCCATCCTAGTGGCTTTGAACTGGTATCTCACTGTATTTGATTTGTACTTCCCTAATGGATCACGATGTTGAGCATCCTTTCATGTGCTTATGGACCCTTTGTATACTTATTTGGATAAATGATATCCAGATCCTTTGCCCACATTTAAATTTGATTGTCTTTACATTATTGAGTTGTAAGTGCTCTTTTTATATTCTGGATACAAGTTCCTTATCAGACAAATTATTTGAAAACATTTTCTTCCATTACATGTGTTGTTATTCGAAGTGCAAGAGTTTTTAGTTTCGATGGCTATAATTATCTCTTTTTTTCTTTTGTTGCTTGTGATTTGGGGATTATATTTAAGAAGGCTTTGCCTAACCTGAAATCATGGAGATTTACTCCTGTGTTTTCTTCTAAGAGAGTTTTAGCAATTACTTTTATATGTCAGATGTAATTTGAGTTCATTTTTGTTTGTGATATGAGGGATAGGTCCAAATATTTTCTTTTATGTGTAAATATCCAGTTGTCACAGCTCTCTCTCTATATATTTTAAACTCTTCTTTCCCCACTGAGTTGTTTCAGTGAAATCAAATAACCATGAAAATAAAGGTATATTTCCATATTCTTAATTTTTTTCCATTCATATATCTGTCTATTCTTATGCCAGTATTACATTGTAATGACTATGGTACCTTTGTTTTAATTTTTGAAACCAGGAACTGTTTTTCCTCTAACTTTTTTCTTTATCAAAACTGTTTGGCTATTTTGGATCCCTTGCTTTTCCAATATGAATTTTAGTAGCAGCCTTGCAATTTTTGCCAAAAAGCCAATTTTTATCAAAAAGGATTTTGATAGGCATTGTGTTGATCAATATATCAATTTGGGGAGTATTGTCATCTTAACATTATTAAGTTATCCAGTACGTGAACATGGGATGTCTTTCCATTTATTCAGATCTTCTTTAATGTCTGTAACCAATGTTTTATAGTTTTCAGAATATAAGTTTTGTAGTCCTTTTAATTAAATTTATCCCTAGGTACATTATTCCTTTTTATGTAAACTGAATTAATTTCCTAAATTCATTTTCAAATTGTTTATTACTAATATACAGAGCTAGATTTTTATATAACCGTCTTGGACACTACAATTTGTCATACTCCTGATTTAGCTATAATAACTCTTTAGGGGATATTTAAGGATTTTCTATATTCAGGATCACATAATCTGTAAATGAAGGTAGTTTTATTCTCTCTTTCCCACCTTTCTACTTTTTCTTGATTTCCTTGCATAATTACCTTGGATAGATCCTCCAGTACACTGTTATCTAGAAGTGGTATGAATGGCTCTCCTTGATTCCTTCCTAATCTTAGGGGAAAGCATTTAGCCTTTTGTCAGCAAGTATCATGTTAGCTGAGGGATTTCCATTGATACCCTTTATAAAATTGAGGGCGTTCCCTTCTAGTTGCAGCAAGAGTGTTTTTATCATGAAAGAATATTGGATTTTGTCAAATACTTTTTCTAAATCTATTAAGATGATCATGTATTTTATACTATTGATATTTTATGTTATTGATATGGTGGATTATATTAATTGATTTTTAGAAGTTAAACCACCCTTGCATTCCTGGTCTAAATCACATTTGGTTGTGCTGTATTAACCTTTTCTTATGTTGATGGATTGAGCTCATTACTGTTTTTGTTTTTGTTTTTGAGAAATGTTCATGTATTACTGGTTGTAGTTTTCTTTTCTTGTGGTGCCTGTGTCTACTTTTAGTGTGAACATAGTAATGACAATAAAATGAGTTGGGAACTGTTCTTCATCTATTTTTTTTCAGAATTTTATGAATAATTGATATTAATTCTTTTTTTAAAGGTTTGGTAGAATTCACAAGTAAAGCCATCTGAGTCTTGACATTTTTATGCATAAAATGTTTAATTATCTGTTCAATTACTTTATTTATATAGCTACTCAGATTTTCTAATTCCAAATTCAGTTCAGTTTCAGTACTTTGTGTCTTTCTAGAATGTTTGTCCCATTTCTCTACCTTATCTATTTCATCAATGTAGTGTGGTTAATAGTATTTCCCAATGATTCTTTTTATATCTGTAAGCCCAGTAATAAAGTCCCCTTTCATTCCTGATTTTATTATTTTGAACCTTTTATTCTTGGACAGTTTAACTTAAGAGGTTTCTTGCAATTTTGTTGGTCTTTTAAAACGATTTTAAATTGATTTTTTCCCTATTGTTTTTCTATTCTCTATGTAATCTATTCCTGAGATAATCTTTAATATTTCCTTATTTTTGCTCATGTTATGGTTAGTTTGCTCTTCTTTTTCCAGTGTCGTAAGGTGGAATATAGCCTATTAACTTAAAATCTAGCTTCTTTCCAATATTGGTATTTTACTGAGGTTTCCCTCTCAGTATTTCTCTCCTTGCATCCCATAAACTTTGATATGATATGCCTTTATTTTCTTTCATCTCTAAGTATTTTCTAACCCTGCAATTGCTTTGACTCATGGGTTATTTAACAGTGTTACTTAATTTCAACATATTAGTGAATTTTCCAAATTTCTTTCTCTTTTTGATTTCTAATTTCATTTCATTATTGATAGGAATATATCATTTTAGTTTTCTAGGCTGCTTAAGAAAATACCATGGATTGGGTCGTGTTAAAGAATGGAAGTTCATTTGTTCTTGGCTTTTGAGGTTAAGAAAATGTCTAAATCAAAGCACTTCAAGGTTATGCCTGGAAAACTGTGGCATTCTGGGGGTGGTTGCTAGTGGTCCTTAGTTCCTCTGTCAAGTGGAAGGGCACATGGTGGTGTCTCCTGTTCTCTTCCTCTCTTCTGGGTTCCATTCCAGCTTCTTGCTTCCTGTGGCTTCCTCTCTCTCATGTGCGAATTCATTTTGATTATAAAGGACTCCAGTAATAGGATTAAGACACATCCTGATTGGACTAGCCACACACACCTCTACTGAAGTAACCTCATGAAAAGGTCCCACCTATAATGGATTCACATCCACAGGTCCCCCTTATAATGAGTTCTCATCTGATTTATAGATTTAAGAACATGTTTTCTGGGGTTCATATAGTTTTAAACTACCACATATACTTTGTATGATTTCAATTATTTTAAATTTATTGAGGCTTATTTTATGGCTAGCATATGGTCTATTCTAGAGAATGTTCTGTATTCACTCGAGAAGAATATGTACTCTGTTGATGTTAAGTAGAATATTCCATAGATGCCTGGTAGGTATAGGTGGTTTATAAAGTTGTTCAAGTCTCCTATTTCCTTGTAGATTTTTCTACCTAGTTGTTTTAACAATTAATTAAAGATGGGTTTGGAATCTTGAATCCTCTATTTCTCCTTTCAATTCTGACAGTTCAACCTCATGTATTTTGGTATTCTGTTGTTAGATGCATATACAAATTTTATATTGACGCACTTGTCATTATAAAATATCCCTCTTTATCCCTTGTAAAAAAAAATTTAATAAAGTCTATTTGGACTGATATTTAAGCATTCTTATGGTTCCAGTTTGCGTAATATATCTTTTCAATCAGTTTGCCTTTAACCTACTTGTACCTTTGCATTTAAAGTATATCTCCTGTACTTGTTATTTGGTTGGAGTGTGTGTGTGTGCATTTTAATCCAGTCTGACAGTCTCTGCCTTTTTATTGGATTGTTTAATCCATTCATATTTAATGTTATTATTGATATAGTTGAATTTTACTTTTTGCCTTCTGTATGTATTGTGATTTTTGTTTCTATATTCCTGTTATTGCTTTATGTTTTTGCATTAAGTAAAAACTTGTATAACATTTTAATTATTTTCCCTATTTTTTGTCATTTTCTTAGTGGCTGCTCTGTGACTTACTATATATATATATTAACTTACGGAACTATAGTTCAGTTTTATACTAAATTGATTCTAGTGAGACATAGAAAAATTCCTCCTATATGACTTTATCTCTTTTCCATTTTTGTGCTAATATTACATACACATGTCATCTGTCTATATTTTAATCCCAACTGTATATTTCTATAATTATTACTTTATATAATTGTATTTCCTGTATATATAATACAATAAATATATAATTGTATTTATATAATTGTATTTATTATAGAATAAATGAGAGCATGTATATTGTTCTAGTTTGCTAGCTACTGGAATGCCACACACCAGAGATGGATTGGTTTTAATATAAGGGGATTTATTTCATTAGTTCTTCAGAGGAAAGGCAGCTAACTTTCAACTGAGGTTCTTTCTTATGTGGGAAGGCACAGGGTGATCTCTGCTGGCCTTCACTCCAGTCCTCTGGGTTCCAACAACTTTCCCCGGGGTGATTTCTTTCTGCCTCTTCAAAGGCCTGGACCAAGCTGTGAGTGCTGGGATGAGGTATACTGAGCTGCTTGGGCTATGCTACATTGAGTTTCTCATTTAAGCACCAGCCAATTAAATAAAATATCATTAATTGCAACAGCAGCCGACTGCAGATGTAATCAACAACAGATGAGGTTCACATGCATTGGCTTATGTCCACAGCAATAGAACTAGGCTCCTTCACCTAGCCAAGCTGACACGTGAATCTAACTATCACATATATATTTATAGAATTTTCTATATAACCTTTTGATTTACCATGTATCATTCTCTTCATTTGTTCCAAAAGTTACCCTTTCCTTACTTTGATACAACTTTGCACCTACCCACCTCCTGTATGCTATTACATTTTATAAGATATAGATCCAACAAGACAAATGTACACTTATTATTTTATACAATTGCATTTTAAATCAAGTTTGAGAAGTGAGGATAAGAAATATCTAGTTATACTCTTTTAGAATTACTCAAATACCTTTACTGGAGCTCTTTCTTTTATTCCTGTGAACTTGAGATACTGCTTGTGTTCACTTTGCTTTCAGACTGAAAAACTTCCTTTAGTATTTCTTATGCAGCAAATCTGATAGCAATAAATTCAATTAGTTTTTAGTTATCTGGGAATGACTTTATATCATCTTCATTTTTGAAAGCTAGGAATATTGGGTATAAGATTCTAGTTGAAAGTTATTTTTCTTTGGTGCTTTGACTGTGTCATCCCATTGCCTCCTGGCCTTCATTCCCTCTGATTGGAAGCCAACTGGTTTTTCCTATTCAGATTTCTTTGTACATGGTGAGCCATTTTTCTTTCACTCCTCTTGGATTTTCTCTTTGTCTTTTGCTTTCAAACTTTTACTATGATGTCTGAGTATCTTTGTCTTTGAATTTTTCTTACTTTGCATTTTTAGGATTGGGAGATGATTGAACTTCTTGGATGTGTGGTTAAATGTTTTTCATAAAATTTGGGAAATTTTCCACCATTATATCTTCACGTATTCTTTCTGTTCCTCTCTTTCTCTCTCCTCTCTCATTTTGCATGCTTTAACATGTTGACTAGGGTTCCATAATTCCCTGAGGTGCTGTTTATTTTTCTTCATTCCTTTTTCTCCCTGCTATTCATATTGTGTTCTCTCTCTCCCTCCCTCTCAAATTTGCTGATTCTTTATTTCTATCCAGCTTAAGTTTTCTATTAAACCTCTTTAGTGACCTTTTTATTTCAGTTTTTGTACTTTTCAATTTGGTCATTTTTTTCAGAATTTCTATGTCTTTATTAACATTTGATATTCAATGAGACATTGCATTTATACCTTCCTTTACTTTTTAAAGTATGGTTGGCTTCAGTTATTTTGAGCATACTTATAATAGCTGCTTTGAACAGCTGGTCTGCTAAATCCACCATTTGGGCCACTTCAAAGGCAACTTCTATTCCCTGAAATTTTTTTCTTATGTATGGGTTATATTTTCTTGCATTTGTGTATGTTTAATAATTTTTATTGGACATTTTAGAAAATTTATTTGTCAATTCTGGACACTGGTCTTTTTATGTTGTGGTAACTTTTTTATTTGGTTAGTGACTTGGCTGGACTTTTTTAGTAAAGTCTAATTCTCCTGCAATGTCTACTCTCTGATGTTATTTCTCAGAAGGTGCAGACTGGGGTATGTGCACAGTCTCTCTAGAATTACTTTGGTATGAGAGGTAACTTTTGTTTCCAGGCTGCTGAAACAAATACCATACCATGGGTTGGTTTAAACAGCAAGAATTTGTTCGTGACTTTGAGGTGGGAAAATTTCAAAATTGAGTAAGTGCTTGTAGTAAGGTGATGTTTTCTCTTTAAAGTTTATGACATTCTGGGGCTGGCTATTGGTGTTCCTTGAGTCCTGGGCTTTTCTATTATATGGCAGTTCACATGGCAATGCTGTTTTTCTTTTCTCAGTTTCATTGACTTTCAGCTTCTGCCCTCCACATGGTTTTACTTCTTAGTGCCTCCAGTAATGATATTAGTGCCCAGTCTCATTCAGCTGAGTCATCCCTTAGCAAGAAAGTCATTTTCAAATGATTCTATTTTCAATGGGTTTCACACCCACAGGAAGGAATTAAGAAAATATCCCTTCCCTAACTACCCCCACTAGGGTACATAATTAAACCTACCACAAGTGGGCTTTCATTAACTGTCCCTGGCCCTGATTTCTCTGTTTAGCTGCCTGACTTTGTTGGTATCACACTCAGCTATTAGGCACCACTAATTACAACCCAGTGACTGTATTGATTTCTTTCTTTTTTCAAACTTTTATTATAGTAACATCTATACTACTTAAAATTCCCCATATTAACCACTTTCAAGCATACCATTCAGTGTTATTAATTACATTCAACAATATGGACTACCATCACTATCCATTTCCAAAATTTTTCATCAACCCAAACAGAAACTCTGTACCCATTAAACATCACTTCCCTATTCCCTGTCCACCTCAAACCCATGTGGAGTGAGTTGCTACATGATGTATAACTGGAACAAAGACCAAGGTATAGCAAAGTCTTTCAGCAAATGACTACTGTGTTATAGAGCCACAAAGTGTCCAAGAGAGCAGGGAAGAGACTCCATCATAGCCATTTCCTGGGAAGGCCAACTGCTCAGGTAAGATAGTAGTCATGCATGCCCCAATTTGTGTCAGAGAGCATGGACATCTCTGCTGCCTGAGAGTTAGATTTTTATACACCCCAGGGGGATTAGGCCCTGCCATTGGGCAAAAAGCCTATACCTCACTATCTTTTTGTAGAGGTCTCACTCTCAGAAGCAACTTAAGCTGATTATTCCCAGATTTCAGTTCAAAGTACAGTCTGGCTGTTCCTGTAGACCTAATGTCTCCCCTGGGCTGTGAAATGGAAACATTTTGGAATATATGCACCCAAAGAAAAGGAGAAGAGTAGGCAAGGGCTGGGAGATGGCCTCTGAGCATGTATGTGACCACCCTGCCACCCTGGTAACCTGTAATCTAATTTCTGTCTCTATGAATTTGCATATTCTAGCTATTTCTTATAAGTGGAATCATACAGTATCTGTCATTTTGTGTTTGGCTTATTTTGCTACATCTGATATGTTCAAGGTTCAACCATGTTGTAGCATGTATCAACTTCATTCATTTTATGGCTGAATAAGGTTCCATTTTACATATATACCTTGTTTTATTTATACATTCTTCTGTTGATGCACACCTGGGTTATACTCTGCCTTCTGGCTATTGTGAATAATTCTGCTATTGACATCAGTATACAGATATCTCCCTAAGTCACTGGAATGCAGTTTCTGCAACACAGAGCTGGAGATGGAGATGAAAAATTTGGCTGGCCTCCCCTTTTTAGGGGGCACCTGAAGCCCCAGCCTGGGTACTGAGGGAAGAGGAGTCCTGTGTTCTTCAGTACGCATGCCCTGGGCAGGGAGACCATCACACTGAGCTGAAGGATGGAGATTCTGTTTTTGGCTTAAATGTCACAGATTCATACTGTTCTTAACAACATTTAGTAGATCTTCTTAAATGATAAATGTTTCTTCATATTCCCTATGCCCTATGACAACTTTAGTCTTTACATTTGTTGTTTAATAATTTTCACCAATTATAGTTGTTTTGCTGGGAAGAGCATTCTCAGAGCTACTCACGCTGCCATTCTTTAAGTCATATCACATTTTACTTTTCAACAATAAATGTTACCACTGTATAAAATAATCTTAATTTTATACATTTTTGAACGAATCACTTAGGTATTGTCCAATATGCTTCACTAATTCCAGTAGGAAAATAAGCCTTTGTTATGCCTTTTATAAATAAGGGCAGAGATATATACTAACTGGTTTCTCAAGTTTCAAGTAAAACAACAAGCATTTCAACATGGCTTGGAATACCCAAGATTCCACATAGAATTTTCATGGGAACAACAGTAAGACTTGAGTTGTTTTATAAGGTCATTTTGATGAAGTACACTTGAATTTTCCCATAAATATTTTCTTAGTAAAAGTTCTTCAGCATATGGGGCCTCTATTCTGCCACATCATGCAATTTTATTCTACTTAAATTTAATAGCAAAGGAGATCAGAAGTTGCCCTTTCCAATACAAATGGCCCAAATTATTAGAAGACTTAGACTCAGGCATTCATTTTTCTAAGGCTAGCCTGGCTAAAAATGTTTTCATTTTTATCTTCATGAGTTTGCTACCCTATGTGTTCAATTAAATTAGAGAGAATTTTTTTTTTCTCATGGCAAACACTGACTTTTGAGCAAGTGGGTTAATCACAAGATTTCACCAAAGCCAAATTTTTATTTTATTATAATAGTTGGAAAGCCCTAACCAGAAATTTAAAAATATAAAACTGAGATATTTAGAGCAAGAGTTCTCAAACAAGGGTATTTCACTCCAACCCCCCACCCCACCTCATCCCACAGAGGACATTTGGCAATGCCTAGGCTCATATTTTTGATTATCACAGTGGAAAGGAGATGCTCTTGGCATCTGGTGCATAGAGGCAAGAGATGTTGTTCAACATTCTACAACGTACAGGAAATCCCCCATTACAAAGAATTATTGAGCCCAAAATGTCAAGATTTTGAAAGCCTCATTTAGTGAAAATCAGCAGATCGTGTAACTCTAAATTTTATTCACTAGTGCTAAGGACTGCTAACCTATTCTCAATTCATAGACCTTAGATGCACCTTAGAAATACAAACATTTTAGATTCATTAATTTGTTGAAAGAGTTGGTTTTATAAAAGTCCTTTGGATGCTTTTCCTTACCTTTCTCCAGGAGATGATACAAAATAACAACCTTGCTATGCTCTAGGAAATCATACTAGCGACTTTCCCTAGAGAAATAATAGTTGTAAAGTATATATGACAAACACACAGCAGGAAGGTGCAAATGCAAAACACTTCTAAAAATAAGCAACAATACTGTAAAAGCCTAGAATCCTGAGTTTCATGCTTGATTTCCCCATTCTTTATCATTGCCCATATTCAAACTACCAATAAACTAATGTTTTTGCTTTTCCCTCTGTGATAGCCAACGTCTAAGATGTGCCCCAATGATTTTTGTCTGCTGGTATTTGTGCCTCTGTTTAGTCTCCTCTCACATTAAATAGAATATTCTCTGTATGCCTTAGAATATTGTGGAAATCATGGTTTGTGACTTCCAAAGCTGGAACTACTTTCCTTTATTGGATCACTTGCTATGGGGTAAGCAGACTGCATTGTCATTAAGACACACAAGTTGCCCTATGGCAAGATCTACTTGGTGACGAACTGAGTCCTCCCGCCAACAACCAGAACTAAATTGTAAACTACGTGAATGAGTCACTGTGGAAACAAATCCTCCAGCTGCATGCAAACCTTCAGATCACTGCAACTCTTGCCAACTTCTTGATTGCATCCTCTCTTGATTTGCTGAACCAGACCCACTCAAAAAACTTCTCCTAGACACCTGACCTACATAAATTACATAAAATGATAAATGTTTGCCAATTTAAGCTGCTAAACTTCAGGGTGATTGGTCAGGCAGCAATAGGTAACTAATTCAATCCCCATAACATATCTGAGAGCCATGTATTTTCCTCCAACCCTACTGCCCATGTTTAATCAAAAACCTAAAAAAAAAATGTGGCTGGTCAAACAGCCTGTCTGTTAGGCTTCAACATAAGCATCTGCCAATTCTCCCAGATAGTGATGGCCCTGTAAAATGGATGTCCCCCGGCAAGCATTCCTGCACCACTTGAATGTCACATCTCTTAGTGATACAGATCTTTTAGTACGCACGCACACATACATACACACCAGTCATTTTCTCCATGGTAGAAGAAAAATCCAATTGGAATGCACTCAGGTACAATCAGGTGTCTTAAAACTGTGACAAGGGTCACCACTGGTCTCTGAAACCTTGGTACTCATGTTGGAGAAAATGTCCAGATTCCATCTTCCTTTATTTTCTGTTCCCCCTTGGATGTCTTTCTCTCCTATCCTGCAATTTTTTTTTTATCAGACATGTTTTAGACCTTTATTCTTTCCAACTCCTCCCTAGAGGATGGTTTTCATCCTTTCTGTAATTATGAGTGAAGGTGACCACCTCACTTCCAGAAGCATCTTAATCTAAAATTCAGTTGTTAGAGTTAAAAGTGGTATTAACCAGCTCCTATCACCAGCAGTATTGAGCCTCAACTCCTGTCTAATAAAAAATATCCTTAACTTGACACTTGTATCACTAAATTATTGTCACATTATTGCTTATATCATTCCCACTCCACTTTGAACTCCTGAGAACAGAGATTACATCCTGTTAATCAATATATACACATGTCTAACCCAATTTGTGGCACACACTAGATAATCAGTACCTGTTTCATTGAATGAAGGAATAATTGGATGAAATAGCCATTTGAGTTAGGACAGTATTGCTAAGCATGTTAAAATCCCCTCACTATCTTCTTGAATTAGATTTTTTATTTCTCCCTTCTTCCTTTTTCAAAGATCTAAGGTTCTTGTGTAGTGATTGAAAAAAAAATGCTGCAACTTTTATTTAAATTTCAAGTTTTGCTCAATGTCATGTCTATGATATTGATGTACAGTAGAGTCTTCTTATAATACTTCCTGGGCACCTGTCAGAATCACATTATAGCTGAGATTGCCAAAGAATGTGACGTCAGAACATAGTTCTAATAGCCCCAACCCTCCTTTCCGAATGTATAGAGAAATAAGTACATTCTAGCCTGGAGCAGTTATTTTTAACTTTTCATGATAAATAGCAAGCACTGTTGCAAGGTTAACATTGCTTTCTGAAGAATAAGAGTTGAAGCATCTCCAACTCACAGTAGTATCCTATTAGGTGCCTTCTTTGTGACCATGGTATGCTAAATACTTCAGTTTTACAACATCACCCTGTTTTAGCCTCTATGTCATGTTCCTGGCAGAGAGAAGACATCATATACTGCTCCATGCAACAAGGTCACATACAGAGATGTTGAAATTGCGTCATCATGTACCTTTACCACCAACATTAGGTATCCCTGAAAATGGGCATTCTAGAGTATCCATGAAGATGTATTTGTAGTTTCCCAGCACAATAATTAAATTTCGTATTGGAGCATTTCAGCATAAAATGCACAATGTCCAAGGTCTTATATTTTTGGCTAGAAATTCTCAAAACAGGCTGCCCATAGGTTTTATTTTTTGAATTCCCATTAGTGCCTTTCAGAAGTGACTTTTCTGTGAGTTTTTCTGAGCAAATCATCCTGTTTTTCCTGTATTAAAAGCTAACAGATCTAAAACTACCATGGTTACGGTTAAAACTATTGAGTTATCAATTAACCTTCTGCAGTCGATCTAAGAAAGAGTTCATTGGTTAAAGTTGTCCATTTTCCCTTTTTACTAAATCGAGTCTTTCTCTTTCCTTCAGTACTGGGGCCTCTTAGAATCTCAATATTCTTCAAATTATCAAGATGTCCATAATTCGTTTCAGGAAAGAAAACCAGAATTAGTTCTGCAGCAAATATACTTTATTTTGGTGAAAGAAAAAGCAGAATGTTTATATTTTCTCTTCGAAAACACCTGCAAAAGTAACACAGTGCTTTACCATCATTAATATAGGCATACCACAGAGATATTGCGAGTTCAAATACATACCACTGCAATAAAGGGAATATAGCAGTAAAGTGAGTCACACAAATTTTGGGGTTTCCCAGTGCATATAAATGTTATGTTTACATTATACTGTAGACTCCTAAGCATGCAATTGCATTATGTCTAAAAAGTGTGCATACCTTAATTAAAATATGACACAGAACCATGAAATAAGCACATGCTGCTGGAAAAATTACACCAATAGACTTGCTCAACCCAGGATTGCCACAAACCTTCAATTTGTAAAAACTGCAGTATCTGCAAAGCACAATGAAACAAGTTAAGCATGTACATGTTTTGAATAAATGAATGAATGAATAAAAGGGAAAATGACTTTTCTCTTTATATATTTTATGCTGAGTCTCAAGTCTATTTTGGCATGACCATTAAGCCTTCAAAAATAAAATGTAATAGTTGGATTATCAAAAGGATATATTTCCTTTAAGAATATGGCTCACTAAAATTATCCTATGATTTTGATATTTTTTTAAAAAGTCTTAATTTGGGTCTTGATTCCTTTCTTCCACATACTCATGATTTTTGAAGATGGAGGGCTTTATTAGACCACTTGAATTTGTCTCCACCAGTTTGAAACAACTGTGGGGACCTGGACGAGTTACTTAACCTCTGAGCTTTACTTATTTTAGTTATTCAATGATTATAATATATTTAATTTAGAGAGTTTGTATGATACCTAATTTAGACAGTTTGTATGATAATTAAATATAATTAAATTAAATAGTGTATTATATAACTAGTATCTCATGCTGGCACTTAGTAACTGATACTTATTATTTTATTTTATGAATGAACTGTTATTCATAATAATTATTTTATGAATAACTTTAAAATTTAAGTAATTTAAATTAAATGAGTTAACTTTAGATATTAAGCTTTTTGGTGAACTTTATGTTTCTTCATCATAGAACAGAACTTTTGAAAAGTTCCTTCTTCTCTAAATAAAGTGATTACCTCAATCACAATAGATTTACAATTTGCTTGTGTGTACAACTTGCATGGCAACCTTGGCTCTGCTGATTGGCTCCATTCTGGGTTAGTGTCTTTTTTCTGACCGGGGGTATTAGGAAAATAGATTTGGTATCTACTGAGTGGTGGTTCATCTTGTTTCTGTCAATACTGCGTTAGGGGCTTTGTGTGTGTTTTCTATACAGAGTGCTATTCAGCCAATAGTCCTTTCTACTCTGATGGCTTCTATTTTTGACTTAAATTACCCCCATCCGAATGCTTTCTTGGATGCTTTGCCCTTTGCCCATTTCTCAGACCAATTTTGTTGTTTAGTCCAATCACTACAAAGGAGACGGTCAGTGTAGAATTTTCTTGTTCACATTTTTTGAGTCTTTGTTTCATCACCGAGGTACTGAGTTTGACCATCACATGTTTCTTAAACAATGCAAGTTAAAAAAAAAAAATTCCAAATCTAAAGTGTAATTTCAGGGGGTATGATCTTATTTTATATAGCATGACCCCACTTACGAATTATTCCTTTTGGAATGAATAATTATTCTAATTGTCTTACTGCTTTGATACATAATGTAAAGGTTTGAAGAGGTCTAGGGCTCAAGTTAGTTTTTTGCTACAGAGTGTGTATACATCCACAAAATGCACAAAACAAGGTGTGTTTAGAATCTTTATTGATTTCAAGAAGTCTGACAGCTGACCACTAAAGACCTAAGTAAAGTCCTAAATATGAAGAACTCTTCTGCTTCCAAATGTGCCACGGAGAACAGTGGTCTGTCTACCTGAAGTGAAAGAACTGGATCCGCTGTATTCCATACTGCATAGGTTGGCGGTTGAAAGGAAAAGAGATCATTCATTACCAAAGTGAATATGGAGAAAGCTCAGGTACAATTTCTTATGGATCTGATTTTTCTTGGCTGTTGATTTGCCTCAAGATAAATATATTACCAGAGCTTTACTTCATTGTGCTAATCACTCCCCTTCTCTCCTTTTGTAGAGGAAGACTCAGGGTGCAATAATATTAGTCTATGGCAAGTAGGCATTCAGAAAATAGGGAAATTAACAGGCTTGAGGGAAGACTGGATGTCAGAACATGAAAATTTATTTAGATGGTGGTGAGCCAAAACTGTGAATGAGAAGACAGGTCCAAATTAGAAGAATCTTCTAAAAAGACAAAAGCTGAATAGATGTCAATATTGTTAGCCAAGGGTTCAATTTAGAGTTAGTTTTAATATTGCTTGAGAGGTCCAGAGGACAAAGGAGAAGCAGAGATCCAAGGAAAAAGCTGGGAGATTCAGCAATATTTGTGAACAGGCAGCAGGGAGCAAATTCCCGATAAACTCACTCAATTTGTAATCACTTAGAAGCAACTGTATTTCGGGTTCAGTGCTGATCACTGAGGATATCGTGATAAATAAGACTCACTTGATCCATGACTTTATGGACTTTCCATCTATCATTTCTGTTCGGGACCAAAACACATAAAGACTAGCATAGTACAGAATAATAAATGGTAATTGGTGAACACTTACTACATGCGAGGCACTGGGCCCATTGCAAAAGGTACTTCTGTTAGTTACATTTTACAGATGAGGGCAATGAGGCAAAGTAACTTGCCTAAGTTCACACAGCTATTTACTAACAGAGCCAAGATTTGTTCTTTTCAACTACACTATCCAGCTGGGAGGAACATGTAATGGAACTAGATATTCATGAGCTGAATCATAAGGTAATAATTAGGTCAAAGGGGAGCAAAGCAATATAAAGTAATTAAAATATTTTAGTGGAAGCATCGTTGGTCTTATGAGAATACTCAAGTTCAAATGGTGCCTATGTCACCCTCCAACTGTATGACTTTAGGAAAATGTGAAAGTTCCTCCAAAGCTAACTAGCTGTATTTCCTCAATTGAAAATGGGTTATAGAGCGGGCCATGGTGACTCAACAGGCAGAGTTCTCGCCTGCTGTGCCAGAGACCTGGTTTCGATTTCTGGTGTCTGCTCATGCAAAAAAAAAGAGTTATAATAATGGTCACATCATAAGCTGTTAGTAGTAGTCAAATTATACAGTTACATTATCATATACCTCCATAATGCCATAACATCCTGATATGTATAGGCATATAAAGACATGCAAATCTGTATGATATTGGTATGTGTTTGTGTGTGTGTCTATGTATTTGGTGTTTCCTGCATTCAAATAACTTAAACTTTAGATGGGAAGGCAATATGTGCTGCACCTAGCTCCTGTCTTTGAAAGGAGAAGTCCTTGGTATGTTAATACATCCTTTCTCTAAATATAGATCCTTCTTGTCCCCTTTATAGCCCCAGTGTGAAAATATAATGGTAAGTGCTTCTGCCCCAGGATGATTTGAACAAAGAATGATGTACTTAGGAACAAAGATTTCTCTGTTTATTATGAGTCCTTTGGTGAGAGGAATGGCCTTTTTAGAAAAGGACTAATGGACTTCATTTTTATACCTTATTTTTATCTCCTCTTCTCTGATCAGTCTTTTCAGGGGAGCTCATCATCACCCACTTGCCCAGGCCACTGCTTCTTTAGGGATAATGCAATTCCCAATTTTTCCCTTTATTTACGAGATATAGACTCCCATATTTTACTCGTAGGTCCTAGAAATCCAGAAGGTATTTTTCAGAGGAATAATTACGGAAAAAATAAGGATAGGTTTAAAAAGTCTTTGATGAAAACATATTTTTTAATGGAATTCAGATTTTTGTCTCTAATTTCTCCAATACCAAGTAAAATAAATACTTCCTGTGGTACCATTTATAGGATTTCTAGCTTTTAGTAACTTCTTATTTTAGTCCCACACAAGACGGTTTGCTAAAGGAAGATACTTGCTGTTTTAGCCTGAATTACATTTAACTTGTAACAACTGTCTGAACTGGTGTACTCCTTAATTCCTTCCAGGACCTACTTTTTTTTCTTCTATTTATTTAGGTTGAATTTGCTTTCTTTCAATAATGATTTGTAGTTTTCTGCATGCAAGTCCTTTACCTCTTTTTTTTTCAGATTTTTAACTTTTTTATTGTATAGCATAGCATATATACAAAGCAAAGAAAGAATAAAACAATAGTTTTCCAAGCGCTCTTCAACAAGCAGTTGTAGAACAGATCCCAGAGTTTGTCATGGGCTACCATAAATTCTCTCAGATTTTTCCTTCTAGCTGCTCCAGAATATAGGAGGCTAGGGGGCTTAAATATTTTTTTTTATCATCACAATAAACTTTTTCCTTCTTTTTTTGTGAAAGATAACATATATACAAAAAAGCTGTACATTTCAAAGCACAGGACCACAATTAGTTGTAGAACGTATTTTAGAGTTTGACATGGGTTACAATTCCACAATTTTAGGTTTTTACTTCTAGCTGCTCTAAAATACTGGAGACTAAAAGAGATATCAATTTAATGATTCAGCATTCATATTCATTTGTTAAATCCTATCTTCTCTGTATAACTCCACCATCATCTTTGATCTTTCCACTCATCTCTTTAGGGATGTTTGGGCTATGGCCATTCTAAATTTTTCATGTTGGAAGTGTTTATTACTAATGTGAAGTAGAAAGATGGAATTATCTGATGTTCTGAGGAGGCTGGGCTAGGTTTCAGGACTTATCTGAACCAGGGACCCATCTGGAGGTTGCAGGTTTCTGAAAAGTTACTCTTGCACATGGAACCATTGTGGAACCTTATATATTGTCCTAGGTGTTCTTTAGGATTGGCTGGAATGGTCCTGATTGGGGGTTGGCAGGTTATGGTAGGTAGCAAGGTCTACCTGAAATTTGTAGGTAGCAAGGTCTACCTGAAGTTTGTTTAGGAGCAATCTCCAGAGTAGCCTCTTCACTCTATTTGGACTCTCTCTGCCACTGATAGTTTACTGACTACACTTCTTTCCCCCTTTTTGGTCAGGGTGGAATTGGTGATCCCATGGTACCAGGTCTGTATTCATCCCTGGGAGACCTCTCCCGCTTTGCCAGGGAAGCTTTTACCCCTGGATGTCATGCTTCCAGGACCTAATTTTAAGAATGATCTCTAGGAATTGTAATCCTAATATAGTTTAGCTGACCTGATTGAGTCCATGCTCCCATCTTTTTTTGCTGAAGAATCTTATCCTTCTGCAGAAAAACATCCTAGGTGGGTTCTGTGCCTGCTAAGGTTTCTAACTTTTAACTCCTGATGTTAGCAGCAGCATGCCACCAATCTCCTAGATTACACATGCTCATGAACTATCTCTCTTTGCTCTCACCAAAGCATGGAACACTTCTCCAGATCCCTTTAATTTCTTCCTGTACTGAGTGACCCTTCAAGACCCAAATTATGTAAGTAGATTCCCACACAATTCTTAGTCTTCTAAAGGAAATCCTTTTTCTATGTATTCATATTTCTTAATGAAAACCTGTTCAGCTTGAATTCATAGTTTCCTCTAAAGAGGGAAATAATTTTTCTAAGCCTTTCTTTCTATTTATCATTCCAATAGCTATTAAACTCTGTTCAGATGTGGGGGCTGGTGGGCTTCTTTCTCTTTATTTCCTATGGGTCTGTTTTCATCTAATCAGGAAAATCTTTAAAGGAAATTTTGGCCCAGACTGTTCCTATAAGTAAACTCCTATAGGAAGTCTTTGAACAAGACTTGACTAATAATTCTTTTTTTATTTTTTGTTTGTTAATTTTGGTTCAAGGTGGGGGAAGGTGATTGCTAAATATTTATTTAGGGATTACAGGAAAGCTAATAGGTTCAAAGAACTTATCACATAGCAGTTGTTAACAGATGTATGCAAAAAAAAAAAAACCCATCTTTGTGGAATTTTAAATCCCACCCACCCCTCCATTAATTCCTTAAAGTTATCACAAGAAAAAATATCTGTCAAATTACTTTTGACATTGTATGCAGTTTACTTTTCTAATTAGTGCTTCTATATTCAGGATGCTAAATTAGGTCCATTTCTGAGTATTTTATTCTTATAGAACATGAGTGATTACCAGTAGAAACCAGCTAGGAAGAAGAATTATAATTGGATAAAAATTTTACAAGAGTGAATTAATTATTGGGAACTACATTTAATCAGGGTTATTCTTCTCAAGGTTAACACTTTAAAATGCATTTTACTTGTAATATGAAATGTCTCACTTAGTTAAAACCTTTTATAGTGATGATAATACACCTTATCACAAAGGCAGAGAGAAATTCCTTTTATATGAAATCCCTGTTTTGTTTAATGTTTTTACCTTTGCACTGTCATGAATTCAATGGTGAGCCAGCAGAACAGAAGGAGGGATAATTGGGTTTGGAGTATTTCCACTCATGTATGGAAACTTGGAGAGCCACAGTCAAAAGTGACACTCGTTTCAGCACTGTCATACCAATTCTTAATGGACATCTGCCCATTTTCACAAAACCTTTCACCTTATATTTCAGCCTTATAGACAAGCATTTATCAAGAGAAAGCCTTCAGAGAGGTGTTCATGTTGTTTAAAGTGGGTTTCCATTTTAGGAACTAGAATCTTTTTTTAAATTTTAATTTTATGATATGAAGAATTGTGAACATATATAAAATCAGACAATTATAAGCAATCCATCAATACCCACAAAAAATCCATCAATACCCACACACGAAAAAGCAAAACCATCCATCTATGGCCAAATATGCCCCTTCTACATCTTCGTCCGTGGCACTTTTCAGATTAACTTGAACAATAGCAAATATGAGGTAATTTCAACCAGAAATAATTTCAGTTTGTAACTATGAGATACTGTTTAATTAGTACTTAAAGTCTAATTGTACGATATTGCCAAAATATTTCCAATATATTCAAATGGAGCTAGGACTGAGGAGGTCATCAAGATGGCAGAGTGAGAGGTTCTAGGGTTCTGAACCTGCATAGAAGCTTTACGTAAAGAACAAGAACTAGAATAACCATCTTTCTCAAAGCTCTGGAAAACAGTGAAATGGTTGCAGTTGCAGGGAAAATACCAAATAAGGGGAAAAGGCCACTTATGTTGATAGGAAAATTCTTGTGACTCCCTAGCTGGGTTTTCCACATTCCTTCACCAGGTCAGCATACAGCCAGCTCAGGCTCCTAGTCTGAGTCCCCAGTTCTGGAGGGAGCAGCATTACCCTTGTGCACACACTAAGGTACATACATGTTTGTGCCAGTTTTTCTGATGACAGCCTGAAGGACTGAACCAGGACACTCACTGCAGTTTCATGTCCTAGAAATTGCTCTATAGAGAAGGTTTCTCACCGAGCTCTCCTACAGAAGGCTGTAGGAGAACATACAAATTACAGCTGCCTAGAGCAAAGGATTGCTCTAGCTGTGGGACATCAACAGTGCCTGAGACCATGAGGAAACGCTGTTTTCTAGGTGTAGAGGAACCAGATTCATATAAACAGGGGAATTCCTAGGTCCCCTTGAACATGACCGGGACAAGACACAAGTGCTCAAGAAAGACTGTGGCAGATTCCATACTTTTGCTTCAAGCTGTTCCCTAAACTGATTGTTAAGACAACTAAGCTCTGAAGGGAGACACTCACGTAGGCCAATCTGCAATGCTGGGAAAAGTGGTTTTTGTTTTGTTTTGTTCATTTGTTAGCTCCTGGCATTCAAGGAAACTTCATCATAACAGTAGCTGGAGACAAGCTTCAGAAGCAGATTTCTCATTGTCTGAATTCCAGAGATAATACATTAAAATATCCAATTATAACAAAATATTAAATATATATGTAAAACTTTATTTTATATATAAACAGGAAGTGATGCCTAAGGTAAAGGAGTAGGGTAAAGCATTAGACCCATAAAGAAGATAATATGCTGGGCACACCAGAGAAATCATTTAAATAAATGGTCCGTAATTTGTTCAAATAGCCAAGGGAAAACACGGAGAAAGAACTAAAGGAAATCAAGAAAACAATAGATGAACACAAAAAAAATATCAATACAGACAGAACTGAAAACCAAAATTACATAAATTTAAAAAATTCCTACAGGGGTTCAACAGAACTCAATTGAGCATTTTTAATGATAAATAGGATATCCAGACACAGAACCATCAATATTGAAATAGAGGTCTTGAAAAAATAATATTAAGTATCTAGACCTAGCAGACATTTATAGAATAATACATCAAACAACGCAACATACATTGTTTTTGAGTACGCATAGATCATTCTCTAGGATAGAGCATATGTTAGGCAATAAAACAAGTCTACATAAATTTAATACGATTGAAATCAATCAAAGTGTCTTCTCTGAACATGATTAGTATCTTCTCTAAGCATAGTAGAATGAAGCTAGAAATCAATCACAGAGGGAGAGCTGGAAAACTCACAAATATATATAAAATAAACAACCAGTGGGTTAAAGAAGAAATTATAAAGGAAATTAGGAAATATTTGAGACAAAGGAAAGTAAGAACACAATGTGTCAAAATATATGGGAAGCAAAAAAGACAGTGCTCAAAGGGAAATTAACAACTATAAATACTAATACTAAAAAAGAATAATCTCAAATCATTAACCTAAAACTTACTCCTGGAGGAGCTAAGGAAAGAAGAGCAAACTAAACACAAGATGAATGGAAGGAAGGATATAATAAAGAAATAAATGAGATAGAATAAAAACAATAGAGAGAATCAATGAAAACGAAAGTTGCTTCTTTGAAAAGACTAAAAATTTTGATAATTTTTAAGCTAGACTTACAAACAAAGAAAAAAGAGGATGCAGATAACTAAAATCAGAAATGAAAGGGAGGGTGCATTACTACAGAATATTGTGAACAATTGTCCACCAATAAATTAGAAACAAACTGATGAAATGGACAAACTCCCAGAAACACGCAACTTGCCTAATCTAACTCCAGAACAGGTAGAAGACTTTTACAGACCAGTAACAAGTAAAGAAATTGAATCACTAATAAAAACCTCCCAATAAAGAAACATCCACAAAAGATGGTTTCATTGGTGAATTTTACCAAACATTAAAGAAGAATTTATGACAATCCTTCCCAAACTTTTCAAAAAAAAATTGAAGAACAGAGAAGACTTGCTAATTCATTTTTTCTAACTTTTTTATTATATGGTATAACATATATACAAAGCAAAAAAAATAAAGAAGCAATAGTTTTCAAAGCATTCTTCAACAAGTAGTTACAGGACAGCTCCCAGAGTTTGTCATGGGCTATCATGCAATCCTCTCAGATTTTTCCTTCTAGTTGCTCCAGAATATAGGAGGCTAGAAGACTTCAGTATTTTTTTTATCATCACAATCACTTTTTTTTCCTTCTTTTTTTGGTGAAAAATAACATATATACAAAAAAGCTTAAAATTTCAAAGCACAGAACCACAGTTAGTTGTAGAACATATTTCAGAGTTTGACACAGGTTACAATTTCACATTTTTACTTCTAACTGCTCTAAAATACTGGAGATTAAAAGATACCAATTTAATGATTCAGCATTCATATTCATTTGTTAAACCCTATCTTCTCTGTATAACTCCACCATTACCTTTGGTCTTTCCATTCCTCTCTGTAGGGGTGCTAGAGCTATGGTCATTCTAAATTTTTCATATTGGAAGTGTCTGTCACTAATATGGGGTAGGGAGATTGGAACTATCTGATGTTCTGGAGAGGCTGGGTTAGGTTTTAGAACTTATCTGGACCAGGGACCTATCTGGAGGTTGTAGGTTTCTGAAAAGTTACTCTAGTGCATGGAATCCATATGGAATCTTATATATTACCCTAAGTGTTCTTTAGCATTAGCTGGAATGGTTCTGGTTGGAGGTTGGCAGGTTATGATAGATAGCAAGATCTAATTGAAGCTTGCATAAGAGCAACCTCCAGAGTAGCCTCTCCACTCTCTTAGAACTCTCTCTGCCACTGATAATTTATTAATTACACTTCTTTTCCCCCTTTTGGTCAGGATGGAATTGTTGATCCCACAGTGTGTCAGGTCTGGATTCATCCCTGGGAGTCATCTCCCATATCACCAAGGAGACTTTCACCCCTGGATGTCATGTCCCACGTAGGGTGGAGGGCAATGATTTCACTTGCAGAGTTGGACTTGGAGAGACTGAGGCCACATCTGAACAACAGCAGGAGTCCTCCAGAAGTAACGCTTAGGCATGCCTATAGGTAGTCTAAGCTTCTCTGCTACCTACATAAGCTTCACAAGAGTAAACCTCATGAACAGGAGAATGGCCTATTGTTTTGGGTGTCTCTAAAGTTTGACACCATATTAGGGGATTCCCTGATGGAATTTGGTTTGATAGTTCCATATTCTTTTTCCCATCCCTCAGGGGACTTTACCAATACTTTTTGATTATCTGGTTAATATACTCTAGGATGTATCCAGGCATTACAATAATCTATTCAGGATTAAAGGAACTCTTTCTTATTCTGTGCTCCCTGTGTTTCAGTTGTTCAAATGAGCTATTTAGATAGGCTGAATTAGATTATGCACTACAGAAAATTTCAGTTCCAGACTAAATAAACCTTTCTTCCATTGGTCTCAAAGAGTATGTGTGTTCTAAAATATAGACACTGTCTTCCTTATCCCTATGTTCTGAATTATTTAAAACCCAACATGTTTGGCTTCATTCTCATCTCTAAATATCAGGTCATATATATAAAAGAGCCTCTCAAAATCCAGAAATAATAATCACCACTCCAGACTTAATGTGTCTGCTGTAAAAGCTTACAATCTAGGCCCCTGTTTTCTTATAAGCATTTTCTAAAGGTGACCATACCATTCTTGTTCTTTTCTTTCTGGTTTATTTTGTCTCACCAAATGTCCCACGTGTTCATTCATATTGTTGCATGCCTCGTGACTTTGTTCCTTTTTGTAGGAGCACAACCTTTGTTCATAAGTATACACCATCTTCACCAATCTGCTTCTCCATCAGTGCATCCTTCAGCCACCTGCATTTAACAGGCATCATGTAGAGGCCCAAAGTCCACAGTCCATCAACATTCTCAATTTTAGATAATTTCATTGTCCCAAGAGAAAGAAAACCAAAAAACACACCCTCGCCAAATAGGAAATCTAAACCTCCTCTTAACGCTTGTCCCTCCCGCCATTATTTACCTCTGCTGTTGCTGTGGTAGTGCTGATGGCTTCCTTTTGAACATAGCTCATAGCATGCAATAACTGTTTGTCCCCTGTACCCTGGACTTAAGCACTCTTTGTACAAGAATCATATCTTTGAAATCTTGCAAGAACCAATTCATATTTCTAGTGTTAATTAGTGGGACACATAGTTCTCACAACCACTTTCAATCTTGTTCATCTTCGATGTGATATTACTTCTGGACCTACTAGAGAATCACCTTCACTCCTATGTATTCCCTTACATTGGTGTTCAACCTCATGAACTAACAGTTCACTCATCTCTAGCTTCTATGTAACTCTAAGCCCCCTATATTCTGTATTATAAGCCTCTGATTCTATCTTTATGCTGGTCATAAAAGTGGAATCATACAGTATCTGTCCCTTTGTATCTGGATAATTTCACTCAGCATTATATCCTCAAGGCTCATCCATCTTGTCATGTGCTTTATGATCTCCTTTTGACTTACTGCTACATAATATTTCATTGTATACATATACCACATTTTGTTGACCTACTTGTCTTTTGATGGGCATTTGGTTTGTTTTCATATTTTGGTGATTGTGAATAATGCTACTCTGAACATAGGTGTGCAAATGTCTGTGTCATTGCTTTTCAGTTCTTCTGGGTATATACCAAGTAGTGCTATTGCTGGGTCATAGAACAACTTGATATTTAGTTTTTTAAGGAAACACCAAACAGTCTTTCATACTGGCTGCACCATTATACATTCCCACCAGCAGTACATACGTGTCCCGGTTTCTCAACATGCTCTCTAACATTTATAGTTTCCTGTTTGTTTAATAGCAGCCATTCTCATAGGTGTAAGGTGCTAACTCATTGTAGTCTTGATCTGCATTTCCCTTATAGCCAGTGAAAATGAGCATCTCTTCATGTGCTTTTGAGCCATCTGTATTTGCTCTTCAGAAAAATGCCTATTCATATCTTTAGACTATTTTATAATCGGATTGTTTGTTCTTGTGTTGTTGAGTTGTATGATTTCTTTGTGTATACAGGAAACCAAACCTTTGTCTGATATGTGATTTTCAAATATTTTCTCCCATTGAGTTTGCTCCTTCTTCACCTTTTTGACAAAGTCTTTTGAGGTGCAGAAGCATTTGATTTTGAGGAATTCCCATTTATCTAGTTTTTCTTTTGTTGCTTGTGCTTTGGGTATAAAGTTTAGGAAGCTACTTCCTATTACTAGGTCTTGCAGATGTTTCCCTTCTAGATGTTTTCTTCTAGAAGCTTTGTGGTGCTAGTTCTTATATTTAGGTGTTTCAACCACTTTGAGTTAATTTTTTGTGTAGGGTGTAAGATAGGGGTCCTCTTTCATTCTCTTGGCTATTGACATCCATTTCTTCCATGTCCAATTATTGAAAAGACTATTTTGTTCCAGTTCAGAGGATTAGGGGACCTTGTCAAAAATCAGTTGACCATTGATTTGGTGGTCTTTTTCTGCATTCTTGATTCAATTCCATTGGTCAATGCTTCCGTCTTTGTACCATACCATGCTGTTTTGACCACTGTGATTTTATAATAGGTTTTCAAGTCAGAGAGTGTTAATTCTCCCACTTCATTCTTATTTTTTAGGATGCTTTTAGTTATTTGGGGTCTCTTTACCTTCCACATGAATTTAGTAATTAGCTTATTCAAATCTTCAAAGTAGGCTGTTGGAATTTTTTATTGGTACTGTGTTGAATCTGTAGATCAATTTGGGGAGAATTGACATCTTAACTATATTAACCTTCCTATCCATGAGCAGGGAATGTCTTTCCACCTATTTAGATCTCCTTTGATTTCTTTTAGCAATGTTATGTAGTTTTCGGTGTACAAGTCCTTTACATTTCCAGTTAAGTTAATTCCTACATACTTGGTTCTTTTAGTTGCTAATTTGAATGGATTTTTTTCCTTAAATGACTCCTCAGCTAGGTCATTGCTTGAGTATAGAAATGTTACTAATTTTTGCACATTAATTTTATATCCCTCTACCTTCCTGAATTTGTTTATTAGCTTAAGTAACTTTGCTGTAGACTTCTCAGGATCTTCCAAGTATAGTATATCATCTGCAATTAATGAGAGTTTTACTTCTTCCTTTCTGATTTGGATGCTTTTTATTTCTTTGTCCTGCCTGATTGCTCTAGCTACAACTTCTAGCACAATGTTGAATAATAGTGGTGACATTGGGCATCCTTGACTTGTTCCTGATCTTAGGGGGAAGGCTTTCAGTCTCTCTCCATTGAATATGATGCTCACTATCAGTTTTTCATATGTTCCCTTTTTCATGTTAAGGTACTTCCCTTTGATTCCTATCTTTTGGAGTATTTTTATCAGAAAAGGATGCTGAATTTTTGTCATATGCTTTTTCAGCATCAATCAAGATGATCATAAGATTTTTCCCTTTTGATTTGTTAGTATGCTGCATCACGTTAATTAATTTTCTTGTGTTGAACCATCCTTGCATTCCTGGCATAAACTGCACTTAGTCATGGTGTATAATTCTTTTAATGTGTTGTTAGATTTGATTTACTAATATTTTATTGAGAATTTTTGCATCTATGTCCATTAGAGAGAATGGCCTGTAGTTTTCCTTTCTTATAGCATCTTTACTCAGTTTGGGTATTAAAATTACATTAACTTCATAAAATGAGTTAGGGGCAAGCCACAGTGGCTCAGCAGGCAGAGTTTTCACCTGCCATGCTGGAGACCCGGATTTGATTACTGGTGCTTGCCCATGCAAAAAAAAAAAAAAATTAGGTAGAGTTCCTTTTTCCTCAATTTTTGAGAAAAGTTTAAGTTTAAGCAGAATTGGTGTTAGTTCTTTTTGGACTGTTTGATAAAACCCCTGTGAAGCCATTTGGCCCTGGACTTTTCTTTGTAGGTAGATTTTTGATGAGTGTTTGAATCTGTTTACTTGTGATTGGTTCATTAAGATCTTCTATTTCTTCCTGAGTCAGTGTAGCTTGTTTCTGTGTCTCCAGGAATTTGTCCACTTCATCTAAGTTGTCTAGTTTGTTGACATGTAGTATCCTCTTATGATTTCTTTTATTTCTTCAGGGTCTGTGGTAATCTTTCAGGATTTTCTACTTCTCTTCAACATTTGACAGACTGATTAGTATGTATCTTGTGGAGGTCTATTTGGATTTATTCTGTTTGGAGTTTGTTGGGCTTCTTTGATTTGTATATTTATGTCCTTTACGAGGGTTGGCAAGTTTTCCCCCATTATATCTTCAACTATTCTTCCTAGTCCTTTAATCCTCTCTTCTGCTTCTGGGACACCAATGATTCTTATATTTGCACTCTTTGTTTTGTCTATCATTTCCCTGAGATCTAATTCAATTTTTTCCATCTTTTTTGCCATTTGCTGTTTTTTGTCTTTGAAGTCATTTATCCTGTCCTCTATATAACTTTTTTTTCTGTCTCTTCAAATCTTTTATTGTGTGTCTCTAGTATGTTTTTTATTTGGTCAACCGAGTCTTTAATCTCTGTGATTTCCATTATTTTTCTATTTAATCTTTCAAATTCCTTATATTCTTCTACTGTCTTCTTGATCTCCTTTATGTCATTTGCTATTCCATTTATTTTGTTCAGTAGAGTTGTATGAACATCTTTGATTAGTTGTTCCAAAGTCTCTGTCTCCTCTGGTATTTTAATTTGGTTATTAGGCCGGGCTATATGTGATATTCTTAGTGATGTTCTGCTGTCTTCATGGCATGTAAATACCTTGATATATTTACTTTGGGAGTTCCTTTCTTTCAGTAGTCTAAGGCCTGTGTTTGCAGGATGGGAGTACAGCAGGGAGCAGGGTACAGGATGGCGCACTCAGTGCAGTGATTTGTTTCAGGGCAAGTATGGTCACAGGTTGGGGATGTTACATTGATGCTTGTGAATATGGGCACCCAGCAGCCAGGAAGGATGTAGCTATGTGGGCACACCCATCTGGGGGGCATAACCCTGGTGTGTGCTGGTCTAAGGCACAGGGCCCTTTGTGCTAATGTGTAGAGCTGTGGCAGCAGGTCGGTGTTAAGCCTTCATGGGTTGGGGGCAGATGTGACCCAGCTGCGCAGGTCAGCACTTTCTCAGAGCTGGGAAGTGTGGCTGAAGGTCGTGTACATGTGCAGTTCTAGGACTGCTGTAAAGTGCGATTCCCAGACTCAGCGACGTAGCTACATAATCATCTCAGTTGAACCATAAAAGGCATTTGAGACAACCCATCACTGCTTTTTGATAACAACCCTCAGAAAACTAGGAACAGGAGAAGTCTTTCACGACATGAAAAAGGCCATTTATGGAAAAACCCACAGCTCCATCATACTATATGGTGAAGGATTGAATGTTTTCCCCTTACGTTCAGAATAAGACAAGGATGCCTGCTTTCTCCACTGCTATTCAATGTTTCCCTAGACAATCTAACTGGAGCAGTTGGGCGAGAAAGAGAAATAAAACATACCTGAATTAGGAAGGAAGAAAGTAAAACTATCTCTTTTTGCAGGCAAAATGACCTTATATAGAGAAATCCAAAGGAATTCACAGGACAATTACTAGAGCTAATAAATTAATTCAGCAAAGTGGTAGGGTAAAAAATAAAAATGCAAGTATCAATTATGTTTATACACACTAGCAATGAACAATCTGAAAATGAAATCAAGTCAACAAGTCCATTTACAATAGCAACTAAAAGAATGAAATATCCTTTAGTTGATGTAAACTTAAACAAGGATATAAAGAACCTTTATGCAGAAAACTACAAATTATTACTGAAAGAAATATAAAAAGACTTAAATCAATGGAAAGATAGTCCATGCTCATGGATTGGAAAACTTGATATCATTAAAATATCATCATTAGGGATTGTTGCCTGCATTCGCCACCAAAAAAAAAAAAAATCATCGTTACCCAAAGGGATTTAGAAGCTTAACACAATCTCAGTCAAAATTCCAATAGCCCTCTTTGTAGAAATGGAAAAACTGGTCATCAAATTCTATGTGAATGAAATTCACAAGGGACTGCTAATAGCCAACACCATTTTGAAAAAGAATAGGTTTGGAGGATTCACATTTCCCAATTTCAGTAATTTCCCATGTAGATGGGCTACCGGATTGAGATATATGATTTTTTTACCTGTATTTTCTGCTTTTTCATATTTCATCTACCAAAGATTTCATTGGGCGGACAAGTAATAATAAAAATGTCCCTAAAGGTATAGGCCAGAAAGGACTCTAGCAATACTCAGGGACCAAGAGAATGTGGACGCAGGTATACACGCAGTCAACTCTCATATACTCAAAGACTAGTGTGTGCCAGATGCTGGGGATAAGGACTGTGTGGGCCACAGATTATTATTCGGGGCAGGGGAGTTTATGGTCCGGAAATCCAACCCAGGTCTCCCATATGAAAAGCGAACATTCTCCCATTGACCCACTCATGCACTGAACAGGTTATTTTTTCAAAGAAAAATAAAAATAGTCAAGTTTATGCATTATAATTTCCAATAAAAACATATAAACTGTTGTCATATGCTTGTCTGTCTGAAATGATGTTAGTGGAGCAAAACAGCCAAAAGGAAGTCAAAGAAATTTCTTTTCATTGCATTAGGACACTTTTCATAGTTCTCATGGTGTTATATTGATGAAACTGAGGTAGCTTACATATTTAATAGGAATAATTAGAAAAAGTGATTTGACTTCAATTCTCTAACCTATTTCTAGTTGTGCTTCGATGCCAGTAACATAATACTCTCCAATTTAGTTTTTTTCAGACATAGTTTCCCTTTATTATATAAATACATGTTCATTATGAAAATAATTTTTAAAAGATAAACAAAATTGTAAATTACTCAGTACTGAAACAGCTAGAGGTAACTACTGTAATCATTTGGTAATGTACCCATGTAAATAGTTTCTATTTCTGTACTTGTGATTTTTTATGGATTAGCCTTCATAAAATACAGTATGATAGCATCTTAAACTATTTTACTTAAAAATTGTTCCATGTCAAAATATTTCAAAAATGACATTTATGTACATTTTACTATAGTTTATTTAATCATTTTTATATTGTGCATTTAGGTTGGTTCAAATATGCCATTATATTTAAGCAAACTTATGGTCAACATCATCATAAATACATATTTTTGCTCAAGTTGACTTATAGCTTTTGGATGCATTAGTAGATAATAATAATTAGTAGATAATAAGCTGGGATGAAAAAAGGAGAGAGAGAATTGTAAAATAGTAGAGCCTGCCAACAGTAAGCTCTCTCTAAAAGAGCTCATTCTAGGGAGCCCCACTCAGTGACTTTATTTACACATCATTAGCCACCCCTATCTGTAAAACAGTGTTGGGAATACAGATTTCAGCCAGATATATTGTTGCTCCCAGCAACACAGGCACTTTCTAGTAAGGAAGTACAGGTGAATCGATATTGAGTAAGAAATTAACAGCTTCTATCAAAAGCTAAGTGTGAATATAAATATACATATTTAAATCATTACCAATAGGTCCAAATTCTATCCATTTTTTTTTTATTTTACTCTTTTGGTCAAGATTGGCCAATAGTTTATATTTTTATTTTTTGGGAAAATTTAAAAAAAACCAAGAGACAAAGTAAATTCAGGCCATGACAACATATTTCTGAAGTAAGAAGAATTGACTCTCCACTAACTTACAAATATACAAGATATACAAAGATAAATTTTAAGGATGTGTTCTGAATTCAAAGGGTACATGGATAACTAGATTAATTATCAATGTACCTTTATTTTCTCTGCAGTGAAAGAAGAGTAATTTATCTATGAAGTAATCACTATCATCCCCTACCCCCTCAAAAAAAGGTGAGAATTGTTGAGTATTTTGAAAAATCACCCAGATAAATGAACTGAAAGTCGTGATTGAAAATGATGAATGATCTTTCAAATTACCAAGTCACTTGTGGCAGGTTCCCTAATGGTTTAATCTTCTCTCATAGTACCCCTCATTGTACCTTTTAATAATAAAATATTTCTGAAAGTAATTATCCCTTCCATTTAGTTTCTTAGAGTTCTCTCTCTCTCTGATAAATCATCTCTTAAACTCAGCTTAAAAAAATAAAAATAAGCCAAACACTAAGTGTGGTAATGTTTCTTCAACATTGGTAACAGTGAGTTTTCAACATGGAGTGAGTTTCCCATATCTGACAGCACTCTTTTTATGGAGGACTTAAGCCAAAAACAGTAGAGCAAAGCAAAGAAGTACCTGGCTGGAAATCCTGAGATTTTAGGTATAAGATTACCTTCTCTCTCTTATTCTTGAGACCTGGGTGAATTTTTTATTCCTTGAATTTTAGATTCTCCATTTGAAAATGGAGAAAATAGCTGATTTATAGGTTTGTGAAGAATTATGGATGGCAATAGATTCAAAAACACTTTGTAGATAATAAAACTCTATTCAATCATAAAGTGATAAAATTATCATATTAGCAAAACATTTTAAAAAGAGAGATATTTGCTAAAAACCTTCCCCCCTTGGGAGTAAAAGGGGGAAACAATTTTGTTTTAGTTGTCATAGCTAGATTTTCAGAGAGCCTTAAAAATTATAGTTCTTCATTCATCGATGAGATGCAGTATTGAAGAAATAGTTTACCCTGAATTTTCAGTGTTAGAAGCTACTGGGACTAAATCATAGAAACCCATAGCCAAGTTATAAAGCTTTTGGATAAAGCTCAATAGAATTCAAAAACATTTTATTTAACAAACAGTGTATTCTAAGAATATATATAAATATATATATAAATAGAAATTTCTAATTAATAATGTAAATTACCCTCATGTGGACTCTGTTTTCAACAGTAATTTATTTTCAGGATTGAATTCCTTAAATTCACGTTCTAATCATGCCTTAAATTTCGTATTAGAACATCTGATACGTAAAGCTTTATCCAGTTAAGATGTAAGTGGTTTACGCCTTCAGAAACCGTCAGCTCTGCTTCAGTCTGGCTCTAGTGAAGAAATGAGAAAGCATATTAGATATTTCTGTAGAGGAAATTTAACCTAAGGAATTGGTTATGCACACGTTAAAGGATTAAATCAACACAAAAGGACCACTTAGGCAATCCAGAGATAGTCACTTCAGGATGTGACTGGCTACTACCTTGAAGGCTGGAGGAACAAAAACAGTAATGGGGGTTATCAAAACTGAGAAGACTTTTTAGAAGAAGGGCTGCATGTACCTGGAATTCAGACGTGTGAGGAAGAGTGTGTCCAGCTGGTACCACTTCCTCTGGAACTTGTAGAACGAGCCTCATGGAGATGAGTCCAATCTTGAAGGAATAGATGCTACCGAGGTGGCACTGGAATCTCTGAGGAGGTACAAGGGAGTGATTCAGGAAGGTTTGGAAGAAGCTGGAGATTGGGAACTAACTGTGCTACAGGTCCAAAAGTAACTTAGAAAAGTTTGGAGCCATCTGCTTAATGTAAGCACTTGTGCAATGTAATAAGATGTATTATAGTTTGAATGGCAACTTTCTTGTCCTCAATTCCTACTGCCCACCCTCCCAACTAAAGCAAACTGTTTTCCAGCATGGTTCCATAACCTTGTGTGGTCCAAAAGTGGGAGATACAGGCAACACTTCAGAAGTGTGAGGAGAAAGCAGGAAGTTGCATGTATGAAGTTTCTTTCCGTGTGCAAAGGAAAGAAAAGAGAGGGAAAAAATGCCACCAGACTGGGGTCAAGAGGAAAGGGTTCAGATTTCAGAATATGAAGGGCTTCAGAACAGGCATAGGGTAAGAGAGAATTGTGAATTGGAGAAGAAAGCTTCTGGAAGTACCATTGTAGAAATATGAATGTTCTTTGAGAGATGCAAGTAAATGTTGAGATTCATTTTCAGTTACTACCTGGTTAACAGGCTCTACTTCAAGCAGAGAGTGAGCCAAATGGGTTTCAACATTTATTAAGTTTGCACAGAATAGAAGCCTAATAGCTTATTAGAATTCCACAGAAAATACCTGAATGTATTCTTCCCAATCTAATATTTTCATCGTTTCACATTTATGTTAACCACATAAGAAGATTAACCACAAAATAAAACCCCTCCATCACATTAGGGAAGAGAAGACAAAATCATGGGATGGAAAAGCTTATGTCCATGGGTCAAAAATAAAACATTTTTACAGTTCTATAGCAGTTGTGTATGCATGTCTTTTAATTAATAAAATGTTAGCACAATTAAAAATAATGCATGGGGCAGGCGATAGTGACACAGTGGCAGTGTTCTCACCTGCCAAGCTGGAGACCCAAGTTTGATTCCTGGTGCCCGCCCATGCAAAAAACAACAAACAAAAATGCATGGTAATCTCTAAACTTTGATAGATGTCACAATGATAAATTATATTGATTATTTCCTACTGGCATTTCAAAAAATGCATTTTTTTACTGACATCTCAATAAAAGAAAACACTTGACTCCATCAGATTATTTAGCAATAACAAATAGCTTTAAATCTTATGTTAAAAAAAAAAAAACAGTTAAAAAGCAGCTTTCAAACTTTTGAATAGCAACTGAATAGAAAATAGATACTTGGACCTAGCTTGAGTTACCACTGTAGAATCTTTTCTGAACTCCCTTTTGCTTTTGGGTTGATATTTTAAGTACACATTTGACTGACAAGACTTTCATCTCTTCACTCTCATTCAAATGTGCATTATAAGTAAAAGTGAGCAGGCAAACAACGGTTTTAATTTACTTGCAATCAAAGAGATTGCCTGACTTAAATCATTCTAAATTTCTTGGCCCCTCAAACAGGATCTTTTCCTAAGAGAAGGTTTGCTATGTCTAGACAGCAAATCTTATGACTCAAGTTATAGCAAATTTGATGTCTGAATAAAACTTTATGTTAAAAGACTTCACTAAACTGCTCTGATTGCACGTTATTAAATACATGATGTCGGGAGAGTTAGGAAAGTTTCCTAAACCTCGGTTTCTTCATCTGCTAAATGGGGAAGTTAACAGTTCCTATATCATGGATTTACTAAAAGAATTCAACGAAAATATGCTTATATATCACTGTCACATAATTGCCAATATTTAGAGGCTTCATTATTAGTGATTATATATGGTACCCATTCTATGTATATATCAAAAGAATTGCTGCAGTTCCGAAAGATTTTGCAATTATTTTACCCATTGATCATTTCTAACTTCCCCACAAAGATTCATTTGGCATTTATTTCTTTTTAACGTTTAAAATGAATTTAAATAAATCTACTTTTAGCTTCAGTGATACCTCTCAAAAACAGCTCATCTGCTCTCGTTAGGAATTACTTATATATCTACAAAAGCAAGACTTCTTGGCCTAAATATTTTTACTATTGTTATTATTAGAGGATAACCATATGCTCAAAAAACATTAATAATAATAATATAAAAGCTGTAGAATATGAGATTCCTCCATTTTCCCATTCCATAGAACCCACAACATTTGCAAAGTCCTACATTCTCTTTTCCTATTTAATCTTTCTTTAGGACCAGCCTTTACTCTTCTACCCAACCATGCCAGGCATTTTATATATACTCTTTCGTTTCGCTACTGTCTTCTCCCCCTTCTACCTAAAATATTTTCATCCCTTTAGAAATACCTTTGCATTGCATTTTCTTAGAAAATGTGCACACACATATATCCAGACATTTATGAACACCTTCAAATAAGCATCCATGGTCAAAAACAGAAAATATAAGTTCAGGAGATTGTAGTGAATGTCATCTCCTCCCTCCTTAGTAGGAAGATGAAGAGATAAAAGAAGATGAAGAGAAAAAAAGGCCAGGATGGTTAAACAACAAGACCAAGGTCATGTCAAGGTGAGGCTGAGGCCCATTATTCTTCCTCAAGTCTAGTCTACAACTATTTCCAAGATAGCACATTCAACATTTAATAAATGTCGATTAGCACCTTTCATTTGTCTGACGTTGTCCCAGGTCCTGAAGATGCAGCTATGAAAAAAAAAAAGCCTTTAAAATTATTTTCTTGTGTAGTGGTGGAGAATAAAGAAATACATGCTTACTAGAAAGCCAATGAAAGATAACTTCTATGAAAATAAACAAAGTATGTATGATGTTATCACTCCTTGCACCCCATTTCATCTGCTCAGCACAATCTTGTTCGGCTTTGTGACTTTTGGCATTGCTGCCTTGTTTCTTTATAACTAAAGATTGTCATAGCATTAGGTCTCTGATATGGCCCAGTCCACAATTCTCTTTTTTTACCAAGGTCCTTTATATTTTCTCTTCTGGTCAGTGATCCTGCTTTGCTCTCTTCACAAACTGGTCACCCCATTCTTTAAGGAGTGATCTGCAAATTTGAGAGCATAAGAACATGGTCCATGATCTTGAATAACGTTAAAGCAGTGTATTTCTTTAACTGTCATTTTTCCTTTCCAAAACTTCTTTCTTGGGAACCTTTCTGTGGTCTACCAGGTTTCCTTTGCCAACTCCTCTTGCAGTGCTCATCTCTTGTATACAAACAGAGGAAAACTCTCATCCATTCCAAATGGAAGTATGATAAATTATTCTAGGTTGTAAAGATTTCCAGGGCTAATTTGAGAATAGAGAGCTCCAGTGTCTGAGACTAAGACTGTGGTACCTGAGTCATCCAGGCTACGAACTCATTGCAAAAGCTCAGTACCTATCTATATCTTATATCTATATCTTTATTTATATCTATCTGTATCTAAGTACCTATCTATCCACCCACCCACCTACTTACCTATCTATCCATCCATCCATCCATCCATCCATTCATCCTATCAAATATCTACCTACCATATCTTCCATCAAGTATTACTTATTAAGAAACTACTATGTGCTAAGCATTCTTCAGAGAATACAGCAATGAGCAATAGGCAAAAATTCTTGCCCTTTGGAGCTTGCCTCCTGATAATGATAAACTAACATCCTTCCTCTCCTCTCAACTCCTCTCTTTCTTCCCTTTCCCTTTCCTTTTCCCTTCTTTTCTTTTCTTCTCCTCACCTTTTCTCTTCTCTTCCTCTCTTCTTCCAGCTTATCCTAAACAAAAATTATAAGCAAGAAAGTTCTCACGGGGAGGCAAAATCTTTTTTAAAAAAATTAAAAAGCAGAAGTCAGGCATTTTTCTGATTGAAAATACATGTGATGTGGCAGACTGGTTTTACAGTAATGATTACCTTGGCCAATTAGCTTGTTTGATGGACATCTTCCATAAGTTGAATGAACTAAATCTGAAGTTGTAAAGTTTTAATAAATATACTTATTTAAGGCATACACACACACACACACACACACATAATATACTCACATCTGGAAAATGTATATTTTGCAATCCTTTATGTACATGAAAATTTTAAATGTAGGTGTCAGTTACAAATGTAATTTCATGTAAAGGCATGAATGATTTTTCAGTTGTTTTAGAAGGCACCCAGACATTTTGGAGATCATTATGCCAGGGTTCTTCTATTCAAAACTCCCTTGAGGTTACTTTCTTACTTACCAGGAGACCAGCACACCCTCTTTTAAAGTTCTTTCCCATTATTCAGAATGGAAGAAATGGCATATAGAAAAGTCATTAAAGGTTTAAAAATTACAAAGTTTTTACAGTCATCACTCTTCCGTTATAGTTTGTGGCAATCTTCCTCAGGTAAATCAGGGGTTCTCAAATTCAACATTATTGACATTTCATGTTGATATTATTGACAGATAATTCTTTATTACTTGGGGTGCTGCCCTTTGCTTTGTAACATATTTAGCAGCATTCTTGGCCTCTCCCCATGAAATGCCATTCGTATCCTCTCTCCCAATTGTGACAATCAAAAATAACTCTAGAGGCCCAAAGAGGGCACGTTTGTCCTGGTTGAGAGCCACTGGGACATTATGGCCAGCTGTGTTGCCTTTCTTCCTGATATCATAACCAGGAAATCACCTTGGACTTGCTTATCCCAGAAACTAAAATCTCAGCAAACTTCTCAGCTTACATCTAGTCAGGGCAGACCAGTTAGGAACTTTTTCAAGATGTATTTTCTTGGGGCTTGTGACTGAGTTCCTCCAGGCTGGGGAGTGCATATTTCATAGAAACTATTCCTTTGGGACATTTCCTCGCTTTCTATAACCAGTTAGTTGAATTATTCCTTCAGAGTGGCATGATTCTGCTCAGCATACAGCTGGCAAGCAGATTAATTGCTTGAAAATGAAAGCTAAACATTAAATATATACAAGCAGAATAAAAATAATTAATTATATCTAATTGTTATGTGCTAGGATAACTGCAGAATGATTTAACTATTCAATATGATGTAAATTGGAAAATGCTGTATTTGTAAAACCACTTTGGGTGGAGGAAATCACATCAATGGATGGTTATAAAATGTCACTCAGATTTAAACAAGGTTCTGACAAAGTAAGTGCCAACTCTCTGACTTCCAAAGGGAGGAACTGGATCACACAAGCTGGACTTGCAAAGAAAGAATTAGTACAATATTAGTTTTCTTAATCAGATAAAAAGTTAGTATTTAGTGGGGATGAGAGACTAAAAATGAGAAGACTTGTTGAAAGAGTTACCCTTGATGGAAGTAAAATGACAGTTTTCTGTTCACCTCAAATCTAGTTAGAAAGCCTTCAACGAGACCCTCATGGGCATCCTTGAGATGTGACTCTTGGAAGTTAGAGGCCACTGGACTAGTGTCTGACTATCTCCTGGAAAATAAAGGTACAGAAGAGGCCACCTGAAGGGTCTCAAACCAATGGAAAACATAGCTGAATTTGGAGTCAACTACCTTTTCCCCCTAAGCAGGTCAAAGCTAACTATGTGCGATCCTCCAATCAGGATCCACTTCTCCCTCCCCTGTTAAGAATTTGGAAGATCCAGAGGCAGCCCAATGAGTGAGGAGAAGGAGCAGTAGCCAAGGCAGAAAAGAAAGAAGCCAACCACATATCCCCTTCCCACTACAGTAGACAGCCTGAAGAAGACAGTGGAAGGAGGGGCTCATTAAGAGAAGTTTTTAACTTTTAATTACCTTCTGAAGTTTTGATCCATACAAAAGGGTGGACAAATTAATAACATGAGATGATTTTGATGACTGAGGTTGATTGAAGAACGAAAGAAATCAGGTATAGAGACTGCCCAGGATTTCCGTAGGGCAGAGAGGATTTGAACAAACAATGAGGAGAGGAAATATGTTGTTTTCAGATTGTATTCTACAAGTCCTGCTTGTTCAATGTCAGTAATATACAAGTGAACATTGAACAGTGTATTTTGGTGATAATCCAATGGGTAGTTTCATAGAATAATACAGTATCACTTTTATTCTGCTGTAAATTACATATTGCCTGGTACTTCATCAATCAGACAAAAATGTTCTCCTTCATCATAATAAGTTCCTGATGTAGTATTGTACAGGATTTACCAGTTTCTGCTTTAAAATAAAAAAAAAGAAAAGAAAACCACATACACACAATTCAGGAAAGCTTGTGTAAATCTTCCCTAAACATAGTAAAAGTAATATTTTTTATTTGAGGGAGATGTTGATGGCTGATGTTATAATTCAGCCTCTGGGTTTTTATTATGGCATAAACCAACTGGATTTCTTCAACAGAAAAATAGCACTCAACTCAATATTGCCTTTTTGGTATCCTTTATAGTACATATGTAATTATCTAGATAAGAAAAATGTCAGGTTCCATAAGCATTTATTCTTCCAATGGATATTCAAAAGAGTAAACTCTCTAAGGAGCAAAATAGGATTGTCTACTGGGTGAGAAATAGACCTCACCTCTTTTAGTTTGCAAGTAAGTTGTTCAATGCAACATATCAGAAAAATGGATTGGCTTTTATAAAGGGGGTTTATTAAGTTACAAATTACAATTATAAGGCCATGAAAATGCCCAAATTAAGGCATCAAGAAGGTGATATCTGGATTCTGAAGAAAGGCCACTGGCCTCTGGAACACCTCAGTCACCTGGGAAGGCACATGGCTGACATCTGCTGGTCCTTGCTCCCGGTTCATTGCTTTCAGCTTCTAATTCCAGTGACTTTCTCTGTGTCCTGTGGGTCTTCTTTTAGCATCTCGAGGGCCATTCTCTCTCTGAGCATCTGTAGGTCCTCTCAACTTCTCCATGGCAAACTCTGGATTTCACTCTTAGTTTAGCATCTCCTGGGTCACTTTTCTGTCTCCAAGAATCTGTACTTCCTCTAAAACATCTCCCTCTTAAAGGACTCTAGTAAACAGATTAAGAATGGGTGGGGTCACAGCTCCGCACCTAATCAAAAGGTCCTACCCAACAATAGCTCTGTCCCTTTTAAGATTGGATTAAAAGAACATGTTTTTTTCTGGGGGTACATAACAGTTTTAAACCAGCACACCACCCAAAGAGGAAACAGAAGTGCCATTTCCTAAATAGGCAGCATGCCTAGTAAATAAATAGTTTTATGCTAAATATCAGCAAAGCTAAGTTTCAGATTCTACAATCAATACCTGGGGTCTTGAGTATGTGTTATTTAGGACTCTTTCAGCTGCAAAGCTTAGTTGAAGCAAAGAGAGCTTAAGAGGAGAGGAGGGGAGCTAACTGAGGGTGGGAAGAGCAGGAGAGTATGAGGAGAATAAAGCAGGGGAAGAGTTGGGGCAGAGGGAGGGAGGGAGGGAGAGAGCAGGCCAGAGCAGAGAGAAGAGAAGAGAAAGGGGAGGGCAGTAGAGAATATATATTTAAACAAGTAACTGGAATGTTCTGAGGTAACTGCTTTCAAGTATAGCTGGATCCAGGTTTAATAACATGAGACTTCTTTCTCTACTTATTACCTTTTCTTATGTTGACTTCCAAGCTCTTTCTTCACTCTGTGTTGCCCTATGCAGCTAGAAGCTTACATTTTTTTAGCTCGAAGTTCAATGGAATAGAGTGCTTCATTATGGTCTTCCTTATGGAATTAATTCTGAATGTATTGTCAGGGGTTCTATCCCAATTATGAATAAACCATTGTAATCCACACAAATCATATGCTGATTTTCCAGACCTGATAATACACACACTCCGGGTTGTGATAGTTTAACCAGCCGCAGAAAAACAATTTGGAATGAAAATGTTGTGGGGATGGGTATTCTCCAAGCAAAATGTGTTTACTGGTACAAGAAGAGGGGAAAAATTAATAGATGAGTAAAAATCGATACCACATGAAATGATTTGTATATAATCTCTGAGGAGATACCTAAGAGATATACCCTAACTATATGTTTCCTAGGCTCATTATTGTAAACCTTAAAAGAGATCATAGATGTAGAAATACATTAAAAGAATGTTGAATTAGGAAATATTTTGTGTAGTGGTTTTAATTTGTTAAAGTTGCTGAATGCAATATACTAGAAATGGGCTGACTGTTAAAATGGAGATTTATTAACTTATACGTTTACAGTTCTGAAGCTATGAAACATGTCCAAATCAAGGCATTAGCAGGTGATACTTTCTTCCTAAAGGTTGGCTGCCACTGAACCCCAAGGCACATGGTGATGTCTGCTGGTCTCACTTCTTTCCTAGGTTGTGTTGCTTCTAGCTTCTTGCTTCAGTGGTTTCCTCTCTGTTCAATGATTTCCCTTTGTTTTCTGTGTATCCTTCTCTCTCAGCTTCTCTGGCTTTTTCTTCTCAGCTTTTCAGTGTGCTTCTCTGAATTTCTGGTATCCATAAAACCTCCAAACCATCATGCATAGTATGGTGAAATATTCCTTCAGATAAAAAAGAAAATTAAATAAAATAATCTATATTAGGGCTAAAATTCTCCTTAGTGAAGGGATTTGTGATATTTCTCACCAGACACAATAGCAATTATGGTTATTTTGTTTTCTAGGACCTAAGGGCTGTTATAGGAGAATACTCAATTATTGCAGTTCCTCAGGTATATAATAACTCCATGATAAATATAAACAAAGAATTGGATATTGAAATTGAATAAATTTCAGGGAAATCACAAAGAAAATATCTTCTGGTACGTGGGAGATACTTCTTTTTCTTAATTTAGCAGTTTAGTGCAAAGAAAAGAATATCTTTAGATTTGAACAGAACCACATTTGGGTTCCTGATCTACCTCTCCTTAACTACTGGGCAAGTGACTTAATTCCTCTGAGACTCAGTTCCTCATCCATAAAGATACAGATGATGTTTACTTTATTTTAGTGAGTTTTAAAGAAAGTAGGAACTCAACAAATGGTGACTTTATTCATTTTCATTATTATGCAGTTCTCAGTAAACTCTCCCAGGAGTTCTAGATAATAGGATGTGGGGCTTGAGTTGAGATGTACAGGTCAAGTGCTTGCTAATTGACCTTTGCTGTATTTCAAGAAACAGAATGTGATTGGAGATGCAGAGCCACTATAAATGATACAGAGTTAGAGATTCTAGGAGACCCGGAGGAAGTACAGGTCTGGCTGATGTTCCACAGCAACAAGAGCAAAGAGCTGCAACCGGTGAGAGCTGCTGTCATCAGTAGGTCCTGCACAACCTCAGAGAGAAAATAATGGCTACTGCTTTTCCTCTGCCTTCCAGGTCTTATGCAAATTCTTCTTGTGTCCAACACTGACTCTGAACCATGCTGGGGAAGAAATCTGGAAAAAATAGTTCCTGATTAGTTATATTAATACAGTATAAGGATACCACACCAAGGTAACAACTTGGCATCCAAGGACTACTGATAATGAGAGGCTTGAAAACAGGCTATCGGTGGAGAAACAATTACAGGTGCTTTCGATCTGTGTTTTAATATTTTATTTTAATATAATTTCAGACTTATAGAAAAGTTGAAATCATCCTTTAAAGATTGCTACTATACCCTTCACCCAGAGTCCCCAGTTGTAACCATTTTACAAAGTTTACATGTATAATCATACCCCTCTTCTCCATTGAATGTGTGTTTTCATGTGTGTACTTTCCCCATGAAGAATTTGAGACTAATTTGCAGACTTGGAGACTTTCTTTGTGCATTTCCTAAGAGCAAGGACTTCCTCGTATATAAGTACATTAAATCATCAAAAACAGAGAAGTAGCTTTGGTGCAATATCATTATCTAATCTCAAAAATTAATTAAATTTCACCCAATTATTACAGTAATGTACTTCACAGACAAATAACTAAATAAATATATAAATAAATAATAAATTCTGGTTCAGATGCCAATCTAGGAGCACATGTTGCCTTCTATTGTCATGTTTCTCTAGTTTCCTATAATTTGAAACAGTCCTTAGTTTCTCTTTGTTTTCCATGACCGTGCCACTTTTTTATTTTTATTTTTTGCATGGGCAGGCACAGGGAATCGAACCTGGGTATCCAGCATGGCAGGCAAGAACTCTGCCTGCTGAGCCACTGTGGCCCGCCCTCCTTGGCACTTTTTAAAAGCACAGATGGGATCGTCTTTTTATTGTCCCTCTACTTGAGGTTGTCTTATGTTTTCTCTAAGTTAGAATGAGGGTTCTGGCAAGAGGAGCAAGGAGTGATGTTGTGGTCTCTTGAGGGCATCGTATGAAATGGTGTCTGTATTAGCCTCCATTTTTTAATGTCTTCTTGTACTAATGGTGCTGGTTTTATCATATATTTAGTGGTTTTATCATTGCAGAGAAATTTTGACATTTTTATTTTTTAAATTTATTTTTACTAATTTTATTTAAAATTTTCCCAAATTTACAAATAGTATGTACCCACCAAGCAACAACTCCCCTTACCCCTTCCCACACTCCCCCGGTAACCTCTAATCTACTTTTTGTCCCTACAAATGTGCTGTTTCTAGTTATTTAAAATAAGTGGAATCATATAGTATTTGTCCTTCTGTGCCTTTCTTTGTTCACTCAGCATGATATTTTCAAAATGCACCCTTGTTGCATCATCTCTCAGAATTTCATTCTTTATTCTGGCTAAATAACATTCCACTGTGTGTGTGTGTGCTGCATTTCATTGGTTCATCTATCCATTGATGGATATTTTGGTTACTATCACATTTTAGCCATTGTGAATAATGTGGCAATAAACATGGTTATACAACTGTCCAAGTCCCTGTTTTCAATTTCTTTGGGTGTATACCTAGGAGAGGAATTGCCAGGTAATACGATAATTCTGTATTTAACTTTTGTGAGGAACTGCCATACTGCTTTCCACAGTGGCTATACCATTTACATTCCTCCCAACAAAACACAAGTATTCAAACTTTTCCACATCCTCTCTCATACTTGTTATTTTCCTTTAAAAAAAATAACAACAGTCTTTGGGGTCATGAACTGGTATCCCTCATTGTGGTTTTGATTTGCATTTCCCTAATAGCTAATGATGTTGAGCATCTTTTCATGTACTTATTGGTCACTTGTATAGCATCTTGGGAAAAATATGCTCAAGATATTTGCCATTTTTAAACTTGGGTTGTAAGAGTTTTATATATATTCCAGATCTTAAACCCTGATCAGATACGTAGATTGCAAGTGTATTCTCCTTTTCTGTAGGTTGTCTTTTCACTTTCTTGATAATGCACTCTGATGTATAGAAGTTTTCAGTTTTCATTACTTAGAATATATATTTTGCTTTTTAGTGCTCATGATTTTGGTATCATATATAAGGATGCACTGTGAAATCCAAGGTTATAAATGTTTGCACCTATATTATCTTCTAATAGTGTCATGGTTTTAGCTCTTGTGTTAATGCCATTGATCTATTTTGAGTTAATTTTTGTATATAGCTTAAGCTAGAGCTCTAACTTGATTCTTTTGCTTACAAATGTCTAGTTTTCCCAGAAACATTTGTTAGAGAGACTATTCTTTCCCCATTGCATGTACTTGACACTGTTGTCAACAATCAAGTGGCCATAGATGTGTGTCTGTTTCTAAACTTTCAGTTCTATTCTGTTGGTCTGTACGTCTATCCTTATGCCTGTGCCACATTGTTCTGATGACAGTAGCTTTGTAGTTAGTTTTGAAATCAAGAAGTGTAGGTGCTCTAAACTTTGTTCTTCTTTTTAAAAAATGTTTTGATTTTTCAGGGCCCTAACAAGGCCATATGTATTTGAAGATAGGTTTTCCCATCTCTGTAAAACAGGCTACAGGATTTTTTTTTATATGTATTGTGTTGAATTTGTAGATTGTTTTGGGTAGTATTGACGTCTTTACCATATTAAGCCTTCTAATCCATGAAGTTTGGATAATTGTCACTGTCAAGGGTCTTTATTACTCTACTCTAGGTCAGGGTCAGCAAACTTTTTTCTGTAAAGAGTCAGTTATTAAAGATTTTTGGCTTTGTGGGCCAGAAGGTTTCTGTCCCAATTACTCAATTCTGCTGTTGAAGAACAAAAACAGTCACAGAAAAGATAAAACTTTAGCTATGGATATTGAAATTTGAATTTCATATAATTTTCCCATTCCCAAAATGCTATTCTTTTAAAATAATTTTTCGACCGCTTAAAGAAATGAAAACGATTATTTGCTCCAGTGTCATATAAAAATGGGTGGTAGGCCACAGTTTGCAACCCCTGCTCTAGACCCTGAGATATTGTTACTAAAAACTTCTTTCTTTCTCCTTCTAGCTTCTGTATCACCTGCATTACTCATTTGTGTAGGCCCATCTTCAAGCATTCTTTTTGCTATTTAATGGCCTGTAATGCATGAAGGAAATGTAGATGCTTTAAACTTTTACTTGTAGAAGTCAATTTTTCTTTATTACTCCATATATCTCCAGTCCTTTCCTTGTATGTGAGTATTTTACTTGGAACTAATTTTCATCTATTGCACATTATACAATACTATTAGCTTGATTAATTAATGCATAAGACATCCTGGAGACTAATTTGTTTACTCCTAGTGGACTCATTAAGGCTTGCTGTATGAATGTGGGATTAAGATTTGAAAGGGAATCACCTTAGAAAGATTGACTCACATATCTGTTTTTAAAAAGAATACAATTTGACAAATGAAAATCAAGTAATCTGTATCCTTCTCTTCAACCATAAAAGAACATTAAAGGATTTCTAATATTATGTGCATATAACTTGACTTTCTATGGTGATATTTTAGAGTTTCATGATTTCCTTTCAAAGACTGATGATAGAAACAGCCAATTAAAGCAGTGTGCTAATATTTTCTTCCATAGGTGAATAGAGCAATGAGTACTTGCATCTCTACTTTAATTCTGCATGCCGATGCATATTTTAAGTTTAATATCTTGCCACCCTGTTAACGTTATTGCCCCTCACACAGGAATAAAGCAGCTTCTAATAAACAAGACGGCTGTTAGCTGAACCCCAGCCAGCAAGCTTTGTCAAAGGCAGGAGAACACAGTTCTTGATGATATATTTTTGTACCATATTTTGCCTTTTAAGAATAGTTTATGCACCTTGGTAGGATGAGTTATTTGGCATAATAAATCACAGTCCTTCCCATTTCTATCTCTAATGCACTATTTTTGGCTGAAGATTTAGATATTCTGACAGAGCCACCATTAAAAAATTCAGAGATGCATAGACTTGACATCTCTCCTGCGCAGGATTTCTCCAAACTCCTTATCTGTCACCCAATGCCTCCTGTGAGGTCTTGCCCTTTTAAAAGAGCTGAAATCCAGTTATCAGTGTTGGTGGGAGTGGGGGTGAGGGGTGGAGAGGGGGTTGAGTAGCAGATGTGTGTGCCTGAGGGTTCTTTTAGTAAGAACAGGCTTTGCAATTAGAAATGTTGGTGCTGCAAATGTATTACCAGGCTGAATATTCAGACACTTCCCCTTTCATTGAAAAATCTCTGTGGAAGGTTGGAGGCAGATCTTCCCAGCTTAATTTGGAAGGGAGCGAGTGTATTGTGTTTTTATTGCTTCTGCAGCACCTGGGTCATCTCAGAGAGTGGCTATGGCATATTTTATAAAGAGTTGTCATTATTGCCTGCCTTGGGTATTTATGCTTTCAAAAATGTGGAGTAAACAGTTTGTGATAAATTCTCTCTGGGCCAAGGTTATTGTATCTCCTTCACTGGAGATATTTAGGTATTGGAGAGGAACCCAACTGTCCTAAGCGGTTTCAGTGCAATCAAGTCTGCAGGCCTGGGGTTGAAGAAGATGACCTCTATAGATAGGCTGGCCTTGGGCGAAATTGTTAAGTAGGCAAAGTTCCCAGTTTCATTTGTCATTTCACCAGAATGTCCTCAGGCTGTTCCCTGCCTCCCAGGAGTTATTCCATCCTTCACTTCATCAGGTACTCGCTCCAGTTTTTACACTCAAACTTTACCTGGCCAGTGCCCTACTCCCCCAGGGTCTCTGTGGTTTGGGAAGTGGTTATTTAAATGAAGTCATTTTAATAACTTAGTAAGTAATTGAGTGATTGGAGTTTATACTCTTATTCCTCTGCATCCTCATGTGCCACCCTTCACTCACTTAACATACTTGAATTTTAAAAGGATTCTCCCAGAACCTCAGTACCTCCCTGCAAAGGGATGCATCCAATAGCAAATATTTTGGTTATCACAGCCAAATAGTGAGGAAAATGTTCTGGAGGGCTTTTCACTCTTTTAAAACCATTTTATAAGAAAATAGCTCCTGTGAGGAACTGATGCCATCTGTAATAGGATAAGCCTTCCTTTGCTAAAAAGGTTTGCAAGTATTCAAGCTGACTTTCAAAATAATTAACAGATCTCCTTGACTCTAGCAGTGACCAGAAAAAGGGGCAGGAATGGCAAAAAAGTAAAAGATAAAAGAGGCAATTTATAAGATACAAAGGTGGAATGTGAAGGGAGTGGCGCGAAGGAGGAGGCAGAGTAAATTCACAACTGGATTTAGTTTGAAGAAGCTCCTTTTACCAGCCAAAGAGGAAAAGATTAGCAAGTTGGTTTTATTGATGTAACGATTGTTTTATTTGAAATGTGTCCAGTAAGCAAAGCAACTGAAGAAGTTATACAACCATAGTGCTTTATAGCTGGGAGGGAATCTTAGACATCAATTAGTCCAAGCCAAGTATTTAAGAGACAGAAGTAAAATGTCCACTTGCTTGGGCATTGCAAGGTTTGGGGTTTTCTAAGAAAAATGGAGCATTAGAGCATACCCTACAGAATTGCAGATAAGTAACACCTGGTGATAAACTAATTTGGGTCTGGGAGAGAAAGCTTATCAGAATGGGACATACTATAATAATCAAGATTTATCTGTTCCCCACATTCTAAGTCCCCCTGCCTTGTAAAGTGGAAGCTTAATGTCTATTAATCAGAACATTTCTTCACTTGCTTCCACTTTGCCCTACATAAGCTTCCCTTTTCCACGCCCTCAGTGCAACTCTTTACCACTTTCAAGTTTAACGGTGCCCCATCACAAATGGTTCTTTGCTCAAATAAACTTGAACAGAATTTTAAAGCATGCCTCCCTTTATCTTTGACAGAGGTGAGGAATTAGACACAATATGAAACTGACTAGTTAAAATTCCAATAAAGAGGTATTGAATCTAATATAGGAATTTTAGATGCCAAAAACATGGAAGAATGATATTTCAACTTGAAGCCAAGTGACCTGAACAGGACAACACAATCATTAGAAGCATAAATTTGAAGTAAAAAATATATGGAATCTGTCTGTACAAGTTGTGGACCTTGGGCAAGGAATATTTATTTTTGCTAAAACAAGATTCAAACCCTGTAAAATTCAGAGTATAAAAGGCATATAAGCATTGGGCAGGCCACAGTGGCTCAGCAGGCAGAGTTCTGCCATGCCAGAGACCTGGGTTTGATTCCCTGTGCCTGCTTATACAAAAAAAAAAAGGCATATAAGCATCAAATTATATAGATTGGTACAATGCCTGACATATTGTGGGCAATAAATAAAGACTTTCTAACATTGCTGTTATTTAAGGAGCAATTTTCTCTGGCCATAGATGGCGAGTTGGATAGCATTAGAGTAAAAAGTAAAGGGATATCTTGATTAGTATATGAAAAATATAATCTGCTCACATATAGGTATACTCCAGAATTTCTTGGTAGTGAAGTAATTTTCTTCTCTTTTCTACATAAGCTTGCTTGCTCTCTTTCTTTTCTTTTTCTTTCTTCTTTCCTTCCTTCCTTCCTTCTTTCTTTTCTTTTCCTTTCTTTCTTTCCTTCCTCTCTCCCTCCCTCCCTCTCTTCCTTCCTTATCTCTTTCTTTCTGTCTCTCTCTCTCTTTTTCTGGGTCTCTGTCTGTCTGTCTGTCTCTCTCTCCTCTCTTTCTCTTTTTCCTTTTGTATTGAGAATAACTGCATTATGAATTGGGAATCACAACTGAGGAAAAGAAAGAGGAAAGATATGAGGGCAGGAGAATGTCTATGATTAAATTATGTTTGGGTGGTTTAGGACAGCAGTCTTCAGTCTAGGTACATGGACACCTGGGTCTCCATACGCATTTCCAAAGAGCAGGCGTGGTCGATGTAAAGGGTTCAGATGTTCAAATCTTCAACTTTTTCTTATGTATACCTTTCTAAAATTGATCTATCCAAAAACATTTCTTTGCTTCTCTTCTCTCCCCAATTATATCACAATTGTCTTACCCTGAAGATACAACAGATCCTATATCTTCTAATTGCATCGTTGCAAGGAATAAAAGCCTCTAAGGTGACAAAGTGTATTTCATGTATCTATGTCACATCTGTATTCATACCTACATCTATGTCTATATCTAATTGATGTTGAGAACTGGAATGACATTGAGATGGATCTTCAATAAAAGTTTACTTTCTGCATGTAATAACTATTTTCAAAAATTTTAATTCATTCATATGTATGTATGTATATATATATATATATATGTTTGCTCCATTGAATACTTGTGATAAATTTAATGCTAACTACATTCAGAAGACTTTGTCTAATGTCTAAAGCCTTACGGCACTAGAAAAAAATTTTTAAATCAATTTATAGACATTATGGGAGGAGAGAAATTTGAAAGGATAATCATAAAATATTACAAGACAAAATTATATAAAAAGAAAATCTAATTTCGAAAGAAAAATAAAAGCAGCTGAAAGCATAATGAGAACTTTATGCATATATATATGTGTATATATATATATATATATATATATATATATATATACGCACGTATGTATATAATTGATAGAAAGAAAGCCATACCTGAAAGAGAATAAATGCTCACCCAGTTGTGGAGAAGAAAAGAATTTAGTCACAATTTTGCAAGAATGGCATACAACCAAAATATGGCTGGTGTACCAAGCAATAGAATGCCACAGATTTTATATCCTAAGCCTAGCATACAGGTCTCTCTCCTCGTTCTCCACTGATTGGATACTCTCAAGGTGGCAGCCTATCTGGATAGTCTAATTCAAATTTTCTACCAAGGTTCCCACTTTTGATTATGCTTTACATTTCAGTGACCTTGGGTGATACTTATTCAAATTGTTTTTACCTATATAAGGATTTGGCACCAATTCTAGGCTTGCGTCAGAGGCCCTCTCCTTTTACTGCCTGCAAGACCGGTCTGAGCCATTTTGCAACCCTTTGTTTAGTTAGTTCTATTTCTCTCATCCTGTGCCACCTTGTGTGAAAGCTAAATTTAATTTTATTCTTACATAATTGCATTCAATTTTTATTCCTTTGGATACGTTTAAAAGAATGATGTATAGGGAAAACTATACATTACCTATTTTTAAACTCTATAAGTCATATATAACTAATAGCAATGCAAAAAAAATGGTTAACTGTAGGTATGCTAATGAATTCTGTCCAGTGGAGGCACAACCCTCCTTTTCCTGAAGAAAAAATATTTAGGCCCCATTTGTACATTAATTTCAACATTCGTGATTTAAAAATGTGTCTGTTCTTTGGATTCTCCCTTGGAATGGTTGCAATATCACTGAGTTCTTCATTGATGAGTTAAAAAAAAAAAAGCTTTAACACATCCTCCTCTTTATATCTTTATGAAAGTCACCATGATTCTACTTATTCTTATTTTGTCTTGTACAATGACCAAAATAGTCTTCCTAAAATGAAAATCTGATCATGTAACTCCCATATGTAATCATGAAAGTCACCATGATTCTACTTATTCTTAGAAATTATCTTAGCAGATATAACAGTTTTATTCTTAACTGTCAATAATCCTAATATCCTGAGGATTATATCACGAAACAATTTACACTTATGATGAAAAATTTAGATGTCAACTTAAAAATAAGCAAGATCAGAAGTTTTTCAAAATTCTAATGGCGTATGTACGTAGAAAAAGTTTAAAGAACATTGATGGGAGGAAGATCTTTAAGGTTTTACCATTGTCAGAAGCTTTTTCTCTCTACGATACTTTGATTTCGTTCAGGGAATCACTCTTCTCCCAGGGTTCAAAGTATTGTCAATCAACAAGGTAGGCAGAGTAGCTCCTGACCCATCCTCAGAACAAAGGACTTTATTTCTAGGAATTTTAGTCGTGAATGGAGTGATACAAGGGCTGAAAATATTTGAAGCCAACACATCATATATATGAGATCAGGTATGTCTACCTGACAGTAGTCATTTCTCCAAGGAACTTTGATTCTCTTCGATTGGGAGGAGAAACCAAAATCTGGGTGCTAGCTGTTCACATCGCTACTAGGCTCATTTCAGTGAACAAAGTTGGTAATGATAGATTAGATAGGTAGATATAGTTGGACTACCTATTTATATTCACCAGTTTATATAATATTCTTAATACAAAATTCCTAATACTGATATATGATCAGAAAGAACTTAATTTCTTCAATTTTATATTTGGTCCTTTTTTACCTCTCACATTGAAACTCTTGGTTAAAATATGTACTTAACTGAGACATCCTACAATTTATAATTACATAAACAATGCTACTAAAACTAAAACAACTAAGTGATGTTTAAGACATTTTCATAGCTCTTTTTATACTTAGAATATAGACTATTAAGGATGCATTGTTAGAGTAACATACTTACTACATCCAAGTTCTATATAATTGTGATACCAAATTTGAAATGTAGTTTTATTCATTTGTTTCACTCTGTTTTCTATTTCAAGTCTTTTCATGACTTATTTACATTTTAATAAATTAAAGATTTACATGTTTTAAAAGATAAACACTTCTTCCCAGCAAAAGCTTGATTTCCGGCTGTTTCTCACCACCTTTGAAAGAAAATACTTTTTATTATTCTTGGTTTCATTTCCAATGTTTCTTTTCTTAAAACTTATAAAATACACCCATATATGTATTCTTATTTCCACTATTTTCCCTTCCTTTAAAAATATTTATTTAATACATCCTGGAAATCATTTCTACTGGTACATAAATATGGTCATCTTTTTTTTTTGTAACTCTATAATATATACTTTTTATGGAAATACCATAGTTCATTAAACCTGTCCTCTAATGTGGAGCATTTGCATTGTTTCCAACCTTATTCTGTGTCAAATAATGCTGTATGACTAACCATTTGCCTCAGTTATTTCATACCTTGGATGGTTTTCTTTCTCTCCTAGATACAATCCTAGCACTGAGATTGATGAGTTAAGGTGTAATGCATATGCAGTTTCGCTTGATATTGCCAAATTCTCCTCTATAGCAGTTGTGCCATTTTGTAGTCACTCCAGCAATGTAATAGCCTGTTTCTCCATAGCATGGCCAACACAGCATATTGTAAAACTTTTGAATTTTTGTCATTCTGATAAGTGAGAAATTGTATCTCTTTGTAGTTTAATTTGTATATTATACAAATTTGAGGTATATTATAACATGAGGCATGTTATTATGAGGCTGATTATTTTTTCATATGCCTAAGTGTTGTTTTCTTATCATTTTCTAGATCTCTCCTCACGTGTTTTGCCTATTTTTATATTAGGCTTTTTGAACATTTTCTTCTTAATTCTTAAGAGCTTTTTATATGCTAGGGAGGCAAACCCTTTGCGTGTAATGTAACATGTTGGTTTTTCTTAAATTTTAGTTTGTAATTTACTAAAGGCTTTTGTTTTTTTTTTCTAATTTTCTTTCAAGACTTAATATATCAGTCTTGTCTTTTGTTGCTTCTGAATCTTGAAGGATAAAATGCCTACCTCCATTCCTTGGTTATGAAGAAATCCATCCATGTTTTTCATTAAATCTTTAATCTCTTTGGAATTTATTCTGGTGTCAAGAGTGAGGTCCAGATCCAGTTTTATCTTTTTGTAAATGACTACCAGTTGTCTCAGCATCAATGATTAAAAAGTCTACTTCTCTCTCCATTGTCTGCAGATGTCAATGAAAACATCCATCATATTTCCTCATACACCTGGATCAATTTTGGACTTTTCCATTCTAGGCTATTGTTATCTGACTATTTCTGTGCCAATATCTACATTCTATGAAAAAAATATACAGTGAGTTTAAAGCATGTTTCAGTTTCTGATAGAGCTGTTCTGGCCCCCTTTTTAAGGTTTTACTCCTAGACATTTTTATTTGGTGTGTGTGTATGTGTGTGTGTGTATATATATTTTTAAAGATTTTATTGTACACAGGGAGGCCTCTGCTTTCTTCATGGCAAGCATGATGTTTCTCAGCTCCTCTTGCTTCCTCTTAGTATGGATGTGTCCGCATCCTTCCTTGATGGCCTTGAGAGCCCACTTGTCATTGGAGAAGTTGGGCAGCTCCAGGGTGCAGGACACTTCATGGATCATGTTGCACACACACTTGATGGGCTTGGTGAGGTGCCCGTGGTGGTGACTGTTCCTTGACTTGCTCAGATTCTTTTTTTTTTTTTTTTTTTTTTTTTTTTTTTTTTTTTTTTAAAGGAAAGACAGAGAGAAGGAAGGAAGGATAGAAGGAAGGAAAGGAGGAAGAAAGGGAAACATCTTTTAAACATTTTCTTGTTTTATTGTATTTTTGTTTCTCCGTTTTTGTTACATGGGCTGGGGCCGGGAATCGAACCGAGGTCCTCCGGCATAGCAGGCAAGCACTTTGCCCGCTGAGCCACCGCGGCCCGCCCATCAGATTCTTGATGACCTTATATAGCTTTTTGATGTCCTTGCACAAGGCCGGTAGATAGCGGAGAGCACAGAGCTGTGGCGCTGCTCCTCAATGCCTGCCACTGGGGAAGGGCTGATATATATAAATTTCAAAATAGATATTATAAACAACTTGTCTACCTCCAGATAATCAAGTACCTTTTTTTTTGCTGTGATTTTATTAAATTTGCTAACTTGGAGATAATTGAAAGGATTATGAAGTTGAGTTATCCTATCCAAGAATACGGTATGGCCTTCCATTTGTTCAATTCTATTTTTTAGCTTTCAGGGAATATAAAAATTGTCTTCATACAGGTTTTGCTCATTTTTATTAAATTTATTCCTAGCTATTTAATTTTTAAATTTGCTATGGGAAATGAGGTTTTTCTCTTCTATTGTCTCTTCTTACTGGTTATTGTTTGAAGATATATAAAGTCTATTGATGTTTTATGTTAATTATATATCTTGCTATTTTACTGAATTCTTATTGTGTGTTATTTTAAAATCAATTCTTTTGAATTTCAGGTATATTATCTTATCATTTATACATAGAAATAGTTTTGCCTATTCTTTCTAATTTTATGCCTCTAATTGTTTTCTCTTGTCTGGTTTACCTTGATAATATCTCCAATAAAATAGTAAGTAACAGTGGAAATAGTGATAATTTTTTCCATGTCCCCATAATGGGAAAGCAGACATTATTTTCCCATTAAGTCAAATGCTTTGTTTGGGCTAAAATAGCTCTATTGGCCTAATTTGTCTATATAGATAGATTATTGATTGATAGTTTGATAGATGTAAATCCATATAAATAAGCATGTTAATGAAGCATCCGTAAATTTATGTTTTATTGAATAATTTTGAGAATTTGTCTTCTGAGTATAGGGAAATGATTATGTAATTTTTCTCCTTAGATCCACTGGCTCAATATCTACTAGTTTTAGATATTTCTCCCCTCTGACATGCCAGTTGAGGTTGGTTTGCTATTTTTATGGGCTATATATATTTACCTTGACCATTCTTTTGGTTTTATGAGGATTTGTTTCGAGATTCAACATTATCCTATAGTTAATGGACACCAGGTATGCCCAATAGATTTATTTTGTTATATCATATATTTGTAAGTCATTTTAAAAAGATTTTTTAAATAGAGAAGAGTCCCATTAGCTCCTTCTAAAGGTATTAAACTTATAAAGAAATAAATCATACAGGTCAATTTACAAGAATATTGTGACGTTATCTTCCTGTAAATTGTGGAATTATGGTTATCTTCCCATAGTGAGTCCCAAACAACTTACATTTGCCTTAGAGATAGCTCCTGCTCTGCAGTATCTCTAAAGGGTTTTTGACTCAATGTTCTAGTAGGAGCAGGTTGTCTCCCCAAGGAGAAAACTTTGCTGAGCTTCCTTAGTAATTCTCCTGAGTATTTACAACATCTTAGATTCTTTTTAAAAAATTATTTCCAGAGATAATATCTTCCCAGAAAGATGTATTGAAAACTTTAGAAAAGTTCAGTCATAACAGTAATTTCTTTTTTATCTAGTCTCTGTTTTAAAAATTGTAGTGTGCAGATATTTCTCTATATAATTGTTTAACATATTTTTTAAAATAAGAAAGTTATCACTGCCTTCTTTTGAAAGTGTTTTGCAAACAAGACTTTTGATTAAACATAAAAAGAAAAGTTTTGAGAAAGTCACACATTCTGTGCAAAGGATCATTGGAAATGACGTAAGAATCCCTCTATTAAAATGATTGCTGCTTCAATCAATTATGTCATAATTGTAAGCCAAAATAATTCCGTATTCCCAGAAAAATCAATTTTTTACCTACAGTGATAGTTCAAAAAGTGTATTTAAATTTTAGAATCACTCAATTACATCCCTTATAAAAAATTTATCACTGATGAGTATTGAAAAATTGCTAGAGAACTATTCAGTATTACTGGAACATTGTTTTATTCTCACTGACAGTCAAAAAAATTTTTTTTTCTGGCAAAGCCAACATGTTTTCATTTCTTTAAGAAGTTAACCTCTTGTGACCCAACTTCCAAACAATCATCGGAAAATAAGAATCACCAATTCCTGTCTTGCAGAAGAAACAAAACAACGTAGAACAGATTTTGAAGTTTGCAGGTTTTGTCCTTCATACAGTGATTCCTGTTTTCAAGGGCTGATAAGGGTCATTTGTGGAGGAGAAAGAGAAGAGGCAGGAGTAAGGTGAAAAGAAAACATTGTATATCTTAGCCTACGTGTAAACATCACTTATTATAGTTATTATTTTATCAGGTGGATGTAAGGGGGGGGGAAAGAGAATGAAAACTTATTAGCTGCCTCTTATATGAGTCCTATCACATAACCACACTCTTTAATCCACATCAGGACCCTTTTGAGGAAAGCATTCCCTTGTTTTGGATTTAGAGACTGAGAAAGGCCACCGGAATTGAGATAACATTGTCCAAGGTGACCCAGCCAGTAATTCATCTCACTCCAAAATCTGATCATGTCTGTTTCCTTTCATAATGAGATTTTAATATTTTTAAGGCAGTCTTTTTTAGACTTCTGTCATTCAAATAGTACCTTTGCATGTTTTGCTTTTTCTGTGCATTACTGGTATCATCATTTATCTTGAAATTGCCTTTAGCCCTACTCACTTTAACTTTGCCTTATCCTAGGAAACGATATACAAACAAACATAGGTATGATATGTTAGTTGTGGGGTTTTTTGGTGTGTATGTCTGGGAGTTGCTATAATCATAATCAGTGTACAACTTTTTTTTTTTTTTTTTTTTTTTTAAAGACAGAGAGAAGGAAGGAAGGATAGAAGGAAGGAAGGAAGGAAGAAAGGGAAACATTTTTAAACATTTTCTTGTTTTATTGTATTCTGTTTCTCCGTTTTTGTTACATGGGCTGGGGCCGGGAATCGAACCAAGGTCCTCCGGCATAGCAGGCAAGCACTTTGCCCGCTGAGCCACCGCGGCCCGCCCAACTTTTATTTTTTGTATTCATCTATGCATTGCCTAAAATATTCTCACTGGCGTTATGCCTTCGGGAAACACTGTACCAGAAAGAAATGTGCCGTCACTAAGATGGATTGCTCCTTAGTTCATTTTCAAAAGAATGATCTCTCCTTGGTATTGGGCCACCAGCCTCCCCTGGGCTCTTTCTCCTTTAATCAAAATATTAAGCAGGGAAAAGCAAAAGCAGGAATATTGGGAATTTAAGATACTCTCAAGGAACTAGAGCTACAAAGGTATGAGTTAGGAGGGTGGCATAAAGCTTCAGTGTATTCACCTGCGGACAATTTCTACGGTCCTGAGAGGAGAACTGACCAGTGGCTCCCCTTAAGTGAGAGGAAACTCAGACTGTACATTTCTTTCCCAAGTTTAAGTGAGTGAGATGTTAGAGAGAACCCAAAGTTCTAGAGCTCCTAAAGCAGAATCAGCCTGGTTTAGAGCATTCCACAGATTTTAAAGTGAGACATTCAAAGGAAAAAAAAATAAGCAAAAACTGTTCCAAATGTAGAAGAATTTAACTCTATTCTAGGCAGTTTAGGCTTTGACCATTGTAGTTCTGGGGAGGTGAATCAAGCAGTCCTTAAGTTGCATGATTTTAGCTATTATTCTAGTTTCTTATGAAAAAAAATCCAGAAAACGGGAATGTTTGGGTTTTGCAAAAGCTATAATTCCCCCATGTTTATTGCTATTCCCTCTCCTGGTAATAGTAACAAAACCCTGATAACTAAGGAAGCACTCCTAAACAATCTTTTGTTTTGTACGGTGGTGGGGATTGCATTGTGTGTCTTGGTTGGGCACGGCCTGGGTTGTGGTGTTGGTCTGCATTCCAGTGAATGTGGATCGTTGTAAATAAGATCTTTTCAAAATATGACTTCAGTTCAAGTGTGGCCCAACTGAATCAGGGAGGGTGGGCTTTAATATGAACTACTGACATCCTCTATAAGTAGAGTTAAAGTCAGACAGAGAGAGTAATAGGGAGCAGCCAGAAGTTGGAACTCTATTTAACCCAAAAGAGAAGACATGGTCATGTGCATTGCCATGTGATGGAAATGTCAAGGAATCCCAATGTTTGTCAGCCAGCCAGAGACTGTTGACACAGAGATGCTGAAACTGTAGCAAGCAGGCCCCTTGCAGCAGGCGGGCCACTCACCCCTCTTTGCACATTTAAACTACCTCCTCTTTAAAAATTCCCCAAATTCCTCTGAGCAGTCAGAATTACACATAAGCAGGATGCTTGTCCCAAGAACGAGTAAAACTGCACATAAGCAAGATAAGACAAATTCCTGTAAAGAAACCCCTCCCCTAACCGCTCATCTGCCTCTGCAAACCCAGCTTCACACCCTCTCCAGTTTAAACCAGCCGATCATTTACCTTGTCTTTAACGTGTCATCCTGTCTATAAAAACTGAGGTTAGCCTTTTGCTCAGGGCTCAGACTTTCGAGGCTACTCAGCTGAGCCCTATGGCCATGGCCTTGGCCCCCGTGTGGTCTGTGTCCAATTAACTTTCTGGGAGGCTTGCAGCCTTGTCCCTGGTTTGGCGCAACAAAACCATGAGCCAATAAATTCCTGTTGTTAAGCCGAACCATTGTGAGAACTAAACAAACTATAATATAACGCAAGGAATTAGTCTGAGGGAGAAAGGTGGAGAAGCTTGGGGAGATTGTTAATGCAGATTAGTGCCAGAGAAGAGAGAAAGAAAAGGATAGCTGACTTTAAAAGGAAAAGGAATCTCTCTAAATGGTTGGGGATTGTGTGACATGGCAAAACACCAAGAGCAGAGAAATCCCTGCATGGTTTAAGGTGAGGGAAGTCCCTGTGATTCCTAGCAGGTTTGATGAAAGTTTGAAAACTTATGACAATATGGGATAGAGTGTAGCATAATGGTAAAGAACTCAGGCTCTGGATTCAGACTGTTTGGTTTTGAATTTCAGGTCCTTCAGTCATTAGGTTGGTGCATTTGGAGAATTAAAGTCCCTCTAAGTCATAGGTTTCTTCTTCCATCAAGTAAGGTAATGAATGTAAAGTGTTTACTGGATACACTTGCTTTATAAAGTCAGTATATCTATATTAGATAATGTAAGTTATATGAAAATATTCTTAGTGCTATATTAACTGCTGATTTTTGGATAGCAGAATCAGAAGGTGGTAAATAGAAAATTCCCTGGAAAGAATAGATATTTGTAGGGATTCTTTATAAATGCAAGAATACTACCCGATCTTTTTAGGGATATTTCTAGTTTATACCGGTTCTAAATAGCAATAATTAGTGGGACTGAAGAAGAAAATCAATGGTTTACTATTGGTTCTGGTTACTTGGAAGAGCTGTTGATGTTTATGAAGACAAGTTCATTCACCCTTCAGAAGCAGGATGTTGGATTCAGGCTTCTGTTAATGGTATGGCTTTGAATTATTCTGCGAACACTTTATCCACGGGAAGGCATTTTGTCTTTGACTGCACAGAATGCATGATATTGTGAAGGACTGAAACCAGTGTGGGTTGTACAACATATTACGTAGCATAGTGTAGTGACACCTTCCTTGCCTTACAGACAGATCCAAAGATAACCACAGGCCTGGTAATTAATTTTTCCTATAGTTATTGGAAGGTTTTATGAGGAGTCAACATGCATTTTTGCTCCTTTCCCTCTCCTTTATTCAGTGAGGAAGTGATAGCATGGGAAACCATTTCCGTTGATTCCTGCAATTACAGGGGAGGAAATAAAAGTATGGGAAAGTATAGTGACTTGTCAACTGAAAGTTAAAAGAAGTTCAAAACCTCTGTCATGATCTAGATCTTGTGACTTTCTGTTTTACTTACTGATTCTCAAATACCCATTAAGTTCATTTAACTTCCTTGAGAAGTGCTGAAGTTCCCTTATTTTTATACACATTTTGTTTCATTGTATTCAAGTGCTTCTTGTGTCCAAATTATGATTCTGTTTGCAATACTCCTGTTATTATTTGAAAACGACCTCTGCTCATTTTCTTTTATGCCTATGCCACTGGATTTAGTGAAAAGAAAACTTCAAAATATTTGTTAACATTCAAATCTTTCTGTTTCCCCCAGCTATCCTTGGTCGACCTTAATACTCTGATATTTTGTCATTGTGCATCTTTCACAAGGACAACTTTACAAGATAAGGGATAGCCTTAAAAGCGAAGTGCTTCAATCTTAAAACACAACTCTGTTTAAAAATTCCATTTGAAGACAAAGTGATTCTTAGAACATTATCCTTAGTAATCTCATTTTTAAGGGGCCAAGGTTGTTTGTTACTGACTTTGCAAATTAGGAATAAATTGTTTTTTGATTTGCTTCACAGTTTTACTTAAGGGACAGAACAATAAATCTTTAAGTAGTAAAAGATAAATGTAAGAAATGCTGTCAGAGTAATTGAGTTATGCTGAGCCATAAGTATGCATTTTGACAGTAATTTAGTAGTATCCTTTCAGAGAGGTCCCAGGATTGGAAGTTCCAGGAAATAGTAACATATGTTATTTGGGTGGTAGGAGCTTGCTTTAGGTGAGTTACCAGACACAATGGTGACACTAATCAGGAAAATACAAAGGCAGGCTGATTTCATGTGTAAATGTACATTGTCTTTGGGGGAAATGAGCTGCATTTTCATAATCAGAGACAGCAATGGTGCTAATCTATCCAAGGGAGAGCTTTTTTAACTCTGCTGTTTTCTGCTGTATATGAAATGCATTGCCATCTTTGCATTTACATCATGCAGGCCATAAACTCTCTGAGGAGTGGTTCAAAATAACTCCCATGAATTTCTTGAAATCTTTCACTTTATCATGTTATCTGATATGGGGGCCTCAAAGAATAACTCCTTTGGAAACATGAAATATAAGAGGGGAGAGCAAAACCATTTAGGTTTAACTACTTAACAGCCAGTGTCTCCTGAACAACAGTGCATCTGTTTTTCCTAAGCTCATAAAGAGATGCTCAAGAATTTTAAATCAATACTATTTATCCCCTATATTGCAGGCAGTCATAGTCTTCTAAGAGGTATCTTACAAAAAGTCACTGATTAGTTCTAGGCTCCCCCATAACGTAAGTAACATGAGCTAATGCCTACCCTATTCGAAAGGGCACAATGTACAATAGGGCACAATAAAGCAAATGAATTTCAGGATACCTTATTTAATTTAGGATATTATGTATTAGAAACCAGAGTGCCTCATTTATTTTATATAAAGGCCGGAGGAACACCAGTCTCCACCTTTTTATCACTGATCTAAATTGAGCCGCTACTTTGTAAACAAGCAAGTACAGAGCCAACATTGTATCTAACATTCAAGATTTATTTGGGCACCCATCTAAACCTCCTCCTACTCCTGTCTGGACAGAAAACTCTGGTAAAGTAATGATGACTGGCTCTTCAGGGTTGAAGAAAGAACCTCAGCTGACCACTCTGCTATTAATTAGAAAGGAAGGGTGTTGTAAAGAATATTAACAATCATCAACTTTTCTATTAATAAAGCTCAACCTTTCAAAACAGGACTTTGGGCAAAATTGGAGAGCAGGAGTGAAGGACAAATCAGAGCGGGCAGCCTGTAGTCCAATGCTTCATTGAGAGCAGATGGCATTTAGAATCAGTCCACTTATGATTGCTCCATAATAAAGATTAAAGTTGCATGTCCCCTATCAGAGGTGTGCTCGGCAAGGTGCCAATGTTCGAAATAAGTTCCTGGCACACCTTGTCCTATGTTAAATTTTTTCCTTCCATTTATCTAAATCGTTTCATTTTTCTAATAAATTTGTCCATTGAAATGATAAGATTTTTTTTTTAAATGCTACTTTATGTCATCATTATTTTTCTGTTCTAAGAGCCCCTTAACAGAGGTTGGAAATCTTTTATTGTTCCACATCTGACTCTTACAATAATGTTTTGAATCATACACATGTTGGAGCCATAGTCTATTTCCAAGGTATGTGAAGTTGATAATCAGACAATGAAAACAGGAAATTTTTTCTGTGAAGCTGGCCTTGTGAGTGAAGACATGTGAGTGTTATAACAAGGTAGCAGCTGTAACTGAAATTCTAATGCACAGCAGGAAGTCTGATACAAGGCAGTTTCATTCTTCTCCTGAGTTGGCTGGAAGCCATTATTTGCAGGGGATAAAGTGGTGCATTGTTCCAATCCATGACCACTTGTGAGTTTCCATGAACAGCCCACACAAGACCTTGGAATGATTATATACACACAAAAAGCAACCAGCAGATCATTTTTTTGATGCTGTTTGTGTAAGCATAAACCCCTGAAAGCATGCAGGTGACGACAAAGTCAAAAGAGTATATTTGTGAGGAATTACTTAAGAACCAGTGATGTAATTAACCCCAATAGAGTCTAACCTGTCCCTCTGTTCTAGCAGGTATAATTCTACACATAAGTAGGTGTAACAAGAGGCTTATCTGAAAAGTCCATTTGTATTTGCTCAGCAATAATCCATTTGCTTGCGAATGTTCCTTCTCATCTTCACTATTGTTTTTAAACTTTTTTGTTAAAATATAATATAAATACAGAAAAACACATCATGTAACTAACATAGAAAGACAGCCAGGTAGAGATTCTCAAATCAGTCGCACTCATGTAACCCACATACAGACCTCCAAAACTCTTCCTCACATCTCCTTCCAGCGACCATCTCTCCCAAAGAATAATAACATGCTGATTTTTAATACCCACATAACTAATTTTACCTACCTTATGTGAATAGACTCATTCAGTATGTACTTTTTTGTTTCTGACTTCTTTTATTTAGCATGATGTATGTGAGTGCTAATCATCCTGTTTTCTGGGGTTACAGTATTTTGATTTTCATTGAGGCATGTAAGAATATACTACATTTTATTTGTCAGCTCTGTCGGTGGTAGATTTTGGATAGTTTCCATTTTGGTGCTGTTATGAATTGAGTTGCTCAGAACATTCTAGAACAGGTGTTATTGTGAACATAAGTGCACATTTCTGTTGGGTATGTATATCTAATAGAGTAGAATTTCTGGAGCAAAGAGAATGCTCCATTCAGCTTTTATAGAAACAAGGTATCTTTTTAATACGGTTTCTTCTTCTGCCTGAATTTCTGAGAACATATGCTTTTTAATTCTTTTTTGAGCCTTACACTTCCTTGAAGAACTTATACTGTCATGGTGGAACTTAAAACTATCATTCACCATGATGATTACCCTAAGAGTTATTGTGTATATGAGTTTTTATATTTATATTGAATATTGATTTAAAAAGTTTGGATTACTAGTTTTAGCTCCCTAATTTCTCTTAAGGTTGCTCTGTCTGTGTTATTCCATGGCTACAGATTCCATGGAATCCCTTGGGTTTGATGGTTTTCCTTTAATAGTATGCTCCAGTTCTGCAAGAGCTAGGTTTTTCACAATTAAACCATAATTTTTAATTCAAAATCTTCAATTTTAGATCACCTAAGATTTTTTCCCATCAATCTCCTGCCTTTATATATAGTCCCACAATCTATCAAGCTGTCTCTGTCCCAACAGCCATACTTTCTAGGCTCCAGTTTCCTCCTTTATATCTTCTTGTCTTTAAATATGTACCTTATCATGCAGGTGGAGTAAAACAGGTATTACTCATTTGATCCTCTCTATTTTTGTACCTTTGTACATTTTTTATATTATTATGTATAATAGCATAAAATTGATTTGTTTTCCTTATTAGAGTAAAAAAGTTATTTTGGATAGGACTATGTTCATCTTAGACCCCAACTGCCAAGCATAGTCTCTGATATAAGGCACCCACTCAGATAAAACAATATTGAATGACACTTCTCTCTCTCTCTCTCTTTCAGAGATTTGAACATGTGAATTGGTTGCTTCTTACTTTTCATGATTATAAATATGACATACCTTTAATTTTTCTGACAATGGCCAAAATGTTGTTCTTAAACAGGATTGACTCTAGATGATTTCTCTTACTATCTCACATTAAGTATGGTGTATTTTTGTTTTGAAACAAACTAAGCTGGAAATACTGTCCTCACTAGGAGAACAAGGCATAAGCCAGCTTTACACAGGCCATACACTTCTGTTTATGTAGTATTCTAATGTGCCGTCAGAGTACACCCATGGTAGGAAACACCAGCTCCACATTACTGATCAAAATCTTTACAAAAATGCAAGGTCTCCCTTTGACAAGCTGGTCAATGACCTCACCTCCCTCCAGGCCAATTGCCAATACGTGACACTCTGCTGACTCTGCAGAAAGGCTTCTAGAATGCTTGTGTAACTACAAGATAAATTATGTTTCAATTCTAGATGTGCATTTTCAAAATGCTTAGCATTGAGGCATATACCAACTTCATTTCCTTCAGCTTTCTTTTTACTTTTCGAAAACTGAACAGCACATGTATCAAATGTGTGAGATTGATGATTTTACTTGCTGTTATAAATAAAGTACCTGTAGTGCTTGTCCCGTCAAGCCCTAGAGCCTGAATTTACTTCACAGGATTTTAAGTGTTCAAGGTTTAACTGGTGCATGTGCAAAGTGTTTATCTTAAACTTGAAAAATCCTGAATTCATGTTCTTTTCTGTAGCTATCAATCCCAAATTACAACTTCAGTTTTATGACACTGAGAAGGAGCTGTTGTAAAATACGATTGTTGTAGAGGTTTTATCCTTTCTACAATGAAAGGGAAAAATGTATGTTGTAACCTTCAATAAATATTTGGAAGATTATATTGAAGACTTCCCAGATCTGATAAACTGTCAGAAGTACTGCTGAGTCCACAACCTAGAGGAGAACATTAATATGACTGGCTCACTTTACTTCTTTATTTCTAAATCCAGGTAAAAATTTCTTGCAAAAGACAAATACAGTACTACAAATGTAAAAGAAGCCCAAAGAGATTTCTGACTCACAGTGTAAAGATGTAAGGAGTAAAATCAGAAGTGTTATCACCACATTATGATTTAGTAAAGATATATCATCTCTACTCAGGCGTTTGAAGTCCAAAGCTCCACAAAAGACTTTTGATTCTAGTTTAGAGTGCTATGAGATTTCCACTGGCCAAGACTAAGACTTACATCCCTTTGTGAATCAGAGCAAGATCTTTTGTCATTTATTTGAAAGTCTTAAGCTCTTATTTAAAACTGCATAAAGAATTTCCATCTACAAGTAAAGAAACAACATGGTCCAGCCTAAATTGTCAAATAAATGACTGATTGTGAGTATAAACCCTGCAGAATCTTATTGGGGGGCTTAGATAAAACTACAAAATCAGGTGACAGAGAGGCCAGCAGACCACTGTTTCTGTCCGTGGTGCTGAATGGCCATCCTTAAACTATATGCCATTTTTATTCTTCTAACTTTGGCCCAGGGGAGCGGTCTGCCCAACATCTCCAGAATCTGAACTAAATAAATAAAGAAGGGGTAAAGGTGTGGAACAGAGGAATTAAAAAAAGAGAAAAATGTGTGAGACCATTGGAAAGGCACAACATTGGAAGAGAAAAAGACAAAACATTTTTCATTTACAGTGATTTACAAATATACAGTCCCTGAGACAAAAAGTACAGTTGACCATAATCAAACTGGGAGAGGATTGAAGAAAGGGAAAAAAGGTATAATAATTCATTTTATTTTAAAAATGTGTAAGGATGAGAGAAATTTTTAGAGTACAGCAAAGGGGCATTTCCTCTAACCATAGAGATAGCATTATTGAAATGCCAGTTGAAAACTTCTAATATATATATATATAAAATTTAAAAAAATGTATTTCTATAAATAGCTTATTCAAATTGTTATATTACAGTAAAATGATTTATATTCCAAAATGGGCAGTTAATTTCACATAACTTTTGACAGTTTTATGATATCTCTGATGATTATAGGTGTTTTTCTCCCTATGGAGTCTTAATGAGCATGCTCCCCTCTACTGACAATATGTTTATGCTTGTGAAGGTTATAAAGCTGGCTAATATTCAGAATTATTCAAATTCAAGGGGTATTAGTAAAATATTTAATTCTGCTTTGTATCTTCACTTTGCAAAGGAAATATAGAGAAATAAGAATACAAATATTTATGATTGTGAATTACTGAAGGTTTTAGATTATTTAAGATATAGTTTGACAATTAGAGGATTGTTTGACATAGATTTCTTAGTTATGTAGTGAGTCAATTCACATCTGTTTCCTCTTAAAAGCTAGTCTTTTCAGGGCCACATGAGACATCCTATATGGTTTAGAGTCTCGGAAGCTATAAAAATACTTCATTGTTTGAGGCAGTTATTTCTGAAATACCTTTGCTTTTTATGCTGAAAATTAGCTCTTGCAAGATACCTAGGCTTTATGATGCACCTTGTATTTTTAATTTTTGCTTTATAATTCCAGAAGAACAGGATTTAGTCTTTTATAGATTGTGCTTCTCCAAATATGTGGTAGTAGACTGGACTCACATGTCTCACTTATTAGATATAGACTAACAATTTTTAAGGTAATCAAAAACTCCATTAAGTTACCTTATTGCATGGCAGTTTTAAGATGAAGTCTCCTCGATTGTTATAGGTTCTCATCCTTATCTATGTGATTTCTGATGATTTTCAAGAGATGAACATATTCCTTAAAATGACCTAAACTTCTGTATTCTGATTTTTATTTTAGAGCATTCTAATTATTATATGAAATAAAGTGATCATAGTGTTCTCAGTGTTTATAGATAAGGATTCTGAGTCTAAGATAAGATTAAGAATTTCTGGCATTCACACAGCTAGCGAATGACTGAAGTAGGACTGTAACTTAGGTGTTTTGAATCCAGGACCTAACCATTTTCTCTGGCTCCTTAGAACAATGTTTTTCAAAATGGGGGTAGGAGTTTCAGGTGTGTGCATTTTGTTAGAGGGCATTTGTGCTTTCTAAAGACATTTTAGTTTGTCAAAACTGGGGTTGGGGTATTACTAGCATCTAGTGGGTGGTGGGCAGGGATGCTGCTAAACATCCAACAAGACAGCCCAGGACAGCCCCTCACAAGTAAAATGACCTGGCCCAAAACATCAGTGGTGCAGAGGTTGTGAAACTCTGCCTTTCGTAAATCCAAGTCAATACATCTTATTTTTGCTATTTTCTCTCATGTACTAGTAGTTTAATACTGATTTAAGGATGACAAATTGGACCCTGGAACTTATATATTCAACTGTACATATATATCCAGCTGTAGACACAAAATTATCCGATAGCAAAATGAAAAGCATCCAGACTTTGGAGGCAGATAAAATTTCTCCTGAATTTTAGTTCTTCTACTAAATAGTATGCTCCTTTTGGACAGACCACTTAACCTCTCTGTGTTTTAGTTTATTCTGTAGAAAATAAAGATAATAATTTCTACCCTGCAGGATTTTTGACAAGATGAGGCATACTATATTCACAGTACACAGACATTTTTACTTTTGTTTTTCCCTCCCTCCCATCCAAGCCTCCAACTTACTTTTTCCCTTTTGTAGCATAATGTTCGTAATGTCCAAGTTCCCTCATTTTGTTGCTTCACAGATCCAGCCTGTTTCTGAAACACTGAGATCACCAGTGTGACCAGTCTAGGAAACCCCTTTACTGGTAGATACACCAGTAGGAAGCTACCTCTTGCAGTCAGGGCCAGTTTTCTAAGCTGCACAATGATCCCCTTGGATGAGGAGCATAATTGACAGAAATTATGATTTATTGATTCTCTTCACCCTTATTTGTCTCCCGCGGAATTAGAATGAGCTAACTGAAGCCTCGAAATGAGAGAGAAAAACTGTACCGAGAAGAAAATAGACATTGCATTGAGTGAGACAGGTTCATTCCCATGTACATCACTTCTAGCTGTTTATTTTTATACAAGTCACTTAATGTTTCGGAGTCTCAGTTATCTTTTACATAAAATAGGACTATCCCAAGAATGAAAACAGATGATACACGCAGCACATTTCTAACTTCATGCTCAACAAATGATGGTTATTTATTTCCTGAAATATATGAGTATTATGCTTCCATCACAATTTCTAACTAAATATACCATAGAGTTTACTGCAATTCATGTGTACTGAATAACATATATACATATAAATACAGTCTTCCCAAGATATCTTTGTTCTTACTTAGGTTTGATCAACCTCCTTTTTCCTCTGACCTCACAAATTATGTTAATCTGATGTAGTGTTTATTCTGTTTTTAATAAATCTAAAGTCTGGCCACTATAATCTAAAATTCGCTATTTTACTTGGATGCTAGGGCAGCACTTTCCCTTTAAGGAGCTCTGGTTCTTTAGGGTTTTGAAGTGATGAAAATTTAGCAGATGTTACTGCTTTAACCATCAGAATAAAATGGGCTTATTCTGAAAAACGGGCATATAAAAAGAGAGGAAAAAATCTCTCATTTCAAACTTTTCTTCTAGTTAGATCCTCTCCTAATATCAAGTCCTGCTTCCAATGAGATAGTGTGAGGAAATTATCAGTAGGAATGAAAAAAATAGGCTTGCCTCTATAATCTTTACTCTTAATTCAAAGGGGTTTGTCCTGAGGGACCCTCACTATCATCTTCAATATCTCAAGTCATTTAGTCGAACACCTTAGCAATTGGATCCAAGATAGAGAGATCAAGTGAACAGCACAGTACATATTCTAGAGAAACTAAGAAGAAAAAAGATCTCATGATATAGATATTCCAGATATTCCAATACAATTTCTTAAGATTAAGAAGATACACAGGTGGGCCACAGGGGCTCAACAGGTAGAATTCTCGCCTGCCATGCCGGAGACCTGGGTTCGATTCCTGGTGCCTGCCCATGTGAAACAAAAAAAAAGAAGATACAGGAGTCTGGAAGCACAAGAAGAACTTTTAACTAGAACAGCTGCAAATTCACAGGCTTTTTGCTTTTAGCAGGAAGGAAAGAAGCCATCCCGAATTCTAATTCTTTGTTCCTTGTTTTAAAGCATCCCAAAAAACTAGTGTCATTTGGAAACTCAGGCCACTGGATCTCCAACTCAAGCTTCTGTTCCTTTATCCATCCCTCCATTGTGTAGTCATTCAGCAAATATTTATTGGTAATATAATAACTTGAGGGGACAGTTGTATTTTATACAAGCATCAATGCTGTGGTTATGGTACCTGACAAAGGCGTTCTCCTTCTAATGTTGTCACCTAATACAATGATTTTTGAGTAAATTGTAAACCCTTTGGCAAGCTGGTGGGAGGCATATTTGAGTCGAGATCTTTATGCGGATAATGCTGCTCAGTTTCCTTCAAACAGCCCTATGAAATAGCTGATAACAACAGCTTAAGTGTCTGGCATAGTTAATATTGTCATTTATGGAATATTATTTTAAGACATATATATAAACATGTCTCCTTTATTTGACAAAACGTTCTCACTGTAAGAAAGAATAAAGAGATGGTCTTTGGATTTCTTCCTTGAATATATCAGAGTTAAGCTCTTCATTCACAATACCTTCTAGCTCCATGCTTCCACCCACTCCTTCTCTGTTCCCCCACTTTCTGCATATCTCTTGTAAAAGGGATTGGTAATTGCTTTACTCTTTGTTGATGTGTTCACCTCTAGAGTGTGAGCTGCTTGCAGGGAGCCACCATTCCAACTTTGTATTGCCAAAACCTACCATGTTGCCTGCCTTATGATGCTGATTCATTAAATGTTTGTTTGATAATGAACACATGAGTAAATGAGTGAAGGCTAAGCTGGCAGACCTTAGAATAGCTCTCAGGAAATGATCCTAAATATCTGAATCTCAGGATAGTCTTTCTAAGCCAAACTAAAGAAAATAGGCACATAAAATCATGGTTTATTACAATTGAGAAACTAAACACTGACCTCGTTTTGCTACTAAAAGAGAGTTCGGTCAGAAACTTACAACTTAAATGGTAATTACAGGATTGTCCTATGACTTATACTCCCATTTGTTCTAAATAGATATTTCCCCCTCTTTTTGATTCCCTGTTCCTTCTCTGTGGTCTCTCCTCCTATCATGTCAGAAGTTAATTTGTTCATCAAATGATGAAGAGCAGTAGAAGGGGTGAAGAAGTGGGTTAGGAGTACTTATCAGTCTGTTTTGTGAAATGTCATTAAGGGCAGAGGGAATGAGAGAAGGAACAAAGATGGAGTGGTGACTGAGGGCAGGGTAAGAGCTGAGGAGAAGGGTTGTCACAGTCTGCAATTGTTTTGGAGTTTCTTTTTTAACGCAGAAAAATGTTTTTATATGCCTTAATGCATTTATTTTTCTTTCAATAAAAAGAATTTCTTCTCGAATCTTCAAATAAAACTGACTCTCTAGAAATATGCAATATTTTTATTCCATGGCTTCACACATCCTTTGGCACCCCAACTCATACTGTTGTGCAAAAAAAGGGACAAGGCTTTAGGTTTCCTGGAATGTTATATAGAAATAGAACAAACCGGGCGGAGGCTCCGAAGTTTCAGGAGGTAGGTTTTATTTTCTATGGCCATAGGGCTCAGCCGAGTAGCCTCTGAAAGTCTGAGCCCTGAACAAAAGGTTGACATCAGTTTTTATAGACAGGATGACGTGTTAAAGACAAGGTAAACGATTGGCTGGTTTAAGTTGAGAAGGGTGCAAGGCTGAGCTGTTAAGGGACGGGTCCCCATCCCAGCAATATCTTATCTTCCCTACTTGTAGTTTCACCCATTACTGAAGGCTAGGGGAGGGGCCCCTATCCCAGGAATGTATCTTCTTGCCTACTTGCAGTTTCACCCTTCTTGAAGGCTAGGGGTAGGGGGTTGGGGATTTTCCCCAGAAGAGGCAGCTGAACCAGAAGAAGGGGGAGGAGAGGTCTGCCTGCTACAATGCCACCTCATTTCTATAACTTTGTGATACTTGTGTACAAGAATCCAAGCACGTGTGTACATTTTTTTTTTTTTTTTTTGTAGAGGGACTTTCAGAATCTCAAGAACATCTTTCCCAGGAAAAAAATTTTAAAAAGCACACAATGAAACAATAGAGTAAAATTTTTAAAAAGCTTATATGATGAGGGCATGAACCAGTACACGTTTGCAAATATAAGGGCATGTAATGCTAAATACAACCCTGTTATCTTTAATAAACTTTATCTTCTCTCCAGAAGCTTCCAAATATGTCCAGGTGTTTGCCTTTGGATGGTATATTTTCTGCAACTCTTGAAATACAGACTTTAAGAGCATTATCAATGAAGGTTATTTTTCATTGTTTTTGATTGCTGTAGGAGAACCTACCAGCCTACAGCTGAGATTCATTGAAGCACTGTTCTCTTCCTCAGGGAGCTGTTATTTCAATAAAAACAATGGAATCAGTTAGCATAGGTAATAAAATAATTATAGTAATTTATTTTGGCTATTAAATGTTGCATCCCCTTAGCTAATCATCCACTTCAAGCTATTATTCAAAGTGTTCTGCTCTTTTTTTGCCTTTAAGTTAAACATCATGAATTTCTATGCACTGATAAATCCAAATCTAATAAATTCCTGATGTGTTTCCTTATGCTGTGACTACCGACAACTCTCTCCGTCTTGTTAATTCAATGTTACTCAACACCAGTAAAAGATGTTTTCTAATATACTATAAAAGCAAAGAATTACTTGCTGCCTAACTTTGTACCAAGTTACAAGTATATTAAGCCTTCATTATTTTATGGCTACAGAACACTCTGTGTTTACAAACAAAGAACGTATCTGAGTTTTTAATCATGGGCCCTTAGAGAGCTTTACTTTCTAAAACAACCCCAAATATCTCCAGCCAACATTTCGTCCATGAAAGGACATCTTTCATAATTCAAAAGAGCCTAATGTGTGTCACCATATGACTGAGTTGTTTCTAATTAATTCCAGTTCTACTAGACTTCCGTTTTCTTCTGATAAGGTCAAAAGTAGGCATATCAAATAATCTGAAAGTACAGAGTGGTTTTCCTGTTTGGCAGGCATGCTCCATGACTTATTCAGAGAAAAAACAAACTGGCATTCCTGATTCTCGTTTTTAGATTCCCAAAAAGCAGCAGAAAATACTTCAAATGATTCCTGTGGAAATTGTGTACTCAAGGTTTAAAACTCAATACATCTTTGTACTACTATCAGTGGACTTTAAAGGAAACATTTCATTCTTTAACCTTCCCCATCTGTCTAACACTTCTGAGCTCACCAAATTAATCAATGCAGGTTTTAGTTTAATTTAAAGAATGCAATCACTGGAAAACCTTGTCCCTTAGTATGGGTTCTAAAAATAGATCCTAAACCTAAAATGTAACATACCTGAGAACTTTTTTATTAACCATATTTAGATTTTAAGTAATTTTGAGTGTGTGTTGAGTATCAGACAATTGAAAAGCACCTAGAAGGCTACTGATCTCTTTGGTCCTAACGTGGTAAAACTAGAAATTTCAAGAATCTTGATTCTGAGTGGATAGTTTGTCGTTGATATTCTACTTACAAAATACATTTCAAAGAAATGGAAACAAAAAAAATCTTCCTATTGAAAAATAAAGAATATTGAGTTGAAATTGAGAACAAATCATTGTTTTTTTACTCCAATAAAGAGCTCATCTATTTGCCATTCACTTGCCAACATTCAAAACTTTATTTAGGAAAGAGAAAGAAGAAGAGAAACCTCCACCTGGATGTAGGATTTCTTCACAATTTTGGCACAATGTCCTTGGCTTAATGGGACTTTTCAGGAGTGTAATACACACATACACACACACACACACACACACACACACACACACACACACAGAGAGACATACACACACTTTTCTCTCTTTTCTAAGTAAAATGGATTGATTCCACCCTCTGACTTATCTTGGTATTGGCTGAACATTAAAATACATTGCATTTACCATTATCTTCAATTCATTATAGCAGGCAATGTTCTGCAAAATTGGATAACTATACTTAGTCAAAGTGACTAGAGCAACTATGTTCTAGTTCCCTCTGAACTCTGTGCTGCTTATAAGGGCATCTTTTATACTTGGTGATGGGGACCTGAATTGAAGAATGTCACTGCAAGCTTCTGCAGGGTTTCTGAAAGTTATGCCCTGTCGGGTAGCTGATGGCTAGGGGTAAGCGGCCATACTGAGTCAAGCACACAGCACACAGTCATGAAGAAACGACTCAGGAGACAACCCTCAGGGGTGAGTGGAAGGCGTCTGCTTTACTGAGGAAGTGTACAGGCTTAGATAGGCTGGGAGCATGGAGGGACATGTGTCGGGCTGGAATTGGTGGTCGTTGTTGCTAGGGTGGAGGGCAGATTTAAGGTTAGAGCTTTTGGCGCGAACCACTACCAGTTCCGGGAAGAAAGCCAGTCGCAGGTTAGGCCATTTCGTGTTGCCTTGCATCAGCCACGGCAGCCATGCTGGCAAGAAATTATGACATCTCCATCAATGCCCATTGTGGTTTTAGTTGAAATCACATTTAATCAGATTCTTTCTTAAACATAGTTGGGCTTTGATGTTAACCAGAACAGGCTCTATTAAGATACTATTTGAGGATGATTTTTTTTCAGCCTACCATGAGGCAAGTGGACAAACTGAACAACCATTCTGAAATGCTGCTGGGGAGGGGAGGATGAGAGGCAAGATGGAGATACAGAAGAAGGTCATTAGGCCAGTTGGAGGGAATAAAAGAGGTTAAGATTGGTTCTAGTCATTCATTGGCCCATAAGAGCCACTCTCCAATCAGCAGCAGGGTTAAAGGTGAGAATTTTCTCCAGGCATTGCTAGTTTCATGACCCACCCTTTTTTGTAAAATCAAGTAAGTGTTATCTGTCTGATTTCTCTCAGACTCCTTACTTTTTTATAAATAGCTTTGGAAATAGCTATTAAGCATGCCAGAAAATATTATTTACTATGCTGACAGTGGTCTTGAATAAATGACCTTTCCCAATGTGAGAATATATTCTACTAAAAAGGAATATTTTTAAAAAGTTTTATGGACCCAGTTGCTGATTTAGGTTTGGTGTATTGGAAAAACCATTTAAATTAGCTTCTTTTGTTTAAAAAGTTGTGTGTTAATAGCTGGAAGTCAGAAAGTGATTTCACAAAGGAAATATTAATGTATTGTGATGAATTTAAGTAGTACAAAGAATCCAAAAAGCTTTGCATGCAAATTGACTTTAGAAATTAGATACCATAAGCTGGTAATAGGACATAGCAATACCCATGAACAAATTCCAGTCAACATAAAATTTGAGCTCTTTGAAGATATGGCAAAATCTGTTCTCTTAGAAGTAATAGAAATTTTCTGCCAGTGATGGACTTAACACAGTGGATAACCTTTTCATTAGACAATTATGTGTTTCAGTCCACAGGATATTCAGTATATATTTTTGTTGTAAGTTTTCAGTTGTCAGTGACCCCATTTCATAAAATTTAAGTCACACGGAGGTTTTAAACGTCTGAAAAAAATCAATAGATGAGACACTGAAAACTATTATACATCTACTGAAAATATTTTTTTCATTCTCTCTGTTTTAAAAAAAAAATTCTTATTGCTCAAAGCTCCACCTAAACATCAAAAACAAATCATTGAAAAACCTGGTTGATAATTACCCACGTCTTGGATTCTACAGTGAAGCGCTTTTGTATCTTTGAGGCATTTGAAGTTCTAATCCACTTGGTACAATACCCTAGGAAAAAAGGAAATGAATGTAAAACCACATTAATCCATTGAGCAATGTTAAAAAAAGGGAAAAAAAAGGTATTACTCTAAATAGGGCTTTATTACCATCACCATCAATAGAAACAAATTTGTAGTCACAGTTCACCTTAAGTGACACTAATTAAAAAGAAAATGGTGTGTAATTAATGTGTAATTAAATTGCAATTCCTAATTAGGTTATTTGGGCTATTAGGAACTTACAATTTAGGCTTTCAAGAGAATCAAGAAGATTTTGTCTGAGCCTGACTTAAAATGTATATCTAAACTGTACAGAGAGTTCTGTGTTATTTTAGAGAGTCGATCCAAGACCACTGAGTAAAAGTTATGAAGAAGGAGATTAGAACTTAAATGAGCACATTAAGAAATGGACCCATCTAAAAGTGAAGTGAACTGATGCTGCAGATTGATGATTCCCATTTTTGGAGATAAACAAGAGGAGGTGGGATGTAACACACTGACCATCTAAAGGGTAGAATGCACAGGTGCAAATTTCAACTAGGAGACGTTAAGGCTGCTTAAAACATAAGCACCCATGCTTGTATGGGACTCATCACAATTTCAGGAATACAACTATTGGACTGAGAACTCCTAGGTATGTCCGATATTAGCTGAACTTACCTCTCTTGGTACTTTTTACCATTAAAAATGAAGATTTTTTGCTTCTACCTCTAACTCCCAGGAGTCCTTTTGTCTCCTTGTCAAGCAACTGAGCAGTTGAAATACAGGAACCAGGGCCACTCCTATGTATCTAGAAAATGGGATTTAATAACAGGATGACACTGCGTGAAGGAATCAGTTCCCAGAATATTCCTCTTTTGTATCATTCTACTCAGAATCCACTTATCCAGGGTCCACAGTTGGTTATCTCCAGCCCAGGGAGGTTGGGTTGCTTTCAGCATCGTGAACTACCTACAAAAGTTCTGAGACCCTTCTCCCTAGACAATCTGAATATTCTTATTAAAGGAGAGGGAATAGTATGTTGGGCAGGAAAAAACAGACAACCAAGAAATGTAGAGGAAACAATATAAAACAATAACACTTGTCTACAAGAAGGAACAGAAAAATCAGCTTTCAACATTCATTCCAGAATTACTGATTGAGCATTTTGCAAAGTATGAGACCCTCTGCTCACCTTAAAGCAAGCTGTCCTTTCACATGTCTGCCTATCAATGAGGGAGATATCATATAAAGGAGACCCTTAGCTTTTAATGGCCATTTCACATTAAGACTAAATATCTGTATTTATGTTCAGTGTTATTTTCTTCCAGATGGAAAATCTTTCATTTGAAATTTCTTTTTTAAAAGGCATTTTCCCAGTTAGATGGCTGTATACCACAGGAGACAGAAGGCTTCAGTCTCAGCTCAGTCACAGCCTCAGTGAGTTTGTTCAATGATTAATGCAGGACATGCAATAGTGATGATGCCAGCATGCTGTGGTTAGAATTTCTACAATCACACAAATTTTCTAGTCGTGGTCATGGTTCTTTATTTGCAAGAATCAAAAGGATTGGCTAGGTTATGGTTCCAGAAACAAAAACTCAAACAAATTAGGTTGAGCAAAAAAAGGAAAATTATTGGAAGGTTACAAAGGTATCTCATGGTAACTCAGTTCACAGACTCAGCTGAGCCTCATGATGGAAAACCTGGGGACTTGGAAGCAAAACCAAAATTACTGCTATCTAACATCCAACCGCACTTGTACCCTTACCTTTGAATCTTAGTGCAAAAGACACCCGAGCTGACACTGCCCCAATTTTTCCACTAAAAAACAAAATATCACCTTCCTCAAACCATATCATATCTTGTCTATCCCCACTACATGACTTTTCTTCTAGAGCACCTTAAACAGTTTGCATATCAGTAAGGATAAGCCAGTTCATACTGTTGTCAGGTATCCAAATGGAATGTAACAACAAAGATTTGTTTCTCATTCATACCACATGCCTATCGCAGGACAGCTGCATTTCTGCTCCATGTGGAGATACACACACACACACACACACACACACACAAACACTCAGATAATCTAATTAAAAGCTTTAACAGCACCCTTTCTTGATAAAAACACTTAGAACACTAGGAACAGAAGGAAACTTCCTCAACATGATAAAGGGCGTATATGAAAAGCACACAGCTACCATCCTACTTATTTATTGGTGAAAGACTGGAAGCTTTTAAGGACAAGACAACGTTGCTCACTGTAACTGTTTTTACTCATCATTCTACTGGAAGTTCTTGCCAGAGCAAATAGACAAGAAAAAGGAATGAAAGGCATCCACATTGTGAAAGAAGAAGGAAAACTTTCCCTATTTGCAGATATGATCCTATATACAAAAAAATCCTGAAAAATTCACAACAGTAAATGAATTTGGCAAAGCGGCAGTGTATAAAATCAACACCCCCAAATTAGTAGTTTTTCTACACACAAGCAATGAACAATTGGAAGAAGAAATCAAGGGAAAACCTCGATTCACAATAGCAACTAAAAGAATCAAATATCTAGGAACAAATTTAACCAAGGATGTAAAGGACTTTTACGCAGAAAACTGCACACCATCACTAACAGAAATTAAAGACCTAAAGAAATGGAAGGACATTCTGTGTTCATGGATTGGAAGAGTAAATATTGTTAAGATGTCAGTGCTATCCAAAGCAATTTATAGATTCGGTGCAATCCCAATCAATACCCCAACAGCCTTCTTTGCAGAAATGGAAAGCCAACCTTCACATTGACATGGAAGGGGAAGGGGACCCAATGATTAAAGCCATCTTGAAAAAGAAGAATGATGTTGGAAGACTCACACTTACCAATCTTAAAACATATTGTGTAGTGTTATTTTTACAATGACCTATTCATTTAACCTATTTATATTTATTTGTTTTTTACTCCAAAGTGTATTCTGTTATAACTGTACTTGCTTAAAGCATATCAGATTTATTTTGGACACACCTGACCATTATAAAACTAGAAAAGGAAATATTATACCGTATCCTTCCAAGGGATAGATGCCTTGCAGTAGTCTTCTCATTAAAGGGTGAATAATTTGAGGGGTAAAATGCTTATTTTGTAGATGATTTTTTTTTTTTTTTAATTCTGTGCCATTGTTTCTTCTCTGTGGGCGATTAATTGCTGAGTTGGTATGTGTTAATTGGTAATACAATCTTCTTTGTGGAGGCTAAAAACCTCTTTTTTAGCTTTATATTTTATGAACGTCCAGATTGTACAATTTTTGTGTTTATTTTTGAAGCTTGATAATGTGAAGGTCATTTTCTAAGTTAAACAGCATATTTTGTACCTTCTGTACAGTTTTATAATTCTGTTGATTGATGATCTTATATTAAGCCAACCACAAATAAAGGTAGCTTTAGATTTTCTACCAGGAGTTGAGGCTGAGGCCTGAGGCTAATTTGCAACTTAAAATATTGCATACTTTGGGTACAAAAAAAGAGCTGCTTGGGAACATTTAATATGTGGGGCCGGAAACTCCAGGGAAAACCAGCCATAAACATAGTTTGCACTTCTCCCATCAACCAACCCCATCCCAGACCCCTTTCCTACCCTCAGCTGTTTTAAAAAGTGGAAACAAGGAAAAAATAAATAAATAAAGGAACATCAGGGTCACAGGCATTGTTGGAAGTGCAGGATTGATGGTGAGATATTTTCCTTCCCTTTCCACAAATTATTTCCTCCTTTAAAATATGAGTTTAGATCTACTTTGGAGTGGGAGAAGGATGAATCCAGGTGGGTTATTAATGAAGACTGGGGGTGCCAGCAAGAAGCAGAAGCTAGAATTACTTCTGTTCCCTGGTTGGATCTCTGCTGAGGCAATGTACTTTTTGGTCTGTTCCCAGGCCAATCTGAGTAGAGAAAAGGGGTACATTAGGCAAGATACATTAGGCAAGATATACCTGAGAAGCCTGTAACCCTACTATCTTAGCAAGGAATTTCCAGTGGGCCAAGCAGGCATCAAGAGGTAGCTGGTTTAAGCCATCATATTTGTTTCCTACTCAGGAGAACCACAGTAACCTGAACTGTTATGGGAGACAGAAGAGTATAAGAGATGATTTGGAGCTGGAGCTCCCATGTAAAGGGACCAGGCAAATGAAGGGGCTTTGTGGGGGTAGTCTGAAGAATCTGCTTGCATGTACTTATGAGATTGTTAGGGAGGCCTCCCCCACTGAACCATTGATTGGTGGTGTTAGCCAATAACAATGGGGCAGCAGTCTCAAAACAATTAAGCAAAGAGCCAGTTGACTTTTCTTCTCATCTTTCCCTCATCCTAACACACTGAAAGCATTTGAGCCTATGGGGAAGAAGGGAACATAGAGATTTGAATCAGGTAAGAGATTAGAATTATCAGTTGGCCTGATAATATCTGAGCTTATCTAATATGTTACACCGTCTGCCTAGTTATGATTAAATATCCAGAAAGGAGGCTTGACAGATCAGGGTTGAAATCAATAATTATAGAAAAATAAAATCATTTTATTTTTACATGCAAGTGAGTTTATTCCTCAATAAATGTGTTGCATATGAAAACACATAAGAGTCATTGCTATGCTCAAAATCTCTTAAAGCTTTTCTATCGTCTATTGTGCAATTGTGCTCTAAATTCTTTTCTCTAAATGAGTATACCACAAGAAAATATTACCTGCTATTTTTTTTTTTTTTTTTTTTTTTTTTTTAAAGAGAGAGGGAGGAAAGGAAGGAAAGAAAGACAGAGAAGGAAGGAAGGAAGAAAGGGAAACATCTTTATTTTTATTATATTTTGTTTGTTTGTTTGTTTTTTACATGGGCTGGGGCCGGGAATCGAACCGGGGTCCTCCGGCATGGCAGGCAAGCACTCTTGCCCGCTGAGCCACCGCGGCCCGCCCTACCTGCTATTTTTAAAAAAAGTTGTTATGTTTTATATCCCACTCTAGTGTGCATTGGCTTTTTAAAGGCTATGAAAAGATTTGTAACCTAGACATCTGTGAACTTTATTTAATCCAGTCTTTCCCAAATTGACCACAGATCCTATTTTTTGCATCATTACTGTTAAGGTCCTTCAAAAAGAGTATTTCACAAATACCACATGCTTTAGGAAAATAATCCAGTGTTTTGTCTCTTCTACACAGTTCACCTCTATCTGGACCCTATCTGAATTCACAGCTTTATCTATGTTCCTTTCCCTGCTTAAACCAGACCACTTCACTCTTCCATGAACACCTCCTTCAGTTTATTTCTATGATTTTGTATTTTGTGTCTCTTTCCCCTTGATATTTTCATTGTCCGCTCTGTTAATGCCTCTTCAAATCCTCCCAAATCTTTTAGTCTTATTTCAAGTGTTACCTTCTCATCTACAAAGACTTCCCTAATCTAATTAAGAAATTCTCCTTTTGCCTGTCTACATTCATAGCAATTTATAATGACTTATTTATACTACATAGCGCAGGCTATCTTTTATTATTATTATTGATGGTATTTCTAATGATATCAGTACATGTTTACCAAGTGATTACTATAAATCAAACACTGTGCTCATTCTTTATCAAAGCAACCCTATAATATAAGTAATATTATCTGTTTTACAAAGAAGGAAATGGAAGCTGAGAAGGATGAATAACTTGATCAACGTCTCATAACTAATAGATAACAGAATCAAAATACTACTCCAAGTCCATCTGATTTAAACCCACATTCTTAACCACTGTACAATGATTCCAGTGTCCTGAATGTGCATGCTTTTCTCCTCCACTTGATTGTTAGCCCTCAGAAAGCAAGGATCATGTTGAGTTCATTTCTAAACGCACTGTGCCTAATAAAGTCCTCCCAGATACCCTGAAAAGATGTTTAGAATTAAATCAAAGCTGTATGACCTCAGCAGCATAAGGTAATGGCAAAGTATCTCCCTGAGAATCATTTGTGGGAAATTCCGTGGTACCAAATTCTTTGCAATCCACTTGTCATTTCCTTCTTTCAAATTCTCCTCCTAGGGCATCTCATTAGGATGCATCACCTAAATTCCTCTTAGTTACAACATCTAATGAAACATGACTTGTGCAACATGAGCACATAAGCCCTGGAGAACCAAAGAGCAGGAAGGTTGTTTTCTCCACACTGTGGATTTAAGGGAAGTTATAAATATATATATGTGTATGTGTGTGTGTGTGTTAAAGGTCAGCAGTGAACCTCCGAGTTAAGAGCCCTGCTCTGGAAGAGTTCCATTCTTCTTCATAGTGCACCAACTGCTGTATTCCCATGAAAATTGAGTTGAATAGGCCATGCAAGCAGCCCAGTTTATTTTTCCAAGAAAATTGCCTTATTAATGTGCATAATGAAAATAGTGGTCCATGTCAGACCTAACAAGAAGAATTTGGACTGCATGTACACACGGAAAATTGCCTCCTGTGCTTTTCATCCCAGTGAGTCACAGGGAATTTTCTAAAACTCATTTTCAGGCCCTGCCTGCTTCTTCAACAATCCCTTCCTCGGAAAACAATTCCCTCTAAAATGACCTCCTTGCAAAACACCCTAGATGCCAGCGAGACATGGCAACCAACTCAGCAGTCAGTGGCCACAAATAAATGTTTCCCAGGGTCTGAATCTCCAGGACAGGAAGAAATCAACCTAAAATAACAGGAAAGTCATTAGAGGTTATCTAAGCCATGAGAATCACGACCTTGATTCTGGCTTTGTCCCTCAGCAATTGCGTGACCATAGGTGTGCCTCCCAGCTCTTTAAGCCTCATCTTGTAAATAGGAGAAAAACGAATATTAAAATTCTTCCCCATTTAATTGTAAAATTAAATATCATGATGTTTGCAAACTATTTAGCACTATGTCCAGCGCTAAATAAATCTCAATAAGCAGTAGCTAATAAATTCAGTAATAATAATACAATATCATGCTAAAGTTTATGATACCCGCATAATCTGCAGAATGTGTCCTTTTTAAAAAGACCATGGTAGATGTTAGCTTTCAGAAGAAATTGAGCAAATGCATCTGAAAAAGCAGGGTTCCATACATTGAGGATACCAGTGTTAGAGCTAGATGTGTTATAGGGTTGCGGAGGTGTGTATTTTCAGGTTAGAGGAAGCAGAAAATGAACCTCCTCCTTCACCTGCATTTCTTATTTACCTTGACAGTTTCTAAGGCTATAGTGGATCAGAATTAAGTGTTGATTTGGTGTTGCAAAGGGAAGCAAACATTTCTCCAATGTGACCCTTTATTACTACCATTCCTTTCTTTAGAGCAGGCTGGCAGAAACAACCTTGAAAATTCCAAATTCCAGAAACTGTAGATTTTTATTCGCTTTCTTGGCAAATCTTCTTTTCCCACTTCTTACATGAAAGCAAGAAGGTCATTAATCACAATTTTACTTAACTGTACTAAAGAAATTTGACCTTGAAAATTCTGGTGGCTTCTAGGAAAATGCCATTATATGGCCCTAGGAACAAGTTTCTCAAGCCCTTTTTCCTCCAGGATTTTACTTCTGCTTATTCAGTGGCTCTAACAAAATAAGGATGTTTTTTGAGCTATTGATTGGTGTAAATGCTACTTAATAGCAGAATCACTACTTTTTGTTAAATCTTGGAACTCCTAGGCCCTACTATTTGCAACTGAACTTAAAAATGGTTCAATTAAAGGCTGCCATTACTAATTGTATATGTTGCAGGGCACAATCTAGTTTAAGATGTTTTATTGTTCAGCAATAGTTTTTTTGTTTTGTTTTTGTTTTTAAATATCTGAGTTCTTAAAACTTTATCTGCACAGATTTAGGGGCATCTTGTTTTGGACAGCTTAAAAAATGCTGAAACCAGAAAGTCAGAGCTTGATTGAACTTTTAGGAAATGGTGAACTCATTGACTCCCAAATAAAATATAATTTGGGTCACCACCCCCATTTGCTCGTTGGCGTTAAAAAAGATTCATTCCGTAGGTTCATATGGGCTGGTCTCCCTGTCTGTCCTACAGTTCTTTCCTGGAATTGAGCAGAAAAGGTCAAATGGGGATAATATGTCAAAAGGCTGTAATTAAGATTTAGAAAGATTAATACCAATGGTATTTAATGAAATTGGCTGATAGAAGAGGACTCATCTATTACTTTGGTATTTAGCAATTTTTTCTTATTAAAATGTTAGTACTGAATAGAAGCACATAATTGGGGCAGAAATATTAGTTTATTCAGCTTTCAGTGAAGGGGGTCACAACTAATAAACAATTGGACATATTTTGTAGTGCTAATGGTGAAATTTGCTAGTTTTTCCACTTGAGGTATAATTTGGGGATTTTATCCAGGGCTGGTAAAAAACATATATGTTGTATCGTAGTAATCAGAAATCTGACATAGATTTCTTCACTACGCCATAAAGTGTTTTTTTTTTTTTAATTAGTAATTGAAGATGTTTATGGCAATCTCAACTACACCTAGAAAAAATTAATTCTTTTTTTACGGATGGGGTGAATTTCCTCTCAAATGGGAAAACTGTGGTTAAATCCTGCATAACATATTGAAAATGACTCTGTAGTCTAAGATGCCTTTTGGTGTTTTGAAGGAGCTGTTTCATGTTGTAATGAAATTTCCATTTCAAAAATAGTTGCTAAAGGATCACAATGCCTCCTTTGCATTTACTTTTGGTCACAAAAATACCAGTCTTATTTTTTACTGTGGATATGAAAATGAGATGTTGATGGGATTAAGTTTGGCACCTTCTGAGGGAGTGTCATACTTGCACTATTTAAGTTTTCCTTCCCTCTGCCCCCTCCTCACTATTTCCCCTAACATTTAATTAAAGCCATCAAACTCATTTTTACTTTCCATCTCCTCCAGGCTTCCCTCTGCCTTCTCTTTTTGGCCTTTTCCCTGATGATTTTTTCCCCTGAATCCTATTCATTCCAGTAGGTATTTGCTCCAGGTTGTGACATTTCATTTCAGGTCATCTTACACTTTCATTTAAGAGGATTTCATTTTTCAACATTATATTTAAAATACAAGAAAAATCCCATAAGTTGTTTATCACCATAGGCCAATTTTGCGTAATTTCCTCCCATTTAATTTACTAGTTGCTTTACTGTTATATAGACTGTTCATTGTCTTTGCTAATGTATGAAAACGTAAGAATGTATTTTAGGGAGCCCATGGGGGTAGCATACCTGTGTGTATATACACACACATATGCTGAAGTGTGCGAGTGTTTTAAAAAACTTGAATGGATTGCAACATTTGGACATTGGCAGATATTAGGACTTTAAAAAGGATTTGTTTTTCTTGTTGTTAAGAAAGCCAATTTTGGAGTGAATGAAATGGGTAGTTTGACAGAATTAGGTGGAACGAGACATACTTCCTTTATAGTGAAAACAGGGTTCACAGCTGAGGCCCTTCAGAAGGAATTTCTTGATGAAGCAAAAAAGGGGACCATCCAAGTTCTGATGATATCACATTACCTCCTATCTAATTTATCCTCAGGTCATAGATTGATGTTAATTGAATGACTTGTTATATTGCATATGCTTTATATACATGCACACATATGCACATATTACACATGTGTAATATACATATTACACATATAGTGTAATCAAAATGAAAATATTAGTTTTTCATAATAACTACTTCATATACATTTTATAACTAGGGCCTAAACATACCTATCCTTAAATGTACTTTATAAGAATCTAAATCAACATTAAAATTACCATTAAAATAGTTTTTCATTTTAAAATGTGATATAATTATGTATCTTGATTATATCACTAACTATTGAAATTTCATCACTTTTGGCCAACTGTTCCATACGCATTCATTTTTCCATAATCTTCTTTAGAAATGGGATTTGTGCTTGCCTCTAAAATTAATTTGGTTTTGAAGTTTCTATTCTGCATCCAAAATTAAAGTTATATGTAGATTATTTAAAAAGTTAAAAACCATGGGTAAGTAATATTAAATATTAAAATGTATGTCTCCAATTAGGAAACTCTGACCAAAGGAAACAAATATTCTTAAACCAAAGAATGAACTAGAAGGCTTGTAAAAATATGCAGTATTAATTGTGAAAGTTGAGAAATTTAAACTTTCTTCATTAGCGTTTAAAAAAATTTTTTTAATACATTAGGGATTTCAAATAAACTTTTCACAATGTAAAGTTGCAGTTCAGGTAGCCTGACAAAGTGATTCTTAATACCTAATATTTTAGCTTCAAGATACAACAGAAGCATTTTATTATGAAATCTATAATCTTCTTGGAATTTTCAACTTGGCTGTTTGTTATTCATGCCAAATTTTTGTTGTATTTGTGGAATAAACAAGAGGAAGTTTTTCTCTTTTGATTTGATTCTCTTTCAATATTTATTAACTATGTCATAGAAAATGTATAATTTCAAAGCACTGATGCATGATGTAAGACGTGCCTTATAAATTAGATTTGTGTCCAATGAGATATTTTGGAAATTACTGAATTGTTAAATCTTTGCCATTAATATGGACCTATCTGGTTTCCAACTCCCCTCCCTCCCTCCCCTCCTTCCTTCCTCCCTCCCTCCTTCCTTCCTTCCTTCTTCCTCAGTGTAAGAGAGTTTAGCCAAACAACAAAGTCTGAGCAAACAGTCCTCACAAGATTGTCATTTCAGATACCAGCTGTGAATTCAGGGATTTCCATGACCACTCATAATTTCGATAATTCTCTAGAACAGCTCACAAAACTCAGAAAAATGCTATTTTCATGATTACAGTTTTATTATAGGGAAACAATACACATTGGAACCAGCCAAAGGAAGAGGTACACTGGGCAAGGTCTGGGATAGACCCACATGCAAAGGTTCGAGTTGTCCTCTCCCCATACTCACATGGACACCTTTACCTCCTCCCAACCAAGATTTGTGTCAGTATGCTCAGAGTACTGCCAGGAAGGGCAGCTCACCCAAGCTTCAGTGTTTAGAGGTTCCCTTGGGGTTTCATTATGTAGGCATGATTGGTTGAATCATGGCCCATATGGTTCAACTCAATTGCCAGCCTGCCCCTGCCCCCACTCCCTGAGGTCTGGCTGATGTCAGATGTTCCAAGGAGCCTGCTATGAGTCCTCTCATTAATTTTCACTGTCATATGTGGTCTGTAGGCCCACTGTGAATAAGAGTCACTTCTGTCACTCAGAAATCCCAAGGGTTTAGGGGTACCTCCAGAAGCCAGAACAACAGCCAGACCTTTCTTTGGAGGCCAAATTCTGTACTGTACAAGGGTATATGTGTGGTAGTATGTGTATTCAGATGTGGTCCTTAATTTGGACTATATCCCCAGTCCTGTTTGTCCTAGCTTAGTATTAACTTAGTTTGCCTTGCATTAACCGCAGTTTGCTTCTTTGAATTCTCTGAATATCTCTGACTGGCAAGAAGTAACACAGTCTGGGAACCATGATTTCATGGAAAATGACAGGTCATTGACTGTTAGCCCAAGACTATCCAGGTCTCAGTAAATGAATAGTTATAATTCAGATGAAAAGACTTGAAAGTGATTTCTGCGTACATTCTTGGGACAGGGAGCAGGTATTGTGCATGTGTATATCCTGAACTAGACAAAGAATGCTTGGCACGTAGGAGGCTTATAATGAATTTTTATAAATCTTTGCATTGTTAATAAAGTCATGCAGTCTTTTTTTTTTTTTAACAAAATCTCAACCCCATTCTTTCTTATCTATTAGAATCTTATCAGCTCCTACTGATAAGATTTTTTGAAGCAAACCATGCAAACATTTTTTTCAAATACCAGAGAAAAGCATAGGCTCACCTTTACAATATGTGGTCATTTGTAACATAAAAATTTCGGGATGCCAAACAAAAGATTTGTGTTGTTAAAATGTACCCCGGATTTCTGGGCCATGGTGCCTGTAGTGTCATGAATGAAGATTCAGTCCTTTGCTTAGAGTCAGTTTTCCTGGAATTGTGACCTATATATAGATTACCTGCAACAGAATCAACCTAAGTGTTTGTGTGAATATGCAGATTCTTGGAACTCAGCCCAAACCTATTATTTATGCTAAAGTTTGAAAAAAAATTAAGAATGCTATTATTCTCACATCCAGCTTTCCAAATGAAATCTTAGAAAAGACTTAAACATCTCAAAATACAGGATTATATCAGTTTGACCCACTCCCAATAAAAGTGCTAATCAGATTAAGTTTCATAAGTAGGAGAGTTTGTACTCTGCGATGAAAAAATGGACAGACCTGTTCAAGTGAAATTTAGGCATGTATATAGGTTTATCAGCAAAATCTCATGGGTATGTATTTTTTTCTTCTTTTATACTCTTGGTGAAGTCTAACATGCAGAAAAATATACAAATCCCAAGAGTGTAGTCTTGATGAATTTTTGCAAATCCAACCCATTGTTGCATTAAGATCCAGAACCAGAGCGTTCCATACATTCCAGAAGCCCCTGTTCATCCCTTCCAATCATACCTCCCTTCTGAGAGTAATTGCTAGCCTGACTGCTAAAACCATAGATTACTTTTTTCGTTTTTGAACTTTATTCTGCATGGAATCATATAGAACAAACTTTCACGATTGCTTATTTCACTTTACTATGTTTGATTCATCCCATTGCTGATATAGTAGTATCTCTCATTCTACTTGAAGCTTGCTAATCTACTTCATTAGATATACCATGGTTTACTTGCCTATTCTACTATGGATGTACATTTGCATAGTTTCAATTTGAGGCTGTTTAGAAAAGTGCCGCTATGAGCATTCTAGTCCCTGTCTCTTAGTTAGCATATGCACACGTTTTGGCTGGATATATACCCAGGAGTAGAATTGCTTGGTCTCTGGGAATGTGTAGGATCAATTGTAGGGGACACAAGTGGTTTCCCAAAGTGATTGTATCAAATTTCCCTCCACCAGTATAGGAGTTTTCTATTTGCTCTGTATCCTTGCTAACACTTGCCATTTTCCTATTTTGGTTTTAGCCATTATGTTGGGTGTGTAAACGTCATATGGCTGTTATAATTTGTAATTCATGTGGGAAATTTTTTTTTGTTTTAAATCTTGACTTCCCTGGGCCTCAAACTCTTCTGATTTGATGGGACTAGAATAGGTTTTGAGACTCTAAATGCTTTGAAACTTTCTAAATTCATACATACGCCCACCCGGGGATTTGAACCACTGGCCTCAGATACTGGATTTCAAGGGCAGGGAAAGGAATTGGGTTACTTAATGGTTCATTCAAAATATTCTTACTAGGATACAAACAAACAAACAAAAACCTCACAATTAATTACATTAATGAGGGAAGATTTTGTTTTAAGATTTGTTCCAAGTATTTTAATTATTAGAGATTTTTAAATGTGCTACCAAAATATCTATCAAGGCAGGTTTGTGCCTTACCTGTACATTTCAATATTTCAAAGGCAATTTAAAATGTGGCATATGGCCCTAAGAATAATATAAAATTTCACTGTTGTGAATCACCTAAGTCATTGTAGGTACCCTACATCTTATGAATTCTTGTCAGGTGTTACAGCCTCCACTAAGATTAAGTTGACAAAGGAAGGGAATATCCACACCCACAAGCTGTTTATAGTTCCCATATTTGTATATTGAAAACAAATAATCTGGTAAGGGGTAGGTGATAAGAATCTAAGCGTAGATACTAGAAACTACTGCCAAAATTGAATGGCTAATGAATGAATAATCTTAGCCCTTTGGTCTTAGAACTCAAGAGAATAGTGCTAGTGTTACCACGTTATCTTTATGTCTGTCATCGGATCACAGTGCTGTATCTGACAAAGAATCAATTTTAAATCTCATCCAGAGGGTGAGTGAGAGAGGATTGAAGTTGCTTTAAGTTCTTCTTTTGTATCATTCTTTGATACATGCTGAATGACATCTGTGGGCTTATTGTGGTTATCTATTTTAGCTTTGGTTTAAGGCATTAAATGTGTATAATTCTTATATTAAATCCTGCCATGCTTATGTGAGTGTAATAAAACAACAGAGTCTGGCGATATCCATCTTTTGTTATGGATTGTTGAAATGATGTTGGAGGGTGTATTTATAAGTACTGCATACTGGTACTGCCAAATATTGACTTTGCTTGTGAACTCCATCACATAAAACTTCTGACGACAACCTAAGTAAAGTTCAATTGAAGATAAAATATTGCAAAATAAATGCCAAAAATGGAAACCATTCTTCAAAACACTAAATTAGGAAGTTAAGGATTAGGGGCAATTAATCAATGTTTCAAAATGATAAATATGTTTTAAAAAACACCAGTTAAAATGAAAAACTCAAAATGGAGATTTTTGCACTTGCTTAAAAAGCAGTGTTTATGTTAGGCTTCTGTGGCAGATCAGGTGAGACTTCTGAAAAATATTTTACTTAAAAATTTTGGTAGGATTATATTCTTCATCAATATCAGAAAAAAATGCAAATCATTTAGCATTTGGTGCTAATAATTATAATTTATTGGGCATCTAAGTTCTAGTTGCTTGGCATACATTTATTCAGTTGTCTTCCAAAGTCTATATTTTAACATCCTGGTTTTAGGGAAGAATAAACTAATGTAAACATGATATTCAATAAGTCATCTCACTATTTTTTCTGTGCAACCAGAATTTAATAAGTAGTTAGAGTTCCCTGTGTTTGTGGGGCTTGCATTTCAGCAGTGGGTGCGGAGGGGAGAAGGCAATGAACAAACAAGGACCTAAGTAAAGAAGAAAATATGTTATGATGCAGAAGGAAATGGAATGTTGAATGCTTGGCTATCTAGCAGGTCATGGGAAGCACAGAATGGGGCAAGTGAGGAAAGGCACCATTGCTTGCATGTAGCTGTCACAAGGCAGGCAAACTGGGCATATCAAAACCACAAAAAGAAAACAAGACTATGGCTGGGACTTCAACTAAAGTTTAGCTGGGCAGAGAGATTAATATAAAATACTTAGAAGCTATGTAAGTATTCAATATCCGCTTCATGCTTCAATATTTCATCACCTATATGCTGATGTCTCCTGCATTTCTATCTTGAGCCTATTCTGATCCCTAAACGTGTACATGCCAGTGCCTATTTGATGTTTGACTTTGGTGCCTCATAGCCATGTCAACTCTGACATGCTAGTTTATATATTGCTATTTTGTCATTTTGATAAGCCTGAGTCACTTCTCCTTGATTCAGGTTAATTATGGGCCCATGCAGAAGTCTGAATTTCTTGACTTGCAGAGGACATGGGCTGATCTTAATATGATGATTAAAAACAATTGTTACCACAACCATTTGAGTAATCTGCAGGGCATTCCAAGAATGACACCACTAATTCAGAAAATTATTGAGCACCTGCTAGAGCCAGTACTGAGACTACAGGGGTGGAAAAGAAGCCAAATCCCTGTCTTTGAGTTAATATTTTAGTGTGGAAGATAGCAGAGCAGAGACAATCAACAAAACACCCACATACCTATATAACAATGTCAGGTAGCGATAAGTATGACAGAAAAATTGAAAGCAAAATAAAGAAATATACTTATTGCCAAACAAGAAGTGATCATTGGAAGTTGCTCTAGTCAAGGACTTCATGAGGAAGGAGGCTTAAAACCTAAATTAAAAAGAAAAAAATATATAAATATTAACTCAATTGATCTGGTAGATAGGAGAAAAGTACATTAATTTTCAAAAGACCAAAGCATCACTAAGTTTAACATGAACCACTACATATTATTTTTCAAGTTTTATGCTATAGTAAGCTGGTTTCTCCCAACTCCACTTCTTCTATGTAGAATTTTGTGTTATTAAGGACTAAGGTTTAGCAAAGTGCTGGGACATTTTCTTTAATATTTCATTCATCTCCTTAATTGGCTGGCAGTAAAGTAGTTAGGGTGATAACTAATTTAGACACTACATCCATCAGTGTCATCTCATTCTTCCCTTTTCGAAAATCATACATATATTTTTTAATGGTAATTAGCCAACTTTTATTACTTAGCACTTTGTGATTACAAAATAAACTTCAGTTTTCACATAGGTATTCCTTAGAACATTCCATTAAGTTATTGGAAATTTTACCAATGCTGTCTAGAGAAATGTTAAATTTCTTCCATATTTTTTATTACTTTAAAAAAATTCCTTTAATTGCATCTCAGTTCACTTAACATATACGTGAATTCTCCTTATCCGAATGTGCACATTTTCTTGCTGCAAAGATACCACTGTGCAGCTTAATTTCTGAATAGAGAAATAAAATTATTTTAAATATTAAAAGAATTCACGTCGATGAATCTATACATTTAGATACTAGTATAATTACACATGCTGATTTTATGGCATAGAATTTGGGAGAAATAAATAGCAGTTTCCTATTGCTTAATTTTTGTTTTCACTTTAGTTATATCATTTCATAATACATAATTTATCAGGATTTAATTGAAATCTGTAAACCAGGCTAATATAGAGAAATCAACTAATGTGCTTTGGGTTCAGGGAAAATAATTCTAATTTAAGATTGGGCAAAGAATAACTTTGATATGAATGGAATTGTTGGAGACTGACTTTGTAATACATGTTTGATTAAGTTCTTGTGATTTGCAATAGCTTGTTTGAATCCCACCTCTACCATGTAGCAGCTGCCTCACTGGCTGTGGTCTCTTTAGGTCTCGGTGTTATTATCTGCACAGTGGGATTAATTATGGCGGTTAAGACAAAGAATTGTCAGTCACGAGGATGTTCATGCCTGTTCAATAAATATTTCCTTTTATGCCTGCACAATTACAGTTCTCAAGGAGTAAGAAGAAGGCCTTTCTCATGATACTTGATTACACTTGCAGAATATATCTTAGGATATATTCATGATGAGCTAATTCCTCTGAGAAATAAACAAATAATTAGTGGATTCTTTGAGATAGGAGCCCGGTGAAGCCAGTACTCCACCCTTAAACAAGACACACAATTTCCAGTTCAGTAACTGTAAAAGCAACGCACAGTTTGGCCTGACTATTATAGAAGGAAAGGATTTTAAAAGCAGAATCAACTGGTTCATTGAATCAGTTCAGTCTTTATTGTATCTATAGACCCTTAAAGCTCTCTCCATAATCAAACACTTCTTCTATCCTTTAGCAACCTTGTTTTGTTTTGGCAGCCGACCCCAAGTGAATGGGCCTATCTGGGGATAAGAAGAAAGGAGGCCACCCAAAGGCCCTTTTTTGCCTTTGTAAACTGATGGTTTCCAAGCAGCTTTCTGGTGTTTGGAAACACTGCGTAGTAACTGGGGGGAAGAGGCAGCTGTGCTTTGGCCCACATGAGGTAATTTGCAGACACATTTTAATTGCCTTTTAGGGAGCATGAAGGAGTTCCAAATAGTCTAATGAGTTCCAGCAAACACCTGTGAAATGCTTTTAGACGGCCATGTAATACTGAAATTAAGAATGTGATACAGCAATTGGAGGCATTTTTTTTCTCTCTCCAGTGAAAAGACAGAGAGAGATATTTAAAAAACCCTCTGCTTAGGTTGGTTTGCTGCTCACCAAACAGTACTTTATATCTTTGATCTCTTGGACGAATATAATTTTGATCATATTTGATAGATTCTTCAAGTCAAATTTATACTTTAAAAATGGATAATTTTGATTAGATAATAACATTAAGTGACACAGATAGTTATAAACCCAAATCTATCCCCTTGTGAGTCAATAAGCAATACTAAATGGATAAATCTGAAATACAAAGGCTTTATCATAATAATCATCATGGATGGAGACCTTGAAAGATACCTTATTAGTTTCTCTTCCTCCCTCCCTCCCACTTTTCCTGCCTCTCTTTCTTTCTTCCTTCTTCCTTCATTTTTCAAATGATTCATTGTTGATTTAAATGAAGGCAATTTTGAGAGATGAATAATATGCAAATCTTCCTGGTATGCACTTGGGAACAAATGAACTGCAATAAAGGGAAGAACAGTGTAATTTGAAAATAGGACATAGAAAAAATTATAAATTATATCCTCATTCTAATTTTGAATCTATATTCTTATTTTCCCACTTCTTAAAATTCATATATATAATATATATGTCTATACCATTATCTATCTATTGAAAGAACTATTGCAATAATATGTATTTCAGCTTAACTACTCCAACATGTATGATTAGGGTATAGTTAATTTGTTTAACTTAATAACTATGTGTACATCATATATTTGTTATGTAATAATATGTATTTGTTTAATTTAATAATTTATTATTATCTATTTAAAACATACATTTGAAGGTTTTTATTTCAACTATTATCTGTTTCTTAAATGTCTACTTGGAATTATTTACTAAATACATTATTTTAAACTCAGCTTTATGTGTTATTTTCTGGATGTATTACTAATTTGCTAATTAAATCTCTTCAACAGCTAAAGGTCTTTAATATTTTAATTTTTTCTTAGTCATTTAAGGCCAGTTACATGATTATAGGAAAATATATATATTTTCCTGTGTTGCTTTTCACTTATCTTATTATTTATTTTGCCTTTTCTCTTTTTTATTTAACTATTCCCACCAGAAATGTGTCAATTTTATTACTTTTTTCAAAGAATCATCTTTTTGCTTTTATTGATCATTTCTGGTCTAGCTATCTTTCTGCTTTCATTCCTTTTTTTTTTTTTTTTTTTTTTAACAATTCCCTTTATTTATTTTAGGATTTATTCTGTGAGTTGCTCTCTTACTTCTTGAGTTGGGTAAATGATTAAACCATTAATATTAAGTCTTTCTTCTTTTCTAATACAAGTATTAAGGCTCCAGTTTTTCTCTATTTACTGCTTAATATCATTCCATAATTATTTACATTGTCCAATGCAAAATATTTTCTGAGTATTATTATTGTTTCCTCATCTTAATCCATGATGTATTTGGAACAATGTGCTTTAGCTTTCAAATATTTTACATATAGTTTTGTTTATATTTGATGCTATGATATTAGGCTTATTCAATGTACAATTATTTTACCTCTTATAGTACATTGATCTTTTATCATTAGGTATTGACCCTCTTTATGTCTAAAAGTCCTTTAAGCCTTAAAGTATATTTCAGTAGATGATAAAATAGTTATAAGGTGTCTTTTGGATGGTATTTGTATAGTAAATCTTTTCCCATTTTTCTATAATCAATCTTTCCACATTATTGCTTTGCATAGATATCTTGGATACAACATAGAGTCTGTTTGCATGCGTGAATGTTTATTTTAGTTCATTTCAACAATCTCTGTAATTTAGCAGATGATTTAAGTTCCATTTATACTTATTGTGATTGCTTATAGCTGGTTTAGTTTACCAACATATTTTATGATTTTTTCTTATTGAATTATCTTTTCCTATGTTTCATTAAATTCATTAACCATTCAAAATGATTTTATTTAGTGCTGACTGCATGCCAACACTGTCTTAGTTTTTGAGAAAATGGCAATGAACAAAACATATAAAACCTCTGCCTTCAGAGACCTTACAGTGTAGTGGCAATGACCCACAGTAAGCATGTAAATAATTGCAAGATACTGGTTGTCAAAGGTGACCTATGCTAAGGAAAAAATACATCAAGAGATTAACAGCAAACAAAATGATGTTGCCAACCTAATTCAAGGCCTTAAGGAAAATAATAGTAGTGAAAAAGGAAAAGTTTCAGGCTAGATGTAGCAGTTTACTCTCCTCTGATATAAGAAAAAGACGTTCCTCTCTTACCCCATCACCACTTTCCCTAATCCTCCTCATTTTAATAACTTCATAAAAAAGATCTTCCAGTCAGACATTCTACTGCCTTGGGCATTTCATTTGGGAAGTTAATGGCTATCCCCTCTTCAGTCTTATTTAAGAAAGAGTATGAGTGGGTTTTGAGCATCAAGAAAGAGTATGAGTGGGTTTTGAGCATCAATATGTATATGCTATTAGGGCTTTAGAACCAGTTTTCATAAAATATGCCCTCAATATATATCATGGGAACATCATGAGTGTTAATGAAATTGTGCTAATAATTATGATGACTCAGTTTTAACTGCTAGCATTCAACCATTTTGACTTAAAAAAGTGAGAATGTCATGTGAGCCAGCCTAATTTGAGGCTTCATAATACCCCTATGATATTTAGATCTATTTCTTAATGTGATTCTTCAATGTGCTGCTATAATTAAAAGACTTCAGTTTACATATATGATAATGCCATATATGTAAATTGTGTTTTATGCTTTATTTGTGCAATGTAACTCTTTTTCCCATCAAATATCAAGCAGTAATAAATGTTGGTTTGTTAGAAAATTCATACGTTAAATATATAGTGAATATTATCATTTTGACAGACAAAAGTATAGGTTTGACATTCCATATTTTGTCATTTCATCTTGCCAGACTGATTTATGACAGATGACAGAGTTGTTGCCTTTTGTTTTGGTATTGTTTTAGTTTTCAGATCATGGGAACACTGAGAGTGCTGCTGCACAGGAAAAGAAAAGTAGATCCTTGACTGATATGAAAGAAATGACAGTTCATCATGAGAATAAGGCTTGGTGCTCTGAAACTGGGGTGTCACTACTTCTTTAAGCTGAATAAATGGTAGGGAATGTAGGGATACTAGATTTTTTTTTTATTGAATGTTAACAATAAGCTAAGTTTTCTCATGTCTCTTGTTATACTAAATGAATTTGCCTTCCTCCCAAGTTGTAGTTACATTAGGAATGAATGCCCCTAACCCCAACTTTACAAAGCGGGTAGAGATTATGGATCCAAAGGAGGAAGGTTCTTGGTTTTGTTTCTATATGTAAGGATTATAGTAAGGGTGGTAGTGGTGATGAAGAAAATTAATTTTAATATTTAATTAACCCTAAGGGGAATTAAATATTGATAACCTTTGAACAGTCCATGGCATTTTCTGAAATAACCAAAATTGTGAATATCAATTCTTAAATCCTAGTAAGGTCTCTTTCAGTTATTCCATTCCACTCTTGTAAATTTCTCCAGGGTCTTCATAAAGGAAGGTGTTTTTTGTCATTTAAATAGAGATTTTTCCAGTGTTTTTTCATTCAGAGTTGCCTGAATTTCAGTGAAGTCTCCTGTGTCATTTAACTCTTCTCACAATTGCTTTGGAAACACAGAAGATGCACCAAATTCTGAAAGTATTTAAACTCTATCACCATGAGAGTGTATTAAAAAAATGCTATTATTCTCCACTAGCATAGACTATCTATTATTCCCATATAAGAGAACAAAATTATCCCCAAACTCAGAACACATTAAATGGAGATGGCAGCATTTGTTCCTTTCCTGTTGGCATGTGGTATACAACCATTTCTTGCTACAGTTCAATGTAGATCTAGATGGGAGTGTTTGTGTCATTAACTTATTCATTCTACAAATATTTATTGAGTTTATCAAAAACTCCAAAATAATTAGTTACATTTTCTTTTTACTCCATCTGAAAATCTCTATTTTTAATTCATGTATTTCATTCATTTATATTTATTAAAATTACATCTATATTCTTGTTTAAATCTAATATCTAACTGTTTTCTATTTGTTCACCTTTTCTTTGTGCATTTGTTTCTCCCATCTTCCTTTTGGAGTAATCAATAACTTTTATTATTTCATTTTATTTTATTTTATTTTAATTAGAAAAAGTTGTAAATTTAGAGAAAAGCCATGCAAAAAGTACAGAATTTTCATATGCTCCCTCATACACACAGTTTCTCACTGTTTATTTTTTTAACTTTTCATTTTATTTCTAAATAAAGACATGCATTTTTGAAGTATTAAGGTGTACCCTAAATTAATGTCTTTATAAATCCCTGGAGTTTTAGAACCTTGTAAGAATGTGAAAATCCTTTCATATTCCCCAGTGTTTTATGCTATTTTTTTTAATTGAACATATGTTTTATTTTCTTTTGGTTATTTTTTGAACATATGTTTTTAACACACACACAAGACCTTATTATTGTTTAAAGAAGTCAATATTCATTTATACTTAGCTATATATTTTCCCTTTTCATTGTTCTTCATTTCTTCCTGAATTATTGTGTTTCCATCTGGAGTCAGTTTTCTTCTGCCAAACGAAATAACTTTAATGTATATATTTTTAATATCAGGTGCTAGTGACAAATTCTTTCATATTAGTTGGTATCAGAATGCCTTTATTTTACAATAACTATCAAAGAATAATATTGTTTAGTATTGATGACTACTGTAGCAGTTATTTCTATTATGAATTTAAATCTTGTCATTCTATTGTTTTATGACATTTACAGTTTCTTCTATGAAGTCACTTATTTTAAAGCAATGGATCATTTTTCCTTCTCACTGCTTGCAGTATTTTTTTTCCTTTGTGTTTGATTTTGAGAAATCTTCTTTTAAAATTTTTCGTGGTGTTTATTGAGAGTCTTCATGTATTTCCTCAACCTTGAAACAAGTCCCACCAGTATCAATGTTTGTCTAGGTTCCTGAGAAGCTGACATGAAGACAGGATTATGTGCAAAAGTATATATTAGGAGAAATGACTGAGAAGTAGGGAGAGTTCCAGAGGAGGATAGAAGAGCTATTAGACAGCAAAATAATTCAAGTCTTAACCACAATAAAGGAAAAAGTAAAGAAAAGAAATTTGGGTGGAAGCATCTTGGACCTAAGTGCAAGTCTAAGGAAAATGTGGCAAGGTATTCTTTATGTTCAAAGCTATTCCATGGATCAAAGCCATGCCTTGAGCAAAAGTGATCCAAATGAGTTTTCTGCCTGCTAGAAACATGTCTGCTCTAGTCATTGGCTGGAAGCAGCCTATGAGAACTGTGGCATACAACATGGAGATATATTTCAACCAGATTATAGATAATTTATAATCCCTGTAGCCATAGAACTGAAAGACATGCTCTCATGGTCAACATAATATCTCTTGAAATACTACTTATGCCTCAATCTCCCTGTGGTAGATAGGTGGCTCTAAGATGGATCTCAATGATAACTAACTCCTGATATTTGTGCCCTTGTGAAATTCCTTCCCTTTGAGTGTGAGCAAAACCTAGTAACTTGCTAGTAGAATATGGCAACATATTTGTAGAATATGGCAACACTGATAACAGGTTACATTCCAGTTTAGCTTACAATGAGACTATGGTTTTGCTCCTAGTGTATCTCTCAGTCTCTCACTCTCACTCTCTCTCTGTCTTTCTCTTGTTTACTTGCTCTGACAGAAACCACTTTCCATTATATGAGTTACCTTGTATAGAGGTCCATAAATTCAGGAATTGAGTGAGTCCTCCATCCAATAGCCATGAGAGAACTGAATCTTTCAGCTCAAAAGCCCATGAGAGGGCAGTGCAAAGGTAGTTCAATGGTAGAATGGTGAGAAGCTTTGCATAGGTTTGTGTTTGTTCTTGGTTTTGAGGTTGTAGTGGGTCTACGGGGAGTGCTAGTGTTAGGTTTAGGTTAGGTTAAGGATAGTGTTCTCTGAAGAAATTCCTTTCAGTCCAAAAATTGCATGGAAGTGAATGAATCCAATAACTCCCTTGGCCTTCAAAACAGTATTAGGTAAGGTATTTGCATAGCAATTGTCTCCTGCCATGCAGGAGACCCAGGTTCTATTTCTGGACCATGTACCCCACCACCACCAAAAAAAAATAAAAGCCCAAGAGAAGAGTAATCCTGCCAAAACCATGAAAGCAAGCTTGGAAGCAAATTGTCTCCTATTGAGCCTTCAGATTAGGCTGCCTCCCTAGCTTTCAATGTGGTTGCAACCTAATTAGGGATGTTGAAGCAAAGATGACCCAGATTCCTGAACTGAAACAATTGCAAAATAATAAATACTTTTTTATTAACACCTTATGTTGGAGTCATTTGTTAAACAACAATAGATAAATGATACTTGCTCTTCTCTTTTTGATACTCCAGTTATACTTGGCATAAGCCTTTCAAGGATGCATCATATGCTTCTTTTTCTTTTTCCTGTACATTCCTTTATGATGTGCTTCATAGGAGGATTTTTTCTATTGAGCAAGCTTTAGTTTGCTAATCCTCTCTTCTGCTGTGTTTACTGTAATGCCAGCTATTTTATACTTCCATTCTACAATTTTCATTTGTCTATTTTATTTTGTTTCTATTCTACAACTAAAAATTACTGTATTTTCATATATTTTTAGACATCTTAATCTTAGTAATTTGAAACTGGAGTCTGATAACTCTAATATCTGGATTGATTGGGGTTCCCTATCTGGTGGCATGTCCCCCATCCCAACTTGATCATTTCTTTCCAAATCCTCATATGCCTTGGTACATTTTATTGAATGCTAGTCTGTTATGACCTGAGTGCTTTTTCATACTGTCAATATATACATGATTAAATATAGCATAAGAAATGTGATACTTTAATATCAGCAATTTGAACTATTTTGTAGTAGCTTTGCATCTTGTTTTGGATTGCCAAAATCATAGCATTTCTAGATCAGTATATGTATATAAATCATTGCTTAGATAAATGGAATCAAATGTCATGATACTAATACACAAGAGATGGAAAAATAGTTGAGGTTTATTTAAAGTGTAATGAGCAACACTTAGTTGTTATTAGTAGTAGTAATGATACAATGTATAGCACCTTAAATATTGCACATTATTTTATCAAATAGCCCAGTATGGTAGAAAGACTGCTAGGCATCAAAAGATCAGTGCCCTTATCATACAACTAACACTCATTGGCTTGTGTCTTTAAACAAAATACATATAATTTGTTTTTTTCTTTTTATTTTCTGTATGTGTGTGTTACTGTAACACTGCATGTTCTCTAATGTTCCTTTTATAAATGTTAGTGTGGGAAACTGACTTTACAAGAGAAAGTATGATACAAACAATGCTTTAATAGACTTGAATCATGCTAAGAAATTAATAAAGTAGCATGGTTATAAGAATGGTTTATGAGTAAGCAGTCAATTTTTAGTGCTGATTTTGCCATCTACTACACTGTGATCTTTGGAAGTAACTGGTTAATGTATGCTTCAGTTTCTAATCCTGTTTAATTGAGGCAATAATAATGTCTATCTACTAAGAATATTTTGAAGAATTGAGGTAATACAAGTAAAGAAATCTAAAACTTTCTAAAACTTCATAAGAACTCAATAAATTTAAATATTATATAATTATATAGTTATTATTTTCTTGACTATTATTGGTTCTGATACACTCCTTGAATATAGTTAACTATAAAAGAAAAGTATATTTTCAAAGTGGACCATAATGGAAAAAGAATTCTGTATTGATTGCATTATTCTCAAAGAAAATAAAAGAATCCTGATCATGCTATGATATAAAGGTAATATGAAACTTTTGCTGCAGGTTCTCATTATAATATCTCTAGCTCATATCTACTACTTAATCGTTCTGTCACAAGACATTTGTACCATGTTGTTAAAAATAAATAAATATAGGTTCAATCCCAGGCAAAGCCTGGTCTTTCTTACGTTGGTGACATGTCCACTCACACAGTTTTTCCATTTGCCGAGTGAGATGCCCACAAACTACACAGAACCCATCATTGATTACCCAATTACACAATCACTCCATCTGTAAATCAGTGCAGCATCTGTGACCCTATATGTCACCACCACAGTCTCCTCTGGCTATTCCCCTGGAGCTTCGCTGAGGCGGTTGTACTGGCATAATATATTCATTATCCATTAGCTCTGGCACACGCTCTGCAGTGCTCAATTACGATACAATCGAGCGAAAGGTCTGGTGGCGGCCAATGTAATGACTTTCTGATTATCTGTCTTTAAATGATGAATGAAATGAAAATGTACTGCTCAAACCAAATATAAGATTGTTAGGATGCCAAATGAAAATTGTATGTAGCCTCCTTTGTGGGAGAAAGGCAGAGGTCTGTTTTTATTTAGCAATAGTTTCCTAAAGATAGTTTTCCAAGTCATTCCCATCTTCTAATTATAAGATTTATATGAAGCCACTGAATCTAAGTCCTAAATTGCAATTTGGGGGTCATTGAAATACCTTTTGACTCAGGATTTAAATCGGAAGTTCTTTCAAATAGTTTTGCATTTGTCTAGTCTTTTGAATGTAGTTGCTTAGACTGACCTCTCAATAAAAGTCTTATTGCTTCCAGTTTGTCACCTGGATCAGATTATTTTTTGAGCTGTTTTTGCCTCATGGAGAGCTGTAAAATAATTAAGCAGATTGATACATAGACAAGCATTTAAGAAAAACATGCCAGGATTATAAATAAGTGGGAGACTCAAAAACATTTTGTTGTTCAAATAATTATGAAGCAGGTGTTTGATAGTACAGTCATTTCTGTTTCTGTTTACATCTTTAGTTATTATTCTGTTAATTAGAATTGAAAATCCAATAAAGCTACATATTGGAGCACTCGCAAAGCTGACTTAAATTACAGTGTCTCAGTCTATTCCCTTAAATAGACCCCATTGGACTTTTTATTATAAAATACTTTTGAAAACCCAACTCCCTTCCCAAAACTTTAAACCCTGTACAGTTATTGAGCCTTTTGAAAGACACAACTAGAAGACCTAAAATGTATTACAGAATGTTATTTGGGGACCTAGAAAATTCCCATAGAGACCCACCATTCTATATCTATATAAGCTAGGGGTAAATCCCTGACACACTCTCTGCTTTCAGTTATATGTGTAAGTAAGGAAAATAATCCTTAATAGTAACTGGATTGAAAATTCTATGATATTTATTTTCTTGCTTTAGCTTCTATATTTGAGATGCTTATCTGCAGTTCACCATTGAGATTAAAATTGAGTTCAACTGGAACTCAATTAATCGGAGCAAAGAGATAGTCTTTGTGCTTGTGGGAGATTGATAATTCTAGACATAAGGGACTGATGCAGCCCAGAGGTCATCGAGAATAATTTGAGGATTGATGCCTACCATATTTGTTTTTGTTTGAAATAGAATAAAATCTAATCTAGGGTGAAGAAATGTGCATGTCTATGAGATGCTCCCTTTCCTAGGATTAGAATGGTCTTCATAAATTCTATTTGAAGAATGACTACACTAAATTTTGATTAATGTCTTGAGACCTTTTAGGTAAGGTAGAAAACAAGGAAAAATTATCTCTAAGGGCATCTTTAAATGAGTCTAATTAATTAATTAAAAACCTCTCAACATTCTTGATTTGAGATCTCTAACTCAAATCTTATATGCTTATAGTTTGCAAAACTAGATAAGGTGTGTAAAGAAGGTTTTCATTTTGTTTCCACCCAGAATGGAAAATATTTAAGTGGAAGGATATTAGAACCTCTAGAGAAATGTACATTAATTTTAATATCGACTTCTTTATTTTAATTTCATATTTGTTTCTTTTCAAAATAAATTCTAATTTGGAGGCTGTACTGATTTTTATTTACATAACATGTGTAGTAGCAAGAAGGTCAAATTTCCTTTTACTTTGTAAAGATAGAATTTTCTTGGAATATGTTTTAAATTAGTACTGGCTTAAATATAGCTTCCTCTTCACTGCCTCTCACTCAGTCTGTTGTTGGCTAGGAAATAAATACAAAACATACCTAAATCAGCATCTTGATTTTTTTTCTTTTAATCACAAGATGCCAATATATTAGAAGGAGGCAATTTAATAATAACAATAAAATATTCAAGGTCATGTGAAATCGGGCTTTCTATGTAGAGGATAGATAAAACCCAGTTTATCCCTAAAGGATACCTCCCTAATAATAAGAAGCATCAATTTAGCCTTCATGTAGTCTAGCAGAAGATATAAGACTCCTGGATTACAGAGAAGAGATTTTATTTCTTATAAAAAATAGCAGTGGCCAGAATATCAGCATTTCCTGTTCCATTTACCTGAGCACCAAGTCCCACAAGGCAGTGCCTGGTGAACACAGCATACTCAGTGGGTTGTGTTACCAGAGAGGATCCTGATTTGGGGGAACCCAAATGTTTTATAATAAGCAATGAGTATGCCTATCTTTTGCTTCAGTGGAAGGCACTGTCTTCTAAAGTGCCCCTCGCTCCAGAATAAAACATTGTTTCTAAAATCCAACTCTCCTTGATATAAAAATACCTCGTAAGACATGCACAATATAAGAGACCCATAAAGAATTGTCTTCCAGTACCTAAATTTTATATTTTCCAGAAAATAATCAAATTAATCCATTATATTGGTTTAAAATTTAAGAGTTCATAAAGAAATTTAGCAGACATTTTATATTTCATTTAGAGCATGCCTCTGAGCTAGAATTCATTAATCCAATTTTGCAGATGAATAAACTGAGTCAAAGTAACTAAGGGAATGGCTCTAATTGCTATGGCATTAATAGTGATGCATAGATCACAATGCAGGTCTTCTGTCTCCACTGTAGTTTTCCACAAAACTATAGTGTTACCTTAATCTACCATTTTATTGGCAACTGTGGGTAAAAGGATCAATTAATAATGTGCTATTTATTTGAGAAATATTCCAAGAGACTCATCATCAAAAAAAACAAGGAATTTCCCTCTTTGGTTATATATGCCTGGAAATTTGCTCTACTTGGAAACCTATCCTAGGTATCTTCAAATTTTGAAGACATGGGTTTTTTTTTGTTTTGTTTTGCTTTTTTGGAGTATATCCAGCAAGATTGTGAATAAAACAATAGGGGCAATGCAGGAAAGGAATGAAGATTTAAGAGTTAGGAGCCAATAGCAACAAAATTTCTCATACATGAGCCCACTAGGAACCCAACAATTGGAAGGACAGTGACTCAGTAAGAGAGTGACAGTGTGAACATACTTTGCCCACTTCATATTTTTTTGTCTTGCTGGCATACAGCAGTCTCTTCCAGTGTCCCACTTTTCTTAAAGTGAGGACATTCTTGCTGCTATCTTTTCTATAACCACTTGAGGCAATTTAAACTTTCCCACTGTCTTGACCTCAAAGTTAGAAGAAAAACTTTGCTCTGTTATATTCTCCCTACTACATATACTTAATATTTTCCAAACTTCAAAATGGCAAATAGTGATACGCAAAAGAACTCTTCACAAAATGAGTTTTGGGAACCTGAAATTAAATTAAACAAAGGTATTTAGGTCTTTACATTAGAACTTCTCAGAGGTTTTAATATGCTCATGTGAACTGCAAATCTCCTATGAAAAGATATAGTATAAAGACTATCCCAAATTTATTCTGTAATGAAGCCCCTTTTTTATAAAACACACTGATGAAATGCTGTTCTAAAGAATTTCTATAGGAACAAAACCACAAACATTTGTCAACTCATTTTACTGTAACTTTTTTTTTTGTATGCTGTGTGGCGTCCATTTTGTTATTTTTCCATGTGAATATTTCATTATTACAGCACCATTTGTTGAATTTTTGTTTGTTTATTGATAAGTGCATGTACTGCGAATTGAATCACTGTACTTTTTTTATTCATTTCTTCATTCATTCAACGAAAATACCAACTGTATGCCAGGCTAGATTTAACAGCATAATGGAAAACAAGATGTTATCTCTGCCCTCAGTTTAAACAAATATAAAGTCTCTGTGTGTATCTTCCTCTGTCTCTCTTTCCTAACTCTCTTTCTGTGTTTCCCTTTGTCTCTGTTTCTTTGTTTATATACATATACAATATCTGAACATCTTATAGACACTCAGTATTTTTTCAGTGTTCCATTTGGCACACCTATAGTGCCAAGGAGAACCCTTATAAAAGTCTCAGGAATTATAAAAGTTTTAATATCCCAAAGATGTAGGCAATAAGGCTATCTCATGGTTTCTTATGTCAGTTTCAAGGTGGATCTTGGAGACCTTGGCACTATCACCTTAGGAGTAATTTCTGGTTCTTTCATTGACCTGTTCTAATTACAATGCAAGTTACTTATTTAAACATTTTTAATGGCATTCTACTTCCAGCAATGATGGAGTAACTGATGTGGACTAGCCCTCATGCCATAATCCACTATGAAAATGGACAAAGTCTATATAGCAAGAATTTTCAGACATTAGTCAGCAGAAATAAACTTCATCCTTCAGAGCAGGAAAACACATGTGGTGATTTCTACCTGGAATCTGTTTCCATGTTGCTAATAGGCAGGTAGATCCCATGACAGCCCTCATTGAGATAAGGAAATAGATATATGAGTATAGGGCTATAGAGTAAATGAAAATTATGGGACATAGTACAAGAGAGAATAAATTTGAGTAGAGAATGAGCCTTCAAAATCTGCATATGGAGCTCTTGGTATATTTGGCCAAATGGTGCATACCCAAGGTGAGACACAAAAAGTCCTGTCAGGGGAGAGCAACTAAATAGTTCTGAGCTAAAAACATGCTTCAGAGATTGTACAGTGCTAGGAAGCTTCGTGTTCTGACTAACCAAAATGGAGAGATCTTGCTGATCACTCTGAGCACTCATTTAAGATCCTCAGATAGTCTTGCCTTACTTGTAGTACAATTCTAATCTCAGAGTAAGGATTACTCTAGAACCTTTCTAACAGAGCCAAAGACCAATCCTCAACAAAATTGAGCACAGCTATCACTAATTTAACTGCATACCAAAATGAAACTCAAAACTATTAAAGAAATACAGACTCTTAACCATATGGCATCAAACTTTTAGGATTTAATTAAAAATTGCTACACATACAGAAAGGAAAGAAAATGTAACTCATTAAAGGGGAAAGGGCAGAGAAGGGGGTAGAGAAGATTGGAGCAGTCAATGATAATTGACTGAATCATAGCAGAGATCTTAGAATTACCAATAAGAAATTTAAAATGTTTTTTAGCAATTGATTAAAAAATTTAAAGGAAAAGATTATGCATATGATGGGATGCAGTAAATGAAAAGATGAGGAATATCACTATAGAAAAAAACATAATTAGAAAAGGAACAAATTGAAAAAACAAATAAAAATACAATATATGAAATAAAATAGGTACATGGTATGCTTTTCAGCAGGAAATATATAAAGGAATATATTAGTAATTGAAGACAAGAGAATAGAAACTATGCACACTAAAGAATAGAAAGTGAAAAGGCTAAAAAAGGAAGAAAAATAAAAAAACAAACAGTGTCTCAGTGAACCGATGGGAAAACGTCAAGCAACCTATATTGGTTTGCTAAAGCTGCTGGACTGCCATATACCAGAAATGGAATGGCTTTTAAAAAGGGAATTAATGTATTACAAGTTTACAGTTCCAAGACCATAAATATGTCCAAATTAAGGAATCCAGAGAAAGATATCTTGGCTCAAGGAAGGCCGATCTAGGAAGGCAAGTGGCTGGCATCTGTTGGTCCTTGTTCCTGATTCCATTGCTTCCAGCTTCTGATGCCAGTGGTTTCCTCTTTAAGCATCTGGGGGCCTTCGCTTAGTTCCTCCAGGACACAATTCTGCATTCTGATTTGGAAAGGCACATGGCGACATCTGTTGGGCTGTGCCCGTGTCTAGGCATCTACTGTATGTGTTGGGACTCCATGTCTCTGTCTGCTCTGAAGCAACTGCTCTCCAAGAGTTTGCATCTTAGGTTTCTCTTTCCAAAGGACTCTAGTAAACTAATCAAGACCCTCTTGAATGGAGTTACATCTCCATCAATCAAGAGGCCACACCCACAATTGGACACACCACATCTCTGTGGAGATAATCTAATAAAAAAGTTTCCTCCCTACAATGTTGAATCAGAATTAAAAGAAACAACTGCCCCCACAAGATTGGATCAGGATTAAAACATGGATTTTCTGAGGTACATACTAGTTTTAAACCAACACACATCCTAACATACATGTAACTGTCATTCCAAACTGAAAGGTGAGAGAAACTTGGGCAAAAATATTATTTTAAGGAATGATGGCTGGGGTGAATGGATGGTTCAGTGGTATAATGCTCACCTTTCATGTGTGAGACTCGGGTTTGATTCCCAAAAAATGTACCGCACCCCCCCCAAAAAAGAAATGATGGTTGCAAATCACCCCAAATCTGATGAAAATTTTGAACCCAAGTTTCCAAAATCTCAACAAATTTCAGTATGCTATATGGAAAGGAAATCACGTAAGTACACCATAATCGAGTTACTAAAAACCAATCATAAAGACAAAAATATTAACAGTATCCACCAACGGTGGGGGTAGGAAATGCATTACACACAGAGGAAAATAGAAGCCAGAGACATTGAAATGACATTTAAAAAATTTTGTCAATCTTAAATTTTAGGTACAATACATATACCCCTCCAAAATTAAGGCAAAATAAATACATTTTCAAATAAACAAAAGCTGATTGTTTAGCATCAGCCAGCCTGCTCTAAAAGAAATGCTAAAAGAAGTACTTTAGACAGAAGGAAAAGGATCTACATGTAGGAATGAAGAACTTTGAACTAGAAAATTCATGGGTTAAGATATATTCCCATAATATTTAATTGTATTAACAGATAATTGGTCATTTTAAAGCAAAAATCATCATAAATGGTTCATGTTACATTTATAAACAATACCTAATGCAACAACTACAAAAAAATGGGATATATAAATGGTATTAGATAATTGTAAGGTTCATCCATTATACTTGACGTGATATAATATTAATATATGGTAAATTGCAATAAGTTAAGGATGCATATGGCAATCTCTAAAGCAAACACTAAGAAATAAAAAAGGCATATAGCTAAAAAGTCAATAGAAGAGATAAATATGGATTGTTAAATTTCTTTAATGAGGCTTCCTGTTTCTTCTCTAGGGAAATGATAAATAACAAACAAAAGCAAGGTAGACATCTTAAAGTGCTAGTTCTGCTTTTCAGAGAAATTTGTTGTTGATTCCTTTTTTATTTCAGAGGCAAGATATGATTTGAGATTATGGAAGCTTTTTTGGTATTATCTAACCTTGTTCTCTGTTGCTTTTCTGTGCTATACCTTTCCTAGAACTAATCCCATAATAATGCTAAAAACTATTCTTCATAGAGAAAGAATCCACCAAGATGGGTGTTCTAGTTTGCTAGCTTCCGGAATGCAATAGACCAGAAATGCAATGGCTTTCAAAAAGGGGAATTTAATAAGTTGCTAGTTTAGAGTTCTAAGGCCGAGAAAATGTCCCCATTAAAACAAGTCTATAGAAATGTCCAATTTAAGGCATCCAGAAAAAGATACCTTGGTTCAAGAAGGCCAATGAAGTTCAATGTTTCTCTCTCAGCTGGAAGGGTGCATGGCGAACATGGCGGCATCTGCTGGCTTTCTTGTGGCTCCAAAAAGGGACTCTCTCCAAAATGTTTCCTCTTTTAAAGGATTTCAGTAAGCAACTCCACCTTCAATGGGCGGAGACACACCTCCGATGGAAATCATCTAATCAAAAGTTACCACCCACAATTGGGTGGGTCACATCTCCATGGAAACAATAAAAATGCTCCCACCCAGCAATATTGAATGAGGATTAAAGGACGTGGCTTTTCTGGGGTCCACCACAGATTCAAACTGGCACAATAGGTTTAAAGGGAAAGAGAGCAAATGGACAAATTTTTCCATGGAGATTTCTACTTCAGATTTAATCACATATTCCAGTTTTCAATGACCCACTATGCTGAATACAACTTCAAATTTATATTTTAATTTTTTTAAACAGGTAACTACCACATTTTCTGTCTTTAGATTGATGTGATCAGATGTCTTAAACATTCATTGTTCAATTGAAGTAATGATACAATTAATTTTTGTTCATTGAATCACAAAAATCTCATGAGTCACATATGTGCAATGTTTACTTGGCTGTAGTTTCCCAGATATAGAAATTGGCTCTTTTTACCATTTCGTCTACTGAGTCATATTTTCACCACGTGTTCTCTGCTATTCTTTTCTTTTTTTAATGTAAAGTTCCTTCACCGTTTAAGACCCATTATGCAGCATACTGAAATACTAGAAGCATGTATGGTATGAAGGCCATGCCTGAGAGATAAAAGTGGCCAAGCAGCATATCTCTAGGAAAAAACTTGTATGGTCTATGATTAAGCCAACATCCTATGGTATAGTGGTTTGTTAATGGTCACACTCCAAAAGACTGAGTTCTAAAGCAGATTTCAGATAGACTGGAGAAGAAAACAACCATGAGATGCTTTCCAGTTCTGAAAGACTTCTGCAGAGTTACACAGCCAAGGCCATCAAGGAAAGATTAAGGAGCAAACAGCTAAAACCTTAGGGTTTTTCTAATTGCATAATCACCTGATTAGTATAGAGGTTGAATTGCATAATTGCACAGTGAGACTTGACATTTCAAGACAGAGCATGCCATTCAAAAAGGGATGAAGGGAGGGGGCTAGCGATGGAGTTAACAGGAAAATATGCACTGCCTGCCCAACCACAGTATACCAGAGAAAGCAGGAAATTGGTCCCTTGCTGCTAAACCCCACTAGATTTACAATCACAGCTTCTAACTCTCTCTTTTGCCAAGTGAACCGATCACCACGGTAGGATGTTTCTCTACTTACCGAACTTTTGGAAAGTTAACTTTTGAGTTCTGGGCTATTACAAAAAGAACAACAGCTGTACACAGAGACACATATACAAACACACATTCAAACACCTATCTCAATAGATCTCTTTGTCACTATTAAGCCCCCTAATTGTGTTGAATATAACTTTTCAGGTATGTAACATATTGCACACTTTAGAAAATAAGCTCATTTGTATTCTCTTCCTTTTCACCAACTCTCCCTCTTTTTTATCCCCTGTCTTCCTAATAGTCCTCCTTCCTGACCTCATCACACTGCCATAAGTTAAAATAAGCTCCAGCATCTGAATGTTTGAGATTTCAGGGTCATATGTGTACATCACCATCATTGACTTCTTGAGTATTTTTTCCACCTTTCTGTTCCATAGGTACTTTAAAACTACTTTATATAAAATAAGCATCAATAATTTGACTTTTTAACAACAAAATATTTTGAATCTTGGGATAAAGTTAAATTTTTAATCTCCAGAAGAGGATTCAATAAAAAAAAATATTTCCTTTGTTAAGTAATACTGAAATAAAACTCTTTTCCATTTATTCTTACTCTTAGTAAAAGCTACCTGAACACGAATTGTATCTGTTATTGGTGTATAGTAACTGTAATGTTTTTTTTTCTCCTCTATTTCTGTGTTTTAAGAGATTCAGGCTTTTTTTTTTCATAATCATATTATATATCCAAATAGATAATTAAGTTGTGTTTTTCTGGTTCTGCATAGTTCTTGGCCTTTAAAGAAGGAATTTTTGAATCTGCGGTAGATTGATATATATGCCCCAACAAAAGATATCTTCTTAACCCTAATCTGCATCCCTTTGGGTGTATTTAGGACTTTTTGAGGATGTTATTTTTAGTTAAGGACTGGCCCAACTGAATTATGATGGGTCTTAATCTATATTATTGGAGGCCTTATAAAGAGAATAAAACCAGAAGCCAGAAGTCAAAGAAGCACAATAAGAGCCAGAAGCCAGAAGTCAGCAGAAACCAGAAGAACAGACACTAGGAGAGAGAGTTCGCTAATTGACGGGAAGCAGATATACAAACTAAGGAACCCAAGGGCTGCATCAAGTCAGCACCACAATCAGACCATTACAGATTTGGGAGAGAAGGCATAGCCTTGTGGATGCCTTGATTTTGGACTTTTAGCTTTCTAAGCTGTGATCCAGTAAATTCCTTTTGTTAAGCCAACCCATTGTGTGGTTCTGTTATAGCAGCATGGCAAACTAAGGAGGAAATTCGTAACTTTAAGTCATTAATCTGAGAATCTCATATGCTTCCTGTCAAATTGATTATCCTCAAATATTCACACATATGTCCCTAAAGTATCGTAGATTTGTATCAATTAAGATGCTTTCACTACAAAAGAAAACCTCAACTCAAACTGGGCTAAACAACAGCTTGAATGATTAGGAGAGGCAGCGCTGACCCTAGACATTGTTCCTCAACATCCAAGCTCTGTTTCTCTGTGATTTTCTTGACTTTGCCCTTCTCTTTGGTGGTTTCATTCTTCAGTCAATACCTAGATAACTACCCCAGTAGCACTAATCCCATCCAGACATGACAATGCCCTGATTCTCCTTCTTAGTAGCAAGTAAGCCATTTCTAGGACCTCCCTCCACTCCCTGATGACTATCCTTCATCTTAAACACCTTACTATCCAAAGGAAAAGGATTATCTTATTTGGTCTAGACTTGCAGGATTTATCTCTGGGGCTAAGAATAAGGCCACAATTTTCTGAATCACTTGAAAGAGGGATGAATGTTTTAGCAAATTCAGAATTCATGTAGGAGTTGGGCAAAGGAATAGAGTAGACTGTAGGTAGATAATTAACAGTGTAATAGTGTTCTACAAATAGGATAGGAAAAAAATCAATCAGTGAATTTCATTCCTATATAGCACAAATCGCAAATGGGCTAGCAGCCAAAATGTTCCAAATGAAGGTCAATATTGCATTTTTAGAAGAAAATATTAAGATAGAGAAGTTGCTTTTTTTTTTTCACCACCTAACTCTGTTTCTGCCGAGCAGAAACATAGAGGGGGGAAAGTGAGAGAGAGGGAGGAATGGAGAAGGAGAAAATGTTGACAATATTTGAGCAATTGAATACAGTCTAGTCAGGACTGAAGTCAGCGTTAACTAGACTTCTTGGTGTGGGAAACAACAAATTATCTTTCAGACTTAAACCTATTATAATTGGATTTCTGCCATTTGTAATTTCCTCCATCCCTAACTTCTGTCACATACAGACAAGACTTCAAAATAAAGAGAAATTATGTGCTCCTTTAGATTGGGTCTTAGCATATCAACTTTAGAGTAAGTTGTAATGTGACTCATATCATGGCAAAGTTCAAGTTTCTGCTATGATATTGAGAGTCTTTTGTGATGTCCTAGAAATAGAGTAGAAAAAAGGCCTCATTACTATTATACGTGAGCAATAAGGAAGATTTACAAGTTTAAAAGTAAGAGTTGTTTTTAAATTTAAATGGAGAGGGTGGTATGATGGTGGCTCAGTGGCAGAATTCTCGCCTGCCATTCAGGAGACCTGGGTTCAATACCCAGTGCCTGCTCATACCAAAAAAAAAAAAAAAAAAAAAAAAGGATCAAATGAAGAAAGGGTGATGATGATGGACTCAAAACAGAAAGTCCAATGAAGGTGAGACCTGAGAGAATCTACTGTTTAAATGTTATTACTAAATGAGCAAAGAGGCAACTGCATAGACAAAAAGAATATAGAGTCTAGAAAAATTCTCAGCCAGAATTCTGATGCTGAATTGTTATGAATTCAGATGGCAACAGTGTTTAATGTGGACATGCTCAAAATGTTTAAAGCATCCTAGACTATGTGCACAACAGAGAATTGACAAAATAACCCACAATTTTATTTAAGAAAGATTAATCTGCAAGAAGTGCTTAAGATCAGTTATTTTATGAAGAGACCAATGAAACACTCTAGGTCATTGGGTTTATTCCAGCCAAGGATGATAAAGGTTGAGCTGTGTATTAACAGAAAGAAGAAGAAAATATTATAAGGGCAAAGTTGATAGAGCTTATGGTATTGGGGTAAACATTAAAGTAAGAACCAGATGATTTGAATTTTACTTCTGTTTCTGTAGATAGATTCTCCTGTGATCAAATGTATATGGACAAGAAATAGTTTGTAAATATCCATTAAGCTACCAAATGTATAAATTCTTAGTATAAATATATTCCCTGCTTATTATGGTCTTCCAATTAGAGAGTGATTGCTCTATTTTCTGCACAGAAAATGTCAAATATTACTGCCCAACCCACCTCTATCTACTGTAGAATAGGAGAGCAATTAGAGCCATGTAATGTTAGAGTAGCAAGTACAACTATTCAAAAACTTTCAGTGTACTAAGTATAAGTGTTGCTAAAATAAAAATACTTAGAGTAAAAATATGTCATTAAATGAGTTCATTGGTGCTACCATATTAATTTGCATCTGTCAGATCTACAATCAGATGTAGTCCACGGAAGCCATATGTAATGTAATTCCAAGGAGACTGTTATTTTTAAAAAATATTTATTGTTCTCCTTTTTGTTCACATGTGAAGTGAATAAGCTGACAAAAAGAAGCCCTGCCAAAAATAATTGAATAAAAATATGAGGAATGTGCCTTTTCTTGGCTTCTTATAAACTAAAAGCTGCCATCTGATCTCTAGGAACTTAGATATAATCAAATATGTGATATGAAGTAGGGAGGCTTCTCTAACATAAGCTGGAAGCCTAATAAAAGAGTGGAGAAATGGAGTGTAATTAAGTTATGAAGAAGCAGAAACAAAAATATGTTAAGTGTCAAAATATTCCATCGATATCCTACACATCAAATGAGAAGACTCATAATGTGATCCATTTAAATTATTATTAGATCATTATTGTCTCCTCCAACATCCTCATATTTATTACAGTGAAACTTCTATTGCTCCTATGTATTAGAAATTCCTCTTTTGGAATTGCTTCCAACTCCTTCATCATATCCTTTCGAATGTCCACAAGAATGATAAATACACTAACAACGTCATTTAAAGGGGTTGGGGTATCAGACTAATAGAAAAGCAGATCCAATGATATGCTGCTTATAATATATTCACTTAAAATATTAAAGCATAGATAGGTTGAAAGAAAAACAATAGAAAATCTTACTATGAAAACAGTAAGCGTAAGAAAACTGGCATACTGTCTCTCCAGCCAACACCACAAAAGCAAACTCATTGCCCTGCCCCTGTCTTCATGGGACATGACTCCCAGGGGTGTGGGCCTTCCTGGCAACGTGAGACAGAAATCCTAGAATGAGCTGGGACTCAGCATCAAGGGATGGAGAAAACCTTCTCGACCAAAAGGGGGAAGAGTGTCGATGGCTGAGAGATTCCAAACAGAGTCAAGAGGTTATCCTGGAGGTTATTCTTACGCATTAAGTAGATATTACCTTGTTAATCAAGATGTAATGGAGAGGCTGGAGGAAACTGCCTGAAAATGTAGAGCTGTGTTCCAGTAGCCATGTTTCTTGAAGATGATTATGTAATGATATAGCTTTCACAATGTGACTGTGTGATTGTGAAAAACATGTGTCTGATGCTCCTTTCATCTACCTTATCAATAGACAAGTAAAACATATGGAATAAAAATAAACAATAGGGGGAATAAATGTTAAAATAAATTTAGTAGCTTGAAATGCTAGTGATCAGTGAAAGGGAGGGGTAAAAGGTATGGTATGTATGAATTTTTTTCTGTTTTCTTTTTATTTCTATTTCTGAATAGATGCAAATGTTTCAAGAAATGATCATGAGGATGAATATGCAACTATATGATGATATTGTGAATTACCAATTATATATGTAGAACGAAATGATCATATGTTAAGAATGTTTGTGTTTGTTGTTATATATAAAAAAGAAAAAAGAAAACCAGCATAAAGTATATTTCAAAACAGAGTATTACACAAGATAAAATGGGACATTAACAATAAAAAAGTATTTTATCAGAAAGACATAGCAATCTTCAATATATGAGCAACTGATCAGTGACTATTAATATTCATAAATCAAATATTATAGAACCAAGCAGAGGAATAGACAGATTTTCAGAGTCAGAGATTATAACATCCTTTTCTCAGTAACAAACAAACCAAGTTAGATTTAAAAAAAAAAAAAGGCAGGAAATGGGACTACAACTATCAATCAATTGATATTTATAGAACATTCAATCCCCAAAGTACAAAGTTCACTTAAATTTCAAAAGAGAGACTTCATATAGTCTTGACCAAGATTAAGTCTTAACCAAATACATGAAATGACATTTTACAAGGTACATTTTCTGACCACAATAGGGTTAAACCAGAAATCAATAATAATATCAGCAAAAGAAAATCTCCAAATATTTGAAAATGAATTACTTTTTTTTTTTAATAACCTATGGATCAAAGGAACAATTGCAAATTAAAAACATTTTGACCGAATGATAATGAAAATGTGATATACCAAAATTTGTGGGACAAAGCTAAAGCCATGCTTAGAGGGAAATTATATATTTAGATGTCCATATTAGAAAAGAAGAAAGGTATAAGATCAATGATCAAAGATTTTATCTTAAAAGATTAGGAAAAGATCAAACTGCAACCAAAGTAATTAGAATTCAAGAAATACTAAAGGTGAGAATAGATATAAATAAAATTATAAACAAATCATAAATTTAAAAAGCTAATAATTAACAAAGTCAGTAGTCTTTATAAGTATTGATAACACTTAGAAACTGTTAACAAAGATTGCCAAGAAAAAGATAGAAAACACAACCAATATCTGGATTGAAAGAGGCGCTCTCACTACAGATCTTATAGACATTTAAGGATAATGTGGGAATATAATGAACAACTCCATGCCAATAAATTTGACAAAGTAGAAGAAATGGATAAATTCCATGAAAAGCATGTTTTACTAAAATTGACTCCAGGTTATCTGCAGTCATGACTAAATAGTCTTCCTTAAGGTATCGAAAAGCAAATTGGAAGATCAAGATAAATATGAAGTTTAATATTTTTTCTCAAAAAAGGTGTGTCTATTAACTAAGGATATTGACTTTCTTATGGAAATCGTAAAGTGATCCCATTTAACTTCCAAAAAACAAGTTCAAAAATACTTTGAACAATGACATCAATAGGAAAACATAGCTTTTCAAATTGATTAATTTAAGGGTCAGATGTTATATATTGTATTTATCAAAAGTAGTCAAAATTTTATAGCCACAACACATATACCATCATCTTTGTATTTCTACACTGAATGTTCAGCCTACAGATATTTTTTTTTTTTTAATTTTTTATTAACGGAAAAAAAAAAGAAATTAACACAACATTTAGAAATCATACCATTCTACATATGCACTCAGTAATTCTTAACATCATCACATAGATGCATGATCATTGTTTCTTAGTACATTTGCATCGGTTTAGAGGAACTAGCAACACAACAGAAAAAGATATAAAATGTTAATATAAAGAAAAGAAATAAAAGTAGTAGTAATAGTAAAAAACAACAACAACAAACAAACCAACAAGCAAACAAAAACAAAAAAAACCCTATAGCTCAGATGCAGCTTCATTCAGTATTTTAACATGATTACTTTACAATTAGGTATTATTGTGCTGTCCATTTTTGAGTTTTTGTATCTAGTCCTGTTGCACAGTCTGTATCCCTTCAGCTTCAATTACCCATTGTCTTACCCTGTTTCTAACTCCTGCTGAACTCTGTTACCAATGACATATTTCAAGTTTATTCTCGAATGTCCGTTCACATCAGTGGGACCATACAGTATTTGTCCTTTAGTTTTTGGCTGGATTCACTCAGCATAATATTCTCTAGGTCCATCCATGTTATTACATGGTTCATAAGTTTATCTTGTCTTAAAGCTGCATAATATTCCATCGTATGTATATACCACAGTTTGTTTAGCCACTCTTCTGTTGATGGAGATTTTGGCTGTTTCCATCTCTTTGCAATTGTAAATAACGCTGCTATAAACATTGGTGTGCAAATGTCCGTTTGTGTCTTTGCCTTTAAGTCCTTTGAGTAGATACCTAGCAATGGTATTGCTGGGTCGTATGGCAATTCTATATTCAGCTTTTTGAGGAACCGCCAAACTGCCTTCCACAGTGGTTGCACCCTTTGACATTCCCACCAACAGTGGATAAGTGTGCCTCTTTCTCCGCATCCTCTCCAGCACTTGTCATTTTCTGTTTTGTTGATAATGGCCATTCTGGTGGGTGTGAGATGATATCTCATTGTGGTTTTGATTTGCATTTCTCTAATGGCCAGGGACATTGAGCATCTCTTCATGTGCCTCTTGGCCATGCGTATTTCTTCTTCTGGTAGGTGTCTGTTTAAGTCTTTTTCCCATTTTGTAATTGGGTTGGCTGTCTTTTTGTTGTTGAGTTGAATAATCTCTTTATAAATTCTGGATACTAGACCTTTATCTGATATGTCGTTTCCAAATATTGTCTCCCATTGTGTAGGCTGTCTTTCTACTTTCTTGATGAAGTTCTCTGATGCACAAAAGTGTTTAATTTTGAGGAGCTCCCATTTATTTATTTCCTTCTTCAGTGTTCTTGCTTTAGGTTTAAGGTCCATAAAACCACCTCCAGTTGTAAGATCCATAAGATATCTCCCAACATTTTCCTCTATCTGTTTTATGGTCTTAGACCTAATGTTTAGATCTTTGATCCATTTTGAGTTAACTTTTGTATACGGTGTGAGAGATAGGTCTTTTTTCATTCTTTTGCATATGGATATCCAGTTCTCTAGGCACCATTTATTGAAGAGACTGCTCTGTCCCAGGTGAGTTGGCTTGACTGCCTTATCAAAGATCAAATGTCCATAGATGAGAGGGTCTATATCTGAGCACTCTATTCGATTCCATTGGTCGATATATCTATCTTTATGCCAATACCATGCTGTTTTGACCACTGTGGCTTCATAGTATGCCTTAAAGTCAGGCAGCGCGAGACCTCCAGCTTCGTTTTTTTTCCTCAAGATGTGTTTAGCAATTCGGGGCACCCTGCCCTTCCAGATAAATTTGCTTATTGGTTTTTCTATTTCTGAAAAATAAGTTGTTGGGATTTTGATTGGTATTGCATTGAATCTGTAAATCAATATAGGTAGGATTGACATCTTAACTATATTTAGTCTTCCAATCCATGAACACGGTATGCCCTTCCATCTATTTAGGTCTTCTGTGATTTCTTTTAACAGTTTTTTGTAGTTTTCTTTATATAGGTTTTTTGTCTCTTTGGTTAAATTTATTCCTAGGTATTTTATTCTTTTAGTTGCGATTGTAAATGGGATTCGTTTCTTGATTTCCGCCTCAGCTTGTTCATTACTAGTGTATAGAAAAGCTACAGATTTTTGAATGTTGATCTTGTAGCCTGCTACTTTGCTGTACTCATTTATTAGCTCTATTAATTTTGTTGTGGATTTTTCTGGGTTTTCTACATATAGTATCATATCGTCTGCAAACAGTGATAGTTTTACTTCTTCCTTTCCTATTTTGATGCCTTGTATTTCTTTTTCTTGCCTAATTGCTCTGGCTAGAACTTCCAACACAATGTTGAATAATAGTGGTGATAGTGGACATCCTTGTCTTGTTCCTGATCTTAGGGGGAAAGTTTTCAATTTTTCCCCATTGAGGATGATATTAGCTGTGGGTTTTTCATATATTCCCTCTATCATTTTAAGAAAGTTCCCTTGTATTCCTATCTTTTGAAGTGTTTTCAGCAGGAAAGGATGTTGAATCTTGTCAAATGCCTTCTCTGCATCAATTGAGATGATCATGTGATTTTTCTGCTTTGATTTGTTGATATGGTGTATTACATTAATTGATTTTCTTATGTTGAACCATCCTTGCATACCTGGGATGAATCCTACTTGGTCATGATGTATAATTCTTTTAATGTGTTGCTGGATACGATTTGCTAGAATTTTATTGAGGATTTTTGCATCTGTATTCATTAGAGAGATTGATCTGTAGTTTTCTTTTTTTGTAATATCTTTGCCTGGTTTTGGTATGAGGGTGATGTTGGCTTCATAGAATGAATTAGGTAGTTTTCCCTCCACTTCGATTATGTTGAAGAGTTTGAGGAGAGTAGGTACTAATTCTTTCTGGAATGTTTGATAGAATTCACATGTGAAGCCGTCTGGTCCTGGACTTTTCTTTTTAGGGAGCTTTTGAATAACTAATTCAATCTCTTTACTTGTGATTGGTTTGTTGAGGTCGTCTATTTCTTCTTGAGTCAAAGTTGGTTGTTCTTGTCTTTCCAGGAACCTGTCCATTTCTTCTAAATTGTTGTATTTATTAGCGTAAAGTTGTTCATAGTATCCTGTTATTACCTCCTTTATTTCTGTGAGGTCAGTAGTTATGTCTCCTCTTTCATTTCTAATCTTATTTATTTGCATCCTCTCTCTTCTTCTTTTTGTCAATCTTGCTAAGGGCCCATCAATCTTGTTGATTTTCTCATAGAACCAACTTCTGGTTTTATTGATTTTCTCTATTGTTTTCATGTTTTCAATTTCATTTATTTCTGCTCTAACCTTTGTTATTTCTTTCCTTTTGCTTGCTTTGGGATTAGTTTGCTGTTCTTTCTCCAGTTCTTCCAAGTGGACAGTTAATTCCTGCATTTTTGCCTTTTCTTCTTTTCTGATAAAGGCATTTAGGGCAATAAATTTCCCTCTTAGCACTGCCTTTGCTGCATCCCATAAGTTTTGATATGTTGTATCTTCATTTTCATTTGCCTCTAGGTATTTACTAATTTCTCTTGCAATTTCTTCTTTGACCCACTTGTTGTTTAAGAGTGTGTTGTTGAGCCTCCATGTATTTATGAATTTTCTGGCCCTCTGCCTATTATTGATTTCCAACTTCATTCCTTTATGATCCGAGAAAGTGTTGTGTATGATTTCAATATTTTTAAATTTGTTAAGACTTGCTTTGTGACCCAGCATATGGTCTATCTTTGAGAATGATCCATGAGCACTTGAAAAAAAGGTGTATCCTGCTGTTGTGGGATGTAATGTCCTATAAATGTCTGTTTAGTCAAGTTCATTTATAGTAATATTCAGGTTCTCTATTTCTTTATTGATCCTCTGTGTAGATGTTCTGTCCATTGATGAGAGTGGTGAATTGAAGTCTCCAACTATTATGGTATATGTGTCTATTTCCCTCTTCAGTGTTTGCAGTGTATTCCTCACGTATTTTGGGGCATTCTGGTTCGGTGCGTAAATATTTATGATTGTTATGTCTTCTTGCTTAATTGTTCCTTTTAATAGTATATAGTGTCCTTCTTTGTCTCTTTTAACTGTTTTACATTTGAAGTCTAATTTGTTGGATATTAGTATAGCCACTCCTGCTCTTTTCTGGTTGTTGTTTGCATGAAATATCTTTTCCCAACCTTTCACTTTCAACCTATATTTATCTTTGGGTCTAAGATGTGTTTCCTGTAGACAGCATATAGAAGGATCCTGTTTTTTAATCCATTCTGCCAGTCTATGTCTTTTAATTGGGGAATTCAGTCCATTGACATTTAGAGTTATTACTGTTTGGATAATATTTTCCTCTACCATTTTGCCTTTTGTATTATATATATCATATCTGACTTTCCTTCTTTCTACACTTTTCTCCATGTCTCTCTCTTCTGTCTTTTTGTATCTGACTCTAGTGCTTCCTTTAGTATTTCTTGCAGAGCTGGTCTCTTGGTCACAAATTCTCTTAGTGACTTTTTGTCTGAGAATGTTTTAATTTCTCCCTCATTTTTGAAGGACAATTTTGCTGGATATAGGAGTCTTGGCTGGCAGTTTTTCTCTTTTAGTAACTTAAATATATCATCCCACTGTCTTCTAGCTTCCATGGTTTCTGCTGAGAAATCTACACATAGTCTTATTGGGTTTCCCTTGTATGTGACGGATTGTTTTTCTCTCGCTGCCTTCAAGATCCTTTCTTTCTCTTTGACCTCTGACATTCTAACTAGTAAGTGTCTTGGGGAACGCCTATTTGTGTCTAATCTCTTTGGGGTGCGTTGCACTTCTTGGATCTGTAATTTTAGGTCTTTCATAAGAGTTGGGAAATTTTCAGTGATAATTTCTTCCATTAGTTTTTCTCCTCCTTTTCCTTTCTCTTCTCCTTCTGGGATACCCACTACACGTATATTTGTACGGTTCACATTGTCCTTGAGTTCCCTGATACCTTGTTCAAATTTTTCCATTCTTTTCCGGATAGTTTCTGTTTCTTTTTGGAATTCAGATGTTTCATCCTCCAAATCACTAATTCTATCTTCTGTTTCTTTAAATCTGTCATTGTAGGTATCCATTGTTTTTTCCATCTTTTCTACTTTATCTTTCACTTCCATAAGTTCTGTGATTTGTTTTTTCAGTTTTTCTATTTCTTCTTTATGTTCAGCCCATGTCTTCTTCATGTCCTCCCTCAATTTATCGATTTCGTTTTTGAAGAGGTTTTCCATTTCTGTTCGTATATTCAGCATTAGTTGTTTCAGCTCCTGTATCTCATTTGAACTATTGGTTTCTTCGTTTGACTGGGCCATATGTTCAATTTTCTGAGCGTGATCCGTTATCTTCTGCTGGCGTCTGCGCATTTAGTCAGTTTTCCCCGGGTGTTCGACCCCACAGCTTGAAAGATTTTTCTGCGCAATCTCTGGGTTCTGTTCTTCCTATCCTGCCCAGTAGGTGGCGCTCGTGGCACACGCCTGTCTGTGGGTTCCACCAGCGAAAGTTGCTGTGGGTCCCTCAACTCTGGAAAACTCTCGCCGTAGGGGAGGTTCGGCAACCTAAGCGTCTTGGAAGAATGCCAGCCGGCCCGGGGTTCCAAACGTGGGGAGGGTCGCCGGCCGTCGCAGCACAGGAGAGCGTCCGGCCAAATTAGCCAGTCGGCGCGGGGCACCAAGCGTGGCGGGAGGGCGCCAGCTGTCGCAGCCCGGGAGAGTACACTGTTCCCAGCCGACGGGGGAGTCACGTGTTTGGAAGGGATCCCCCGGTCACTGTTCTCCGCAGTCTGGGGATTTCCGACCCAACTATCTCAGTTGTTCCTGGGGGCCTCGTGTGGTGGGGGCACCAGCCGCCGCGGCCTAAGGGGACCGCCTGTCCAATTCTACCAGCTGGCCCGGGAAGGTGGAAGGGAGGGACTCCGGTCGCTTGTCGTCCCACCCAGGAAAGCCCGTGCCCCTTGGTGATCTCACCGGAGCTGGTTCTCCCAGATAGTCAGCCGTTCCAGGATGGGGTCCGCTGTCCCTTTTATCTCCGTCGTGGCTCCGGGAGCTGCTCTGTATTATCTCCACTCCCCCAGTAGCTGTTCTGGTGAGGGCGGCAAGGCTGTTGAGGCTGGTGGCGGAGGAGCACGGTGAAGGCGGGGGAAGAGGGCACCGTGGTGGTTGGAGAGCAGCCGGAGGAGGAGGGGGAAGAGAAGCCCCGCGCGGCGGGCCGGCGGAGAAAGAGAGGGGAGAAGGAGGTCGGGCGGCTCGGCTGCTGCGGGGCGTGGGTGCCGCGCGGCGGGCCGGCGGAGAAAGAGAGGGGAGAAGGAGGTCGGGCGGCTCGGCTGCTGCGGGGCGTGGGCGCCGCGCGGCGGGCCGGCGGAGAAAGAGAGGGGAGAAGGAGGTCGGGCGGCTCGGCTGCTGCGGGGCGTGGGCGCCGCGCGGCGGGCCGGCGGAGAAAGAGAGGGGAGAAGGAGGTCGGGCGGCTCGGCTGCTGCGGGGCGTGGGCGCCGCGCGGCGGGCCGGCGGAGAAAGAGCCTACAGATATTTTGTGCCGTATTTTTTTTTTTAAAATCATCTTTCCTTTGGTATTGTGTCTTCCTTAAATTCTTTCTCTGCTCTCACTGGTTTCATCAGAGTTGGAGAATTAGTCCATACTCACCTATTTCACTTTCTGATAACACACTCATTCATGAATACAGAAGATGCACATTCCTGGACTGCAGACATGTTTTGTCTGTGTTACCCTACTAATTTGAAATTTAAAATTGATTGCCTTCATGGAACATATGACCTTTAGCTTGGCAAAGGCCTCACCATTTCTTTTTATTTTACATTCTAGTACTTCACTTAGGTTAACTGCCTGGATTCTGGATTATTTTAATTTAAAATATGTTTGTTCTCAGCCACTACACTGAAACTGGTCCCTCAGAGTTTGCTGATCAACACATTATTAAATTAAATAGAATTTGTTCAGTCTTTATACTCAAGGATATCTTTACAGCATTAAGCTCTGTTGACCACTCTGATCACAGTTTGTACTGTGTTTGTATGTGTGAGTGAGTGTTCTAGTAAACTCTCCTTACTTTCTTCCCATCTCTTTTCCTACTCCTTGGTGTCAATCCTCCATTTTTCTTCTTCATACTCTCTCTGAGTAAGCATTCTCAAAGCATTGGTTCTGGTCTATGTGTTCTGGTTTTCTGTACTCTCTTTTGGTGATGACTTCATTTTAAATATTTCCTCTGTACTACCAGTTTCTAAATCCACACCTCCAGAGTTTCTTTTGAGCTACAGTCTTACATTTTCAAGTGTGAACTAGAACTCTCTAACTGGATTCCCTGGACGCATCAGTAACCCAATAAATCCAAAATATAAATATTGACTTTTCACACCCTGGAATTTCCACATCTATTTGCTATGAAATTTGAAGCCCTGCTATTAAATCTGAAATCCCTCTCTTTCTCTTTTCCTCTGCTCTAGGAAACTCTATGCAGTTGCCCAGGACTACAGACTTAACTTCTGCATAACTAGAGAGACTATCAGCTTGGATTCAGGGGTCAAGTTTCTGGCTCTACCAATTACTAGGTGTGACCCAGGTTGTCCAGATTTCTCAAGTGTAAATAGGGATAATACTATCTACATGATAGGAGTTCTTTGTGGGGATAAAAAAAAAAAAAAAAAGATACATTAATATAATCTTTACTGTGGTGATAGGAACAATAAATGATTGTTGTGGTTATAATAATTGTTAATAATAAGGATGATTACTTATGTCAATTTTTCTCTTTTCCCACTTCCTTTACTCTATTTTTAGACTGCATTATTATTCACCTGGAATTTATAGCTACTTTGTCTCCCTACCACCAATCTCTCTACATTCTAATCCAGTCTGCAGACATCTCCCAGATTAATCATCCCGAATCGTGGCTTTGTTCATTCCCCAGGGCACCATCCTTCACTGCCTCCCAATTGTCTACAAAATAAAAGTAAAACTTCTTAGATTGAAATAAAAGGCCCTGAGGTCCCAAACCTTCTTTTCAACCTCATTTTCCACAGCTCACCTTCCTATATGTCAAATGCTCCAACCTACCAAGCTGCTTGACATTCTCCATACATGCTCATATTTTGACTTCTCTGTGCCCTTGTTTATGCTGCTCCCCTTCCTCAAATTCAATCTCATTTGAATCCTCACCAGCCTTGCAGACCCAAGTCCCATTCTGTTTGTTAAGGAAGCTCTTCCTCAATCATCCTAGCCAGAAGTAATCTCTCTCTACTTTTAAAGGGAATAGTATATTTTTATTCACTGACCTCCCATACATTTATTGAGTGTCAGGTCAGGCACTGAAACAGGCACTGAGAAGCCATGGGAAAGAAAACAGACATAGCTGCTGTCTTCCTGGAGCTTATGCTTAAAGAGACATACATTAAACAAATACATTTAGAAATGAGAATATAATTGTGATCTCTGATAAGTACCATGAATTATCCTACACTTTTAAAATTATATTAAGTAAGTAAGTAATCTTACCTCCCTGTATTAGAATGCACCTCACTTGAAGACAGGCTATACAAACTGATGGTATTTTGAACAAGAAGAACATTTTATTTTTAACTGAAAGAACAAATAAGATGACTGAAGGCAATATAATTAGACCAATACTGGAACCATCTTTTGGTCATTTATACCTAATGAAATCCTTTGTTTTGTCAAAATTTAAATTACTAAATCATTATTGATAAACTAATTTTTGGTACATTTTAATGACTATAAATAGAAATGCAAAGCAAAATTACATTGGAATTCCAGTCAATAAGAGAATAATGTAGACATCTGTTCTATGGATAAATTAATGTTTTAGAGTAAATAGAGAGCAAAGTTGCCAAATCAGCAAGTGAAAAATAATATTTTAAATATTTTTAATATTTTTGCACCATTTGTGCAATCTAAGTCATGTTGTTTTGATCTTTCTTGCCATAATTTCCTCATCTATAGAGTGAGGGTGATCACATGGCACAATGTCTTTCACATGCATAATTAGATGTAATGTTATGTAGAACTCATAACAGTTCTGTAAAATCTATAAACATGACTATTTCTTTTGCTTTTGCATTGACTTTAGAGATGATAGTTTGAGAATAAATCTCTAGAATCTGTGTTATGAACCAATTTGAGAGTTATTAGAGAGTAACTAAAATCTGAATACTTTATTAGAAATAAATGAAGAATAAGGGTCTGATAATAGTTAGGACTTGAATTTGCAAGTGACTGAAATCAAAATCAAACTATTTTATGCAAAATTCTTACAAAATGGAGGAAAGAGGGGTGGAGCTAATCCCTGGGTCATCTCCCCTTGTCTAATGTGTTGACAACATGCTTTTCTGCTCTGTTTTGGCCTTATTCACACACACAGAGACTTGGCCTTTCCTCTAACTTCTTCTCTTCAGTGTATGTAAATTTCAGAGTAGGGCACCAGCCAGGATGGCAGAGATCTAATAATTACATTCCAATTTGGGGCATTATGGTTATCTCAGTTTCCTAGCTCCCATCTTCATTAACAACATGATCAAAATCAAATAATTTCTTTACATAAAGGGCAGTTTCTGAAATGGCAGCAGGGAGTATATTTCCAAAATGAAGGGAGGACAGTCTCATTCTCCCTTCAACTATACTTGAGTTTCTTACCAAATGATTCATAACGAGACTTCCACTTCTGGTTAGTGTGCAGAGAGTTTTCAAGACATGCTCATAATCAACCTCACAGTGATAATGATCCAGATAAGCTACAAAATCATAGAATTTTAAAAACACATCTAAAAACAAAAGACACAAAGATGTTTTAACCAAGTAAAATCCAAACAGTAACAAACCAATCCAAAGAAAGAAAGACTCACAGCTGAAGGAGATCTTTGCTGAGAAACACAGGCCACCTTATAGTGTTCTCGATGAGGTAAGGAAGAAATTGCTCAGGCACTCTAGCTTTCATTGATGTGTAACCCCAGGTCATAATCAGGATACTGCTGAGGCCCTCCAAAGTCTGAGAGCAGGGGAGCAAGGTAATAAGAGTTTACCCTAGACACGGAAAGCTGGTGTATGACTGGAGAAAAGAGAGTATTAATTCCCAGTGAGTCTCAAAATATCTGAAATCAATAGTGAATTGAATCTATTTAAAGTAGCAACAAATCTTAGACTTCAGTTTCACTGAAGTTTAGATTGATTCAGCCTCCTGATGCAAGTGGCCTGACAGAAGAAGTGGCACACCATGCTCTGGTGGTAAATGTTATTTATTACAATCTCTACCATTCATGTATACATAACATGTAGCATACACACAAAATTCATAGACATGAAGAAGCAAGAAAATGTGACTGATGGTCAAAAGATGAAACAATCAATAGAAGCAGACCTAGCAATGGCCCTGATATTGGGCTAATCACACAAATGTTTTTAAATAATTGTGATTAAAAATGGAAATTTTTATTGAATCTGGTGGGAAAGTTGGACCACGTGTATTATCAGATGGGTATTTTCTACATAGAGATGAAAACTATAATGAAGAACAAAATGGAAATGTTATAAAGGAGAAATACAATATGGGAAATGAAATTTTTTTGCTAAGGGGCTTAACAGCAGACTGGGCACAGAAGAGAAAATAATCAGTGAACTAGGAGACAGGCCACTATAAATGACATAAACTGAAACCCCATAGAGACAAATAGGAAAAATAGTAATTAGTCTAAAATATAAGTAACTGGATTCTTAGGAGGAATGGGGCAGAAGAAATATTTGAGAGATCATGGGTCAGAATTTTCCACAATTGATGAATGACATCAACATAAAGAGCTTAGTACTGTATATTTCTCTAAACAGATAAATAAACCCAGATATATCATAGTTAAGTACTTACAACCAAAAGATGATAAGAACATCTTGAAAGCATGCACAGGGAGAAAAATAAGATACATTTGCAAATGGGAACAATTAGAAGAGTGACAGCTGATGGCTAAATTCTCATCAGAAATAATTGAGACCAGGCGACAGCTAAAGAAAATGTCAAAGGGCCGAAGGTGGGGGAAAAATAAAACAAACTTGTCAACCTAGAATTGCATATCCAGAAAAAATATCCTTTATAAAGAAAATTATAAACACAACATTTAAACAGAGAGAAGACAGGAGACTTTGTCTTGCGAGCTCTACACTGTAAGAAATGTTCAAAGGAATTCTTCAGGCACAAGTGACATGATAACAAATGGAATTCCTGATCATCAGGCACAAGTGACATGGAACAAATGAATGAAGGGCATCAGAAAGAGTGAATATATGGGAAGATTTCAAAGTCAATTGATCATCTAATGCAAAAGTGATAGCAGTGTGTTATAGGTTTAATACTATACATAGAAATAAATAAATGACAAATTGTCTAACATCAAGATTGTTAATGTCTTTATTACCTACCTGTCATAGTTTATATAAGGAAATTACTATTGCAAACTTTGAAGTGCTACTATGTATATATCGAGAGGATTTATTTCTCCTTATTAATCAGCAAGAAAAAAACCTATTCATCTGCCACTTCAAACTTATTAATTTTCTTTCCATTTTTTAAATCAATCTCCTCTTTACTTAGGATGCATATAAGATATTCCATAAGTGGCTACCAACCAACTTTATAAAATTTCTTGGTCAATAGGAATTTTAAAAAATGTGTGGAAGCAACATCAATACCAGCTATAGAGTAGAGTTTCAGCATACAATTTGCTATAAAATCTTCTGTGGAAGTGCTAAATTTCTTTGGATCAATTATCTCTCCCCAAGCACAGGCTTTGCCTTGCCTTGGCGCACCAGAGGCCTCGTCATCCTTCCTTTTACACTGGGCACTGATTATCAAACATCCTCTGTTGTGCTGCTTGAACTACCGTCCAATTCCCCTGCAGTCAATCTCGAGTAAAACTGAAAGGCTATGTTAAAAGAGCACCAACCTTCAAAGTTGCATGTGGAAAATATTCATTTTCGCACTCTATGATTGAAGTCAGAGATGTCTTACTGTCAGAATTCTCAAATGTCACTTCTTCTATGAGAGAGTAGAGGCCACAGGAATTGTGTGAAACTTTCCTTTTAAAAGAACTCCAAGTGAATACTTAGTGGCAACAGAAGGTGACAAGCTGAAAAATGAAAGCACCAGAGACTTATGAAAAAACAGAACTCTGGGATCTCAGCTGGGATGGGGTCTAATAATGATGATATTACTACATAATGTGGCATTAATTTCCTGAGTCCTGTTTCTGCACTGGAGGTTATAATGATAACCAGCCTCAGGGGCCAAATGTTGAAAGACTTGATCAGTTAAGTACTGTGAATTAGCGATGATTGCTGCCCCTGATACCAAGGAGATCTGGCTCCCTGGCTCAGTTCTTTCATCCTCTGTCTCTTAACCATAGGTCTTTTATATCTCTGAGGTTCTGTTTCCTTGTCACAAGATGAGGTGTTAGAATTGATGAGGTCCAAAATTCTTTTCAAGGCTACAATTTTATAAGGGAATGCTCTGAATTCAATTCAAGTAGAGTTATTCTTTTTTATTGCATAAAGCAAAAAAAAAAAAAAAAAAAAAAAAAAGTTAAAATGAACCTTGAATGTTCTATGCTGGAAAATAATTTACCATCTGTCATTACTATGTAATTTTAGGTGTTTCTTCAATGTTAGATTGTTTTTTGTTTTTGTTTTTGTTTTTTAGCTTTGGCTTTAGGTGAACACAAGCTGGGCTGGTTGACTTTTTTATTTAAGGGTTATGTTGTATGAGAAATACTAATTTTTAAACACTTAGTCCAGCAATTTTATATATATATTTATAGATATATAACTAAGTCAAAGGAAAAAAAGAGCTAAATTTAACAGTATCAAAAAGGAAAAGGAGGGCAGGCCACGGTGGCTCAGCAGGCAAAGTTCTTGCCTGCCATGCCAGAGACCCAGGTTCGATTCTGGTACCTGTACATGCAAAAGAAAAAGAAAAGGAACACACTAAATGCACAAACTGGTGACAAGTAAATCTTTTTTTTTTTTTTATGTTGGTGTCTATGATGAGTCTTTGTAGTATATAAAAGATTATTCAGAGGTTTATTTTGTTTAAAGTAATATTCAATGCATTAGTAACAAAGTCATAAACCTGGTTCTTCCTTAAGCTTTTCAATTCAAAGTACAAAAGTTATTCTATTTATAAGTACAAATAATTTTAGCAATTACCTTTAAGGAGGTTTTTGATTACAGTTTGATCCCAATTATAAATTTAGTTAATTAAACAGCTTCAAACTTTTCAATTGCGAGTAAATTTAATATGTTCAATCCTTTTAAATTACGTCATTTGTTTGGTGAAACTTAACCAGAATTTAAGTGATGCTTATGTATTTAATAAAAAACAACATAAGTGTGGTAATAAGTTCTTTTATATGTTCCAGTACTGTGTATAGCCACAGTAAGATTTCAACTTAAAATGCAAGTCTAAATTATTACTCATTTTCACATTTTAAATCAAAACTGCAACTTACTCTATTTGATCAAATCTTATATACATTACAAGCGTGAAAAAACAAATATAGTCTCTCTAAAACAAAAATATGTGTTAAAGTCTTTATTCCTTAAATATTATTTTCTGTATTTCCTTGTAAATACGCCTAGGGTTAGAAAGGAAAGGAAATCATTATCATGTTATACGATTGGGAGGATATCTCTTAACCAGTTGAAATGAAATAATGAGAAGGCTATTGGGAAGTAGTGATATTAAGATGTACAGACCTCTAGGGTTGTTCTCTTGTCCTACTCACTGGATTCTGCTTCTTTCTATAGTCGCTAAACCTTTAGCTCTATAACTTAGAGAAAATGATCACAAACTCCACTTCCTTCAGTTTGAGGCATGTCATCACATAATTAACCCAATTTTCTCACAGAAATCTGCTATTCCATCCAGCTGCCACATGACTTGATTGAGTATACACCCTTATGACTCTTAAGAATTTTAAATATTTTTCTGTCTAGTTCCAAAAATAAATTTGGAATGATGGAATCTTGCATTTTTAAGAAATATTTTCTCTCTCTCTCTCTCTGGTGGAATGACATAACTTTAAAAGATCCTCAGGTAACTTTGGGCTGACTCTGTCTTGGCAAAGTGAGGAAGAGTATTCTCACTATGAAGACAAGGAGGGAATGAAAACTGACCAAAAAGCAACCACTCTATCATACTCACACTGGGGCTGGGGGCAAAAAGATGGTAAACAAAACCACCTGCTTTTTTTTTTTTTTTTTTACTAATTTTTATTCTCTCTCCCCCACCCCTTCCTCCCCTACTCTTATCAGAGCACATAAAATTAAATCCTCATAAGATAAATACACTTGTGATGCAATCCCTCCATATCTGTTATACATAATGCTGTCATTCCCAAATGCTTCTCTAGAAACTGGAAAGCTTTAGAATAATGGATAAATATCCTAGGATTCCTTCTCCATAAATTCAGCTTTATAAGATCTGTGATTGACCAGGGAGTCTCTATATTGTTTAAAACTCATAAGTAAGAGCAACTCAGATATAAATTTAGAATCCCCAGCCTATTGGGACAGAATCCAGGAATTATTACATTCGTGTTTGCCAGCTGTTTTGCTGTGTGACCCTGAGCAACTTGTTTTGTCTCTGTTCTAACAACTTTGCATTACAAATGAAGAAACTGAGGTTAAAATACCATTATGATCTGAAGCTAATGTCTTCTCCCAGAAACTAAGCAACAGTGTTAATGTAAGCAAGTGTATCAGTAAGTGTCCATTCAGAAAGATAGAAACACCTCCAAACATTTCAAGAAGAGAGGATTTATAGTTAGGGTGCCAAAGTAGGGACTCTGGCAGGTATTGAGCACATTTATTCCATGTATGCATTCAAGAATGAGGAGACAAACTCAGGGTGGTTTTGTTGCCCTACTAGGCTCATTGCACAATGGAAACAAGGCAGAAGTCCCCACTGATTTGTGGGCCACAGTAGCATTTTGGGTTCTCAAGGATTAACACTATTTCAAATCCCATATCTAGTAATCCCCCAAAGATGTGAGTTTTCCTTTCCCTGATACACAGTTACCTGACAAAGTAAATGCAGTCCACTTTACAGAAGGGCTGGAGGGACACTTTCAATATGACTAGCAGAGGCACTTGGGGGTTTCTACAACAAAACAAAACAGAAATAAAAACAAAAACAGGCTCCCTTTATACAAAGGATTCCAGATCTGTTAACTGGTTCAGATTTAGTATCTGGGTAAGAAGTCATTGCTCTCCAATATGGTGACTTGAGTAAGGTCTCTGTTTACCAGTCTTAGACATCTTATTGATTTTATCAATCAGTCAATACAATTGTAGGCTATTATAATTCAGGGTTAGCAATTGTTTTTTTCTGTACAGGACTAGATAGGAAATGTTTATAGGCGTTGCAGGCCTTAGCATATCTGTTGCAACTCAACTGTATCAATGTAGCATTAAGGCAGTCATAGAAAATGCAGAAATAAATAGGGTAGGCTATGTTCGAATAAAGCTTTATTTACTATATAGGGAAACTGCAAGTTTTGGTTCATGTGCCATAAAATTTCCAACTGCTAATCTAATTCATTTTCAAGGATGCTTGATCAATTAGCCACTGCCCCAAATTCCTCCTAAAGAAAAAAAATCCTTATAATCACTCCATCTCCAATGCATAGTATTGTAACTCTATCCACCTTTCCATTTCCCTCTACCATTTCACCATCTTCACTGACATCAGGGAACCCCTCTCAATTATGTCATCTCCCATGGTGATCTGCAGAGGTCAGCCACCACAGAGCTTTTCAAGGATCCTAGTAGTCCTGACATGCAGGCTTCCTCAACGGCATGGTGGGTAGAGAATAGTCAGGACCTTTCCAGGGGCCATGGAAGGCAGGGGATGAGGGAGCAGATGGCACATGATAAGTATACAGCAGAAGTCTTGTCTTTTAAATTGTTGAATTCCTGCTTCAACATTATTCTAGGGAAGTTCTGTTTGCACAATCTCATTAAATGTCTGTTTTTATTGAGTCAATGTATCCATCAAGAAACTAAGCAAACAGGGTTGCAGCTGATCAGTGTAACTGTTGAGTCTATTCTTGTGTTGTCTTCTTTGGTCTAACACTCTCAGAACCATTTCCTACACATATTCCCCAAGATTCTGCCCATAAATATTGGATGAGCCATACAATCCCTTTAGTATTATCAGCTCTCTCCTCATGGGTTGTTCATTGCTCTCATACTCTTGGACCTGTGGGGATTTGAATCTCTTTTGAGTGTGGAGGCAATGAGCTGTGTTGAGGGTGTATCTTTGAAAAAGAATGGCAATCCCCTTGCAAAGTAATTGCCTCAAGTGATCTCATTACAGGGTCTTAAAGCAAGAAGAAGCTAATTTCATTTTCCTTGGAGAACAGGACCTGCTTCCTTTGGCAAAGGAAGATGAGGCAGATTTGAAGTTTCAAAACTTTCAGATGAATTGGGCTTCTCACATTTCCTTACTCTATTTTTCAGAGTTTTGTCCCTTCTTAATCAAATCCCTAAGTTTTACATAAAAGACATGCTGAAGCTCTGAAGTCAACTTATGCAGTAACTGTACAACTCATAGGATCGAGTTCTGGGTCTGATTTTCAGCAGCATCATTCTTTGACTATGTAAGAGAATCTTTTTAATCCATCACAGACTCTCTTTGGTACTCTGACTATACTTTGAGCTGAAAGTTTGAAGCTTGAAGATGGCCATTTTCTTTCTGTAAGTTGGATGGTATGGTCAAAAGCTGCTTAAGCACCCCTCAATCCTTGTAACCATGTTCACCTTAAAGGAGTTACTTGGTCTCCTCAAGATCAGCAATTCATAGGCATATCATTCCTGGAAATATTTTCAGTTACTTTTGTGATTGCAGGGCATCTACTCTCAGTTTCTCATTTTCTACTGGCAGCAACATCATTACTGCATTTAGGCCCAATCAGATCAGTGGTAGATTGACTTGTGGACTCATTTTATCTACATCCCTGTAAGTGTGAACCAACTGTAAATAGGATCTCTCTGGAAAAGCTCTTTGTAGTTAAGGTGTAGCCCAATTGAATGAGATTGGTCTTCATCCAGATTATTGGAGTTCTTTATGACCAGAGAAAATTCACATACATTCAGAAAAAGCCACGGGGAGGAGCTGGAAACAAAGTTAATGGGAACCTGGAAGAGAAAGGAAAAGACATTGTCATTTGATGGGAAAACCAAGAAATCCCAAGGGTTGCCAGAAAGCCAGGAACAGAATGATGCTGACCCTGGGAGAAAACATGTTCTGGCCAATGCTTAATTTTAGATTGGTGACCTCTGAAACCATTAGCCAATACATTCTTGTTGTTTAAGCAACACATTGTGTGGTATTTGTGATAGCAGCAAAGGCAGAACTAAGACAATAACCAATTCCAGGTATCTGTCGTTCTTTCTGGGACCACTCTTGGTATAGTGGCATTTCTGGAAGCTTCAGTAAGGAAAACAGAAGCCATTCTACGTATTTCAAGAAGAGAAATGCTTCACGTAGGGAACTGGAAGTGTTGAGGAGATGGAAAAGCAAAAGCGAGAAGAAAGGAGTCTGGGGAAGCAGGGGTGTTATTAAGCTCTAGGAGTTGCTACATATCTGACTGGAGCCCAGAAGCCTGCACCTGATGCAGGAGGTGATGCTGACACTGATGCTGAGACTCCATCACACGCCACCACTCTGTGATGCTGAACCTGTCACGTATGTGGCCTCCTGTGTTTGCACACCTTTGCCCATGACGTCTGCTGTTGCTGCCAGACACACTAAAACAAGCAGCAAAAAAAGAGACTTCTCCTTGGCTGCCATCTTTTAACCTTCCACTGGTACCTCCCATGGGCTGACCCTAACAGGAAACCAGTTGGTAGGAAAGTCTGAAAATAGGGTTTCCAGACTTCCAGCCCCAGAGACAGAAAGGATTGTATCCAAGAGTAAGTGTGATGCTAAGAGTCAAAAGACAGCATCTAGACTAGCAAAGAATTTTCAGGAGTTATATGGACCATCTCTAGCTACTTAAGATGCAGGAATAGCCTGTATTGTTTTATATGCATAACTACTGCTGGATTCATTAGTCCCAACATTTTTGCTTTCCACATGACAATGGCAGTGATTTTATTTTATATGTGGGAACTAAATCTTTTGGTATTCCATTTCGGTTGTAACTGAAGCAATGAATTAATTATACAGACCCTACTTGTCTTTGTGGAATTCATTTTCCTGTTGTAACCAATCACTACAAATCTTCAAATGGCAGACTCTTTCACCATTTAAATCCCCTGAGTCATTTATTATGGCTGCAAATGAATAAATTGCTTAGGGCCCAATTCTGTTGGTGATGTGTGAAAGTTGGACTAGTGAATATAAATCCCCCACATATTGACTAAAAAAATAGAAATGGATCCTGTTTTCCTTTAGCTCTTCGCACTGTTAATCAAAGCTAATTAAAATGCATTGGATTAAAAAAATGCATAGTTGAAGTTGGGCTTTTGTAACGGAGTATGTGCCTACTTATACAGAAGATTTATGTGTTTGTGGCCCAAATATATCTCTTACACTGGTCTGATGTTCTCATATTACTTTGAATTCATTGGATGCCTACTAAGTGCAAATTCCCTATTCTCTATAGCTTTTTTTTTTTTTTTAAAGTATGGAATATGTTTCTTGACCTTAGAGGCTTATCATTAAATTGTGGAGGCAAAAAACTGCAAAAAGAGATACTAAAATATACAAAATGGCGATGTTTCCTGTGCTGGTTTGAAATGATGTATGCTCCCTAGAAAAGCCATGCTTTAATCAAAATCCCGTTTCATAAAGGTGGAATAATCCTTATTCAATTCTGTATGTTTGAAACTGTAATCAGATCATCTCCCTGGATGATGTGATTTAGTCAAGAGTGGATTAGATGATGACATGTCTCCACCCATTTGGGTGGGTCTTGATTGGTTTATTGGAGTCCTATAAAAGAGGAAACATTTGGAGAATGAGAGAGCAGAGCCGAATGACAGCCATGAGAAGCAGAGTCCACCAGCCAGCAGCCTTTGGAGATGAAGAAGGAAAATGCCTCCCAGGGAGCTTCATGAAGCAGGAAGCCAGGAGAGAAAGCTAGCAGATGATGCCTTGCTCACCACGTGCCCTTCCAGCCAAGAGAGAAACTGTGACTGTGTTCGCCATGTGCCTTCTCACTTGAGAGAGAAACCCTGAACTTCGTCGGCCTTCTTGAACCAAGGTATCTTTCCCTGGATGCCTTCGATTGGGCATTTCTATAGACTTGTAGTAACTGGAACATTTTCTCGGCCTTAGAACTGTAAACTAGCAACTTATTAAATTCCCCCTTTTAGAAGCCATTCCGTTTCTGGTATATTGCATTCCAGCAGCCAGCAAACTAAAAAATTTCCTAATAGCTTCAGGATAATTTAATGTGTTACTAGCAATCAACTCTTGCTGTTCCACCAAACCTTACTTTGATAGCTGTGACCCTTTGAGTTCTAAGAGAAATCAATTTGGTACGTGGACTCTTAAAGCATTTTATTGATCACATATTATCTGTACCATGGTAGCACCATGGATGCAGAATTATGTGCATCTCTTGGCCCTACTAAAAGAAGTGAACTTCCCACCGAATTTAGATATCCTAAATTGGTTTTACAAGATTTTTCAGTCTTCTCTGAATTCCATCTCTATTTCAGTACTCTCTATCACCTTGGAAAAAACCCTTCCAAAATGAATATCAAGAGCTATAATTTTTCACAGCCCTTGACATACTGATGTACACCACCACCCATTATACTGAAAATATTCTATATCCTTCTAGATGCTGTTTCCTTGGCATTTGGTATGGTACTTCCCCCAGAAAAAAAAAATGCATTAAAAAAAATTCTAAGTAAATAAATTATGCATAACAAATAGGCAAGGTAGAAACGAACATATTTATCTGTTATTTCTTTAGGTCTTAATAAGAAAAATACTCTTAAAAAAAAAAATCCTTAGCAAAAATCAAATGACTAGTCAGGGTTCCCCAGAGAAACATAGCTGATAGGATTATATATGTAAATATTAAGAGTTTTTTATAGGATTTGGCTCATGTGACTGTGATTGTGAGGATGGACAAATTCAAATTTTGTAGGGTATGTCACAAGTTGAGAACTCTGTGAAGGTTTCCATGAATTCCCCAGCAGAAGCTGGCTTGCATAATTCTTCTTTCTGACTCCTGAAATTATCATTTTCCCTTTAAGGCCTTCAACTGATTCGATGAGATGTCTCTCACTGCTGAAGAAAATCTTCTTTGTGGATTGTAGATGTAGATGCATTTAAATTGTTAATAATTTAAATCCATGAATTATCCTCACAGTAATAATCAGGCCAGCGCTGCCTTCCTCAAACAACTGGATGCCATAAGCTAGCCAGGTTGGCACATGAACGTAACCATTGAATACAAACTTCCTCTTTGAGATAGTTTCCTTTATAAATTTATGAAAATAAAGGAATAACAGAACTGTCACAGAGAAAGCATTAATGATCATGGAGGGCCATGGCTGGAGCACAAAAAGAAGAATCTAGGCAGATTTTTAAATTTTTTTACTCTTAAGTCTGGGGACTCTGCAAAATTTACCCAAATTCTGATCATTCCCTTTTTGAGTACACTCCATCCACCAAATGAATGCTATTGATATTAAATAGCAGGAAAGCAAAAAAGAAATACAAAGGGCCCACTGTCTTATAAACTCTACCTGTTCCATTTGCCTCAATTGCTAGCAACCAGTTCCAAATTATGAACGTGTCTATGAGAAGGAGCTCTACCAACTTCTAGTCCAAAGTACCTGCTGTAGAGCAGTAAAACAAGTAGGAAAGGTGAAATAAAATAGATTTATTGATGTAAATGAAAAAGGAACAAATATAATTTATAGAATATAATCATATAGCAAATTTCTTTTTGAGTATCACTTTTCCTTTAGAGTTGTTCAATGGGTTTACTTTTTCCTTTGCCCTTTGTGAAAAGTTAGGCAGACACCATGATTTTCTGTCTACTCTTGACTAAGAAAAGTTCTACAGATACTTAAAGTCACCAAACACAGTCTTCACTCAGGAATCAGAATGTACATCCTCATATAAAAGTCAGAATGCTACATTTGGTGGTCTTCTCTCCCTTCTCCCAGCCTGAGTCTTTTAGGTGGAAAAGCCTTAACAAAGGTATGGAGAGGAAAGTGAGGGAAGGTAGAGGACAAAATATATATTACTTCACTAATAAATTTGTGAGGCACCTTCATATTACCTAGATCTGGCAGAAATTGGAAACTATCATTTTCTCTTACAAGGTACTTTTGTGGAGTCTTCAGAGAAATCCTCATCACCCTTACAATCGGCTTCTCTCACCTGCAGTTCCCTTGATATGAGAAATGTACTCATATCCAGCTTGTCTTTTGTAGCTTCTTCCTCAGCTTCTTGGACTGTGAGCTTCTCTTGACTGAGTTAACATTTATTGCTTTAGACAGTCCTGGAACCAGACTTCAGCACCCCACCCCACCCCCCATGTTGGTTCTCTCACATAAATGGCTCACCTCTGACTTTATAGGGCAATTCACACCTTCTGTGCTGTAACAGACTTGGGAGGGCAACCTGTCCTGTGCAGTTACCCCTTCTTGACCTATCATTCAGCAGCAGCCATCCATATCTTTCAGTTTTTAGATTTCTTAAGTGCAAGTCAGAACCTACTCCATGAGGCTCCTAATGGCAGGGGGTGGGCACATATCAAACTCTTTGAGGGGTCTCTTTGAAGCAGCTCTCCATTAAGCTTGAGATGAGCATCAGAGCAACCCCGTACTTCTTCTTGGTGGGGTGGGATGCATGACAGATCAACCACTCTCCAGAAACCCTTGTCACAAGTATTCCTCTTCTCCAGGAACCTGATAGAGAAATTCATCCTTGATATGGATAAGCACAATTAGGCTGATCTCACTGGTTCAGAGAAATTGAATTTAAAAAATGTGTCTTTATTGGGCACCTCACTTTGGAAGCTGCTGTCAGCTTCTCAGCTGCAACTCCTATTGTTACATTTTGCTATACTTTTATAGCCCCTACTATATCGACATTATACCTATGGAAGAAAGAAGGTGAAGCAACAGTGCCCACACTGTTCTTGAGCAGGTCAGCTTGGCATTTCCATCTTCTTTGCCATTTGTGACTTCCCTGTGTGATTTCTCTTTTCTTTGTCTCCAACCTAAATTCCTCTCAAACTGTACCTCACTCTCTCCAGTAGGATGGAGCGCACAAGACCTCACGTCCCTCATGCCTGATTACTATAATGTTTATTTGAATGGGGATGTTTGCATGTACACGGTTCCTTTAATAAAGGTCAGTAGGGAGGGGCTCTTCTTTCTTAGTTGAACCCCCTCCCACTGGGTCTTTGTTTGACCATATCTTTGTAATTGTGGGAATTTAGATTCTTGTAGCATTCTCCTCTTACATGTCCTGAATCTTAACATGTCTTTTGACTAAGTAAAGGCAGTGGAGTAAAATGGATGAACAATGGCGTGGCCTTACCCAGATGCAAGCAATAAATGCATCATTTTTCTATAGAGAATCTAAAAACAAGAAGACCAACTAAAAGTCAGCCAGGTTTTTATATTTGTAAGTCTTCAGGCCTTCTCTTTTGTTATTACTGTGTGCCACCAATTCTAAACAATGCCAGCAATAAAATTCCCCCTCCATCTCTTAAAATCACTAAGTACATTTTTCACTAATGTAACAAAATATCAATAAAATATGATTAATAAATATTAGAAAATATTTACAAATTCTCCGATCATCTATATTTTGTTTCTGAACCTAATATATTTTTCCATTATAAAATAGTGTATTTCCCTTCTGATTGAAACTTCACCTGAATTGAGCTTGGATTTAGGTAAAAAGACAAAAAAGGTAGGAAGAGGGACATGCTATGCAGTGAACATTAAGTAGACCAATGGAAAAATCATTCCTGTTGTTTTGGAAATATTTACCCCAAGTAGATGTGCTGATAATACACACAGTGGCATTTTTATTATGTATCTTGCCTCAATCCACTGCTATCACACTAAACATATCTACAGTTTTTTTCATTTTGTCCAGTTTTTGCTGCACTCTAGTTTCTAACTCTAGTTTCACACTATAGTTTCTAACCCCAGCTCCCCACTTAAAGAACTCTGGTATAAAATCAGATTTTGACCTTAACTTCCCATTTGCATGTCTAAAAGTCTATGAAAAGTCAGTACCATAGAAGGATGTCAGTGTGACATAAAATGTCAGGTCAAGTCTTCTGATGCCACAGAGGTTGATTTCTCACATAAATTACTAAAGTTCATAAATTTCCAGTTTATGGACTGAAACAAACACAATAATTAAAAACTTAAAAAGAAGAAAGAAGTTTAAATAAACAGATTTTTGTATTTTTAAATCTTCAAACTGCATCCGTTTCTTTTATCCCAGTGGCCAGTTTTGAGCAGCAAACACCATTTGCCCCATACTTTTCCTTACAGTCAAAATACCTAGGATGGATATTATGTATTCCCAAACTGTCAGCTTTGGCTGAATTACAGAGTGCTCAATTATGCTCTAATCGAATAGCTGCCCAATGCAGGCCACGTAATGACTTCCTGATTATCTGCCTTTAAATGATGAATATGTAACATTCTGCTCAAATATAGCATACTTAGCATGCCAAATGAAAACTGATTTTGTGCTCCTCTTTCTGAAAAACATATATTTTATTGTAATTCAGTTCAATGGTTGTTCAGTTGCTTGTTTTCTCATCATCAAGATAAACATTGAATGAACTATCTAGGAGAACGTTCTTCTTCATTTTTGCTCTCCAACAGATGCTAAAGGTGTTAAATATTGTTTATATTATTTGGGTTCCTCTCTGTACATTGTCCCATTGGAAAAAAAAAATGGGGAGTTCATATTTTATGAACAGTCCTTGTTGGTGCTGTTCCAACATGCATTGGCAAAAAAACAAATCTGTTATGATGAATGTATTGCAAAACAACAACATTAAAATATGAATAAATTATTTATTGGCAAGAGTGCTTTATATACAGCAACTATTTACAATATTAGCACCAAAAAAAGAGAACATGCTTTGAAGCCTGATTATCTGCCTAGTCTATAAGAGTAGGATACTGGACTAGAGTAACTCATTGTGTTATCTTTCACATAATTTAACTCTCAATATACTGATTTCCAAAAAGTAATTCAAGTGTGTACAGGAGAATATATGGTACATAACATCTACTTTTGAGAGACCATCCTTTCCCACTCACTAGACAGAGAGAGAGGGCAGGCAAGCCAGAAGAAGAAAGGATAGAATTATTAAAAAGAATGAAGGAAGGAAGAAAAGAAGAAAGGGAGGGAGGGAAGAAAGAATTTTTTTTTTTTTTTTTTTTTGCATGGCCAGGCACTGGGAATCGAACCTGGTCTCCTGCATGGCAGGTGAGAACTCTGCCTGCTGAGCCACCGTGGTCCACCTGGAAGAAAGAATTTTGTGACTCATTCTGGCTAATATCATTAAATATTTAATGGTGCCTATAGAGTGGTCTTACAAAAGGTTTTACCTGATATAGTACCTGGATCAGCCTCCGACAAAAGACTGTCAGAGATAAAGAAGAGAACCCCTCTCTCTCTCTACCCATCCCTTGAAATATTCCCTTAATTTTACCTTTATCAGGAAAATTCTTATTTAAAATAAAATAATAAAATTAATAATTTTGCATATATTTAGTTTAAAATGATAAGATATTGATTTAGTTCTGTCTCTTACATTTCTCCTTCCCTTTTCTTTCTCCTCCTCCTTTTTTTCTCCCTGCCCACTCCTTCCCCTCCTCTTCTTCCTTTATTCCTCTTCCTTCTCTACTTTCTCCTCCTCCTCCTTCTTCATGCACTTTTTTCTCTTTTTATTTCTGTTTTCTCTATGCTCCCTTTTATTTTTAGCCACTGGAACACAACAGCAGATTGTGAAATGGGAATAAAAAATGAACTGGAAGCCCATGGACAAATCCAGCCAACAAATGCTTTTGTTTTGGTCCTCTAGCATTTTATAAGAATGTCAAATTGGTATTTAGCATTTAAAAATGGAAAGATCTCATGCAACATCTGACTCTCTATCTTCTAAAATAATAATAATAATAATAATGTTCCTAATATGGGAATACTAGGCCAATAGGAGTTGTATCCTAATTTGACAAAATCAAGCCTATTTTTCCCATTTACATGGTTCAACTGGCAGTTTGTAAGCATTTATATTTTCAGGCTCTAAGACCCATTTCACAATCTGTTGTTGTGCTCCAGCAGTATCTAGCAAAGGATGTACCCACCCCAGGGACACACAGGAAGACGTACTGAGCTCTGAAAGGCAATATTGGCACTTCCCCTTGCATTTACTTTAATGTGAAGATGAGAAAGACACGATGCTTTTCTACATGCACAGAATGACATGGTACCCCAATTCATTCATATGTCAGATGTTGATGGCTCTTATGTGGCTCAAGGAGTATCCAGAAGGAGCAGTAGGTTTTCCACACTATGCAGGAGTTGACAAACAGATGCACCATCCTTTTTAGGTCATTTCAACATGGTGTGGTTTCTTTAAATTTAATTAGAATTGAGGATTATATGATGAAGGCTCAGAGACTGGTTTTCTGACTTTAAAAGATTCCTGTAAAGAAATGGAGGTAATAAATAATATCGGTTGTATAAACACAAGTGGGCAACAAGAAAATGGCATAGCTGACTCTTTTCCCACTCCTAGTACAGAGTCTTCATCAGCCACATTGTTATTATGAGTTAAAACCATCATGATCTGATAAGGTCTATAAGAAGTTGCCCCCTCCCCAAATGAATTTTTCAAGGTAAACACGACATTTTAACATTGAGCGAGAAAGTAACTGTTTCTGTGCTGTGGAGAACACATTGTGAAAATGAATTCTTGGAAATGATTCCATAGTTTTGTTCTGCAAACTGTGTATGTGTGCCAGCTATTAGAAGAAAAATGCCTAATATCTCGCACACAAATAGGAAATCAGTGCAGAATCATTGAACCCCTATTAAAATCTTTAAAATACATAGTTTAGTGCATTTTCAGGCATTTGGAAAAAAAAAATTAATGTACCACCTCCTGACAATTTGTGAGTACAACAGCAAAACCTTTCATATAATTGGTGGATTAGCTAAAAAAATTTGTATTAATAACAAATGATAAATATTCCATTTATTTTCTTTGGATCCACATATATTTGTGAGATATATTTTTCATAGCTATGATAACAATAAAAAACAAGAGTAGAATTAAAAGAAACTTATAACCAGGTGGCTGAAATGTTTTAAAATGCACAGTTTTAAAATATAGTTTCAGAATGAATCAATTGTATTCAATTGCATTCTCCATAAAAGTTATTGTTTATCTCATTGATCATAAAGCATGCATTTTAACATTTCTGAAATCAGAGGTGTACAATATAACTGATGGCATGAGATATTCAAATTGTCTGTGTTTTTCTTTCCTTAGTGGTACTTTAATAATAATGTATCTCATAGCCAATGGAATATAATTCTTATTCTAATAATATATTTAATGAGAATAAAATCAATTTTGTACAACAAATTATGTAAAATATAATTCATGAAATGTTTTATTTAATTTTCCTAAACTGGTTTATATTTCATTCTCTTATAGAATTTATAATACATAAAATATATTGCACAGTAGTAAATGTATATAATTTTTAAAAATAAATAGATATATAATGATTGTTTCTCTGAAAAAGATATCAGAGGGGATATATAATAAAAAAAAAACATTTGGAAGTAACAGCTACAATCAGACTACTGTGTTTGTTTTGTAAATCCGATCAATCAAGAACAAAGCAAAGAAAGGAAACTATAAAGCTCAGAAAGAGGGATCTAAAAAGCAATATACTGTTATCTGGATATTATACTTTTCTTTGGGAACCAGCCATTTTAGTCCATAAGCTGCTGGAATGTGATATACCAGAACTGGAACAGCTTTTTAAAAAGGGAATTTAGTAAGTTGCAAGTTTACAGTTTTAAGCTGTAAAAATGTCCCAATTAAGACACCAGCAAGAGGTTACATTCACTCAAGAAAGGCTAATGAAGTTTGGGGTTTCTCCCTTATCTAGGAGGGCACATGGTGATGTCTGCTAGCTTTCTCTCTCAGCTTCTTGTTTGATAAAGCTCCCCCAGGGGCATTTTACTTCTTCATCTCCAAAGATCTTCAGCTATGTGGACTTTGTTGGTTCTGGTTGCTCTGTTGGTTCTGGTGGGTCTTAAGCTTTTTCAAAAAATGGTTCCCTCTTAAAGTGCTCCAGTAAGCAACCCCACCTTGAATGAGTGGAAACAAATCTCCCTGGAAACCACTGAATCAAACGTTACACCCACAATTGGGTGGGTCATAACTCCATGGAAACAATAAAAACAGATTCTACCCAGCGATACTGAATGAGGTTTAAACGACATGACTTTTCTGTGGTACACCACAGTTTCAAACCAGCACACCAGCTATGACCTTTTTATGGGCGGGGCCTGTCTCTATATGACGAAGCCTCAAAGATGATAGTGATGATCTATTTCTTAAGATGGTTATAGCCATGTGGGTTTTCATTTTTGTTATGACACCTTATATATGCATTTCATACATTACATACATATATACATATATTTTATTTATGGTATGTTCTAGTTTGCTAGCTGCCAGAATGCAACACACCAGAGATGAATTGGCTTTTAATAAAAGGGGATTTATTTTGTTAGTTCTTCAGAGGAACTTCAGCTAACTTTCAACTGCAGTTCTTATTTACGTGGGAAGGCACAAAGTGATCTCTGCTGGCCTTCTCTCCAGGCCTCTGGGTTCCAACAACCTTCCCCAGGGCGATTTCTTTCTGCATCTCCAAAGACCTGGACTGAGCTGTGCGAGCTGAGATGAGGTATGCTGAGCTGCTTTGGCTGTGCTACATTGAGTGCTCTCATTTAAGCACCAGCCAATTAAATCAAACATCATTCATTACAGCAGACATGCCTCTTAACCTACTGCAGATGAAATGAGCAACAGATGAGGTTCACGTACCATTGGCTCATGTCCACAGCAATAGAACGAGGCACGTTCACCTGGCCAAATTGACACCTGAACCTAACTACCACATGTTATAGTAAATATATTAATATATACCTTTTAAATGTATTTTAGCAATTTTTTACTGAAGTATTACATACCATTTAAGATACAGTTATTTCTATATTATTTCTCATTTTAGTTTATTTATTGTTAGTTGCTAGAGACACAGGAGTAAAAACCCAGAATTCTCTTTTCTAAGAGCTGACATTCTAGTGGGAGAAACAAGCAATGAACAAGTAAACTAGATATTGTCATAAGTGATAAGGGCTATGAAGAAAATAGAATCAGAATGTGATAGAGGTCACTGGGGTTTAGGCAGCAACATTTGAGTAATCATAGAAGGTCCAGACTACAATGATTTCTAAAGTTAGACTCATTGGTTTTCCATAATATATCCCAAATCTATCTACTCCTCTTCCAAGTGAGGTGATTTGTGTTTTAGAGCTTAGAGGCAGCCTCCTGGCTTACCTCCCTGCCACCGCAACCCCTTCACCTACAGTTTATCCTTTGCCACCTGCCTTAGGGATCCTTTGAGTCAGGAGACTGTCTCAGATTCAGGCTGTAACTGTTTCCCCACACACAACCATCAACCCCCTCAACTGTGGTGGGGAAGGTTCTAATACAGTCTGTCCTATTAAACCAAACGAGGCCCTTTCCATACAAAATACAGCCACAGACAGCAACAGAGGACAAGCACCTCCACTCAAGGAGCCAGGAGCTCCCTGCTTAGGATTTGCTACTTCCAAACGCAAATCTCCATGAACTAGTAAGAGTCTGCTGGGTTATTTCGTCCAGGTCCCACACCATGAATTTTCAAATACAATAAAACCTGTAAACCGGGAATGGGTATGGGTCAATCTTACTTTGCACTGGCATTTTGGCGTTAGTTATGTTGTCTGTTCTATCAGGAGATTGTTAATGAAACTTATAGCTACATAATTTTTAATTTGCTAAGTTCCCTTGACATTCTGCTTCCTAACATGAGACAGCATGGTAAATAGTGATGATTTTCTCCATCATATTTCAGGAAGGAAAAGGCAATTTGAAATTGCTCAGCAATAATGTTTCCTATGTCCTGTTTTGGTTTGTTTGCTTTTTTAATTTCTCAGTGATCCTGCCCTGTATGCACAGATTACAGTTCTTTTGATTATCTGCTTTTCTTCTGAATAGATAAATCATCATCCTTTGTTTAGTAAACCTAAATGGAGAAATGAAGGGACATCTTTCTAAAGCAGCATTTAGTTGCACTCTCACAGCTGAATCCTGAAGCTTCTGTAATACAAAAATACTACCTGGAATATCCCAGATATCCAGGTTGTAGAATCGCCAACAGCCTTTGGGGGGCGTTGTTTCTATTTGACAGTTTACAAACTTAAGGAATTTGCTCTTTCTAAAGAGGACGTATATCTAGCTCAGACATATCATACTGCCCATCTTAACTTCTGAGACTATTTTCCAGCTCTGCCACTGAAATTCAGATTTGCTACAGGCAGGCACTAGTGCCTCAGCTGGCTCAGTGTGACAGCTTGTGGCCATGCTAAGCTTCTTAGCATTTCATTTGTATTGTTATGAAAATACATGGCCTCCAATTTACCTCCCACCCTTTGTACCTAACACCTAGATAATACTCTGTTTTTGTAAGTATTGATGAATTCACTGCCACTTCCAAAGTCATGACTTTTGGGGGAGACTGGGGAAAATACTTACTGTCTCCTCTTTTATGACTTTTCAAGTTCAAAGGATGGTATCTGGAAAAGACAAACTAATAAGTTAAGATGAGAGAAATGAAAGTTTTTTAAACTTTTGTTTATATTAAAATAACATCCAGTAACTAGGTAAATAGGTTTTTAGTTTACTATAGTAGCAGCTACTATTCCTTGAGCTTCTATAATATAGAATTGTATATAGTGTGTATATATGTGTGTGTATATATATATATATATATATAAATTAATCATTGTCATCATTATCCTAGGGTATATGTGTTTGTGTATAATTTAATTAATTATGATATCATTAGAATTTTCTTTGTATTAAAATGAGAAGAATGTTTCGTATTTCTGTTGTTGTAACACAGAGGTTACTCTTGTTCAAAGTACCTGAAACATAGGTCGTGTCTCAGTCTGGCTTCTATTGCTATGATTTTGCTTGTATTGTTATTTCTATCATTCGGATTGATAGTTGAGGAACATAGGTTTCAGCGAAATTAACTTGCTTGAATATGACACAACTCATACCTGAATCGGGCACTGAACCCAAGTCTTGAGTAACCATTTTCTTTCCACCTCACACCCAGGCTTTGGATGTTTGCTTTGTTGATTTTTGGTTTGTTTGTTTATTTTATCGTCATGTCACCTTCTTAGCTGAGTCCCTTGCCTATGCATGCTATGTTTCTTTTCTCTCTTGTCCCATTTTGCTTGTTTTTCCATAATGCCATTTCTACAGTTCCCCACCCTTTTCACTTATCTCCAGTATGGCCCCTTGGGGAAACTGAGTTAGGTACTAACCTAGGCTACATGCCCTTTTAGCACTCTTTGCCTCATTTTGTACCTCCTCAGCCCACTTTAGGACTTTGCATTGATATTCTTCTGTATATCATATTTCATATGTCTATTATATGTTTTCTTATTTAAGTTCCAAGTGTGGAGGAAATACTGTTTTAAAGTTCTGCCAACCATATGAAAACATATTTTACAGTTGTATTAATATTTATCAATATAACTTTTTAATTAAATACATTTAGCACAAATGTCAGAGGACTCAGAGCCAGAACTGGGGTGAAGCAAGCAAGGTACCTTGGGCACAATATTTAAGAGGACCCTTGCTTTCAGCTAAGTGAAGAGTCAGCACTGCTGAGAGAATAACTCCTTAAATTTTGCTCCATAGGAGCCTCACGTGCTTCATTGTAGTTTAAACCTGAAAGGACTCACCAGGTATTTTTGTTCATTCATTCAACAAACTTTTGATTGCTCTGATGTAAATATGAATATTAAGACTTTGACTTAACACTCAAGACATTCCTAGTCTGGTGGAGGAATCCAGATGTAGCTCCTGGATCCAGTAGACGGCCACTCGGCTACTTTGGCTTTTTCATCCTACTGAGTTTAACTTGTAGCCCTGTTAGAATGCACTGTGGCATAACAAGTTTAACTCCAGACTCCACTCTAGTAAAGGCCAGGTGTTCAGAGTATAATAAACAGCTCCCTAAAGATTAGAAAATGAATATTTAACAAGATGACTACATTTGATTTCCTTCATTCATTTTTTATTATTTCAGTGAAAACATTCTTGATGGAAATCACATTGACAGGATTTTAATATCTTCTGGTAAATGAAACCTGTCATTCTAATGGATTTAGTATTCCTTCACAGTATGCTTTGGCAAACTCTGGTGACCAGTAATTTTCCCGGAGCTAAGACTTAGAAATTTCTTGCAGATTGTACATCAAGAGTGCAAATTTTATCCTGTGAGGTAGATAATTGTGATGAAACTAGTTATATTAATTAAGTCCTGTTTACAAAGAGCCTAGATGATTTTTAAAAGAGAAAGAAAAAAATTGCTTCATCCATGAAAGCTTTAAGTGCTTAATTATTGTTATTTTCCTGTCAAAGTCAAAAGGAACTATCAGATACATCTTGCCCATCAAAATGGAGTTCTGTGCAATGGGTTTTAGGTTCCTTCTTGAAAAGCCAGGCTCAAGAAGCATAGCAATCTGGAGCTAGCATTCCTTAAAAATTAGCAATAAGAGCAGTTACTTTGCAAATAAAGGCCAAAGCACATGCCTGTACTTTTTCATTTTATTTATCTTGTGATTGTAGTTGCAGAAGCTCTAATGTAGGTAGCATGAGAAGCCTTATAGAGCTCCAACATCAGATTTTGCTAAATAGGTATTTTCTGTTGTCAATCACAATTGATTTTTTCATGTGATTGCTTGTAGGAACTCAGAGAAAAGTCCCAAAGCAGTGCAGGAGCCTTATAAAATCATCAGGTTTGTTTACCCTTATACACATTCCTAAATATCACTAACACCTTCATTCTCATGCTAATGCTTGGAGAAGGCCCAGACATCATTTTGTTGTTGTTATTATTTTTTTCTACTAACATGAAAGAAAATTCACAAGTGTGTAATTGTTGCTCCTTGTAAATTCTCTAAGATTTTCATGGAAGACTGAATCCAATATACTCAAGAGTATATGCTGGACACAATATAAGAATGTCCTGTTTTACAGCTTTCATAATGCTTGCCCTTGCATTTCTTTGTGCAGAACTGAATTCAGCCCAAACCTAAGAGAAATAATTTCTGATTGTCTCTCTTTAAATGCTAAAGTGAAATGAATACAGACAACTGTTAAAAGCCAAAGTGTTTCATTTGTTTTATTTTATTTTTACTTTTCCTGTCATGTTTGTGGACGGGTCTAGTGGCAGGTGTTGTATTTCAGAATCTGCTCAAATCCTCATGGAAGCAGCAACTGAGACTGAAGAAAAACTGGCTCTATCAGGTTAATCTAGGATTTCCAAACTGGGTTTAGATCAAAAAAGAAACCCAAGGTTTCCCAGTGAATGGGGATCTTGGTTTTATTCATATAAAGCTTTTCCATCACCCACTCCAGCATGATGCTTCTGAAATGCAGAAACCTGTCACTTCTGAGATAAACTCACTAATCCACCTCTGTCCTTGGCATTCTGAGTTCTGTTCGGTGGGCAGATCTTTTTGGTGTGGATATTTCCTATCACTTATTCTCAGCGCCACCTTTGTGTCATAAGCTGATAGCTTTAACCGATGCTTTTCCTGTCTTCCAGATTCAACGAAGACATCCAGACGGCTCTGTGTGGTGTTTTGAGAGCAGCCCCCCGTAGAAGCTCTTCTGTACGTTATTCTCAGGGATGACAGCAAATGTGCCATAAACTGAAAGAGCTGATACTGTGTTCACTCAATCAAAGCATCTGTGAGTCTCATTCCTGAGTGAGTATTTAAATCACCATAGCCTCGTTTGGTATTTCTTTTCTTGCTCTTAGTCAAGGTTCTAACTTATCTTGCTGCTCACATTCATGAAAAATAAAAAGAAAGAGGTATGCATTTATCAAAAAATAAACTGTTGTTCCTCCCTCCTCCTGGGCTAAGTTAGTTATTTGGTGCCTTCATTACACTCTAAACTTGCCACTTACCATAATTCTCCCACTCATTGATTTCATCTCTAGGCCAGGAGCTTCTTGCTGATAAAGACAGTATCTTATTCATTTGTTTAACTCCTAGCGCCTGCATGTAGGCGCTCAAGGAAAGCAGTTTAAGTGATTGAATGAATTAGCAATCACAGAAAACTTTTAAAAATTATATCTGTATCTATATAGCGATATAGAAATAAAATCCACCATCTACAACTCCATTCAGTTTCAATTTCATGTGCTCATGCTTTTTTTTTTACTAAGTGTAATCTATTTTTTTACTTTTCGATCTAAGCAGCCATTCTAAGCTTGGTTATTCTCTTCAATGAGCACACAGACATATACCCCCTTTTGTTTGTTGTTTTATGCATTGGCACCTTTGCACTAGAGGAAAAATGTCCAGACTGGAGGGAAACATGATGTGTTCTAATGAGGCTGACTATGTCATCTCCTTCTGAGAGTTTGCCCTGTCACCCAGTGTGTTTCAGCCTAAGTGTTAGCCAGTTGGTGAATATGATTTTGGAAAAGGTCCAAGCTATAGTTAATTATGGGCTTTCTCAAAACTTGACTGTCTCCACTGTCTTCACGGGTGCTTTTCTTTATTTAGCAAGCGGTTTGTTTTGCTTTTTTGTGCATCTAACCTTATTTACAACTTTGTACTACAAACTAGAAACACAAATTTGTACTAAGGCAAATTGCACATTGCATTAGATTTGTTCAAAGATTTTTAAAAGGCAATGACATAACATATGTAACAGCACTATGAAAACTAAAGACAATCCTACAACTAAAAATAATTTATCATGTTTATTATGATTCACCTGCTTTTTAATAAAAGCTTGGAAAGTTCTCACTTTTGAACCTGCGACTTGAGATATTTCTGTATTTTTTTGGTGGTGTATTGAGAAGCTTTATCATTCTTTCCTTTTTGTTTTGAATTCAAGGTAAGTTGCTTGTATTATATGTGTATATATATATACCTTCTAGATATTCCTGGTTTGGGCATTTTGGGGGGAGATGGGGTTATTTTTTCAGTTCACTTCTGTAACTTTGGTTTTGCTTGTCTATACCTACAGAGAATCAACTTAATGATAAATCTGATACTTTATCTCTAAAAATTACAAGTCAGGGGGATTGGGGGGGGAGAGGCAGGAAGAAGAACAAGTTGAGGAAAAATTAAATAGTTTCCAAAGAACATTTTACTTACTGAAATATAATCCTGCAGGAAATTGCTGTAATGTAAAAGAATTGGAATAAAAGGTCTTGATCTTAGGTACATGTAAACTATGGTTAGAGGAGCTAAGAAATCGATGAGTTGCAGATAATATCAGCAGCTGTGTTTGAAGACATTTCATGAGTGAATTCTGAAATATTCAGAATTCTCTGCTGGTTAGATACTTTGGCAGCCGCAGTATTATTGATCTATTGAAGACAAAGAGGAAAATGTTCTGATCAGTATGCTAAGAGTTTGCTTCCTGAGGAAGGCAGTTTCATGCTTCCTAACTTCATTGCAGTTGTGAAGCCCACCTAGGAAGACAGAAGTTTGAATTATTAAAGAAACTGAGTTTTCTGGTCTTGAAGTGGAATTTTCAATACCCTACAATTTTAGAACATCTTATTTGGAAATGTACATGTTTCCTTCACTTTTAGAGACTGAAAAAAAGGATAATTCACTAAGGAGTGAGAAAAGTTAGCCATGACACTAAAATTCATTTGAATGTATTAAGCTATACCTTGGGTTTTAGACAAATCTTAAATAGGTAAGTTGGTATTTGAATGGCTGGCCTGCTATTTGAGATTATGTCAATACCAAATAATCTGAGAAAATTGATGTTGTTGAAATTGTAAAACTTTTGTTGTCCAGGTAAGGTCTTATAATAACAGTTAACTTTCAATAAATAAAGGAATACCTTTTTACTTAAGTCATCTTGTTTTCCTTTTATGAAATGAATTGAATCTCTTTTAAACAGGAGAATACAGCATAAAATGGAGCATAGAGGAAGTTTCTCACTTTCTCCTTTCCTGGGAGACTCTAGCTAGAGCCTAAGGCTGAGGAGTTTGGAACAAATCAGGACTGAGATAATTCCTGACTTTACCCTTTTGCTAACTGTATGACCTCAGCAAGCTATTTAATATCTTTAAGATACAATTTCCCTGCCTGTTAAATGGTTATAATAATAGGACCCATTATATGAGCCTGTTATACAGCTTCTATCAGAAAACACATGGAAAACAAGTGGTCTCTCCCCATAACAGACTAAATATGTTGATTATTCAAATTATTCCAGTACATCTATGGAGGGAAAGAAAAAATAGGATAAGAACTTGATTGATTCAATTGCTATATTCAATCGATTATATTGCCTTTCAATGTGATGGCAAATCTGTCAATATATTTTTATCCACCTTTATGTGTGTTTGAAGTCAGGCCTGGCAGGACATATGTTCCATGAAAGAAAGAGGTGTGAAAAGGTTCTCTTTGTGCTTTGACCGAAGTGCTCATTAGTGCCTGCTTATGAGAAAAGCTTGGGTCAGAAGCCAAAGGCGGTGCACAAACAGGATAAGAAATGGGACAGGTTAAAAAGGTAAGGTCAGGGTGGGACACGGGGGCTCAGTGGCAGAGCTCTTGCCTGCCATGCCAGGTTCAATTCCCAGTGCCTGCCCATGTTAAAAAAAAAAAAAAAAAAAAAAAAAGGGTAAGGTCAGAAATCAAGGATCCAGATGAAATCATGGTGGTTGATAATTCAGCTTCAAGAATCAGGTAACCACAATTAGAAGGTACACCTCGCGACAAGAAAAATGTGCACAAATTGTCACAGCTGGAGTGAATTAAAACAATGTGTTCCTTGACATCAACCAGAATATCATTATCATTAGAAGGATTTTCTCTAGAGTTCAGGCAAAAAAAATAAATAATCTGAAGCATACACAAAAAAATGATGCCAGATATTAGGGAAATATTGCGTTAGAAGCAAGCTGCCTATTTTATATGAGTTTATTATGGGAAGTAGGGATAGGATGGCACTACAATTTCTAGTTCCACTCAAAGGATCCTGTTTGAATATCGGTATATGTTGGTCTACCAGTTTACGCTCATAGGACCTGTAAAAACAAATGCCTCTGATCATGTTTAGATACGACTCACTCATTCATTCCTTAATTAATTTCTATTTGTTCATTTATTTTTTATTCATTTTCATTGTTAGATAACGTGATCATACTGTAATCTTTTTCTCTCAATGATTTCATTTTCACTTCAGTATGTTGGCATGATTGTTCTGCTTTATTTTATTTTTCCCTTGTAGCTAAGACAGATAAACGTGTTCCCTGTTTACAGTGCCAGGTAACTGTCAGTGCTGGGTGTGTCTTCCTGCTGGTTGTCATGTTTGCCTCTCTGCAATCCAGTTTTTCTCCACCAAGCATTCTGAGTGATCTTTGCAAAATATGCATCCCATCATTACCAGACAAAAATGGTGGATTCTTTCGCCTGATGTGCTCAAATGACCAATTCCTGAGACACTAGGGTTTCAAAGAGAGAACAGGTTTATTAATAGGTACACAGCAGATCAGAGGGCAAGTCAGTCCAAAGTCTGTCTAACTCAAACTGCAGTAATTCTGATGGTTTTATAGTATCAAAAAAAGGGCAGGGTTTAGGATAATAAGCACAATGGCTCTAGATGATGTAATTAGAGGTGACCTAATTATTAAGCACGTGCAGATTTATTACATGCTTAGTCACAGAATGTATATAAAAAAATGGCCTTAAAATGATGATGGGGGTGATTTTTAGTGTTATAATGAGGTATAGGTGACTTATAGGTAAAAGTCTAAGCTACTGCCCATTTTGGTTAGATCCAGTCTCAGTTATCAATATAACTTTAAACTTGGGGTGGGTTAGCTCTGGGCTGACCCGAGATCCTTCATTAAAAACATTATGAGCCATCTTAAGTGGCTACAAGACTCTAAAGTTGAAAAACTGGATAACTGGGTACAAATGAAGGTTAGTTGCAAGGTTCTTACAATCACCTGGGCACAAGATAAAGGCTGTACAGTCATTAGCAGAGATCAAGGCAGATGGATAACAATTTAGAGATTTCAGGGGTTTCCCTCTGTCTACTCCAATATACCTGAAAGCAAAAAGGAATGTCTATATAATGATTCAATAATCAAATCAATCCTTAAATCCTTATTTCTTGGTTACATCACCATGCCACTCCCATGCCTAAAATCCTTTAATTGACTTGATGCTCAAAAAAAAACCAACCTCCTTACCTTGATCTAGGGAGCCCTACATAATCTACCTCTTGCCCAACTCTCCAGCCTCAAGCTGTTACCGCTGTCCCGTTTGCTCATCACTCTTCAGCCCTCATGACACTCTTTCTCTTCCTGGAATATTCCAGACCTCGTGAATGCTGTTTTCTACAGCTAGCTGCTCCTCGACTATACTTCCCAAAGCACGTGTTTTCATTTTTCATTCAAGACTCTGCTCAGATATCACTTAATCACAGCTTATTTGAGCATTTCATGTTATCCTTTCATCACTCCATTTATTGCCTTTTAACATTTATCATTAACCGTTCTTTTGTTTATTATTTCATTGCTTTTTAATGTTTCTTGATTTTTACCCCATTAGCATGTAAAATCCATGAGGTAAAATACATATTGTGTGTCTTGATTTGGACTCTATCCCCAGGAATCAGAAAAAAATGCATGCCTCTTCACCTAGTGGTCATCCTTCAGATCTCATCTATGGGGCATTTTCTCAGGGATTTGCCACCAGAATCCTCCTCACTCACCCTAAACTAGGCTAATTCTTCTGACCTCCACTTTCCATGACCCCCCGTACTTCCCTTCTATAGCATTTAGTATTGTGGCATTATATGTCTGTCTTATGTCATTAGTTGATTAATGTCTAGCTCTCTAGACATTAGTCCATGAGGACAAATCTGCCTTTGTTTTGCTCACTGTTGCCAATACCAACCACATAGAGTGACACTGTGTTTCTCTTGGATATTCCCTATTAATATAAAATATTATCCTCACCCCCAAACACTGACCCTAAGGCAGGACGTGATCTTTTAAAATCATCCTTCATGATTTTGATATATTCTCAGAACTGTGTTTTTCTGCTTGTACATAGAGCTGGTGATCTCATCCAGTAAACAATTTTTCAATCTACCTAAAATAAATTATTTTGAAACAGTGAGAAAAGTACAATGATAAATTGATACATGTACCCACAGTCACAAGTAGAAACATCTCTAGGACTAACCAAATCTTGCCTCCTCCACTGAGTATCACTCAACTATTTTATCTATATCCATCACTGTCATTTCTAAATTTGTTTTATAGCTATAGTCTATATCACAGAAATTAACAATTAATTTTTCCCTGTCCATTTTCCCTATTTCCTGTCCATGATATAGACAGCCATTTTTTCCCACAGTTATCATCCTCTATACCCCAAATGTTTTAGGCATAAAAAAATGTTTTGTATTGGTTAAGTGATGATTCGCTTCATTTCTTAGCTTTTTATTTAAGCAGACTCTAAAAGTTCCCTCCCACTTTTTAAAAAGTGAATATGTGAATATGAACAAGCTACTTATACTTTCAGAGCCAGCTATGTACATTTATAACCTTGAGGTTATCTTTGATCCTAAATCAGTTTTTAATTACCATTGTAGTTACATTGGATGAAAAAATGATTCTATTATTTCCCAAACACAGCAAGGATGTGACCAGTACTATCTCTTGAGTACGGTTATTTTAAGGCTTTTATTACTAATTATAGTTGGTTTATTATAATTCATTGTTCACTGGCCTTCTAGGCTATTTACTTAAGGTTCTATTCAGCATTACAACTGCTTCTGCAGCTGCTATTCCTATGAGATTCTATGACTTCATGAGAGTAACAGGGCTCCTATTTGGAAGTGGGTGTAATTGGACTCATGGGAGATACTTAATTTGGTGTCCCCAGAACATGCTATGAGAAGGTGTATTATTCCCAACTCCAAGAAGAGGTTGAGAATGTAAAGAGAATGGTAGATGAACCCATTCTATAAATACAATTCTAAATACAATTTTCTGATTGCTCAATTTTCAGCCCAACCTGATTTTCTCTTTCAAGAATGAGTATAGTAGGCATTTAGGTTCCTATGCAATTTATGTATTCCACAAACATTATTAAGTACTTACTATATGCTTGGGACTCATTTTGCAACTTAAGCCAACATTAATTAGCAATGACAAAAATCATTGAAATTTTCTGTAGGCTTAGAGGATACCCAACCATTGACTTTTAGGCACTCTGACAAGTGGTTGCATCAACATTTGCAATAAAACTCTGATGGTGTGATCAACTAACCTTCTAACTGAGTCATGTAATAGAATCCTGCACCAAGTTCGATATGGGGTTGGGAGGCAATAGGGGGAATAACACCCAACTTACTAAAGATATCTCCCTAAATTGTTAGGCTGTGAGAGTGGACAGATTTAGGTAGCCTTTTTATGCATGGACAGACTTTCTAGCCATCCCTATATTTTAAATACTCTTTTCATAAAATAAAACTTATATTTAACACCTCTTATCCTAGTTAACAAACCCTCTAGTGATTATCAAAACAGGGATTTTTTAATTCTTGTCTTTGCCATTTTTTTAGATTACTGATTAAAATCCTCAAGTACTAGCTAACCTCCAGTAGACTATTCCTTTCCAATAGAGTTGATCAAATGTGCATTAGCTTCTTCTAGAGAATCAAATCAGTGCACACACTGTTATTTCCCATGGTGTGTGAAGTATTTTATATAATGAAGTATTTTAGAGTAAACTGTAGGCAATATAAAAGGCAAGTTGCCATTTCACCCCCTGCCTGGATATTTGCGGAGTTACAAAATCAGCAGACTTGCTACAGGACTGTGATGAAAGGAGAACCAAGGTGAGTGAGAAACCTTGGGAATGCATAACACACATGGAAAACCACATGGTAGCAAACCAGCAGCAGAGAGCTAGACCAAAACAGGAGTCATGAACCATCTCCCATCAGGATTAAGTGGTTTTTTTTTCATTATATAAACCTTGATATCTCTCTCAATGTTTCTCTGAGAACTTAACTCTGGAAAGTTAGAACAAGAAAAGGACAGGAGACTGAAAAACAAAAGCAAGCTATCAAACCCAACAAATACAACCTGCCTTCTTCCCTCCACCTACTCCCGCGAAAGTGTGATGTTTATAGCAATAGAGTCAAGAAGATCAGTGTTGAATTGGGTAAATCAGAAGATTTAAACTGGTCTGAAGCCAGTTTGCTTATTTGCAAGGTTTTTCTTTCATTCGTATAAGAATATACATACACACATGCAACACACACACACACACACACACACACACACACACACACACACACACAAATTCCTAAAGGGAAAAGTTAGAGAATCTCTCCAAGATATATGTAATGCAATGAAATAGTAGAAAGAAGACATTGGGAGATATGGTTGTAGGCAGGGATTTGAGAAGATAGAGTGATTAAATTTTAATACTCCAACAAGTTGGGAGAGTTTATATTGGTTAGCGTTTTCTGCACTGAAACTGCAAAATAAACAAACATAAACCTCAGAGGCACACAACTCTGAGCATTGAATTGGCACACAAGTCTGGGCTGGCTGGCATTGGCCATGCAAGCCTCTGCTAGGCTCAGCTGGAGTGCCTCTCCTCCATGTAGCTCTCATCCTGGGACCACAGGACTAAGCATGATCTGCTCATGGAAATGGCAGAAGCAGAAGAGGAGAAATAGAAACAAAGGAGGCTCGTAAGGCCCCAGACTTGCAAGTAGCACACTTCTTTTGGCCAAAGCAAATCCTATGACTGATTCCAACCTCATGGGGTGAAAAAATATACTCTGCCCCTTTAAATGGAAGAATAAAAAGTCACATGGAAAAGGGAGTGAATTTAAGTCACCTAGACAAAGGTCTTTGATAGCTTTAAAGTTAAAATAAGTTTCTTTTGTTACTCTTTATATTTCATCTATGACTTCCCTTCATGGAAGAATGGGGACCAAAGTCTAATCTAAAATGTGGAGAGGAAGTGGTGAAAGAGGCACACTTATCCACTGTTGGTGGGAATGTCAAATGGTGCAACCACTGTGGAAGGCAGTTTGGCGGTTCCTCAAAAAGCTGAATATAGAATTGCCATACGACCCAGCAATACCATTGCTGGGAATCTCCTCAAAGGAATTAAGGGCAAAAACTCAAGCGGACATTTGCACACCAATGTTTATAGCAGTGTTATTTACAATTGCAAAGAGATGGAAACAGCCAAAATGTCCATCAACAGACGAGTGGCTAAACAAACTGTGGTATATACATACGATGGAATATTATGCAGCTTTAAGACAGGATAAACTTATGAAGCATGTAATAACATGGATGGACCTAGAGAACATTATGCTGAGTGAGTCTAGCCAAAAACTAAAAGACAAATACTGTATGGTCCCAATGATGTGAATCGACACTCGAGAATAAACTTGGAATATGTCATTGGTAACAGAGTTCAGCAGGAGTTAGAAACAGGGTAAGACAATGGGTAATTGAAGCTGAAGGGATACAGACTGTGCAACAGGACTAGATACAAAAACTCAAAAATGGACAGTACAATAATACCTAATTGTAAAGTAATCATGTTAAAATACTGAACGAAGCTGCATCCGAGCTATAGGTTTTTGTTTTGTTTTGTTTTGTTTGTTTTGTTCTTATTATTATTACTCTTATTTTTTTTTCTCTATATTAACATTCTATATCTTTTTCTGTTATACTGCTAGTTCTTCTAAACCGATGCAAATGTACTAAGAAATGATGATCATGCATCTATGGGATGATGTTAAGAATTACTGATTGCATATGTAGAATGGTATGATGTCTAAAAAAAAAAAATGGTCAGCACAATACTGCCTAATTGTAATGTAATTATGTTGGAACGCTGAATGAAGCTGCATCTGATCTATAGTTTTTTTTTTTGTTTTGTTTTGTTTTGTTTTCTCTTATATATTTTTGTACTTTTTATTTTTATTTGTGTTTTCTCTGTGTTATCACTTTATTTCTTTTTCTGTTGTCGTGCTATTTCTTTCTCTAAATCGATGCATATGTACTGAGAAATGATGACCATACACCTATGTGATGATATTAAGAATTACTGATTGCATATGTAGAATGGATTGATTTCTAATGTTGTGTTAGTTAATTTTTTTAATTAATAAAAAAAATAAAAAAAAAAGGTTCCTCTTGCCCTGTATGTTTTTATTCATTTTTACAAAAATTTATAAATGCTGCTATTTCACTGCCAACCTGCCCGGTTTCCCTACCGATTATGAGCTACTTGAGCCCAGATACCATGCTTTCTTATCACAATAAAAAATATTAATAATAATTAACAATATTTATAAAACCCTGACCATGTGCCGGACTCTATTCTAAAGGCAACACAAATAATATTTAATCCTATGAACAATAGGCACTCGATTCCCCTATTCACAGTTGAGAAAACTAAGGCATAAAGAAATTTTAACCACTGATCAAATTCACAGTTTTTGACCTAGCCAACCTTTGCCGTACCTTCGTTATTACCCACCCCCAAGTAGGTGATAAACGTACAGGAAGCGTGGGACAGCCATGGACCAGAGGCATTGAGTACTCTCTCTCTGGCACCCATCCCAAAACAAATTATACAAAGGGAAAGAAATGCATTTCTCAGAAATATTATCTACAACACTGTAGGACAAAACAGTAATAACAAAGTAAAAAAAATCAACTCTAGTTGATCTTCAACCTTGTGAAACATTCACAAATCATTTATCGGTTTAAAAGTAAAATGCAGACTATAAACCCTCTCTTGGAGCAAGATCTACCACTGTGCAGGTGTATCAAATGTCCACCTCTCAAATTTCTTTTTGGTTATATTTTGGTTTTTGCTTTATTTTTTTGTTTTCACCTAAACTTTGGGGAGATTTTGATTGGATGAATAGATATGATGTATATTTTAAATAATCAAAAGGATGCTTATATGAAAGGGTGCAAACATCTTCTAAAAGATAGAGTCCTCATATTTTTTTCTTTCACTCAAACAAAGTTATAATAGCTTCACATTGAGTTATAATTAAATCTCGGGATCCCACCCGATGTATCCTGTTTTGCCTTCTCTCCTGACCTTGTGCTTAAAGATTTTTTAAAAATTGGCTTTGAGACTATTTTAACACAGCTTTATTTATTTGGATTCAGAATAAGATATAAGAACTTTAACATTTATTATGAAAATAATAGGGTAGAATAGAATAAGGTGGTTTGAATTATTAATTTCATATTGCCAAAACACTGTGCAAATTTAAATGTATTAATGCTTTCATTTTCTTATAGTCAATATTTGTGTTTCCTAATAGTGAAAATCTCCTAAAATTCAAATGAATCATGATCCTGAAGACATGAGCAAACTGCGGATTATTTTAAAAGGGAATTTCAGGCTTAACTATACAGCTCTCCATTGACGTCAAAATTTTGACCATTGGGATGGTAGAGGTCTAATTCAGCTGCCCATCTTTTTTTCTAATTCTTGGATGTCCCCTGACATTACACTGGGAACCAATAGGCTTCCAGAGTTGTTCTTTATTTAAAATTGTCTTTGGTCTGTTGGAGAAACAGAAGCGTCATTAATCTTTTCACATGGCTATTTTGATGATGATTATATAAGCGGTGATGCTTTCTGAGCTGGTATTCTTCCACCTTCTCTAAAAAGTAGTGCGTCTTAAAAAGAAATCAATAGGACAGAAATAAATACCCTTCCAAACATTATTAAGTCCTGAACAAAAGCCTATTAATAATATTAACATCAAATGCTATCATTTCTGGAGTTGGCAGGGATTTCAAATTTTACCTGAGGCCCTATGTTTTGTTGCAAAGGAGCAGAGTACCAACCAGCAAAACAGTGCACTAAGTAGACGGAATGCAAATCAACGAGTTAATTTTTTGATATATTAAAATAAATCATTAAATTCATTCCAGAAGAGACATTGATTTTTTTTTTAAAAGAGCTTTTCTCTTGAGCATAGAAAAGCTCATTTTCCCCCACATCAAAGATTCCTTATTCTTTCTTATAGAATAAAATGTAAGGACTTTGAAAACTGAGAACAGCTTGTTTTAAAAGCACGATATCGTGCTTCTAACTCTCCCTAGGTCAGGAAAGCAAACAACAAAGCTTATTAGAATTGTGTCTAAAATAATGATCTATTGGCTCTGAAAGGGACCTAGGAAACATACTCCTATGTGTAAACTGCATAAACTGTGCGATATTTCTTTTGACTTTGTTTCTGTTGTTATCCTTGTTTCCCAGCATTTCCTATGTCATAAATAGAGCTTACTAGATAGATGTTAGTGTTTTAATAATAAGAGAACCATACAGATTGGCTGTAGACCAGTATGTTTTATATGCGTTTTAAAGCTGATGTTGAATGCTTAATTTAAGACAATCCTATGAAAAATATTTTAAAGCCCAGGTGGGCTCCAGTCATTCTGGTGCATGTGTGTGTGTGTATGTGTGTGTGTGTGTGTGTGTTTTGGGGGGGGGCGGGGCAGTGGGTGTGCATGGTCCAGGAATCAAACCTGGGTCTCCCGCATGGAAGCCGAGCATTCTACCACTGAGCTACCTATGCACCCCATTCAGGTGTTGATTGTCATTTCGTCCCATCAGGTTACCTAAGTTTTCATATCTCAGTCCTACAATAGCTAAAACATCAGGACTAATTCCCCATCTCTCCCTGTTATCTCTACCCCTATAAAACTTGCTGACTTGTAACTGACTTACATTCTACTTGTATTGGTAGTAGTAATGTCACATAATTCAATTTGTGTTTCAGGGATATAATTTTAGATCACATGCCTGCCTAAAAAAAAGTATCCTTTAATAATTTCCATTGCCACAAAGTCCAAGTTCAAAAGCAAGAGCTTCTTGAAAAGTGTCAAAAGCTTCTTGGAAAATCCTTCTCGATCTAGAGATATGTTACAGACCCATCCCAGCCCTAGGTTTCACATAAAATATCACCTCTTCACTGAATTCTCTGGGTAGAATTCATCACTCTGCTATATCATTGCTTTCTTAACAGCCAGTACATAATTCTCTTGGAGTTTTCTTTTATTTGCCATTCTTACTTTTCCCACTAAGCACAGTAGCACTTCGAAATATAGGCTACATTATGATTACCTCCCAAATAAATACATATTCAGTAATTGAAGTAGTGCCTAATAAATATTGGGTGGTTTTCATTAGAGATTTGCTTTTATTTTTATTCATTTGATGTCTTCCTCAAACCCTCAGACTTTGAGATTTAAGGAGTTGGAATCCATATATGTATGTCTTATTCATCACTGTGAACTGGTGCCTAGTAGGGTACCTGGTGCCTTGCAGGCATGCAACCTTTGTTTGCAAATGAGCAAGCACATTGACAGCTAGAGATGTCAACAGCTGATAATGACTTCAGACTCTCTTGAGAAGATTTCTGCATGCAAAATCCCTTAACTCAAAAGAATAAAAATCGATGAATAAATATTTTGGCATCATAGAAAAGATGGTTTAAAGACAAACCTAGAATTTTCAATAAGTATGTTGGTACCAGATTAACATGACATGTAATCAATTTCTTTGATTATGACTAGCCATTTTTAAGAAGTGAAATAGGATTGTATTACTTTTCTACTGTGTAACAAATTACCACAAATTTAGGAGCTTAAAGCAATGTAAAATTTATTATCTCAGTTTTCATGAGCCAGATATCCAGGCATGGGTTAACTGGGTCCTCTGCTGAGTCTCATAGGCTGCTTTGAAGATGTTGATCAGGCCTAGGTCTCTTCTGAGCATCACAGGCTTCTTTCAAGCTCATGTGGTTTCTGGCAGAATTAATTTTCTTGCAGCTGTAGAACTTTTATGTCCTGCTCCTTCAAGGCCAGCAGGAGAGAGTCTGTTGCTTCTTCAATCTCTGACCTTGGTATCCTCTTTTAAAGGCCTCACTTGGTTAAGTCAGGCCCACCCAGGATAATCTCACTTTTGATTAACTTAAAGTCACCTAAGTAAGGGCTTAAATTATCTCTGCAAAATCCTTTCACTTTTGCTATATGAATAAATCTAATCAAGGGAGTAACATCTTATCATATCTACAGGTCCTATTCCCGCTCAAGGGAAAGGGGTCATTTTAGAATTCTGCCTACCATAAGGATGCTGTAAGGATAAGTATTATTTCATGGAATTTCTGCTTTAATAATATATGTGTGTGTATGTATGTGTATAGGTTTGCGTGTGTACATATATATATATATATATATATATATATATATATATGTATGTGTATAAATATTGGGTCACAATGCAAAAAATGTTTTTTACTGTGGGTTACAGTCAAAAAAATGTTTGACAATCACTGGGCTAAAGATTAAATTTACAAAGTTTCTCATATTCATACAAAAGTAAACAAATGCTACTTCAACCATAGATACAGCTAAGCAGCTTTAGAATTTATTTCCTGATATTAATTTCTAGCTATTGCAATTTTTACATTCATTCAATAAATGATTATTGAACACATATTATGTGCAAGGCTTTGTACGATGACACAAAGACCATTAATTTCTTAAATTACTAAAATACCAGCACAATATCAGAAAAAAAAGGGAAAACAGAGACTTTTGAAAAGAAAAAAAAGATGAGTTCATCTTTTGAAGAGTTTTTAGTATTACTTCATCTTTTGAGAGTTTTTAATATTACCATGTCTAATAAGAAAGACCCATTTCATTTCCAGCTTTCTTAAACTGCATGGCAAGAACCTTATAGTTCAAGAATAGAAGGAAAAATAAGAAAAGTAATTAAAAAGGGAAGAAAGGAAAAACTTATAAAGGACTCAGTGTCTAGAATCTGCTTCTTGCACAGTTCAAAGAAATAATATCATTCTACCCAGCAATTAAAATAGGGAAATTAAAGTGCATTTCTAATATCATATCTTTCATTACTTATATTTTTTATTACCCCACCTTAAGTGACTTCAGCACTCTGGGATGGAGCTATCTTTCACTCAAGTTACTATTGATAAGTGCTTTTGAGATTTAGCATTTGCTGAGCTTGCAATTGGCTTGTCATAAGCTGTGAAAACAAGCCCAAACCCACACAAATCCTGCTTCTCTTCTGTCTCTGCAACCAAACAGAGGCCAGTGGCAATGAGAAGATCAGACCCATTGTACTTTACTTGCTATATGGACGTACAGACTTCCCAAATTGCTTGTAAAAGAATGTTAATTTTCCTAAACCAAAGCATATTTTGATTAGCTAATTTTATTGTGACATACTGCCCATTCTTAATGCACTAGAATACCATTGTACTTCCAAGTTTAGGACAAATTTTTAATGCCTTCTGTTTTATCTTCTTTTAAGAAAACTTTTATTTTGAAATACTTTAAGCCTTCCTTACAAGATGCTTAACAAAAATAATACAAAACCCATACAGAGAACTTCTGTAGAACTTCTGACTACCCAACTACCACTAACCCCCCCAAGCAGATACCCAGATCCACCAATGTTAACTTTTTGCCACATTTGCTGTATCCTTATTTCTATCTGGCTATCTATCAATATATTTCTATCCATTTTCTGAACACCTGAGTGTAGGTTGTATACATCATGCTCTTTCAACACTTACTACTGCAGTGTACAATTCCTGAAAACAGATATTCACTCATGAAACCATCTTAAGTATCATTCTCAAGTTCAAAAAATTTAACATTGATATAAAGTTTACATTTAATATTTTAATTTCTTTTCATGTCCCCCAAAATATCCTTTTAGGCCTTTTCTCTTCCATTATTAAATCCTATGCAGGATCATGCATTGCATTTAACTGCCATAGTCTCTTTAGTTGTTCTTTCTTTTTTTTTTAAATTGTGGCTACCTATGTACAACATAAATGTTCCCATCTAAACCTCTCTCAAGCATACTATTCATTGAGATTACATGTATTTACACTGTTGTACTACCTTTTCCAATAGAATTCCAAATTCTATTACAAAAATCTCCTCATCTCCCCAAACAAAAATCCTGCATCTACTATGCAGTAACCTCCACTACCACCCTTTCTCCAACCCCTGGCAACCTGTACTTTCATTTCTGTCTCTAAGAGTTTGCACATTCTCTGATATTTACTTTGTAGATTCCATGACACTTAACATCCTAAATCTATTTCAAACTTCTTTGCTTTGATAGCATCTAAATTTCAATAAATTAGACAGATTATGTTCCTATATTTCTCTGCTCCCCCCAACTTTATGTAGTTCTTGTAACAAATTGCATGTTTATATGAGTTCAAGCCTACTGATTCATTACCACATTTTATGCATTTGCCTTTTAGTGCCTGTACTGAGGAAAAAGTGGTTACAAATCCAAAATACAGTAATACTGGCATTCATATTTACCCGTGTTGTTTTCTTCATTGGAAATCTTTATTTTTCATGCAGCTTTGATCTAATGTCTATTGTCCTTTCCTTTCAACCTACAGAACTGTCTTTAGCATCTCTTGTAGGGCCAGTCTGGAGGTAAAAAGTTCTCTCAGCTATTGTTTATCTGGGAACTTCTTAGTCTCCCCCTCATTTTTAAATGTGTTTTGCTGGGGTGGTGATTTTTCGCTTTAAGCACTTGAAAAATATCTTCCTACTGCCTTCTTGCCTCCATTGGATTCCAGTGAGAAATGAGCACTTAATCTTATTGAGGTTCCGTTGTACTTAACATGTTGGTTCTCTCTCGCGGCTTTCAGAATTTTCTCCTTGTGTCTGGCATTCAACAATCTCATTATAATATGCTACAGCGTAAGTTAATTTGGGTTTATCCTTTTTGAAATTCATTGAGTGTCCTGGGTGCACTCTTTTATCTTGTTCGTCTTAGGGGACTCTCACAATTTGTTTACTGGTATGCTTCAGTGGTGTCCTAGAGGTTCCTCAGGCTCTTTTCACTTTTCTTCTTTCTTCTCAGATGCTGTGATTTCAATTGTCTTATCTTCAAGTTCACTGATTCTTTTTTCTGCTAGGTCCAATCTGCTGAACCCCTCTAGGTAAATTTTAAGTCTCTTATACTGTATTATTTGGCCCTGTTTGGTTCCTTTTCATAATTTCCATCTCTCCATTGATATTCTCTTTGTGATCAACTATCAGTTTTCCAATTTCCTTTATTTCTTTGCCCATATTTTCCTTTAGCTCTTTGTGCATTTTTAGGAGCATTTTTTTAAACGCCTTTGTGTAGTGTGTCCCAGGTCTGGTCCTCCTCACTGGTGGCTTCTAACACTTAAATTTTCTCCCTTTGTCTGGGCCATTGGTTCCTCTTTCTTTGTATGTTTTGTACCCTTTTTTCAACACCTGGGCATTTGATATTTGAACCTATTGTCCCTGAAATTTTGACTCTTGTAGCAGCTGTTTCTTAAGCTCCTATCCAGCTAGTATTATTACTGAGATTTCCTTGAATGCCAAGGGCTAAGAAAAACAAAATAAGGAAAAAAGAAAACACTTTTGTAGAGTGACCTGTGCAAGGGCTCCCCTTCAGGGTTTAGGCATTCAATGGGCTGTATGAGAATAGCTGTAGGCCAAAGTACAGTGGCCTCCCTGACCCTTTCTGTACAAGTCTCTTGTCAGGGCAAATGTGTTTGGCCCTAAGAATTCCCCTTTTATACAATTCAAATGCCCTCTCTTTCCTAGGAAATAGTTTCTTCCTGATCCCAGGCACTGCACTGTATGCACTGTATGCCCTGTAGTCAGCAATCCATTGCCTGAGGCAGCGCAACTTCACTGCTTTCCCATAGCGTTCTGTAGGAGAGGTCACTGAGTTGCCTTCTACACAAAAGCAAGTTCTTAGATAGTGGGTCGAACAGGCCCTACCATACATGCACAATAACCACTCTGTTCCTCATGGAAACTGGACCAGGGTCCCTCATTGGGAGCAGGTTGGCTCCATGCCAGGCTAGTGCAGGGTAGGAGATGTACCAGCCAGGCCCCATGAGGGCCTGTTGCTTTTAAGAAACCATTTTCCTTTTATCCCCTTCTGCCCTGATTCTGTAGTCCTTTTACTGTTTTCTGGAGCCCTGAAAAAGACGTTTCTGCAGGTTCTTGCTGGTTGGTTGAAGCTTCTATAGGAGTCAGAGCCCTGAAGCATCTTACAACCAACTTGACTTTGACAGGCATGCTTTGTCATCTAATGTGCTCAATAACATCTATGAAAAGAGGCTGGTCTTCCTCTAACATTGAGACCTTCTACACAAATAAATATATTTTTTTGAAGTATCTTGAGACTTCCCGTTTGCAAAGGAGCTCAGATTCAAAGTTCACATGCCACAATCATTTCCTGTGTAGTTAGATGAGAATATCTGTTCAGTTAATGATTGTGAGCCAATTTTCAGAGACTGGATGTCTGCAATTGTCATAAATTGCCCTTTGTTTTCTTATTGCCCTGAAACTTCTATCAGAGTCATTGTCTCCCATTATCCATTGGTATTTCTCCCACAATATCTATATAATTTTTCTTCTAAGGACATCAAAAAATCTAATGAATGTGTCTCCATACTCTGTTGCATAATGTTGTTAAGTAGATTTATGAATTTATGGATCCAAAATTTGGGCTCAGGAAAGAATTTTTCTCTTTGAGACAGTAATCATGACAGATTAATTAAGCCCCCTCGCCCAGTCTTCATTCATGGTCCACCTCTATTAGAAAAAATAACCAGGAAATGTGAAACAAAAGAAAGAATTATAATTGTCACTAATTGATTGTTTTTCAGCAATCATATGCAGTGTATAATTATCTAAAAATATGTTAAAATCTATGATTTTCTGCAAAAAGAGAAAGGAAGTAGAAGCTCCATGTAAAAGGCAATCTAAATATCATAAAGTCTATTAAATCTAACAAAGTACCTAGAATGACAACCTTGAAGCACTTGTCAGACTCTTTATCTCTTGCCCATGAGCTCTGTAAAGATAGCTAGAAATAAATTGTTTATTCATTTTCCTGTAGTAGAGATTTCAGTTCTCTATTTGTACAGATTTTCTTAGTGATATTGCAGCTATTTCCACTTCTGTGTTATTAATGCAAAGAGAGTTCAAGGGTAGATGTCCTTCAGATAATTCAAAATACATGGTATGCTTGCAAAAGTTCAGTTTCGAATGAGTAACCTGTACTTAGTAAAGAATGACATTTAATTTAGATGTTCAGTAGTATAGATTATTGGTTCTGGGGGTTATACCTTGGACAGTAATGAGTGCAAAAGTGACATATGACTGATGTTATTGTTTGCAAATTATTGTACTGTCAGTGAAGATAACTATTAAAGACAATCAAATGTAGCTCAGCTGTATAGTGAAATCATTACTTTCTGCAAATATTTTGTGATTTATTTAAAAGCCTTTGCATTATGAAGCTCCAAGGAATTTGAGAGACTGCCCACCATAATCTGAGAAGGTTGAGACCTCATAGATTAAATGGAATGATGAATTTCTGTTGTCAAATTGACACTGCTTTGAAGACACAACCTTGGCAGTACAAGGTTAGCTTGATGGGATTAAAGCAATGAATGGATTTACATGACATTTGAAATATTGGTATATGATCTTCTTTGTCAAATAAAATATTGACTTATTGAAGACTGATTTGTTGTTGAAAATATTCATTTTTGGTGTACAATAAAATTCTAAAAGCATTCATCTTTTTAATAGCTCTTACTGTCCAAATATTTTTTAAGCGCAACTTCTATTTGGCTGGGCTACTTCCGTCAAATCTAGCTTCTAGTATATTCTAATTCTTCACCATGATAATACTCCCTTACCACTTCTCCTTTCCTCTCCCTGACACACTGCATTCCACAGAATAATTTAGAAGAGATGGTGATTGGCAACTTCAAAAATGATCTTATGTTTTCAGATATCCTTTACTAGCATAATTTAGCTCCTATCTGAGGTTCATCAAGATTTGGTAGCTTGGCTCATCAAAAGAATCCCCCCATCACCACCAAAGGGCGGGAAAAAAAAAAAGCAAGGCCTTCAACGCTCCAATATGCCATTTCACTAGAAGGATTAATGGCATATTTAAATTTTCAGTTTTCCAAAGAAGCTCTTTCATTGTTCCCTATCCTACCCTGGTGCTAAGTTTGTATTTAAACATTTCATTTTGTGTATTTCAAACTGTCAGGCTGAAGAAATACCAATAAATGTGTTTGGTTTAGATAATCGAAAATTCCCTTTACTCAGCTTCATCTATTTTTATCTGTCTAGCTGTGAAATCTATTCCAAGAGTATTCATCTACCACCAAATCTATTCACCAAGCATCAAGACTCATCAGTGAGATGGAATAATGCCATTTAATTAGTCTTTGATATACAGCTTAATTAGGTCTTAATAAGGGGTAGTGCATCCTAAAATCAATTATCTTGCTCTTTTTAATAAGAGCAACTAATTAGTAGGAAAATCACCACAGTTCTCTTTTTATCCTGAAGCTTTCCGTGGTGCTAGGAAGAAGGTTATGAAGAAGGAAGAAAAAAAAAAGCTTCTGAATATTTTGTATGTCCTATTGTACCTAAAAAGATTTAGTCAAAATAGGAGTAATAAGTTAGAAATATTTTACAGAAAATGCAATGTTAAAAATGTAGCATCTTTGCTTATTTCATACTTTTATTTGATGCAACAGACAAAATCCAAGAGCTTCCAAACCTGGGCATCAACCTCTTTTCTTTTCATTGTTGATGAGCAGCCTGTGTGCTGGTCTCCTGTGAAAGTGTCTGCAGCAGCCAGGGAACCACATCATCTGTATTAACTGGTGACGCTTGCTTTTGCCTAGTTCTCAAGGCAGGTTTCTCCAAAGAAACAAAGCCAATAGAGTATATGTATATGCATAGTAAGAGGTTCATTTTAAGGAATTGACTCATGAGGTTGTGGAGACTGGCTATAAGAACGTGTTCATTAGAGACGCAGCATGATGGATCTAAATGATAGATTTTCAAATTCAATATGATTGTTAATTATAGGAACTAGGTGGTGGGTATATGAGTTTTTATTAAAAAAAAATTCTTTCAACTTTTCTATATGCTTGAAGATTTTCATAATAAAGTGTTAGGAAAAATTCAGTAAGGCTCCTGGAATGGATGAAGCAGAAACAGGGAGTAATCTAAGCATTAGATGATGTTAGTTTGAATTAGTATTTTAATGAGAGAGATGATGGAGAGAGACACTTCCCTCCCTCTACCCCAAATTAGAAGGCATAGAGATTGCTTTAAGAATTAAAAGCAGTTTTCTCCTCTGAAGAAAATTCTCCAGTGACTTTTTTGTTACACTTGGAATAATATCAAAGCTCTTGCCATGATCTAGGGTCAGAAAAGTTTGCCGTGCCAAATTTGTTAAGAATTTTAAGAGTAAGATTAGGGGTAAGATTGAGCCTTGGAGTATACTCTGAATGATGTGTCCTTACATGAAATGAAGAAGCCCTGGGTTGCTGCCCAGCTGTATACTGCTTGTGTTAATTCAGACATGCTTAAGGATGCAATAAGGTAGGAGGCCAGGTTCAGGTTTAGCCTCGTTCCCTTTGGGAGAGTCACTCACCTCAGCAGGTGGCTGGCTTTGAAGAAAGTCCTTTGGAGAGTAGATTAATAACAGCTGCTTGCTGCTTGCTACTTCCTGGGAACACATACTTCATAGAAGGGACAACAAATGAGCTTCGGAATTGAGCTCCAGAAAGTACAGGTCATGAACTTTTTGCTTGGCCCCAAACACATCCATGCACAACTGGTACTTAATAGAAACAATTCTGTGATGATAAGGACACCTAGACCAGGCAAAGTAAACACATTAAAAGATTTCTTTGGTACTAAAAGCTGTAAGCATCCTCTCCTACTTGCCTGCCTCAGCAGCATGCAATCAAAAGATGCACCAATACACATACAATTTGAGCATACATTACATTTGAGGAGTCCTTACCAGTCTAAGTCTTCAATGAATTTAATCTATAGTTTTACCTTGGACCCTTTGGGAAAGCATATTGATCCCTCTTACAAAACTCATTTGGCCTTGCCTGAAAGATTTAAGGAAGCAAAACACTGAAAAGAGATGTGTTAAGACATAAAGGAAGTGCTGTGGTTTGAGTTTGTTACCCTGAGTGCAAAAGAGTGTATAATAATGATGAACAGGTGTGTTCCTGCTTCAGTCTCCTCACACTTAATACCACATCTTTTTGTCTTGATTTCCCATAATAGTCATTGATCACAGTGCACTACTACTACTTAACAAGGCTAAGATGCTCTGTACCTCTTTGTTTCCCACTTCAATATGTTAGTCATGGCTCTTTGAGGGAAGAATTGTTCTGAAAGGCCAATCCCCCTCATAAGGCCCGGTAAATGGTTGCCTTCCTTTGATAGCTAATCCTGATTCAAATGTTGATCCTGATAGTTCAAGTCAGGGCTTAACATCCCTGTGAGTGTAGCTGCTGGATGGGAAAGCCTTAGAGCAACTGTGAAATAAACTACTTTGGAGGTGCCACAGAATAGAACAGATGTTCTGACCTCATTTAATCCAAACACAATTTGATTTAGGGGGTGGGGGTGTATAGATGGAGGTGGAGTAGGGAGGGGGTTAGGGTGTGTTGAAATAAATGAGTAAAGAGCTCCAAGTCTTTCTAAGGAGAATATTTGATTGAACATGATGCATATAATTTCAGAAAAAGCAAAGGATTAAGGGAGAATTCTTGATGTAGCTTAAAAATTAGGGCGTTATCAGAGTGAGAGTTGCAAGGCCTGCCACAAATTCACATGCATAAACCATACTGAAGTTCAGGGCCATTAGTAGAGCTCATTTCCATAAATTATTGACTAATGGATGGATGGATGGATGGGTGATTTAATAAAGATAGAGGTGGAAGGGCCCTCATGATAGACTGAGTGAATATAATTTCTGATCCCAAATTATAACCATTGATACAATTGAGGACAAAAGTCAGAATTCTACTTCATTGTTATAGCCAAGGACAGAAAACAAAAACTTTTGCCAACAGTCTCCAACCTCATCTCATCCCAGACAACTTGTGGAAATGTCACATTTACTTTGTCCAGAGTAAGCCAAAGAACTGCTAATACTGGAAACACTGAGTAATCAGCACATATAAACTGCCCAGAGAAACTTGGCTTCAATCTCACGTTCATGAAGGCCCTCAGATGACTAAGGCCTTAATCATTGGCTCTGACTTACTGCTCCTTTTTCTAAAGCTTCCACAGTTGCCCTCTTCTGAGGCCTTAATAATCGCCTGTTCCACACCAGTTTTCCCATTATTATAAACTTTCCTCCTCCTTAGATTGTTGTTATATCTACATGTCTTGTCTTTCTTAAGAGATGTACACAGTATACTATTAAATATAAAAAGTAAACAGCAATGCTGTGGATTTGAACTTCTCCTTCTCTTCCTTTCCCTTCCCTTCCTTTTCTTTTGTGTGTGTGTGCGCGCACGCTGTGTGACTCTGAATGAGGAACTTAAATTCTCTGAGCCTCAGTTTCTTCATGAGGCTGTGGTCAGAAATAGAAAGTATACATATGAAATTATTAGAATAATGCTTGGCAATAGTAAGCCCTCAAATTTTATTTTTATTGTTTTAACATTTTAAAAGATATTCCCTCTGTTTTTTTTTCCCACCCTGTCTTCTATAATTTACATAATGTTAAGTACTTAACAGGTACTTGAACTCTATATTTCCCAAAGAAACCATTTTTTCTTCTTCCAATTACTTTCTTTTATAAATTGTCCTCTTTTGATAAAGATAGTTTTCAGTGGCTACACATGAACCTTGAGAAGTAATACATAGCAAATTTTTTTCTGTAACTTTCTCTTCCCATCGCCATACCAGGTTGTTACAACTAAATTTTTTTAGAATTGTGTGTTTCTGCAATCCAGCAAATTAACACACCAGAGTAACATTCAACTCCAACAAACTTTGCCATTATGATCAGTAATTGGTTCTAGATATCTTTCTTGTGTCCCTGTAGATTCACAACTAACAGAGTTTTGATGCAGTGATGATAGGAAGCACTAGATGCCTCTGCCATCATCTTATTTGCTTCTCTTGAGATACATCTATGAAGTTTGGAAGCAAAGGGAAGCTTCTTTCCCTATATGGCCCATTTTTATATAGTTCACAGATTCATTTATGGCTTCTTTTGCTGTTCTCTTCAATTGATTCCTTATTCAGCAAATAGAACCAAGATACAATTAACCTTGTGAATAGTTCTTTAGAGGGGTACATATTCAGATTTGATTGGGCCTCATTGGGTCACTCTCATTGACCTGAAGGTCATAGGAAAAGAGCATGCTGGTTGCTTTTGGGTAAGTAATATTGAATTAAATCTCTTCAGAGACTAGTTTAAAGCCCAGAAAAGTCTTCTGGTTTAAACAGTGAGAGATAATTGGAGCGTCTCGTGGCATTAAGTGTGCGAGTGCAAATTAATATTTTGGTGCGATTGTTTGCTGAATGTTTTTAAAGGATTCCCAATGAAAGTCAGTTTAGTTTGCACACAAACCTCACAGCTATCTGCCGAGAACACTGTAAGTAGCAGTTACAGCACTGCTTACTGAAATATGAAGATCAGGTTATGTACTCAGGACACATTAAACAAGTGCCTTCATGAGTCAGGACGTTTCAAAAGTTAAATGCATTTTGAACATGTACATTTAATTGAAATTCCTTCGAGCACTATTTCCATTTTCCTCTCTTGTTTTGAAGTAAGTATTTCCTCTTCTGTTGAAGAATAAGTTCTACAGTTTGGGGACTGGAGGGCAGACAATGGAAGGTAAACCAGATACTTTTGTAAATGTGACATCACCCTGTAACGAGGGACTGCGGGAACACTACAGACTCTGGGACAAAGGAAGCTCTGCCAATAACTTGATATTGGACTTCCAGCCTCCAAAACCATGTGTTTCAGTTTGCTAAAGCTGCCGGAATATAACATACCAGAAATGGATTGGTTTTTTACAAAGGGGATATATTAGGTTTCACATTTGCAGTTCTGAGGCGATTAAAATGTCCAAATTAAGGCATCAACAAGAGGACACCTTCACTCAAGAAAGGCTGATCCCATCCGGGGTTTCTCTGTCACAAGGGAAGGCACATAGATGTCTGCTGGCCCTTGCTCCTGGTTTATTGCTTTCTTTCTCTAAATATCTGTGGCTCCTCTCTTAACTTCTCTGGGACAAACTCCAGATTTCATCTCATAGCTTCTCTCAGCTCTTTCCACATTCTGGGTCCTTCAAGTTCTGTGAGTCCTTGCTTAGCATCTCCCTGGACAATTCTGTCTGAGCTTTTTTCTTGCTTTCTCTGAAAGGTCTCCCTCTTATAGGATTCCAGTAAGTGGATTAAGAGCTACCTTGAATGGGTGGGGTCACATCTCCATGGAAACTACCTAATCAAAAGATTCTACCTACAGTTTGGTGGTTCACATCTCCATGGAAACCACCTAATGAAAAGGCCCCACCCAATAATAGGTCTGCCCCAAAAAGATTGGATTAGAAGAATATGGATTTTCTGTGGTATATAACAGTTTCAAACCAGCACAACATGAAATAATAAATTCCTGTGGTTAAGACAACTTGTGTGTTATTTGTCATAGCAGCCCTGGCAAATTAAGATACCATAAGTATTCTTATTTTTGAAGGCACTACTTTACATCATATTGAAAATATTAACAGGCATCCACATTTGACATTAAAATGTTTTTTTATTAGTGGAGTTATATTTTAAATAATTTTGCTTTTGAAATTGTTTGGTTATGTGTAAGTAACTTAATTTCTGATTGGCAGATATTCTTCAGCAGTCATTGTGCATATCTAAGAATTTTGATAATATAAGGCTATCTAATCTGCAGTGGCTTTAAAATATTATGATAGTTTGTGAATACCGAACTTAACTGTTAATGGAGTTGACATGATATTTTTATGGACATTAATTAAATATGTATTCACTTAAAATTTAGGTTTTTTGCCATATTGTGAAACAATTTTTGGGGCGGGTTTCAAGCACTTTTTTAAGTCTCTTGGTAAGATCAAAGGTCATAAGCACCCAACCTATAATATGTAGTTGAGAAAATATGCCTGAGGACCAAATATCCCTCCTCTGGAATCATGTAAAAACTAAGTCTTTAGGTTTTAGTATGGGGTATGACAAAATAAATGGATTTAGGGATCATCTTTTCTGAGTGTAGTGTGCATATAGTGTTATGTTGAGGAAGAGAAATATTTTAAAGTTAAAATATAAGTCAAGAATCAAGAGAATGACCAGATAAATGATCTCTTTTAACAGATTGAAACCATTCATCAAGTTAGGAGGTCCAGAGTACAGACAAAACAAAGTCGGTGGCTCCTTGAGGCTAAAAACTTCTAGAAGCCATTCTGATTTGGGGTAGCTTCAGAGAGAGGGGGAGTGTCAGTTAACATTTAAGTTGGACTTTGTTAAGTATGAAATGCTGACGATATAAATATTCCATCAGCAGAAAACATTCCAGTTGTGGGGAATAACCTAAGCAAAGGCCAGGACATAAGAAATGTGGCATGTCTGAAGGAGCAGTTTGTACCATATTTGGGAGACTAGCTGGAGATGGAACTAGAAAGATAAAGTGAGCACAATTTATGAAGGGCTTTGATGCCATAGTGAAGAATTTTGAACTCTATTTAGAAACATCGTGGCACCATCTAAGATTAACAAGTAAAAGTGAAAAGGTTGCTCATATTTGTGTTCTAGAAATACACTGAAAATGAACTACATAATGACAGGTTTCGTTGCAAAGAAAACAATAACTGTCATCAGAAGTTACAAATAAACCTGAAAGATTGCTCAAGGCCAAAGTTAAATTAGCTTAAATGCAATTATTTTGTGAGATGTTGAAGAAATATCGGAAACATTTTTTTCTCAAGCAGGGGCTAAAATTATAAAAGAAAGTTGTGGATTGCTATGCTGTCTATTTCTGAAAATATAAGCCCTACCCCATAAAAACTTCTTTAATTTAAATGAACAAACCGGAGTTTCAAACAAGAAGGACTGAGAAGAAAAGGCTCCTCATATTTGTAAATAATTTCAAGGGAGAAGAGATCACCAGAGTAGAGGCATGAGAGAGACCAAGAACCCCACATTTTAAGACTCCCAGTGCTTGTCTTTCTCCTCATCATGTATGGTTCATTCTTCTTTCAAGAATAGAAGTGAGAAGACCCATCTTTTCATGAAGAGCTGAGCTGAGAAAAGTACAGACATACGAACTAAGCTGGGTGTCATAAAACATTGATTTTGGTCACAACGTTAATTGGAGAGAAGACAAAAGAAAATTCTCACTCATTCTCCTGAATGATGAGCCACCTGACAGAGAGAGGCTGAAGTAGTCATTAAAAACACATCATTACCCTACTTTCCTAGATATTCACAGCTGATTTAAATTCACCATTTCAAAACTTGAACTCATGAACTTTCCCCTTAAATAATTGTTCCTCTTTTTGTATCATCTAAATTAATAAAAGACAAGCCTATTTCCCATTTGACACTCCCTCCCAGGGTGCTGAAACCATAATCTTGGACCATCTTATAATCTTCCCTCTTCCATCCAGTTATTTTCTTTACAACACTCATTGCAAGCAACTGCCTCCATTTAACTCCTTATTATCTCCAGCTCCCTATTCTTGCAATATTCTTGTCTCCAATCTTACCTCCGTTTCGATTCATCTGTCACAGATCCATCATAATAATATTTATGTATAAAATATAATCATTCCTTTGTAGTTTAGAGGAGTAAATGTTGGGGCATTATGGTTTCAAGCTCCTAGACTCATATTCTGGCTGCAAATATTGACTATGGCATTTTACAGCTGAGGAGAGTGAGACAATATTGTTTAGCGTCTGTGCCTTAGTTTCCTTCATGGTAAAGTTTGAGGATAATATAACATTTAGCACAATGCATGGTGCATAGAAAATGCACAAAAATACTATTATTATCTTCATCCTTTTCCCTCTGGCTCCCCATCTTAATCTCAAGGAAAGCCAACATGATAGTCAAAATCAGTTGTAACTTGGTCACCATTTACCTCTTACATTTTATCGTTCTCCTATGACCTAAAGAACCAGGGGTTCAACATAGGGGGAACTTATATTTCCCTGAATGAACCACACTTTCTCATCTCTCCTCTCTTTCTCATCTTTCCAGACTCTTACACATGCTGGTCTCTTTGAGTAGCATGCCTTTCTTACCTGTTTAATTTTACCTATGCAATTTCTAATTTCCTTTAGTTCATAGCAATGGGTATTCCCTTAGAGAGCAGTTCCTGGACCCCATAAGAACATAGAAATCCTAATTCCATACCCTGAAATGCCCTGTACATACTTATGCCCTGTGCATATTTCTGTCCTGACTGTTATTTCACTGTTTGGATTTTATCTGTCTCATCAACCAGATTGAAACTGCCTAAGGCCAGCGATCTAAGAATTTACTCATTTCTAAAATCCCAGGGTAGAAGCCAAATGTATACTGGATGAAAATGGCAAGAATTACTTTAATAAAAGTCCAAAATTTCAGGAAATCCTAAGAAGTCTCTTTGTGGACAACCAACCCATTCCTGTGGTAGACTGTAACTCATTTATGCAATTAAAAATGTTTAAATTGATAAGCATGTATGAGCTATTTGAAATTGACCAAATTATTTTTATGTTTTGCCTATTTTCAGAATTTGAGACTCCAAATGGCACACTGGACACAGTCCGTAGTAGGAACCACTCAAGTATGCCAAGATAGGCATACTTTTCAGAAGGATAGGGTCACAAAATATTTGAACATAAAGGAAATTTAGATTATAGGTTCCTTGGAGGCCAGCTGAAGGAACCAAAATGTTTTGGTAACTGGAATAATGGCAATTAGGTAAATCAATCCCATGGTTCTCCATTTTCAAAATTGTCCATTATTTCTTTGGGTCAATTTACAAAATTATTTTCATTTTCAAAGGGAGCATAAATTGATATTGGCAGGGAATACCACTGGGAATTGTACTCACATGGTTGAGAAGAAATCACTATGATGATGCATCTCCTTTTAGCAGTATATTAGATTTCTATTTTCCATTTTCTTTCATTCTTTTCAGCTAATCAGTTTTTCTAGTTCTCTTTTCTCATTGTTTTCAAACTACAGGTTTCAGTAAAATCCCCCCAAGTGGTCCATACACTGAGGAACTTTTCTTCTAAAAGAAAAAGTCCTAAGTTAAAATCACAACACTGGCATTGCTCCACAGTCCCAAACTAATCCCAAGGTAATGCTGAAATCATTAGAGACCTTCTCAAGAGCAGATACTCTGACATGTGGTCTGAATTCTTTCTGTAGGGAAAAGTTTAGCATAGAATTGTATATATGTATTATCCTAAGAAGTTGCTATCTATTGTCTTTCATTTTTCTCACTGTCTCTCTCTGTTTCTCTATCTCTATCTCTCTATCTCTCTGTCTCTCTCTGCATCTGGAAGACAACCCTCTGTACCATCTGCTTCTGATGAAATGGAATCCATCTGTGCTGGTTTGAAAGAAAGTATGCCCCCTAAGAAAAGCCATGTTTTAATATAAATCCCATTTCATAAAGATAGAATAATCTCTATTCAATACTCTATGTTTGAAACTGTAATGAGATCATCTCCCTAGGTGATGTGATTTAGTCAAGAATGGTTGTTAAACTGGATTAAGGGATGACATGTCTCCACCCATTTGGGTGGGTCTTGATTAGTTTCTGAAGTCCTATAAAAGAGGAAATACTTTGGAAAATGAGGGATTCGGAGAGAGCAGAGAATGCTGCAGCACTACAAAGCAGAGAGTTCACCAGCCAGCGACCTTTGGAAATGAAGAAGGAAAACGCCTCCTGGGGAGCTTCATGAGGCCAGAAGCCAGGAGAGAAAGCTAGCAGATGACGCCGTATTCATCACGTGCCCTTCCAGCTGAGAGAGAAGCCCTGTGTTTGCCATGTGCCATCTCACTTGAGAGAGAAACCCTGAACTTCATCGGACTTCTTGAACCAAGGTATCTTTCTATGGATGCCTTTGATTGGACATTTCTATAGACTTGTTTTAATTGGGACATTTTCTCAGCCTTAGAACTGTAAACTAGCAACTCATTAAATTCCCCTTGTTAAAAGCCATTCCGTTTCTGGTATATTGCATTCTGGCAGCTAGCAAACTAGAACACCATCTCACTTCAGAGCTAGGCAAATGACAGTCCTGGTCATGTAGAGCCAATTAATCCCTGAACCTTTTATCCCAGTGACCAGTTCTATACCAATAAGAGTCAATGAAGTTTTATTGGAGATGGTAAGCCCCAAGTTCATTGACTCTGATTAGCACAGAACCAGTATGAGAATATACACAATCTGAAGAAGATGCAGCCAACTTGCCACCGCAAGGGATTGTCACCACCAAGAAGAGTCTGACTAAAAAGAGCCACTTAGTGTAAAAACTGAGACATGGAGAGACAGAAACCAGGGTCTTGTTAAATCTTCCAATCAACTCATCCCAGAGCCAGCACAGCTGCTCGAATTTTCAATATTATAAGTCAGTAGATGTTAGGTTTTCTGTTGGCAACAACCATAGGAATCCACACTGATACATGAGAATTTTGTAGTTGCTTACATCTTAAAATCTTGTAATATATAAAAGTCACTCAGAAAACTTGTTTAAAAGGTAGATTTTCAGTCTTCAAACACAGAGACTTTGATTTAGTACGGATCATGGTGTGATTGGAATGGGAGAGAAGCAGGGAGAAAACCTCTGGGGTCCACATTTTTAAGAAACATTCTTAATGATTCTAATGTTGATAATATACACACTACATATTGGGAAAATCTAGTTTAATGCTGACCTGTTTTTTATTTTCACTGTTAACCAAAAGCTCTGATGATCGAATGTTTTATACTGTTCTAGTTTGCTAGCTGCCAGAATGCAATATACCAGAAATGGAATGGCTTTTAAAAAGGGGAATTTAATAAGTTGCTAGTTTACAATTCTAAGGTTGAGAAAATGTCCCAATTAAAACAAGTCTATAGAAACGTCCAATCAAAGGCATCCATCCAGGGAAAGATACCTTGGTTCAAGAAGGCTGATGAAGTTCAGGGTTTCTCTCTCAAGTGAGAAGGCACATGGCGAACACAGTCACAGTTTCTCTCTCAGCCGGAAGGGCACATGGCAAGCATGGCATCATCTGCTAGCTTTCTCTCCTGGCATCCTGTTTCATGAAGATCCCTGGGAGGCGTTTTCCTTCTTGATCTCCAAAGTGCTGGCTAGCGGACTCTCTGTTTCGTGGTGCTGCAGCATTCTCTACTCTCTCTGAATCTCCATTCTCCAAAATGTTTCCTCTTTTATAGAACTCCAGAAACTTATCAAGACCTGCCCAAGTAGGTGGAGACATGTCGTCACCTAATCCAGCTGAACTACCACTCTTGATTAAATCAATCTCCAGGGAGGTGATTTGATTACAGTTTCAAACATACAGTTTTGAATAGGGATTATTCTACCTTTATGAAATGGGATTTTTATTAAAGCATGGCTTTTCTAGGGTACATACATCCTTTCAAACCAGCACATATGCTAATATCATTAATACAAATGGAAAGCAACTTGAAATTTCAGCCCCTTAATCCTTTACTTTTCAAACTTTGAGGTAGCATCTCCCTGCCTCTGAAAGGTGCTTGAGAAAATTAAAAAATGTCAGTATCTTTACCATAAGTTATAAAAAATCACCTGCACTTAAAATCATTTAATTCAAAGCTTTTTAGTTTTTTTTTCTTTTTTCAAGGAGAGAAGGAAGGAAGGAAAGAAAAAAGGAATGATTTGAGTAAGAACGAAGGAAACTATTGAACATCCATTTTATTAACTATTAACCACTGAGAAGGATAGAAAACTACTTTTCCACTGATTTCATTCTAAATTTCACTTAATTTATTCACCAATTTGGTCAATGAATATTTATGGAGTTCTAGCTATGCTCCAGATGTTGTACTTGGAATTAAAAAATGAATTCACATAGTGCTGCCCTCAGATAGTTCACTATCTAATAGAGAATTCAAAAATATATTCAATGACTAGTGTTTTGTATTCAACATTATGCTGGATATTGTGGGGATTACAAAATGTGACATAAGAGATGCACATCTTACAAAGACACTTAAAGGTATAAAAATGAGTGATTCAAATAATTATTAATTAGGCAAATTTTAGAGGACTAAGAAATTAAGCAGTGAAAGGACAGATCATTACAGAATTCTGAATCATCTCAGAAGTGATCATTTTAAAAGATAACAACCCAGAAAGTAATATCTCTACATCGATTTCTAGAAGGAAGACAACCTGAAACATGCATAGTATATTCCACTGAGCCATTTCATATGTAAAATGAGCTCTAATAGGTCTGTTCTTTACTAGTGGTTTAACCCTGGGCAAGTTGCTAAACATCTATAAACCTTAGTTTACTGATTTGTAAAAGATAGTGAACTTTATGGATAAGGCATTTCAAATGCTCTTCATTCCTTTGTGTAAATCCATTATTTCCATCTGATGTCATTTTCCTTCTGCTTGAAGACTTCCTTTATCATTTCTTGTGGTGTGGGTCTTCAGGTGATGGATTATTTCAGTATTTCTATGCTTACAAGTCCTTATCTTATCTTTGTTTTCAAAAGGTATTTGGCTGTATTTGGAATTCTAGGTTGACATTTTTTTCTATACTTCACAGCCATTGCTCCAGTGTCTTCTTACCTGTGTTGTTTCCAACAAGAAGTCTGCTGTCATCTTTATGGTTTTTCCTCTAGGTGATATGTCTTTTCCTTCTGGCTGATTTTAAGACTTTCTCTTTATAATTGGATGTTAGAAATTTTTATATGATGTGCCTTGGTGTAATTTTTTTTTTCTCATGTTTCTTATATTTGGAGTTCATTGAGCTTCTTAAATCTGTGGGTTTATAACTTTTATCAAATTTTGGGAAAAAAATTTGTCCATTATTTCTTCAAATATTTTCCTGCTGCTCTTGTTTTCAGGGACTCCAGTTGCATGTATATTAGGCTCATGAAGTCTCACAGCTTACTGATTTTCTATTCATTTTGAGTTCCTTTTACTCTATGTAATTTTATTGCTTGGTCTCTAGTTCACTAATCATTTATTCTGCTGTGTCTGATCTGCTGTCAGTCCCATCCCGTTCTTTCTATTTTTTTTTTTGCTTTCAGACATTGTAGTTTTCAACCTTAACATTTTGATTCGGCTCTGTTTTTATATCTTTCATATCTCGATTTACCATTTTGAACATATAGAGTAGAATAATTATTTTAATGCCCTTGCTTGCTAATTCTAATGTCTTCCTCATTTCTGAATCAGTTTCAATTGATTAATTTTTATCCTCATTGTAGATCATATTTTTTTTTTTGCTGTTTTGCATACCTCTTTATTTTCTATTTCCTAACAAAAATTTTTTTTTGTTTTTTGGTGCATGGTCTGGGAATCGCACCCAGGTCTCCTGCATAGAAGGCGAGCATTCTACCACTGAACCACTTGTTCACCTGGATGACAAACATTTTCAATTTTATAATGTCAAGTGCTAAATATTTTTTAGTTTCTATAAACGTTCTTGAGCTTTGTTCTGATGTGCAGTTAAATTACTCAGGAACAGCTTGATCCACTCAGGTCTTTGCTTTTAAGATTTATTAAGAAGACTAACAAACTATTAGTGTAGGACTAATTATTCTCCACTATAGAGACACAACTGTTCTGTAGTCTCCTCCCAATTTCCTGTGAATCTTTAGGTTTTCCAGTCTGCCTTTTGGGAAAAGACACTTTCCCAGCCCTGTGTGACCAAAATGTACTGTTCTCTCAAATCCTTTTGGGCAGTTCTTTTTCTGGCCAAAGGTAATTTTCTTGCATGCACACACTGATTTTGCATTTTGCATGTACACATTCTGCCAAATGCTTAAAGAAGATCCACAGTTTTCTGTCTGTGCAATTCCCTCCTCTACAGTTCTCTGACTTACAAATTCTAGATGCCTTAGTCTCCATGTACTCTCAAGACCATCTCCTTAACTTAGCCTGGGGTCCCACTCTCTGTGCTACAGTCTAGAAACTCTCTCAAAGCGGTATTCGAGGTCAGTTATCAGGCTCATCTAGCTTTCAGGAATCACCGCCCTTTATTACCTGACATAATGTGTCTTGAAAACCATTGTTTCATTTATTGTGTCAATTTTGTAGTTGTTTCTAAAGGGAAGCAGTTTGGGTTTGCTAAATGGCAGGAATGCAATATACCAGAAATAGGTTGGCTTTTACAGAGGAATGACTTTTAAAAAGGGAATTTATTAAGTTACAAGTTTACAGTTCTAAGGCCATAAAAATGTCCAAATTAAGACATCAACAAAAGTGTACTTCACTCTGGAAAGGTCAATTATATCCAGGGTTTCTCTGGCAGCTAGGAAGGCATGTGGCTGGCATCTCCTGATCCTTTGTTCCCAGATTACATGGTTTTTAGCCTCAGATCCCAGTGGCTTTCTATGTCAGCTCTCCAAACATCTCCAAATGTCTGTGTCTGACCTTTTACCAAAATGTTCTCCTCTTAAAGGACTCCAATAAGCTAATCAAGACCTAATTTCAATGGGTGGGGCCACATCTCCATGGAAACAACCTAATCAAGAGGCCCCACCCACAATTGGGTAGTCACATCTCCATGGAGACAGCCTAATCAAGAGGTCCCACTCAACAATAGGTCCATTTTCACAAGATTGGACCAGAAGACATGGCTTTTCTGGGGTACATAACAGCTTTAAAGCAGCATGAAAGGAAAAGCTAGTCTCTATTAATCCATCCTGCCTAGAAGCAGAAATTCCCTAAGGATAATTTTTTAAATACCAATATATGTTTACTCTCAGGGCATAATAGCTTGTAGTCCATGTTTCATATTCCTTAGGAGAACACAGTATCTTATCCTATTCAGGTTTTCAGGGTAGGTGCCTTTGCAGATCTCATTATCTTGATAGAACTTGGAGAAGACAGCATTTGACACCTTTGTTCTATAGTGCGGACTTTGTTTTTACCAAGAACAGCACAGGTTTTGGTAATCTTAAGCAAGGCTTATTGATTTGCATGGTGCCCAGCTGTTTCCTGGAGCTGGTTGATTTATGTTCTCGATCTCTCATGCTATTCATTCAATACACATGTTCGGAATATTTGTCTTCATTGATATCATTCTACTGGGTACTGAAGGAATGGCACCATCTCTTGCTACCAGAAGGTGAGAGTCTCATGAGCAACAGAATATAAGCAAAAGCAAGATAATTTCAGGAAGTGTCCCATTTCCAAAGAAGCTTTGCCATATTGCACCAGTTACAAAGAAATAGTTTAGTTTTTAAGACCTTAAAAAAAAAACAGATGTAAATACATTTTATTTCACTGAAGAATAATACTAAATTAAGAAAATAGCTAGATTGAAACCTGCCAAAGGGGGTGAAAGGGTCGTTCAGTGGTAGAATTCTCGTCTGCCGTGCGGGAGGCCCCAGGTTCTATTCCCGGCCCATGCATTTACCCGCCCCACCCCCCAAACAAAATAAACAGCAAAGAAACAAAAACTCAACAAATGGTGCTGCAATAATGGAATACTCACATGGAAAAATAATTAAATGTGACCGCAATACAGCATACAAAAAAAAAACCTGCCAATAACTTTTTTTTTTAATCTTAATGAAATACTTTAATAATGCCTTGCTTTGAATAGATAAACTGGTAGGATTCAGGGTTAAATTGATTGTAATATTTTTTAATATTTATATCTGAATATATATAAGGATATATGGGTATAATGCTTGTTTATTGCTAAGAAGCCCGCAAAACAAAAATAGATGAATTTTAAAGTGTCAAAACTTCCATTCCTTTCCTTGTACATTTCCACGTAGCATTAGTTAGTCCATCTGACTCAGTTTATTTTGCCATATACTTATACATGACATTACATTCATGCACCTCTAATTTTTCTCTTGTACAATTAATGCCTCAACACCCAAATTTGCTCATATATATTTAAGAATTCTATGAATATTTCTACTGAATATATCCATCGTTTGACTGTGGGAGGACATAGAATTCCAGCTTGTCCTTCCCAAATATTTGTGTTTTGAATTATGGATTATATTACAATGAATATAAAATAGTAATGAGGTAGCGGGGCCAAGATGGTGGCTTAGTAAGGTACGTGCGTCTTAGTTCCTCCTCCAAAGGAACTACTAGGTGAACTGAAACAGTGCAGAACAGCTCCCGGGGCCACGACAGGGAATGGACACACAGTGTACCCCAGTCTGGACTGGCTAGTCTGACTGCGAGACTCGGCTGCGGTAAGATCCCCGAGCGGCGCGCGATCTCCCGAGCAGTGGCAGCTGTGGTGGCCGGAGCTCCTCCCTCCCTCCTTCCCGGGCCGGCCGAGAGTCTTGGAGAGGAAAGTTTCCCAAGCCGAGGCGGCCGGCGCCCCTCTTTTGCGGGCAGCTTCCTGGTCCGGCTATGAGTCTTGGATCAGAGGGCTACCCAAGCCGAGGTGGCCCTTCCCCGCGGGCAGCTTCCTGGTCTGGTGGGGAATTCCACAGGCCACGGTGGCCGGTGACTGACGCCACTCCCCCACCGGCGACTTCCTGGTCTGGTGGCGAATTCCCTGGGCCCATTGCGGCCGGCGACCAGCCACAGGGTCCCCTCAAGCCGCGGCGGCTGACGCCCCCACCACGCGCGGCCCCCCGAACCAACGGAGAGAATTGGATCAGAAATCCCCAGGCCGCGGAGATCAGTGACCGGGGGGATCCCTTCCAAACACGTGAGACAAATATGTGCCACGAGCGCCACCTACTGGGCAGGATAAGAAAAACAGAACCCAGAGATTTCACAGAAAAATCTTATAACCTTGTTGGGTCCGACACCCAGGGAAATCTGAGTAAATGCCCAGACGCCAGCAGCAGAAGATAACGGTCCACGCTCAGATGATTGAGAATATGGCCAAGTCAAAGGAACAAAACAATAGTTCAAATGAGATACAAGAGCTGAGACAACTAATGCTGAATATACGAACAGAAATGGAAAACCTCTTCAAAAATGAAATCGATAAATTGAGGGAGGACATGAAGAAGACATGGCCTGAAAATAAAGAAGAAATAGAAAAACTGAAAAAACAAATCACAGAACTTATGGAAGTGAAGGATAAAGTAGAAAAGATGGAAAAAACAATGGATACCTACAATGATAGATTTAAAGAGACAGAAGATAGAATTAGTGATTTGGAGGATGGAACATCTGAATTCCAAAAAGAAACAGAAACTATTGGGAAAAGAATGGAAAAATTTGAACAGGGTATCAGGGAACTCAAGGACAATATGAACCACACAAATATATGTGTTGTGGGTGTCCCAGAAGGAGAAGAGAAGGGAAAAGGAGGAGAAAAACTAATGGAAGAAATTTTCACTGAAAATTTCTCAACTCTTATGAAAGACCTAAAATTACAGATCCAAGAAGTGCAGCGCACCCCAAAGAGATTAGACCCAAATAGGCGTTCTCCAAGACACTTACTAGTTAGAATGTCAGAGGTCAAAGAGAAAGAGAGGATCTTGAAAGCAGCAAGAGAAAAACAATCCATCACATACAAGGGAAACCCAATAAGACTATGTGTAGATTTCTCAGCAGAAACCATGGAAGCTAGAAGACAGTGGGATGATATATTTAAATTACTAAAAGAGAAAAACTGCCAACCAAGACTCCTATATCCAGCAAAATTATCCTTCAAAAATGAGGGAGAAATTAAAACATTCTCAGACAAAAAGTCACTGAGAGAATTTGTGACCAAGAGACCAGCTCTGCAAGAAATAGTAAAGGGAGCACTAGAGTCAGATATGAAAAGACAGAAGAGAGAGGTATGGAGAAGAGTGTAGAAAGAAGGAAAGTCAGATATGATATATATAATACAAAAAGCAAAATGGTAGAGGAAAAGATTATCCAAACAGTAATAACACTAAATGTTAATGGACTGAATTCTCCAATCAAAAGACATAGACTGGCAGAATGGATTAAAAAACAGAATCCTTCTATATGCTGTCTACAGGAAACACATCTTAGACCCAAAGATAAACATAGGTTGAAAGTGAAAGGTTGGGAAAAGATATTTCATGCAAATAACAACCAGAAAAGAGCAGGAGTGGCTAAACTAATATCCAACAAATTAGACTTCAAATGTAAAACAGTTAAAAGAGACAAAGAAGGACACTATCTACTAATAAAAGGAACAATTAAACAAGAAGACATAACAATCATAAATATTTACGCACTGAACCAGAATGCCCCAAAATACGTGAGGAATACACTGCAAACACTGAAAAGGGAAATAGACACATATACCATAATAGTTGGAGACTTCAATTCACCACTCTCATCAATGGACAGAACATCTAGACAGAGGATCAATAAAGAAATAAGAATCTGAATATTACTAAAAATGAGCTAGACTTAACAGACATTTATAGGACATTACATCCCACAACAGCAGGATACACCTTTTTCTCAAGTACTCATGGATCATTCTCAAAGATAGACCATATGCTGGGTCACAAAGCAAGTCTTAACAAATTTAAAAAGATTGAAATCATACACAACACTTTCTCGGATCATAAAGGAATGAAATCATTTGGAAATCAATAATAGGCGGAGTGCCAGAAAATTCACAAATACGTGGAGGCTCAACAACACACTCCTAAACAACAAGTGGGTCAAAGAAGAAATTGCTAGAGAAATTAGCAAATACCTCGAGGCGAATGAAAATGAAAACACAACATATCAAAACTTATGGGATGCAGCAAAGGCAGTGCTAAGAGGGAAATTTATTGCCCTAAATGCCTATATCAGAAAAGAAGAAAAGGCAAAAATGCAGGAATTAACTGTCCACTTGGAAGAACTGGAGAAAGAACAGCAAACTAATCCCAAAGCAAGCAAAAGGAAAGAAATAACAAAGATTAGAGCAGAAATAAATGAAATTGAGAACATGAAAACAATAGAGAAAATCAATAAGGCCGGAAGTTGGTTGTATGAGAAAATCAATAAGATTGATGGGCCCTTAGCAAGATTGACAAAAAGAAGAAGAGAGAGGATACAAATAAATAAGATCAGAAATGGAAGAGGAGACATAACTACTGACCTCACAGAAATAAAGGAGGTAATAACAGGATACTATGAACAACTTTACGCTAATAAATACAACAATTTAGAGGAAATGGACGGGTTCCTGGAAAGACATGAACAACCAACTTTGACTCAAGAAGAAATAGACGACCTCAACAAACCAATCACAAGTAAAGAAATTGAATTAGTCATTCAAAAGCTTCCTAAAAAGAAAAGTCCAGGACCAGACGGCTTCACATCTGAATTCTGTCAAACATTCCAGAAAGAATTAGTACCAACTCTCCTCAAACTCTTCAAAAAAATCGAAGCGGAGGGAAAACTACCTAATTCATTCTATGAAGCCAACATCACCCTCATACCAAAACCAGGCAAAGATATTACAAAAAAAGAAAACTACAGGCCAATCTCTAATGAATATAGATGCAAAAATCCTCAATAAAATTCTAGCAAATCGTATCCAACAACACATTAAAAGAATTATACATCATGACCAAGTAGGATTCATCCCAGGTATGCAAGGATGGTTCAACATAAGAAAATCTATTAATGTAATACACCATATCAACAAATCAAAGCAGAAAAATCACATGGTCATCTCAATTGATGCAGAGAAGGCATTTGACAAGATTCAACATCCTTTCCTGTTGAAAACACTTCAAAGGATAGGAATACAAGGGAACTTTCTTAAAATGATAGAGGGAATATATGAAAAACCCACAGCTAATATCATCCTCAATGGGGAAAAATTGAAAACTTTCCCCCTAAGATCAGGAACAAGACAAGGATGTCCACTATCACCACTATTATTCAACATTGTGTTGGAGGTTCTAGCCAGAGCAATTAGACAAGAAAAAGAAATACAAGGCATCAAAATTGGAATGGAAGAAGTACAACCATCACTCTTTGCAGACGATATGATACTATACGTCAAAAACCCGGAAAAATCCACAACAAAACTACTAGAGCTAATAAATGAGTACAGCAAAGTAGCAGGTTACAAGATCAACATTCAAAAATCTGTAGCACTTCTATACACTAGCAACGAACAAGCGGAGGGGGAAATCAAGAAACGAATCCCATTTACAATTGCAACTAAAAGAATAAAATACCTAGGAATAAATTTAACTAAAGAGACAAAAAACCTATATAAAGAAAACTACAAAAAACTGTTAAAAGAAATCACAGAAGACCTAAATAGATGGAAGGGCATACCGTGTTCATGGATTGGAAGACTAAATATAGTTAAGATGTCAATCCTACCTAAATTGATTTACAGATTCAATGCAATACCAATCAAAATCCCAACAACTTATTTTTCAGAAATAGAAAAACCAATAAGCAAATTTATCTGGAAGGGCAGGGTGCCCCGAATTGCTAAAAACATCTTGAGGAAAAAAAACGAAGCTGGAGGTCTCGCACTGCCTGACTTTAAGGCATATTATGAAGCCACAGTGGTCAAAACAGCATGGTATTGGCATAAAGATAGATATATCGACCAATGGAATCGAATAGAGTGCTCAGATATAGACCCTCTCATCTATGGACATTTGATCTTTGATAAGGCAGTCAAGCCAACTCACCTGTGACAGAACAGTCTCTTCAATAAATGGTGCCTAGAGAACTGGAGATCCATATGCAAAAGAATGAAAGAAGACCCATATCTCACACCCTACACAAAAGTTAACTCAAAATGGATCAAAGATCTAAACATTAGGTCTAAGACCATAAAACAGTTAGAGGAAAATGCAGGGAGATATCTTATGAATCTTACAATTGGAGGCAGTTTTATGGACCTTAAACCTAAAGCAAGAGCACTGAAGAAAGAAAGAAATAAATGAGAACTCCTCAAAATTGAACACTTTCGTGCAGCAAAGAACTTCATCAAGAAAGTAGAAAGACAAGCCTACACAATGGGAAACAATATTTGGAAACGACATATCAGATAAAGGTCTAGTATCCAGAACTTATAAAGAGATTGTCCAACTCAACAACAAAAAGACAGCCAACCCAATTACAAAATGGGAAAAAGACTTGAACAGACACCTCTCAGAGGAGGAAATACAAATGGCCAAAAGGCACATGAAGAGATGCTCAATGTCCCTGGCCATTAGAGAAATGCAAATCAAAACCACAATGAGATATCATCTCACACCCACCAGAATGGCCATTATCAACAAAACAGAAAATGACAAGTGCTGGAGAGGATGCGGTGAAAGAGGCACACTTATCCACTGTTGGTGGGAATGTCAAATGGTGCAACCACTGTGGAAGGCAGTTTGGTGGTTCCTCAAAAAGCTGAATATAGAATTGCCATACGACCCAGCAATATCATTGCTGGGAATCTACTCAAAGGACTTAAGGGCAAAGACACAAATGGACATTTGCACACCAATGTTTATAGCAGCGTTATTTACAATTGCAAAGAGATGGAAACAGCCAAAATGTCCATCAACAGACGAGTGGCTAAACAAACTGTGATATATACATACGATGGAATATTATGCAGCTTTAAGACAGGATAAAATTATGAAGCATGTAATAACATGGATGGACCTAGAGAACATTATGCTGAGTGAGTCTAGCCAAAAACTGAAAGACAAATACTGTATGGTCCCAATGATGTGAATCGACATTCGAGAATAAACTTGGAATATGTCATTGGTAACAGAGTTCAGCAGGAGTTAGAAACAGGGTAAGATAATGGGTAATTGGAGCTGATGGGATACAGACTGTGCAACAGGACTAGATACAAAAACTCAAAAATGGACAGCACAATAATACCTAATTGTAAAGTAATCATGTTAAAACACTGAATGAAGTTGCATCCGAGCTATAGGTTTTTGTTTTGTTTTGTTTTGTTTTGTTCTTACTATTATTACTTTTATTTTTTTTCTCTATATTAACATTCTATATCTTTTTCGGTTGTGTTGCTAGTTCTTCTAAACTGATGCAAATGTACTAAGAAACGATGATCAACTTTTATTTTTTTTCTCTATATTAACATTCTATATCTTTTTCGGTTGTGTTGCTAGTTCTTCTAAACTGATGCAAATGTACTAAGAAACGATGATCAACTTTTATTTTTTTTCTCTATATTAACATTCTATATCTTTTTCGGTTGTGTTGCTAGTTCTTCTAAACTGATGCAAATGTACTAAGAAACGATGATCAGAAAGAATTACTGATTGCATAAGTAGAATGGTATGATTTCTAAATGTTGGGTTAATTTCTTTTTTCCGTTAATTAATAAAAAAAAATAGTAATGATATGATGATGATGGTATCTGCAGCTTTGATCTTTCAGAACTGTTATGAAAATACTTACTTATGATATCATAATCAAGTTGTATAACATAATCCACTGTAAATTTTAGTTGTTTATTATTATTAATAATAATATATGATAAAGACTAGATGTCAATTACTAATTGAGAGCTACTGAACTAAATTGGCAGTATAAATGACTATCCATTATGAACCCATAATTATATGGAATTAGTTTATTATAAAATAGATGTACAAATCTTCTGTGTCAATGTCTTAAGAGCCCAAATGAGAATATTTACCTTCATAAATAGATTTGTGTGCCAACAACGTGTAGTAAATACTACATTACTTCCAATTTTGTGTTAAGAGCTCATATCATAAACAATTCTTTCCACTTTGAGAGATCTGACCTCTATAAATAGGACGATTTCTGCATATAACCCTATCCATGTTTGTGTCAGGGTAAATGGTCAAAGTTAGATAAAATTAAATTATAGATTCTCAAGGAAAGGAGCTTGTTGGAATAGAATGTAATTAAAGAAGAGTTCCCTGATGAGCTATTTAAGATGTGTAACAGAAATTCAGATCATATTTTTTTTAATGTATATGTAACTAGCCATTACTGACCACAATGTGGACAAAACATGCCCCAAAGAGTCCATAATATTGTTGCAGATCCTTCTGGGATTGTTACCAAAGAGGCCGTTTTGTTAGTATTACTAAGTAATCTTAACTATTGTGTGGACAATACAGGGACCATGTCTTTATTTACATCTGTTACTTTGATTGTTAATCATGGGACTAGCAAATGGAGAGAGATGAGAATAGACCCATTTACTCTCAGGATATTACCAACAGCAATACAGATAATATTCTAAGAAAGATGGGGTTGTTGTAATTTACTGAACATGTTCCAGTAATGCTTCCTATGGGCACAGAATGAAATAAACCAACAGCCTACATTTTAAACATCAAGTTTCTCTAGTAATGGCAGATGTGGGTAAATAGATCATACTGTTTAATGAGGATATAGTAAACTTAGTTCTTTCTCCTGTTCTACATACGTTGTGAGCATATATATATATATATATATATATATATATATATATATATATATATATATATATATATTAGCATTTCCAACTACTGCTCTTGAGAAACTGGCTATGAAATTATCACAAGATGTTTTATTTGGAAGCCCATGGAGATGCATAAGTCTTTCTGGCTGCAGAATTAGCATGGAAAATTCAGAAACCTATATTGCGTGTTTTTAAATCTACCTCTCTTGAAGAGTGTGTTACCATGGGAGTTCATTAATAGAGGGTTGCCTAAAATATTCAGGTTATTGTTTTTCCTCACTAAATGGAACAATTGCTATCAGTATTCTGTCCAAATTTCAATAGAGAACAATTTCACTGAAGCTGAATCTCCATCAACAAATGTTATGGAACTGCTTGTCAGCTCATAATCGGAGTGCTTGTCAGTTCCACCTCATTTGCTAAGTTTTAGATTATAATAAACACCTTTATTTAACTGAAAGCAAAAACAAAAGGCATTATTAGTATCCTTTTTAAAAATTAAGTCACTTGAATTACTTAAAAGATATCCAATTTATTCATGCAAGAAGTATGTTGAAACCTATTTCTGTATACCTGTTCTAAACATCATAGTAGAAACTTGTGAATACAGTAGATTCTTGAAGCAAAAGCAATCACACACATTCAGCTGCCAGTGCGTTATTTATTTTACTACACATTCAGGGTAACAGAAAGCAGACTGCTCACCTCTAATTCAGTCAAGAGATAAAAGAGTCAATCCAGAAATCATCAAGCATGCTTACACTTCTTATACCAATTAGTGATATAAAACAATCTCTGCCCTCTCGCAATCTCTAAATAAAAAAAAATATATTTAACGTATTTTAGACCAACAAAACGCATGTAATCATCCTGGAATCCCAGGAAATTCATGGAGACCAGTAATAATTAAGTAATCCTCCACTTGATATTTTTCCCCTGGCCTCTCTTTGAAGTCTACATGATCAGTATTTTACTCCAGTATCGTAGATGCATTCTAGATAGCAATCCACTAGGTGAAAAGATTCAAGGAAGTGATTCAATTGAACTGTGAGATTATGGGAACATTTTTTTTTCAGCACTTCCCTTAGAACCATGAAAAACACCGCTTATTTTCTCACTGATTTTTACTTAGTGGTGAGTTCTTATTAAAAATCTCACTTTCCCCTTTGTGCTATGTATGTTTGGAATTAAGCACAGGAAAACATTCTGACGTTTGCCAAACATTCATTACTATATATTCTCTGTAAGAAGCCTAGAGCCACAGATGGTGAACAGGCATGATATTCTTTAATAGGTGAAAACATTTCAGGCTAAGATTTGAAAAGGAGCTCACCCAAAGTTTTGAACAAAGTAACGTTCATGTCAATAAAGAAAAAATGTTCTAAAATTATTTAAAATCTGTAATAATCCCCCACACAAAGCTTTTGAAGAGAAAATAAAACTTAGCATTTATTTAAAACAAAATATATTCCGCTTTTAGAGAAATGCCATATTTTCCTTTCACAAAATACTTCAATTTCGATTGTATGGTCCCTCTGAAAAATATAAAGAGGAAAATTGACAGAAACTAAGTGAAGTCATGGATCATATAAATTTGCCTTTAAAAATAAAATCAGATTTATGCATTTTAAGAAATAGACTGAAAGATTGGTTTTACCAGTCAAGAGAAATTCAAGGAAAACCTCACTTAGAATAGAGGACTGTTGATTAACTTAAAATTGACTTTTGCCCATAAGGTTGGCAGAATTTATGTTAGCATGAATCAAAATAGAAGGTGATTTCAGGGGTCAGTCTGCGAGGGGTCTATATACTTATGAAAAGTGTAGGCAGATGGGGTGGAGTTGAATAAAAAGATAGAAAGGGAAATATGAGCACTTAAAAAAAAATCTTAGTTTTAAGTTGCTCATGCTTTTTCACTTTTGAATGTCTTGTGTAAATATCGTTCAGAGAATGAAACCTCCTATTTCTTTTGAGAATGGACAATGAAAGCATGTAGAGACCTGAACTTCAGATTCTTGGAGGATACTCTTCATTACTCAAGTGCCATTTTGATTTTCCCTCCAAACAAGGTTTAGTTTCACTAATTCTCATTTGTGATGATAAGTAGATATCCAAAGTAATTTTGACCTCGGAAAATATGTCTTTGCAATATGCTGATGTTTCAATGAATATAAAAAGACATTCTCCTGCAGGTGGTTGCATTGGCCTTAAAATGCTAGAACTATCCATTTTGAATATAATTATGCAAAATAAATGAAAGAAATCTACCCTGCTGATATTTATGTAACAACTTCTAGAATAAATCTTCTGATACACAAATATACTGCAACCATTACCTAGAAGTTACACAACATCATCATTTCACAGAACTTTAGGCAATTGTGATGACTTTTTCAAATCAGCATTATTTTGCATAGTAAAATAAAACAGAGAAAACCAATTGACTTTTTCCAAGCATTTTTGAAGAAGAAATAAAACTGCTTAAAAACCAATGAGGGTTGTACTTTCAGAAATATTTTTAGAAGTACAGTTTTGTTTTTTTTTTAACTATGATTCTTTTCCCGACAATTCTTCTTATATTTTGGAGCCACTTAATATTCTTGAACAGTATTTAACTTCCCTGGGAAACTGTAAAGAGTGGGTTGAAATCCATAATTATATTAAAGCAATGGGTCCCAATAACAATAGCTTTTCCACAGGTGCTAGCAAATGCCTTGGCATAAGAATATTAAAGAGAAAGGAAGTAGGACTTTTCTTGTTTACTTTTTAAAGTCACACCTAACCTGTATCGGAAGTTGAAAGATTTGGAGAAAGAGAAACATGGAAAGAAAGGGTTCTGCGCAAAGAATAATGATCAGTAGGCACATGTTTCTATAGCCAGTAACACCCTAACCTCTATGCACTTAAATATCTTATGTCAGCATCCTTGTAGAGCTTGCATTGTTTCCTGTCCATGGTAGGCATGTGCAATGTCCTACTCACCTCATACACCAAAGCTCTCTCTGTTACATCCCATTCTTGTAACATTTTAATTCTATGCCAGATGATCAGTATTGTATTGGGTACAATACTCCTTAATTATAGTGTTTAAAAATATTCATGGATGGATGTGCTATATGCATAAGAGTAACATATTAGCACATTTATAGAAACTTCCTAAAAGCAAGGTCTTGACCCAAAGGAATGATGCAAGGGTACAAATTTCAAATGCAACTATGAAGATAAAAATTCCTGTGCGGGTAGGGCATTTGTTAATACTTCAACCACACCACAGGATGACAGCGCTCCCATGACCATGACTAAATGACCCTAGAGATAACAGATAAGAAAAATGAAAGTGTCAGGGGAGTATCTTTAAACCAAAGATTGGACCTACTAAATGTTTACCTTTTGTTCTTCAGGTTCCTGGGGATGTAAATACATATAATTTCATGAATATAAAATTGCCCTCAGAACAAAATATCCATAAGTCATATATCCATACATTGATATCAATCACCTAGAGTTTCAAAGTCAGCTAAAAAAAATAACAACCAAAAGCCAATAAAGAATATCTAAAATAAGGGGATAATTCAAGAAAATATTATTTACCTCAGTTAAATTTAAGAATGAAAGTCCTCTTCCAGTTCTAATGAGGAAAAAATAGAAACAATAATAATTTTCAATATAAGGAAAAAGAGCTCTGTAGGCATCTAGAAAATAGATTATGAGCATAGAGCATTTTGGAAATTGGGGATTTACTCTGAGTGGTTATTTAATTACTGTATGTATCAGCTGATGATCTAGTGCTTACTATATGTCGGATCCTGTTTTAAGCAATTCACAAAAATCATTTTATTTACTTATTAAAATATCCCTCAGAACAACCCTCATGAATACACTGAAGAAGGTACTACTACTGTTTTTTTTTTTTACGAGTGAGCACAGTGAGGTACAGAGAGGTTATGTAACTTGGCCAAGGTCACGCAGCAAATAAGTAATAAGTCTAGGATCCAAATACCAGCAGTCTGGGTTCAGAGACCATACTTTTAACTACCACAATGTGCAATCTAAGGAGATACTTCTGATGTCTTAGTTTGCATAACAATGGCCCCAGTAGCTTGTTAAATCCCCTGTTCCCCAGAGATTCTGGTCAGAAGGTGTGGTTGGGGCCTGAGGATTTACAATTCTAATAATTTCTCCGGTGGTTTTGATGCTGCCCATCTGAAGACCACATTTTGGGTATCACTGTCTAAGCACTACGCAAATAAGCAAAACAGAATTCTTGAAGTAGGTTGCAAGGATCAGGCCCAAATTCTTGACTTCAACTCCAAAATACAACCATGTTTCCCTTTTAAACCCAACTAATTGTGGCATGAGTTTCTACTTGCCTAATTTTTGGCAATTGTCCCCAACATTCCCTAACCCAAAACTTACTATAGCTAAATAAGTTTTAGCCTGGTACGAGGCTGAACAAATGCTCAGGAAAATGCCCTTCATGTTGTCCCAATCAGCCTACTTATCTTGCTGCAAGCCCACTGCCTCTCGCTTAGAGCTTTGTTTTCCCAGGTAAAGCTAGCCTTCTTAGGGCACCAGCCCTAGTACCACCACGTGGGCTTCTAGTGACTACCTACTACTCTTTCCTGTATCCATGCAAAGTAGGTGCTAAGCCCTTTTAAGGATTCCATTAGGAACTCTCACCCCAATTGGCTCACATATACCCTCACTGGGTTGCAGACACATTCTCACTTACAATTTTCCCACAAACACAGAGATGGCCCCAGATACCTTCACAGTCAGGAAGATGCTGCTAAAGGCTAAGACCTGACACCTTGACATTGTTTTCAGCTTGGGAATGATCACTGTTCCCAGGATGATTGGGGGAGGGAAATCCTTTCCCTTTAGGAAAAACCTTTCTCTCTCCTTCAAGGGCTTTGCGTGATCCTGTAATCTTAACAAGACACTCGCAAAATTCTCTAGTATTTTTACCTTTCCCCTAGCCTGAATTACTTAGCTGTGTCCACGATAACCTTGTTAAAAACAGAAACCACTTCCAGAAACATGAGCCAGTTTCCTCTACCCACCACATCTGGCAAAAGTGTCTGAGGATTTTATGTGATTTCTAATCTCGCACTTTCAGGATTCGTTAGCCAGTTTGGGATTAGTAAGTAGAAAATATTTTTAAAAAATAATAAGAATATTATCTCCCTGAAGATAAGAAAGTAATCTTTTGAACATAAAGGGCAAAATGTAAAGGAAAAAAAAAAACTATAATTTGTTTACTTCATTTGATATTTTGGAAAAATATATATACTGAAGGAATCATATAAAACCATTTTAAAAATACATTTCAAGCATTTTTAGCAGCAGGTATATTGAGCAGATTCATTTATAGATTCTGTTCCAAAAAGAATGTATTTATTGTGTTTGTTTTGTCTCTGATAGATGCTGTTATAAAAGCCATGCAGATATAGATTAATAAAACAACACAGTTTCTCAATACCCATTCCTGAAGTGTTAGATGGGCCCATGTTATTATCAGTTCAACCTCTACCAATTAATCAGATAAATATGTGAAAATTAAGAAATCTGGTCTAAAACCTCATGGCTTTGCATTTATATAATCAATGGGTTTAAAGGAGAATTTTGGAATTGTCACAGTATGAAAGAAAAATTAGACCAAACATTTTACCAATCCAAAGATAATATAGTTTTGGGAGATATCCTTAGCCTGAGATTAACATATATATTCTACCTAAACCATTTACTCATACGTTTTTTAACTTTTTATTTTGAATATATTCAAACTTGTAGGACAGTTACAAAAGGAATGCATACCCTATGCAGAGAACTCCAACATATCCATACCGCCTCCCAGATACCACGTTTTGCCATGTATGCTGTACCATTTTATTTATCCGTCAGTCTGTCTGTCTTTCTATTTGTCAGTCCATTTTCTGAACACTTACATGTAGGCTGTATATACCATGCTCCTTGAATACTTAATATTGCCATGTACCTTTCCTTAGAACAAAGAAATTTACTTAAGTAACCACCTTAAGTGCAGTTATCAAAATCAATAAATTTAGTATTAATATAAAGCTTACCATTTATATTCGAATTTTTCATATGTCCCAAAGATGTTTTTTTGGCCCTTTTCTCCTACATTATTAGATCTTGTCCAGGATCATATATTGTTACTCATGTTTATTGTTTTTTTTGATTGTGAGAATATATATACAACTAAACTTTCCCATCTCAACCACTTCCAAGCCTAACATTCAGTGAGATTATTCATATTAACCTCTGTTACTAAAAATTTCCTATCTCCCCAAACAGAAACCTTATACCTATTAAGCATTAGCAGCACCCCATTTGCCCTGACCCTATTCCCTTGGCAGTCTATACTCTAATTTCTGTCTCTCTGGGTTTGCATATTCTCTAATATTTTCTTTGTAGTTACCATGGAGTGTGACTAAACATCCTAAATCTGTAAAAAATCTCATTTGCTTTGATATCAACTTTAACATCAATAATATAGACAAACTAATTTCCCATATCCCTCTGTCTCTCCACCTTTGCATAGTTATTGCCACAAATTACATGTTTATACATCTTAAGTCCAAAACCACTGATTTATTATTAAATTTTAGAATTTGTATTTTAGATCCTGTAGGTATAAAAAGTGGAGTTGCACACTCAAAATACAATCCACGAAGGGGAGGACGATAGAATTGGACTAGAAAAAAAACAATACACATACAGGGGAGAAAAAAATATGGGGAGAGATGTGTCAGGAGTGTGGGTATGAATGAAAGAAAACCCTAAAAGAGTAAAGAGTTCTTCTGTGTATTCCTTCTCTGGGATTCCTCTGAATGGAAAGGGCCCAATTTCCATAACCCTCACTGGAGGTCTTTATTTTTCATAAGTCTTCAATCTATTGTCACTCTCCTTTCCTTTCAACCTGAACTCTCTTTAACATCTCTGGTAAGGCTGGTCTAGTAGTGATGGACTCTTTCAGCTTTTATTTAGCTGGAAATGTCTTCATTTCTTCCTCATTTTTTTTTCCTTTTTTTTTTTTTTGCAAGGCCAGGCACTGAGAATTGAACCCAAGTCTCCAGCATGGCAGACAAGAACACTGCCTGCTGAGCCACCGTGGCCCATCTTCTTCCTCCTTTTTGAAACATATTTTGAAAGGATATAGAATTCCTGGGTGGCAGTTTTTTGCTATCAGCACTATAAATATGTCATCCCACTGCTTTTTGCTTCAATGGTTTCCAGTGAGCAACTGACAGTCTTATTGAGACTATTTGTACATTACATAATTGGTTCTCTCTTGCAACTTCTAGAACTCCCTTTATGTTTGACATTTGACAGACTGATTATAATATGCCATGGCATGTGTCTTTTTGGGTTTATCCTGCTTGGAATTTGTTAAGTGTTTTGAATGTGTATACATGTCTTCCATTAAACTGGGAAAGTGTTCAACCATCATGTCCTTCAATATTTTCTCTGCACTTTTTCTCTTTCTTCTCCTTCTGGGAATTGCACAATGCGTGCATTGATACCCTTGATGGTGTCCCACAGGTTCCTTAGGTTCTGCTCACTTTTCTTTAATTTTTCTTCTTTCTGTTCTTTAGGTAGAATGATTTCAATGCCCTTATCTTCGAGTTCACCGATTCTGTCTTCTGCCAGCTCCAATTGGTTGTTGAACCCCTCTAGTCAATTTTTAATTTCTGTTAATGTATTCTTCAACTCTGTTTAATTCATTTTCACCTCATTATTAATATTCTCTTTGTTTTCCTGATTTCCATTAGTTCTTTGTCCATGTTTTCCTTTAGCCCTTTGAATATATTTAGGGCCATTTTTTATAAGTCTTTATGTGTGTGCCCCAAGTCTGGTCCTCTTCACTGATGGTTTTTAATGCCTTAATCTTCTTCCTTACCTGGGTCTTTGCTTCTTGTTTTTTCTATGTTTAGTATCCTTTTATTTGGACACCTGAACATTTGATATTTTAACGTGTTATCACTGAAATTTCTACTCTTGTAACATCTGTTCCTTAAGCTTGTATGCAGCTAGTGTTGTTACAGAGTCTCCTTGAATGCCCAGAGCTAAGAAAGAAAAACAGAAAAAAGAAAACATGTTTGCAGATTGATCTGGGCAAGTGCTCTCCTTCAGGGCTTACCCATATAATGGATTGTATGAGAATAGCTGTAAGCCATTGTGTAGGTGCTTCCCTGATCCTTTCTGTACTTGCTTCTTGTCTGAGGCATTCACATGTGGGCCTAGGAATTCCCTTATTTAAATGATTCTGAATGTTCCCTCTTCTCTAGAAAACAGTTTCCTCTTGGCTCTGAGCACTACATTGTATGTCCTGTAGCCAGCAATCCCTTGCCAATGGAACCACAACTTGACAGTGATCCCACAGCATTCTATATGAGTCTCTCTATTCAGGGCAGGTTCTCTGAGGACAAGACCCTATTGCAACCACAGGACCATTTGGGCCAAACATGCATGACCTTAGAAAGTGAATGAGGGTTTCTCTGGAACCAGAACCAGGGACCCACGATGGGTGCATAGATTGTCTTCATGCCAAGCTGGTGAGGGTTGGCAGAGGGGACAGCCAGGATACCATGAGATCCTACAACTTTCAAGTAGCCTTTTTTCTTGATTAGTCACTTCCCTTTTAACTATAGTCATTTTATGTTTTTCTGGAGCCCTGAGAAAGATGTTTCTGCTAGTTTTGGTGGTGGTTCAAAGCTTCCGTAGCAGGACAGAGCCCTGAAACATCTCACTCAACCATTTCGATTGGGGTGGGGTCTGCTGTGTTTTTTAATATGTTTTTTCCATGGAGCTCAATCAAAATATACAATGAATTCATTCTGTATTTGAATTTTCATAATTCTTCATTAAAATACTTACATCTGCCCCTCTCCCCCACCATAAGTAGTTCTTCGCCTTAGTAAATAATATGGGTTCAACAATTTTATTAACATATGCTGGAAGGGGTGGCTAGAGTGTAACCATCAGAACCACTCTATCTGCCCACTTTTCCTGAACATATCTTAAGGATTACTATAAGACTTGCAGTGGGCAGCAACCAAAAATTCTGCCTAGCATCATAGAAGAAGAAACACCTTAGTTCATTCATCTCTCCAGTTTCCCAATGGAGTTCACAGTTTTCATATCTTACCCTATCCTTCTGTTCATCTACCTACTAAAATAACAGCCTTTTAATACATGCTGTGTCTCATCTAATCAATTTATATGCAAATCATTCAGGTCATGTGCAAAACCCAGTGAAAATACATAGCCCATATTTCCCATTTCCCCTGTATCTGACTGCAGGCTTAAAACATTACCTTTCCTATCCTGTCCTCATTCAAATATAATTTTAATCTGTTTCTGTTAATGATGCCACACATTTCTGTTGGAGTAACAGGTTTTTGAATTATGATTCTACTTGTTGATTTCCAAGAACAGTCCACCATACGATGATAAGGACTGTATTTAAATAAGAAAAATAATAATAATAAAGGATTCTCATATATAAGGAAAGTCTTCAAATAACCTCTGCAGTTCTTGACCTCTCTAGAAATCCTCCAAATATCCAGAAACGTCATTTAGGTACCTGTTCCTAGACATGTTCTAAGATGTTTTTACAAGATGTCTAATTTAGGGCAAGACTTTCCTTTTTGCATTGAAAGCTATATTCTGTGCTAACCTATTAAACTAGTTTTTCTTTCACTCTTCTACCAATGGCTAGAGGGGAGGAAAAACCTCATATAAAACAAACTCAATATGTAAGTACTAATGGACTCAGTTACATTTAGTATTGGCAAATTGCTGAAAATTTGTCAGGTAATGCGATTTTGTTTTCAATTTATGCCACTGAAAAGTAATGTAATGTCTAATGCCAAGGAAAAAAAAAACAAAAAACTATACTCCATAAAACTATATTACTGTATATGGGCTTGGCATTTGAGAAGCAAATGAGAACAAGTTGCCCTTTTCTGTATTTCTTAACCAGTGTGTAAAGTTGTTAGATTACACTGTAACATTTTAAGAAATCTTTTGTGCTTTAAGAAAATTGCCTTTCAGAGCATGGCGATGTATGCTAAATGTAAAGCACGCGCATGAGAACTCAAATGGCCAATATGTGGCAGAAAGATGGGGGCTGAGTTCAGAATCTAGAGGCATCTGAAGTTCAGTATTTATCACAACCTGGGATTTTAGTTTCTTGACCAAGAAAAAGAAAAAAAATTAAATTCCAGGCACATAAATAAACTTCCTGCTAATGCAGATTTAAATCAAATACCTACTTAGAATAATTCTCTATATATTTTTAAAATACTCTGTATTAGTTAGGGTTCTCTAGAGAAACAGAATCAACAGGGAACACTTGCAAATATAAAATTTATGCAAGTGTCTCACGTGACCGTAGGAACGCAGAGTCCAAAATCCACAGGGCAGGCTGCGAAGCCGATGACTCCGATGGATGGCCTGGATGAACTCCACAGGAGAGGCTCACCAGCCAAAGCAGGAATGGAACCTGTCTCCTCTGAGTCCTCCTTAAAAGGCTTCCCATGATTGCATTTAGCATCACTAATTGCAGAAGACACTCCCCTTGGTTGATTACAAATGGAATCAGCTGTGTATGTAGCTGACGTGATCATGACCTAATCCTATGAAATGTCCTCATTGCAACAGACAGGCCAGCGCTTGCCCAATCAGATGAACAGGTACCACAACTTGGCCAAGTTGACACCTGTCCCTAACCATGACATACTCTAAATGTAAATTCTTCAGTCTGAGATGTTAAATGTTTTAATATGTTGCTCTAAGGAATAGGAATGAGGGTGCGCTGGGAATCTGTTTTTGGAGGGAGCTTCTATGGAGTTGCTAGAAAATCTAGGTTTTACTCTTTACTATGTCATGTACTTTACAAACTTTAATAGCTTTCCTACCTTTCTGTACCTATTTCTTTAATGGAAACAGGGATAATAAGATCCTCTCTAATATTTCACAAGGGTGTTATGAGGATCAAATTAAATGTATGTCAGGTTGCTTTAAAAATGATTATTAGAATAATGCTTCTAAGATTTCATCTATTCGTTCACATGGTTGCCTAGAATCAGGAGATATTCTTTATACTTGTTGCATTGCTTTATGTTTTAAATTAGAGCACATCGTTGAATGAGAGTTAAGCCAGGTGGATTTTAGTCCCAGGTCAATTCTAAATTCATAATGCCAGAATGACCTAGTAGAAATCGAAAATAACTCTGATTAAATGATAATGAAGATATGGTTTGACCCAACCCCTTAGGCAGATTTTGAAAGTCAACTCTTGTGTTCACTCAATAAAGCTGTGATCAAGGCTCATGAAGCTAGAAGATGACTTCTAGCAATTTCTATCAGTTCCTTGCTAAAAGTGGTGACCACATCCTTTTGAACAAACTCTAGACAGCTCCTGTAAACATATGAAAAAGAATGCAAAATGATGGTTATGTATTTAGAGATACAGCCCTGCATCATCACAGACATGGTTTCAAGCTATCCTTTCTTTTTCCTATTATTAGCTTTTAATATTGTGAACGTAATATATGATATTTCTTTTGATCTTGTGCTTTTTTCTTCTGATTTTGTGTGGTCTTCCATGAGGCCACTGATCAATACACAGGACCCCAAAATAGTACCCTTCCAGATTAATTTCAATATATTGAAAAATGTTCTTGATTTTTGAAAATTTTAACAAATTTTGAAAAGTATGTTTTTTGAATTTTTCCTATTTTTCTTTTCTATTCCCGCCCCCATGCCGATTTATCACCTCTCATTTACTTAATTTTTGCATGCATTTTTCATCAAATAAAAGTAAACTATTCCCTTGATATATCTTTTTCTTTATATTCCCAATGTGATTTTTTTATCTTTGGTTTTCATTTATACATATTTTCAGTATTTTACTAGGTTTAATACTACCCACACAACATAGTTATAACAATACAGGAATTTAAAGTCCTGTCATATATACAAGGGTCAGCATGGTTTTCTAAAGTAGCTTAGAGTGCTTAATAGCCAATAATACCAATAATTCCTTTTCTTTCATATTTTAAATATCGAATGTGTATTGCCAATGACTGGTTGGTCCAAATTTCTACTTGACTCAAATTATGATGTTTAATATTCCAACAATACATACCGCAGAATTTTATTCTCTCTAATATCTGATTCTATTGGGATTTGTTTATTGGTTGTGTTAAAATTATCATTAATTTTTTTTTTTTTTTTAACATGGGCAGGCATCGGGAATTGAACCCGGGTCCTCTGGCATGACAGGCAAACATTCTTGCCTGCTGAGCCACCATGGCCCGCCCTATCATTAAAGTTTTAATGATGTTTTATGTTGTTTCCAACTTAGTTTTAATTTTTTGCGCCAGCATTTCATAACAGCTTACTTCAGAAAGCAGATAAAGAAATGAGAAAGGTAACTTTCCCTGCGATTCTTTCACTCAGTTAACAAGTTTTCCCTTGTTCCTTTCAGATTTTCATTGGTCTTTTAATTTTTCAAAAGCATTCCTGCAATTTCTTTATTGCTCTTTGACCTACCAATTAAAGTAAGCATTTGTTTCCATGTGGTGTTTTTTGGTTTTTGAGTGAGATGTTATACTCACCTTATTCAGGTGAAAAAGATCTTCCTGTAGCTTTTCATTAAACATTTTTTTTTGTAGCATTAAATCACCTATTCTCATTTGAATGTTTCAGTTTATAGCAATGCATTGTTAACTTAATTCTTCAGAATCACCCAAAATCTTTTCATCTTTGCCTTGTTTTTTAGCCTCTTTCAGGATTTTAGACTTTAGTCATTTGCCTTTTCAGAATTTCATATTATCCTTTTGCCATGTTTCAATTTCATGCTACACTGAAGTTGTGACTCTTCTCAAGTCCTTTTTCTTTTTGTCATTATTTATTTTCCTTTATCTATTCCTGTTCTATTTTCAGCTTTTCATCCTACACCATTCCAAAACTGCATAGGCATTTTCACCATTGTACAAGTTCTTTGTTACCATTTTCACCTTCTTTTTTTCTGTTCTTGATATGCATTCTACTTCCACTTGATTTATATAATTTTAATTCAGGATTTTTATGGAATTATACTTAATCCTTACTTGTTACAACTTCACTTGCATTTAATTTCCCACTTATATCTTAACATCAAATTTTATCTCACATTTTATTTCTATCCTAATTTACCATTTCATAATCTTTTTATATTTTTCTAAGACTATTTTATACTAATTTTACTGTCTTGAAATTTTCCATTTCCCTTATCTCTCTCTTTTTTAAAGTATTTAACATTTTAGGTACCGATCTTAATCTTGTTTCAAATCCTTCTACTTTGATTCCATCTATTACTGCCTTTCAGATGACATATGACATTAACAAGAATAAATATGTCCTAGGTTTGAATCTGTCTGGAACTTTTATCTCTACAGATCAATGAAGATAAAAGAACCATTTATACCACCAATGCATTAAAAGTTTTTCCACGGGATAGCTCAGACCATTGTATGATTGTTTTATAAATCATACCACTTAGCAGACCACTCACCAGTTCTAACCACTTAGCATTCCTGTAACAAGCCATGAATAACTGTTACGAAGAATTAGCATTTTGTGGCAAGAATAAAAGTTTGCCACAGGAGCTACTTAAAAAAAAGTTATACTTCCCCCAATGTGTTAATTAGGGAAGAGTTCCTTTTCATTAAACCTTGAAATGACAGGACAGGTTTTCAAAACCAGTTTATGGGGAGAATATTTCATGTCAGGAACAGTGATGTTGATTATGGAAGAGGAATCAAGGGTTCAAGAAATTCAGTAGCTGCATGTCTCATATCTTAGCATTTCTCATATCTTCGCCTCTTCCTCCTAAGATTTAATGACTAATTTCAATTTTATTATTAATGATCCTTTGCATTCATTTATAATTTTCCATCTAGGTATAATGTTTTGTTTAGTTTGACCTGCTTTTGATTTTACATGAACTGACTCACACGACCTGTATTCTTTTTATTTTTATTTATTTATTTATTTTTTTACATGGGCAGGCACCAGGAATCGAACCCGGGTCCTTGGGCATGGCAGGCAAGCACTCTTACCTGCTGAGCCACCGTGGCCCGCCCATGACCTGTATTCTTCTATGGCTAATTTCTTTCCCTGAACAGGAGGTCCGAGATTCGTGCGTAAACATGCACGTAACAATAGTTGGTTGGTCCTCACAGCTGCCTAATATTTTAATAGATGGAAATACATATGTTTCTGGATACTTTTCAAATGACGTTCTTTAGGATAAAGAAGTGTGATTCCTAGAAGTGTGATTGTTGGGTTAAAGATAGATTTGTATATAAGATGTTTGCTATATATTTTTAAAATTTTGTTCTCCAAAAATTCTGCTGTAGGTAAAATTATTTGCAGTTGTTTCTTAGAAGGGCCATTTGTCTCCCACTTTGTCTATACTGTAATTTTGCATCCTTTCTAATTCCTCTCATGTTGAATTCCAAAGGCATCCCACCAAGAATTAGTTCCTTACAATGTGGATGAAACTTCCCTGGGGAAAATGGGAACATTTGGGCATGGAAATGTGATATTGTTTTTGGATAATTCCTGCATCTGGGGAAGACTATTTAGATGTGCTCAAATGAACCCGCAGCATCACATACAACAACAGCAAAGGAGAATATCAGTCCTTGGACTTTCACTGGAAGGAAATTGTTTTTAGAAATCTAGTTTTAACAGACACCAGTTTGTTCAGTTTTGAATCTGTGCATATGAAACTTCAATTGCAATGTGTGACTGGCATCTATTTTCTGGTTAGCTCTGCCTTCTGCTTTTCCCTGTCACACTTTGACCTTTGTCAAGTAAGTGGCATCTTTCCAGAGAAAATGATTAAATCAAAAGGCTGCTTTGCAATTAGAATCATTCAAAATAAAAGCTTAGCCTTCTTGTTACATACTAACTGAGGAAAAATCCCAATTGCTGACAAATTAGCATTTTGGGAGCATCCATAAAATATTTTTCTCAGAAACCTGTTTTATTAATATATTTCCCAGCCCTGCATTTTAGTCTTAGCTATATTTCTTCTTCCTAAGATTTAATTGTAGCTTCAATTTTGCATTTACTAATCCTTCCTTGTCAACTGTAAGGTTGATTTTTTTTTAATGAAGTATCCTATTAAAGTCTCCAGGGAAAGAGAATTTGAGAAATTGAGACAGTGGAGATATTTTTTCCTTGTTCTTAGAAACTAGAGGAAAAAACAGAAAAGGAGTATAGTAGCAGCAATGAGCTTATATCTGTACCTAGGTAAGGAATGGAGTTATAGATCTTGATCTTCTGTTCGCTATTTGATTGAAAAATCCCCTTAATCTCTAGTTGATGTAACTGAAGAATCCCCTCCATGGGTCACTGCCAGGTGACTCCTTCTGGCAAGTTGGAAAGGGAAATGAGAGATCTTTCCACCTCTAACCTCTCTAAATTCCTTCTCCCAAATTAACTGAAAGAATGTGTAAATAAAGCTGCCCCTTTTACTGGCATACCTTGTTTAGTCAAGCAACAAGAGGCCTCAAAATATTTAAAAAAACATCTCCATATTTTAAAATAACATGTTATTATTTAATCTTTTGGTGTGCTAGTATTTCATGTGTGGAGAGAACCTCAAAATCTAGTTGATCAAATTAAATTTTGATATACATATATGTAGTAATGTATCTGAGCAGCTATAACATGGCCTAGCACATAAAAGGCATTGAATAAATATTTGTTTGCTGACTGAAACCACAACAGAATGTCAGTGTATATTCTTCCTTTAGGTAATTAATAGAGTTGCTCTAATGAACTGCCCATCTTAAATTTTCAGTTCTTTAAAGCGGGCACACTTAAACTACAGAGGACTGCATAGTGGCATAGTGCTAAACATTTTGTCCTGACCTTTGGACAAGAGGGCCCATTGAGCCAACTTTGGAATTGTTGTGACCTGTGTATACCCCATGCAGTGGGATAGTCAATAACCTATCCCACTGCAAATTTTCATCCATAAATCTATTTCCATCTGCACACACCCCCCACCCCTACCATAATTAACCAAAAATGTACAGATGGCCAGAAAGGGAGATAGAGAGCAGAACAAATAATTATAATCATGTGTATTCTCAAGACTTTTAAGATGGGGTGGGGTACATACTTGAGCTGGAATTGGAAGAAAGAGTAGAATAAAAGAGGAAAGGATTTTTGTACGAGGAACTATTGCAAAAAACATACCGAAGCAGTAAAGTGTGGGGCCTTTCTGGGAAATGGCAAACCACCCAATGGAGCTGGACCATGCTAGTTAGGAATGAAGTGTAGGATATTACTTTAGAAAACTGATTGGTGCTTGTATGAGTTCAGAAACTTTTGATTACAGCTAAAAGAATGCTCAAATTGGCAAAAAATTGTAAGAAATGCATTGGCATATAAAACTGAAATATACAGGGGGTGTAAGAGTAGTTCAGTGGTAGAATTCTTACCTGCCATGCAAGAGACCTGAGTTTGATTCCCAGCCTATGCATTTCCCAAAAACAAATAAGCAAACAAAAGAAAGAAAAAAACAAACAAACAAAAATTCAACAAATAGTGCTGCAATAATGGGATATTCACATGGAAAAAGAATGAAATGTACTCCCCGCCATACAGCATACAAAAAAAAAAAAAAGAGAGAGAGAGACTGAAATATACAATGGTTAAGTTCATTATAGGTAATAGTTGATCCACTTGTTCAACAACATAAAAACAACAACAATAAGCCAGTTTCTTACCATCACTCTACTCTGCTTTACTTCTAGGATATCTATGTCCCCAATATGAGCTCCCCACTTCCTTAAAGAATGGCTCTCAAGAGCAACAGAGTTCTATGCTTTCTCATGTTGTATATCAATAGAGCAAGGCATCCCCCAATCCAGTGATCAAAGTAATGTGCTTTACTTTGGTTCTGCCAACATATAGCACATAGTCATCCCTGAAGCTATCACAGCCTTAAGGGAATTCTATTTTTAGTGGCTTAGACATGGTTGACAGTCCCATGCCTCAACCAAAGCTGTGATAAGGGAGATAGAAATGCACTGACTGGCTACAGCCACAAGAGCCTGCTCACTAGAGTGGGGGGTACAGCCAAGTGTACCAAATGGCCAGAGTACTATCCAAGTGGTGAAGTAAACTCAGATGCTGGTGAAGCATCTACAGCATCTTAACACTAAGGGCCTTAAAGAGTTGAGGATTTATTCCACATGTAAAGAGAAGCTGTCATTCATTTCAAGAGAATATCTTTATCTGTAACTGTATTTAATCTATTTGTTATGGGCCCTAGGAATAGAATTAGGATGAATGAGCTGTTCCTATCTTCAAGGAAAGATGTGACCCAAACTATGTTTATTGAGGTGACATTGAGTTCAAGCCATAGATCAAGTGTCGACACTCATCTGTCTTCTGTATATCCACAGTAATGAGATTTTTTTTCCTGACTTTTTTGAATTGATATAATAGCTAACATGTATAGCTGTGCTCCAGATGCTGAGTGATTGCATAGATTATATCATTCCATTTCATAGCAACCCTATGAGGTAAGTACTTTCATTTTTCCCCATTTTTCATTAAGGAAACTAAGGCTTAGGGAAGTTAAACAATTTGCTCATGTGAGTGGCAGATCCTGGGTACAAAGAGAAGCTCCCTGATTCTTAAATCTACATATGTAACCTCCAAATATGGTGACACTTGACCAAAAAAAGTAACGCATACCAATTTTGTGAATGATCATCAGTCCCTCATTTGGGAAGAAAAAAAATGAAGTGAATCATGAAATTGGTTCAATATGGTTCTGAAGGCCCATAGAGAGGACTTAATGGAATGTTTCTATAATCTGTGTGAAAGTTTCAAATGTGTAGGTGAATGCTGGTCAGTGCAGTTAGTCCTCAAGCATACAGGTATTTCTAGTGTTATTTCCAAATATTAAAAACTATAAGTATTGAGGTTGAGTAAGTCCTGGAGAAATGGGGAAAGAATAGGACAGGGTGAGGAGATAGGAAGTAGTTTTCTTTCATTAGTTATTGTTTTCTTGGAAGAGGTTAAGGAGAGCTAGCAAGTGACCTTGGCTCACTCTGCTAAATTATTTTGGTTGATGGAAAGCTTGGAATTCTGGAAAATTTCCAAGTGCATGTAAGCACTTTTAGGGAATTGAATAGATCATAAAATATAACCTAGAATAATGTGAAAAATAATTGATATTGGCAAAAATAGTCTTGAAACACTTCTGTCTTCTGATGGTCTTTGATTGTGAAAGCTCCTTTGAGGAAAAATGTTTAGGAGTCATCCTGTCTATGTTGGACTCTTTGGACTTTATGCCCAGTACGTGTCAGCAGTTAAAGCCAGAAATTGGATGCCAAGCACATTAAGAAAGGGATAGAAAATACTTAAAATATTATAAATTAATGACATGATTGAATAATGGCCAACTAGAGCATCTGGAATAGTGTATCCCGTTCTGATTGCTTCAGCTTATGGTTGCTTAAGTTGTATATTGCGTTTTTATAAGCATATAGGCTTGTAGATAAAAGGAAAAGTTTTTAAACTTGGTATTTAAACTTGGTGAGGCATAAATACTGGTAGCATTCTCTCAGCTCTGAAAACCAGTCCTATTTCAAACAAAGGGCCCTTATGCTTACATTTTTTAAAAAGTAGAATTAAATTTTCTGAAGCTTTGATTTTCTGGTCAGAAAATCCAAGTGTACAAGTGAAAAGGGCCCATTAATGTTCAATTGTACTTCACTTTCTAGGCCAGAAATACTCTTAGAGTGATTACCCCTTATTTTGTATAATGAGATTTTTTTCTTAATTCTTATGGAGTAGTTTCTTCTTTTCTTTTTTAAGATTTAAAATATTTTAGTCCCCAATTGTTTGACTGATTCCTACTTTTTACACTTCCCAAATTTGAGTGTGTCTATACATGGAGCCTCTAATAGAGTTGTCCTTAGTCCAAGTGAGAAATGAATTGAAAAATATCACGAGTCATATTTAAAGGTTTTGATTTTGTTTTTAATGATTCCCACTCTCAGGTACAAGCCTAAATGGTGTGCAAGCATTGAGTTGAAATGGTAAAAAATTTAGCTGCCTCTCTGAAGGTTTTGTTGACATGACATTTGGATAATTGAATGAGTTTCTGTGATTTCATCTGCATATTGGGCATAGAACACTCACAGCCTTCTCGATGATGCAAATAAAATGACTTTGCATTACAAGGTGTCAATCTGGAGCCTTTTGTGAGTGAAAAATTATATACTTTTAGAGGCCAGTATAATAAACTAGCTTAGTTCATTTTTAATGAGTTTATAATTCTAAGACTGCTAATAATATTAGTAGTCATATGAGTTCATACAGTGCTAAGTGTAATCTCATCTCACATTTATGGTAGATCATAGCCTGAAGTAGCAGCACGGATGTCCTTGCTTCCATGTATAGCTACTATGGCAACAGGAAACTAAAAATACCCAACTATGTAACAGACCTATGTTGTAGAGTTAGATTATTTTTTTCAATTGAAAGTTTTTTAAACTCGTTAATGAATTCTGTCATAGACTAAAAATACTGGTATCTTCCAGTAACTATAAATGTGTCTTTAAGACAGGGCCCACAGTACCAGAGTTCATAAGCCCACTGAATTAGGAATTAGTCACCTTGACCATTTACGCAGATACTTTTTTTTCCAGCCACAGAATCAGTCAAAAAGGACAAGGCAGGCTGGTGCAGACATACATGGCTACATACAAAGCAGTGGCTCCCATTCATTCATTTTATTTAGCTTTGTTATATATTTAATTTCTCTCAGGGCTGAGTTCATACCCAAATAATAAGAAAAATAACAACCATAAATAACAGAAAAACAGACCAATCCTTCTTAAGTACCTACTTTGTGCCAGTTGCTTTCTGTGGAAAAATGAAAAGCTACACAGGATAATTCTTTTAGTGTATATTGTAACTTAAACCTTGTCACTTACCCTCCCTTTGCCTCAGTTTTCTCAACTGTAAATTGGGCAGTAACAGCACATAATGCAATGGCTTGTTATAATTTTAAATGATAATGTCTAAAGTATCTGGCATATCCTAAGTGCTTGGGAAATATTATTATTATTATGTTATATTATTACCTTTAATTCTCACAAAAACATTACAAGGTAGGTTTTATTATGAAAAGGAATTATGTCACTTAAGATGCACAACAGGGTGACAACTCAAAGACTTTCAGAAGGTATTTCCAATGTACTAGATATCTTTTAGTCATTTAAAAATTTCCTATAGAATAAACTTACCAAATAACTTGTTAATAAAAAATAATAACAAAACAGGGAGAAAAGTTGAGTCTGTGACCAGTTATTTTTCCACTTAAAACCTTTATGTCCATTTGTGGAATGGCACAGGTAGGGCTCCTTTTCTATAGGACTTACTCTCACATATGCAAGAATAACAGGTGTATTCAGGTATCGTCTAGTTCTACATTTGAGTTGTAGCCCTGCTATGGATCCTAACTAAATCACATAATTAAATTAATGAATTCTCACCTCACAGTGGTTAAGAGAATTGACTACGTTACATAGGAAGAATGGAAGAGCTGATACTCTTCACCACTACCTTTTAAATAAATAGACATATTATATTTCTAAATGTGAATCCTCAATATTAATAGGACTCCATAAATTAATGCCATACCAATGGATATTCCAACTATATTCATATTTCAGTGACTCTTAATAAGATGGTTTTAAGAGTTATCAGAACAGAGAAATGTTCAAGAATATACAGAACAAAATTGAAGATGGACAAGGTAAATGACATGCAAAATGTGGCAAAACATATAATAAAAGCTATAATCATTAAAATATTTCATGCTAGCCTAGAATGAAAACAGATAAAAATGGCAGAGTCCAGAGTCCAGAAATAGACCCAAATGGTTGTAAAAATTTAATATATGATCAAGGTGGCATTTTAAACCTTCAGCTTGCAGGTAAAGGGAATAGTGAATTCATCAATAAATAGTATTGGTGTAATTGCTATAAAATTGGGAGAAATGTTTGATTTTTTTATTCACATTTTGTCAAAACTAAATTAGTGCGGTTTATAAAAACTAAATGTAAGAAAAGCAAAACCATAAACATACTAGAAGAAAATGTAGGGTTTTATTTTTATAATTTTTGAGTAAGAGGGGTTCCTCGGGAAAGTTGTTATGAGTAGTAATACTTGACCCTGTCCCAGCAGTCTCTTCTCAATGCTGCAGCAAAAGACGAGTCATGTCTCTGATCTGCTCAAAACTTTCCATTGACTTTCCACCTCATGCAGCTTCAACATCAGGGGTACAGCAGCCTTCAGGCTCCCTTCCACGAGGCCTCTCTGGTTTCATGTCCTTCTCTCCCCTCGTTCACTCTGTTCCAGTCACACAAGTTTCCCCTGACTACTCCTCCAAGGCTTCAGATATTCTCCAGCCTCAGGGTTCTCATGATTGTTTCACTTGCTTGGAATGTTCTTGCCCCAGACATCCAGAGCTTGTTTACTCCTTTCCTCAGGTCTCTGCTCAAAAGTCACCTTATCCTGAGGCATGTAACAAGGTGAATGAGTCCTGAGGACAGCATGCTGAATGAAATAAGCCAGAAACAAAAAGACAAATATCGTAACGCCTCACTAATATGAACTAAATACAATGTGCAAACTCCGAGAATTGAATTTGAGAGCATAGGCTATCAGGTTGAGGCCTATTGTAAAGAGTTCTAGAGTGTAAACTCTTATAGCCAGTCATGTCTATTCCAGAGTTGTAACTGTTATTTCTAAATTCTGAGATGCTGAGCACTTTGTGTGTAACCTGGCCATTCCCTGGAACTTTGGTTGTCTGTTTAACACCTGAAATTCAGAGCTCGAATTCTGCAGCTCTGAAAGGCAGCATTATCCCATATAGAAACTGTTAAAAATACTGAAAAAGAAATCAGACTTCAATTAGAGATATGAATGAAGCTGATCTGGGTAGAACTAATGTAAAGCATACTAAAAGATAAAGGATGATATTGACTGCATTTCAAAATTTCAGTTTCTGTGTGAGACCAACAGAAAAGATGCTTATTTGGTATGAAATTTTTATTTTTGGTGGCATGCTATCTAATGTAACTTGTATGGTCAGTTTACTCAAACACCATGATTACAAGGAATCTTGACTAGAAAGTGAGTGCTTGTTGGTTTGTACAGGTTGATGTGATACCCTGATAAATCTGAGTAATCTGAGCAGAAGATTAAAAAAGTGTTTGCAAAGTCCCTTGGGGGATTTGGGGAAAAAAGTGGAAATATTAAACTACTCCACCTAGGGAAGACCTGACATTCTTGCAATCACTGGGGACAACCAATTTAATAGGCCAAATCCTTGATCTTGGGGCTTGCCCTTATGAAACTTATTCCTGCAAAGGAGAAGTTAAGCCTACTTATAATTATGCTTAAGAGTCAGCCCCAGAGAACCTCTTTTGTTGATCAGATGTGGCCCCTATCTCTAAGCCAACTTGGCAGATAATCTCACTGCCCTCCTCCCTACATGAGGCATGACACCCAGGGGTATAAATCTCCCTGGCAACATGGGACATAACTCCAGGAGATGAGCCTTGTCCTGGCATTGTGGAAGTGAGAAAGACTTCCCGACCAAGACGGGGAAGAGAAATGAAATAAAGTTTCAGTGACTGAGAGATTTCAAATAGGGTTGAGAGGACATTCTGGAGGTTATTCTTATGTAATATGTATATCCCTTTTCAGGTTTTGGTGTATTGGAGTAGCTAAAAGGAAATACTTGAAATTGTTGAATTGTAATCCAGTAGCCTTGATTCTTGAATTTGATTGAATCGCTATAGAGCTTTTAAGGTGTGACTGTGTGACTGTGGAAATCTTATGACTGACACTCCCTTTATCTAGTGTATGGACAGATGCGTAAGAAAAAAAAGACAGGACAATAAATAAATAAATAATAGGGGGAAGGAGGGCATGGATGTTTTGGGTATTCTTTTTCACTTTTATTCTTATTTTTTTGGCATAATGGAAATATTAAAAAATTGATTGTGACAACATAAATGCAGCTATATGATGACACTGTGAACCAGTGATTCTACAGTTTGGATTATTATACGGTATGCAAATATATAATATATCTCAATAAAGCTGCATTTAAAAATAAGGAAGGATAGGTGATGGAAAAACTTTGGTAATGGATGGTTAGTATGGTAGTACAACATTGTGAATGCAATTAACACCACAGGATCATATATATATATATATAGAAAGTGGTTAAAATATGTTACCATAACAAAAACTTACAAAAAAAAATAAGAACGTAAAACTGTACACCACAAAGAGTGATCCCTAATGTAAACTAAGACTATAGTTCATGATATAATAATATTGATTCATCAGTGGCAACAAAGGTGCCACACTACCGCGAAATGTCAATAGGGAAAGCCAGGGTGGGGACGGGAATTCTGAACATTCTGCAGGGTATTTCTGTAAACCTACAACTGCTCTAATAAAAAAAGAAAAAAGAAAAAAGTCACCTTATCAAAGTAGCCTCCAATGTAAAATGATACCCCCACCACCCCTCACACATGCACTTCCTAACTTCAATATCCTACTTTATTTTTTGGCAGATACTTATCACCACCTGATACACAGTTATACCTGCATTTCTCTACTGTTTGGGTCCCCTAAGGAAATATAAGCTTCTTGAGGACAGGAATTTGTCTGTTTTGAGAACTACAATTGGGATAGGTACTGGAATGCTGTAGAAAAAGTGCTCAGTAAAGACTTTGGAATAGCTGTATGATTGATTACATTTAAACATTCATAAGACATGCGATACATGTGATCTCTAGAAAGTCAGAGACTAGTGGAGTCTACCTGCATGAACAAACAGTTGAAAACATAAGTAAACTAAAGCATTATATAGAGGAAAGCATGCGGGAAAGAGGGAAATGAGTAAGCCTTCACTTAGAAGGTAAGTCTTGAAGAATCAGTGTCTTCTCTCTTAGGTAACAGTAGAGTCTGAGGTAAGGAAAATGCAATCAAACCATAGAGAACAGCAACTTCAAAGACCCTCAAATACAAAACAGCTAGCAATTAGTTTAATGTGAAAAGGATGAGGAAGGGAAAGTGAAAGAAGAGGCTGGAAAAGTAGGCACTGGCCAGATTATGTTATCTTCTTCTATTGCCATGCTTATAAGTTTAAATTCATTCTACTCTGAAGACAATAGAAAGTTAAGAAGGAACCTTTAGCAAGGAAGTGTTGTGTTCATAATTCTGTATTATACAGATAGCACAGATATACTGGGTTTGTGATTTGGAAATTTGAGCAGCTGGCAGTGGACTTAAGCACAATAGACCAAAAATTTTGGAGAGCAGGTTTGAATGAAAAGAATAAATGAGTTGTTTAATTCTGGTCCTCTATATTTGAGGGGCTTATAGACCATCAATAAGAGCTGAGCAAGAGACAATCAGAAATACAGGGGTACAGACATCATTAGTATAATATTTGTGTGTAAGCTGGCCCAGAAAGAAGATCTAGAGTGAGAAAGCAAAGCAAGAACTAAATAGCTTAAGGCACTGGGGATGTTTTACGACTATCATATGGAAATTGCAGTCACATGAAGTGGACATTTAGTTGACTTTTCAAAGTCTTCTGTGGGTGAACTAGGAACAACAAAAAGACTTTAATGCAATCTGTACTAGTCATCTACATTAACTACATAAAATATGTTACCTAAAAAAGTAATCCCAAAGTCAGTAGTTTAAAATAATAAACATCAATTATCTCACAGTTTCTGTTTGTCGGGGATTCAAGAATGGCTTAGATGGGTGGTTCTAGTTTGGAGTCTCTCACAAAGTTGCAGTCAAGTGGTTGGCTGAGGTTGCCTTCATCCTAGGGCTTGAATGAGGCTGGATGATCCACCTTCAGTGTGGCTAACTTAAGTAGCTAGTAGCTGGCAGAGGCTGCTAGATGGTGGGAGGATTCAGCCTCTCCCCACTGGTGCCTCCCCAACCAGGGGCCTCTCCACAGGGCTGTGTCAGTGTCCTCATGGCATCCCCAAGAGCACAGATCCAAAAGCTAGCAAGGCAGAAACTCATGTATTTTAGCACTTAGCCTTGGAATTCATCCCCCGCCCCCACCTCACTTAACATCCACAGTATCAACTGGCTACACAGGTAAGCATTTTTCAATGTGGAGGTGAGCACGGATACCAGAAGGCCATCTTGAAGATCAGCTACCACAAAATAGCTGGAGAAACATTCTAATAGAATTGCCCAGTGACAGAATAAGTTCTTCATGAACATTCTAAGTGTCTGATCACTGGAGATGTGTAGAAAGCCTGGGCTGAAACTGGGCAAGATGAGAAAGGGGAGATTCAAAGAGAGAACATGTGATAATTAAACTAGCCAAGCTTCCCCCCTTTTGGCACTTTCATTAGTATTTAAGCTGAATTTGGGGAGCAAGAGAGAGAAAAGGAGATCAGCTTGAAAACACCAAAACAGTTTTCACTTTTATAGTAAAAATATTTGATAAGTTATTTGAGGGTTACATTTCTTAAGTGAGCCTGGAGGTGAGGGCAAACCAGAGCAATCCCCCAAGACAAGATGATTGGCAGTTTACCCCTGAGAAGTTTGCAAGAATTTAAACACTGAGAATTGTTTAATTAGCCTAACTTCATTCTAGACCTCTCAACCTAATTTTCATTGTTTGTATTACATACCATAACATCTTTCAGTATCAGCCCATCTTTTTGCAGCATTAAGCCCCAAGACTCCGAAACAGTGTTTTAGATAACCTAGTAGGCATTTCATTCTCTAAAGAAACCAATTATATATGAAATTAATAATTAATAATTATAAATAGAAAGAACAAGAAAACATGCATACTCCATGTCCTGCGGGTAGAGTTTTGCATGGTGTGAAGGAAATTAGGTGCAAAAAAATCTATTTATGTTAATGGGCATCACATGTCTAATTTCTCATGTACCACACTGCTGATTTCCCCCTGTGTTTTTATCAGTTCATGGGACCAACGGAGGGGGGAAGAAAAGTGAATGATTTATTTGATGGCCTGTCAATCACAATGGCAACCAGAGAAATTCCAAAGCTGTTTTTAACCTCTATAGAAACAGTTAGTTAAACCATATGCTTTTTTCTTCCTGCCAGATGCTGTCATTCATCAATTTCCTATTAAGAAAATGGGATTCTACAAAAGCCACTGAGATTTTTTTTCTTTTTTTCCCATTTGCAATAGATAGTCCACAAAATCAGATTGCAAATATATTCTGCAGCTTCTGCAGAATAACTTTTGACACTTTGTAATCTCCATATTAATTTTGACTGACCTTTAATGATGTTTCTTAGGTATGATCATTACATCATCCAAAATATTTTAAAATTACCTTTACTCTGATTATAAACTTATAGGTTAAATAGATTTGGCTGTGATTGGCCAATCTGTGAAAAAAAAAAAAAATGAAATGAAATAGCTGTTTAAAAGTATCAGTAACCTAATAAAACACCCTTTGGAGAGCGAAGAAAGTTAATAAAATGTTTGAGAATCAAAATAACAGCATGAACTGATCATTGACTACCCAAAGATGTCAATGAAAGTGAATAAAAAGCTATATTGTTGGGTTTTTTAATTCTTTTTCCCTCCACCAAGTAGAAAGATCATTTTGTTTAAAGGAGAATTACTTAATTGCTATAAAATCCTGGGTGGATTTTCTTGTTTGCTTGTTTGTTTATTTTCAAGGATGAAAATGCCTTGAAAAACCTAAGGACTCCTTTTCTCAAGGACAATAAAATCCTTTCATCCTTTGCATAGCAGCAGCCTGTCTTCAGGGTTCGGCACAGCGCTCTAACAACAATTATATTTTGGTTTTAAAATTTGAATGCTCTGGGTGGCCGGAATATATTGACACTTGCCATCATTTCTAAAACAGATTTTCTGGAAGCAGCCTTATGATAACACCGGGTGGCTTCAACAGTTTGGTTGTCAGGCTGTATTCACTTAGCAAACCAACTAACCTGGAAGTTTAAAGGAAGAAAATATTGTTGCATAACTTTCGATCAGTAGCATTTTGCATCACTTCACTAATAGGAAATGACTCTTTGACAAACTCTGCAAATAGCTTACAGAAAGGACGAATGCTCTGAAATTCAGAGCAAATTTCTTTCAATAGTTAAACGCTGATCAAAATCATGAATTTTCTCTGGCTGTCAGCCAGCGAGAAACATGCAGGGTCTGCTTATTGTTTAAGATTTTGGTAGAAAGCCACTCAGAGACAAAAAAAAAAAAAAAAAATCTATAACTCTACAGCTGTCAGATTTGTTGTAGCCAGTCCAGCCTAATATTCTCAAGTCTAATTTTTTTTAAAGGTCACAAACGAGCTATAATATAGTTTTTAACATTTTAATTTTCCCTTTTTCTTCCCCCGCTGTTTTTTTCCCCTGCTGGGATGGCTCCACTCATGAAGGTCAGGGGAATGATAATGCTGAGGTAGCTCTGTCTTTTTATTCATGGACCAAGCAGAGAGTGTGCACATAACCATAAACGCGTGCCTCCATCACCCGGTGCTGCTATTGACCCTTGCCCTGAGCTGAAGATTGTACCTTCTCCGGGGATAACAAATGATTCACTTTGCAGGTAGGCAGAGGCCTGGAGCTCGCTTAGCCAGACACTGCCAATTTTCCTGAATGATCTCTTGGGATTGGCTTTCTCATATGAAGAGACTGTTTGTGAGTACACCACTGAACTCTGTTTATTTAGGAATTTGTCTTTGACAAAAACAGCTGTCCTACAGTTGAGATGATTAGTACTTTATCTGCTAATGCAGGTTTCCATTTAGCTGTTTGCTAAAAGCCCATTTTCATCCTTGGAAAATGCTGCTGTCACTTTTTGGCACCAAAACAAATTTTGGGTGTGTGAGCGAGATGAGCCATTTAAAAAATAAAACTCCTTGTTTAAGGCCACTGTAGCTTGATCTCTGATGGCCAACTGAGTTCCGGTTCTAGAAGGTGACCCAGAGAAAAGGAGCCAGTTGTATACCTATAAAGAGTAGCCACACTGGCCCCAGCTTTACTTGGGGAGAAAGGTCTTTAACACGAGTTCATGCTAGGGTGCAGGGGTCCACAGCGGGGTTGGTTAGCCTGGAACTCACATCCTTAAAGACCCCGTATTCAGAAGTTGGATGTTATCTTCAAATGCAGTTGTATGAATGCACAGATTATTAAATAAAAGGTTAAGAAACAACTATTACTTTTTAAAATACTATGTTTTTTCTTTCATTTCTCTGTTTGTTAATGTACTGAGTGCCTTAAAAAGTTAAAAGGAAAATGTTGTCTGCTTGCACCCTCTGAAAGAACCTTGTTTTTAAGATGGGTTTTACCTCATGTCTGAGGTGCTCCTTTTATCCAAGGAATGGACAGATGAGTAAAAAAATAATAATAATAATTAGGACAAAATAAATTGGGCAGATTGCAATACTGGTGGCCAATGAGAGGGAGGGATAAGGGATATGTAATGTATGGGGATTTTCTTTTTCTTTTTCTGGAGTGATGCATATATTCTAAAAATGATCGTGGTGATGAACACACAACTATGTGATGATATTGTGAGTTGTTGATTGTGTACTTTGATGGACTGTATGTATGGTACATAAAGATATCTCAATAAAAATATTTAAAGAAGCAAAGAACAGTAAATGGTGTGCCACACCAATAATAGGGGTCAATAATAAGGGGAGATAAAGGATTATGGGATGTTTTGGGTTTTCTTTTTGTGTGTCTATCTGATAATTTTCTTTTTGGAGTACTGAAAAGATTCTAAAAGGGAGTATGGTGATGATTGCACAGCTAAGTGATGGTATTGTGAGAAATTATTTGTACAGTTTTGATGGAATATATATGTGAATATATCTCAATAAAATCTGAAAAAAAGATAGGTTTTTAAAAAAGCCGAAGTGACCCATTAAGAATAGTATAGCTCTCAGAGGCTGCACTTGAACCTCAAATCTCAGAATGATCCCATCTCCGCTCTTACTCAACGTGCTGCCCTCTGAATTCTCTCTGAGAAGGTGGCTCTGAATCTTAAAATGATTTTATAATTCTCCACACAGAATTGTGCATCTCAGTCCCCATCCATTACATTTTTGCTTCTTTCTCGCCCAACTCCCCACCCCCACCCCCATAGAATAAACAGCATATATTTTTTTAAATTCAAAATGTATTTGTCTTTGTCTGGATATAGGCTCCTTTTTCCCATTCCTGATACAGTATCCAAACCCTCACTACCTCATATCTGAAGCACCTCTGTGGCAAGGGCTGTGCCATCCTGGGAGCATCTTGGCCAGCCCCTTTTTCTGTGCACCTAAATGTCTCTTTCCCAAAATGCCTAGAGGATAACTAGGAAAATAGCAGCAGCAGTGGTCACTCTTTTCCTATTTAAGCCATTGTCATGACCTAACAGTTGGAGAGACCATACAGCAAAAGCAGAATGGTAGAATAAATAAGGTGGAAGTCAGACTTAGCGACACAGAAAGTGGTATCTACATGTCCTCTTTGTAGAGGCCCTCAGATTTCCCCCAACCAAAGTCTTGAGAGCTTTCACCCTTGCCCCTTATGTAGAAGCTGGCCTCAGTGTGACCTGGGACCCAGGAAGGTGCACCAGCGACAGATTGGAAGTGCACTGTCTAAGCATGAAACATCATAATGGAGCATCCATTGTATTACATCGTAACTTACTGAAAACAGTATCTCAGTTTAAAATACTTTTAAAATTACTTTTTTAATTTTAAAATTGCCAGGGCCTCACAATCCATGGATGCCCATTCATTCTCTTCTGACATAAGGATGATTTCAGTGGAAAAGTTTGTTTCCATTCTGTATGGCCACAATCAAATTAATCTCAGCATGCTTGCCATGTAGTAAAACTTCAATAAAGATTTGTTAGATTAATAAACCACTCTAAGAAATTGCTTTGATTCTGCCAATCCTAAACCAAGATACTCTTCCAGAGTTTCTCATTTTTTTATGGAGGCCCAAGTATCTTTCTGACATCTAAATCTCTCCTTATAAGCTCATCTCTTGTCTCCTGAACTCTTAACCATTATTCTACTAGCCAAAGCAAACAAGAAGGAGGTACTTCTGCTTGCAGGAATTCCTTTCTTGCCAGAGCTTCAATGTACTACACAGAGGATGGTCCGATGCTAACGGTTTCCTTGGAGTACTGTCAAGTAAGAACGAGTCTGTCTTTTACAGTTTAGTCCTTAGTCTAATAATTCATCCACCGCAAACTCAGATGATTATAAATTAATAAGGTATACACAGAGCTTTTAAAAATATTTCTCCTCCTTTTCTATTCTCCCTCCTGTTTTGTCTTTTAAGATAGATACCCATGAGTCCTCTGGTTGATTCATTTGCTCTATTACTTCGGAGGCTTTTCGGCTTGTATCGCAGCTTGAGTTTTCCCGAGATTAATTCACTCTACTTACCCCTTCCTCTTTGCTTATCTGAACACAAACCAGTGAGTGTTAGCTGAGGGCTTTCTCCCTGCATCCCTTTATTAGTTATGGTATAGGTTAAGTCACTCTGTAACAGAGGCACCCAGATGCAGTGGCTCTCACAATATAAGTTCCATTCCTCTTTCTCATAGAAGACTGAAGATGAGTGGGTGGTGCTAGGATGCCAACGAAAGGCTCTGTGAGATCATTCATTCAGGGGCAAGGTTGTTTCCATCTCTCTCCCCTCCCACCCCCAGGGTGTGTCTTCTTCAGGATCTCTGTGGCTTATCAGCACCATATCTACCTTCCAGCCTTGTGGGGAGAGAGAGAGAGAGAGAGAAAGAGGAGGACAAGCAACTTCCTTTTAAAAACTTGATTTGAGAGTAATACACCTCATTTCTGCTCACTTCTCAGTGGCCAAAACATAGTCACATGGCCCAACTTAGCTTTAGGGAAATGGAGTCTCCTACTGGAAGTTCTGTCTCTAAATGGAAAACATTGGTAGTACCTCCCCATTCCCTACCCTCCTTGACAGTCCCAATCTGGTCACAACTCCATCAAGCATTCTCCCTGATAATTTCACTAATTGTTTATACCCTTCATTTGATAATTACTCTATTCTGCATTTAATTATCAATTAAAATATTCATCTTAATTCTAAACTCTAAATCAGATTGAAAAAAGAATTAGGGCAAGGATTATTAGGTGTTCCATATATTTCACAATGATTAGCACGTAGTAGGCACTCAATAAATGCTTCCTGGTTCAAATAATATGGTGGAATAGAGTTAGGGATACTATAGCTCCCATCCTTGATTGCTTTTGATGATACTTACCCTAATGTGTTTTAAACTTGAGCTTCTAAATTAATATTTAAGGGACAGAACCATTAGCTTTGACAAACCTTCACTGCCTTCAAAAGAAGAGATAAACCATTGGGCCCATTAAACGTGCCTATCTTTGAAGTGAATACACAGGAGAGGGAAGTTAATCACTACCATCAACTGTTTCTTGAAACCTTAGAGAATGTACTACATTTGTGGGAAATAGTCATTCATTTAGGAGAATGATAGAGAGATTGGTTAAGAGAACCATAGAGGTCAGTGGTTTATTCAGCCATCTCTGATACTGCAGTTTAAGAGGGGATGACTTCCAGGACATGAGAAGCTTGGGAGATGGAAGGACCACTGCACAGGAAATGAAGAATATGAATCTGGAGGTTATAAGCCATCAGTGTGAATAATGAGAATTGGGGTCATGTAGTAAGAGGTGCTTTTTATATTCTTCTTTTAGAAGTAAATCTCTTTTTCCCCCAATATGCTTAAGACTCTAAAAACTTTTCAGAGTCAGCTTTACTCCATTTTCTCTCTAGCTGTGCATATAGTTGTACATGTACAATACCCACTTCCTCATCACCATAATGGTCAATATATCACAAGAACAAATAAGTATGCTGACCCAAAAGATCAGGCTAACTTGTTTCTCTGACAAAGAGAAACTTCTATGAAAGAGGAATAAATTGGAAAAGCAATTTCTGTGCAGTTGAAATTGTTTTAGGTTGACTCATTAACCAGTAAACGGAGATACTGTTTTAATAGTACTATCATCTAACACCTAGTTGATATTAAAACTACGGCTATGGACACACTCTCTTTTCTGTGGTTTGATGGAATTCTCAGCTAATAGGGAATCTAAGAAGCAGCAAAACCCCTTTCCCTACCTGCCTATTAGAGACAGAATAGCTAAGAACTGTGCTCTTGAGTCAGAATGAATCTGATCTTAGCTCCCGACTCCATAGCTGTGGGTCTTTAGTCTTAATCACTCTATGTCTCAGTCTTGTGTAAGTCTTAATAACTCTGTGCCTCAGTTTCCTCCTCTATAACACGGAAATAATAATTGTACAGACTTAAAAGCTGCTGCTGCATGCAAATCACCATCATCGTCATTGCATCGGAACCCATGCCACAGACTCCTTGCTTTCATTTTTGCCCTCTTGACACTGCTGAGCAGCCAGATGATCTTTTGTAAAGGTCATTCAGATCTAGTCACTTACCTATGAAGGCCTCTCCAATGACTTACATTTACTCAACATAAGCATAAATCCCTAATCTAGGTCTACAGGTCCACAGAATGATAGGACCCTGATGTCCCTCTCTTCTTTCATAACCCTGCTGCCACCTCACCGGCTTCCCTTCTGATTTCTAACACAGTGACTACATTCTCCCTACGTCCCTCTGCTGGAAACCCTCTGCTCTCTTCTTCCCAAGGCTGGCTCCTTACAGCATAGTGGTCTCAGCTCAGATGTCACCACAGACAGGCCTCCCTCACCACCCGTCTGAATGGTTACCTGGTGCACATCACCATGTTTAATTTCTTCTAGAGCACAGCTCACTGTCTTAAATTATCTGGTTCACTTATTTGTCTATTTGTTTATTTTCTGTCTCCTCCTGCAACTGGACACTAAGCAATGGCCCTTTCTGCTCTGATCCACTCTCTTTCCCTGACACTTAGACAAGTGCTGGAACATAGTAGGAGCTCAATAAGTGTTTGTCAATAGAGTAATAAGTAAATGAAATGCACTGACATGTCAGAGATTTATTTGTGCTACAAATGGATTGAACTAACACGGAAGAAGCAATTTTAATGGTGTGTTGAACACATAGCGGACACTCAGGAAATGCCAGCTACTATTGTTGCAGTCACCTTCAGTCCTACAGCAGTCACCCAGGTCCCAAGTACTGCACAATCCATAGTCCTTCCACTCCTTCTGACATTCTCCAGAGTGATCTGGAGGATACACAGAATGAAATGTAGTTTAAAAGAGCTCCAGTATATAGGAATTAAGTTACAGTGATATTTAGACATGCTTCTTAAATCAGTTGTATGGGTTTTTGTGTGCGTGTCTGGAAATAATAGCTGTTCAGGGTGGGACAAGGGTGTGGAGTAGTGAGAGGCACAAGTTTGGGAATAATTTAGTCACAGATTCTAATCTCAGTTTCCTGGACACAGGCATTTTCTACGTGGGCTCGAGGGAATTTACTTAACTTCTCCAGTCTTCCTAATGCTTCCCCTTATGGTTATCTAAAGGATTAAATTGAAAGAGCTATTGTGTATAGTATGTCTGTGGCACACAGTAGGCATCTGCTATCTAGGGTAATTATTCTTGTGTTTAATCAAACTTCCAAAGGTCCGGGCATGTTCAGTCCACATTCCTGACAAGCTAACAGCAGCTTCAAGGTCACTCTCCCCAGATTCTGTGCTGGGGGTGTCAGTGAGGGGCCAAAGGCTCCCCCACCCCCCACCCCAATCAAAGGTCAGCGCTCACCCCTGACAGTCTCACTGAGGGTAAGGCCAATACCTAGCTGGTAAAGAATGCGATTTTCCACCTGAATCAGAGAGGGTCGATGCAGTCCAACATTATGATCGACCAGGTTTCTAAATTGTGGGAAATAAAGATGTTGCCATTTTTAGTTCAGATAGCTGAACCACCGACTGAGCAGAGAGGATAGTAATTGAGAAAGTACATAAAATGAAATAATCACTTCTTAAGTCTCCTTTGTGCACAGTTTACTACAGCCGTCCGTCAGACTCAGTAGTGTGGAATGTACTGAATGGGAATTAGTAGGTGACATCTTCCGAGAGCAGGTTGTAGAGAGCCTGCACTGATTTTAAAGAACATTCCTGGGGGGGCTGATGATGTCTGGAACTGTTTTAAGACCACAGCTGCATGGGGAGACTGCAAGTGCAGAGTTCGAGCCATTATTTACACAATCCAGGTTTAAAAAAAAAAAAATCAACCCTACCCTTGAGGAAGAAAATTTGGGATTTTTTTTTAATACTCTATTTAAGGATGCATGAGGAAAATATCGCGTCTATCTAGGGAATGTAAGAAATGGTCGTTCAGCACATGTCCAGAAGGACTCACCAGGAGCCAGGACAGAGATGAGTAAGTCAAGAGAACACAGCCAGTGGTGATTGGGAGAAGAGGATTGAATGTCAGACAGAAATTTCCATACAAAATTAAGAAGATATTCTGTACGCCCCTACCATGATGATTCACAGCGTTCATTTATCAGATATTTGATTGCCATCTGTGTGTCAAGCGCTATGCTTTTTACTAGGGCTTCAGTGGTAAAACATAGCAGCTAGCTGAACATAGATGAATTAACAGCCAATTATGTCACAGAAATTGTGTTCAGTTCTATAAAGGTAAAGTAAGAGTGCTTGGAAAACTGAGGCTAGCCATTCAGTTGTTTAACGCTTTCTGTTGGTGACAAGACAGTAGAGACTTCCAGAAATGAACATAAATAAGTTCTTTAGGCAGAAGAAAGGAAGACCTGGTAATGGGCTGGCTCAAACAGGGAAACCCACCTCCTACAGACTCCCTTCAACCCCCCTATTTTGCATAACAAAAGTGGAAACTGCCCCAAGGTAAATTTCTCTCCTGATGCCAAAGATTGATAAGCTTTTTTTTATTTCCCTTTCTTCTTTTCTATTTTCATAAAAACTCATGGTTAATACAATTAGACACATTTATATTTTAAAAAAGATATTTCTATTCAGTATCACCTCCATATCTAAGTATTCTTCATCTATTCAATTTTAAATTCATCCTTTTTTTTTTTTTTCTTTGCAATTGAATCTTTTCTCAGATAGGCAATTAAGGAATGGTTCAGAAGTGGCATTTGAAACCCACAGTACTTTTTTCAGAAAAGAATTCATCATTCCCTCAGCTAATGTGTATGAGGCATTTAAATTTTAAAAGACGGCCGTGCTGGTTGTACATGACACCAGAATAGGCAGAAGTTGAAATCCTGAAAGGTAGCACACCATGTCATCAAACGCTCTTTTCCCTTCTGGGTAGTATTACTTACATTGTGCAAATATGTTATGCAAAATAATCTTAAAACTGATCCTGCATCTTCGCTGCAGGTTCATACAATATTCATTGAATTGTTTGACAAAAAAAAGAAATTAATTTAGTATAAAAATCAAGCCTTCTAAAATGCCCGTGTATAACAAGGCAACAACATTCCAAATGGAGGCTCAGAAAAAACAAGGATGAGCTCAAATCAGAATTTCATACATCTTTTTTTATATGTGTGTATGCATGTTTCTGGCATCTGGAGGCACCATGAAAACCTGCATATGAAAAGTCCTGACTCTTGCTAATGTCCTGGCCTCAGATAAGGCTCTGGAGTCTGTGAAGTTCATTTCCCTTGGTCATTTAAATGGCGCTGCTAATGCTGCCAGCTATTTTATAAAGTTGTTTTAAAGATGAAGTGAAATTGTATTGGATGGTAAAAGTGCTTTGAAAAAAAACAGTGCCTGAAGAATGTGTATTATAAATCAAACTCAATAAATTTATCATGTGTCAACTTGACTGACCTATAGATAGAGGTATGGAGAATTTGATAAGCATATAAACATTATTATATCTAAAGGCAAAAGCAAGACATGGAGGTTTTTGGCTGAGCCAGAGAAATGAATAAGTATTTTTCATTTGCACACACTAAAGTACATTTTCTGAAGTTGCTTCAACTTTAGGAGTTTTTCTTCTGTAATTTATTAGACAGGTATATGTAGGTCCCTGAATCTTCTATAATTTTAATATTGAGACACGTAAGCTTTATATTTCCACCGGTGCAATTATATGGGTTGGAAAGGATTATATGATTGTGAATCATCTTATGTAAGCAAATTTTTAGATGACTTTTCATTGTGTATTTTATCTTATAATCCTGAGATACAAAATTACATCAGATACCTCATCTTTTGGAAAGCGATTTTTTTTATTATTAATCCCTCATGCAAATCATAAAATGAACTTCTCTCTTTTTTTTTTTCATTTGCAACTAAAGCTGCTTTGCTCATTGACTTTTGTGCTTTACAAGTTAGTTTCTAAGCAATTTAATTTTATCAGTTAGAGAATTCATGTTCTCTATCCAGAGTATCAATGAGTGTTGCAAGAGATCATTCCACAGGGAAGTCTCATAGACCCTGTAGGTTCTTTCTCATGACCCAATTCATACCAATGGACTATTCTGTCCTCTGGCAATTAGATATATTTTGGTCTGAAAATAAAATTGTTGCTAAATAAGCAGGCATTACTTATAAACCACTGTTTATGCATATCAACATTTTTTTGTGACAGCTGATGATTCTGCTAATATAGTATTTCACAATTAGATTCTTGTTTCTTACCTATAGTACTAATGGAATAAAGTAGATTTAAGTCAGCTAATGGGATGAATGAGAATCACCTGGAAAATTTAAATATTTTGGATTTTCCATATGTCCATCAGAATTTAAGTTAAAAAATTAATCATCCATGTAATGTGCTTCCTTTTAAATATTTCTTTATATGTGTCTGTGATGGTTAGGTTTTGGTGTCAACTTGGCCAAGTGATTATGGCCAGTTGTCTGGTCAGGCAATCACTGGCTTGATCTTTGCTGCAAAGGAATTTCATGGCTGGTTGATAACCCAGAAGGCTGGTATATTAAATCATCAGTCAGTTGATTACATCTATGTTGACTACATCTGCAATCAAGTAAGTCGTGTCTCCCGTGATGAGATAATTCAATCAATTGAAGGCTTTTAAGGAAGAAGAGAGACTATTTCATTTCTTCTTTAGCCAGCGAGCCTCTCTTTTGAAGTTCATGCAGATCCTATATTGGATCTGCCAGCTTCACAACCTGCCCCCCCAGATTTTGGACTCCTCCATTCCCACAATTGTATGAGACACCTTTATAAATCACATAATTGCAGATGTCTTCTATTAGTTCTGTTTCTCTGGAGAACCCTAACAACACAGTGTCATTAATTGATACACAATTCCACAGTCATACCATTCACTTATGTGCTAGTTTGAAGCTATTATGAACTCCAGAAAAGACCATGTTCTTCTAATCCATTCTCATGGGGGGAGACCTATTGTGGGTGGGACATTTTGGTTAGGCTATTTCAATTGAAATGTGACCCAGCCCATTCAAGGTGTATTTTAACCCTTTTCTAGAGCCCTTTACTAGAGCATAAAAGTTAGAAACTCAGAGAGTTTAGAGAGAGTAATGCCCAGAGACAATTGGAGACAGCCACTGAAACCAGAACGAGGAGAGCAGAATCAGCAGACGTAACCACGTGCCTTCCTATGTGACAAGGAAGCTTGGAAGCCAGCAGCCTTTCCTCAGAGAAGGTATCTTCATCTTGATGCCCTCATTTGGATATTTTCATGGCCTTGGAAGTATAAATTTGTAACTTAATAAGCCCCATTGAAAAAGCCAACCCATTTCTGGTATACTGCATTCTGGCAGCTTTCGCAAACAGAAGCAACTGACAAAAGGAAATGCAACAGTAATCCTTGTGCCTCCGGTACCATAGTACTTAATTGAAATGCGCTACAAGGAAAGTCAAGTTTATTATGCCTGCCTACAACTTGCAGCATGACATTTTGCTTTATAGCATTTGGAAGCTTTCATCTCTCAAGAACAATGGACTTCAAAACAGAATATGAGTGGGAAAATTGCCTTAAAAATGTAATTTTAGAAATAATTCTTTGAAAATACTGTTAAATGTGAAAGTTTGATGAGAAAATGAAACTGATATTCCATTCATGTTTTTATTGATTCATGTTTAAACCCAGTGTAAGGTTCAGATGTTTAGGGGAAAGAGAAATAAAATAAACTGATTGAATAAAATAAGTCAGCATGACTCCTCAGAGACATTATTACCTGAACGTCTTTGGTGTGTGGCTTATGAGTTTTGTCTTCATTGTCCTTTTTATTGTGGTAGTAGTTTTTCTCTTGATGAAACATCCTTTCAAGGAAAACAACACAATTTTTAAATCCAGAATTGCAGCATGTGATTCCATTTTCTTTTAATATGGGATAATTTTGGCCATTGAAAGTACATACAAGAAAAACCAAATAAATTCTATCATGAAGACGATGCCTTCTAATCCACATATGCATTGTGATGATAAACAGTAGTATGGAGGTTGCAGATAGGTTTTTCATAATTCAGTGATTATAATAAGTAATATTTTGTGAGTTCTTAACTATGTGTCAGGCTATAAGGCCCATACACTTATTGCATCTTTTCAAGCTCACATCTATATTGGAATATGGATATTTTTATAATCCCTATTTTGCGCATGATGAAATTTTTCATCATGTTTGCACTGTGACTTAACTATTATATTTCAGTGTGGGCTTCCTTTGGCTCCACCAATTTTTACTCCAAATAAACTTATAATAAGCCACCTCAGACAAAACTATAGGTAATGAACAACCTCTTCTCTATGAAGGTGCTACTTTAAAACTCCCTCACTCTTGGGATTTCCACCCACTTCCTCCTCCAACTTCCAATCAAACTTCTCTTAATCCCTTCTCATATTCAAATTATGGCTCCATCATCAAAAAGGACATTGGCTAATTGTATCTCCATATCTTCCCCCGGGCCAGCTTCCAAGATTTTTTAATAGCCAGTGTGACTCTTAGCCTTTTCTTTCTTCTTCTACTGAGAACAAAAGAAAGAGAAATCAATATTCTGAAACTTACTTCATATCACTATAAGAAAGATTGACCCAAACTATAGCATCTGGTTTGAGTTCTAAGGAGCTCAGGGATTAAGAGATGGCAACCCCACATCTCCAACACTATGGACAATTTTCATAAATTGATTGTTTAAAGACAAACAACCACAACAAGAAACAAAGTCATGTTCAGGGGATCTGTCAAATTTGTTCAAAATATACTTACAATGTCCTGTCTTCTCCCACCATTTTATTTTTGTATGTTAAATTGAAATATAAACTGAATTATGAAAATGCCCAAGGGCCAATACTTCAAAATTGGAATTGTTGTGGAGAGTCCAGCCCTTCCATCATTCTATTATAAGGAAATTGCTATTGTTGCTACTACTTAGGAGGAGGAGCATCTGAAAGTTTCATGAGATCAAGGCCAAATAAATGTCATCAACAAACCAAGAACTCAAGACTGGATGATGCCACCATTCTCATCACTTTACAACATCTAAAATTTAAACTGTAAGTCATTATTAAGCCCATAAAAAAGCAGAAGACTTATAAGGAAGTCACCCAGAATTTAATTCTTCTGTGATGCTTAATAACCCAGGAGAGAAAACTGCTTAGATCATTTGATAATTAAGCAGGATCCTTCACTTCTATAAAGACTAGAAATAGCAAGTTTTCTAATTTTAGGTAAATAATACTGTATATATATCCCTAATCCAGAATTATATCTATTCTTCATGCTAAAAACTCATGTAAGTGTCTCTACAATTCTTGGGGTATCTGGATACCACTTCAGGGAGAAGAAGAAAAAATTTACTTCACTTGTACTTCAAGGAAAACATTTTGCTTAGTAACTTATAATATGAATCTAATGCAATGTTAAAACTGAAAATAGCCAAAATCAACCGTAGATTACATTGCACTATTAAAAACTCTGGTCACCAAAGTTAATGTTCCTTTCTCAAGCAAGATGTACTCAAGTGGTCATCAGGGAGATCTTAGAAAGTTGGAAGAGCTATAGAATTTTTTAATGATGACTACAAAATATCTGCTCAGAACTATGATTACTTTCCAGAGGCCAACAACCTCTGGATGGGTTCCTGGCCAGATAGATCCTGAAACCCAGAGAGAGCAGCCTCTCCAGAACATCAACTAGTTCCAACCTCCACCCCATATTATTGACAGCCCCTTCCAACATAAAAGAGTTAGAATAGGCATAGTCCAAATACCCCTAAGAATTGAAAGAGGGAGTAAAGGAGAAGGAGGAGTTATAACAGAGAAGGTAGGATTTAACAAATGAATGTGACAGCTGAATCATTATACTGATATTTCTTTTAGTCTCCAGTGTCTTGGAGCAACTAGAAGGAAAGAACTGAAGTTGTGGAACTGTAACCCATGCCAGACTCTGAAATCTGTTCTATAACTACTTGTTACAGTGAAATTTGTTACTTTTTTTTATATATATGTTATATTTCACACACACAAGAAATTAACAGCAGTAAAAAAAAAAAAAAAAAAAAAAAACCTGTTCAGAGATAGGCATAAATATCTAAGAAGAAATGGACTGTCCAAATGGTATGCCCCAACACAAGCCCACTGTTGAAACACCAGAGGCCATATTACAAATGTAATGAAAATCACCCACTTAATCAGGTACCTGGACCCAACTTGGAGCTGCATGCTTAGTAGCAAAGGATTGGATCCTCTTTAAGAGACAGATGCAGGCAATCTACAAACAGTTATATACGAACCACTTCCAAGAATAGTTTTAGGCTTAGGGGATATAGTGTTAAGGAAGATAGCCACGGTCTCTGATCTCACAGAGTTTGCATCATAATGGGGGAAATGAATGATAAAGAAATAATTTAGATAAGTGCTATAGAGGAATCTAACAGGGCATACTCACCGGGCACCTAGATTAAATAGAGTGAGAACCTTTTAAGGAGAGGACATTTGAACTGAGAACTGAGTGACAGAAAGTAAGGCATGGGAAGATCTGGGGAAAATCATATCAGGCCAAAGGGAATGTAGTAAAATTGTTACACACGCAAAAAATATCAATCTAGAAACAGGAGCCTCCTCCCTACCATCCCCCTCCCCCATCTTTGACTAACAATCAAATAGAAGCACACAAATAGGAGGTAATAACAAAAATCAGCTCCTGATTCAGCCTGGAGGGCTTAGCTTTCTTTCCCTCTGAAAACGTGGGTTAACAATGATAATGCCCTCTTCAACTTTCTCTGGAGTGTTGCTAGGGTGACACTAATTCAAAGGACAGAATATCAATAAAGCCAGGATATACAGGAATGTAAACACGCTTTTAAAAAAATAGTCCAAGTGTTTGTTAAATAGACCACAATAGGACAGGTCCATTATCCTTGCAGAAAGCTCTGTACTTAGTATGTCCAATTATCTAAATAGCTCAAAAACATAATCAATCCATCAGTAGTATTCAGCTTCCTAGCGCTGATATCTGATTGTGAATTCTCTGTGTTTATTCATATTTCTGCCAAATGTCGATCCAGAAATGTATTAGCATCTGCCAGTGATGAATAAACATAAGATTGTGCTCTTCCTGCAGTTCTTCGTTGGGCTGGTGGAACAAGGGCTAGTCCAATCCACACCCCATGGATGCTTCCTCACATCACAGAATCGTGTTCTTTTCTTTAATAGAGTCAGCCTAGTCACAGACGACTTTAACCTTGAATCCTTGGCCTTTTGCGGCAGCTCCACTCTTCTTTTTCCCTCACTCAGCCTATTCTGAGTTATGCATTTTAAAAGACCAGCTCTGGTTGCTTTCTCATCCTTCAGTTTTCCTAAAAGGCAGATTCTTGTGGGACTCCAAAAAGTGGGTTCTGACACCTCTAGGGGCTGAGGGCATGTGGCAGAGCTTGGGCCGAGCGGTGTGTGAAGGGTGAGGGCCAACAGCGATGCTCAGCCTTCCCGGGCTTCTCATTGTAGACGTGCTCAACAGTTCTGGGAGTCTCTCTTTGCTTGTGTGACATGCAGTGTGGTATGCTTTTTGCCTGTTAATTCGTCCTGTCTGTACATGTATATTCAGATCTGGTTAGTCCAGGGACAGTAGAACAGGACACTTTGGTAGAGACGAATGTGTGGCACGTGGGGCTATGTGGACATGCCAGTGCCATTCATTTTCTTGAAAGTGTTTGCCTGGTGAGTTTCAGCAAGTTTTAACAAACTACTCCCCAGCCAATGCCACTCACTCTGTTAAAGTGAGTGAGGTGCTCTCTTTTATTTCACTCCTGTTGTTTCAGTGCTATGTGTGCTGTGGTCCAGATAAACCAGAGCAGAGAAGAATCGAAACAGAAGTCCCTTCTATCAGCTTGTCTTTTGCCAGTCTGAGTAGGCAAAGGGGCTTTCTTGATCTTAGTCTGCATTCTGGTGGGTGTGTGGACCCACTATAAATAAGATCTCTTCAAGATGTTACTGCAGTTAAGGTATGGCATTTATATTTTCTAGAGGCCCTGACTTGATATTAAGGCTTCCAGTTTATCTAGGAAGACCTGATAGGATCATCCATTGCTGCCTTGATTCAAGAGAAGGGCATTCTCAGGACATTTCTTTGTCCATGGGAATGTGTGTGTGACAGAGAGAGAGACACACATGTGCAAGGAATGAATAAATGAATGAATGAATCTGTTTTGGGGGGGAGGTGGTTATACTTCCTCTATATTGTTATTATATTGTTATTATCTATTAATGGCTATTAAACCAAGTTAACTCTTCCTGCCTATTATGTGTGTTAGAATTCTATTTATTATAATAGAATTGTAACAATAGCCCTATAAGTCCATTGCTGCAGTCATAGTGAATTCACACCATTTCCTATGGGCTCTATACTTCCTTTATATCTTCTAATTTGCTGTTCCTTCTAGCCCTACCCCTTCTCCAAATAAGTAACTCCTACTCATCCTCTAAGGGCAGGTCAAATGCCACCCCTTTTAAAAGACTTCCAACATCCCCAGAAAAAGACAGTCACCTTTTCCACAGGCTTGTGAAGTTCCTGTGCACCTCTGCCAAAGTGCTCCATGCTGAATTTCCTAACTGTTGGTTTCTGTATCAGACACAGTTATAGGCTCTGATAGACAGTCAGCTAGCAAGTGACACAGTGAAAGGGTGAGGCAGAAACTGTAGAATTTTATGATATTTAGCCAAAATGCTAGCTTGTAAAGGATTGCAAAACATTTTTTGGATTTTTTTTCCATTAGAGTTTTATATCCTCAAGTACAGGCACTGTATCCTTTTCATCTTGTGTTCTCAGACCTAGCACCGTATCTAGAACAGTGTTCAGTATTTGTTCACTAAGTAGGTGGATGCTTGCCACTTTCCACTTGAAAATATTTCATTGACACTATACTACCTGCCAGAAAAAAATATTCTAATATGTTAAGTTCTGTGATCAATTGAATTGTTGACCCTTGTTTGGACACGGTTTTGATTCTGGTCTGTGTTCTGGTGTGGACCCACCATAAATAAGATCTCATCAAGATGTTACTGAAGTTAAGGTGTGGTCGCACTGGATCAGAACGGGCTTTAATCTGAATTACCAGAAGACTTTATAGGTAGAGTGAAATCACACAGAGAGAAGACAGGAGAGGCCACCATGTGCTTTTCCATTTGACAAAAAGCAAAGGTCCAAGCGTCACTGATAGTCAACCACAGAATGCCACAATATTCAGGAAGAAAGCATCACCTTACTGAAGTCTTGGATTTGGATTTCTCCTGCCTCAAAACCTCAAAATGAGCCAATATTTCTTGTTGTTTAAATTAATCCACTGTGTGGTATTTGTTTTAGCAGCCAGTAAATGAAATAGGTTCTTCATAATTAGAGGTTAAAAAAATAGAAATGTGTTAACCTGGAATAAAAAAGGCAATTTCTATGTCGTCACATATTAGTAGAGCTCTGTCTTCTAAAAATGATAAAGTCTACTCTTAGTGGTATACATCTGTATACCCTCATAACTCTTGGAGGCAAAAGTATTCACATGTTGTTGCCCTCTCCTCAATCCTTTGTAATGATGTATTGGATGCTACTAAATAATATAACTTCTTTGGACCGTATTAGAAATCCATTTGCCTCCTCAGCTATACTAGTTGTTCTCAACTGGGACTGATTTTGCTCCCCAGGTGCATTTGGCAATGTCTGGTAGGAGATTGCTTGCTGCTCTCATCTACTGGGCATGGGCACAGATGCTGCTAAATACCCTAAAATACACTGTACAATCCTCTCAACAAAGAATTACCTAGCCCAAAATGAGTAGAGCTGAGGTTAAGATACTGTGCTAAGCCCTGTACTCTTTGGAGGAAGGAACTTGGTGGCAGTTAATTGTTAGACTTTTTGAATCCATAGAGTCTAGCATAAAGCTTTTACTATCATCTATGTTCAGATAAAGTTTGATGAGTCACTAAATGAATAAATGAATGAATTCCTGATTGGATGGATGGATGAATGGATGGGCAGGCAAATGGATGATGGAACCAAATATGCAATCAATCTAGGACCACTCTCTAGCCCTTTAAATTCTTAACAGCCTTTCATTTCCAAGTCAGAATTGCTATTTATTATCCACATTACAGTTTAATCAAGCCACCGACCAAAATGATGATCTGGCCAGCTCTCATTTTAAGCATGTGCTTGACAAGAGATCTTAAGACGTTCATTCTTAACAAATGATCCTTTGGCAACAGAGTCATTTGCATGTTTTCTGGTCCTTTGGCAACAGAGTCATTTGCATGTTTTCTGGTCCTTTGGCAACAGAGTCATTTGCATGTTTTCCCATTGTGCCTAGAGCATGTTCTCTTTATTTTACTAGCTTATGTTGTGATATCTCTTATAGCTGCATTATTCTCTGAGGCCTACAAGAATTTGATGTGACTCTAGGCCATGGAACTCATTCATGATCTCTAAGGTAGAAAACAGAGTGATTTCCTTTTGTCAGTCTAGCCAACTTATCTTTCAGTCAGTGGCCAGATGTTTTGGTCTGTGATTTTTCAACATAGTTAAGTGTATCTAGAGATGAGAAAATAGTATTCCACTTAGTCTGAGAAGGTCCCTCAAACAAAAGCTTTCCACATATCGTAAGGTCCTTACACCTTTGTACACTGGTATTACTTCTGTGTTTGCTGCAGCAAGTGACCTATGGATTTTAGGTAAAAGAGTATGTGAGTCGTGTGTGCTTTTTCTTTCAGGCTTTTGAAGTGGTTTCCCATCTGTGCACATCCTTCCTGCATTATGAACTGTCTCTTAATCATTGGCACCATCAGCTAATGATTAAGTTGGTACTGTGCTTTTCAGGTTGGCCCACTCTTTCAAACAACAAAAAGAACACTGATTTATACATGTATTATGTATGTATATATGAGGGTATGTGTGTGTAAATGTATCTGCTTATGTGTATGCTTATTTTAGTTTTAATCTTCAAGTAGAAACACAAATAAGTACACACATACAAGAACCCATGTCAAAAAAGCCAACCTTCTCTTAGAATAAAGAAATCCCAGGAATCATATTCATTGCTTGAAATTAGGACTCCTCAGTAAAAATGCTGAGGAAAATTCTTCTCCAAATGGCCCTATGCTGGGAGTGACAAACTATGAACTAATTCCATTGAAGATGAATTTAAAACTAAAAAGACAAAGGAGAAGACAATTAGAGTTTAGATATCTTGGCAAATTTACACTCTTTGAGACGCTTTTCCCAATTTTTTTTCATTGTGAGATATAGCATACATGAAATGTTTATATGAAAATATACATGTGTTATATACAGGACGGAACAAAATGATCATGATTTATTTACTACAAAACTAAGTAATATGGCGCTATCCTATCCTAAACATCTGTATGTGCTTTTCATTGATTCCATTTCTTTCATCTCTCCCTGTCTCATCACCATTTTAATTTTTCTCTTCCTTTTATTTATAATTTTTGCCCTTATGTATACTTTACTAATCAATAAATTGCTTATTTTTACCTGCTTTAAAAAATATGTACAATCATATTGTAAATATTCTTCTGTCTTGATACTTTCACTTGAAAGTAAATATTCTTCTGTCTTGATATTTTCACTCAATAGTATTATGTGTTTGCAACTTGCAGCTGTAGATCATTTATTCCATTGTGTGAAAACATCAACACTTGATGAACATTTGGATTGTTTATATATTTTTTTCCTTTTTATAAACAGTGCTGCTATAAACACTTAAAGACATATTCTGATGTATGTTTGGACAGCTTCTCTAGGGTATGTTTCTGGTAGGAGGACTGCACGTTGCAGGAAATGTACATGTATCAGTCAGCATATGCTAGGTTGTAACAAAAAACAACAATAAAACTACCACCCCCAGCAGTGGCTTACACTGAAAGAGGATTTTCTCTCTCCTGTTACACGTGCCTCATGTGCAAACAGGGGTTCTGTTCTATGTCTTCTTCAGTCTGGGATCCAGTCTGAAGGAGAAGCCACACACGGTAACATGACCTGTGAGAAACAGGGGGAAAGAGATAAGACACACTACTCAGAAGTGACATATGTTATGTCCACTCATGTTTTATTGGCTAAAATAATCCACATGACAATGCCTAGATTCAATAGGAAGAGATGTAAAATGCAGAGTGGAACACTGGAAAAATATGCCAGTCTGTTAGGTGTAAAATAGTACTTCTGGCACAGTACACATTCAGCTTTACTAGAGATGTCAGGCTGTTTTCAGAGGAGTTGCGTCAAATTGCACTCCCACTAACAATGGATCAGATTTCTGTCGTTCACATCCTCACCCAAGCTCCAAACTATTTGATTTTAAATTTTTGTCAAGTCTAAAATAAGGGTAAAATGGGTTGTTATTTGCATTTTCCTGATCATAAAGGGGGTTGAATGTCTTTTCCTATGTTATAGATCACTTCTTTTTTTGCAATCTTCTTTGAGGGTTCATGATCAATTATTGTGCCTATTTTTCTACTGGATTGCTTTTCTATTGGATTGTCTTACTATAGTATATCCCTGTTGTTCTTTTACTTACTAATCTATAGGAATTCTTTCTCTGGTCATTAATTATTTTTCAGTTTTATGTGACATACATCTTTCCCCAAATGGTACCTGCAGTTATGTCCTATGGTAATAGAAGAACTTAATATTTTTCAATTTTTTGAAATGAATTTTAGTTTACACATAAAATGTTTAGAAATTATAGGCAGAGATCTCATTTCCCCTTCACTCAGAATCAACAGTTCTGAACCATCTGAGAATAGATTGTCACAGGATGCCCTATTACCTCTTAATCTTTCATTGTATTTCCTATGTATAAGAACATTCTCCTACATTATCACAGTACAACCACCTAGAATCGAAAGTTAACAGTGATCATATATTGCCATTAATCCACAGATTGCATTCAAATTTTGGCAGCTGTCCCAGTAACATCCTTTATATGTCCAGGATCCAGTCTGGGAACACCTGGTTGCAGTTAGTTCCATAATTCTTTGAGTCTTCTTCAATCTGAAACTCTTCCTCTTTCTTTCATTCCTTCATATCTTGACATTTGGAAGAGTTCAAGCCAGTTATTTTATAGACTGTTTCTTTCTGTGGGGTCTGGTATTTCCTCATAGTTTTTGCTTTTTGATAGGAGTTCTGCAGAAGTGATGATTTATTCTTCTCAATGCATTACATTAGAAGGTACACAATATAGATTTGTCTCAGTACTCCTGGAAACTTGTATTCCTTGGTAAACATGGTGTCTGGAAGGACACTCCACCCTAAAGTCAATTAGTTAGGTTATTTACTTAAATTGATAAGTAATTCACAAGTATACTGTGAGGAGAGTCTTTGAGACTGTGTGAGTATCCTGTTCGTTATTACCGGATTTCATTTCTTCACCAGATTTGGTAGCAGTTGATGACTCTTACCTGACTCACATATGACAATGGTGCTTGTCAAATGGTGAGTTTTAAATTCTGTCTGGACTCCCTAGTTGGCATTCTACCAGAATGCAGAGTTTTCCCTTCCTTTCAGGTAATCAGTCAAGAAATTAATCTATTTATATCAATGTAGACTTGTGAATCCCTGTTTGACTCAAAGGTTTGTAAGCCCTTACTAGCATTGTTTATTTTCATGTTCAAATTATCCAAAGTGGGGTGGGCCATGGCAGCTCAGCAGACTGAGTTCTCACCTGCTATGCCAGAGACCTGGATTAGATTCCTGGTGCCTGCCCATGCAAAAAAAATTATCCAAGACATAGCCAATGGAACCCCTTTAAGTTGGCTCTGTGACTTTTGGCATGTCCCCATTTTCTTTGAGTTCTACTTCCTTACTTTCTCACTCAACCAGTTATTCTGGACTCATCTTGTATTTCCTCTAGCAAATCAGCTATTTCTCTGAGAAGTCCGGGACTTTTTAGTACAGAATCAATATCTGGGCATTCACTGTGCTTACTACTCCTGGGTTATCATCACTTCTAAATCCTCTTAGCAAACACAGCTAGGAAATGTAAGTATAAATGTGTATGCAGGCTTTGATGGCTTAAAACTGTTGTGTACCCTAGAAAAGTCATGTCCTTTAATCCTCATTCAATATTGCTGGGTGGGATATTGTTGATTATTTCCATGGAGATGTAACCAACCCAATTTTGGGTGGTAACTTTTGATTAAATGATTTCCATGAAGATGTTTCTCCACAAATTCAAGGTGGGGTTGCTTACTGGAGCCCTTTAAGAGGTAACCATTTTGGAAAGAGGCAACAGAGTGCACATAGCCAGAGACTTTTGGAGATACATAAAGAAAACACCCCAGGGAAGCCATTGAAGAAGCCTAGAGAGAAAGCTAGCAGACATCATCACATACCTTTCCAGCTTAGAGAGAAACTCCAAATATCATTGACCTTCTTGAGCCAAGGTAACTTTTCCTGGATGTCTCAGTTTGGACATTTTTATAGGCTTGCCTTAATTTGGACATTTTCATGGCCTTAGAACTGTAAACTTCCAATTTAATAAATTCCCTTTTTAAAAGCTGTTCTGTTTCTGGTATATTGCATTTCAGTAGCTAACAAACTAAAACACGTGCATACCCACATGTCTTCATGTTTTTCTATCTAGATAGGTTAAAAATCAGGAGTTCGCACTGATAATCTTCAATGCTATTAATCAATCAGTCAATGCAATCAAACATCACAGAGTTTGTTCTAGCCTTTCCTTTTCCATGTTTGTAATTCCACTGTCCAAAGTGAGAAATCTGGTTCCTGTTATCCTCTGTCAATTTACGTATTAGATCAATCTCCCCTGTTTGAAATCAACTTGCTAGCTGAGTCAGCTCAAAGGTAGACCCCAAAACACTGATGCTTATCTCATTGGCTCCCATCCCTGCAGACATGCAAGCCAAAAGTACTGCAAAAGAAGGGAAAATGATAAAAAGAAAAAGCCAGTTAGAAAGCTTTGCCCTGGAGATAAGCCTATACATCTAGGGTGCCAGCCCAAAGCTAGACCCTAGCCATTCTAGGTGATAGTCAAAGTCTCAGATTCTCACAAAGGAGATGGAAGCAGGAAGAAGTACTTGATTTAATGTAGACAAATTTTATCAGTATTTTCCTTTATGCTTTTGACTTTTTATACCTCTTAAAAAATCTCCTATTCCCAAGAACATTAAGATAGTATCAAATATTGTCTTCTAAAATATATATATTTGCTTTTCAAGTTTAGTCTTGTAATCTTCCTTGATTTTATTTTTTACTACGGTTTGAATTTGGATTCCAAATTATTTCTCTTTTTCCATATGGATAGCCAGCTGTCTCAGCAGCATTTATGGAAATGTCCATCCTTTCCCCCAATGAACTGAAATACTATCTCTGTCATGTATTTTTAGACTATATATATTGCTCTATTAGTCCATTTGTCAATTACTATACTAATAGTGTACTATCTTTATTACTAGAGCCAGGATTAGCAATGTACTTTGCAGGGCCCAGTGAGAAATGAAAATGCAGAGCCCCTTGTTCAAAAATTATTAAGAATTTTGTGATAGCAACAGCAGAGAATGAGACCAAACACAGGAGACTTCTAAGCACGGAGCCCTGGGCCACCATGCAGGTTGTACATCAGTGAAACCAGCCCTCACTACAGCTTTATAATATGTCTTGATATGTCTGGTGGGGATTTACTCTACCAGAGTGTCTTTCTTCATCCAATGCATAGCAATTTATTTTTATTTCTGTAGTCCACTAAATATCAAATGTACAGATGTCACTTCTCTAAAATAGTCCTATGTATTTCATGGCACTATAAAATCATTTTCCCTTTCCTATTTGAGTCATGCTTACTCTTCCCCCCATTTTACTAATGAAAAGAGAGAGAGACTCTGCCTTCTTTTTTGCTCTGGATAATAAGGTTCAGAGTTAAATATGAAACTCAATGATGGAAACTTAGAAACTATGATTTCCATAGCCACATTTTTTCCTCCTCCTTATTTACTAGATCTTCATTATACTGTACATTTACCTAATTAATTATTTCTATTCCTATTTATCATATATTTTACGTGTGTGTGTGTGTCTGTGTATACATTTGTTAGACCCACCTTTAACCTTTTGTAGAATGATACAGGTGGTGAATTGATATTTAAAATCATATAAGTCAATTTTGTGATATTGTTCAATCACCGGACAAACCTGCCAGTCTATCTCAAAGTTTCTTTTTGAGGAAGGAAAATATTGTTATGGTTATGATTTCAGGTTCTGGAGTTAGATTGCATGGATTCAGGCACATGTATACCTTTTTTAATATAACCATATTAGATCTTAGGTTTGCTAAATTTAAAATGAGAATAAAAGTCATGCCAACTTCTACTGCCTGCCACATAACTACTCAGTGAATGTTAGTGTTCATTAAATATTGTTGTACATTTACTATGATTTAGAAAAATGAACATATAAATTTTTAAAAGTACAAACAATAGTGTTTCCTCTAAGTGACTTAACAGGTATCACATTCATTTATTTATTCAACAGTTATTCATTGAGTACCTAGTAAGTGATAGACATACTCCTAGGTACACTCATTTGTCCTCCAATCCTAAAAAAGTGCAAAGCACACACTGTGTTCAATAAATTATTATGCAATGAAAGAAAACAAGGTCCCTGCCATTACAGAACTTACAATCTTGTTGAAGGAAACAGACTTTGAGAAAATAAACTCACAAGGCCATGTGCAGTTAAGACTTAGAACAATAAAGCAACGTGAGGGAAGAGTGGTGGGTGGGGATAGGAAGTATTTTAGAAAAGGAGGTCAGAGAATGCATCTCCCAAGAGGGGATATTTAAGGAGAAAACGAAGAACCTGAGGAGCAAGTGAAGCAGATGACTGCCTGCCAGGCACAGGAAGCAAAGTGCACGAGTTCTGAGGTGGGAATGTGTTTGGCAGGTTTGGAGAACAGCAAGAGGCCATTAAATTAGTGAGAAAGAAAGAAAGTTCCTTGCAGTTGAGATGGGTCCTAATGCCAAAGACTTTTATATAAATGCAAAATGAGCACAGTCTGCAGTAGAGACGTTCAGTGAAGGGAGAAGTTACTGTGGCTGAAAGAGTCAGTGAAAACCTTGCAAAGGAGGAAGGATTTAAACGTGGGAGAATCCTCTGGATGCCTTGCTACTCAGAGCACACAGAAGAAAGAGCAGCATCAGCTGTTGAGAGCTTGTTAGAAATGCAAACTTGACCCCATCCCAAACCTACTCCAGGGGTGCAGCCCAGGGATCCCTACTTCATCAAGCTCGCAGGGTGATTCCTATGCATGCTAAACTTGAGAAGTGCTTCTCCAGCACTCTTCAAGCTTTAACTTGCATGCACATTCCCTGAGGTTCAGTTAAAATGCAAATTCTCATTCATAGGTCTGGGGTGAAGCTGAGAGTTTCCATTTCTAACTTGGTCCCAGGTAAGGCAGACACCACAATTCCTCAGACTCCACCCAGCAGCCTAGAATCAGAGGCCAGCAAACTTTTTTTGTAAAGGTTCAGCAATCTTCTGGAAAGTTTAATATTTTAGGTTTCACTGGTCAGACAATTTCTATCACAAAACATGTAGTATGAAAACAGCCATAGACAATAGGTAATAGGATAATTGTGTTCCAGTAAAACTTTATGGACATTAAAATGAGAATTTCATAAAATGTTCACATATCTGGAAATATTATTCTTACTTTGAATTTTCCCCAACCTAAAAAAAAATGTAAAAAATCATTCTCAGTTTGCTGATCCCTGGCCTAGAATAAAATTATATAGGGAAGGGCTATAAAATGTTCTTATTTCCTAGTTGTGTATTCAATGCCTAGATTGAAACCAGCTATCTATATTGAAGAAAGGTTTAAAAAAAAAAAAAGTTCTCCAAAAAACAAAAAAGAAAGGTTTCAAGGGGAAAAATATTTTCCCATTGTTAATAGTATGGTAAAGAATCAGTAAATGTTGATTACTTATTAAAATACACTATACATTCTATGCTTATATATATAAAATACACAGTTGAAGGAACTGAAGGGGTTTTGACTTAGAGATGACAAATGATAAAAAATGGTAACTGAGAATTTTAAATATATGAAAGTTTGACTTATAGTAGAATGAGCTACACAGTCTGCTTTTCTGCAGAAGACAAAAGAAAGATCACTGAGTAGAAGTTACAGAGAAGCAGGTTCCAATTCAACCTGAGAAAAAAGCTGCTGAGCAATTGGAGTTGCGCTATAATGGATCAGGTTTGTCCAGGAGGTAAAGCGTGCCCTGACATTTGAGTTATCTTGGAGAAACTGTACCTATCTGATGGGCATCACAGAGAAGGAAATTCTATGTTGGATCTAGGACAGATGCCAGGTCTAAGATTTCTCTTAACCACATTCTCCTTTACATTCTGTCCAAATGTCTTGCATTTAAGGTCATTTACCCTTTCTTTATAAAGTCTCTTAACTAACTCCTTAACCTCCAGTCTTCTCAACTTCACCCAAGTCAACAGATTTCAGAAAAATCTGAAATCACAGCTCTGATTATGTGATTTCCCTGTCCCATCACTTTCAGTGGCTCTTGATTAATGTTTTTTTCTTATTCTAGCATTCAACTCCTCCCAACCCTTTAAGTTTCATCTTCCCTAATCCTTCCCAGTCACACTGAAACATTTGTTATGTTTAGAACCAGCTTAAACTCCCCTATTTTCCCACACATAGGCTTCTACCACTTGCAAAATGTACAGTCATCTGCATCCACCCTACATTTGATCTGTCTATAAATCCTACCCATCTTTCAAAGTCCATTTTAATTATTACCTCATCCATGAAGACAGGTATTATTCAGACACAGGCATCTTTCCACATAGCATTTTGTACTGTCTTCATAGCATTTAACAGTCAGTTTTCAGAGACTGACTGTCATCATAATCTGACTTCTGCTCCTCTCAGGTATTTCACCCATACATCTTTCCCTTTTCCTATTAAGCTTCTTCAATTATGAGCTCTGTTTGGTTCCTCGAATACTCTCAGCTCATTGTCTCAGGACCTTGAAGTTCTCTCTGCCTCTTATAATCTTCCTAATGTCTACAATTTTGCATGGCTGAGTCTTTTCCGTCACACAGATCTGAGTGCAAATGTTACCTCCACTCACTACCCCATTTATTCTCTATAACAGTATTCTGATTTTATTTGCTTAAGAGTCCCTGTTAGTCTCTGACACTACTTAATTTGTTTCTTTACTTTTTTATGATCATCGCTTCTACAATACTATGAGAACAAAAAGTCCATAAAAAGACACTTTTTCTAATTGTTAAACTGTTGAAAATACTAGGGACATAGTAAACACTGAATGAATTAACTATTATAGTACATGTACTATCAGAACAGGTACATTAGCACAGTCATTATTTCCTTCCCTCTCAGTCAGTACAAATTTGAGTTTTCCAAGATGGCTAGTTGAATGTCATGAATAAACTCTGCTCAACAGAATATTGCCATCAATTTTTGGTAACGCAAACAATAAGTAAAAGTTTAGCTATGGAAAAAAGTATCAAAGAATACATGTCATGTTACTTTGGCAGGGGTAGGTGTTAGAAGGTACAATGGAGAATCCAAGAAAAAAGGAAAATAAAACAGTTTTAGAAAACATGAAAAATGCACCAGTGAACAGCACACTGGAAAAAGAAGTCAAGAAGTTTTGTTTTTTTTTACATAATACATGGGTCAAGGGTAGGGGATATATATAATGGAAAGTTAATGTAAATTGCATAGGTCAGACAGAGAGGCTGAGGGAGGAGGCTTTAATTTTCCACTACTCAACTGATGTTTCCTCCATAATATATAAGTGATAGTCGGGCAGAAATGATACTGCTGGACATCTGCTTCTGCTGAGTTTAGATGCCTTGGCAGGGAAAATAACTCTCTGGTCTACATCTTCTGAAAAGTTATGATTAAAGTCATAACAAGGGAATAAATAAGAAAAGCTAGTAAGCCACAGATTCAAGAATCACTCTCCTGATTACTATGGCAATTTTAAGTGCAGGGAAGATGTCCAAGAAGGGGAGGAAGTACTGTCAGAGGCAAAAACGATATTTTTACTATAATAGAGTCTCCTAGTTATAGATCTCCATTAGGAGTCATCTGAGCATATGTTCCATTGCCAAAATCCTGAGGGCTCTCAAACTTGAGAGGCAAATGAAATGTCCACATCAATTCCTGTGACACACGTATCAAGCACTCTCAGCAAATGCCTAGTGGATGGAACACGCCTGGAAAGCAAGGAGCCATCCACATTATCTCTAATTGCATACCATGTGCTTTGAAAACCACCCACCAAAATATCACACTGGAATTACAAAGGAACAGTCTCATTATCATTATTATCTTCCTCTTATGAAATTAAAGAAATAACAGTGTGCACAGTAATTTACAATTTTTCTTAGTGTTATGAACACATCAAAAACAAGCTTTGCTGAATCAAGACAAGTTGAGGAAACAAAGGCAATGTAGACATCCCACAGGTACTTACATTTTAAATATGTCTTAGTATAGTGCATGGTTAAAGAACTGAAACTCTGGGCTTTCACAACCTAACTTTGAATCTGATCATTTTCCACTTAGAAGCTGTTTGATCTTGGGTATGTGTATCAACTCTCTAACCCTCAGATAACTCATTTATTGAATATACATACTATCAGGACATGCATCTGTGAATTGTTGTTAGGAACTATGTGAAAGAATGCTTACAAAGTATTACCATGGGCTGAGCACATTATGAGGAATAAATATCAGCTCTTCTTGTTTCCTCATGTACACAATGACCGTCAGCACATCTCAGTTGAGTTGGCTTCATAGTTAACACCTTTCAGAAGGAATAAAATGTTGGTGCAGGGCAGTCTTATTTTATCCCAAAGATGTATTTCTGAAAAGCTCTCATAATTCAAAACTGACATAATTCAAGGTTAATTTTACCATAGTAACATACAGAAAATAATTGGAATGCATTCTCGAGGTTCTTAAAGCTATAATCACTGTAGCATATGAGTTGATTCTGTGGCCGTCTCCAGCATTTTTTCCACTTTATTAGTCTTGTTATAAGACAATTTTTGCAAATTAAATATATAGCTAAATTAGGGATTTTTGATTTTATTTTTCTCAGTTCATCTCCAGTAATTTGCAGAAAATTATGTTCTAAATTAATATCATGGTGTATCGTGGTAGTTGTTTGGCCTTTATCACATTCATCACATCTAAATCCTTTCCAAAGTTACTGTTTTAAAGCTGGATAACTTGCATTGCTAGACAATGTACATTTTCTTGATATTATTAAAAGAAATTTTAATAATAATAAAAATGATGCTAAAATAATAGCACAATAATCCTCCAAATCATTCAGAAGTTCTAATGCTAGTATGTGACAGTTTGGGTTCATCTGATGTAAACAAATGCTAGTAGGTATTTCCCTTTCTAGCCAAAGTGCACCAACACATGCCAATAGTAGTAATTTAATTTATAATCCATTTGGCTTAAAACATTGGATGATATAATAATTGACAATATTTTAAATTATTGGATTATTAGTTACTTCAAATTTTAGGTATATGATATAGTTTATTAAAAACTTACCTTATTCTCTTTTATATAAAAGGTGATCACTAATAGCTCCATAAAACCCAGCTATAGAAGCCTATTATATAAATGGAGAACCACATGGTCTTAAATGCCTATAATTGATTCAGGTAAAGTCTCCAAACACAGTAAATAATTGCCATAAGGTTATTGTGTCTGAAACTTCTAGGACTTAATCATTTTATAATGTCGACAAAAATATCCACTGTCCTTACTATTTCAGAATATAAATCTCACTGCAGAATGCTTCCTAGTCCATAAACTTCATGAAGTAAAAATCCCTCTACTTCTCCATCATATGTGGGTATATCAATTAAACTTCATTCTCATGACTGAATTCTATAGTACTTAACATTAAAGGATAGAAGCATGCATTCCTAGTGATGTGTTCTTTCCATTCTCACTCAAATATTGATGTGAGATCTTTGTACAAATAATTTCCCCCATATAATGGTTAAGTTCATGTGTCAACTTGGTCAAGTTAAGATGTTCAGTTGTCTGGTCAAGCAAGCACTGGCCTGATTGTTAAAATGAGAATATTTCATGGACTTAAGTCATCAGTAAGTTGATTACATCTGTGGTTGATTATGTCTACAATCAACTGAGGAGATAGCCTTCAACAATGAGAGAAGACTAAGCCAACCAATTAAAGTTTTCCTTTAAAAGGAGAAGTTATAATTTTAATAGTCAGAAGGGGAAGTTTCATCTCTACTTCAGCCAGTCATCATCTCCTGGGAAATATATTGAAAACCTTATTGGAATTTCCAGCTTGTGGCCTGCCTTACAGAATTTTGGACTTCATTCTCAATCTGATTACATTCAAATGCACTAATGATTCTATTTCCAGCTATCATCATGGCACTGATGTGAGCAGGCAATAGAGATAGGCAAATTATCACCACTGGGTATTGGTACCCAAATGCTTATAAGAGGCAAAGCTTACCTTGAGTGTGTTTTTGACAACTTACAAGTGTTTTGTGGAGTTAAAAATTTAATGATGTTGGTTGGCTGTTCCTAAGTACTCAGGATACAGTTATGAAGAAAGGGATGAGCTCAAGATTTCAAATTCCCAACTTCAGTGCCGCATGAAGGGTGTGAAAGTTTCTACATGGCTCTTGAAAGAAAACCTTATTTCCTGTAGCCATGGATCTGAGATTTCTGAAAAACAGACCTAGCATCTCATTACGAGTGGCTGAATAGCAAGGTAAACGGTATTCCCAACCTTGCAGGGTGTCTGCCCTTAAAATAAGGACCTTAATTAAAAAGGAATGGAATACTGAAATTGGGATGGGGACATATGTGTTCTAATAATAGCAATGGTGACGCTTTTGAAACCCTAGATTCTGTTTGGTCTTTACCAAATAAACCTCTAATGCTCTGCCCTGAGGAATCAGCCACTCAAACTAAATTCTGCCTTGAAGAATCAGCTGTCCCACCTACAGCCTGAATTAGTAATCAGACATTCAACCTCCATATGAAGAAATTAACCTTGCTTTGCCTTCTAAACCTGTGACTACCTCCCCTGAGGAAATGGCCTTCATACCTGTGTTTGAGCAGACTAATCCTATTTCACAGGTGAAACTGCCATGGAATGTCCTGACCAAGTGTGCTTGCAAGAAACTTCTAATTCTCCTCATGATCACCCCCATTACCCTCTTTTCTTCGAGACCTATAACTAGACTGAAGTCCCAACATGTCCCAAAGGTGAGGTACAAAGTGTGACCCATGAAGAGGTGTACTATATTCCAAAAAAACTGCAAAATTCTTCCAATTTAAGACAGAAATAAAGAGAATATGTGTGAAAATGGATATTAAGGGTGTGAGATAAGGATGGAAAGAATATACAGTTAGAGCAGGCTAAATTTATTGATATGGGCCAATGTAAGCAGAGAGTCTAGATTCAGTGTTGAAACTCAAGGGGTTAGAAAAGGCTCTAACAATTTGTTCAGGTGGTTGGCTTAAGCATGGACCAAAAGGTGGCTACATACCTTGAACTTGAGATGCCAAAAATGCCCTGATATAATGTAGATGAGAGAATCCAAAGGCTTATAGAGATTGAAATGTTAGACACACCTTTCACCAGTACTGTAAGGAATAAATTTGTGAGACTAACTCCATCATCCCTGAAGAGGTCTGTGGTTGCTCTTCTTTGTCAGCTATTACTGTGGAAACTTTTGTCACTGAGCTTAGATCCTTGAACAAAGTGGGCATGATCAGATACCACGTTGGCAGAAACCAACTGGCAGCACTTAATCAACAAAGACAAAGTGGGCATACCTATCATATTGGACAGCAGACAAAACAATAATCAAAATAGACTAACTCACACAGTCCTATGGAGATGGCTAGAAGTAAAATAGATGGGCAGTCTATTAAATTCTTACTTGATCTGGATAAGCAGAAGAGTTCCCAGTCAAGTGAACAAAAGTCTAACTTGAACTACAAGAACACAGAGTTGTGGTCCCTTAATCAATTCCCAGACTTGAGACAGTTTTTAGACCCAGAACCCCTTGAATGAAGGGAAGGCTGGATCTCCTTTGGGAAGGACCCTTGCTACACTGCCACAAATGTATACTGTGAATGTTCCAGCCATCCCCAAAGAGACATACAGGCTTTTACCATGGTAATTGTGTATTAGGGAAGGAAGTGATTAGATATTTGGGGGATTATTAGACACTGGCTTGGAAGTGACAATAATTTTAGGAGACCCAGAATGTCACTCTGGTCCACCAGTCAGAGTAGGGGCTTATGGAGGTCAGGTGATCAATGGAGTTTTAGCGCAGAGTGGGTCCAGTGGATCCCCAGATCCATTCTGTGGTTATTTCACCACAGAATTCTGGGGAAAAGTCTGAGTCTCTTTAAGACTCAATCATGGTGCCAACTGGGTGGCAATACCTTGAAAACTTGGGCCAATATTTTCTAAGACATTGTATAAGCTCTAAATTAGCATCCACTCTATGGTGCTAGTTCTCCCATAGCCAGGATCATGGATCCAGGAATTAAGAAGTAGAAATGGGAGTAAAACCACTCACTAATACCTAGTCATCCACTAGGAAAATTTTTGCTTCCTGCCCTGCAAAACCTTAAGTTTTTCTGATTGACAGGTCATAGTTGCAAAAGGAGGAGTGTTTCCATCAGGAAATCCAACAAGGATTCCATTGAACTGGAAGTTAAGACTGCTACCTGGACATTTTGGGTTCCTTATGCCTCTGAATCAACAGACATAGAAGGGAATTACTATATTGGTTGGGGTGACTGATTCTAACTATCAAGGGAATGTAGAACTACGCCTGCACAATGGTGATAAAGAAGAGTTTGCCTGGAATACAGGAGACCCTCTAGGGCATCTCAGTACTATCACGCTCTGTGATTAAAGTAAATGGAAAACTACAATGATCCAGTCCAGGCAAGATTTCCAATGGTCCAGAAACTTCAGGAATGAAGATTTGAGTCACCTATCAGGCAAAGAACCATGGCCAGCTGAGGTGCTTGCTAAGGGTAAAGGAAATATAAAAGGGTAGTGGAAGAAGGTAGTTATAAATATAACCCATGGCCACATGGCCAGTTACAGAATCGAACATTTCTTCCTTCTTTTATTATGAGTATGTATGTATGTGTATATATATATATATATATATACATAAATCAAATATCTTTGTTTCCCTCCCTATTTTATACTTTATCATATGACATAAGTTGTATTAACTTCATGTCATAGTATTTAAGTTATAGGACGTCAAGTTTAAGACTGAATATTACTGAAAGACTTATACCCTATTTCGGAGAAGGTTAGTGTGTTTTTGGTTGTACAGTGAACAGTTGAGTATTGTTAGGTGAAAAATGATTGTTATTAATATTTAGAGATAAAGTATGGTTTAAGAAGATGTATATGGCTGCCAAGTTGACAAGGGTGGACTGTAATGGTTAAGTTCATGTGTCAATTTGTTCGGGCTATGATGTCCAGTTATTTCATCAAGCAAGCACTGGCCTGATTGTTATCATGAGAGTATCCCATGGACTTAAATCATCAGTAAGTTGATTGCATCTATAGTTCATTACATCTGTGATCAACTAAGGAGATTGCCTTCAACAATGAGAGAAAACTCAGCCAATCAGTTGAAGGCTTTGAAAGAAGAAGTGATGATTTCAACAATAAGAAGGGAATATTTTCACCTCTACTTCAGCTGGCCAGCATTTCCTGGGGAATTCATTGAAAACCTTCATTGGGATTCCCAGCTTGTGGCCTGCCCTAAGGAATTTGAACTTCCCCATCTCCATTGTCACATGAATCAATTTCCTAGTTTTAAAAATCTAATAATATGTACATAATATTATATATGTACATATCTCCTGTTGGTTCTGTTTCCCTAGAGAACTCTAACACACATGGTATTAGCATATTGTCTAAAAATCTAACCATGTAGGCTGACCTGTCTCCTGAGAATCGTTGGGTACAGTAGGTTTGAAAGAAGGTGGAATTTCACATTATTATACACCAGCAATTTCTCTAGTCTGGAATGCAATAATGAGAAGGCATGTGTTTACCTAACAGCTAAAAAAAAAAACCTTGTAAAACATTTTAAGTGTATTGGTAAATTTCTACCTTAAATTGCTATGTCTAAGGATGAAAATTGGAGACATTGTGAATTTAAGCAAAGGGTGGTTTTGCTAGTCTCATTCCTTTCTTTCTCCCATCGTTTGCCACTCTGAGTCCACTAAAAATCCATATCTGTTTCTCAGAGGTGCCCAGCTGGCCTCCATGCTTTGACACTCTTTCTCCCCATTCAAAAGTAATCATTCTACCATGTCCCATCTGAACCTTAATTCCTGCTATTTGACAATGACAGGTAAAGCAGTTATTCAGATGAAGCAACATTTCCCAAAACATGTTCCCTAGAACAGTAGTTCTACAAGATGCTCTGTGTGTCCTGGGGGACTTTTGTGGTTCCAGTAGTATGGGAAATGCTTCCTATATCCTCTCTTACAGATTCAAAATGGACACTTTTATATTAAAAGCTGTGAGCAGTGTATAGATGCCTGCTTAACATTACTTAACCTAAATTCACCAATTTCACCTTGCCACCACTCCTCTTCCCCTATCTTTTTAAAATGTGGCACTTTTAAATACTCTGAGATAAAATAATCCTTGCTAAAGCATTGGCTAGCCTCAATGAGGAGGATAGAATATACAAGGTGGCACTTGCACATAATGGGTAATTCATAACTGTCATTATCTTAAGTCCCAAATTAGCAATTATCAGATAAACTCCAGAGTGTGAGCATTTGTATCCATATATATATTTATCTAAGACAGGTGTCTCACATTCTGTACACGTGACGTTTTATCGTTTTAATTGCCTGGTCAACATTGAAGCACCATCTCAGTAGCTTCAAACTTGCAAGTCGTTGTTTTATTTTTCACCTTCCTTATTATGCCTCTTTTTAATTTTTTGCTATCTTAATTTTCTAAAGACTACTTTGTGGTTTCATGGCTGGCTGCCAGCATCCTCGGAAGTGTGTGTTTTCAAATTGTTTTAAAGATTCACACAAGAAAAGCTCACAGTAGGAAAAGCCATTTTCTAAACTGGCATTGTTTTACTTTTCAAGAACAAGTTTGAGTTGAAAGAAGCAGCACTGTTTACTTCTCATGGGCCTGTTCTTTGGATTTTCTGGGAAAATCCTCATCCTTTCAGATCAAAAAAGAGTACTGCCTCCCAAATGAATTAGAATACACTCCACATTTACCAACAATATCTCCTAGTGGTTTCAGGAATCTGAGCTTGTACACATCTGGGAAATGATGGCAGAATGCCCCCAGTTAGAACAGCTTTCAGATTCTAGTGGGGTGAGTTTGCTTCTCTCTTCTTCATCTTTTCATCTTTGCCCAGTTTGATTTCTTGTTCTGTTTTGTGCTTCACTCTCACAGAAAAAATTTCTTTCTCCTAACAGGCTCTTCCCAATTCACCACACACAAACACATACACAAACAGACTCAGCCAAGCCACAAAGGCCAGGGGCAAAAAAGTGAAAGGTCACCTTCACAATGGGTTTTCCAGGATTATTTAGATGTAATGAATAAAATTGCAAATTCTATTGAGGCTTTTAGAACTAATGAAAATTATCAATGTGTTACACAGCTGCATTTCAGTTTTGTTTGTCTGAGCCTGGAACAGAATAGATTTTATAAATAGAACTTAAATGTGACCACAGAGCATGCATACTAATCAGTTCATTTTAAGATATTGTTTTGCAATACTTTTAAGATGCACACATGCTGGGAAAAATTACTTGTCAGAGGAACAATGTGGAGCAATTTCTTACCAAAGTTGCTAATGGAACTACTTTTTTCTTTCTTTTCTCTTTTTTCCTTTTATTTCTCTCTCTTGCTCTCTTTTTAACATGATCTATCATTATCTATCTTTTCTTTTAGGTCCGTGTTTAAATGGGAAAGATGTAGAAAGAAGGCAGGCTTTCTTTGTTCCGGTAAATATCTATAGGAAAATGTGACTGATTGGTGGGAAAGAATCCATTAATTTGGGAAAGTTAAGATAAAAGGTAATCAAAATATATTGGTTAAGACATGCTGAGTTGTATCATCTATTACCCACTTTCTTGGCTCACGTAAAATGTGGAGGGGCTTTTTTTTCTTCAGCTCTAAAGAGATTGGAAGCACATGGGATGGAGTGTTAAGTGGTCCCCCACTGAAAATATTCTCTATCAGCCACTGACTTCCTCTAAGTAGCCAATCCTATCTGAATAGCTCTGATATCTGGATACGTAGTTCACTCCTCTCTGACAGCAGGCCCCTCTGCGGGAATGCATTTGTTTCACTTGTTTGAAGGTAGAAATCCCAGAGGTGGGTTTTGATGTGGGATGAAGCACTGAGCCCAGAGCTTCCCTTAAAGGTGAAATGCACACACTCTTTTAGAAGAGGAGAGGTGACTAAAAAGAAAGCTTCACTTCCCCAATCATTAACAGAAATGTATGTGAAAATGTTAAAACTCAAGTGTATTTTAAAAGCTAAATATGGCCTCTGTAAAGGTGTCTCCTCCATTGACCCACTGGGTCTCATGAAGGAAATCTGAACTTCTGGGCACCAACAGAAGCAATGAACCACAAAGAATTTTGAGGAACCGGTCATACTGTGGGGGAGGACAGAAATGGCATGGATAGTTAAAAATCCCTAGAAAACTGAGCCATTTCATTTTAGCTACTCTCTACCACCTAAACTCTCTCTCTAAAACTGTCAACAAGGAGAAGAAAACAGATTTATGCATACCAATTTCTCCCCAAATTAAACCAACAAACATTTATTGCTATGTCCACTATGCACAAACATTATGCTTTTGCCAAGTTCTGCAGGGCATGTCATTGAGTTGATTCAGGGGTCAGCGACTCTGGCCCCAGGGCCAAACTCAACTGTAGTCGGCTTATGAACAGCCTAGGAGCTAAGAATGAATTTTACATTTTATTACATTTTGTAAAAGAAGGGGCAGAAAGAGGAAACAGCAAAAGAGGAGAACATACAACGGACATATAATGTGATCCCCCAAACTTACATTTTCCGTTTTCACTATCTAGTCCCTTATAGGGGAAAAAAATGTGCCAAACTTGTATGGTATACTAGACAGGAAACAGAAAAAATAGCCTGAAAATAGTATAGTCACTGCAAAATGAAGCGCTACCTTAAGAACCCAGAAAGAAATAGGATAGTCAATGTTTTCTGGTTTGGTCTGATAGAATCTTGGGATTGAAAGGAATCTTGGAAGTCATTTAATTCAAAGTTCACTAAAATTCAACTCCCAAATGAGATTGTGCAAAATGATTGCAGTGGTACCTGAAAGAACAGGTCTTTATTTTAATATTACTAGCACACCAAACACATGACTTTTCAGACTTTATTGCTTGGAATGAAGGTCAAGTATTGAGTAAATAATAGTACCAGTGATAGTAGATATGTTAAGGAACATTAAGGCGGTTTGCAAATTAGTATAGTTTTCAAATCAAAGATTCTAGTGCAACCTCTTTACTTTCCATTTGCTCAAAATTGCAAGGGGTAGGATAAGATTATACCTGTATCTTAAAGCAGAAAACAAATAGAAACAAATATCTCCTGATTACATGTAATATATGTTCTCTATTGAAAAAATAAAATATTCTTAAAAATATCTGTATAGAAAATGAAAGCCTCCAAAGAGAATTCCCTTCTGAAATTACCTAGTGTTAATAATTTGGTATATATGCCTCGAGAAAAAATTTTCTAGGCACATACTAACATATTTAATATCTACTATATCTAGAGCTTTTTTTTTAGTTTCTGATATTTCTGATACACAGATTATTATTATTGGCCCTCACATTGTGTTTAGATGTTTAAGGCAAAATAAAAGGGGTAATTCCAGATAAGTGCATGTGGGAAGCAGGGTGCAAATTGGAAAGGATTTTCCCCGTTAAATCCAGACACAAAAAAATGTTGAGAGGCTAAATGAATGACAGTGAATAGTAGATCCAGGTTTTCCCTACCTTCTTTATTTCTGCCTAAGCTGCAGGTTAGCCTTAAAGGTTAATATAATTGCTGGCAGCTTGGGGGCCCTGGGTGGTGATTAAATTTCCAACTTCTTCCTCAGAAGAGTACCTGCTTCTCTTCAAGCTCTCCTTACTTCATATTCAGACTAGCATTTCTCAAACTTTTTAGATCACAATCCATTTCTAGATGGAACAAATGACATCAAGGTCCATGCCCCTAATCCCACCCCAGGGTACCTTTAGTGGAAAATGAACTTGTTGATGAACAATTAGTTCAAAGGGACTAAATAAACAGTGGCAGGACAGTTTTGCAAGAGTCATGATGAATCAGGTATCATTTACTTGATAAGAAAAGCTTGAGGTTATTCACAAAAGTAATGTCCTAAGAACGTAAGCTTATAGGCTTACACAGCAATCGCAAACCAACGTCCTATACACTTAAAAGATGTATCATCACTGTTATAACATGTTGCAAGTTATATTAAGTGTCACAAATTCATGAGCAGCATATCACCAATGTCAACATAATTGCTTCCACAATAACAGTACGAGGGATATGTTTGAACATAGACGTGTTTTAAGACTGATTATTTTTAAAAATTATAAAATATCTTTACTCTAAGTATGTAACTTATACTCTTTAGGTTTAACCAATCAACTCTCAATACACAATCACCAATGATTAAACTAACCATAACTTATAATTAAAACAAAAAACAAGAACTGAAAACCACAATCAAGTCAAGTCAGCTGTAATGATGGACTGCAAATAAATATCCTGCCTGAGAAGTCCAGCTGTGCACCCACAGGTGTGCCCCGTGAATGCTGTGCGACACTGGCAAGGAGGACGTGGCAGCCCAACAAAACCAGAGTCAGCCATAGACTCTAATCGCCTTCTAGTTATAGATAACAAATACCAAATTTTGGTACCCCTTAACTCGTTTACTCTGTAAATTAAAGTTAGCTTCTCTTTCTCCCTCCAAACTCTCCTCCATCTTGGTTTAGTAAGACATATAACCTCATGTTCAGTGGGTAGGGCCTCTTCCTGAGGAACCCTGATACTGGGGAGGGATTCTTGTTCCTTAGAACACAGTGATAACCACTGAAAGTCTTACAGTCCTAACTTCCATGCGTTCATTAGAAAGTGGAAAGCTCAGCCATCACTCCGTACCAAATTCAGCATCTTCTCAACCTAGACACAGATCTGGCCACATGGAATAACAAGTGAGTTCTCTGGAGTCTCATGCTGTCTGCAAACCAGAAGTCCTTGCTCTTTAAAATAACCCAAACCTTTCTTTCCCTCTAAAGCCTAGGCTTAGGAGACAGAAAAAAAAAAAACACCTTTTTCTCCTTTGGGAATAGGAGAGTCAGGACTTTCAAGACTCCAAATTAAGGCTGCCCTGATCAGAGCCAAAACAAAGACATAAAAGAAGGTCATTGCTCATTTTCCCACCCTGCTACAGTAGTAACCACCCTCCATCTTCCACAGAGACAAATGGCTGTAAGGATCTATTTGTAGTCTTGACCACATACTCATTTACCCAGAACAGGTGGACTGCAGCTATGTTGAGAATTTCTGACCAGTCTATTCCAGAGGCTGGCTCCTAGTTTTCCTATCCTCCTCACTATCTTCCTCGTCTGTCCAAATCTAATTTTCATTCTCTCATTTAGAACTGTACAATAGCGCATTCCTCTCTGCCCACATGGTAAAGGATATGCGTGAGGTCCAACTTTATTTGGACACTTGTACATTTCTCTTGCATCCTTCCAGGTTGACACCTATAGGGCAGTCTTGGTTTTACAAAAATGACTTGCAGTTTCTGAAATCCTCCAGACTTTTGGCCAGACTGTAATGCCCTTTGCTTTTCCTCCCCCAGCAATCTCCGGCTCTGTCCATCTGATCAATTTCTACTAACTCTGAAAATTAGGTCCACCTGTTTCTTCCTCTTGGCATAGTCTCCTGACCTCCCTCTGAATTATCTTGTTCTATATTCCTGATATACTTTGGGCTTACTTCACTTAGAATATTTATTAGTGTGTATTTACATTTTCAGTTTACATATCTGCCTTTCCATAAGCCACTGAATTTTGATGTATAGGGGCTATACCTTGTTCATAGCTATTTCACTCAAATTTAGTTCAACCCTGGCACCTGGCAAATTGACAATATTATTAGGTTAATAAATGGTTCTTTTTCTCAAGGCAATTTAAGGAAATAGTAGTATTAGAATTAACAGATGCACAATAAAAATGATACTAATGTTTGTTAAATTGTTGCACATACTATCTCAGTTAAATCTTACATCTATTTTTCTTTAACAAGCTACTGCTATCTTCATAGCCACTGCTGCAGGGCTGAGCAATGGGGGCTGGTCACTGGTTCATGCTTTTCCTTTCAGAAGTTGAACTCGCAGTACCCTTTTGCTTCCTCTGGCCCTGCTCTAGTTGTTCTAAATGTCCATTCTGGTTCTAGGGTTATGTACTCATTGGAAACTGTTACCCCAGAAAAGCCATGTTCTTTTCATCCTATTCCAGTCTTGTGGGGGCAAACCTGTTGTTTAGGGTGGGACTTTTTTGATTAAGTTGTTTACATGGAGATATGACCCACCCAATTATGGGTTGGAGCTTTTTATTACGTAGTTTCATTGAAGATGTGACTCTGCCCATTCAAGGTGGGTCTTAAACTGCTTGCTGGAGTCCTTTAGGAAGGAATCATTCTGGTAAAAGTCAGAGCTGAGAGAGACAGAGATATTTGGAGATGCAGAAAAAAAACACCCCCTGGGAAGCTGTTTGAAACCAACAGCCAAAGGACCAGTGGATGCCAGCCTCACTCCTTCCCAGCTGACAGAGGTATTCCAGATGCCATTGGCCTTTCTTGAGTCAGGGTATCTTTCTCTGGATGCTTTAGTTTGAACATTGTTATGGCCTTAGAATTTTTTTCTTTTTTTTTTTTTTTTTGCTTGGGTAGGCACCAGGAATCGAACCCGGGTCTCTGGCATGACAGGCGAGAGTTCTGCCACTGAGCCGTCATTGCACTGCCCTGGCCTTAGAATTTTAAACTTGTAACTTAATAAATCCCCTTTAGAAAATCCAACCCATTTCTGCTTTATTGCATTCTGGCAACATCAGCAAACTAAAACAGTTACCACCTAGTTTATTCTAGTCTCTTTTCCAGCGCTTCTGTTTTTTAGTGAAATGAGCAATTTGTAAAACTTCCTACCCTGTCATTTTGCACCTACACTCTCCTATTCCTACTCTTGAAATCTACTAAGGGAGAATCTAATAGAAATATAAAAAATGAAGTGAATGGAATTGTTTAATACCTGGCAAATTAGCACAGTTTTCACATATTTTACCACAGCCAGAAACAATCATGGTATCAGCACCTTGGAGTCCAATAAGTACTTATTTCCCTTAAATCTCATGCTCATCAATCCTGCTAGTAGCCAGCGCATATTTAACATGCTCAAACAAAAGGCAATTCATAAGTATATTAATATCTGTTATGGTAATTTTTAAGATCTGAGCACAAAAGTGACAATTGATGCAGATTTTTACTTATTATCACTATATCTGTTTCAATATTTCTGTTATATGTCCATAATAGTTATTAATCTCAATATCTCTAATGTTTTTTTATTCTTGGCTATTTCTCTGACATATTAGTTCTTAGCCAGAAAAAAAAATGATTCAGTAATAGTAGACATGAATTCCACTATCTGTTCACAGCTCAGTAGGTCCAGTAATAGATAATAGCATAATTACTTTTTGAGTTTTTAAAAATCCAATTGGAGTGCCTGCAGGTGTATGTACATTTATTTGGTTTGAAGCTTATTTTTTAGCATAATTCATTTACTGTATTTGGTATGACGGTTCCAAATGAAACCAAGCATACAGAGGAAATTATTTTTTAATGCAGATTCATAAACCAGTTATTAGGAATATACCTTTTTTCTCTCACCCAAAGTAAGTAAGGGAGTTTTCATTCACACACCTATCTCTACCATCAATCAGGGGTACTTATTCTTTTGCTTCAAAGATCTACTCTTTTGTGTGATGGTGCTCATGTATTGAAGCAAAGCAGAAGAAAGCTATCTATACTGATTACTCATTCACTCAGTGAAAACATACAAGTATCTACTATGTGCCAGGCACTGCTCTAGGCACTAAGGATTCAGCAGAGAATATGAAATCCTCACTCTTTTTTTCTTTTTTTTTTTCACATGGGCAGGCACTGGGAATCGAACCCGGGTCCTCTGGCATGGCAGGCAAGCATTCTTGCCTGCTGAGCCACCGTGGCCCTCCCAAATTCCTCACTCTTATGGGGCTACTATTGTGGTGGCATTACATGACCACATGACTACCTCATGATAGAGTCTCTCTCATGCTTGAGATTAATAAAATGGAAGCTATGCTGTCATCTGTACATCTGGGAAGCAGTGGTGCCCAATTTGTGTTTTTTTGTTGTTGGGTTTTTTTTTTTTGCTTATTCTTTTTTGGTTTGATTTTGTTTTCTGATGAGTACTACAAATGTAAGATGATCACATTAAACACAGTGATATAATCAGATTAAACTAGAAAACATTACATGTTGGACCTGCCCATTGGAGATATACAATGCACATTGGCATCTTAAAAACTCTGAGAAATTCTATAGTAAAATATCAATAAAATCAATAACCATAATAAAATCCCTAATAAGCATGCAACAGAATGTACTTGGAGAAGCACTGCTACCCTTTAGATTATTTGACACTGGTGAGGTATTTTACTGATCATATTTTTCATTTCACCTATCAATTTTGATTCTAGAAACTTGAATTTCCCAGGACCTCTCAAGTCAGGAAATCTTTTCACTGCACTCTTGAGTTTTATTTTGTGTAAGCAATGCATAAAGGCAAAAATGGGATACACATGGCTCTCATCAAAAAACATAATTGGTGCCCTGATAGGATATATAGTCTTTGAAGAAAATTAGAGATCTCTGTCACTCTTATAAAGATTCCATATCTGAGGAACTCCAATGTCATTGTCATGACTCCTTATTGCCTTCTCCCATTCTCTTATCATGCTTGCAAGATTTCTATATAGTCAGGAAGCTTTTGCAGCTGGCAGTGGGTTGCAAAATAAAAAGAAATTTCTTGTTAGAGGTCTCTTCTTAAGATGAAGGAATATCTTTCCTACAAACCTTGAGAAGAAAACCAGGAGAGATGATTCTTGTGTTTAAAGGAACCATGAGCAAGGAGAGGAGACTACATGGTCATGTCAGAACCTTGAAGACACAGCCTCTCTGAGGATAAGGTTAAATAGTAGGGTTCTATTAGTAAAGAAGATAGGAAAAGCCTTATTGGTAGGGATGCTGCTTAAGGGTGCATGAGTTTTGCAATGCAACAAGGCAGGTGGGGTTGGAATGTTGGGATTTTCAATTTCAAAGTCACCGTATGTGACAACCTAATGCTTCATTTGATAGTTACAACCCTGTGATGCAAGTCACATGAATGTTTTTACCGACATATGACAGGTGAGTAAACTGAGGCACCAAATACAAATTCTATATCTAGTCCATTGTATAGAATTACTAAAATATAGATGCCCAACCCTTAGACCCGTGTCCCACCCTGCTGCCCCCATTGTGGACGCCTATCCAAGATTTGGAACTTTGGATATATTGATTGGTTCAGAAGTGTTGGCTTGGGATGGAATGGGGTGGGGTTTCCTTGTTTCTTTAAATAGAAATCACATTTATAAATTACTCCAATAGTTTTAGCCAAAGAGCGCAAGTTGATGGCAGCCTGTGCTAGCCTGGTGAACACCTGGACAAATGCCAACCCTTCCAGCTAGCAAGCCAGTGTGAGATGAAAGCAACTCCATGTTGACAGCTTTCACAGGAGGTGCCACATATAAATTACAGTTAGTTCAAAAATTAGCTGCCAGATTATTCATTTGAAAGAAATTCACATAGTGATTTCCTCCCCAACCCCACCCCCCTTTTAGAACTGGGGGCTGAAGCTTCTGAGTCTGGTAATGCTGCTCTCCGTGCTTTCTCCAGTTCCCTATCCCAATCCAGGAGATCCTCAAAGTCCTTACCAGGAGAGATTCAGAAGACAGAGCAGCCAGGCAGTTGTTTGCTTTTTTGAAGTTTCAAGTGGGCCTTGGCTTTTTCTGTAGCCTTCTAAACCAACTCTCCTATGGAATTCAAATCTGTCCATTTCTGGACCTCATATTACTCTTAGCAATATTTTGTTGAGTCTTCTTTGAGTTTTCATTTTCTGTTCATATATTACCATTCTTCTGTTATAGTTCAGATATACCATTCTGAATCTTGCTTTTGTGTTTAGTACCTGGACATACTTTCAAGTCAATAATATAGATCTATGTCTTTCTTTTGAATGACTATATAGTATTCCATTCCATGGATTGTTTGGATATTTTATAAATGTATACTCCTGATCTCTGATACTGTGTACTTGTGTGGTTTCAAATCTTTTACCATTGCAGATAAAGCTGTGTAAGGAACGTCTGTGTAGTCACATCTTTGCTCACTTCTCTGGGTTTTTCTGCAGGACACATTCTTGGAGGATCCAAGCACCAAGGATCCTTTGCAAAAACTACTTAAGATGCAGGGTCATCTCAGTGGCAACTTCTAATTCAATCTCTTCTTTGAGGAAGAATTTCTCCTCCATGTGATGGCCTGAAAATTAGCAAATTTCTAAAACTGTGCTTCTGATGGGTCTTTTCATTCTTTGTCCAACAGGCAGGGCTAAAATGATTCCTTTCTTGCTCATTTTTGTGGGTGATAATGTGTTCCTCCCACCTGGCACTTCTTTTTATTCCACTACAGCTATAACAAGCACTTATAAAAACAGCAATCTAGGTTACCTGAAAATCTTTTCTTGTTAACTTGTGAAAAAAAAAAAACAACTAAGACTAGAGATAGAAATTGGATGGCTAGAGTACTCAACCCTGGCTACATAAAGCTGTCCTTGGGTATATCATTAGCTTTTCCTCCTTGATTCATCTGTTAAAAATAGAGATACAATTCGTTTGTTGGGCTTTAGTGGAGAGACTCATGGGCCTTGTTAGGAATTTTACATAGCTATCACCCTCCCTTCACACCAATGTAAGGTTGTTTACTTTAGAAAAATGCTAAGTGATTGAGATGCTTAATAATAATAAACAAGTATCTTAGTACTCTGTGATTAGCACTCAGTAATGACTAATGTTTAGACCTCCTTGTTTCTGTCAGAAACCCATTTTATCAGATATGGAAATGGCCTAAATTATTTGATATGCATTAGCTATGAAAAAGACCTCTCACAGCACCAGATATTCAAGTGTGTGACCCTTCCAATGCTGGAGCAGCAATTAGACGAGCTATCTATTCCATTCAGACCCAAAATGGAAAGTATTCAATGCCAGCAAAACACAGCACAGTAGTTTCAACTCAAGATACTCTCATTTCATTATTGACTTGTGCAACTCCCACCACCGCCCCTTATCCCCAGATTGCTCTTATTATCCTCCATTCATCTAGTGTTTTCTCAAAAGCATCTCGAGACCACCTTCAGAACAATCCCCAAAGCATGATTATTAGATTTCAGCTCCTGGGCCCTATTCTGAGCCCTGAGGCTCAGAAATATGCAGTTTCAAAGAAGTGAACTCCCAGGTAATTTTGATACAATCTAGTGTTAGAAGATTTCTACCCTCTAAAATCATGCATCCAAAACATTAACATACATAGGAGGTATCTAGGTATCTTGCTGAAATGTTGCTGATTCAGAAGGTCTGGGGCCTGAAATACTATGTTTCTAATGCGATCCCAAGTGATGGCAAAACTGCTGGTCCGTGGACCACACTTTGAGTATTAAAGCCCTACCATGGCATACTTCAAGGATAAGTTTCTGTCTTACTCATCTTTACAGCCACAATGTGCAGTACAGTCCCTGTACCCAATGCATGTTTCTTGGTTGAACAACTGAATGAATGTCAAATCAGGAATATTGAGGGTACTGGAAATGTTACCTAGTCTGTACGTAATATGATTATGGACAGTGTGATATGTGCATTTGTGTTCCTTTTATTTATAGGACCTTCTGGTGGTCCTTTGTCCTCAACAGGTTCACACATTCCACACCAAAGGCCATGCTCCAAAGGCATCTGTCAAAAAACTCCAGCTGTCTTTATCTATGAGCAACACTGGGGTTTGCTTCACATAACAAAAGAGATACTGTTAAAAGAACATCATTGAGAAATCTGTGATGTTCAAGACATGTGCACTGATAAAATATTTTTGAGATACTTTCTGTTATTGCAGGAAATTATGAATTTGGAGAAATTCATAAATTCTGGTTCATTAGACTACTGAAGAATTCAGTCTCCTAACTCTATGGTTAGCCAAATCCTGTGGAATGTACCTGCCTTGATGATAGAGTTTATGCAAGCTGTTCTTGGAGCACCTGCAAGGGTAGAAGCCTGGTATTTAGAAATATGACTTCTCTGGGCCTACATGCTAACAAATGCCTGAGCGTGCTGGTGAATTCATCCTGACGCTTGCTGTCACTGTAACCTGTTAGTGAGCATGTGAGAAGGATGTCTGTAGCACACATCTGACCCTAAAAATGATGAATAATCAAATCGATTCAGGTCAGCTGGCAACCGGAAGTATCCAGTCTCAGATGCTGCCATCTTCGTATTTGATCTGTCCAGAAACACTTAAAGTAATTAAAGTGACACACAAACGGTTACCAACATTGGTGATGCTAATTGGAATCTACATCCATGTAATGCTCTTTCTCTGTTTAGCAAATCCTAGACACTGAAAGGTAAACAACTCACAAAAGGCTGAAAGTATAGAGTTGAAACCTGTCCTAATTCTAGGACTTTCAGAATGTCCCTTTACATACATTTCAAATTTGTGTAGAAAGAAACAAAAAGGGTCAAAATTCGGTTCTTTCCAAATCAGGCTAGTGATGTATCCTCATAAAGCTGGAGATTTATTTGGGGACCAGCAACCAAGATCCTCATCCTAGCATCCAATGAAGAGAGGCAAAGTAAGAAGCAGTAAGTTAAAGTAGAGGAGTGAGCTGGCTCCAACTTGTTCTACTGTCTCCCTCCAGTTGACATATAGCAAATGTTTCCTTTAAGGAAAACCTTTGTTTTGATTGCTTTGAAACCCGTGGGAAGTATTGAATTTCATAACATCTGTGAAATATTTGTCAGTTGTCTTCAGAGATACCCTCATATATATAATTCAAAGAAAAAATCCATAATAAAAGTCTGTCTATGCTTTTCTTCTCTTCCCCTTCATATATTGTGAATTCTGTAGGAATATATGCATAAACCTTAAACAAAACAAAGTATCAAAAGTTCCAGGAGGAATCAAGAGATTTGGGCTCATAATGTTATTCAAATATTATTTATTCACCTATTTTCTAAGTACTATTCTAATCATTGGGCTACAAAGATAAAATGTAGAGCCCCTGCCTTGGGGTAGCTCAAAGTCTAATACAGAAGATGGGCATGCAAGTAAATGATTATAGTTTGCTGCACTAGCTGTTCTGAATATTGATTTATTCCATTGTTCATGGTGGAAAGATGTATGCCTTCCAGGATTGTGGTGAATATTGAACAAAGTGAAAAATGTAAATCACCAAATACATTGCCTAAAATATAGTAGATGCTCAGTAAATGTTAGCACCCAATGCAATAAAAGTCCAAGGAATAGGGTGAGTATCACTGGAAGTTAAATAATGACGTATGTTGGCTTTGTACTGTAGCTATTTAGTAAAGCTGAAATTGCTTTGCATAGAATTCCCTTCTCCAAGTGGTTCTGAGTTAGCATTGATCATGAAAGAAATTTGCATAAGACATAGAAAGCAGAAGTAAGGCAGCACTTGTATATTTTACACACAGAAGGTTGGTGCAAGGAGTGTGGCCCTGGAGAATTCACAGACATTGTTGCTGATCTGGTGACACACTTGGTTGGGCTGGGACAGCATCAGGTCTGCGGCTCCTCTGGCTCCTACCAGGTCTTCTCCTTCAGCTTTTGTGAGTCCTCAGCCCAGTGTATATTAATGTGCAACCACTTGTTGAAGGTGCTACCTTCTCCTCCAGTTCATGCACGGCATCAAGATTGGTAGCAGAGAGAAACACATGATGGTTCCAGTTGTCCTTGTGGATTCTAACTTGTCCTTGCAGTTAGTTAGTCCTTGTTTTCAATCCTTCCAACTTTCCTACTTGTCTGTCTAACAACTTCAGACTCAACTACAGATGTAAAGAAAATAGCCTGTCTTACGTAGATCCCTCCACCAGGTCCCACAACTCAGTAAGGGCTAAATCCTTTTATTCAGCATTCACGATGGTTCAGCTTCTCTTACTAACTGATGTGGAATTTGTTACTGGTAGTAGTTGCAGGGAAACAGATCTTTAGGGATGAGTTCTCTAAACTGGTTATGGTTATCTAGGATTATTTCTTGATCTGATTGGATTTAAAGATATTAGTCTCTCTGTAATGTTAGAGGGGTCAAGGGTAGCATGACATCACAGACAAAAGTGTTGTTTAGATTATTATCTGTACAGACTGTAACCAAGGGCTCACAGAAGGCAAGATTCTGAGTGACCAAATGGTTTCTCCATAACGATCACCCAAAGCTTGCTTTCTGTAGGCCCCTAATTATAAGAGTCTGTAGATGACAGAATGTTAGAAAAAAGAAAAGCTGCTATTTCACTTCTGCCTTCCCAATTTGATGTTAATTTTTCTCATGCTAGTCTTGACCCATCAAAGGAAGAGCATTTGAGGAAGTGAATTTCTAGCTCATCTAAATTGAAATACTGCAAAACTACCACAGTCCACACTCTTTTAAATATCTAACTTTCAAATAGAGAAAAATACCAAAATCATGCTTACGCCTAATTTGACACAAATGTCCTTAGTACAAGTGAAAAACACTAACCCTCTCTGCAAAAGAGGATACAAAATCCCTTTAACCATCTTAAGGGGTATTCAAGCCACTTCTGCCTGAGTCATAGCCTCCATCCCTTTAATGCTAACATATTTTGTTAGATATTAGATATTAGATTTCAATCAGTTTTCAGATTGAACCCTGACTGATACATGAAGTGATGTTTGGGACAGTGTGTATCAAAGACAAGGAATTGTAAAATACATTTCAATTGTATTTGCAGGGACAATGGTTTCATATATCTGTGAAATATTAGGAGATTTTACCTGGTGAGATGGCAGAAGTAATTTAAAATGACTGCCCAGAGTACAGAAGTCTAATTTAAGCAGAGCTTGAGAGAGAAGTCCCACAGAGTTTTCCCTTCGCTCCAGGAATTCAGATTTGTGGGCACACATGTGAAGGCAGTACAGTGAGAGACAAGGGAATTTCAAAGTTCGCAGAACAAATCGTATGAATGCTTTCCCAGAATTTACTCAATTACATATATTTTAGACAAGGAGGGGGAGGAGACTATGTTTTGATCATCAAAGAGTAAGCTAAACTTTGGTCCTACTCAAAATTGTACTAAAAGTTCTATGAAAGGGGATTTGGGCTTGAAAGACCAGGAAGGCTGTTCGCTGCTGGCTACTTTTGCTTCTTCTGAAAGGCCTTTTCATTCCTCAAGTAAATCCTGGCTGTGTGCAATCTAGGCCATGCTTGCTGAGTCTCTGCCTAGGAGGCCAGCAATGGCATCACGTAGAAACCAGTACAGAATGGCTTTGAGGAGCCAGACCCAAGATTGTGACAGGTGTTGGCAAACTTTGTGTAAATGGCCAGAAAGTACACATTTTTGTTGGTGAGGGTCGTCTGGTCTCTGTCACAGTTACACAACTTGGATGTTATAGCACAAAAGCAGCCAAAGACAGTAGCTGAACAAATGGCTGTGTGCCAATAAAACTTTATTTACAAAAACAAGTGAGGGGCCGTAGTTTGTCATGCCCTGCTCTATGGCTGGGAAGCACGTGTCTTTGCCTTGCTGTATTTCCTGTGGCAAAACAAAACATCTCTCATAGTAGACCTACCTCTATTGATTCATTATAAGTTTAGCAAACATTTCTTTAGTATTGAGTATGTGGGCCACACTTTGGTAGGTACTGGAGGATTAGGGGCAGTTGAGATGAGAAGAATGGTAAAGATGAATAACACCAAATTTCTTCCACCAACATGGCTGAAATCTCCCTTGACAATATGGGCATGTAGGCAGATAGGACCAGTAAGAGAGCAGAAAGGTTTAGCATGGAAGTGGCCATGTATAGGCCACAAAGCATATGTACATCTTTTGGTATCTTCAATTGTTCAGGTGGTAAAGGATGGTAAAAAATTCTCCCAAAGCCCAGAGGATGTAGAGCTAGCTGGGGGTATTGTGTATCCATCTATGAAATTCAATCCACATGGTTTGAATTTATCCACCTCATTCTCTGCTTTGTAAAGACAGTCTTACTAATTGTATTAGTCGGGGTTCTGCAGAAAAACAGAACCAACAGGATATATGCATATATTAAGGGATTTATTATAAGGAATTGGCTGATGCGACTTAGAGGGTTGTAAGTCCAAACTCATTAGTGTAGGGCACAAATTCGAAACTCCAATAAAGGGGAAGTCCTTAGTCTGAATTTCCCAATTAAACCTGGCTGGCTGGAAATTCCAGGAGGGCAGCTGCTGAAGTTGTCGTAGACATTTTTTTCTGACCTCAGAAATCCTCAGTTTCTGGATTTTTAGATCTCCACCTGTTAGGATGAGACTAATCCACCTAGCTGAAGGCAGTCTCCTTTGTTGATTATAGATACAACCAATTCATTGTAGATGCAGATCCTATCTACAAAATACCCCTCAGGGTAACAAGCCTTAACCCAACAACTGTACACAATAATTTAGCAAAGGTGACACGTGGAATTAACCATTACACCAGTGCTGATCCAGACGTGGGGCATCTTTTGCCCATCAGGTGTATCTACCCAACAACTGTACACAATAATTTAGCAAAGGTGACACGTGGAATTAACCATTATACCAGTGCTGATCCAGACATGGGGCATCTTTTGCCCATCAGGTGTATCTATCAATGCTTCTCACATTTTAATCTTCTTAGGAATAATCACCAGGAAGTTTTGTTAGAATGTGGACTCTGTTTCAGTCGGACTGGGGTGGAGCCCAAGATTCTGCATTTCCAACATGTCCCAGCTGTAAATCATAAGGCACACTTTATGTAGTGGGGTCTAAAGACACTTCAGAAAATATACGAACAGCAGATGCATAAGATGAGAAACCCAGCATCACAGATCAGAAGTATTTTCTATAGAGGAATTTCAAAGGGTAAGTGATGAACCCCTAAAAGATTCCACTTCCTTGATGTATCTTCCCAAGCCCCCTCCCCCCAACAATAAATATATTAATTCCCTGTGAACTCATTACTCATTTTATAAAATGTAAAGTCTTCTGTGAAAATGCAAATGAATTATCTGGGTTGGTTAATTTTTTATACTAAACCTTAATATGACACTTTGTGTGGAGATGGTTTCTCAGAAGAGTGGAGCCCCCAATCAGGACTCTGAGAGAATGGTGTTAAGGCAATGGAAAACGTGGTGAGGAAATAAATGGTCAAAAGATATTCAGGTCAGAGTAGCTGCCTAAGGGAGCTAAAGGCTCAGTGAGAACTGCTGGATCCAGGGATGGAATAGCAAGATGGGGAGAAAAAAGGGTCCAGGGGTAATAGGTCAGAGGAAATATGGGCATAGGAAAGACACTGGAAATTTCATCCACTGCACAGTTAAAATGGGTCTGAATGATGACCTAGTTTATGTTTCCCAGCCTTCTCTGGTCCCATGCTCATAAGACACACTGCCCTTCATTGACATTGGTGCACCGAGAGGGCCATTGTGAGCCAGGAGGACACAAATCACATCCTCCACCTCTACCCACACCCCACCCCAAAGCAGTTATATCAGAACCTCAGGGAGGGAGCTGGCGATGCTGCTGTTTGAGAATCCTAGAAGCTCATCTACAGTAAAAGTGGGAAACCCAAGGCCTAGGGGCAATTGACTTGCCCAAGTTTAACTATGTCATTTTTCTAGAGCTGGTTTTGAAATTTGGATCTCCTGACAATCAGGCTAGTATCTCTCTTCTGTAACCCCTGCTTTGTAGTTGATGGAGCATTTTGTTAGAAACTCACTAACATCTGGTGAAATATGTAGCTCTTTTTTTCCAGGATTATGTAGTTAATCATAACTTTTGGGAAGAGAGGTAGCAGACAGGATTCACATTTTTAAATTATAAGGTGCTCACTTATCTTCATAAAAATGCCTGAGCTGTTTATTGATTTTATGATTTCAAAAAAAAACAATTGACCTCAAGAAAAGTTTGATGAATGAGTTATAAAAACTTGTCCAAGTTTTTTTTTTAACAATCAGGATGTATATAATAACATTAGAAGTGCTCAAGAAATACGACATATGCATGTCCTTAAAATGCTTGCATTTTTAGTGGTGAGACATATATTCGCAAAAAATTTTTTTTAAATGTTCAATGATTGGCAAAGAGGAATTTTATTGTTTATCCCCAAAATAATATGGAAATTATAACACGTGTTCACTATGAGAATAATTTATAACACTGAGTCTTAATTGTCTACTATTTGTTTGCAACTCTCAATACATTGTTAAAAAAATAAAAAGCAAGAAAATAGAGATTATCCCCTACCTAGTATGAAGACTACATCTATTAGGCATTAAAAAATTATTTGCTGATTGCATATGCATGAGTACATTGTCATGTGCTTTCTATATGTATTATATGAGATGTGTGTCATACATATAAAAAATATTAGTGAGGTACACATAATTTATTTAGCATATTCATGTAGTTTATACCTTATTTATAAGGTGAGACTCATTAGGACATTTTGTTGCTTTCAGTTTGGAAAAATAATTTATCAGTATGGATATTTTGTTTCAATAACTAAATCAGTGCTTTTCAAACTTTAATGTGCAAAATTATGCTATCAAAAATTGAAAACTAATGTTGAATACCAAATATTTTTCATATACATACTATATATCTATAAACACCAATTTATTCCTCCTATAAAAAGATACACAGGTGCAATGATGGCTCAGTGGCAGAATTCTTGCCTCATGCCGGAGACCCGGGTTCGATTCCCAGAGCCTGCCCATGCCAAAAAAAATTAAAAAGAAACACACTATTATAAGTGCTTTACATAAATTATTTCATTTTTATCCTCACAATAACCTTTTGAGATAGGAACAATTTTTGCCACCCTTTTACAAATGAGACAAATCTGAAATAGGTTAGCTTCAGTCACCAATTTAGAAAATGCTAAAGCAAGATACAAACATTTATTTAGTCAAGCCAGAGGTCAAATACCAGAATCCATTCTAATCACCGCGCTACAGTGCAAGGATCAACAAAAAATGCTCCCGCCACAGGTCAAATTCAGCAGCTGCCTATTTTGTACGTAAAGTTTTATTGGAACACATTCATCCCCATTCATTTAGTATTAGTGTATCATTGCTTTCAAGCTACAACAGCAGAGTTGAATAGTTGTGACAGGGACCACATAACCTTCAAAGGTTAAAATATTTACTATCTGCACCATTACAAAGATTTTTTGTTAAACCCTGCTATAGTGTTTGTAATGTATCATTCAATTTTGTGAATTAAATGAATGATAAAACTGTCCTAAGATTTTGAAACCTGTTCTGCACATAATATGGTGTATAAAGTGCATGTGGATAGCCCCAGTTTTTCACATTGTTTTCCCACTTGGTAAATGGGTAAAAATTCATCCTGACTTTTAATATTTTCTATCATTTTGATGAATTTGTTTATAATACAAAAATAAAACTATTTTGCATTAGCTTTTGCTCCCTGACATCCTAGACATTCAAGATTGGATGCAGGGTGTATTGGACCTGTATGCTTATTACGATTAACCTTTCAAAATGGGTTCCTCTTAAATAGACTGTAAAATATTTATGGTTTGGGAATATAACAAAAGTTTGATAGCACTCTTTTGGTGTAATAACTTTAAAATATATTTATTTTAAATTAGAGTTTCTTACCAAGCTCCGTTTTAGAAGCTACAGAAAAAAATACATTGTAAAATTGTGAATACATCGTAGAGGGGTTGTACAGCATATTTTTCTTACTAATTTTAAGGGGGAGTTTTTCAACATTATTGTGAATCATAATTATGTCATTATATGTTATAAATATATTACATGTATTTACACTACATAATTAGACCTAATTCTAATTATGTAGATTCATGATAATCAGCTAAAATTTGCTTTAAAAAACTGAGATAATTCCTCTAACAGATGCTACCTTAATAGAATATTAAGTTTGAGAAAAACCTCATGAAAATAAGAAAATTAATAAGTAATGATTAAACCTCTAACATGCAAGCAAAAAATGAAACTATGTCACTGTTCTTCCAAAGCTTCATTATAAGAAAAACTGTTTGTTCTGAGATACACTCAAAAATTTTGTAAATAGTATTTTGGAGGACTCATCTCCTAAATTGAAAGAGAAAGCAATCCAATAAAAAGGCATCCAAAGTTTTAAAGATTTGTTTTTGTTACAACATAAATACTCTCTTTTCAAAGCTCCTGATATAAAAACCTTAAAAAAAAATGTTCTAGTAAGAAAGAGGTAAATAAAAACACTATTTCCCCCTGGAATCTTGCTCTCTAGATGTTAAATCTAGCATCATTGCTGTAAATTGCTAGTTGTAGTCTTTGATTGACATGTTTACCCAGATAATGTAACAGTTTTTGTGAAAGAAATCTACTTAGTGTCTGGATGACATGAAACATGTTTCTTGTGGAAGGAAAAGCCCCAAAGTGTTCTTTCAAATGGGAGTCTTTTCTCTCCAAATCTTTCAAGCTGATAACGAATCGTGTAATTTGTTTTACTTCCTCATTTACCCAACATTAGTAGTTCAATTGTGGTGTGCATCTAAATATACTTTAAAAATCCCCTTGGTGGTCCTGTCCTTGACTTTATTTCAGATTAATTTTCAGCTGCAGGTTGCAGAGGAGCCCATTCTTTACCAGAAGACATTTGAGGAAGGAACCTGTTTGATTGTCTCAAGTGTGTCTGCTTTTCTATTGGATTTTAACCCAAACAACGTGCAAAAATGCTTAAAATGAAGGGAAGTAAAGTACTTTTGCTTTATATCGGCTGTAGAGTAAATTCTTCTGTTTGAAGCTGCCACAGATGTCAAATTAACATGGTTTTGATAGCAGATATTTTTCAAAGAATTTTCAGCTTTTGTGGGTGCACTTGCCTTCAGTGTGACCCTGAGCTTGGAGATATAAGATAGTAAATGGTCTGCCACAACAGGGAACCAAAGCACCACTTCTTGGAAAACTGGTCATAGTGGGCAGAAAGCAGCCTGATGGTGGTCCCAAAGGATTTGGGACTCAGCAATAAGCCTGTGCTGAGTTTGCTGCAAAAGACTAAGTGTGAATCCATAAACCAAAGACTTTAAACTGGCCAATCACAATTTCCTGGTGAATATTCATGACTTTGCCTTTGGAAGACATGCCTTGCCACCTTCACGGGACTCCTCTCACTCTTATATGCCCATGTACAAGTCAGTCCCCAGTGCTTTAATCCTCTCTGAGGCAGTTACTCTGAGAACCCCACCCCACAGAGCCTAATTTCTGTTGGAGCAGGTTTCCTCTGCCTTGTGGAATAGAAACTCAGTTTCACACTCAACTTGTCTCAGCTTTTATTTTCCTTTTATCAGGGAAATTAACCCCAATACAAAGAAATAAAGTCAACAAAGTTTTATGTCAGCCTTACCTACTGCAGTTCTTCAGCAGTTAAGGATTTAGTTTGTGTCTTTAATTATTCACATGTAATTTTCCATTTTTGTACCAAGATACAAATTTATATGGAGCCCTTTAAGAGTCACTCAATTGGCGAATGAGCCCTGAGACCTGTATCGCAGAATGAGCTTATTGTTTTGATTTTCATGCAGCTGGGACAAAATAAGCAGTGCTAGCACTTTACTTCTTTATGAAAAGTGGCCGCTGGCCTAAAAAGTCAAGTGCTAGTTCTAGTCATAGAAATGGAAAGGTTTAAGAAAATTGATGGTTCCTAACCAGAAAATAGTTTCATAAGTCATTATGATGGTTTTGGTATGCAATTCAGAATCTATACCTTATTTAATTTTGCAGAGGAGATAATATCCAATGTTATCTGAGAGGGAACCTTCTGAATGGTCTTTGATATAGCATGTGTGTTACTGGCACCTTCCTGGTTAATTACTCACAAGCAGTATCATAGGTATAGCCAATTTTGGCCCTGAAGAAGCACAAAAGTCACCTTGTCCTGTCTCCTTACAAACCATTCTTAGGGACTAAATCCATACTGCTGTCTAGATGCAAAAGAAAATTTCCTAATATTTGTTCTTGGCAAATCAGAAACTAAGAGTGATATAATATAATGCAAAATGTAAAGAATTATACAGATTTTAGAAGAAACTGTACAATCTGGAAAGTCAATACATTGTGACTCTGTTTTAAACAGTAGAGTGGCTTGTTTCTTTTTCACTGGAGCCAAGACCACCATTAGACCATAATAAAAAAAAACGTATTTTTATATAAAAGTCAATGTTTTCTTTTTCCAAAAACTTATCCATAGATTCTAAAATAGTGCCTAGGGAATAAGCAATGCTTTGTAAATACTTAGAAGTCACTTTTATTTCATTCAGTTTCTTTCTTTTATGAATTTACTTATGTAGCACAAAGACAGCATACCAGAGTCTCATCAGGAGTTTAAAACAGTCTGGAGAGCAAGGGAAAATATCGTTTAAAATGACTAGGAAGGAATGGGCCAATGGATGAAGTATGTGCTATTACTCTCCTTTGCCTTCTCCAAGGCAGACATCGCTAATCAATCACAGTCTTCTTCCATGCTGAGCCTGGATACAGCATGAAAATCCTTCTCAATACAGGGCTCCCATCAGCCACTACCAATCAGCTGGAATTGGCAACTCATTCCAAACCATTTGCCATTGTTGGGCTAGACCTTAAACAGAAGGTAACATCTTATAATTGTGAGTCTTATTTGCCCTTTCAAAACTACACTGTGATTATTCTCTACTACTTATTTCATATAATTAGTTCACCTCATAAATTTAAAATGCTGTCCTAGCTGTGTTTTTATAGGCATACCTTTACAGAACAACTTATTATATTTTAGAACCATAATGAAAATCTCATTGTTCTGTTTCTGTACTTTTACAGAAAAGGAGACATTTTTAGGGAAAGGTTTGAGATGCAGCATTATAAAGAGAACTCTAGTATCCCCTCTCACTAAGCCAGTGGTCTCAACCAAAGACAAGTTTGCCCATCAGGGGACATTTGGCAATGTCTGGAGATATTTCTGGTTGTCACAACTTGGGGTGAGGGGCTGCTGGATGGATCTCCTGCATAGAGGCCAGGAATGCAGCTAAGCATACTACAGTGCACAAGATCGCCCCCTACAACGAAGAATTATCCAGACAGAAAATTTCAGTAGGGTTGAAATACAAACCCTGCTCTAAGCTACAATAAAACTCATTTCTAGCATAGATGTTGAAGATGATACTTTTGTAAATGGAATTATTGTTATGTTGATTTCATTTGGAAAGGAAACAGGTTTTTTTTGGTTTTTTTTTGTATGCTGTATAGAGAGCTCACATTTCATTATTTTTCCATGTGGGTATCCCGTTATTGTAGCACCATTTGTTGAATTTTTGTTTGTTTGTTTGTTTTGCTTATTTTTTTTGTTTGGGGAAGTACTTGGCCCGGGAATTGAACCCAGGTCTCCCCCATGACAGATGAAAATCCTACCACTGAACTACTATAAGGGAAACTATTTAAATACTCATTTAGAAGTGTAGTCATGCTCCTATTTGAAATCTACCTTTGAGTCCAGTGTCACAGCATTGACATATAAGACATTCCCCAAAGATAAACAGACAGTGGGATGCCATAGGACCTGCCTAGAGATTGCAGTTGAAACTTGAGACTGTGCTTCTCTGTCATCATCAGTGAATGGCCAAAGTGTGAGCTCTTTGATATTTCACACATATTGAATCTCACACTGAGAAACTGCTCTTGTAATACAAGATAGATTTCAAGGGTTCTCCGTTTTTTGTGTGTAAGTTTAGTCTAGCAATAATTTTTTTCCCTATGAAGACTCGGTTCTATCTGTCAAACAGACAATTTTTCATTTATGAAATATTCCTATTATCAGGTGTGGGATGTTGCAATAATGAAGAGATAGGAATTAGAAGATTTTCTCTTATACTCATCCACAAATAAAACTTTGTTTTGGGGGAACTCAGTTCACCTTCACCATCCCTTTCCTGTCCATTGTCAATCAGAGATAGTGTGGGTCTTTTTAAACTAAATGATTCTGGAGACACACTGGCTGAGAACATTTCATGTTAACTGAAATATATAAGCCTTAATAAGCCAATTTCCCATTCAGTTTAATCTATTTTCAGCAGATCAAAATAATTAAAAATGCTAACGGTTATGGTAATTTCAATACACTGTGAGAGAAGCAATTTAGATAGCACCTTCCCAAGGAATCTATATTTGTATAAATGCTGATCAAGAATATTTGTTCAATTTTATACAAATCAAACATGAATAATTTCTTCCACATCACTCCCTTCCATTGTTGTGTTTTCCCTCTATCTAGTTATCCATTTGCTGCTGGCATGCTGCTCTAGGAAGATTTGATTAAAATCAATAAGTTATTGGGAAGATGGCAATTAGCATTCTTTCACTTATAATAGCATTGTCTGTTAAGCTTCCTTTGTGCTAATCACAATATTTTAGCGTGACTCTCCCATCCAGCCATGCAATTTAATGAAATGGAAGGGTTAAAAAGCACCCTCAAATTAGGGAACTGGAAATATGCTTCTCTCATTTTCACTCTTTTGGTGGGAATGCCTGTTTTTTCTGCAGTACATCAGAATCCTTGTCTCCTTTGAGAATTTCCCAGTTTTAAGATCTCAGCAGTATCTGCTCAGAAGTTCGGACTGCATTAACTGCAAGCAGGTTTGAGGTAGCATAGATTTGTTTAACTACTTCAGAGTGACTTGATTGTTTGTTTGTAATAGGTAATTGGCATGTAGAAGTTCTTCACTTTTGCTGTATGATATCAAGTGGTGAATGCCGGGCTAAATAGACTGTAACTTGACTGATGCCCCTCGACAGCAAGTAATGATTGCCAAAGTCATTAATTAACATGAGGTCATGGTGCCCATCTTTTAAAATTTGTTATCATTTGTTTCTTTATCCTGAAGACACCTTAGTTCATTTCAGTCACTCTTTCCTTAGAAGAAATATGCACATAGAAACACACACACATATAATGTACTCACTATTTAGCTATGTTCATTAAAAAGGTCACTTTTATCCAAACTTTCTAACGTAGTGACAACTGCTATGAAAGCACAAGCATTGGAGTTAGTAAGCGAAGTGAATATTGTTCACTTTATATCTACAGATAAGATTTAAATGCAGTAAATTTAAAATTTATGCTACTTAGATTAATAACATTAAATTTAATGCTATCTAGCACATTAGTACCAAAAGGAGCAGTGAAGTGTGTAGTCAAACAAATAACGGCCATTAGGAAATGTTTTGCTTTCTTAAAGTCTAGCCTTTTGGGTTTTTGCCCAATACTGTACAGCTTGGGGTGTTTGCCAGGTAGTCCTAGAAAAGTGATAAGTCCCAAACTAGGATTTACAAATTGTACTACGGAAATTTGGAAATGGATCTTACCATCAAAGAATTTGTTTTAAAATCCAAAAGAAGTAGAGGGATAATGTAATTTCATGAGTCATTCAAAGCAACTCAATTTGGGGGTAAATAGAAATGATAATATGAATGTGATGGTTGGGTTTGGGTGTCAACTTGGCCAGGTGATGGTGCCCAGTTGTTTGGTCAGGCAAGCACTGGGCTAACCGTTACTACAAGGATATTTCGTGGCTCGTTTATTAAAATCATCAACAGTTGATTGCAGCTATGGCTAATTACATCTGTGATGAGCTAAGGGTGTGTCTCCCACAAACAAGAGAATCCAATCAGTTGGCTTTGATCTGGTCAATTGAAGATTTTTAAGAAAGGAGAGAAAATTTTCACTGCTTCTTCAGCCAGCAAGCCTCCCTCCTGTGAAGTTCATCAAGACCCTTCATCGGAGTTGCAGTTTCACAGCCTGCCCTACAGATTTTGAACTCTTGCATTCCCACGGTTCCATGAGCCATTTTTATGAATCTTATATTTACAGGTATCTCCTGCTGGTTCTGTTTCTCTAGAGAACTCTGACTAATACAGCTTGGCTCCATGAGTGGTTCTTGAGAAACAGAATCTTAAACATGGGTTTTTACTATTGGTTTCTTATTCTGATTAGACTCAAAGGCACTAGTGATTCTGTTTCCAATAATCAAGATGGCATTGACAGTCCATGGCATGAGTTGCCAATAGAGATACCGAAGTTATCACCATTTGATTCTGCTAATTGTACGCTTATATGAGACAAGTCACTGGGTGACAGTGTTTTGACACCTCAATGGAGTTTTGTGAAGTTAAGAGGTATGATGTTGGCCCCTTGCCCTTAGATACATTGGATACAGTTTTGAAATAAAGTCATGAACTGAGTATTCAAATTTGCAACTTAAGCACCATATGAAAGTAGTAAAAATTTCCATGTGTGCCCTGAAAGAAAATCTTATTTCTTATAGATGCAGATTTGAGATCTCTTAAAACCAGACCTAGAGCATCATTGTGCAAATAGCAGATTTACAACATAAATTAAAATCACAACCTTTCAAGGTGTCTGCTGTTAAAGTAAGGGCCTTGATTGGAAGAAAATGGGATCCTGAACCTTGCCATGGAGATGTATGGGTTGATAATGATGGCAGTGGAGACCTGGAAAACCTGGATTCTGCTGATATTTTGCTAGATAGACCTGTAGTGATCTGTCCTCAGGAAACAGCCACCAAATCTCCAGCCTGCCCTTAGAAAGCTTCCTGATCTTCAGCCTGCCTTGAGGAAACAGCCCACCATCCACCCAGAGAAGTATGGCATCCCACCTCCACCTAAAGAGACTAACCATGTAACTACATCCCCTGGGGAAACAGCCCTCCCTTCTATGTCTGGAGTGACTAACCCTGTTTCAACAAATGAAACTGCAACAGAATGCCATGAGGTAATTGGCTTGAAAGACAATTCTAATTCTTTTCATGACCCACCCCCATCACCCCTCTTTTCTTCAAGACCTGTAACTAGACTAAAATCCCAACATGCCTCAAAAGGTAAGGCACAAAGTGTGAACCATGAGGAGGTACACTATACTTCAAAAGAACTGCATGAGTTTTCCAATCTATATAGACAGAAATCAGGGGAATATGTATGGGAATGGATAGTAAGTATACAATAAAATGCTGGAAGGAATATAAAGTTGGAGCAGGCTAAGTTTATTGATAAGGGCAACTAAGCAGAGATTCTGCATTCAGTGTTGTAGTTCAAGGGGTTAGAAAGGCATTAGCAGCTGATTTGGGTAATTGGCTAAAACATGGATGAAAAGGTGGCTGACATTACTTGAGGTAGAAATGCTGGAATTGCCCTGGTATAACATAGATGAGAGGATCCAAAGGCTAATAGAGATTGGAATGTTAGAGAGGATTTATCATGGAAGACCTGCTTACACACTCTAGGAATGTCCAGAGGACACACCTTTCAACAGGTTTTGAGGAATTAATTTGTGAGACTGGCTCCATCATCCCTGAAGAGCTCTGTATTCACCCTTCTCTGTAGGTGAGGTGTGATGGTAGAAACTGCTGTCACTGAGCTGGAATCATTAAACACAATGGGGATGATCAGATCCTGAGCTGGTAGAAGCCAGGTGGCAACAGTTAATCACCATAAACAAGGTACGCATGGCTACCATAGTGGACAGTATATACTCAAAGCAGCAGTCAAAATAATCTGACTCGCAGTGACGTCTGGTGTTGGCTGGTACATCATGGGGCAAATAGAAGTAAAATAAATGGGGAATCTACTAAATTTTTGTTTGAGCTATATAAGCAGAAGAGTTCTAGGTCAGTGAACAGAAGTCAAACTTGAATTACAAAAACAGTGAGTCACAGTCCCATAATCAATTTCCAGACTTGAAACATTTTACAGACCCAGAGTCACTTGAATGAGGGGTAGACTGGGTACCCTAGGTGAAGGGCCCTGCTACACCGCCCAAAATTTACCCTGTCAACCTTCCTCCAAGTCTTACCCAAGGAGACCCATGACCTTTTACCAGGGTGACTGTGCACTGGTACATAAGTGACACTAATTCCAGGAGACCCAAAACATCACTCTGGTCTACCAGTCAGAATAGGGTCTCCTGGAGAGATCATGGGGTCAGTGGAGTGTTAGCTCAGGTCCATCTCACAGTGGGTCCAGGGGGTCCCCAGACCCATTCTGTGGTTATTTCCTCAGTTCTAGATTGCATAATTGGAATCAACATACTCAGCAACTGACAGAATCCCCCATGTAGGTTCCCTGACTTGTGGAATGAGGGCTATTATGGTAGGAAAGGCCAAGTAGAGGCCCCTAGAACTCCCCCACCCAGCAAAATAGTAAATCAGAAGCAATACTAGATTCCTGGAGGGGTTACAGAAATTAGTCCCACCCTTAAGGACTTGAAGGATTCAGGGATGACAATTCCCACCCCATCCCCATTCAACTCTCCTATATGGCCTGTGCAGAAAATAGATCGGTCTTAGAACATGACAGTGGATTATTGTAAAGTTAGCCAGGTGGTGACTCCAACTGCAGCTGCTGTTCCAGATGTGGTATCATTGCTTGAGCAAATCAACACATTCCCTAGTACCTGGTATGCAACTGTTGATCTGGCAAATGTTTTTTTCTCAATAGCTGTCAATAAGGACCACCAGAAACAGTTTGCATTCAGCTGGCAAGGCCAGCAGTATACCTTCACTGACCTACCTCAGGGGTATATCAACTCTCCAGCCCTATGTGATAATCTTGTCCTCAGGGGACTTGATCGTTTCCCCCTCCCACATGACACCACACTGGCCCATTATATTGATGATATCATGTTGATTGGACCTAGTGAACAAAAAGTAGAAACTACTCTAGATTTATTGATAAGGCATTTACATGTCAGAGGATGGGTGATAAATCCAACAAAAACGCAGAGATCTTCCACTTCAGTGAAATTTGTAGGTATCCAGTAGTGTACAGCATGTTGAGGTGTCCCTTCTAAGGTAAAGGATAAGCTGTTGCATCTGACCCTTTCTATAATCAAAAAAGAGGCACAACACCTAAATGGCCTCTTTGGATTTTGGAGACATATATTCTTCATTTGGGATGCTACTCCAGCCATTTGCTGAGTGACCAGAGAGGCTACTAGTTTTGAGTGGGGACTAGAACAAGAGCAGGCTCTGCAATATGTTCAGGCTGCTATGCAAGCTGCTCTCCCACTTGAACCATATTATTCAGCAGATCCAGTGGTGCTGGAAGTATCAGTGGAAAATAGAGATGCTGTCTGGCAAGAGCCTATCAGACAATCACAACGTAGACCCTTAGTATTTTGAAGAAAAACCTTACCACCTGCTGCAAATAATTACATTTTGTTTTGTTTTGTTTTGTTTTGTTTTTTGAGAAACAGCTTTTAGTTTACTACTGGGCCTTAGTAGAGACTGAATGCTTAACCATGGGCCACCAAGTTGTCATGAGATCTGAGTCACTTATCATGAGCTGGGTGTTATCTGACTTACCAAGCCATAAAGTTGGGCATACATCACAGCACTCCATCATAAAATGGAAATGGTATATAAAAGACAGGGCTTAAGCAAGTTCTGAAGGCGCAGTAAGTTACATGAGGAAGTGCCCCAAACACGAATGCCCCCCCTCCTACCATATTACCTTCCCAAACCAGAGCTATGACCTCTTGTGGGGTTCCTTACAGTCAATTGACTGAGGAAGAGAAAACTCAGTCCTAGTTTATAGATGGCTGTGCATGACATGTGGGTACCACCTGAAAGTGGACAGCTGCAGCACAGACAGCACCTTTCTAGAAAGCCCTTAAAAGACTGTGGTGAGGGTAAATCCTCCCAGTGCATGAAACTTCAAGCAATGCACCTGGTTGGTCATTTTGCTTGGAAGAAGAACTGGCCAAACATATGTTTGTATACTGATTCATGGACTGCTTCTAATGGTTTGGCTGGATGGTCAGGGACATGGAAGGAACATGATTGGAAAATTGGTGACAAAGAGGTCTGGGGAAGAGATATGTGGATAGACCATTCAGAGTGGGCAAAAAACATGAAGATATTTGTGTGCCAAGTGAATGCTCACCAGAAGGTGACTTAGCACAGGAGGGTTTTGATAATCAAGTAGATAAGATTACCCTTTCTGTGAGTACAAGTCATCCTCTTTCCCCAGTCACTCTTGCCATTGTCCAATGGGCTCATGAACAAAGTGGGCATAGTGGCAAGGATGGAGGTTATGCATGGGCTCAGCAACATGGAATTCCATGTTCTAAGGTTGACCTGGCTAGAGCCACTGCTGAGTGCCCAATTTGCCAGCAGCAGAGACCCACACTCAGTCCCCAATATGGCACCATTCCCCGAGGTGATCAGCCTGCTACCTCGTGGCAGGTTGATTACATTGGACCACTTCCATGATGGAAGGAGCAGGGATTTGTTCTAACTGGAATAGACACATACTCTGAATATGGGTTTGCCTTCCCTACACACAATGCTTCTGTCAAACTGCCATCGATGGACTTATAGAATGCCTTATCCACCATCATGGCTTCTGATCAAGGAACCCACTTCACTGCAAATGAATTGCAGGAATGGGCACATGCTCATGGAATTCTCTGGTTTTGCCAGACAATGGTGGAATGGTGGAATGGCCTTTTGAAGACACAATTATGGTGCCAACTAAGTGGCAATACCTTGCAGAGCTGGGACAATGTTCTCCAATATTCTCCAACATGCATGCTCCAAATCAATATTCATTCTATGATGTTGTTTCTCCCATACCAGGATTCATGAGTCCAAGTATCAAGGGGTAGAAATGGGAGTGACATTATCACTCCTAGTGACCCACTAGAAAAGTTTTTGCTTCCTGTCCCTGAAACCTTAAACTCTGCTGGTCTATAGGTCTTATTCCAAAAAGAGGAGTGTTCCTACCAGGAGACAAAACAAATATTCCATTAAACTGGAAGTTAAGACTGCCATCTGGCCACTTTGGGCTCCTCATTCTTCTGAATCAACAGGCAAGGAAGGGGATTAGTGTATTAGCTGGAGTGATTGATCCTGACTATCAAAAGGAAATAGGACTGGGCGGGCCGCGGTGGCTCAGCGGGCAAAGTGCTTGCCTGCCATGCCGGAGGACCTCGGTTCGATTCCCGGCCCCAGCCCATGTAAAAAACAAACAAACAAACAAAATACAATAAAACAAGAAAATGTTTAAAGATGTTTCCTTTCCTTCCTTCTATCCTTCCTTCCTTCTCTCTGTCTTTCCTTCCCTTCCTCCCTCTCTCTTTAAAAAAAAAAAAAAAAAAAAAAAAAAAAAAGGAAATAGGACTGCAGTTACACAATGGAGGAAAAGAAGAGTTTTGTGGAATACAGGAGATCCCCTAGGGCATCTCTTTGGATTGCAATGCCCTGTGATTAAAGTCAATGGAGAACTACAGCAACCCAATTCAGTCAGGACTACCAATGGCTCAGAAACGTCAGGAATAAAGGTATGGGTCACCCTACCATGTAAAGAACCATGGCCAGCCAAAGGGCTTGCTGAGGGTAAAGGAAATATGGAATGGATAGTGGAAGAAAGTATTGATAAATATGGACTCCGGCCATGTAACCAGTCACAGAAATAAGGATAGTAAGGGCATGAATATTTCCTCCTTGTTTTGTTATGAGTATGTTTGTATTTGCACATAAAACAAATATCTTGTTTTCTTCTTACCATATGACATAAGTTGTATTGTTCATATTATAATATTTAAGTTATAGGTTATGAAGTTTAATAGTGGATGTTACCTGAGGATTTGCACACAATTCTGGAGAGATTTAGTGCATTTCCAGTTGTACACAGGGCAGTTGAGTATTGTTAGGTGAAATATTTATCTGTTATTGTGTTCTATTTAGAAAGTAAGCATGTAACAATGTGATGTATATAGCTGCCGAATTGACAAGGGATGGACTGTGATGGTTGGGTTCTGATGTCAGCTTTGCCTTGTGATGGTGCCCAGTCATCTTTCAGGCAAGCACTGTCCTAACCATTACTGCAATGATATTTCATGGCTGGTTAATAAACTGGAAGGTTGGTTTATTAGATCATCAGTCAGTTGATTGCAGCTGTGACTGATTACATCTGCGACCAACAAAGGACATGTCTCCCTCAAACAAGATAAGCCAATTAGTTGGGTTTGGTCTGGTCATTGAAAACTTTTAAGGGAGAAGAGAAAATTTTCATTGCCTCTTCAATCAACAAGTCTCTCCTGTGGAGTTTGTCAAGACCTTTCACTGGAGTTGCTAGCCCCGAAACCTGCCCTACAGATTTGGGACTCTTGCATTCCCCCAGTTGCATGAGATACTTTCATAACTCTTATATTTACAGATATCTTCTGCTAGTTATGTTTCTCTAGAGATCCATGACTAATACAGTGAATTGATCTTATTTTTAAAAAACTATAATATTCAAATTCTTTGAATAGTCATGCAGTACTTTGCTGCATTCATCCTTATAGACACAGCCTAAATAAAAGGAAAGGCGTTAGATACTCAACAATGCCCTGCTCTTTTTGTTTTATTTTAAAATATTTTTATCTCTACGCCAGGAAGATTTCAGGTGCTTGGTGTCATTTTTATGTATCTAATGAGTTTAAATAACTATTTTTAATAATGATGGGTCTTTTATTAGACTCAAAAGAAATTTGTGGGAATGTTTTTTTCTAGAGAACATCTCAAAGTTTTATTACAAAATATTTTTTAGAATTCTTATACTTTTAAAAAATATTTTTACTGGGAAATCTTCACACATATACAGTCCATACATGGTTGTGCCAGTTTGAATCTGCTGCATATCCCAGAAAAGCCCAGTTATTTAATTGTCATTCAGTATTGCTGGGAGGGAACTTTTTTATTGTTTCCATGGAGATCTGATCCACCAAATTGTGGGTGGTAACGTTTGATTAGATAGTTTCTATGGAGGTGTGTCTCCACCCGTACAAGGTGAGGTTGCTTTCTGGAGCTCTTTAAGAAGGAACCATTTTGGAAAAAGCTTAAGAGCCCACACAGCCAGAGACCTTTGGAGATGAATAAGGAAAATGCCCCCAGAGAAGCTTCATGAAATAGGAAGCCTGAATAGAAAGCTAGCAGACAATGCCATGTTCACCACGTTCCTTTCCAGTTGAGAGCTTTCTTGAACCATGTGCCTTTCCAGTTCAGCTTTCTTGAACCAAGTTGTATTTCCCTGCATGCCTTAGATTGGACATTTCTATAGCCTTGCTTTAATTTGGACATTTTCACAGCCTTAGAGAATGTAAACTTTCAAATAAATAAATTCCCCTTTTCAAAAGTCATTCTGTTTCTAATATATTGCATTCTGACAACTTGCAAACTAGAGCAATGGTATGCAATTAATGGCTCACAATATCATTACACTGTTGTATATTCATCACCATGATCATTTTTAGAACATTTGCATCACTCCAGAAAAAGAAATTTTAAAAAAAGAAATTAAAAATTCTTCCATCCCATACCCCTTACCCATCCCTCTCATTGACCACGAGTATTTCAATCTACCCAATTTTTTACCCTTTACCCCCTCATTATTTATTTATTTTTTACCCTTACTTTTTTATCCATCTGTACCTATCCTGGGTAGAAGGAGTACCAGACACAAGCTTTCATCATGATATGGTCATGTTGTAAAAGCTATATAGTTATACAGTCTTGTTCAAGAATCAAGGCTACTGAAACAATTCAACAGTTTCAGGTACTTCCTTACAGCCACTTCAATACACCATGAACTAAAAAAAGGATATCTATATAATACATAAGGATAACCTCCAGGATACCCTCTCAACTCTGAGATCTCTCAGTCACTGAGACTTCATTTTGTCTCATTTCTCTTTTCCCCTTTTGACAAGAAGGCTTTCTCAATACCAGGGTTCTGCATCCCAACTAATCCTGGGAATCCTGTCCCATGTGGCCAGGGCAGCTTATATCCCTCGGAGTCATGTCTCACGTAGAGAGAAGGGCAGTGAGTTCCTCTGCCAAGTTGGCTTAGAGAGACTGGCCACATCTGAGCAACAAAAGAGGTTCTCTGGGGGTGATGCTTAGGCACAATTATAAAAAGGCTTAACTTCTCCTTTGCAAGAATAATTTTCTTAGGGGAAAATCCCAAGATTGAGGGCTCAGCCTATTGACTTGTTTGTCCCCAGTCCTTGCAAGAATATCAGGAATTTCCCATATGGGGAAGTTGAATATTTCCTCCTTTTTCCTTAGTCCCCCAAGGGGAGTTTGGAAATACTTTTTTAGAATTCTTATGAGATAGCTTGCAGATTTTTTTAAATAAAAGTAAAGAACACATTTGAATCCCTTAATAATTTGAAATGAGTGTAAAATATGTTTTATAGAAATATTCTACCAAGTGATAAAATCATGTCTTTTAATAGATAGTTTATTGTTAATTTGCATTTGGAATATATAGTAATTTTAGGATTGACTTCAAAAGAAGAGTAAGATTTTATTGGTGGTGAGAAAAAGTTCAGGAAGGACTAGGCAGACTTTACATTTCATTCAGATTGATTTTTTTTTTAATTGCAGAGCTATTCTCTTCTATTTTTGTGGTATATAGCCTCCAGCTCTACCTTATTTTGCAAATCAGAAATTTAAAAACAATGAAATATTCCAGTTAAATATTTTAACACTCACTCTCTACTATGCATTATTTAATCAGTTAATCAAAATGTATTTGTCCTGGCGGTGACTTAGATATGAGAAGGTTGAATATTACCAAAGATTAGAAAGGCTGGACATGCACATGCCCAAATGGCCTATGTGGGATACAGCAGTGGAGGTATGGAACAACACTGGGTACCCAGGGATGAAGCATACTATAGGGTGGACTATAGCACAGACTGGAAGCCCCGTGAGAGGGGAACAGACACCAAACAAAATTTTTGTCCAGTTTGTGTTTTACCTTGGGTACTAACGTTGCTCTTAAATGTACAAGAAAAAATCAACCGGGATTCCTAAGACTTATTTCTAGGGTTTCTGATAATGAATCTCCTAGTGGGACCCACTGATGTGGATTTTAGCAAACATCTATGTCGATTCAAATGCAGCTGGTCCAAAATCCACCACTTGAGATACCCTGAGCTAGGGACAACTAAAAATTCAGGTCCTCTGCCATTGTTACATATGTTGCAGCTGACCATCACTGACGCAATATTATTGCTGCTGAATCAGAAATGATGGAATTATTTGGTCAGTGAGATTTGCTATACTAGAAACCTCACAAGAAATGGTGTAAGTTAGGCTCAATTCCTCAAAATGCTTGAACACATTGTAGTTTATGTTTTATGGGAGCCTACATTTGAAAGCTCAGGGTGCTAACAGTCCCAGAGTCAAATTAAGGGGCAAGATACTTCAGGAATTGTTTGGAGCGTTACTCAATAAGAGCCATTAATATATCACTGCAAATGTAATGAGATGGAGAAAAGATGTATTTTCTAAAATTCTTTGGTTGAAAGGAATAACTAGATTATGCACTTGAGGATGAAAGTAGGTGAGAGCCCCAAAATGAATGCTTGTGTAACAGTGGAAGGCCTTTCAACTCCATTCCAAGGAAGGAGGGTCTGGTTAACTGAAAAAAAAAATTTATTTTGTGAGTGGGTCATGAGAGTTTGAGGGCAGAATTTAGCCTCTTGTGACAATAAAGAAGAGAATGAAGGCTGCTACCTTCAGACGTCCTCAGAACTTCTATCACATAGCAATCAATCTCCTTTCTGGGTAAATGTTAAAAACATGCATCAGGGATATTGATTTCATTATATGTAAATTATTAGCCATGGGTATCCATGTGTTGTAGTGAGCTTCTAATAAGAATTCCAGCTGTATTTTAACATGTCTTTCAAGTCATTCTGATGCTTGCTAAAATTTGAGAATCACTACCACAGAACATGGCTGGAGAATTGTAGGTTAGGGGTAAGAATTATATACGACAGTGTCAGAGACAGGTAGGGATCAGGTCATGTCCTTGTTGGTCAGGATTTGGTATCTAGGTTTTATACTTCATGTAATGGGATGACAGTGAAGAGTTTTAATGGAAAGGGAACTTTCATCATCATAGTTAGATTGAGGATAATTATTATGACTTCAATTTGGAAAATGGATTGTTGGAAAGCAGGAAGGCCAGTGAAGACAGTAAAAAAAGGATGGAATTTGCCAATGGATTGGATATGGAGGATGAGACGAATTCATGGAGCTGCTCAGATTTCTGAGCTGGTGCCGATGCTGAGATGAGAAAAACTGGGAAAGAAAATGATCTGAGGGAAGAAAGACAAATGTCTTTATTGTGTTCATGTTCCCTTCCAGCTCTACCAGTTTACAGGTCCAAACAACGATCCAAGGCCAGACTCCAAAAGTTTTCAACCTCCCTCCTCTCTCAGTTAAACAGTTATTAACATTCTCTCCCTCTCTCCCTCTCTCCCTCTCTCCCTCTCTCCCACCCTCTCCCTCTCTTTAGCTTTGTATGTTACAATGTAATATATGTATTTTATGAAACAGAAGTAAGAACAGATACTAAAAGGATGAGATAAAAATATGGATACACATGAAAAGTTCTAGTATTTTCTTCATTTTCCCCCAATGATCTACTTTTGCATTCCACTCAGGGTCCGCTATCCTGGAGATTCAAATGAATAGCTCTAGTAGCAAATTGGAATGGCCTTGTGTCTATTGCCCACATTTTCAGAAGACCAAAAAGTAGTTACTTATTCATCATCCCCAGAATAACTGGATGGCAAAACCGTTAAGACTAAAAGCTGAGTTCAATCTATTATCCATCCTCCTCTGGGAAGGCAGCATGATTTTTTAGGGTCCTGAACTTGAGGTTCAATGCTAATGTTGTCTCAGCTACTAAATTAGAATGTGACATTTGTAGAGATAAGGGCACTGTCTCTCGTGGAGCATTTGATATCTTGATTTTTGAGGTTTTCTAAATTCAACATAATTGTAGTAAAGTGTGACCCTCGTAACAAGGTCAAGAACCAGTTGTTAAATCGCTAGTCCCTTTTGGGACTCTGTCCCAGTCTAAGTAGAATTTATAAGGAGGCCAATTAATTTCTCATTTAATAGAGTTCTCACTGCTTCTCTGCATTCATTTATTCAACCAATATTTATTGATTCTGGTCTATATGCCAGGAACATCTAGGCATTGAGAATATTGTGATGAGTCGCGAATAAGTTTGTGCCACCTGGGAGTTTTCGCTTTAGGAAGATACAGAAAGCAAAGAGAACGAAATATATACATAATTGCAGATGTGATATGTGGCCTTAAGCAAACAAAACAGAGTGATGCAGTAGAGTGTTAGGTGGCAGTGGTATTGAGGTGGCTGCTTAAGACGAGGAGGTCAGAGAAGCACTTTCTGCAGAGGAGACATTTGATATCGGAATGAGGAGGGGGAGGAGCTGGTTACCCCAGACACATGGGGAAGGCTAAGTCAACAGAAAGTACAAAGTCCTTGAGGTCTAGATCCACCTTGGCTTTTTAGAGGACAAATAAAGTGTCAATGCGGCTGGAGTGCATGAAGGAGAAAGTTGAAGGGGACTTGTAGAGATAAGAAGAAGCCAGATCTTAGGGGGTCTTGTTGGCTCTGATAAAGAGGCTGAACTACCTCTGTAGAGAATTTCCTATTTGTTACATAGTGTGCAATAGAGTAGCAATCCATTCCCAAAATGCTTTGGGTTCCTGAGAGAGCAATATACATGGAAGTGTTTTTGTTCATTCAGCAAATAATTTTTAATTGTTTCTGATATATTGAAGATTTTGAAATATTAAAAAGACAGTGACATTGTGAATGTAATAACAGCACTGAATCATATATTTTAATGTGGTTAAAAGGGGGGAATTTTAGGTTGTATATATGTTATTAAAATAAAAATTAAAACAAAATAAACAATCATAGTACTGTAAAGTCAATCAGGGAACCCTAATGTAAGCCCATGGACTATAGTTAGTAGAGCAATTATAATAGTATATTTTCCTCAATTATAACAAATGTATCACACTAATTCCAGGTGTTAATAATAGGGGTATATGGGAACTTTGTATTTTCTGCACAATTTTTTCTATAAACCTGCATCTCCTCTAATAAAAAAAAAAAAAAAAAAAACTACTACCAAAAAAGAGATTGTACTGTTCTCAAGGATTTACATTCTATTTGGAAAACTGAAATGTAAGCAAAAACGAACCATGGCAGGGGTGCTTTAAAGGTGCGAGGTACAGCAGAAGCCTGAAAAAAATCAAGTCTCTGTGTACCTGGGGGCATCTGAAAAGGCTTCACAAACAACACATGAAAAGACAATAGACTTGACAAAGGAAGGCAGGGCGTTCTGTGTAGTGGGAACAGCATATGCAAAGGCAGGAAGGTAAATAAAGAGAATGCCTAATAAATGGCTAAAATTTTCAAAGAGAAGATGAAGAGAACACAAGAGGAGACCTGTGGCTGAACTAATGCCTTATTTCTATGCTAAGAAATTGAGTTTTGGGGGCTTTTTTGCTATTCTATACTCGTATGGAGAATTATTACTCTACTTCTTAACATATTCTTCAGGTGGATTAGCATGGAAGATTAACTGAGGGGGCATGACTGGAGGGAGGAAAGTTAGAAGACAACAGGAACAGTTGCAGCTGGAGATGAATGGTTCTGAACTAGGCTAGTAGAAAGATGTTTGAAAAAAAAAATGGGTGGGGAAGAGAAGAGATCACTAAGGAAGGAAAGGTACCAGATAAAAGACCTTTGGGGAAGACTCCTTCTGAAAGTCATAAAATCAAGTAATTTTAGAGACAGAACGTATCTTGTAGATCAAGTCCTTCTTTACACAGAAGTGAAAAGCAGAGAGTCTAAAGCTTTACCCAAGTTTATAGAGCTAAAAGTTTGCAACCCAAGTTTCCAAACTCCTTATGTAGGGATGTCTTCACAAAGCTGCACTGAGTGACTCCAAAGGGAATCTGTCTTAGATCAGATTCCTCAGCTGTAGACCCTAAAGGAGGATTCATGTGCAAGTGAGTTTTCAAAGAATATGCTCCCAGGAAATAGTAGTAAGGAAGTGGAAGAAGCTAGATATAGAAAAGGAGGGAAGGCAAAAGAGATATACTCTCAGGCAAAGTTCCTTAAGGGTAGCTTAAGCCTGATCCTATAGAGGAGTTGTAAAGTATAATAGGCACCTTCAAATAATTCCAGCAGGAGGCAAGGGCGCTGGGCTTTTATTGCTCCAGCACCTGTCACTCGCTGGTTAAGTGTCAGTCACTTGCATAGGGGTGATGCGAACACCCAACACTTTAGGTTCTCCTTGTGTGGACAATGCAGGCTTCAATAGCCCAAGAGCAGTCCTTGAAATGCGAATTGCTGGCTCTGGCTATTCAAGCAAAAGTACCCTGAAGCTGGGAGGCATATCCGAAAGAAGTTAAAAGGGATCCATACAAATCAGAGTGGATCACATTCTGTGCCCCAGCCTTCTAAGAATCCCTCTAGAAGTCCCTGATTAGATGCTTTCCTATCATTCTCATTTTTTTGTTCATAGGTCTTCTCATAGTTGTAATGAATTTACTACGATGTCATATTTTAAAGAGCTGATTGTCCACTTCTAGAATGTAAACATCATTAGGGCAAAGATTGTGATTATCTTCTTACAGCTGAATTACTCAGGGTTCGATCAGAGAAATGGAACCACTGGGGATAGATACTTGGGATATTAAGGGATTTTCTATAGGGATTTGATCTTATGCAATGTGCCTGCTGGTTAAGCCATCTCAGTGAGGCTGTTTTCATGTTTGATGCTGAAGCTTAAAACCTAGACAGGTTTCCCTAGAAAGGGAAAATGGATGTAAGATTAGGAAGGTCAAGTGTAGGTTATGACAGACAACCCTGAGGTGGAACCACGTGAGGATGAACGGAAACCCATGTCAGTCCGTATGTCCACTGATGCTGGTGGTGTGGTGTCCTGCAGAAATGGAGACCCTTATCCATGGAGGTAAACTCACGCACCTGGCTGCTGAGTCACAGAAGCTTATGGAGGCTCCCTTAGGGAGAAAGGGGCAGTTACAAGTCCAGCTGCTGCCTGATGCCAACAATACCAACCAGGAGAATTAGCAGAGCAGTTACAATGTGCACGAGCAACAAAATGGTGGTTGCTTTCCTTCTACCCTCTGACTCTCTCTAAATGTCTCTTGGGACCCAACCTAACCAGGAATATAGAGACAGAATTCTGGGAAATGTAGTTCAGCCTAGCTAAGTGACACTTAACACCATAACTGTATCTTCAGCATCTTTGGATTGCCTAGCACATACTAGGCATAAAAATAACCGTTTATTGAGTGAACAAATAAATGGGTTAATAACCTCTGGGAGTGGGTGCTGCCAAGGGCCAATAGGAGTTCAAAGATCAAGGATGAAATAAATGCTTAATTAATCCTTTATCACCCCACAGAACAGAGCCCAATGCCAAATGAGAAACACGCTTACCTAAAACTCTTAGTATCTCTCTCTCACACATACACGCATACCCACACAAACATGCACATTCTTTTTCCTCTTTAAAATGTGTAAAGTATAGGTAACGAATTAGTTGAAATAGCACTGCCCTAGTTTCTAGGCTATAAACTCATCACTATAATAACTACAATGCCTTTACAGTAATGGCACACGAGTAGGAATTTGTGAGATGAAATTTTTGGCAGTTCATTAGTAAATTTGGGTTTTGCCTCAGCCTTAGGGAACAGAAGGGATCCCAGAAGATGTAGCAATCAGCAGATGAACAAACCCGTTCCTCAGTAATGTGAAATGCTATTTTTAAAAGAATTAAACAATGAGAAATAAAGCCTGGAAAATGAAATAATAGCTCATTAAAATAATATTTTTTAGTTATGTGGGATGGAAGGGAATATAGTCTAATGACTACCATAATTCAAACAACTCATGTGGTGGTTTTAAAGGATTTTTATTCTGTGTTCTCCAAAAGTCCTTTAATGCTGGTTAGCTAAATGCTTCAAAGTCTGCATCATGCTTTAATTCATCTTTGTGTGCCTGGCACCTTTCAGGGTGCTGTCATGACACAATGCTCATTAATATTTGTTGGATGAATGAATCAAGAATGAATCAATAGCATTTAATAAGAGATATGGGAAATATTTACTCCACGAGTTTGACATGATTTGAAGGAGAGGCTGAAATTAGTTTGTCATATAGAATTGAGTTGTAAACAGAATACGATGAGAAGACTAAATAATGAGTACATGTTCAGATGGCAATTGGCCTGGGATGTTAGTTGCTACATAAGGAGTCAAACCTAAGGAAACTATAGTAGCCAGAGGAAAGCTAGTGTTTGAGAACAACTAAAAACAACAAACTGGGAGAACCCCTGAATATCTTAAGACTACCCTGACTGTTTGGGTTTTTTGAATTTTCTTTTGTGGGTAATGGCTACAGTAAATAACAGAGGGCAATAGGAGGCAGCTGTGAGAGTATAGGTTGTAGTATGCTAAGTTTTTGTTTCTTTGTTTTTATGGTAAATTCAAGAATATACACAACTTAAAATTCCACATTTTAACCATTTTCAAATGTGCAATTCTGTGGCATTAATTGTGGTCACAATATTCTATTACCATAACCAATATCCATTGCCCTAAAGTTTTTCATCCCTCCCAACAAAAACTGCATTCCCTAAGCAATAGTTGCCCATTCCCCTCACCACCAGCCCCTAGTAAACTGTAATCTATTTACTTATTCTAGGTACTTCCTATCAGTGAGATTATACATATGCCTTTTTGTGTCTGGCTTCTTTCACTCAACATAATGTTTCGAGTTTCATCCATGTTGTAACATGCATCAGAACGTCATCTCTTTTTATGGCTACATAATATTCTATTGTGTACATATGCCACATTTTGTTATCCATCCATCTGTCAAAAGACATTCAGGTTGCTTTCCACCTTTTGGTTATTGTGATTAATGCTACTCTAAACAATGGTATACAAATATCTGTTCTTTTTGGTTATTGTGCTGTTTTTTTAAATTCTTTTGGTTATTGTGCTGGTTTGAAACTGCTGTATATGCCGGAAAATTCATGCTGTTTAATCCTGTTTCAAAATTGCTGGATGAGATCTTTTTGATTACGTTGTTTCCATGGAGATATGACCCCCAATTGTGTTTGAGACCTGTTGATTAGGTGGTTTCCATGGAGATGTGTCTCCAGCTATTCATGGGGGGTCTCGTACTGGAGTCCTTTAAAAGGGAGCCATTTTGGAAAAAGCTTCAGAGCCAACACAGCCAGAGATGTTTAGAGATACAAAAAAAAAAAAAAAAAAAAAAACTCCAGGGAAACTATTTAAAGAAACCTAGAGAGAAAGCTAGCAAACTCCATCATGTGTCTTCCCAGCTGAGAGAGTAACCTGGAATATCATTGGCCCTTTCTTGAGTCAAGATAACCTTTTCTTGAAGCCTTAGTTTGGACATTTTTCTGGCCTTAGACACATAAACTTGTAATAAATTCCCTTTTAAAAGTTGTTCCATTTCAGATATATTGCATACCTGCAGCATTAGCAAAACAAAAGAGTTATATACCAAGAAGTGGGATTCCTCATTCATATAGTAATGCTATGTTCAACTTTCTAAGAAACTTCCAAACTTCTTTATACAGTGGAAAGTAAGAAAGAAGAAGATGGAAGGAAAAAAAGTAGAGAAAATGAAAAATATCCAATAAAGCAACAAAAAGAGCCTACTATAACAATAATTAAAATAATGATAAATTAGAAAATTAGAGTCTTAGACCACATTTTTAACAACAAAAAAGATCCAGCACAATGCTCCCTACAAAGAAAAATGTAATGAAAAAAGATTCTGAAATATTAAAAATAAAGGATGGAAAATACAGACAGCCAAATATGAACCAAAACTATGATAGAATAGTATTCTTAATATATAATAAAAGATAAATAGAAGCAAAAAATATAATAATAAGTGGTATAATTAGAAGATTTGTCTAGGATTTTCTGTGGGTTGCCTAAAAAAGGGGCTGCTGGAAACAGGCTCACATACTGCTTTTCTCCCAAGAGGAGTAGATACTCCTCAATTCACTTTCCCAGGGGATTAATGGCCCCTATCCTGCAACTCTAGAAGAAACACAAACAACTCCTTCAACTGTAATGAGCATACCACACCAAGGCAAGGTGTTAAAAATACAGGGATATGTAAGGATCCTATATTTTATGCATGATTGTTCTATAAACTCTCAATTTCCCTAACAGTAAGAAAAGAACCATTGTCACATCCAAACTGCCTGCCACCTAGGTGTCTGTTTCCCTTCTTTGATATATTTGCTTTCACATTTTCCCCATGAAAAGAGAGTGTGATGAGGATTGAAATATGGACTCAGGTCATGGGGCCATGGCCCTGAGACACATTTCTGTGGGGTGATGTGAAGTGAAGATACTTCCCTCCTTATTTTTCTCTTGCTGATCTTTGGCTTTGTAAGATGCCCATATTTCCTTATCTCGTGGAGATAATATTGTAGAATTCATCCCGAGAACTCTCACTCCTATTTATATGGGAGCAGCCACTAAGGAACATGTGCATAAGAATATTATGAGTCCAAAAAAGGACCTTGTACATTAATAAAGAAAGTATGAGAGCAAGATGATACAATGTATGCCCATGGGACGTGTTAAAGATTTGTAAAAACAGATGTTGGTTCCTTGAAAAGATTTTCACTCTCATGGCAAGAGTGTCCCATTAGAGAGAAAAAGGTGGCGGGGAGAGAAAGGGGGTGTGGAGAGAGAAGGAGAGAGAGATTTTTTGTAGACAATCTAAAAACAGGATGAAAGGGAAATAACCAAATATACGATTGAGATTTTTAAAATAAGACTATTATAAATAGAGCTATGCCAATACATTTGAAAACATAGTTAAAAGATTAAAGCTTTTTAAAAACTTGAAAGGAAAAAATTTTGAGGCAAAGTTGAATGGACCAAGAAATATTATATTTAAAATGTGAAATGTTAACCAAACACTTCTTTGTCCATAAAACATGAGACCCATATAGTTTCAGAGGTAAATTCTAGGCAACTTCACAAAATACTTAATTTTATCGTAAGATATTGTCTATCTCAAATAATGAAAGAATAAAAGCTGTCTAGCTTATTTTATGTGGCGATTGTAATGTTTCCAATAATAGATAAGAACAATAGAAGAAAACAAATTTCTAGATCTGCTTTTTCTTATGAATACAGCTTCCATTATTCTGATAATTTTTAGCTAACTAAATAAGACATTCTATCCAAGACATTAATGAATTGTTACTTAAAAATGAAGAATGTCCCAACATCAGGCTACTTCTATAAGAAAGACTAATACTGTGTAGTGCAGTGGTTCTCACATATTGCTTCAGAATCTTAGGGAGGGCTTGTTAAAAACAGATGACTGGCACTTCCAGAGAAGTGCCCTTTTTTTGGCAGAGGACCCCTTTTGTGGCCTAGATGAGGACTTGCTCACTAAGCAAGACTGGACCCCATGCCCCAGAGATTCTGATTTAATAGGTCTGCAGCAGGGCCTGAGAATTAGCATTTGTGTAAAGTACCCAGGAGGTGCTGATGCTGATATTCTGGGGACACACCTGGAGATGCACTGACATTAGACAATTAACACAGCAGATGCTCCTGTGATCACCATTGTTTATCACCAATGTTTGTCGAAATCCTACTCTGCCTGAAGCAGGAATAGGGAAAAGCAGAGTTTCCTGGAGGTGAAACAAATAGTGCAATCTCAAAAATTGTACTACATATCCAGGGCAGAAATCAGATGAAAGGCTGAAAAAACCTGATCAGTTAAACATGGGCAATTCCTAAAGGTCTAGAATAAGTTGAATCAACACATAGTCAATCAACAATAAAAGCCTAGGCAAGAAGGAGAAACTGACCTTGAGCGTAAGCTCATCAAGATAATGAGACATCAGCACAAAATTTCAAGCCATACTAAGAAACGGAAGATATAGCTCTGTCAAAGGGACAAATTAAAACTTTGGAGGAGACACAAAATTTGGAACAACTAATCAAAGATGTTAAAAAAAAATCTCTCAAATCAATTCAAGGAAATTGAAGGAAAGCATGGCTAAAGAAATACAGGATATAAGGAGACACAGGGTACGTGTAAAGAATTCATACATATAAAAAGAAAAATAACAGAAATTATGGGAATTAAAGGCACACTAGAAGAGACTAAAAATGCATGAGGGGCATGCAGTAGCAGATGTAAGCAGGCAAAAGAATCAGAACTAGGTAAAAGGACAATCAAATTCTTACAGACAGGTGAACAGAAAGAAAAAAATAATGGAAAAAATTGAACAGGATCTTAGGAATTCAAGTTCACACAAACAAATGTGCCACAGGTGTCCCAGAAAGAGAAGGAAAAGAAAAGGGCAGGAAGAATATTTGAGGAGATTATGACTGAAAATTTTCCAACTCTTATAAAAGAGATGAAGAAACATGTCTAAGAAGTATAAAATCCCAAACAGAATAAATCCTAATAGATCTACTCCAAGACTCATTCTAACCAGAACGTCAAATGCCAAAGATAAAGAGAGAATCCTGAAAGCATCCAGAGAAAAGCAATTCCTAAATACAAAATAACTACAATAAGTTGAAGTGTCAATTTCTTATCAAAAACCATGGAGGCAAGAAAATAGTGGTATGATATATTAAGATAATGAAAGAGAAAAACTGCCAACCAAGAATTATTTATCCATCAAAACTGCCCTTCAAAAATGAGGGAGAGTTTGAAATATTAACAGCTAGATAGCTTTTGAGAGTGCTCATCAACAAGAGACATGCCTTACAAGAAATACTAAAAGGAATTCTGCAAGCTGAAAGAAAAGACAGGAGAGAGGCTTGAACAAAATTGTAAAAAATGAAGATTTATCGGTAAGGGTAGCTAAAAGCATAAAAGGAGAGACGAAAAATAATTTAACATATACAATCCAAAGAATAAAATGATTGAAGTAAGTACTGTCTTTACAGTAATACCATTTAATGTTAATGGATTAAACTCCTTAATCAAAATACATAGATTGGAAGAATAGATAAAAAGTATGTTCCAACTATATGCTGTCTAAAAGAGACTTACCTTGCACATAAAGACACAATTAAGTTGAAAGTGAAAGTTTGGAAAAAGATATTCCATGCAAACATTGACCAAAAAAGAGCTGCGGAAGCTGTACTCCTATTAGATAAATTAGGCTTTAGATGCAAAACTATTATAACAGTGAAAGAAGGACATTTAATATTTAAAAAGGGTTAATCTATCAAGAAACATAACAATCACAAATATTTATGCACACAACCATGGTGCCCCAAAATACATGAGGCGAACACTAATAAAACTGAAGCAAGAGGTAGAAATTTCTACAATAATAGCTGGAAACTTCAATAAACCATCTCATCAATAGATAGAACATCTAGGAAGAAGGTCAATAAGGAAACCAAGAACTTAAATAATATGGTAAATGAACTAGACCTAACAAATATATACAGAACATTGCAACATTCTTCTCAAGTGCACCGGGATCATTCTCCAGGATAGACCACATGTTGAGTCACAAAACAAATCTTAATAAAATTTAAAAGATTGAAATTGTACAAAGCACTTTCTTTGATCATATTGAAATGAATGGAAATCAATAACAGGCACAGAATGGGAATATTCACAAATATATGGAAATTAACAAACCCAAACAATCAGTATAATGTCAAAGTAGAAATTGGAAGAATCAATAAATGTCTGGAGGTGAATGAAAATGAGGACACAACATTTTAAAACTTATGAGATGCAGCAAAAGCAGTAATGAGAAGGAAATTTATAGCCCTACATGACTACATTAAAATGGAAGAAAGAGCTAACACCAGTGGCCTAACTGAAAAACTAGAGAAAGAGCAGCAAACTAATCCCAAAGCAATCAGAAAGAAAGAAGTATCAAAGATTAGAGCAGAAATTAATGAGATGGAGAATTTTAAAAACAATAGACAAAATCAGTAAAACCAAAAGTTGGTTCTTTGAAATCAATAAAATTGAAAAACCATTAGCTAGACTGACAAAGAAAAAAAGAGAGAAAATGCAAATAAATAATAAAGCTAGAAATGGGGTGGGGAGAGCATTACTACCAACCACACAGAAATAAAAAGGCTCATAAGAGGATCCTATGAACAGTTGTATGCCAAAAAATTAGATAACTTAGATGAAATGGAAAAATTCTTAGAAACACATGCACAACCTACATTGACTTGAGAAAAAATAACACACCTCAACAGATTACAAGAGATTGAATTAGACATCAAAAACCTCCCAACAAAATAAAGCCCAGGATCAGATGATTTCACAGGTGAATTCTACCAATCATTACACGAAGAAGTAACACCAATCCTGCTCAAACTCTTCCAAAAAATTGCAAAGGAAGGAACACTACATAATGCATTATCTGATGCCAACATCACCATAGCACCAAAGCAAGATAAAAATACTACAAGGAAAAATACAAAACAATTTGTCTAATGAATATATATGCAAAAATCCTCAACAAAATACCTGCAAGTTGAATGCAACAGCACATTAAAAGAATCATAGGCCATGATCAAGTGGGTTTTACGCCAAATATATAAGGGTGTCTCAATACAATAAAATCAAGTAATGCAATGCACTGCATTAACAAATTGAAGGGGAAAAATTACGTGATCATCTTGATTGCAGAAAGGGCATTTGATGAAACTCAGCATCCTTTCTTGATAAAAATGCCTGGAAATTTGGGAATAGGAGGAAATTTCCTCATTTTGATAAATGGCATGTATGCAAAATCTATAGCTAACATCTTCATCAATGATGAAAGACTGAAAGCTTCCCTCTAACATTTGGAACAAGATAAAGATGCCTGCTGTCACCACTGTTATTCAACATTGTGCTAGAAGTTGTAGCTAGAGCAATTAGGCAAGAAAAGGAAATAAGGGATGCAGATTGGAAAGGAAGAAGTAAAATTTCACTATTTGCAGATGACATGATCCTACATATATAAAGTCCAAACAAATCTATGACAAAGCTAGTAGAGCTAATGGATAAATACAGCAAGGTGGCAGGATACAAGATCAACATAAACAATTAGTGAGTTTCTATGAATAGTAATGAGCAATCTGATGAGGAAATTTTTTAAATTCATTTACAATAGCAACTAAAAGAATCAACCTTTTAGAAATAAATTTAACCAAGGATATAAGGGACTTGTTTGCAGAAAATTACAAAACATTACTAAAATATATTCAAGAGGACCTACATAAATGGAAAGACATTCCATCTCCATGGATTAGAATTTTTAATGTCATTAAGATGTCAATTCTACCTAAATTAATTTACAGATTCAATGCAATCCAAATCAAAATTCAAACAGACTACTTTGCAGAAATGGAAGAGTCAATTATAAAGTTTATTTGGAAGGGTGAGGGGCCCTGAATGGCCAAAATCTTCTTGTAAAAGAAGAACAAAGTTGGAGGAATCATACTTCTTATTATAAAGCATATTACAAAACAGCATGGTACTGGCATGAAAATAGATATATTTACCAGTGGAATTGCATTGAGAATTCAGAAATAGATACATCAATGTAACTTATTAAATCCCCCCTTTTAAAAGCTATTCCATTTCTGGTATATCACATTCCAGCAGCTAGAAAACTAACGCAGGATGTATCCATTGCTACAATAAAAATTAAAAGGTAAAACCTAGGACTGTACAGCACAGTAAACAAAAGGACTATAGTTAATAGTACAAGTATAAAGAATATTCATGGGTTACAACAAATGTCTGACAAAGTGGTAATAATAGAGTGGATTATGAGAAAAAGTACACCTAATGTAAATATTGGATGATAGAAAGAACTATTTTAATAATCTTTCATCAGTTGTAACAAAGGTAACTACTGTTAAAAAAATAATACAGTTATGTAAAAAGTACTATGATTAGTAGTACGAAACTTTCCGTAACAATGCAAGTTGTTGGTGGTGGGTTGTATGTTATTTTATGCATGACTGTTTTGTAAACTCACAATTTAGTAATTGAAAAACAACAATGACAAAAGAAGTGGGGGGATGCTGCTTTGACCTTAATATATATAGTTCATTCATAGTTTTCTACATGATGGACAGCACAGTGGAGCACTCACGCCAATAGCCATTACTAGTGCATTTTTCCAAAGTCACCATCTCTGGGTAAGAACTTTCAGTAAAATGTTTTTGAGGATCACAAGGAATACTTGCAATTTATCAGTATTTTCATACTCTCTGTGGAATTGTCGGTTCACATTTATCAGTTAAAATGTTATTTTACTATTATCAATTAAAATGTTATTTTTAATTTAAAAAATAACAGTAAGCACTTTACTTAATGGACAAGACTTGGATGATTTCCCTCTAAGACTGAATACAAAAGCAGCATGTCCTTATTGATAATAGCATGGTCTAGAGGATTCTGGCTTGTGGTACAAGGAAAGAAAAGTAAGTAGGAAATAAGGATAGGGAAAGAGGATATCCAATGGGCAAACTATGAGAATAAGAACATTCTGCAAGTTTTGCTAGATAACGAGGAAGGACTTTTCATCACTAGCAGTGACTTAATAGAAAATAAAAATCAATGAGATTCCTTTTACAATATAAATAAAAATTACAATGTATCCAGCATTAATCTAACCAAGGGTACCAGAGCCACCCATAGATAACATTTTTGAATTCTAATAAATCACAGAAGACAATGATAATGAAGTGAAAAATCATGCTCTTGGAGGATAGAAAATTTTATAATGCAACTCATTCTCAAATTAGTTAATTCAATGCAGTGTCAATCAAATATTCCATTGGATTTTTTGAGAAATTTGTTAAACTTACTCCAGAATTATATGGAATAATAAAGCACCATGAATAGCTAAATTAATAATAAAAAGAAAAAAGAAAAGATGCTTTCCTCTCAAATATTTACACTTGTTGCAAAGCCATATTACTGAAATCATTTTTTTTTTGCAGGCTCAATAACTTATAAATAGACTGAAGGAATAAGGGTAAACTCATGATATACAATATATACATGTACTAACTTTGGAAGTATGAATCAATGGGAAAAGATACTTTAGTTGATTGTGTTGATAAACTGGCTTAGGAACCACATAAGTGATTTCTGGGTGGATTAAAAACTAATGTGAAAGGTTAAAACTGTATTTTCAATAGAATATAATGGAAAAATTATCTTTCCAACCCAGAGTTGGAGAAGAATTTCTTAAACCAAACCCCAAACTCTACAACCGCATACAAAAAATATATGATTAACTTGATTAAATGAAAATCAAGAATCTGGTCAAAGAAGAACACCGTGGACAAGGAGAAATAGCTGAAATTCACAATGAACTCTTCCAATTCACAATGAACTCTTCCAAATCAACATCGCCAAGGAAAAATGGCAATTGCCAGAAGTGGAACCACCAACGGCTAAAAAATACGTGAAGAATTTCTGAAATTCACTAGTAATGAAATCAGAACAAAAATGAGCTATTACTTTATACCTGTTAAATTAGGTAAACTTTAGAATGCGAGAAACACCAAAGGGCGGTGGTGGTAGTGACCACTGGCATTCTTCTGAAGAGCAAGCTAGCAAGTGCTGTTGTCAGCCTCCCACTGAATATATAAAGTGTACACATGCACGCTATGACCAGGCACCTGTCCTCCTGAGTTTATAGTTCAGAGATTTTCTCACAGAGATGATAAGGGGACAGTTAGGGGCATGTTCATTGTGGTTGTAGTGATTGGAAATTGGTTATCCATCCCATGAAGATAAATTCCCAGTGGGGAATGTACATGAAGTAAAATGACATACAATGAAATTGTTACAAGTAATAGAAATGGAAGTAGTGAACTGGATGACATTCAAGCAGATATATGTATTGTGCCAATATAGCACTGAGTAAAAAAAGTTTTTAAAAAGAGAGTATCATTCCTTTGTTATTAAAATACATTAAAATGCATGCAGACAAATTAACGGCACCTGTTTTACAATTATGCCTGCCTGAGGTTGCCAGATTTAGCCAATAAAAATAAAGGTTTCCGGATTAAAGCTGAATTTGGGGTAAACTAGCCTTAATTATTTGGTATAATTATATGCAATACGTATTTGTTCATAGTTTACAAATTTACTCAGTGCTCTGTATATTATCTGGCAACACTACATCAAACAAAAGACAATTCAATACATTTGAATAGCTGCCTTTTGAGGGTAGGGAAAGGAACAAGAGTGGGAAAATGCAGATAAAATAAAATAAAATAAAAATAACAAAAACAAAAGACAATCATGCATAGATCAACTACGATGAGATGGTAGGAATCAAATATAATAAATTTAAGCTGTTTCTTCTGAGATTAGCAAGGAAAAAAAGGCAGACTAACTCTTGGAGAAAAAAAATCATATACCACAAGTTACAGTAACTTTATTATAAGAGAGATGTGAAAGATTGTGGTATGGAATTGACTTGCAGGAGATTCCCTAGTAAATTTTAAAAAAATGTTCTTTTGGGTTTAGAAATAACCGATTATCTCTATATAAACCTAATAGCTAATTTCATTCTTTCTAAATTTTTACCTTTAGTGAATAAAAATTGTTAATGAATTTTCAGTGCATTAAAATGTTAAGTTCAGGGTTGTCATGCAATAAAAACATTTTGAAATACTATTCCATGTTATAACACACCTGAGTAAAATGCATATACAAAATAATTACTTGAACAGCAAAGGAAGTTACATCCTAACAGGTCTTTTCCTATAGTTGCCACTTAGAGAAAATGCTCTCAGCCAAGATAAACAAGACTTTTGAATCATGAAGGTCTAAATCCATCATAAGCGCTGTATTTAACAGCAAATTCATCCCTATTATCTCTCCCGACCCCAGAAAAATATAATTTCTTCAGCCACAGCACAGTAATCAAAACACTGATATTAGTACCTTGAAAATCTAAAACAATGTGCAAATCAAAGCATTGGATTTAACATGCTTTTATAAGCATCCAAATTCAAACAAGTAAGTTCACTCAGGGGGATATTCAGGCGAGCAAATTGCAGAATTCCTTGTTGTACTTTCCTTTGCATAATTAAAGCATTATCTGGGTATGGAAATTCTCCCTTCATTTGCAACAACTTGAGGTGTTGGCATCAGATAGGAATGAGACTTGCAACCCTAGAGCCTCTAAATTTCTCTCTCTCTCATTCACAGGGATCACTAATATCCTTTCTCTTCATTGTTTATTTCCTTTCAGTTTTCTTTATCTTGCTAATTGTCCTTAACTCCTTACTCCTATGCCCTGCTGAGCCAGTTTGGTATACCCAGTTTGGTATACTATAGTCTCTTGGTTTAGATAAAGTTCTACCTGTGGCGATTTGCCTGTTTTTTTTACCTCTCCCAAGATCTGTTCCTGTAACTCTTTCCTTGATTTATAGTTCCGAGTTCATCACTAAAGTGGGTGAGTAATCAGTGATACCAAATAGCAGTTTTATTCTGAGAACAGATACGATCTTTGAGCCAATTTCAAATTTTTAATAAATTAGACAATTAAATGGCCCTCTGTCGTTTGGCTGGTGTCATTTGCTTCTCAGAGCCTACTGGCCAGAGTAGGGCCTAGACTCATACTGACTGCTTTAAAATCCAAACTCTAGTGGTCAGTGACTGTGTAAATTAGAAAAAACTGATTTTTCTAAACCACATTTTCTAATGTATCAATCATACACAATATTTTTTACTGTAAATAAAGGAATGGCCATTGTTATTTTCCATTGAACCTTTCTATCAAAGTACTTCTAAGAAAAAAACAGAGCGGCAAATGCTTTCCAGCAGAAAATACCTGAGGTCATTGTCACTTTAATTACTCTGTGATCTTGAGTAGAAAATTCCTTTATTTATTTATTTTTAATATGGAAGGCTTCACGAATTTGCGAGTCATCTTGTGCAGGGGCCATGCTAATCTCTGTATCGTTCCAATTTTAGTATATGTGCTGCTGAAAGGAGCACTCCTTTTTCTTTTTTTTTTTTTTTTTTACTGTGTAAAAGGACTGATAGTTTCACCTACTTGATGATATTGTTGTGAATGTTGAATTCTCAACAAATATTTACTAAATATCTATAACGTGTGCCTTCAGTAAACAAGATGGTCTCTATAATCTCAGAATTTGTATTTTATAATAGGGAGATAGAGGACACAAATAAACTAGAAATAACCAGACAAATGTCACCAAGTGATATGTGCTAGTGTAAAAACATTCTTTGATATGCAATATAATGTATGTATAGCTTCAGAATTAGTATGCCTGTAAGTTTGTTTTTATTATCATTTAACTGTAGGTTTATACTTTTAAGAAGTTGAGTTTTTATAGGTTTACTCTTCTAAGTACTCAGTCAGCAGAGCAGGGACTGGCAAACTTTTTCTGCAAAGGGCCAGATAGTAAAGAGTTTAGGATTTGTGAGCCCTATAGCTACTTTGCTGTTGCAGCACAAAAACAGCCCCAGATAACAAAAATAGGCATAGCTGTGTTGTATTAAAATTTTAGTTTTGAACCCAGATCTATATTTCATACAATTGTCATGTGTTTCTTCTAAATAGTAATCTTCTTTTGATTTTTTTCAACCACTTAAAAGTATAAAATCCACTCTGAGCTGGCAAACCATTTAAAACAGGCAGGAAGCCGGGTTTGACCCCAGCCGGAGGGCCATGGTTTGTCATTCCCTGATCTAGACTTGCTTCTCGAACTTTACTATTGTGCACAAATCACTTGAGATCTTGCTAAAATGCTAGAAAGTCTGGCATGGGACCTGAGATTTTGTACTTTCAGCAGGGTCAGAGAGAATACTGATCTTACAGATCTGGAGGACCAGGGATATAGAAATTATTGGTGTGAATGATCACTAAAAGTGTTCCAAGGACACAGAGAGGGTGCTAATATGTCTCTAGAGAAGGGAGCAGGGTGACAAAAAAGTAAAGGGGACTTCTGCTATTTTTTCTTAAAACTTCTGTTTTGTTTGATTTTCTAAAACTGAGATAACATCCCTGAAATAATATTAAGAACATGGAATTCAGGACAAACAAATCTAGCAGAGTCATAATATGGAATTTTCAGGAGCTACTAAACTCATGTTTTCTAGGAACAGTAGCAGACATGGAAAATATGTGCAATATTAAGGTAAACATTCGGAATATACACAGCATATATTGTATCATATGCACATGTATTTATACCCACGCGAAAGAAACACCACAAAATGTCGACAGCGATCATATTTGTGGAATGCTATTAGGAGGGATTTTTACTTTGTTCTTTGTACCTTTGAACTTCAAAGTTCCCACAGTGAACATGTACTAGTTTAAAATCAGAAAAATTCAATCATCTTTGCAGAAGACCAAGAAACCGGTTTAAAAATTAGGGCCTGTTTGAATCAGTACTTATTCTTTACTCTCATTCACGCATAGTCTAATTTATTCAGAAAATACTCAGTGGTCTCAGGTCTATAACCTTGGGAAAGCAGTAGTAGCACTTATGTTTCCCTGGCAAGATCCAACATCTGATCGGTGGCAGGACCTAAATTCCAACGGAGGCCCCTGACTCCAAGTCCCTTCCCCCATGTCCTCTTCCCTATTATTTCCCTCTGGACAGAGGTGGAGCCCAGCATGCAGCTCACTCTCCATTCAAACCTTAGAGCAGGACCACCCTAAGAAGAACTGCACATTTACTGAAGTTTGGCTTGGCCAATGCTGTAAACGAAGATGTGTGAAGGATGCACTTTAATTTTAACAGACTTAACCCTAAGGGGTGAATCCCATGTGTAGAAATTTAAAGATGAGCATAGTTGAAACAGAGGGAGATATTTCCTCTAAGAACTGAATATCTGCACTAAATAGATGCTTGATCATTTCTCTTTTGAAAGAGGGACTGCTAACTGATTTTTACCAATCTGAGGCAGATAAAAGAAAAAAAAAAAGATAGTTGTGAAATCAATCTTAGAACTGACAAATCTTGTACCCTCTGGATAAGTGCTTACCATCTCCTAGGCACCACATGCTTTTTGGGGGGCAACATTTACTATTACGAAGTTCTTCTGTTGTGCTCAAATTTATCTTGGGTAAATTCTACCCCCTCGCTTTCCTTTTCCTCCTTGAGGCCACATGGACATGTCATGAGTTGGACAAGTCTCTATAAGAGACCAGAACCCCCAAATATCCCTGCCTTCCTGCTTAAGAAGCTTGTGTTACAGTTTGGAGCTGTTTATAACAATACTGTATATTTGAGGTCAACTTTTTAAATTTCAAAGCCTTTAGCACCCTTATCTCATTTAATCCTAATGACATCCACTGATGTAGGCTGGTCAGGATATTTATTCTAAGAGATAACTCAGAGTGGTTAAGTGGACTTGCCTAAGGACATACAGCACATAAAGGCTAGAGTTTAGATTTTTTTTTTTTTAATATGAAACGCTTCACGAATTTGCGTGTCATCCTTGTGCAGGGGCCACGCTAATCTTTTCTGTATCGTTCCAAATAGCACTAAGAGCTTAGAATTTAAAGTCTTCTAAATCTTGGCCCAATTCTATTTCCACAAAATCAACCTCTGTTGATTTTGCAGAAGGGAATAAACACAGAGCCAGATAACAGATGTTTAGTTAGGATTAGTTGGGACCTTTTACTTTGTTTCAAGTTTATATTTTCAGAGTTGTTCAGATTCAACTTTGAATCCAGTGCAAGTAAAGTAGAAACTAAAGTTAACTAGGACACATTTAGCCCTAATATTATGTGTCAAAATACCGTTTGGATCTGTCTATTTGAATCTACATTCCAGGGCTTTTCACAACAAAGAGTAAATAAATACATGCATTATTGAGCACAATATTTCATGAATTTGGGTGTCCCATTTTTGGGATATGTATTTTTATTTCAGTAACCTGATTACTATTCCAAGCCTATCTTTTGATCTTCAAGATAAATGATATTATTTTTTCAGAGAATTGCTGTTCAAGTTGCTATTGTATTTTTACTTTGATGTGTTACTTTATTCACATTTTTTTTTCTTTTCCTGCTATATATTACAATTTAGGGTCTTTGAGAAACATTGTTGTCATTTGCAAAATTCTGATTACAGATTTTTAATACAAATGGTGTGTTAATATTTATTATTATAGATTGAATAAAAATCCACTAAATCAAACTGAAGTAACTTCTTTCACAAAGGAAGAAATTTATATGATTTATTATAAGCAAGATACCCAAGGTTACCATAGCAATCTGTGGCATCTAAAGATTAGAAACAGAGAACTATATTCTACTTTCTAGAAACTACTTCATTAGAGAAAAGATATATGATATGTCTTCAGGGTAGAATATGACAATAGAAGTAGATCATCACTTAACAAAAATACTTCCATTTTTCCCCAACTAAAAAAAAAATGCAGGATAATTTGAAACAATTTTTATCATAAATGTGCATAGTACATCTATCTCTGGCACTGTTTGGTATTTACTCAATAAGAGGAGTGAGGGGAGGATTACATAATCAGCTGACTATATTTATTGAAAATAACTTTAGCAAAAATGTTATGTGAAAAACTGGCAAAAGGAATGAAATGGTAGAGAGGAAGGCATTAAAAAAAAAAAAAAAAAGAAAAGAACCAAAAGGCAACAAAGTCAAGCAATTCTGAGGTGGACTTAATCTAGGAATTAATGCAAAGTTTTGTGATATTGTGTGTGTGTCCAGAATATGTCTTTGCATGGTTTCTGGTCTATCAGCTCATCACAGTGTGCCAAATAGTCCTGCTGCAGTGGACATCTGTTGTTTTTTCCTGCCCAGCATCCATTCCCCTTTCTTTTGGTAATAGCATTTCTATTTTCCTTTGAAAAACTGCCCCTCACCCAATGTGTATAATCTTTCTATGAGAGTCCTTCAAAATTTCTTGCCCTCCTGTGACCAAAAGATAAGCACATGACCCAAAACTTGTCAGCCAGATGCTCCTTTGGACTTCTGAATCTTTAATGAATGCTATAAGGGCAGTACATGGTTGGCGGGGTTTCGTCCCAATTGTAACTTCATGAGAGATTATCATTTGCTTCCAGCCATATAGACACCCAGAGACACCCATCTTTTCAGAATTCTGATTGTTCAGTTGTCTTCCGTTCAGATTTTCTTTTTTAAACACATAAACTAGCCTGAGTTTGTTTCTATTACTTATAACCAACCCCCAACCGATATGCATGCCAAATAGGGCATTGGACACTACAGATTGCTAGATTGTGTATTTCAAAATTTTCTATTTTGTAATTGGGTATCATTTGGAAAGGAGTCATTCGTTAGGATCTACAGTTCAACCCTCAAAATTTCCTAGGAGCTTGATTCTTTACTTTTCACCAGGATCTTCGTCATCAAGGACATTGCCAGTTTACTCTTTGACTCTTTTAATTTGGGATTAAAGATGGATGGGAGGGAGAAAAAATGTGGTGAATGTTATAAGGCAGTAGTACAGTTTGATTGATCCAGGTGAACTAGCAAAAGGAAAGGAAGAAAACATGCCACAGTGTTCTGGATACAATAAACCAAAGGCAGCGATGGACACCAGCTGCAGGGTGAATCTCCACAATGTGAGGAAGCCCAGATTAGAAAGGAAAAGCTCATTCAATCATCCAAGTATTTTCTGTGAATGGGCTATTTTATAAAGATAGCTTAAAAAGAGATTAGTAGAAAGAAATAATCAGCTTTTTGTGAAGGACACCAAGGAAAGGGATGCTATTGTGATTTGCGTGTACAATGTCATACCCCGAGACTCACACTTTTTACTTTATATATTTTGTTCAGAATCCAGCTCTAACAATTCCTTTAGCAAGATAAAGAGATAAGATGTGCCCAGTTTTTCAAATAAGAAGTGAGAATCTCTGGTAAATGACTTTTTCAAAATAAACTAGTAAGTGCATAAGCCTGTTCAAGTCCTTGCTCTTAAAAATCTGAACTTCTCTACATTTCAAAATTTAAAATAGATTTCAAATCCCACACATCCTATAAATTATAATATACTTCTTCATACCGGGCAATTGCGTATGGGCATTTCCTTTCAATGTTAAAGACTGGTTGTTTCATCTTTAGAATAATCATTAATTTTTCCCCAAACCCCAGACATTGTGAGTCTCATATTTTCCCATAGAAATAGTAATTGATAGTAATGTTAATGATGATAATTGTTAGACATTATAGATTACTTGCTATGTCTCAGACTCTATGCTAACCTGAGTATATGCATTGTTTCATTTAATCCTTGGAATAATTTTTCAAAGTAGACATCATTACCGCCATTATTTTCCTTTTATAGATGAAGAAACTTAAGAGAAGAGACTTGCCCAAAGTCTCCCAGTAATGAAGACATGTAAATAGAATTCCAACATGAGCAGTTTGACTCTGAAGCCTAACATTCTTAATACCACATTCCCACTTTCTAAACTTGAACTTTGCATTTGCTGGGTAGACTGCATCTCTAAGCCATCATTCTTTAAAATGTGCTTCAAGTTACTGTGAGTGATGTGTGCTTCTCTTTCTCAACAATAGTGAGTCAAATTAAATTCTCCTTTAGCAACATAGTATCATTCTTTCTCCTGTTGTGCATTAGTCACAGTATAAGGTTCAAAAGGAACTGTGGCAGGTCCTCTTCCCACCCGCTCCCAGGCATCCATCTCTTCTCCTATACAGTGTATTTTAAGCCCCAACTCGAATCCATTTTTGTTAAGCTTCCTGGTAATTAATTGCTCCCTCCCCTGTCTTCCCACTGGATGAATGATTGTTATAATGTAACTTTTAAAAAAAGTTATATAGCTGTCTTTCTAATTAGACTATGAATTGCAGTAAATTTAGAACTCAGTTTCTTCATCTGTGTTTCCCTGGGACCTAACACAATGCCTGGCTCACAGCAGTACTTGAGGGTAAATGAATGACCCAGTGAACTCTGTCTGTGATCCAAATTGACCTCTACCTTGCAAGTACATTTTTTTAAAAAACAGAGTTCCCTACACTTGAAGTCCTCCCCTTCCCTTGATTTCAATTATTTACATCAGAATTACTTAATCATGTAGCAGATAATTAAGGAATGCATTATTTATGTTAAATAAATTAACCCGACATCACTTCTCATCTCCTTCGCCTTGGCAGTAAAGCCGCATTTCAGTCAAATCACAAAGAGCTCAGGCATCTTCCTGTCAGGTGCCCACCGCATGATGCTTGCCCCATTCGGCCAGGTTCTTTGATAAATTTGCTTCTCGGCACTTCTGCCCCGACTCTTTCTCTCTATCCCATAGCCCCTGTACCTTAGTTTTTGGTCCTGTGAGCTGTGTGCCTCGGCGCAGCCCCTTAGCTTGTCTGGGTCTCAGTTTTTTCATCTGTTCATACCTTACCGAATTGTGGTTAGACTTAAATGAGGTAATGCTTTGGGCCCTTTAGGGAATAAAAAGCTCTCAGTCAATTTAATTTGATATGCCCGATTGTGTTATTAGTATCCTTTGGGAGGCATCTTTATTTACCCAAAATACATTGGAATTACAAACTATGAAATGCTAGAGCTGGAAGCTTTTTATCATAATAATCTATTCTGACTCTCCTTTTTTACAAAGGAGAAAATAGGCTCTGAATGCGTAAGTCCTTTTCCCAAGTTTCACTAAACTATTCACAGTAAGTTGAATCTTTATTAACAATAACTAGCATTTAATGAGCATTGGTCTGCATCAGGCATAGTACTAAGGTCCTAACCTAATTTATCACATGTAATTACCACAACGATGCCTTGAAAAAAAATGATTCCTAAACCCGTTTGCCTGAGTAAACTGAGGCAGAGAGTTTAAATAATATGCCCAAGGACATAGAGGCAGTAACTGGTGATGTCAGGACTTAAGTACAAGCTTGTTTTTGGTCCAGAGCTAAGTTCTTGTTCACTATACTAAATTACTTTCCCCATACACTGTTAGAAACAGAGCTCAGGATGAACCCTGGAATGCTAGTTTTTTTGCTTCCAAGTCAGTGAGTCTTCGTGTTACTGTGTCTTAGCTGACCAAATCCCCAGCTACCGCCTCACAGCTCCACAGCCCATCTCAGAGAAGGTCTTTTTGTGGCAGAAACAGACACAGTGGGTCCCTACCGATCTCTTGATAGTACTTTATAGCCGCATGTGAGCACCTGTGTACCTATTTAGATTTCCACTTTATGTCATTATTTGTGTTTGTGGAGTTGTAACATCGGTAAGAGCACACTGTCTTTTACCAACAAAATGGTAAATGCTTTCTCCGAAATAGTCGTAGGATTTCACACCTAATGGATCTATCAGAGCACATTGGTTAATAAAGTGCATTTAATCCATAGACAATGGCTTTTTCCTGCGATTTCGACTGGCACTTCCTTGTGTGGTGTATGACACTCAAGTGTTCTGTCAAGCCCCCAAAGAGTGCTTTTTGATTTCAGATGTCGACTTAACTGTTGATTCTGGCTCAGCAGTATTCCATTTTCGGCCCAGTGTTTATGTGGAAGCAGTTGAAGGCTTCAGGGAATTTCTTGTAGTATGCCAGTACTTTAGTCCACAGGTGGGAAAAATGCTGTGCCCATATAAGCTGCATGGACTATGTGTTTTATTAAATCTGCAATGATGGTTGAACATGCTGGGTTGTGCAAAATACAGTATTTTCCCCAGAGAAGAGATCCTATGTCTGATTGACAAGGCAAGTGACTGCAAGGTCAAGGTTGCTTAGTGGTATCCGCCATCTGTTATCTTGGCAAGTATTTGACTGGAGGGCATTAATGTGATTGTAATTTCCCACTTGATCTGAAAATAAGACTGAAAAGGCATTGTCGCCATTGGGAGCTGCAGAGCAGAGCGGCACTCGCAGTCTATCTCTCCACATCCTGCCCAGAATGGCATGACTATGCTCAACTTTCCTTTCTGGGTCCCCCTCCCTGTCAAGTCATTGAGAGGGTAGCCCATTTTGTCTTGCTGCTTGTAGAGAAAAGCAAAATAGCACTTCCCATCAGCAGGATTATAATAAACAGTTTTAAAGTAAAACAGCCAACTCTTCAGTTTTGCTCGAAAGCAACAAAATCACAGGATCTATTCTGATGCCCGTTTCTCACTGCCCCATCTAGCTGAGAAGTCTGTGCTGAAACAGAGGATTTTGATTAAACACTTCATATGCAAGGAGAGCATTACCTACTGTTTAGCTTGCTGCATGGGTGAGATCAGAAGGTATAGCTCTGGAACTTTTGTGATACACGGTCAAATCATTCCCTTGTAGTTTAATCAATACAAAATCCTCATGAATTAAAAAAGTTTAGAGAAGGCGCAGATGTCAAATGCCCGGCAAAGGTGAACCATACTGCCTAACAGGAAACAAGATTTTAAAATCATCATAAATGTATAGGTGTACCCTGTTATATGTTGATCTGAGTTAGACATCTCTTCTTTTTTAGACTAAATCCAAGAAGATAAGCAGATGGAGAAGGAATTCTTAAGCAGCCTAAAAGTGAATCAAGAAAAATAACATATTTTCAGACTTTGCGGGCTTAGAAAAAGGACAAAGTCACCCTAAGTGATGGGAGAATTTGTCAAAAGAACTGACTGCCATTACTGAAGTTTACTTTGTGGTTGAGAACTTCAGCTTCCTAGAATTATTAATCTAGCAGAGGATCAGCATGTGTAATTTAAATTTTCAGAAGGTGCCAAAAACCCTCAAAATATTATGTTTGCCTCAAAATTTTTATCTTTGTCAAAATTGTAACTGAAGACTCCCAAGCAAATATCTAGACCCCAACTAGCAGTTCATAAAGAACCTTATGTGATTGCTGCTCAAGCCACCTGCTCTTCACAACTTCCCCAGTACTTTTCCCTGTGGCTTCCTTTTTCTTCCTCCAGCCAGAGAGCTGGGGCCCTGTGACCCCCTCCACTCTGCTCAGCTCTTCTCTGCTTGGGAGTGGCTGAGGTTAGAGACAGGAAAACAAACAAACCAAACAAGAGCAATGGGAGTTCTCCCCAAACGCTTAGATCTCTAGCTCCACCAAATGGAAAGGTTAACGCTTTTCCCTCTTAGTTTTGGTTTTTGCAGGCTCGCGTTTCCCCCATTCATGCTGCTAGCACAAGCTTACTTGTGGGCTAGAGTGTAAGAAACTGGAGAAAAGAATGAAAAAGTAAAAATGACAGATTTGTGCCCTCTCTCTGAGTGTTGGGAATTCTCTTTCCCACTCCTCCTCCAGCCAGAATGAAAGAGAGGCCCCCCTGCCTGTGCCTCTTTGTCCAGTTTTGGTCTTTCGATTACCTTGAGATCAGCCTGAGAGATCTCAGTTTGGTGGTCCTTTGAATCCTTTTCTTCCCCAATCTGCTTTCTACTGTTTACCTTTCGGAGTCCTCAAATAGTTGCACCATGCATTCTGTCTATGTTTTATGTCTGTGTTCACTACAAGAGACAGGGTGGAATGGGTTTATTCCATCTTATCCGGCGCCGGAACCAGCATTCTTCACTTTAAAGTATTAGAGCTTTTAAAGTGCTTAACACAGTTCTTGGGGGTTATTATGTTAGGACCGCTAATTCAGATTTATCCATGTTACCAAAAGCAAAGGCTACAGTTATGTATTACTGAATTTTAGAAATAAATAGGTATTTGGAGTGCTACGCATTGAGCGAGAAACTGGAGCAAGTTCACAACAGATTGTCTCTCCTTGAGGCCCACAAATTGTCTTAAGTGAAACTTCATAGCTGCTGCAGTAAGTATTTTAGTGGAGAACTGTACTATGTGATTATAGTTCATCCATTTTTTTGTGATGAACTGACAAATGCTACTTTTAAACAAATCTATTATATACTAGCTACCATGTTAGAAAAAAAAGAAAAAGAAAACAAGCAGTGTCCTGTTCATCAGGATAGAGGTTCAGAATATCAATCCTTGCCACAATCATTCTATAAAACTGTTCCATGTTATTTGACTATTACACAGATTCTTATCCCAAAATTTCAAATCTTCTCTATCCCAGGGAGTTCATGGGGCCAGTGAGTCTCTAGAGACCACATACCATTTTAATAGATAGTTTAGGCAAGCTTTCTTCTTAAAAAGAAACTGCAGCTTATTTTGGGGATTTGGTGTATCCCAAAATAAGGCATTACTGGCAGCTTTCTTATTTTTTTCTGAGTAGAAAGACGAGTAAAAATTGGAAGTCTGTTCCTTTGCGATACCACTTGCCTCCCATGACACACCTCTGCTCTTCTTTCTCATTTCTATAAGGTCTTGTCTTTCTCTAAGCCAATTAGATGATAAGTGATTTCTATTAAAGTATTGGCTGAAACCTGTATTACATCTCACATGGATGGTAAACTGTTGAAGACTAAAAAGGCTGAAAGAATGGAAATGAATGGTAGAATTTCAGGCACGAGGACAGGCCAGTGAGAAAAATTCTGAGCCAGGCCCATCCCGGCCGTCTAAGATTAAATCACATGGGTGAAGGCTCATGTATAACCCTGTGTCCATCCCATGCCTCTGTAATGTCTTTGAAGCCCCTTGTTTTTGGCACGATCATGCAGAGAGCTGGAAACAGTCAATGGTGTCTATTATATGAAAGAGGATTTCAATGAGCCGTTTATTAATATATTAGTGGATAAGGACAGCTACGCCTTACGTAATTGTAAATGGTAACCGGAAGTTTTCTTTTTGTTTTCTCCAATGACTTGGTACTTTTTTTTCTTCTGTGACTACAAATATTCTACCTCCAGAGGGATGACTCAGTTTGTAAGACAATGGCTTCTTACTTGTAGAATCAGATCGCTAATGCTGGAAGAATGAGTCTCTTCACTTAGACGGTTGCTATCACTCAGGTTTCCAAGAGACAAAAAGCATTTGATGTTATCCATGCGATAATAATACTAACAGCTGAAATTTATCCCATCTTTATGTTAAACACAATACATGTGCTTAACTCCGTACATGCATTATCTAATCACACCTTTACTGCACAACCTATCTGGGCAATTACATTCTTAACCCTTATTTTACAGATATGGAAACTGGCACTCAGAGAGGTAGAGTATGTTGTCCAGGATAATTCAGGTAGCAAATGACAGACCTGAGACTCAAACCCATGTTTGTCTGACATCTAGGCCAGTGTCTGAACCAGTCTGTTATAAATAAATAGGAAACAGCTGATGCTCATAATATTTTACTTTAATTTTCTCTTCACTATTATCCACATTTGACCTCCCCACCAAAGTCATTTCAAGCATTTTAGGAGTTCCCAGGCATTTCTTCAAGAGCTCTTGAAACAGCGTTTGCAGCAATTATGTGGCATACAGAGTGTTCCATGGAGCAACAGACAGGAGGCTTTCCCCTGACTTGACTCCAGTGATAATTCTTGCCACTGCTGTTGCTTCCTGCCTTTGGCTCTCAGAAATTCCACAGTTCTCATATCTCACTACACCTGAAGTTGTACTCCTAGAGAGGTTGGTATCGATGGAATCTTCTCTTCCCCCCACTATGCTTCAGCTGTATTAGTTGCCACTTAGAGTCCTTTCCTTCTGCTCTTGACAATATCTTCTTCTCAACCTGCAAATCTTCTCAGAGAAGCCTTTAAAAAAATTTTTATTGAGAAATAGCCATACATGTACAGTCCAATCATATTATACAGTTAATGGCTCACAATATCATCACATAGCTATGTATTCTTCACCATGATCATTTTTAGAACATTTACATCACTTCAGAAAAAGAAATACAAATAAAAAAAAAAAGAACTCATACATCTTTACCCCTGACCACCAGTATTTCAATCTACCCAATTTGTACCCTTTTTTTCCCCTATTATATATTTATTTTACCCTCCCCCCCCTTTTTTTTACTCATCTGCCCATAACTCTGTATAAAAGGAGCATCAGACACAAAGTTTACACAATCACTCAGTCACTTGGCAAAAGCTATATAGTTATATAGTCTTTTTCAAGAATCAAGGCTACTGGAACACAGCTCAACAGTTTCAGGTACTTCCCTCTAGCCACGTCATACACCATAAGCTAAAAAGGGATATCTGTGTAATTCAGAAGAATAACCTCCAGGATAACCTCTTGATTCTGTTTGAAATCTCTCAGCCACTGAGACTTTATTTTGCCTCATTTCTTTCTTCTCCCTTTTGGTCAAGAAGGCTTTCTCATTCCTATGATGCGGGATCCTGGCTCATCCCCAGAGTTCTGAGTTCACCTGCCATGTTGGCTTAGAGAGAGTGGCCACATCTGAGTAATAAAAGAGGTTCTCTAGGGGTGACTCATAGGCATAATTATCAGTAAGCTTAGCATCTCCTTCACAGGAATAAGCTTCCCAGAGGCAAGTCCCAAGATTGAGGGCTCAGCCTATTGAATTGGTTGTCCCCACTGCTTGTGAGAATATCAGAATTCCCCAAATGCGGAAGTTGAATATTTCCTCCTTTCTCCCCAGTCCCCCAAGGGGACTTTGCAAATCCTTTTTTTTTTCTCTGCCCAAATTACTCTGGGATATATCAGGGCATCACACTAACCTTTACAAACCAACAAGATCTCACGCCTTATTCAAGATTCCATGTAATTATGGTGTTTAACTAAACTAACCATATAAGTTAAATTAGATAATATGCTACCCAAAATATAATTTTTTCACCAAATAAACATCTCTTTCTTTGGTCTCGCACAAAGGTTGGATTTGAAAATGGGCCATGTCATCCTTTTCCCAGTGTTCTGATTTGCCTTAGTCATATCCAGATCAGCTTCATTCATATCTCTAGACAAAGTCTGATCCCTTTCTCAGCTTTTTAAACAGTTGCTGAATGGGGTAGTGCTGACTTTCATAGCTTCAGGGCTCTAACTCTTAGAGAGAAGCCTTTGACCATGCCATCTAAATTATGTCTGTACCTCCACGTGTGCTCGTATTCATCAGGGCACTAATCAAAATTTACATATATTTACGTATTTGTTCTTAGTTGTCTTTTTCTTGCATTAGGTAGTAAATTCTGTGGAAAGAGATCCATTCTTATTTTACACTTGAGTGTTCCTAATGATTAACAAAGTGGTTGACATATGGTGAGCACTGAATGAATTCTTTTTGAATGTGTGAATGACATTCAACTTGGGTTTGAGTCCCTTAAACTGAATATGGAATTTAATATACTCAATCATATACAGGGGCTGAATGTACCCCAAGGTATGGGAAGAAAATATTCAAATTTTTATTAGCATTTATTATTTCTATGAATATAGAAGATGACATTAACTTTAATAATATTTTTATACAAATTGATCTAAGCTGTACTCAGAAGAGTGAGGAATCCTTAATGAAGGGGCATTTAACATATGGAGATTTACTGCAATTTACATGTGCTTTGGTAAATGGATATGAGCACAAACACACAGGCATATCTCCAACTTTTAACTAAACTAACTTACAAATTGGGCAAGGGGCTTAAATAGATTCTTGCAAAGAAGCTGTGTATTAGAGATGATAAAATACTTATAATGGAAGCACAAATGAACAATCAGAAATGAGGGAACTAACACAGTTCTACTGCTAGAATGAAGTCTTCAAAAGTCACAAAACAATTAGAAAAAAAAACAAATATTATCAAATTAAATGTATTATTGAAAAGGTGGTACCCCCTCCAAATCTAATTTATCAAGAAGAATATCTGATGTAACGATTTATATTCTTATCAACTTTTCCATAAGTGTGTACTGTGCCTTGAAATAGTAGCTAATTTTTGTTGAATGGAGCCATCACAATTAGGGAGACATTTAAAAAATAACCATCCAGTAGTTTCAGTGATAGTAAAAGGCATACAATACTCATTCCAGTACCTTACAAAACTTTATTACACTTGATACTGCTAAGACGCTTATTTTGAGGTTTCTTAATGAAGTTTCTTAATAGCAAGAAGTAAAAAGCCATAGTTTTTCTCATTACTGTAAAAAAGAGCTGAAATAGCATACAAGACATAAAATAGAATACAAACTAAAATGCATACATTTGTCAATAACACTGTAAAGTGATGCATAGAAAATATAGATAAAAACTGAAGAAACACTACAAACTACGAAATAAAGATCTGTACAGTTATAATCTGTACAGTTAATAAAGGTTCATATGGTTTACCTTGTTTCAATTTACGGCATTTACTGAATTGTGTTTCAATAAGATACTTCAAAAAAAAAAAAAAAAACAAAAACCACTTTTGTTTTGGAGCCACTAAAGCAAAGATGTTCTCTAGAAGTTATATTTTCCCTGTTGTACAGCTGCTTCAAAACAAAGTATGTTTTATGGAAAAGTGTGGGATTCCACCAGTAAGTGCAGTTATTGATGACATGGTTTCTTTGACTAGAATAAAACAGGATTCCAGAGTTAAGGCTATGGAGAAAGCGCCAGACGTGACTTTGGTCATCGCCTCAACCAAAGGGCAAATTAGAAATGAACATATTAATTTAGATTATCAACAGTGTGGGTAATTTTATAAAACAGAGGCCATTAAAATACAACCTTTGTACACTATGTAATGAAGTGGGGATTGACTATACTTATGTTCTCAGAGAATCTTAGATTTTCTCTTGACAAAGATCTTAAAAATGTTATTGAGTTCAAAGTGTTAGTATGCACCCTAGAAGATAAACTTTTTTAGAAGACCCTCTTAAACGGTCTCTTTGAAGTAAAGTTATGAAATGGACAATGAGTATGAAAGATGTACATGTAAAAAAAGTAACTCATGGTTTGGGGATGCATTTTGAAACACGGTATCAGAAAATGTTTACAATGATGGGTGATTTTGTTGCTAAAAACAATGTGTGTAACATTTTTTAAAACCCTCACATCTGAGCACTTAAAAATTTGAAAATGGTGTTTTCTACTCTTAAAATTTTACAAATAATATTTTTAAGTTGGGTTTTGAATTAATATTTTACAAATATAATATATAGTACTTTATGAATTTTTGCAACAATCCCAAATGATATTAAAGATTATTAAATTTCATGAACTATCTTAAATATTTTTACACAATTGATGGATGAGATTTAATGATGTGCATCATGATTTAGTATCCATACTGAATGATTTGTGAGGTCTCCTTTTTTACAAATGGCAATGATTAATTATATGTTTTTTTTTTAAAGACAGCTTCCAATCAGACTTGTGAATCACTAGCAAAAAGTACTTATTTAATCACTTTAATTCCACTAAAAATAAATTGATTATGAAAATGATATTCTTATACTTCTAGCCCCTGGAATACAGAAGCAATAGGTAGAATAGATATTAAATGAACCAGTCCACACAAATGCCTTTTTTTCCTAACATCCAAATACAAGTTTCCCCATTCTTAAACGTCTAATCAACCATAATAACAATAAAATGCCTATTCTTCAAAATAACACTGCTATCTGCTGTATAAATGGCAATAATAATATCCGTTAATATATTTTAGAAAGAGCATGAAGTTTTGGATCATTAATAAATTAAATGAAATAATATTTCATGCTTATCTCATCCTCTAAAACAACTTTTGTTTCATAATGTACATTAATTGATACAGTATTAAATGCATATAATATATATTTAAGTAAGAGTGTATTGGAGTCATGCTCAATAAATTTTTCTTGTTGAGAGTGAGGGCAATGGAGAGAGTTTTCTGTCCTTGAGCTGCAGTAAAGTGTGGTGATTAAAGCAGTTTTGGGTTTAGACAAATGTATATTTGGGGGTCAGGTCAGCTATAAACTTGCTCTTTACTTCAATTCTCCGAACCCTAGTTTCCTTTTCTGTACATCCCGATGAAGCTAAAATTACCTACTTCAGACTAGTGCAGTGAGGAGTGTGTTATATAAACCATATACCATGCTAGAAGTACCTAATAAAAGTGCAAAATAGTTTAATTAAGATAAAAACAGCAACCTTATAGAATATATGCAAAGGTAGGTGGTAACACATATTCTGGGCATGTTTGTCCCAAGCAGATGAGAATTTATCTCTATATATGAACAAGAATGATATTATCAACATTGTTTATAATTGTGCCAACAAATGGAAATTGGGAATTAGATAGTTGAAGAGTGTATAATTAAATTGTGATGTAATTACTCAAGTGGATAGTATATGAAATGAAAATAAATGCACTAACAGGATAAGTCTCAAAAACATAACCTTGAGGATATTTTTTGAAAGTAAGTTTTAGAAGGGCCCAAAAATAGAACACCACTTGTAAAAAGTTTGGAAACATGAAAAATTATGGTGTATTGTCTAAAGATATAATATAAATGAAGGCATAAAAATACTTTGGAGTGACACAACAAATTCAGGGTGACATTAAGTGCATGGACACTTGGTGAACACAGTTGAAATGTACTTGTACAATTTTTTCCTTTAAGCTTAGTGATGAAGACATGAAAGACCACCATATTTAACTTTATTCTTTTTATGGCCATTTTGAATAATTTAAAATACGTCAAAGAAATGGGCTTGTCTCTACAAAAAATAGTGGATGGCTGACCATTTCAGACCACTGATATAACAAAAAAAGAAAGAAAAAATATTTTGACTCCACACAATTTTTCTTCAGAAGACATTTTGGACAAGCGAGACAAAAACTAAAACATTAAAAAAGGTGAGGGAAAAACATCTGTTTGATGGGCTGGCATTGAATGCTTAATTATTCCACTTTTTGACGCGAGGACATGTTTTAACATGTCGAACATCTAGGTAACTTTCCTTGTATGAAGTCTGAGCAAGGAAAGGAAAGGCGCTGTTAGTCTCCATACCTTTCTTCTTTTTATTTTAATAAGAAATGGTTTCATCGGAGGCAGACAATTTGATGTCATATTTTTCTATGATATTTTCACAGTGCGCTCTGGGGTGCCTGTACTTTGCAGCTATATGACATGCAGGGATTTTCCCCCTCCCGCCTCCCCCCATCAGAACCTCAAAAACAAGCTTCACAGCTCCAGGCACAAAAACTATCAGCAAACATTCCGGCTTTTCATTCTCTCCTTTGTTATTTAATAAAGAAAAGGCAGAGCCATGCTTGTTGACTGTCAAACGGCAAATCTTTCGGAAGCAAATTCTCTTCTCTTGGGCCTCGGACGACCAAGAGATTCGCCCTCCCAGCCCCCCACCCCCAACCTCTCTGACCCTAGGGGATGGGCTAAAAGCCTCACTAGGGAAAGCAATGGAGAAACTTGCTGAGCCCAGTCAATTAGTGCAGGTCCCTCTCGGAGAGATCCCCGCAGATGGCTTGCGGTGGAGTGAAGCGCGGAGCTCCTCCGTGGTTCTACAGTTTTCCATCGCCCCATGTCTGTGCTCTCAATGGGAGTGGCTTGCCTACATACCTGGCAGAATGCAGGTCTCTAACATACTAGCAGTGCAGCTCGGGTTGCTAGGGAGCTGCCCTCTGAGCATCCCTTGATCTATTTTTAAATTTCCAAGCTTGTTTCCTCTCTGAAAGGAAGCAAAGAATAATACCGCTTGGCTTTCTCCTCTCTAAAGAAACAAAGTAACCAACGAGGCTAAGACCTGTTGTGAAGTTAAAAAGCATTTGCTAATTAAGCTTCAGAATGTTGTGAAATTTGTGCCCATTCAGTTTCTGCTTAATTAATTTCCAGATAAGGCGGCATCTCAGCTAAAGTGAGTGTGTACAAGGAGCGTAGGTGAAATTTACGGGGGCTGTGTGTGTGTGTGTGTGTTTAATCCATTATGAAGCTCTTGAACTACTATCTTTCCAAGCGTTTTATAATAACCCATTGTGAGACCCCCAGAATCCCCCCTCCCACCAGGAATAAATGAGAGATTTGGAAGGTTATTGAACAGTGAGTTTTCACAGCTGATACACAGAAAACTATTTAGCACAGGTGTTTCAGTAACTGTGAAATACTGAGGAAATTCAGTCTTCTGTGACACTTAGATTCACTGTCTTGTGTGGGATGGAGTCTTATGGAACTTGTAAAATATCTGTAATATAAATAAAAGTAGAAGAAGAAGGGCAAAATTAGCTTCCTGCAGAACTCCAGAAATTGTTCCTTGTATGGAAGAGTCTTTCTTTTTGGCCACTGGTAACTAGCAGTTTTCTTAGTATTTTTTTTTTTCCAAGTGAAAATGAATCTAATTTCAAATGTTGTTAGTGACTTTTTAAAATGATGTGTTATATGCATGCAGGTGTGAAGAAATCTGGTGGAATAACAAGTGTGCTAGTTTCCATGTGTTATGATATTTTTGCGAGCTTCTAAGAAAAGATTTTTCTTCCCTCTCCATGGCCACATTTCGGCCCCCAACATCAGCCGATCCCAAGGTTAGGAGGTATTCATTCTCCAAATTGCAAAGTGCTAGAAGTAAGCTAGAATTTGTAGAATGCCTGTTAATATTCCAGTGCCACCATTTGAGATGTGATGAGATTGGATGCTGCAGTCTCTCCTGTAAACCAATGTGAGATTTAGGAAAACAGATGCACTTCGAGGATACCTTTACTGTGTGTCAATTTCCCTAAAGCTCCTTGCTTCTCTTTTGTAACCTCCAGCCTACTGTATTTTTACTGAATGAGATATAATTTTTGAAAAATACATCCCTAGGAGGGGTCATAGAAAAGCTATGAGAATTACAATGAAATTTCTTCATTTCAAGCCTACAGCTTAATTTCTAATATCTGCTGATAACTTACTGGAAGTCAACTATTTTGCTAAACTCTTTATTGCCTTTAACATCATACAAGACCTATAAGAGAGACACTACTGTCATTTTTATTTTATAGCTGAAGTCAGTCCCTCTTCTGAGATGAACTTATTGCTCAAGGTCATTCAAACCCAGGACTGTCAAATTATAGCAACTGGACATTTAAACTTAACTACTACCCTAGGTGACCTCCCTTCTATGGACAAATAATGCAAGTTGCTGATTGATTTTGGTTTCTGAATCAGTGTCTCATCTAACCAATTCAAGACATTTAACAATGTGGTGTCCTGAAAGAAACTTCAGGGACTGATCACTCTTCAGACATGAGCTACAGGAAGGCAGGGTGGTACATGGCCTTTGGGGGCAGTAAAATATGGGTTTTGATCTTGGCTCCTCTACTGACTAACTTGGGCAAGTTACCAAAACTTAATTCCCTCATCTGTAAAATGGTGATAATAGTACCTTCCTCCTGGGGTGGTTATGAGGATTAAATTAGATGATGTACATAAAACACCTGGCAGGTAGCAAACACTCCGTAGCTAAAAATTAAGACTTCCACTGTCAAAACGTAATTTGGAAGCTGCAATCCTAGATCACTTAGGATTTAAGATATAAGTCTTTCAGGTTGAGTGGCAAATGCTTTGTGTTAAGCACTCAGTGCCGGGTTTCACATCTGTATTTTGGAGCACACACAAGGGTGGAATGTGCAGTTGATAAAGCCAGGGGCGTCTTGAACCACACCCTCTTTTGTCCATCTCCACACTGTTTTGGTGCGTATTGATATTCTTGGTGAGACAAGCCTTGTTTTCTTGTTGCCGTCTGGCTTTTGATGACTAGGAAATTCTTTGATAACCACCAAATGAAACGTCAGTGATGGGAAAGTAGGTTTTTTTTTTTTTTTTCTTAGAATATCCTGGCATGACTTGGAACTATTTGACATTCGGAAAGCTCCTCATACTGTTGACTTGCCATTCGTGGAAGAGGAACACAGAAAAGCACTGAGTATCTCTAATGAAATATGGTAATCTTGCTCTATTTTTGGTCCATACCCATGAAGTGTTATACCTTATCTGGAATGGGCAAACACTTTAATATTTCTGCAGCAATGATAACCTAAGAAGGTGTTAATAGAATCTCTAAGAGTACTCATGTTCTTTCATTTAATAAATGCGGACTAAATGCTCAGTTCATAGTACTCAATAGTCGATGTTAGTACACAGTACAATGTACTGTGTGCCAAACACTGCTAGCTACCAAGGATGCAGGCACCAAAGGGTCTGGCTTAGCTACATGAGTAAACAGACAAGCTAACAGGAAAATGAGTGTGCTAACAGTTCTCTAATAGTATAGCTGAGGAAGGACAGGGGAAGCTTGGGTGGATTTCTCAAAACATGCCAGTCATTCACTCCCTTCTCCCCTTTGGCTTCCAAATCAATTGTGAAATAAGTGCAGGAGTGAAAGGATGACAAATGAGCAGCTTCGTTACAGTAAAGCTGGATCAGAGAATGTGGCTTGGTCTGGGGGCCTACATTGGCTTCTCCCAGGCCCTTGTCCCCCATTGGCCTCCCCAGTTGAGGATGTATTTTCCCAGTGCCCAGCAGAGGAACCCACCACCCACAACTCCTCTGGCTTGGGAAGGGCCCAGCTCAGTGTCTCAGTGTAAGGAGAAGATAAGTAGGTGAGGGGCTGCAGGTGGCTAGTTTCAGAGAGAGCCTCGAAGAGGAGAAGGAATGTGCTCTGGCACTTTCCTACTTACCACAAAAGTTGGAACCCTTCCTCCCATCCATGCAAGTGAGAAATGGGTTTGGAAAGAATGGTGACTACTTCCCCTTCCCAAGAAGCCAGAAGAAACTATATTCAGATCAGAAAGTAAAAATGCTTAGAGGGAAAAACCTGTGCCCTTTACAATGCCTTTTATTAGCTGACATGGGAAGGATGAAGAGGAGTTTGCAGAAGAAGAAAGTGAAAAGCATTTCGGCAGATGACATAGCATGTGAGACACGAAGGTAAATAAAAGTGCACAGTGTGAAGTTCAGGTGATTAAAGAGGAGAAAACAGATTAACTTCTGGATTTATATTTACAGCTCCTGATCTGCTTTACTATGAAAGTTTTCATTTTGATCTTCACAATAATGAAGATACTGAGAGATAAAATTGTGATAGCAGTAGATATTCCTATTTTATATGGCAGCCGTGATTAAAAGAGTTAAGCATATAAAGTGCATCATACAATATCTAGAAAACAGCAAATATTTGCTATTATTACTGTTTTCACACTAATTATGTATGTATGATTACTACTGATTTTGGTGTTATTTAGTAACTTGGCCAAGGCTGCATACCTAATAAGTGACATAATGAGTAAATCCCATTGTTAGTAAGTGGCATAGCTGTTTTCTTTGTAGCTAATAAGTCCTTTTGTTAGTAAGTGGCTGAATTGAGGTTCAGTGATATGGTGTCTAGTAGATTATCCATGAACTTAAGCATTCACGAGAACTGTGAAGTGTCTGCAATTTTAGTGTATTATATCAACTAGTTAGCCTGCTACTGTTCTATGGAACATGGCAGGAGACACAAGACTCATGGTTCAGAGACAAAGAACTTTATTATTCATGGCATGGCAGGGAGACTGAGCTTCATGTGGCATCGTTTCCCCCTTGTCCCATGACGCTGATGTATTCTAGCCCAGGTGAGAGCTGCACACATAGTTTGTGTCACAGGAGAAAATTCCCCAAGTTTAGAAAACCCCAATCGCATAAGGGATTGAACATGCCCAGTCTTTACCTGGAGGGAGACATTATCTTTATGATTCTGGCCAGGAAACAAATCTGCCCTCTACCCCAGAGGGAGATACTATGTCTATCTTCCAAGACTGTTTTGCTACATAAATAAAACATAAAATCCTTAAAAAAGATAGTTTAGAATAAAAACGGATCTAGGGCATGCAGAAAACCAGGAGAATTATCTCTCAACAGTCACATTGACAGTAAGTCACCCTCACAGTTTTGCTTTTCTTTTCAGTCCGCTTGGCCAATCTGACAATACCCATAGAAAGCTAAATTGACACAAATAGCAGAAGGATCATAGACATTTTGGAATTCTGATTCCAGGCACCTGAAATTTCCTTACGACTCTTACTTTAAGATACTGACATAAGAGAATCATAGAAATCCAGCAAAGAATCAGACACTTCAGACCACGCAATGCTCAAAAGACCATAGGAACCAGAGTCTTTCCAGTGCTTAAAAGGAAGCACCAGTTTATTCTCTAGGAAGTGAGGATGGAGGGGTTATATTATGAGAAGGAGTGTTGCCTGGAAAAGAACCAGTCACTGGCTTTACAGGAAGCAGTAACGAAGCTCAGTACTCTTCTGGTAGATGAAGATTCAAGCACTGAATTCTTTCTTTCTTCCCCATGATGCTCGTTTATATATATATATATATATATATATAATATATATATATATATACATCACAATTTTTTATTAACACCTTGCATCAGGTGGAACATTTGTTATGATGGATACCATATTTTTATAATTGTACTTTAAGCTCTAGTCCATGGTATAACTTGGGGCTCATTGTTTGTATAGTGTACTTCCATGACTTTAAAAAAAGAATTTTATTCTAGTACCATATATACAGATAAATATTTTAATTTAAGTATTTTTAACTGAAAGCAAACATATTCCTGGCTCTCCTAGAGTTTAAAATTCAACATGATCTGGGGAATCCCTGTTTCGAAAAAATCTTCCCAGGTGATTAACCTACAGCAAGGAATGGGAGCTTCTGTTTGAGGGCAGATTTTAATGTTTTGTTTCATATGTGAGTAAGGTACATGATTTAAAAGTAACCGTTATAGCAGCTTACAGTTGGAGACATGTTTAAAGAGCCCCCTCCAAAACAAAGTAAGGAGAATTAAACAGTAATCTTCTAAAGCCTGTCTTATATTTGTAATTATGATGTGTTGCTTCATTAAGTAGCTACTCTTGGAAGCTCTAATGCTTCCTCTTAACAGAAAATAGGAAAATAGGTTATCATAGTAAGGAAAATATACTATATGGTAAACTTGGATTTTATATTTCCGCTTTAGAAAAATCGGGCCTCCCTAAATACAACTTCACAAAAGGGAAAATTCATGTTAGCTTTGCTCATTTGTGGTGTCACTCTAATGCACAACTTCATAATTCATACCGAGTCTGTCAATTCTACCATCTAATCTCTAATCAAAAAATAGGTGCTAGGTTACTCTGGTTGATTGTCAGCATAATCACATGCTAATTTGACTTTCTGTTTTTCCTGACACCATCATGCAATGTCAAGATTCTTCATAACTCTCTTCCACCATTCAATTTTTCCAAAGAGCAGGCCTATCAGCCAAAGGCCGTAAAATTGTCTTCACGTTTTCCATGCTTTCAGATCAAATGCAGCCGTGGTGGCACCAAGACAACTGATTCTGCATAGGGATATCTAATTTCACATTGAGTTACCTAGGGACAATTTTCATTCTTTTCCAAATATGAACATTAATATTAAATTGGCAGACAGTGAAATATATGGTCCCAGGGAGGATTTCCCAGAGGTACACTATAGAATATTATTTTAAAAAAAAAGAAAAAAGAAAAAAGCTGCTTTTTTTTCTTGGTGGTGGTTAAACCACGATTGCCCATTTTCTTATGTTTTATTAAGAATTTTTTTTCTCATGTACTGGAGTTGTTTTGATGTATTGAAATTCATTTTGCTAATGAGAATTTCAAAAGAACAAAATTCAGTGAACACTATTATACTCTATTTGGAGTTGGGAATGGGATTTTGAAAAATTTTAGAGGAGGTATTATTCTATTATGTTTTAGATGAGAACATTATTTCATTCAACAAATAATAATCGAACGCCTCCTATGGGCGACACAATGATTGGCACTAAGAAATATACAAAATCATTTAAATTAGGGCTCACTGTGTAGTACAATCTTAAGCTTTTGAAAAAAATCTATTTTAGCAACATTTACTCAATTAAAATTTCCCCTTTTAACCATATTCAATGTATAATGCAGTGCTGCTAATTACAATCACAATGTTGGGCTACCATCACCATGATCCATTACCTAAACTTTTCCATCTATTAACAGTAGTTAATAGTATAATTTCAATGATATTCTTTCATCAACTGTAGCACAGTAACTCAATATGTGAATAATAGTGGGGGACATATGGGGACTGTGTATTTTCTGCATGATTTTTTTTTTTGTAAACCTACAACTTCTCTACTAAAAAATATGTAAATGTACATAATAATAATAATCCCACTGTTTGGGGTAGTAATTTGCCATTTAAACATCACTTTAATGTTTATTGTGTTATTTTGTTAAAATGGAGAGATTATAGAATTTCCCATCAAGGCAATTTTACCAATTTGAGATAGGGTTTGAAGGAGTGGGGTGTAGTAAATCATAAACTAATTATTAGACTACAAATTAAAATATAATCTCTTAGCCATCAGATTCTTTTCATGCAAAATGAAGCACAGTTATGGAATTTATTTTGATGGATAATTCACAGAGACCCAAATTAATCATGGCAAGTGGGTCCAATTCATGAGCTTAAGTTACAAGGGAAGTAGAGTAACTTACTCTTTTCTTTAAGAGAGTGAAAATCAATTTGGCAAAAAAATTCCCTAAACACCTAAGCAGTTTCACTTTAACTTTCAAAGGGCCTTCTGGACATATGCTTTTAGAGAGCGAAGTATGGCCTCTTGCCCATCAGCAGTAGTAGCAAAGGGATCCCTAATAGGAACTGTTGACTTTTTCCATAAAAAAAGTCGGAAGTGCAGAATGTCTCTGCTCTCAAGGCAGGCCCAATATCTAAAGTTCATTCCAGCATCTCAAGAGGTTAAGGAATGAAACCAGGAAAATTGGGTTTTCTAACAGGTGATTAAAACTTCAATGTCAGGATAAAGTTTTCCTTCGACTATTAAGCTTGATACTCAACTCACATATGACCATCAATTCTCCATAAAACCTCTTATAAGGAAAGAACCTTAGCAATAAGGAAACATTGTCTGCTGCTGTGAAATAATTTTCATCAAAACTTTTTGGCTTAAAACAATGAGCTTTTATTATCTTCGGTTTGTACGTCAAGAGGCCAAGAATCTGGGGACAGTTGTTTGGGTTTCCTTCTTCATGGCCTCCCACAAGGCTGTTGTTGAGATGCTGACCAGCTCTTTCTTCAGTCACCTCAAGGCTCAACTTGCAGAGGTGTTTCAGTATCTGAGGTGGCTCAAGCAAATACCATGAAATGGGCTGAATTAAACAAAAGAAATGTATTCGCTTAAAACAGGCCAGAAAGATGTCCCAACCACAGCGTCATCAAAGGGATATTTTCTTCCTGAAGACAAGCTACCGGTGAATCTTGGCTCCTCTGCCATGTGGCAAGGCACATGGCAGCATCTGCTGCTCTCTCCTTTCTCTTCTGGGTTTGGTGGATTTCAGCTTCTTGCTTCCAGGGCTTTTTCTCTCTGTCTGAATTTCATTCTTCTATAAAGGACTCCAGTAGCAGGATTAAGACCCATCCTGATTGAGGTGGGACGTACCTTGTTGAGTTTGCAAGCTGTTGAAAGGCAATATACCTGAATTGGAATAGCTTTTATAAAGGGAATTTAATAAGTTACAAGTTTACAGTTCTAAGCATATAAAATGTCAAAACTAAGGTATCCAGGGAAAGGTACCTTAATCCAAGGAAAGCCAGTGGGTCAGGAACACCTCTGTCAGCTCAGTAAACACATGGCTGACACCTGTTGGTGCCCTGCTCCTGGGCTCCATTGCTGCAGCCTCTGTTCCTGTGGGGGTTCCTTCTCCAGGGCTGGCTTTCATCTCTTGGCTTCCCTTGGCTCTCTCCAGGTTCTGGCTTGTTTAACATCTCATGGCAATGTCTGCTGCACTCCAAGCATCTCCAAACATCTGTGTCTCTGTTCTCCAAGTGTTGGCATCTATGTCAACTGTGCTTTGAAGTTTCTGTCTGCTCTGTCATTTCTGTGTTTTCTCCAAAATGTTTCTCCTTTTAAAGATTCTAGTGAACTAACCAAGACCCACCTGGAATAGGTGGAGTCACATCTTCATCTAATCATAAGATCACACCCACAATTGGACATGCCACATATCTATGGAGATAATCTAATAAAAATTTTCCAGCCTACAGTGCTGAATCAGTATTCTTGCCTGCTATGCTGAAGACCCAGATTTGATTCCTGGTGCCTGCCCATGTTAAAAAAAAAAAAAAAATTAAAACAAACAAAAAACTTGGTGGATTGCTTCAGAGAAAGACAGACAGAGATAGAAACAGATAGAGACAGAGAGAGATCACAGTGCTTTTAAATCAATTACAGAGGTAATATTCTCACTCTTGTTGTTTTCTATTAGAAATGGGTTACCAGGTACACCCCACACTCAGCTGGAGCAGGTTACATCAGGGCCTAAATAGGGAGAGGTAGGATCATTTGGGGGCCATGTCAGAGGATGCCAGTCATAGATAGGGATACTGCAATCCAACCTCATTGTACAGCCAAAGAAACCAAAGCACAAAGTGCTTAATTAACTTCTCCTATGTAGCTTAGCCTGTTGCTGGCTCTTTGATAAGAGAAAAGCAAGAAAGGACAGGAGTAGGACTGTAGAAACCACAGTAGTTTTCAAATTATGCTCATAGAGTAAATTGAGTGGGTTTGAAATGGTTCATCCAGCCCACCAACTGGATAAACTATGTTTCAATCTATTTTGCTTATTAGTCATCCTTGTAGGATGTCTTTGAATGAAATATTTCTGCCAGTCAAAGAAATAATTTGAAAATTATTGTTCTTCATGAATTTTATTTGATAAAGTTTTTCAAATACTTTAGAAGATATTCTGACCACTTTCATTCTTATGACTCTTACATCATTTCATTTAGAAATTATTTTGGTTAATTATAAATAGATAAGAGTTTTAATATTAGTTTTCCTATAAGACTCAGTATGTTTGAAACGGTTAGTTTTTAATCTCTTCATCAATAACTTAAGCCAATTCAAATTATGACTCCTTGGAGTTGTCTCATATCACAATAAAAGTCATAGAATGGAGAGGCTTCCTAGGGCCAGTTATATGATATCTTTAAATAAATTCTTGCTATCTAGTAAAAAAATAGATGCACACTTAGTTTGAGGAGTTATTACATGTAATTGTGTCTTTTATATATTTGTGCCAAAGTCATTTTGCAGCCTATCATCTGCCCACAGTAAAGGAGTATACAACTTCAGGAAGACACACACACACATACACATGTATGTGGAGAAACCCTTCATGAGAGAACTATTTATTATTTTACCATGTTTCTGAAACTTTTCCTTGAAGACTCCATTTAGAAAAAAATGCATCATTTAAAGTCTTTTTATTAACCTGCTTTTTTTGGTTAAAATTTTGTAAATCCTGTTTTATTTCTCTATAATCAACTTTAGATCACTTCACTCACATAGTGTTATATAGAATGTTTTCAATTTAAAAAATATATTATAAACATCACTATGAAATGTATCCATATACATTCGTCTGTGTACACTTCTCTGAGTATTTCCTTTCAATAATTTATTAGAAATAGATTGTGTGAAAGAGTGGACACATTTGAAATGCTTTTGGTAAAAATCACCAAATTTCCCTTAAGAACTTGACATTCCCGAGGGCCGATTATATGTGTAGAGGAATCTAAATTTTTACTTCTAACACAACGATTCTTTGTGACGGCCCTGTTATTTATTTTTTTATCCCTATTTTTAACTCATCTGTCCATACCGTAGAAAAAAGGTCGGCCCTATTGTTTAGCTTTTCTATACTTCTTTATGTGGCAAGGGAGCAGCCGCCATTTTCTACTAGGAAGGAAACTCGGGTGGTAAGAAAACATGAACTTAGGTTTGTGTGTAAATGCCCAAGAGGTGCAAGTGGGTTATACCACCAGATGCATCTTGCATCTCTAATCAGCAAGGTGTTATGCCAGGAGAAGGGAGGGTTCTATTTCTCTCTGTGTCTTTCCCAAGCATTCCTACACCCTATCGCTTTTGAAAGTATTAAAATATATATCACAAACATGTAGAGGGGAGCAGGGGAACTTGCTGATTTCCTGAAAGCAATTTGTTAATTAACATCAAAGAAATGAAATCTGACTCGCATAGCCTAGTGAGTGGCATTTTTCCATAGTCCGGGTTGCTATGGTGATGAAGGAAACTCGTTTGTTCTGGGTCGCTCCTAAATTTGTGCATGAAAGCATAAGAGATTATTCCTGTCTAATCAAGTTATATGGAAAAGTTGAAGGGGAGGTGCTATGTTTTACAGCCGTAAACTCTCAACAGAATAAAACACAATAGTTGAGGAAAGGGGATTATCTCTTCCTTTTAAAAACAGAGAAAGAATTTCTAACTGACCCAAAAGCCTGTTCCAGCAGCATATCTTTTCTTTCTCTTTTTTTTTTTCTCTCCTGCATAATGTGAGGAATATGGACTCACATTTCTTAAAGGGAATTAGAGTACATATTGAAAAACTCTACAACCCGACTTTGCATAATGAATAAGGAGTAGGGTGTGCATTCATTAAACAATTTTACTTTTGAACTTAAATTCTACAGTGTGTCAAATGCCTCACTAGTTCTGCCTTGCCAGGAAGCCAAGTTCTGTTACAATTAACATAATTGGGAAAGCTGGAATGGGGAAGGAATAGCTCACCTCGTTTTTACCAGATGTCTGGACCCCGTGGAATAGAGGTTTAGGGAGCTCTTGCACATTTCCTGTCTGTCCAAACACCTCAGTTACTCTTAAAGCAGATGGTAGTTTTGTATGACATCTTTCTGTGTTGGCCCAAACATTTCCATAAAGGACTGTAGTTTTGCTATGTTTTGTTCTTTATGTATACAAAGCTTACCTTCTTTTAGTCAGATCGGTATGAATTGAAATCTTCATCCTGCCATTTACTAGCTGTGTTTTGCAAAAATGTCCTTGCTTTCTTAAGCCTCAATCTCTTTATTTACAGAATGAGGATAATGGAATTGACCTCATATAAGCTGTTTTAAAGGTCTCTCCCTATATGAGTTATCTATTGCTGCAGAACAAATTACCTCCTCATCCCCAACATTTAACAGGGACCATTTATTGTCTCAGACAGTGTCCGATTTTCAGAAATCCAGAGTGGTTTAGGTCATTCTGCCTGAGGGTCTTGCATGAATTTGCAATAAAACTGCCAGCCACAGCTACAGTCATCTGGAGACTTGAGTGGGGCTGGAGAACCATCATCCCAGCTCACACCTGTGGTTCATGAAAGACCTGGGTTCCTTGCTGGCTGTTGGCCTGAGGCCTCTCTTCCTCATCCCATGCTCTTTTCCATAGCAGCTGGCATGCCCAAGGATCGGAGCTCCCAGAAGACAGGAATGAGAGTGTATGAGCAGGTGTAAGCACCCAACATAGAAGCCACAGTCTTTTTATAACCTAGTGTCAGAGGTGATACCTCATTCTATTCAATTCATTAGAAACAAGTGACATGACACAGCCCACATTCAAGAAGAGGAGAATTAAACTCCACCTCTTGAAGAGTATTCTAGATAGTTAAATTGTGTCCCCCCCTAAAGATAGGTTTAAGTCCTAAACCCGATAATCTGGATATTTGGCCATTGCAGATGTGTTTAATTAAGATGAGATTATACTGGAGTAGGGTGGGCTCTTAATGCAGTATAAGAGGAGAAGAAGAGACTCAGAGACACAGACACAAGAGTGGAGAAAGCTGTGTGATGGTGGAGTCAGAGATTGGAGTGATATAGCTGAAAACCATGCGTGCCAAGGAATGCCAGCGAAAGAGGCGAGGGAAGATTCTTCCCTATAGTCATCACAGAGAGCGTGGCCCTGCTGCCACCTTGGTTTCAGACTTCTAGCCTCCAGAACTGTGAGATAATCATTTCTGTTGTTTTAAGCCATCCTATATGTGGTACTTTGCCACAGAAGCCCTAGAAAACGAATTCAGGTATCAAAGAATTTGTGGTCATTGTAAAATGACCAAGTCTGTCCTAGATCCAAAATTTATTTGCAGTCATCTCACAGGCCAAATACTCCCTTTCTAAGAACACCAAAAAGTGTCACCCTGTTACAGCTTGAGTTTGAAGTCCAGAATCTCATCTAAACAGGGCCAGGCATGGATAAGCAATTTGGATTTTGTTCCTTAAGTACAGTTCCCTGATTATGGCTCCTTTCTAGCTATGTAACTAAAGGTAGACGTTCTGCCCCCAACACAAGAACATATGACAAAGGGAAAGGATTAGGATAACCATTATAGGCATGCTGGCTTTACCAGGGAAAAAAATAGGAAGTACAAATATATCATTACTCCACAGGTGCTCTGAAATCAAGCTATTAATTTAGGTCTCAAGACCTAGGATGAGCTCCCCTGGCTCTAAACTCCAGCACCTGTGTTCTTGGCTTTCCTTCTGCCCTCACTGTTTTTTCTCTGATAGGTAGGTCATGTTCACAGGTGAGTAGTTTTCTCAGCTCTCTTCTTGCTAGTACTGCTTTGGGGATCGGAAGGCTTATTTTCATGCCACAATGTCTCTATTCTTTTTAATTCAAGCTAGCAATACTTCTGCATATTATAATTCTCCCAAAAACCTTAATGATTTTCTGTGACTCATACAGGGAATCACTCTATTAGACCAAGCCACAGCCATCGCTCTCCTCAGGATTCTGCTGAGATTACCAAAGGACGATGCCTCCTCAAATTCTAAATAGTCATCTGGTGCAGTTGAGAAGATCTCAAAGGCACACAATTAATGATCTCTTTGAAGGAATCATTAGTCTAAGTCTGAGTTACCACCATAACTCTTTCTGAAGTCTTCCGAAATACCTTTTTAGTCCCACCCTTGGCTTCATCTTTAGACCAGTTTTTATGATAATACTGTGCACACACTCTTGACTGAGAAGCCATTTCTTAATTTTAAAGTTCTTTACTGTCTGGAATATTTCAGAACTGTCAAACCCATCAAGTCCAGGCTCCTTCATGTTTAATAGTATTTCTGTTAATTTACTTTTCCCATTTTGCGATTCACAATAAGCAGCAAAAAGAAGCCTATTCAAAATTTCAACAATTTTCTTTAGGAATTATGAGGTTGCAGTCATGTATGGGCTATGATTACAGTCACCTCAAGGTTTGAGTGGGGCTGGAGAATGCACTGTCAAGCTTATTCACACGGTTGCTGGCAAGCCTCACCTTCCCATTAAATCTCGTTTAGAAGCCTCTGTTCCTCAATATGTGGGTTTCTCCAGGGCAACTCAATTCTCCCAGATCAACTGATCCAAGAAGGTGAGATGGAGAGTGTAAGAATGAGAGGGAGCATCCACGGTGGAAGCTCCAGTCATTATAACCTAATCTCACAAGTGACATCCCACCACTCCTGTAATTTTCTATTTGTTAAAGCAAGCCATTGGGTCCAGCCCACACTCATGAGGAGAAGACTTAAGTGTCACCTCTTGAAGGGAATTTATCAAAGGATTTGTGAGTATAGTTTGAGGAAAACATCCTACCACAAAAATCATAGCAGATGGAAGAAAAACGGGGACTCAAACCTCTGAGTGTCAGAAAATCTAGCCCCAAATCCAGCTGCATGTGCAAAACTTATTGTGGCTTTTTGTTTTTATTTGCAAAGTTCAAACAAATATTAGATCTTATGTAACACCATGTCAAAATTATGTTCTGGAACAATGTGCTGTGGTTATATTAGAATGGTTTTGAGAAAAAAAAACTATTACACATTGTAGTCAAAAAATAAAAATTTTTTCATTCATGATAGGCATTGTGCTGGCTTGAAACTGTTATGTGCCCCAGAAATGCCAAATTTTTCTAATCCAGTCTTGTAGGTGCAGACCCAATGTGGGTGGGACTCTTCTTTAGGTTGTTTCTATGGAGATGTGACTCACCCAATTCTAGGTTAGTCTTAATCCTTATAATGGAGTCCTTTATGAAGAGAATAAAAGGCAGAAAACAGAGATAGCTCAGAGCCAATAAAGAGAGCAGAGAGATGAAACCAAGTGAAGGATGCTTGGAGAGAGAAAATGCCCTGGGAGATGCTAAGCTAAGAGATGAAACCCAAAATTTGCCCCAGAGATGCTGAGAGAGGATCCACAGATGCTTAGAGAGGGAAAATAACCCAGGAGAGGCCAGAAGTACCCACAGGAGCTGAGAGTCCTTATTTGCCTGTGGGTTGCCTAGGCATTGTCTGACCAATCCTACATTCTGTTTCGCTTGGGGTAAAGCGATAGGTTTCATCAGTCTCCTCCAAATGTCTGACTCCTTGAACCCAGTGTGCACACCAGGGCATGTTATTCTCATGATGATGCCAGAAGCACGAGAGGGGGAAGTGGAAACACCAACATGTCCTGAAAAACTAGACTCTGAAATGTACCCAATGTCATTTCCCCCTCTCACGTTCTGTTGGCCCTAGAAGTCATGTAGCTAAGCCCAAAACTAATGGAATGAGGACATAAACTTTGCCTTTAAGAGAGGAATTACAAAGTCACATAGCAGAAGGTGTGGATACAGGGAAGTATAACGAGTTGAGAACAACAGTGTAACTTACCAAGATACATAAAAGAATATGGGATTTTCCTTACCAGGCATTTATGAAGGAAAGTAGTAAGCAATGACCAGGATCAAAAGACCTCACTTTTAAAGATCCATCTACATCTCTTACTAATTATGAGATGACTGCTTACTTGCTTGGAGCCTCAGTTTCCTCATTTGGAACTGAGTAGAGTAGAGATGATCATGTACTTGGAAGGAAAGCACAATGTCCAGCATATAGTAGGAATTCAATTAAAGAAAGAGAGAAATAAGTGATTAGACTGGAGGTGTGAAAATTCACATTCTGCTAGAGAAGGCAGGGCATCCATTTGTGAAACAACTAGAGAATAATTACAGGAAAGTTCTAAGCAAGAACAAATAGAATATAAAATGTGATCCGTGTGGAGAGGGCTTAGTCAAGGCAGTCTTTATCCATCTGGAATGCAGCTCACCAAATGAATAGTTTCAGCACTCTCTCTTCCTCTTTTATTTCTTAACAATTAATTTCAGGAAGGCTTGCATATATTTCCATTCATCTTAACTCTTTATAAGATATTCTGGCAGTGAAATGACATGGTTGTCATGGAAGCAATCAAGAATCAGAAATCAGAACTCAGGAGAGGATATGCAGCTGACCATGGCTTATTTTTACAGTACAAAAGAATTTGGTTTTTCTTTGTAATAAGTCACTTTTGAAGGAACGTATCGATCAAACTTTTCATTTTGTAATACCAAACAAATTCATTAGGCGAGTATCAAGTGTTAGATACGGACAGACATATATCTATGTACTTACTCCTTATATGCATAATACACATATTTATGCATTGTAGTTATGGCTTATTCTCATTCCCACATTGCCTTGACTAAGTTTAAAAACTTCCTATGATCCTGGATATTGAGACTAAAACCCAACTCAAGAATCCTTTGTATTCAGCCTTGCTTCTTCAATGGGTAAAATTTCTACTATCAGGAAATTTACAATTTATTTGAGGAAGTGAAAAATAATCAAAATTAATTTTTCAGGAAAACAGATAAGGATACATGGAAGGAATAATTAGCCCCCACCAGCAGCCATGTCCTATATTTGCCTTTCTCTGCACTGTAACTACAGCCCCTTCTTGTTTTTCCCTTTATATATATATATATATATATATATATATATATATTATATATATATATATTTTTGTATGGGCAGGCATAAGGAATCAAACCCAGATCTCTGGCGTGACAGGCAAGAACTCTGCCACTGAGCCACCATCGCACCCTCCCTTAAAATATTTTAACAGACCATTTTCAAAGATGTTATCTCCTTTTTGACATCCCCCACTTTTTTTTTTTTTACTTCTGTTCAGTTTAGCAGTGATCAAGAGCATTCCAATTGTAGAAGGACAGTATTAGGTACTTTGGAAGGTGCAAAATTATTAAGGCACCATGGTTGCCCACAGAAACTCTAACACATGAGGAGATCAGATAAAACATTATCTGATATTTTTGTGCATTACAAGATAACAATGAAATTTTGTGCATTCCTTGCTCGAAGGAAAGAAGAATTTACAAACTGGGTGACATCTGCGCTGCTCTTAAAAGATGTGTAGGATTTCATTAAGCATAAAGTGAGGCAATGTATTCTAGAAATAAAAATTTGCAAGTGTCTAGCAGGTTTTTGGAACTCTGATGTTGGACTTAGGTAAAATGCTAAGGCTAGAATGTACCTATAAAAGTTATAAGAATAGGTGTGCTATATTTTGTCATTAGGGTAAAAAGCCTAGCTGAAAGAGAAAGAGAGAGTCTATGAACAGAAGGAAAAAAGACAACACAAAGAAACATCAGCAAAGGGCAGAAACAAAAAACAGCAAAGGAGACTGAGAAATGGATCATTATGGGTAATAAATGGGGGGCAGTATCATAGAAACTGTGGAAGTATCAAGTTCAAAAGAAAAATCAATCAGAGGATGAATGAGGATGAAGAGAAAGAAGTTGGTGGAAATTAATTGTATTACTGGAAAGAGGATTTTCCTATGAGTCATGAAAAAAATAAGAAAAGGACAAGTGAACAAAGTAAAATTTTAAGGATAATGGGAAGAGAACAAGAGGGCCACATAAATGGTCTTAGCTACCATTTTAATGAACAATTTGGATTTAGAAGGCTAAAGTTAGGAAGTAACTTTATTCTATCTCCCCTTGCCCCATAGACCTGATCCCTTATTTTTTTTATAATGTGGATGAAATCTTAACCAGGTGTCTCAGCTTTTCTGGTCTCTTTAATTCTCAAGAACAGCCTTATTTTACTAATTCAATAATCTCAATCAGTCTAACATTTACTCTCAAAATCCATTCAATTTAAAATATTCGCTTCTCCTCCAGCCCAGGCTTACATTAAGCCTCAAACTTGCATTGAGAAAGGATACATTGATTTCTTCTTCTCTCTCACTGATTCCCCTCTTCCCTCATTCATTACTTATATTTTACTTCTCCAGGAACTGGCCAAGTAGAAAATGTATTAAGAAGGAAATGGCTCAGTCCATATAGCTGGAATAGTCACCATAGATTACCTTATTCTCTCAAGGTAGATGGATAAATTCTGGCTCCACATCTCTTGAGAAACTTTTGCAGAGCTTCTCTAAGATACTCCTACTGGGAAGCACTGACTGCAGCACTGTATTAGTGAGGGTTCTCTTGAGAAACAGAACCAATGGGAGATACCTGTAAATATGACATTTTATAAAAGTGTCGCATGCAATTCTAGGGATGCACAAGTCCAAATTCCACAGGGCAGGCCACAAGCTGACAGTTCTGTTGAACCCTCCAGGAGAGGCTGGATAACTGAAGTGGAGAGAGTGATTTCTCTTCTCTGACTTTTCCTTTAAAAACTTTTCCTTTGAAGCTGATCAGATTAAGCATCACTAATTGTGAAAGGCACTCCTTTTGGCCTACTGAAGATTTAATCATCAATGGATGCAGTCAATGTGCTGATGATTTAATAAACAAGCCTTCTGATTCATTTAGCAGCCATGAAATGTCTTTGCAGTAATGGTTACACCAGTCTTGCCTGACCAGACAACTGGGCACCAAGTTGACACATGACCCAACCATGACAAGCACTGTAATATAAACAAAGCTTCTTGATCGTGGGCTGCTTACAATTCCATCCTCATCTTCTGTTCTCCTGGTTGTCCAAGTCCTCTCTCTGCTGGGTTACTGTGGTAGTTAGATTCAGTTGTCAACTTGACCAGGTGAAGACACCTAGTTTTGTTGCTGTGGACATGAGCCAATGGTACGTGAACCTCATCTGTTGCTGATTACATCTGCAGTTGGCTAGGAGGTATCCCTGCTGCAATGAATGATGCTTGACTTAACTGGCTGGTGCTTAAATGAGAGAGCGCAACATAGCACAGCCTGAGCAGCTCAGCATACCTCATCTCAGCACTCACAGCTCAGCCCAGGCCTTTGGAGATGCAGAAAGGGATCACCCTGGGGAAAGTTGTTGGAACCCAGAGGCCTGGAGAGAAGGCCAGCAGAGATCACCCTGTGCCTTCCCATGTAAGAGAGAACCTCAGATGAAAGTTAGCTGCCTTTCCTCTGAAGAACTAAGGAAATAAATCCCCTTCTATTAAAAGCCAATCTGTCTCTGGTGTGTTGCATTCTTGCAGCTAGCAAACTAGAACAGTTATTTCACCACGCCTTCTTGCATTTCATCAGAGCAGAGACCATGTTTGGATGATTCCCAGCTGACACCCTGTCTCAAGGGTCATGTTATGTCCCAGGAAATGTATACCTTTTGAACAGTTACAATTTGTACCTGATGCAACCTTCTCTCTTCTCTCTGCTCCAAGGCAGTGCACTCCAGGCACAGACTTTTGCCTTCAGATCTTTCTCAGCAAGAAACAATCCTAAACTTTTGTCTCTCGAATCAGGGGCATGTATTAATATAATTATGGGGTCCTCTTGAAAACATTTTCACTTGGTTTAAGGTAAAAAGCAAGGAGGGAATTGCCTCCACATTTCAACTCTTCTCACCAGTGAAATTCCTTCATGGCCTCTTAACTTTCAATCTCTTATACATACAGAAGTTAGTGATAGACCTATGCTAGCAGAATTGGTTTTGAGCATCTTTCTTTAGAATGGGGGAGTATTTGGCAACTGTTGTGTTGTTCTCGGCCAAGGACCTATGCAGAGAATTCAAGACAACAGGAAGAGTTTACTTTAACATCGTGATACATTAGTAAAATGAGAGATTAGATCATTTACTGAGACTGAGCGAGGTTATTTAGGGATTTTTGTGGTTAATAAGAGAGAAAAAGACACTCCAATAAGTGGTATAGAAGGTCAATTAGCAATGAGAAAAAGATCTGGTGAATAACAGTTGTGAGGTTTGTAATGTCAATATGCACTACTAGCCAGCAATGCAATTATGGGAATTTTGTACTAAGAAAGTAGTAACATGGACACTAGAGAGAAAAATCGATACAGTTTTTTTTTCCAGTGATGATGACTAGCAATATGGTTTATAGCAGAAGATGGTAAGAATCAACAGTCAATGTCTGCCAAGAGAAATTAGCTAGATAGAGAGGGAATAACAATAACAACAAAAATTTCCAGGAAGTTGATTTATAGACCCATGCCTTATGCAATATTACCATTATTTTACAGAAAAAGAAAGATGTCTTACACAGGTTAAGAAACGTCTCTTCGAACTCCTACAGCTCTAAGTAGGAGTGATGTATGAACTGAGATCTGTGCTGTTATTTCAACATATAATTCAGAGGTGAATCAGAAGAGTAGACGTAGACTAGGAGATTAGCAGTTTTAGATCACAAAGAAAAGAAGAGGAGGGTTAGCGTGAAATGGAATGATAGGAAGATGTAAACCAAAAGGGGAAGTTAAAAATTACTATCTTAGAGTACTAATGATGCACAAGTGTGACAGGCAAATGGGTTGACCAAGTGAACATGAGTTTTTAAAGGTTGTTGGAGGAAAATAAAAATAAAAAGGACTGATATAGAGGGCTGTTATGTACTTGATCCTTGTAAATGATGTATCCATCCAAGAAAAGGTGGGGGCTTGCAGAATAGGGAGTCTATGACCTGGAAAATAAAGGTGTCAAAGAATGTGGGGAAAACACCACAGAGGTAGGTAGCTAAAGGGAAACAATATAGCATTGATTTCCTAAGGGATTGGGATTGTTGAATAAAAGGGATAGCAGAATAATTGGGAAGTGTCAGTAGGGAGTACAGAATTCCAACATTGATTCCTAGCTCTAAGTTATGAGAAATTAAATTACTTCTAGAGGGAATTCAACAGGATGTGTGGTTTTCAAGGAAAGAATGGAGAACATTTTTCTTACTTTATACCTCCCCAGAGATCTTTCCTTGCCACCCAATCTAAAATAGCTCTCATCCAATAATTGTCCATCACATTAGCCTCTTTTATTTTCTTCATGGTACTTGTTGTTATATAAACCACTCATGTTTGTTTGTTTAATATTTTGCCCTTTGCTAATCTGTGAGCTCCATGAGGGTAGGGGATTTGATTTGTCCACGTCTATTGCTTCAACATGTAGAAAGGAACCTGATTCATAGTGGATGTTCAATAAGTCAGTGTTGGGTGGATACTCGAGTTAGAGTAAATGCTTGAAGAAAATCTTGACTGCATATTTCAATATTTTAACAATATAACAATGATATCAAACAGCAGAAGCAGGGAAAGAGCAGCTAATGCAAGTCAAGCAGAATGGACCTGAAAGGGTCTTAGAGGGTATGGCTCAAGAGCCAAAATAATAATAGTTACTCATCAAGGAATATTTGGTATGAACTCCGGTGCTGCAATAAAACAGAACTCACACGACCTTCATTTTCCCTCTGATTAAAATTCAAAATGATGTGCCTTTTGTGGATGACATATTTCACCTCCCCTCACACCTTGGTTAGTTGGAAATGATTCCACCTGACCTTTTCTGATAGTGAAGAGGACGTTGTTAAGGGAAAACTTGGGTGCTGTTTAGAAGGGAAATGGATGTTGAACATCCCCAAAATAAAAAAAAAAAAAATCTAACCACATATATATATTTAAATATATGTACACACAAATATATATAAATATATATGTGCACCCATGTGTGCATGTGTTGTCATTCCTCTTATAGTTAGCTGGAAATCATAAAAATGGCTTTGGTCAGTGTTAAACAGCAGACTGTGTTTTTTTTCAGGTAAAATGAAGTGTCGATGTAATAAATAATAAAACAATTTTTCCCCTGAGATAAGAAAGCTACTCTTGGGGAAGAATTTAGGGAGGAGACCCCACCAAATAATTTCATCTATCTACATGGTTTTAAATGATAGAGGAGAAAGAAAAAAGAGGCAATGTAGGTGTATTATTAGGGTTCTCTAGAGAAATAGAATCAATAGGAAGTATCCATAAATATAAAATTTATAAAAGTGTCTCATGTAACTGTGGGAACGTAGAGTCCACAATCCATAGGGCAGTGTGCTGGTTTGAAATGATGTATGTCTCCTAGAAAAGTCATGTTTTCATCTAAATCCCATTTCGTAAAGGCAAAATAATCCCTATTCAATACTGTATATTTGAAACTGTGTTCAGATCATCTCCCTGGAGATGTGATTTAATCAAGAGTGGTTGTTAAACTGGATTAGGTGACTACATGTCTCCACCCATTTGGGTGGGTCTTGATAAATTACTGGAGTTCTATAAAAGAGGAAACATTTTGGAGAATGAAGGCGATTCAAAGAGAGCTGGAGAAGAATGACATAGCCACGAGAAGCAGAGAGCCCACTGGCCAGCGACCTTTGGAGATGAAGAAGGAAAACTCCTCCTGAGGAGCTTCATGAAATAGGAAGCCAGGAGAAGAAGCTAGCAGATGATGCCATGTTCACCTTGTGCTCTTCCAGATGAGAGAGGAACCCTGACTGTGTTTGCCATGTGCCCTTCCACTTGAGAGAGAAACCCTTAACTTCATCAGACTTCTTGAACCAAGGTATCTTTCCCTGGATACCTTTGATTGGACATTTCTATAGACTTGCTTTAATTGGAACATTTTCTCAGCTTAGAACTATAAACTAACAACTTTTTAAATTCCCCTTTTAAAAGCCGTTCCATTTCTGGTATATTGCATTCTGGCAGCTAACAAACTAGAACAGCAGACTATGAAGCTGAGGACTCCAATGGAGGGTCTGGGCGAACTCCACAGGAGAGGCTTATTGACCAAAGCAGGAAAGAAGAGAGCCTGTCTCTTCTGAATTCTCCTTAAAAGGCTTCCAGTGATTAGATTAAGTATCACTCATTGCAGGAGACACTCCCCTTGGCTGATTACAAATGGAATCAGCTGTGGATGCAGCCGACATGCTCATGATTTGATTCTATGAAATGTCCTCATACCAACAGTCAGGCCAGCACTTGCCCAACCATACAAACAGGTATCACCACCTGACCAAATTGGCACATGAACCTGACCATGACAGTAGGATATACTTATTTCATAGTGTTAAAGTTTAAAGCAAGTAGGGAAGTCAGAGAATGGAGGAAAAGAGAGGTTCTGAGAAAGCTGGAGGTTTTTTTTTTCTTTTTTTTCCAATTCACGTTGAAAGCAAAATGGAATTTGAAGTATGAAGAGAATAATTGTCACATTATACAAAATTTGCTTAGGAGTCTATACCAGAGATAACCTGCGATATCTTTTAAAATTTCTGCCTGGATTGGCTACTTGGCATTTTGTTTCAATTTTGTGACGTGGCCTGATGGAGCCTCATGAACTCCTGCCATGCAGAACTTTCCATGGAAGTCAGACCTTGTGACAATGAATGAATGAGTAAATGAATGAATGAATGAACAAATGAATGGATAAAGGCAATGGTCCTGGAGTTTATATTTGAAACTTCTTTTCACCTGAACTGACTGCAGGGAAGAAAATCATTTAACTGCTTAAATATTGATTCTCTTAACTCTGACCAAAGAATTTGAAGTGGTGGTTGTTTATCCTGATACATCAGGGCTCATTAGATAAAACACAGAAATTGCCAGGGAGGATTAGTGGGGGTTCTTTTTTGTTTGTTTACTTAATTTCCTTACTGAGATTTACACATGCAGCCATGGTTAGAAGGAAGGATGCAGCAGTGACAGATCTGAAAGGAAATTAATTAAATTAAAAATTTGAACAAATGTGGAAGAAACTCAGAGACCAAACATAATGTTTTAAAACAGTGAAGTAGGAAGTCTTATCCCCTCTAAAGTCTTCCTATAGGAACCTGGAGGAAACTTTTACAAAGCTCCAGCCCAAGTCCCCACCACTGTGTGTCTAGGACATGGAAGGCTGTGTCGCATAATGGTTAAGGCAGTCACAATCTGTAGCTAGAATATCCTATTCATAACTCAGCTAGATCACTCCTTAGCAGATTACTTTCCATTTCTGTATCCCTCTTTCTTTATCTGTAAAAAGAGGATAATAGTAGAATTTCTTCATTGGGTTGTTGTGAGGATTAAATGAGGGCATGCTTAGAATAGTAATTGTCTTTCCATCTTAGTTACACAGGCTGCTATGAAAAATACCATACAAGCTTAAGCAATGAAAATGTATTTCTTTATGGTTTTGAGGCTGGAGAAATCCAAAATCAAGGTGTAATAAGGTAATGCTTTCTCCCCAAAGTCTTTAACATTTGGTGCTGGCTGCTAGTGATCCTTGGGCTCCCTTGGCTTGTATTCCAGCCTCATGTCACATGGTGATGTCCTGTCCTTTTTCTTCCTGGTTCTGTTGACTTCGGCTTCCTGGCTCCTCTTCATGCTTTCTCTCTCTCTCTCTGTAAACGTCTTCTGTTTATTAAGGATGCCAGCAATCTAGATTAAGAGCCAACCTCACTCAGTTGGACCACATTTTAACTGAAAATAACATCTTCAAGAAATGGCTCACACCCATAGGAATGTGGATTAAGACTAGAAACTTGTCTAAATTGGGTACGTAATTCAATCTACCACACCTTCCATAGATTTTAATTTTAATGTTTACCTCCATCATCATCATCTCTGGTTTGTATCACAGTATGTGACACTTGGCAGATACTCAGTAAAATTTTGATGACTGAATTAATAAATGCTAGCCAAAATGGACCTTTTCTATCTCCTATCATTGCACTTGAAAATCTATTAGGAGTGACTAAAGCTTGGCCACAAACTTGGTGTCTACTGGGTTCAGGCAGAGCATGTAAATGAATAAGGCTATTGGTTATTAAAAAAAAAAAAAAAAGGAAAGAAAAGAAATAGGCTTCTTGACCCACCTACTGTTTGTCACTTTGGATAGATGCATGGGCACTGACAAATGTTTCTATGTTCTGAGTAAACCAGTCAGTCAAACACTGATTCATGGCAACTGACTACTCCTCTGTATCGAAGCCCAATAGGGACTGGTGAGGACTGTGGCAACCTGGAGAGTCCGTACCCTTTTAGACCATACACCTCTATGCCGTTTCAGCTGATTGCTACAAGTGAGAATGCAAGTTTAGGATTGCCAGCTCTTTGATTTTTCAGAAGACCTTTGTAATATGTTCAACGTAATATGTTTTATATGTTGCTTCAATAATTTTGGAAGTTATTACTTGACATCTAAACGCTGGACAGGCTAAATGTAACCTGACAGGTGGCTGGTGATCCAGCTTTTGGGCCTCAATTCTGTGACCCGGAGGTGGGGGATTAGACAATTAAAATGCAAATCCCCCTGGAATGCAGAGCCCCTTAACAGTCAAAAAGGAGAGGATTGGGGGTTGTGAACCTCTGGGTGAAAGTAAGATAAAAGGATCTTTGGAAGGAGCCAAAGGCAAGACCTGCCCACTCCACTATTTCATCAAGATCCAGTAAAAATACAGAGAACTAGAGCAAAATGAGAGGCTATTTTTGAGTAGTCATGAATGGAGAGTTAAAGGGAATCTTTCAAAGTATGAGTTCTTGGAAAAGGTGTAAAAGTTAAAAAATACTTTTTTTCCAGTCAACATAAGAAATGTGTGGCAGACTGTCATAAAACCACCTAGTTAGAAATACAGCATCGTCTTCCATTTACCTCCATCTACTAATGTTTGTTTATTAGAGATCCAGATATATCAGTGCTTTTTAATCTGTGAGGTGTTGGGGATTGAGAATTCTCTGTTGTCCGTGCTACGGCTGAGCACATTTCTGGTCTGCCTAAGGTGGCTGCTCTTGTCATTGACATTGGCCTTTCACATATTTGCAGAATGCCTGTCTTTGATTCTGATCGTGAACTATGCTTCTGTAATGCACCCAGAAGCTCTCCTCACTGAGCAAGCAGACATGCCCCCTGCCTTGGGGCTCTGGCTTCTGGCCAGTGTGCACACCATCGACTTTTAACCCACTGCATTTCATTCTCTACTCCAGAAAAGTTAGGCAATAAAACATTACAAGAAGATGCAATTGTGACCCTTCAGGAGCTTAAAATCTAATGGAAAAGATAAAACATTACACAACAATGTAAGAGGCTTGCTATACTACGTTGCTGAAGAAGCGGTGACTTGCAAATAGAAAAACCAGGCTTGAATCCCACTCTTCTGCTAGTTGGTTGATTTTTGGCTTATCTATAAAGATGGGATAAATATCCCTACTTCCCAAGTGTCTGAGGATGAAAGAAAATACTGTCTGTTCAACAGTAAGCATGCTGTGCCTTACTCACTTTAAGTGCTCCAAAAAAAATTCTAGCCTTCAAACACCTTATAATCTAGTTACAGACAAAAGACGTATTGTATGACAAGTTAAATGACAAATCCATTACTACCTAATTCTAGAATGTAAAATAAAATTTCTCATTACTAACTGATCATTTATAAATAATGATGGAGACATTGTTAAGTGTCTTAGTTTGCCAGAGCTTCTGTCACAAATGGCACAAAATGGTTTTGGCTTAAACAACAGGAATTTATTGGCTCACAGTTTTGAAGTTAGAAAATGTCCAAAATTAAGATAACGGTAAGACTTGCTTTCTCCCAGGATCTGCAGCTTCTGGTGCTGGCAGCTGGCATTCCTTGGAATTCCTTGGCTTGTATTTCTGCCTTGGGTCCCATGACCATCTCTCTTTCCTTGTGTTGGCTGTTTTGATTTCTGCTGTCTTCTAGTTTCTGGCTTCTCCTGCAGCCTTCTCTGATTCCTGGATTCCAGTTTGTTCTTTATTTCTAAGTCTGCTGGTGATATGGATTAAGACCTGATTCAGTTTGCCATATTTTAACTAAAAATCACATCTATGAAGGGTCCTATTTACATGAGTTCATACCCACAGGAATACAGATTGAGATTAAGAACGAGCCTTTGTCGAGGTACATAATTCAAGCTGCCACATTCAGGGCTTCTAAATTGATATTAGAGTTGGGCAAATTGTACAGACATTTTTAAAATGCTAAGGATTTCTACATATAGTAAAGCACACAAATGTCAACTGTGTATGCAGCTCAATAATTTTTTTCCCTTTGTAACCACCATCAAATGGAGATACAGAACATAGAACATTTCAATCACACCAGATAGAAAAATTTCTTTTCTTATCCCTTCTAGTTATATCCTCTGCTCCTCCCTGACTTCCAAATTAGCCACTAATCTGACTTCAGTCATCACAGGTTAAGTCTGTCTATTCATAACTGCATATTAATGGAATTTTTTAGTATGAACTCTTTTATCTGGTTCCTTTCTCTCAACATTGTTTCCTGTTATAGTCATCCCCAAGCTATGTGTGGGAGTTCCAGTTGCTTTGCATCCTTATCAACACTTGATGTGGTCAGTTTTTAATTTTAGACATTCTGGACCGGGGATAGTGAAAGTCAGTTGTGGTTTTGATTTGCTTTTCCCCGGTGGTGAACAATGTGTATCACTTTTTCATATGCTTACTAGCCATTTGGATATTCTATCCTTATCTCCCTGTCTCTGTCTCTGTCTCTGTTTTCTTCTCTCTTTTCTTTTTGAAGTAGCTGTTCAAATTGGTTGTTTAGTTTTTGTCTATTTCTTATTCATCTGCTTCTTTATATTCTGAATAGACTTGACAATATTTTATATTAGTTTACAGCTTGCTTTCATTCTCTTACTGGTACCTTGATGAAAAGAAATTCCTAAGTTTATTGAATTCCAGTTTATTAAAATTTAATTTTATAATTAGTACCTTTTATAAACTTAATAAATATCATGACCAATAAACACATGAAAATATGTCCACTGATCATTATCCATCAGGGTAATGGAAATTAAAACCGTAATGAGATACCAATTGACACCCTCAAAGGTGGCTGTTACTAAATAATGAAAAATAATTGTTGAAGAGTATGCAAAGAAATTGGAACTCTAGTGCAATGTTCAAAGGAAGGTAAAATGCTACAGCCACTGTGGAAAGTCATATGGCAGGTCCCTAACCAATTAAATATAGAATTACCCTTTTACCCAGCAATCCCCTTGTAGGTATATATCCAAAGAGTATGAAAACAGGGTTGCAAACAGCTACTTATACACCAATATCTTATAGCAGCATTAGTCACAATAGCAAAGAGCTGGAAACAACCCAAGTGTCCATCAACAAATGAATAAATAAACAAAATATGGTACATACACATAATAGAATATTATTTGTCCATAAGGAAAAATGAAGTTATGACATATGCTACAACATGGAATAACCTTGACAACATTATGCCAAGTGAAATAAGCAAGGCACATAGGAGAAAATTATTTAATATTTATTGCCTATAAAAGATGACTAGAAATAGCAAATTCACAAAGCTAAAAAGTAGATTGGAAGTTACCAGGGGAGAGGCGTATGGGCCCAGGGAGAAAGGGGAGTGTTTGTTTCTAAATATAAAAAAATTAAAAAAAAAAAAGGAAAGAAGTATTTGCTTGTCAAAGTAGGCTGCATCACAGTTTGATTCTTTTGAAATGGCTATTTTGAAGCGAAGAAACAAGCCTGTTAAAATGTTGGGCATACATGTTATTCCCAGTCAAAGGAGTTGCCTAATCTTATTATATATTTTCAGCTCTTTAATCTAAAGGTGAGAGTTTTTAATTACCAAAGCAGCCCTAAGCTGACTTGGCTGTTCTGTGACTCTGGACCAATCTCACAGGTACTGACAGCCTATTTATTGTCCATGGCTGAGACACCCTATGGTAGCTGGACACAACTCCCATGGAGTAGGGCTGAAAGTTTCTGCCCCATTAACTTTCAATGTATAAATGCATTTACTCCATGATGACATTTTTCCTTAGATGGCCATGTATTACATTCTTCAGAATCTGCCTTTTAATTCTATCATCTGTAGTTTTCTAAATGTTTAGAGAGCATCAGTGCCCAAGAAGGGTTCTACCTCCTATTAATTCTTTTCCCCAGGACAAAAATAGGAAAGGGCATTGTGAATTAATTTATGTGGAATACTAAAGGGGCAAAATTCTCCCTGATCCATGGAGAGGAGTCCCTATAGTTGAACTTTCAGTGTTTATGGAGGAATGGGATTTGGATTACCGATGAACATTTTAAAAAGGAGCAACGAGGAAAAGTGCAAGGATTGGAAAGCAGAGTAAAGAGTCAGCAATCTGCAAATACGCAATTGTCATAAAACACAAGGGTTCAAGAAGGAAGTGGACATGCAGTCCCCATAAAACAACATTGCCTGAATGTACAATTGAGTAGAGAGTAGACTGAAGAGAAAAGCACAGAGGGGATCCAGGTCAGGGACACACACACTTAGACCAGGGGGTTCATGGAGGAAGGTTTTTTCTGATGGAGAAAAGTTTGCCACTGGTTTTGCAGGAGATGAACATTGCAGATTTTCTGGAGGATAGAGGGCATTTTCTGAAAAGAAAATTAGGCATACAGGCCAAGCTGTGCCTCTCAGATACAAGGGTGAGATAGAACCGATAAGAAAATGGATCATTTCTCTTGGTTCTTTTCAGGTTTGCCTTTATGGAAACTTGATTTGATGTCTAAAATCTTGGCATCAGTATAAGAACCCACTTAATAATGCACCAAACTCTTGTGGAGCTTAAGCTCTTATTTCCTGAAGAATTAACAAAACGAAACAAAACAACTCACAGTGCTTTTTAATATCAGTCAACACTGGCTGTGTTTTCACCAGTGCCTCCAAGTCCTAGAACTCAGTTATCATATGGAATGCTTTAATTCCCTTTAGGGATATCAGACCAATGTCTCATTCCTGTGCAAGATCAGCAGGAGAGAGGAAGGTGGAGCTCTAGCCAACTGTCTCATGGCATGGCAGAGATCCGTAGCCTTCGTCATAGGAACGGAAGCCCCGAGTGAGCCAGCCACTCAATCTTTCCCCAGAGAAAAACGTGTGAAAACTGCTCACCTAATGGGCTTCATGCCGAAAGCATATTAGTGTGTTCTGTCCATCAAAATTGCAATTCTCTTATTTTAAAATCAAAATTGAGCTAGATGTGTTAAATACTCTCTATGTAAAAATATGGATATCATTTAAACTAAATCAAACAATACAGCAGAATCTAAAGAACACACCAGTGACCGGAAAGCCTCCTACCTGATGTAACCACTGCTATCCTTGTAGTGACTGGTTTTTTTTGTTTGTTTGTTAGTTTGTTTGGCATCTCTCTTGACTAGGTATTTATATAATTGACGTGTTTAAGATGTATCATATCATACCAGCTTATTGGCAACCTGTTTTTGTCAGTTAACAATATGTCATGGACACCTTTTTATGTCAATGTATTTAGGTTTATAACATTTTAAGGGCTGCAAAGTATTCCTTTGTATGTTTAAATGATCCTGATTTTTTGTTTGTTTGTTTGTTAATGCTGATCCCTTTTTGAAGGATCTTGAACTTGTTTTCAACTTTTAGCTTTTATATACAGGCTTCAATGGGCATTCTTGTGTAGCACTGTGCACTGGTTTTATTATTTCCTTTGGATAAATTCCTAGACTCTGGAGAAACTTCTTAAAATGCCTGTTTGTGGAAAAGAAATGTAAATGCCCTAAAATATACTAGACTCCTCTTTAATTTTCTGATTATTTTGTATAGAATATTTGTGGCTCTTTTTGGGTGACTGCCCCTTTCATCTTCAGAGACTAGCAGGTGATCCTTACCCTCAGACCTTGTAGGTTGGTTGGAAAGAGACAGCAGGCATTTGCTGTCACAACTGCCTTTCTTTCTCTGCTGCTCTGGTCTATTCCTAATGGATGGGAAGATAGAAATTCCCATAGTAAGTAGTTCAGTGAAATACAAAATCTTTGAGCTCAGTCTTTTTTGCCAGGGCCTAAAAAGAACTGTAGAATTTAGGGAAAGCATTTTAAGGAGGGAAAACTGGAAGAGGAATGGGTAAAGTAATTTTAATGTGCTTGGCACTTTGGGAGAAAAGGAGGGAAGTAGTGATTAAAACATTTGTGGCTGAAGATCTGTCCCTGCTTTCAACTCCAGCCAGCAATCTCTTCATTTCCGTTCCTAACCTCTACCAAATAAGGCAAACTCTCCATCTCTGCTCTGCTGATGTTATTCTCTGCCCTGTGTTTGGAACATCTCTGCCAAATTCCTTTCTCCCAAGAACACAAACCCGTCACCTGCCTGAGAAATGCCTACATGGTCTCACAAGCAACTGTATCATTTGTTGGGGAAACATTTGCCTTGTACAGAAACCTGGGAGAAGTTAGAATAAAAAGAATACTGTACTCAAGACAGGATCCTGTCTCTCATCATGCTTAAACTACAAGAAATTTTGCAAAGTGGTGTTTTAAGGAAAACAATTTCAGATTATAAATAACAGAGGAGCACAAAGATGTTTAAGTTTAGGTAATACTGTTTACCAAATCTGCCTCTTTGTGACTCACCATGCACATTGGCATCCTAGAGGCTCTGAGATATCCCGCAGGAAAAAAGTTTGGTTAGATTCTTTTAACCACTTGTTTTCCAGACTTAATTATGATACATTATTATGATAATTATTCTTTCAAGGCATGCCTTGTTGCAGAGTAACAGTGTAAGAAGCATTGTCCTAAGACATCAGAGAAAGACTTTCTGAGATTATTGATATCTCATGTATTCAATATCACTTGCAACTTGTGCTCCATAGCACTTAAATGGTCTTGTGTGCTCTGATTATAATTAGACTGTTTATTTTTAAATTATTTACTATTCAGCCCATACTCACCAGTTTAAAACAAATCTATGGAGACAATAAGTCCATAAAATATGTTATCATCCTTGGAGACACAAAAGAACCAAATACATTGAAGAGAAGAAGAGGCAATACTAGACTATTTTTAATACTGATGTAAAAATAATTTGAGATTGCCATACTGTTTGTAAACAGCTATAAGAATTTTGTGATTTTAAGTGCCCAAATGTGTTTTGCTAAGGATGATAAGTATTCTCACTAAACTCCTACTTATCCTTCTAATTTGCTCGTCTCTAAAATTCTATAAGTCAATGAATTTCAAATTGGCAGAGTTTGAATTAATGTGATTTAGATCACAGATCTAAGACTTAGCATTTTAAATGAAAATGCATTCTCCATTGTACTTCCATGACAGAGTTTTGTGGAGTGTACAAAGCATGGTTCATATGAGTAAGCAACCTTAAGAATTATCTAGTCCACTGGTTTTCAAACTGTTTTTTGGTGAAAATTTTCTATTGCTAGAAAGTTTGTTGCATAGGGAGACTTAATATATAAAAGCAAATAAATGTGGAATATTTTGTTTTAAGGGGTGGTGGGGCAGTAATGGAGTAGGGCCTCAAAATATAATGGGACCATCCTCATTACACAATGACCATAAGTGGGATGCAGAAAAGATTTCCAATTTGCTGAAAATACATCTTAAAGAGTACTGTACATGTCAAGGGCATAGAACACTATACAACACAATAGTAGAGAGTGTGTGATGGGCTTCAACTCACAGCTCTACCACTTCAATCTATAAGCTGGTCATGGCTCCTTATCTATAAAAATGGAAAATATCATCACCTCCTCCAAAGGTTGCTGTACTAGTTTAATGAATTAATAAATATAAATCTCTTAGCATAGTGTCAAACACATACAGAGTGTTCATGAAATGCTATTATAATTATAAAATTAGTAGTAGTAGCAGGTCGACTGTTCAGTCCTCATTCTTCCGTTTTCTTAGCACTTTTTCAACTCTTTCAGTTTTGTCTTAGTTTGTCAGGGCTGCTATGAGAAATACCACATATGGCTCAGCTTAAGCAACAAGAATTTATTGTCTCATGGGGTTTGGGAAGCGAGAAGTACAAAACAGAGTTGGCAAGGCCATGCTTTCTCCAGAGTCTGCAGTGTCCTGGTGATTGCAAGCCTTCATCCAATGGCCATCTCTCTGTCTGGCATCTCTTACTTCAGGTTTCCACTTGCCTGCTGTATCCAATTTCCTTTCCTCATATGGACTCCAGCCATATGGACTAAGGCCCACCCTGATTCAATTTGGCCACACCCAAATAGGATCTTTGATGCTCCTAGTCACAAATGATTGCAAACCTTAACTAATAATAACACCTTCAAAGGTCCTATTCACAAATGAGTTCACCCCACAGGAATGCAGATTAAGACTTGAGTATGTCCTTAGGAAGGATAATTCTAATCCCCAACAGTGGTCAAGGTTGCCATGACGAAGTTGAAATGATTTACACCCAAGTTTCAATGCCTGATGGTACATTTTCTACATTGTGGATATCCAAAATTGTTTTTCTGATTATTGATTGAGTTTTAATACTTACTGATTTGCTTATGCCTCTAAAATCTGCAGTACTGGCTTTTTACCAGGTCTCTGTTTTCTAAGTCCAAGTGCTACAGAGAAGCCCATTCCATTTTTTCTTCACTACCCTCTTCACATTAACTTTAATTTCCCTCTCCTAGCCCAAGGGATTATCTCCATCTTTTTAGAAATTTCTCTAAGATCTGTGAACAATGTCCTTCTTTCTATTCACTTCAGACCTATTCTCTACTTTAATCTATAGTTAGAAACTAGCTGCCATTCCTACTGCTTGTTTATTTGTTGCTTATTTTCTTTTAGAAGAAAGAAGAAAATATTTTGCCTCTTTCAACAAATGTACTATTCAATGAAGGGTAATGATAAAATAAACAGACTTTGAACTCAAACGGTCTTGGACAGTTTGCTTCAGTGCCGAGAGGCTCAGCTTTCTCATTTTGTCTAATGAGGATGCCAGTGATAACTTGGTGAAAGTGTGAGGATGAGGAAGCATATGTATCTAGAATGGGAAGGAATTCATGTCTCTTAATAATAACCTGATTATTATCAAGGTGCCTGTTTTATTATAACAACTCACCATCTAGGTAATAAATCAAGCGCCACAATTTATTTTAATATTTACTTTTCAGCAAGCAGGAGTATGCATCATGTATAATTTGAAGCTAGCAGGGGCTAACCTGAATCTTCTCCAGTTTCAGCCAAGGAAGCATTATTCAACTTCTTTGCTGCATATCAAACAGATAGAATATTAACTATAAATTTTGAAATATCTCATTTTAAAGATCCGCATCACTGTAGACCACCTTGTTTGATGGTTTTTCAACATTTCAACTGAAGGTGTTTTCATTGAAGAGTATGAAGGGTACGAGGCACCCTCCAGAGGCATAATCTAATTTAAATCTCCAATTTAAATCAGTTTTGAACTGTGATGCAGTGTAAATGAACGAATGCAACGTTTATATGTGTGTATGTATGTATCTGCACACACACACATATACACACATATTACACATCGATCCTCTGTCCCTAGGGATAGATAGAAATACTGCCAAATTTAGAGCTCAGGAAACCAGACTTTGAGAAGCCAAGTGATTGGTCTCATACAAGTCAGAGTCACTTAGTCATAGACTCATTCAAAACGCATCAATTGTACAACATGCTGGAGTGGCAGGCCTGGGAGTTAGAGTGTTCCTATGCTAGGTACAATAACATCTCTGCCACACGCTGACTTTAGGACCAAGGGTCAATGTGTTAGCATCATTGATCATAAGTTTTTTTCATAGGAATACCAGCACTTATTCTATAAGATGGTTGTAAATGCTATGTGATATAAGATGACCCTTGGCATATAGTGATGACTCTCTAATTTTTAGCATTCTTTCTCCACAGTCTCCCACTATGTGCAAGGAGTGAGTAAAAAGGGATGATTAAGAAATGGCTTTTGCCTCTTTTGTTGCTCATATATCACTTCTCTGCAAATAAACTCACTACCCTCCCCTCTACGTGAGGCATGGCTCCCAGGGGCAGAAGTCTCCCATAACATGGGAAGTGATTCCCAGGAACGAGCCTGGCCCCATCAATATGGGATTGACAATGTACTCTTGACCAAAAGGAGGAAAAGAAATGAAACAAGATAAGGTTTCACTGGCTAAGAGATACCAAATGGATTCAAGTGGTCATTCTGGAGGTTACTCTTAGGCAAGTTTGAGCAAGATATTGAAAATTGCCACATATATGCCAAGCCCCCACCAACAGTACTCTTGAAAACCCTGGAGAATTCCCTGGGCTCTAAGATTCTATAAACATTTTTCCTAGTAAGTTAAGGTCTCTAGATTGTTCCTATGCCAGATAAACCCTGTTATCCAGAGGCACCTGTCTCTCTCCCAGAACATCAATCATTTTCATTTCTCCACCCTAAAGGTCAACACCCTTTCCAGCATGAAGAAATTAAAATGTTCATTGCCCAGATATCTCTGAAGATGGAAAGAATGATCAAATGAGAGGGCAGATGTATAACTAGAAATTAGGTTCTAACAAATAATTGTGAATACTGACTCATTATGTGAATGTTTCTTTTTGGTTTTTGGGGATTGGAATAGTAGAGGGAAATGCCTGAGATTGTTGAGCTGTGGTCCAATGGCCTTGATCTTTTATTGTGATTGTATAACTGTGTAGCTATTTTCATGTGTCTGTGTGGTTGTGGAAACCTTGTGACTGACACTCCCTTCATGGAGCATATGGCTAGATGAATAATAAAATAAAGCCCCCCCCCCAAAAAAATAGGGGGAATCAAGGTGTATAGGATGTTTGGGGTATTATTTTAAGATTTTATTTCTTTTTTTGGAGTAATGAACATGTTCTAAAATTGATTGTGGTGATGAATGCACAACTACGTGATGATACCGCGAGCCATTGATTACATACTTTGATGGATTATATGGTATGTGAATATGTCTCTGTAAAATTGCATTTGAAACAGAAGAAATGGCTCCTGCACTCATGGAGATGCCACTCTAGTTGCTGCTGGGAGAGTGAACCAAGTGTGAGAAACTGGGAATGACAGTTATTGATGTTCCTCTCGGATTTACCCCATATGCTCATTTCACACAGTGGCAGAGTTTAGACTTGAAAATGGATTTGCTTGGATGTAATTCCTACCTCTTTATTCAGTTAGTTCATTAGGCAAGTTACTTAACCCTTTTGAGCCTCAGTTTCCTCATCTGTGAAATGGGTGGTAAGGGTAATAGGAGGGCCTACATCATAAGTTTATTTTGAGAGTTAAAAAAACAATAATATTTAGAAAAACGAAGGACCATTTCACTGCTTAATTATGGCTCTGAGGCAAATGATCAGATATACTTGAGTCACTTTTAAGAAGAATTCCTTTTCAATTATCAGAAATTCTAGGAAAGATCATAAGCAAGTTAAATAAGCATAGATAGGAATGGACTTTATTATAATCCATCTTTTTTCTGACATTCAGACAATGGGTTCTCACGGAGCATCGCACTGGGGGCACTGAAGTTAATATTAATAAGAAGCATGACGACCCCTTTGTAGCCAAAGAGAAAAGAAAAAGTCATCTGTTTCTTCAGTGCTTTTCTCAAGGAGCCTACTACTGCCTCCTCTAAGTGTTCAGAACATTATCTCGCTACAGATCTCACCACCCTTGTGGTAGACTCTACATTATTGTGGTATCTCTAATCACAACGCAGCGAGCTTCAAATATTTTACTCTAATTAATGTCATCCTAAAGGGTGGGCTGTGATGAATATGTGTACATATTTCATGAATTTGACCATGCTTTCAGCTCTGAACTCTGGCTTCCTGGAGTCAGTGTGAACTAATTGAATAACAGAAAACTCGTAATTTAGCTACTGTAAAGAAACTGAAAGTGTCCTGTAAACTATGCAACTGGGTCAGGATATGTGATTATCTTTCGAATAAAATTTGAAATCATTTTCCAGTTTCTTTGTGCTTTCTGAATATTAGTTAAATGTATTAAATGGAAAAAAAAAGTCATGATGCTATTTTGGAAATTGAAGGCATATTTTAAACATAATTCTTACAGTCCCCAGTGTAATGCACACTCTCTAGTCCTTAAATGGGTGCTCCATAAATGCTTGCTAACTGCAGGAAAAGCACTGGAAGGGCACAAAGAAAATGGGCAGGACTTCTATGGTCTTTCTTTTCAACCACGTATGCCTGTGGGTTGTTGGGCAATGTCCTGAGTTTCTCTCCCTTAGCTTAGAGGGATAACATTTCTGTCTCTTCTGTCTCCTGAGGCCAGATCTTCATTAAGTCCCATTTAAATTGCTGCAACTGGATTCTGACTTGTCTCCCTGAGCTCATCCACCCTATATGTCCCTGCTAGACTAGGCTCCCTAGTTCGTGGCTCTTGGCATGTTACCCTCTTAGAAAGACTGAAATACTCTTAACTGGTCAAATAATAAAATACAAACGCATGAGAATATAGTAAAGGGATTTAGGTATGAAATGTTGTGGTCACATTTGTTAAGAGGAAGGGAAAACCCACCTTAAACTGGGTTAAATTAAATAAACATAACTTTCTCACTAACCCAACCAAAACATCAGTGGTATCTTTGTCTCCAAAATGAGCCAGTACTCCATGTTAGAAAGGTCTGGCTTTGCTCCATCTCTCTGCCCCCACCACCTCCAGGGATTGGCTTCATTTTCAGACAGGCTCTTCCCCCAAAGTTATAAAGATGGTCACTGGCACCTCCAGGGTCTGCTCTCATCCAGATGAAACAAGCAAACCTCTCCTCTTTTCTTATAATACCCACAAATGTGCTGAGATGCCCTCTGATTGGATACCTTTGGTCACATCCCTGAACTAATCGCTATGGCCAGGGGAATGGAATTCACTAACAGGCTTGGGCTTAAACGACATGTTCTATTTCTGGAGTCCTTCCAGAGGTGACCTTGACCAAGAGTGCTGAGTGGTCATGTAGCTTAATGATAAACAAGAATTGTTGCCCGAAGTAGGGTGAATAGTTGCTAGGTGGCCAAGAAAACAGATGTGTACCATGCATGCCTACTACCAATGTAGCCCTTCAAGGCATGAGATTATCCCAGCTTCAAACTGTGGAACTGTTTGGAATGTGCAGATTTAGTTGGATATATAAATATCAAACAACACAGAACATGTCATTTTCTATAAACTCTTTGTGAAAGAGGTGAAGGATATTCTGGCTACTGAGAGGAAGATGCAAAATTGCCTGAGAAGAAATTAGAAAGAACCACAGAGAATTGAAAAATAGGAGATGAAGAAGGAAAAAAAGAAAGACTACGGCTTTGCTGTGTGACATTTAGGAAGATAAACAGATCACAGAAAGAAAAATGGGGCAAAATGGGTAATGCAGGAAGATACGGCCACTTGTTTATCAATTATTATGTAATTTGAGAAAATATTTTAACAAAAGATCTAAAGCATTTTTTTAAAAAACAACTTCAAAAAGATGAAGTGTCATGTGGCTTCCAATTGTCCAGCTAATTCTTGCCATTTCTGCTCAGTAAGGAGCATGCTTCTAAAGCCATACAGTGACTGTGAAGGAGGGAGCTAAGGAAAAGAAAGAGAAATGTTTATTTTATATTTCTGATGAGCAACCCATTTCTTAAAAAATAAATGGAAGCGTCTGTGGACTCCCCTCTGTAGACGGGTGAGATGAGCTGCATATATTTCCCATTGCTTATTAGACTTTGAGTATCGCAATCCTCACATCCTTTCTCCCTAACACATTTTTGTTTCTGGAGTTAATCACATCCTAATAGTATTGCCAGTCATTGTAGCACAGATTCTGATTTTTAAAAATCCCCTCTAGGTGAAAGCTGCCATGCTCTATAATTTTCAGAGCCAGTTTCCTATCTTCTCACCCGTAGGAGGCTATCTCACTGGTATAACCTACATGAAGTGGACTGTTCAGGTTAGATATGAAAGCATCCAATATCCAGCAGACTCTTTGAAGTATTGCCACTCTACTGTGGCAGGAGACATTTTAAATCAAAGGAACAAAAAGCACCATAGAGAGAATGCTCTTTTTTTCCTGGAGGTTTGTATTTCTGGAGATACCACTTGGAAGCCAGGCTTTTCCCTCCAAAATTTTGATTACAGAGAATGAATAGTCCCTTCACTACTTGTAGAAAATCAGGGTCAGAGGGAGATATGGGGCAATGGATAAGGTATAGGCTGCTCTTGCTACAGTAGCCAATATTTCAGAGACAGGGTGACTGTTTATTAACTGCAAGATGGAGATAATAAATAGAGAGAAGCACCAGCAATCAGCTGAAATAAAAGAGTCATATGGTGTGGCACATGGAGAGAGCCATACAGGATGGGGGAAGCAAATTACAGCCAGTGGATCATATCTGGCTCATCACCTGATTTTACATAGCCCGTGAGCTAAGAATGGTTTTGTGTTTTTCAAAATTGGAAAAAAAAATTAAAAACACTTTTTATGACTTGCAGAAATCATATAAAATTTCAATTTCATGTTCCTTAATTAATAAAGGTTTATTGGAATGCAACCAGACCGAGTCATTGGGTATTGTATATGGCTGCTTTCATGCTTGTCTTAGTTTCCTAGAGCTCCTGCAACAAAGTACCATGAACTAGGAGGCTTAAAAGAAAATAAATTTAAGATCTGAAAGCTAGAACTTTGAAATCAAGGTATCGGTAGAACCATGCGCCCTCTGAAATCTGTAGGGGGAGTCCTTGCTTGTGTCTTCAAGCTTCTGATGTTTGCCAGCAATCCTTGGTTTACAGATAACATCACAAATCTGTCTCCAATCCACATGACCTCCTTTATTGTCTCCCACTTCACATGGGGTTCTCCTCTCTGTGTCTGTCCAAATTTACCTCTTCTTATAAGTACATAGTGATATTAGATTAGGGACCACCTAATGGAGTTTGGCATCACCTTAACTAATCACATCCTCAAAGACCCTATATTCAAGTAGGGTTACATTTACAGCTGAAGGTTAGGACTTGAACATATTTTTGGGAAACAATTCAAACCATAACATGCTACAATGGCACAGTTGATTAACTGTTACAGAAATCAATGGACCAAAAAGCCTAAAATATTTACTATCTGCCCTTTTACAGAAAAACTTGCCTAACTCTAGTCTACTGGAAAGAGAAAGTTTATGAGAGAACAGGTAAAACTAAATATTCAAAAGTAATCTGCATAATTTTATAGTTTTAAAATCAGCACTTGGGAAGAGTAATTTTGTTTATAAATAGATCCACATTGTTCAAAGGCCCAATTTAAAAATCTGTGCCATTTATTATATTGATTGTTATAGAAACAGGAAAATTTGGAGAACCAATGTCTAGGTTAGAATGGACAATGCTTGATTTGGTCTACCCAAACTGCTGTTCTCTTGGTGGCAAAGATAAGATGAACCCCTGAAAGGGGCTATGTTTCCATTTTGTGGTCATCATCTGAGCAGGAAATAGAACAGAGATGCATTTGCTGTGTTTGCAAGTAGAAACAGGTCTAATTCTCTGAACTTTGGGCACCCTTGGTTCTTTGTGTCATGGACAGCAACTTAACATGGCAAGTAGTTTAGTTAGGAGATACATAAAATATGTCACATATGAAGTATGTATGACGTAATGAAATATTGGTTTTTGGATAAATTCACAGCTATCTGGTATTTAGTGAAGTTTGGTTTTTAGTAGAGGAACATGATTTAGATTAGAGGGGAGGATGGCCAGATGTAGTATTCGTTAGTACCTTTCACGTATGACCAATAAAACAACCATTCTCCATTGCACCGAGGACATTAGTCTACCTTTTAAAAATGATTCAGGAGGGCCACGGTGGCTCAGCAGGTAAGAATGCTTGCCTGCCATGCCCAAGGACCCGGGTTTGATTCCTGGTGCCTGCCCATGTAAAATAAAAAATAAAAATAAATAAAGATAAGAATGATTCAGGAAAATGATAGAACTATTCCTATTTAAGTGAAGAGCAATGCAGGCAAATGAGACAGCATACATGTATTTCTTCTTTGGCATGGACTTTTGGGCTGCTGATGGTGGTACAAGTAGTTTTATCTAATTGAACATTCTTAGAGTAGATACTTCTGTAAGGACTTCCTATTTCTTCTGATTTATTTTTATAGAATCATTTAACTTCAGTGTATGAGGGCGCATGAATAGTCAGCATAGCAAAATTGCTTGTTTTAGTCAATCATTCAAATTCTTATGGAAAGCTTCTTAATTGCTTGTCAATTAAAGCTTCTGGCCTCAAGGTTTTATACTCTAATAGGAAAGACATGTAATATAAAATTAGGACTCTAAGGGGAAATGTGGGCAGTTTCTTTTTATTCAGAGATTTGATAATGGTCATTATGCCTTAAAATTTACAATTATAAGAGTAACGGAAATTCCCAGTAATATAGAGTTAGAAATAATTATTGATAAACTTAGTTTCATACATTTTTCACCAATAAATTGAGATCATGTAAAGATGTCCATTGGCAATTTAGATTTAAAGATTCAAATTTTTAATAGCTTTTGGGCCTTTCAATGTAGAAAGATTGTCAGTCTCAGGGACACTATGAAAATACTGTAGATTGATATTATTTGATGATCACAAGTAATTATAGAAAACATTAAGCTATAATAGCAATCAAGTCATTATGTCATGGGAAATGAGAACTTTAACCTTTTAGTCAAAGATCATGTCCTCAAAATTGTGTAAATATTTACTGTATTGATTTAAATGAATCAACTTTTGAGAAAAACTACATAAAATTAGAAATAAAGAACATTAAGTTTCAATTATAACAATATGGCCACCTGGATAACATCAGACAAAAGATATATATGGCTAGATGAGCCCCATTTATGCTCCCAAATAAAATGTACATGTAATGAGGGTAATTTGTTTAAGATAATAAGAGTTGGATGCATGGGTGGTTCAGTGTTAGAATACTCTCCTGCCGTGAGGGAAAACCAGGCACCTCCAAAAATGAAAAAGAGAGTACGAGGTAAAGTCTGCTGTGCAACTGTAAAAGAAGACTAGAATGTAGAATTAGGCCAGACAGGTCACATTAAAATAAAAACACTGATTCTATTTAAATCAGATATTGACAAACTACAGCCTGTGGGACAAATATGGTCTCCTTCCTGTTTTTGTAAATAGAATTTAATTGGGATGCAGCTACTCCTATTCTCTATATATTGCCTAAGGCTATTTTTTGTGCTGCTGCAGCAGAGTTGAGTAGTTGATACAGCGATCATATGGCCTGCAAAGTCTAAAATATTTACTCTTTGACCCTTTACAGGAAAAACTTTGTTGATCTCTGGGTCAAAATATCGAGCTAGTTGTCTTTATTCTCAATTTGATTTTGATGGGAAAACTTTGCCATTTTCCACTTACATTGTATTAGTTATCATAAATATTAATTTAACAATTGGATTTCTCTGGAATCATCTATATTTAATGTTTATCATTATTACTGTTTGGGGACCTATGGAAATATTATTGAGATTTATCAAGGAAAAAATAAGATGCCCAATTTAAAAAATGAGCAAAGGATATAAATAGGTAATTTAAATATGAAGAAATTATAATGTCTATCAAATTTGTGGAGAGATTCCCAACATCATTAGTGATCAGAAGTTGCAAATTAAAACCAAAATGAAATATCATTTTATACCCATCAGATTGGCAAATATTAGAAAGCTGGATATTATTAGGTATTAGAGAGGATATTGGCAAACAGGTACCTTCATACCTAGCCTCATATACATTAGATCAAGTTCTAGATGGAGTAAACTGGCAAACCCAACTATAGACCACCCTAAAATAAATGTTATGAGGGAATCACTGGGGTTCTCTAGTCAATAGCCTAATACTAATTAGTAAATAGCACATATATATACATTTGCTTTCTTACTTTTAATGGGACCTTTGTTGATTTCTGTAGAATTTCCACTAACTTGAATTTTTGATCCTAACACTAGAGGAATTAATATCCGAATACATCATACTCTTTGACCCAGCTTTGCCCTATTTTCAAAAAAGAATCTTTAAAGTTATTTTCCCCACCAACCCCCTCCAAAAAAATTGAGTTCTACATTTTAATAAATGTTCTTCTATGATAGAGCGAAAACTCAGATTCATTGCTCATTCTCTCTTCTACTTGTGCACCCTAGGTTGTTCAATCTTTCTGTTGATTATTCTATTATTCTTACAAGTTCTCTTTTAAAAAAAAAATCAAACAAGGTTGGTTTTCCTGCCTTTGGAGGGCTGTGCTGTCACAGAGAAGAAAGCACGTTCCTACCTCATATTTATTTATAACAAACCTATGTGCATTTCCCAAGGTGAAATGGTCGTGGGCAATCCACCCTTCCTTACATCTTACATGCAATTCACAAAGTGGCCCACATACATAGCTGTGCACACATCCATTCGAATAAATATGCTCAATTTCGCGTAAAGAGAGGAATGCCTTGGTCTATGGCAGAGACATTCATTGGCCCATATTCCCTATTTTCAAGGGCAATCTGCCTCCAGTAACCTTTTCACTACCTAATGGTTACTCTGTGTGCTACTGTTCTTTTGGAGCAATCTTCCTGCTGGATATGTTTGGTGAAGTCTGCCTTTTCCATAGTGTATGCAGCAGAGCCCTTAAGAAGCCGTAACAGTTAGTTTTCTTGCATACATTTCCAAATGTAAGTATTGTTGCTTTGGCACTGTTGGAAACAAGCCCTAAGGTCTGCACGTGGTAAATTGTAGCCAAAAAAAAAAAGGAGTAGGATTAGTTAAAAATTCCTATCTGCTGAAATCCACAGGAGACCTTCTAGAGCTTTCAGACATGGTATGTGTATTAGCCGGAATAACTCTGAAGAATTAGGATGAAGATTTAATGGCCTTTTTTTCTACCCCGTCTGGTATCTTAGAAAGAATATTTAAAAGAACTTGATCCATCAACTTCCGATGTTTACATTCTCTCAGTACCACCTCTATATTTTTATGATCAAGTAATTTTAGGGGTTTCCCTGTTCAGTAATGAATCATAGAACAGTTAAGTGTATAAAACAAGAATAACATGATTCACATGCACAGCAAACAAATGGAGAAATTGTCACAACTTCCTTTTTCATTACATTTCCTTGCTACTCTGTTTTAACCCTGTTCCATGAGCAGTCACATCTATGCAATTGCCAATATTACCTGCCTCCATTTTTAAGTGGTTCCACAGGGCATTTTCTACTTTTCTCTGTTTCACAAACTTAAACATAGCCAACAAGGTTATCATTTCATAACTGTTGAAACGATGCCATTCATCTGCTGTGATGTAATTTTACATAGTCCAAACCATAGCTGTGCATAACAATTTCATTGATATTCTGTCAAATGTCATAAGCTTTCAAGTTCAGTCCCTACACATTTATTGCATTGAAGCTGGAGATTACCTGAAAATTGTCTTGTCAGGTGCTTCTTCCCATTAGGTATAAAGAAGATATAGAGGGCAAGGAAGAGGCACCTGTTGCTGTTATTTGTATGGTAGGAAGAGTTTTCTAAAGACCAGCAGTGTTCCAAAAGAATGACTGCAACTTGTTTGTTTTGGTAGCGCAGTGCCTAGCAGAGAGTCTGGCTGTAAGCTCATATTTTGGGCAAAATGAATTGATATAATGAATGCAAATGCCTGTCATAGTCAGGTAGATTGAACTCTGATCCCTCTATTGTGGTAGTTTCCTAGGGACTACAATAATGAAGTAGCACAAAAGGGGTGGATTAAAACAACAGATACTTGTCGTTTCACTGTTCTGGAAGCTGGAAGCCTGAAATCAGAAGAGCCATGCTTCCTGTGACATCTGTAGGGAAGCATCTGTTCCATGCCTGTCTCCCAGCTTCTGGCAGTGGCCAGTGATCCTTGGAGTTCCTCAGCTGTGGCAGAACTCAGTCTTGGCCTTCATCGTCACAAGGCCATCTTCTCTCCCTGTGTCTGTCTGTGCCTCCTCTCTCCCTTTTACAAGAACCCTAGTCACACTGGATTAAGAGCCCACCCTACTCCAGTATAACCACATTTTAACTTGCCTAATTCCATCTATAATGACTGTGTTTCTGAATGAGGTCAAGTTCTGAAGTACTGGGGGGGGGGGGATTAGGACTTCAACATATTTTGAGGGGGAGGTGCAATTCAAACCATAACATCTATACAATAGTCACTTTTATAGGTACCATAAAAGGAATATACAATAAGAGAATAAGAAGTTGTTTCTGGCAGTATAGCACAGTGCTTAGGTTCACAGAGTTTGTAGTTAGATCAAGGTTTTGAATCCTGCCTATGCCATTTTCTAGTCCTTGTGACCTGATTAATCACTCTTATTCTACTACTAGTACGTTACGACTTCTCACTGAACTCTTATTTCTGCCAGAAACTGGCTAAGAGTGTTACTTATCTAAACATATTTAATACTTCTGACAATTCTGTGATAGATTCTATTGGTCTTGTCCCCATTTAAAAATGAGGAAACAAGACACAGAATCTAAATAAGTAAAAAGGGGCAAATCTGGAAACTGGATCCAGTCCTTAGTCTTAACCACAAGATTCAAGCACTGGTTCTCCCTTACAATGCTACCTCTCAAGTACTTGAACTTTTCAGAGCCTCCCTTTGCAGATACAAAAAATAGAAATAACTATATCTATCCAGAAGACTTGATGTAAGATTGACATTAGGGCATTCTCAGGGAATGAACTATCCCTGAGTCTCCAGAAATTTTCTTATGTTTCTTATCAACAATTCACATCACCTATCATCTTGCCCTCATTTCCTAACTTAGAGCTTCCAGTCCTTCTGAAAAGTCACCCCTCTCCACACTGATATTTATGGGTTCTCAACTATACCTTATTTGACCTCATGAACCTGTCAATCTGTTAGGGCTACATGCCTTTATTATTCTTTTGCTCCAGCACCTCCTTTTCAGTGAACTGAATTCATGGAAATCCTAGAGAAAGGTCCTCAGTGGTATAGTTGGAGGCATCATGGAGAACATGGCAGCATTTCTTCTAAGAGTTTTATTGTCTTTAGACTACTCCTGCAGCTGTCAGCCTTGGTACTGCCAGGGGAGTACAGGTTCCTATGCAAGAACAGCGAGAATCTCTCTGCTGTAGTTTGGCCTGCAACATGATGCTTCAGCTCCTAAGCAACAGTTTTACCAGGAAGTCTTATGAAACCTGACACTTGAGATTCTGTTCCCAACCTATTTTCCTGATGGAGCTTAAAACCAATTCAAGGATCTGGGAAAGTTAAAGATGTTCTTTCTTTCCCTTCAATGTTCTGGGATCTCCAGAACATGCATGCTTATGTAGAAACCTCCTCATTCAATATTCAGACAAAAATGCAAAATCCTCAGACAAATAAAGTCATGCAAATAGGTATATAGATACTTGTGATACAGAAACTAATCATCACAGGCCCATACAGATAATACAGATGCATCTAAATTCTTCTCAAGTTCATCCAGGACCAGGTAAACACAAAGCATATATTGTAAATATAATAAACATTCATTTTCTTTACTATTATTAGCCCTGGAAAAATTCACCATAAAGTTAGCTTAACAGCCATACATCAAGTCAGAGCAGTTTTGTTTTTAAAAACATAACCTACAAATTTGTAAATACAGCAGTCTCAGCCCCATGACCATAGATGCTCATGAGGTAGCTCTGGGTTGAGACCTAGGAAGTGGTATACTTTTAAAAAATAGACTTTAGTTTTAGGGCAATTTTAGTTTTACAGAAAAATTGTGCCAAAAATACAGAGAGTTCCCATATACCATCCCCCGATGTGACCCACAGTTTCCCGTAGTATTAATACCTTAACTTAGTGTGTACATTTGTTAGAATTGAGGAACCAATATTGGTGCATTATTAACTGAAGTTCATAGTTTACCTTAGGGATTGCTCTTTGCATTTTACATTTCTATGGGTTTTAACAAATGTATAATGACATAAATCCACCATTATCATACTATACAAAATAGCTTCACTACCCTTAAAAATGCCCTGTGCTCTACCTCTTCAGTCCTCTACCCCTCCCATGTACCCCTGGAAACCGCTGATCTTTTTACTGTCTACTTTTGCGTTTTAAAATTGCTGTACATTTGGAATCATACAGTACGTAGCCTTTTCATTGTGGCTTTTTTTAAAAAAATATCCATATGCATTTAGGCTTCCTCCATTTCTTTTCATGGCTTGAAAGCTCCTTTCTTTTTTATCACTAAATAAAATTCCATAGTTTATCCATTCATCTATTGAAGGACATTTTGGTTGCTTCCAATTTTGAATAATTATGCAATTATGAACAAAGGTACTATAAACTTCACGAGTGTGTTTTGTGTGGACATAAGTTTTCAACGCATTTGCATAAATGCCAAGAAGTACAATTGATAGATTGTATGGAAGCTTAGGTTTATGTTTTTAAAATACTGCCAAATTCTTCCGAAATGACTGTGTGATTTTGCATGCTCCCCAGCAATGAACGTGAGTTCCTATTGCTCCACATCCTTGCCAACCTTTGTTGGTGATGGTGTGCTGGTTTGAAATTGTTATGTACCCCAGAGAAGCCATGTTTCCTTTCCTAATCCATCTTGTGGGGGCAGACCTATTGTTTAGGGGGGAAACTTTGATTAGATTGTTTCCATGGAGATGTGACCCTCCCAGTTGTGGGTGTGACTTTTTGATTAGATGGAGATGTAACTTTGCCCATTCAAGGTGGGTCTTGATTAGTTTCCTAGAGTTCTTTAAAAGGTGAAGCATTTTGGAGAAATCTCAGATGCAAATGCTTGGAGAACAGTTGCTTCAGAGCTGACAGAGACACGGACATTTAGAGATACTCGGATGCCAACAGAATGGATTCCTACACATGGATGTTTTGGAGGTTCAGATTCCAGCAGACATTGCCAAGTGCCTTCCCATGAGATGCTAAGCAAGCCAGAACCCAGAGTTGTGCCCTAGAGGAGCTAAGTGAAGGCCCACAGATGCTAAGAGAGGAAAACACTGGCATCAGAAGCTGGAAGCCGCAGAACTTGGAATATGGACCAGCAGACAGTAGCCACATGTCTTCACATGTGATAGATGCTGACTTTTCCTGAGTCAGGGTATCATTCCCTGGATGCCTTGGTTTGGACATTTTTATGGCCTTAGAACTCTGAACTTATAATTTAAAAAATTCCCCTTAAAAAGCCAACCAATTTCCAATATTGCATTGTGGCAGCATTTAACAAACCAAAACCATCGATTTTTGGATTTTACCCATTCTAATAGGTGTGTAGTTTTGTCTCACCGATGATACATGATGTTAAGCTTCCTTTCATATACTCATTTGTAATCTGTGTATATTTGTCAAATTTGAAAATTAGACGGCTTGTTTTCTTCTTGTTGAGTTTTAAGAGTTCTCTGGGTATTTTGGATACAAGTCCTTTGATATATGCTTTGAAAATATTTTCTTCCATTCTGTGGCATTCTTTTAACAATGCCTTTCACAGAGCAGAAGTTTTTAATTTTAATGACGTCTAACTTACCAATTTTTTTTTCACTGATCATGTTTTCAGTGTTGTATCAAGAAGGATATTTCAAGATTTCCAGAGGATTTTGATGTGGGATCAGGTTTGGGAATCCTGGAATAATAGTAAAGAATAGTCAGAAAGACCTCATGTGCATACTCTTATTAAGTAATGTATGTGAGAAAATGCATCTTGACAGGAATGGCTTTGACCCCTTTACGCATAACATGGTTATGTTGGCTAGAGTACAATGGAGGGTTTGTTTTCCTTGCAGCAGGTTCTTGCTATTGGACATTATTTTCCATTCATAAAAGGATCTGCCCTAGTTTTAGAGAAACTTGCATTTCTCCTCATATAACTGCTATTTCTCATCCCAAACATTTTATTGTTGGTTCCAGCAAACTCTTTCTGTAGATAGTCAGATAGCAAATAAATGTTTTTTATGCTTTGTGGTCCATGTGATCTCTGTTGAAACTACTCAGCACTGCTCTTGTACTGTGAAAGCAGCCATATGCAGTAAGTAAATGAATGAGTGTGACTTTGTTCCAGTAAAACTTTGCTTATGGATGCTGAAATTTAAATCTTGTTTTCACGTGTTGCAAAATGTTATTCTTTTAATTTTTTTTCAATTGTTTAACATTGTTAAAAACATTCTTTATTCATGGGCCATACAAAAACAGGCATTGGGCTGGATTTGGCTTCTAGGGCTGTGGTTTGTTTCTCAATAAGGAACAAGGGCTTTGCAACCAGGTTAAGAGTGAAGACCTAGCAATTTGTTAGCTGAGTTATTAGTTGGCAAGGCCAACTGCCTAGACCTCTCTATCCCTGTCTGTAAGATGTGCTAAAAAATGTGATCATGATAACTGCTTCATGAAGGTACACAAAGGGTTAATCACAATGCCTGGATCAAATAAGTGCCCAATTCCTGGTCACTGGAACCACTGGTACTGATTACTGATTATATTGTTGTTATTTGACCAATTTATGTAGCAAACTTTCTAAGTTGATGACTTTTGAGTCAAAGCCTATCTATAAACTTACTTTTTGGGTCCGTAGTGAAAGCAATGTCAGTCTGCTATAGGAGAAAGACCTAAACTAGTTGCATGTAAATTTGGGCAAGGCATTTTTCTCTCTGGATCTCATTCTCCTCACTTTTAATATAAAGTTGACAGAGGTCCAGACCAGCTTTAAATTTCTAAAGACTTTGTACCAAAGAATGCTAGTTGACTACATTGTGCCGTATTTTCCCATTGAGAAACGAGAGTGAAACAATATAGTTATTCCTCTGGGAAATATAAGAGTTTAAAAAATGTCCCCTAGAGAAAGAAACAACATTTCAGGTTACTTTAATTAACTAACAAACATGGACCCCATGGGACTGTGGAAAATTATTGATTGCTCATCCATTTTTGGTGATAGATTTCCTATTTTCTACATAGAATTCCATATTTGAGTAAAAAGAACATGGCACTATTTTATTTTGCTTTATTTTATTTTATTTTTCTCTCAGCACACAATAATCAGTCTGAGCTGAAGTATTCTGGAGCAAAGTGATTACAGTTGTATTATTTAAGCATCTCTTGTTTAGTGGGAACAGAAACCTAATCAGACTTACTGAATTTAAATAAAGGGAGTTTATTGTACACATGTACATGGGGGTTCATGTAACTCACAAGCTTATACTTCTTAAGGATCTAGTTCATCACATTTTTATTTTGTCTGAGTGTCGCTGAATTCTTCTTTCACTTAAAACTGATGGATATTCTACATATTATTTAGACCAAATCTTAGGAAGACCTTGTTTATTGGTTTAGCCATTATCATTCAGAATTCTTTAAACCAAGCTACATCATGTATCACCAGTTATTCTGCAGATTTATTAATTCCGTTACTATTTATTGAGCAACTACTATGCACAAGATACTCTGTAAGGCACTGTGGAGATGATGAACAAAGCAACAAGACCTATTCTATGAAGGGAGGAGAAGAGGAAAATGAAAATAAACAAGATAAGTTTAGATAGTGATAAGTGCTAGATAGTGATAACTGCTTCTAGAGAAAGGGGGTTACAGCAGGTCTTTCAGAGGTGGGCACACTTGAAGATCTACAAGATGGGAAGGAATCATGCAAAGATGATGATGATAGACGTAAACCCATATAGTATGTTTACTATACATAGACATTAAATGCCTCATACACACCCATTCATTTCATCCTCAAACAACCCTATGAGGTAGATAATATTATGAATCAGTTTTACAGGAGAGGAACCTAAAATGAGTGGTCCTTTAGACACCTGCTCAAGGTCATCGATGATCAATATCAGAACTGGAATTGAAGCCCACATGAGGGCTTTTTACCATTAAACCACAATGCCTCTGAGAAAAGAATGCTCTAAAAAGAAGGAACAGTAAATGCAAGGTCTGTTTATTGAGAAGGTCTTGCTGGACACTGGCAATATCCTGAATGTGGCTTCCTTGAGCTGAATATTGTTGAGAGGTAGATTCAGGGAGAAGAGGAAGTTGGGGTGTCATCATGAGCAGAATGCCACATGCATCTCAAGCCAGTTTATTTGAAAGAAAAATTGTAAAAGTTAGTGACTGATTTATAACCTCATTGAAAAAATGATATATTTGTGCAAATTCCTATTCTTAATTATCTTCAGAGGACCTGAGTTTTACCATTTTTGTTAAGAAAATTTTGATGATCTAGGTTCTGACTTACATACTAATGATATGGAGTCGATGCTTTTATTTAGCCTGCTTATTTATGTATTTATTTACCTATCTGTCTATCTAACTATGCTTTGTATTGCTTGCTTCTAAAAGAAATTTATTATTTAATCACACAGAATGTGGAACTATTATTCTGGCTTTAGTTTATATCCCAAGTAACTAAGCCATAGAGGTTCTTATCAGCCAAATCAATTCAAAAACCAAAGAAGTCCTAGAACTTCTATGCTTGTGTCTGAGATGTGTGCATCACTGCGCTCTCAGGACAATTACAGGATATCCCTTTGAAATGCCTTAAGCATTGTTGGAAGGCATAGCAAGAACCCCATCATTCTGTGGCCATGGATAAGCAATGGCTTAAAGAGAATACTGAACAGAGTAGAATTCAATGAAAGAGAAAGAAATCAATCCATTCCAGTAATTTAATGAAAATAATACATTTAAATTTCTGAGTTGTTTTCCAAACTGCTTTTAAACTGTCTATTAACTGTGGGAATTCATCCACTGAAAAAAATAGGTTGTTTTTTTTTTTTTTTAGACACAGGCTGAGTTTTAATCTATTTGCAGAGAAATTTCACATCCTCAGCTCAGATTGGATCACTATATGACATGATAGAGCTGAACATAATTTAAATAACTCTCCCCTTTCCTATATCGCTCCCATCTAACAAATATGCCATGCACCCAGCCCAGTAATTATTGAGCAAAAACAATGTACAAGACATTCTATCAGGAATATGAAAGTCACTGAGATTTCAAAATATGCTGTCATGTAGCATATGTAAGACCCATGCATAAAATAATTTAATAATGATGACATTGGTGATACCAATATTTATGGTGAGCATTCTATGTGCTAGATACCATGTGAAGTGTTTTTTTGTGAACTCTTTCTGAACATCAGAAGATGGTTTCAAGGTAGTTATTATTATTGCTGAGGAAATAGAAGCTCAGAGAGGCTAAGTAGCTTGCCCACAGAGCTAATAAGTAGCAAAATCAGAATTTGAACATATTTGTCAGACTCAGAAAAACATCCACTCTGTTTTGAAGACTTTCCTCTGTGTGTTCAACAGTGTGCTATTAATAGTGATGAACAAAAAGTTTATGAGGTCAAATAATCAGTTTGGGAAAATTAGGTTAAACAAAGCTGAACAGGTTTTATTTACTGAAGAATTTTTTTCAGAGCCTTTAATATGCTAATATGCAAAGTAAAGCTCCAAGAAAATAAATAGTATAAAAGTGGACCATGCATATTTAATTGATGGATCCCCCCCCCACACACACACAATATCCCACCCCACTCAGAAAACATCATAAGGGTACTGATCCTTGAACTACTTTTGACTAGCTTTTGTGCCCAATATTTTAATTAGATTGTATAAAAGGAAAGGAAGGTTATAAGAGTCATAAGGAAGACAGAATGAAAAGGCCTTATCTTAGTTTGCTGGTGCTGCCATAAAAGTACCACGAACTAAATGGCTTCAAACAATCCCAGTTTATTGTCTCATGGTTCTGGCAGCTAGAAGTCCAGAATCAAGGTGTTGGTAGGACTATACTTCCTCTTAAGGGAGGAATCCATGCCATGCCTCTTTCTTGGTCTAGAGAATAGCGTAGCCGGCAATCAGTGACATTCCTTGACTTGTTGCAACAACTCAATCTCTGCCGCCATCATATGGCCATGTCTCTCTCTCTCTCTCTCCCTGTCTCTCTCATACAGACTGTCCACATTTCCTTTGCTCATAAAAACACCAGTCATGTTAGATTAAGGGCCCACTCCAATCCAGTTTAGCTACATCTGAACTAATAACATCTTCACAGATCCTATTTCCAAATGAGGTCACATTCACATGACTGGGAATAAAGACTTGCACATATATTTGGGGGAGGGGCACAATTCAATCTCTAACAGACCTTATAGACAGAACAGACAAAAATAAAATCTGAATTTTCATCCTATACTAGGAAAATGTGGAAGTTTGAAAGGACACTGAAAAATAAGAGTATGGAATTAAGAGGAAAGACTAGTTTTCTAAACATATATGGAAATAGTCAAATAGTGGTTTTTGAAGTAACAGGAATAGACAAATTTACCAAGAAAGCATTGTAATGACAGAGGGGCAAAGAAGTGAAGACCAGCTCAGCTGGGAGTAGAATGAGTCAAAGAGCACAGAAACAGAGGTGAGCTAAAAACTGTCGTGGAGGCGGCAAGGGTAGGCATGACTGTGAGGAGAAAAAAAACATCAAGTCTGCCAAGTGGAGACTCCTCAGTGAACCTTGAGAGAGTAGTTTCATTTGAGTGGTGAGAGCTGAAACCTTATTATGTGGGGTTAAAAAAAATGAAGGGACAGAGTGCAGAATATTCCTTTTTCTTAAATTGGCTGATAGCTTAGAAAGCAATGGCAGTGTCAAGGGCAGATTAGTTTAAGAAAGGAAACTCTGACTTGGTCTGAAGGCAGAAAGTGAGGAAATAGTTGAGTGGTGAATGTGAAGATGAAGGATGAATATTAAGAATGATTATTAAAGAACAATCTGTGATGTTAATTAATATTTTCAAATAATCTATCATTTAGTGATGAGGTATTTGAAACTGAAGAGGGTTGGCTTGAGGGGAACAAGGCTGTGCAAAGAAAGGAGAACTAAATAAAATAGGTACACTCTAGACAGGAATTTCAAAGTGAAGTAGTTTTACATGCAATACAGCGTGGTTTTTCTGGCCAAGCCGTGTCACTGTCCATGGTTCTGAAACAGCAACGAGCCATAGGTTGTCCTTCCTTTATTCTATCACAGTGGGTTTAAGAACCTGGAGAGGGAAGAGGCAAAAGGCAACAGTAGAAGAGACTAGAGACAGGAGATTGAGAGAAAGCAGGAAGATAAAATAAATTATCAGAAGCTACTATTCTAGATATAAACATTAAGGAACGTTCAGAAAGAAAACAAGAGAACCATTTTACCTTATTTTCAAGCAAATCAACATTACCAGGAAAAAAACGTGGTAGGTTGAGAACACTTCCCTGCAATCAATATCCCAACCTCTTCCCACCTTTTGCTGTATATTAGGAATTTTGAGAGCCCTTGAGGCTGAAGTGTTGGAGGTAAAATGGATTCTTAAATCAGAGGGAAAATGGGTGATGTGCCCAAGAAAGATGCAAACTAACCACTCCTTGTTAGATGATGAGGGCAAAGGTATCCAGCATCGATATTTCCAAAGAAAAATATATTATAGTGAGCATGATTTCATGTACAATTAGAAGACGGAAGGCATTCATTTTAGAAAATGTGTAGAATGCAATGAAATATGTCAATGGGGCAATTAGAAACGACTTTGTATTAATATTCTATTTGTTGCTCTAATGAATTACCACATATTTAGTGGATTAAAACAACACAGATTTATTGTTTTACAGTTTAAGAGGTTAGCAATACAGCATGGGTTTCAGTGGGCAGTAAGACATGCCCATGTGTTATTTTACCTGCTGTAAGAAGCCTTTCCAAATTCCACCCTGCAGATTATTCTTTTCCCTTATGAAAATAATATGAGAAAATGCATGTTAAGTACTTAGAATGGTGTCTGGCACCATTCTAGTTTTGTTTGGTTTTTTTCATTTTCTATCCCATACAGGGAGACAGTGAGTCCATGAAGAAAGGATTCAAAACCAAATCTGCCTAACCCAAAGCTTGTGCACTTAAACATTATAAGCCTACCACAAGGCTTAAATAACATAAATAGTGTATTTATGTGCTATATCTTGAAATTTTCACTAATAAAAGCCAGAAAAGGTGCCAAGATTTATGGGAGGGCTGACACAATTCAAATTTTATCAGATATTTATTAAATGCCTACATTGCACCAGGCATCATTATAAGCTTGGGGAAATGGCAATATACTTACCTACATTGGAGAGTTGTTCTTTTTTTTTTTTTTTTTGAGGTGGGTGGTGGTTGGTGGGATACAACAAAGCAGGTAATACAGCCTACGCTGTGTGGTAGGCAGTATAACACCCCTTCCAAAGATGACCGTATCTTAATATTGAGACCTGTGAATATGTTGCCTTACACGTCAAAAGGAACATTGATAATGTGATTAAGTTAAGGATTTTGTGATGGGGAGATCATCCTGGTTATGTAATGTAGGTGGGGCTAATGAAAACACACTGGTCCTTAGAGGGCAGAAGAGAATATCAGTGTTATGTGAATGAGAAGGATGGGAGCTGCTGTTGCTGATTGTGAAGATATCGGGGGCCATAAGCCAAGGAATACAGGCAATCTCTAGAAGCTGGAAAATACAAGAGAACAGATCATACCTTAGAGTCTCCAGAAAGAAATATAGCCCTGCTGACACCTTGATTTTAGTTCAGTGACACTGAGTCAGACTGCTGACCTCTAGAACTGTGTACTACATTTGTGTTGTTTTAAGCCATTAAGTTTGTGGTAATTTGTAACAGCAGCAATAAGAAACTAATACAGCAAGAGGAGTGGTCAGGATCACTCTGACAATCACTGTGACACTTTATCTTCTATCACCTTTTTTTCCCTAAAAGTATTAGAATTCCTGGACATAAGTAGCAAAACAAAATAGAGAGACTTTCTTATAAAGATGTAGGGATATCTCACATATCCAAGAGGCAGAAATATAATAAGTTCCCGAAAAAAGGTCCAGAAGCAAGAGCAGCTGGAAATCTATCAGGACTTGTTTTTTGTTCTTCCATATTTCCAATATTTTCCTTTCTAAATATCTGTTTTCTCTAGACTGGTTCTCTTGATCTCCTGTCTGTAGAATTGAATGCTGACAGACCTCAAGGTTACATGTTACAATCTGGATGCCCAGATGTAGAATCTTGATGGAAACTTCTTTCTCTCTAACCTTTACCTCTCCCCACCCTCAACTCTGCAAAGAAATTCTCACTGGTGAAGCTTGGGTCCGGCACCTTGCTTTGGCAAGAGCAGTTCATGCTTAATATACAAGAGCTGCTCATTTTATGAAGATTTGTATAAACTAGACAGACAGCTTAATACATTTACTCTACCATGTTTATTCCACATGTGCAAAGATAATTTTAGGAGAATATACCATTCAGTTTAGCCAATATTATTCGGTATCTTTTCAGAACAAAGAATTTGTTTGTGAGGCAAAATGAAGGACACAAAAGGCAAGCCCCAAGCATTTATCAAACATCTATTTTTATGCAAAGAACTCTGCCAATTGCTTGGGTCATAAAGACATAGGAGACAGTGTTCTTTTACATGAGAGGAGAGAGGACAATTCAGACTGTTAATGTGATGTGTGCTGAATGAAGGCATGTGCAAAGTGCCAGGACAGCACAGACAAAGGAACAATACATCCTGTTTGGTTGGCTTGGGTAGGGTTTGGAGCTGGGTCAAATTCTCAGAGTAGTACTTGGAACTTCCAGGTAAATAAGGGATGAAAGTGCATGCCAGGAAGAAGGAGATCATGTACAAATCTTAACAGTCATTGCAATAATCAGTGAGTTCTGGGACCAGTGAGTAGTTCAGAGTGACAGGGATTGCTAAGGGAAAAGGTTGCAGCTTTGCAAGGCTCACAATCTAACAGCGGAGTAGAAGTGGCAATAAATAACTATTCCAAGGCCTGTATACATCAGCTTAAATAATGAAGTGGCAAGCAATACTCTGAGAGTTTTGAAGGTTAGCTTGGGGATATGGGGCCAAGTTAAAATCCAGTTAGAAAGACTAGAAATGTTCCTAGGATAAACTGGCTTTTGAGCGGTTTCATAAGTAGTCTGTGGTTCAGAAGGATGAAAAATAGAACTTGAAATGAAGGAAAATGCTCCTCTTTGGTTTCATAACACACAAGTGTTATGCACAGCTCCTTATCACCATGTGCATCACCATGGCATAGGCATAGCATGTGCTCCCCAAGGTGAAACAGAATCTCTGAAGTGATTTCTATCATCTTCCCTGCTTTTTCAAGAGTTGTCTGACTTCTATTGAGGAGAGGGCTTAACTGTGCCAGGGAAAATATGGGAAAAGCTTCTTGAATATCGACTGGCAGTGGAAACCCCGGAGGAAAAGAATTTCCATCACAAAGTGTGCTCTTCTCACGGAATCTTTGAAGTAGGCCACTGGACTGCACATACCAAATTCCTCTTGCTTTGTTTCTTTTTTAAAATTAATCATTTGAACATGTTTGGGACTTCAAATGTTTACTGGGTGATTATAAACACTCTGAAGTACTGAAGGAAAGCTCCTGGGACGCCATATTCACCCCCATCAGCTTTTTATATTTAATTTTGACATACCATCAATTGGAATTTTAAATTCAGGCTATTCTCAAATGCTACAGCAATTTTACATAGTATATTATCAAAGTTCCAAGTCTTTTGATAAGGGTAATTAAACATGCCAAGTTTGTTCCGAGAGCCCCACGCCTGCAGTCACTCATTCTCGTTCTATGTTACTAAGTTGGTTCCTTTCCATGTATTCATTTTATAGCCCTGGTCGAATTTATTCACTTTTAATTCCTCGTAAGTTTAGCATTAAAGCTAGGAGAAAAAGGACCCAATTACTTACACCTATATGGGTGAAATTCCCAAAGACATGCCATGCACCTGAGGCATTTCTTTTACGGTTTTCCTTCTAAAGAAAAGATTTTCTCTTCTAGGAGTCACATATTGATCATACCACTCCTTTTAACATAATCCCATATTCCTTATGCAAACGAAAATACCACTGATTTTTATAAACTGGTGGCATTTTGTGTGTGTGTGTGTTTTTTTTTTCCCTCGCTGGAAGTTTTGTTTGCAAAAAGGAGAATAGAAGCCAGTTCAGAGTAATCTATCTTTCTACATAAGTATTTCTGTGGCACTTATCACAGCAGTACCTGGGCACTCGAAAAGCACCATTAGACTAAAACATATAAACTGGAGGAAAAAAAAATACTAGATGCTAAAAAAACAGAAAGTTTAAAACATCAAGAGAAATAGAAAAAAAAATGTTCTTTGTTTACAGGCAGCCAATAGGAGTTTAAAGAAATTCTCAGGAGCCATTAAATGTATGTCCATATCCCACATCCATTTATTTATTTAAATCCTTCTAAAGAACTATTCTGATTCTTCGATTCAAGCACAAAACACCACTGAGACTTGCTGTGGCAAATCAAGGATGGGCTATGACACTTACTCTGGCATATTAGGTAGAAGACAAAAAAGAAAGCAAGAAAATTATATAAAAAAAAATGAAAAGGGTGCACGGGTGGTTCAGTGGTAGAATGCTCACCTTTCATGCAGAATACCCAGGTTTGATTCCCGGACCATGCACCACCAAAATAAATAAATAAATGAGAAATCAATTGACCCCAAGGGTATTTAGAATTCTCTAGTAATTCGGTCCTTTCTTCCTGGCACTAGAGAACATGAACTTGATGCTTTCCCAGTTGAATACTCATAAATTGTGATATCTGTAATGAGACATACTTAGGAAATGAATTCTTTGATAGTGAAACTTACAGACCTAACTCACTTAAAGAGAAAGGGGCTGATGTCATAAATCAAATTCCAGACTGACTTTATAAGTTAAGTATCTTCTATTCCTCAATATAGGATCAGTAAAATTATAGTATCACATGCCAGATGTCAGTTAAGAGGGCAAAACAGTTTGTAGTGTCAGTCAAAGGCTATTTATACCATTCTCTTTAATACATAAAAGAGAAATTGCTGTATAATTGCCAAATTTTGTATCAAAAATATAATCTGCTGTAAAATTATTATATATGTAAATTCATTTTTGAAAATGAGCCAATTTTCTTTGGCACATGTAATTTACAGATTTATATGACAATTCCAGCCAACATATTGAGAACAGGCACGTTAATGGAAAAGGAATAAATATCTAATTTACAGGAGAGAAACCACCATAAAGTTTTAGTTGTATCATGATGTAATTTCTGAGTAAAAATATCTCCGGCTCCATTTCATGGTGGGTAAACCTGCCGATTCTTATGATTTCTCTCCTATTTTAACAAAAATGACTCAAAGTTTTTATGTGACCTTGTTATATAGTCAGAAACCCTGCTGATAGAAATTGCATTTCAAAGAGTAAAGCTATCTTCACTTCAGGTTTACGTAGAAGTTGACAAATTAAAAGTATTTTAATAAGACCAGCAGTGATAGTTCAAAAATGAGATTTAAACTGAGCTTCTGTGCCAACGAGTGCATTAACTTTATTCAAAAATAGTGTATGTAAAATGGCACACAACTGACATGAGCTGATTATGATAATGTCTTAGTGCAAATTTTTGAAAATCAGGTACTATAAAAATATACCATTAACTTTATGTTAATAAAATATTTTGCTTGATGCCTTTTAAATTATTCATTTGAAGTAGTCTAAAAATATAAAAGAACTCTTATTATCATTCAATTTACATGATTACTTTTAAGTTCACTTTTTTGGTTTAACATAAACAGAGTGTAAAATTCACATCAAGCTTTTGGTATTTAAAATGTGTAATTTTTATGCAAAAATTGGATGCTGTGTTACATTTTTAAGGTTGTCATTAGTGTAAATATAATTTTGACTTCTGATTTGAAACAATTTAACCCTTAGGAGAAATTACCATGTTTCCCACATTGACTCATTATTGCTGCTTTGATTATAGATGGATTCCTTTGTAAAAACACTTTTTAAAGAAGCTTAAGCATTGACGTGAAGCCCCAGGGGTTTCCACTGATGCATTTTTTAAAAATGATAAAAATTATCAGAAAAGAGAATCCTTTTATTTCCCAAAGTGCCTCAGCATTGAAAGTATTCACATAAATAGCCAATATGTGCCCAGAACTGAGCTGGTCCCTTCATGGATTGCACTGGAGGACAGAATCCTGGCTTCACTTGTCAATTGCAGGCTCATTCAAGACATTCCTGCCATTACTCACCACATTTATGGCACTGTACTTGGCACCTAATGCTACTGAGGAAAACGGATTGACTTTGGTCAAAAACAATAGTTAAACAAGAAAGAAAAATTGGGTAGGACCTCTGACTAATGGGGGGAATTGAATTGGAGGGATGGGATCTAGAATTTTAAGGAAGGGAAGGGGTAGCCCTTCAAATGGAAGAGGGGGTTTAAACCAAAGAGCAGAGTTGTCTCCTTTAGAATATATAGAACATACCAAAGCCTAGTCCTTGTAAACAATAAAAATAATTTAATATTTACATTTAAAATACAGGTATTTCAATCCATATGCAAATCAAAATTAGTTACATAATTACTTCAAGCCATATGCAATTCTAAAAATACACACAATGCATGCAAAAATTTTTTTCTTCAAATGCCAAACAGCAGCTCCTTTATTTCTAAAGGTGTTTTAAAACTCCATTCTTGAGAAGGGTGGGTAAAGAAAGGTTGAGAGGAAGAAAAGTGAAATAGGAATTTGAATTGCATGTGCTCTATATCAATTCAATGGTTCTTTACCACATGGACCAAGTAGTGATTGCTTCACTTCTGTGTATTTAAGAGAAGGAGACCCTGTTTCATCTCATTGCAGGCAAACCTGACATCAATTATAATGTTGGGGGCATAGTCAGCTATGAGGTTCTCACTTCTGCATGGCTCAGCAACCCATGCCTGCCAAGAATATCTGATTTTGACATGACTGGACAAGGCACTAAGTGGGGTTTCCTGGAGCTTGGTAGTATTTGTAGAATTAGAATACCTTATCCTATCAAAATTGCAAGGAACCTTACAATCTGGTCACTTCACCTCCCACCCGATTGAATCTCCTTGTATGACAGCCTTAAGAGATGTTCATCTAATCTTGGTCTGAATGGTAAAATAAAAAAGAGAGGGCACTATTTTCTGAGATCTCTAAGCATTTAAAAGTTCTCTGGGATGTTAAATCTGAATCATAACAACAAAGACTAACATTGCTTGCTCACCAAATGCCTTTCACAAATTTGACACCATATTATTCCAACATCTTTTTTTCACCAACCTAAGCATTTCTCTTCTCTCCTCCAATAAGAAAGTTGCCAAATTACTTTCCTCCTTCCTTACCTTCTTGAGGACACTTGCAAATTTCTTTTGTTCTTATAAAATGTATTTACTAATGCTTCTGTGTGGTGATTGAAATGTAAAAACAATAGTAATAACTAAAAAAAAAAAAAAAAACCTAACTGGACCATGACCTCAAGAAATTTCTATTCCACAGGGGGTGAGTACCCATGAACCAAAGAACACACAAATTCATAGTTATAAACTGTATTGGGCATAAAGAAGGAGAACCCCCAAAATGAAAATGAAGTACCCAGACTGCTACATAAAATTCAGGATTTGATCTGCTTTGCAGAGAAAAAAGAGAAGCTATTACTAACCTTGGTCTGAATACTCCATTTCTATTACTGTCACTTGAAGAATGCTCTAGCAGTTTCATATTAAACTTGTGGTTAATTCAAACCTTCAGGTCTTTTTCAAATAACTACTTTTCCTTACCCCTCTATTTTTTGTTTTTATATTTTTGTTGTTGTGTTTTGCTCTTTTTACCACTCTTTTATAATTGATTTTTGAATAATAATTCAAAAGTTTAAGCCATGTGGATAAAACTCCATCCTCCTGTTATGTTCTGTGGTTCTAAGGTGTCAAGGTTTTTTTTGAATCATAATGCAGGCACCAACATATTAAATAAACTTTTATGTTAACTGAAAATGTGATAAGCGGCATGTCAGTGAATTGAATAAAGTATATCAGCGATCTCTCCAGACTGATATACTGTTCCATATTTAAAAATCTTTCACCCTATGTAGTGGACGCCTGTTGTTTTGCTGTGTAACATCCACTGTTTCTTCCTCTGCTAGTGAATTTTCCTTAAGGACCCACTTTTTTTCTACTCTCATTTCAAGTGATTCAGGACACCCTAGTCTATTCTTGGTTTCCAGGTCAAGCTTGGCCAATGAGAGTATTGACTTCTCCTGGCTACACATTGGGGACATAATATAAGTCAGTCCAGTGAGACTAAATTCTTCACCTTTCATAAAACTGTTGGGAAGAGACACTGTACTGAAATTAAAACAGAATATATAAGATCAGAATTGCTAAGAGACATCATGTGGAGAGGACCTAGAGAAGGATGAAAATAAGAGGCATGAAAGTAGAGTCAAGAATTTTAAGTGAAAGAGGAGAACAAATTGTCATGCTATCTTTCAGGTGTTCCATTCTCAGATGTTTTGGAGTCAAAAGATAGGTCTGGCCTTTTTGTCACATTAGCCATTATGTGAATTCTTCTGCTTTAGCCAGTTGGCATTAAGTTTCTATCATTTGCCAAAAGTGTCCCAATCAATGAACCATACTATTATCTAGTCAACAATGTCCTATTTTGGGGACAAAAATATCATGGGATTCCTTCTCATCTGTTTCATTGAAATCTGGATAAAGAATCTCTACAATAGTTTTCCTGGCCGATCAGACTAGTAACCCTTTTGTCCAAGGAAATTAGATTTGTTTGCCATGATTTGTTTGTTTGGAGTAAATTCATGCTGGTTCACAGTGATCATCTCTTTTATAAAACCATCTGTTTAAAATCTACTCTTGAAGCTAGCTAGTTTAGAAGACAAAAATCTATTTGTACTTAGCATTGCTAACCATGGAACAAGCCATAATTTTTGTCTGATCATTTGAATATTTTCTACAGTCTTAGGTACAGTGTTCTAACACTGTTTGAGTTTGAATACCCTCCTAAAAATATCAGTATCTCCTACTTCAAGACTGGTATTTGTGCTTTCTTAGTGATCATTGATTAAAACAATACATTAAGGCAAAGATAATTATAATGAATCTATTATCATCTTTAAATAAAAAAGCTATTTTACTATACATATCATCCTTTTTGATTTGAAAACTTGTCCTATTCATAGGTGGAATTTATTTGTTCAAATGGAAGACAATGCATCGTATAAATGGATTTCCCAACACTTTTCAATCTGACCCCAAAGATAAGTGGGTCAGTGGGGAAGTCCTGATATGTAGGGTATGTGTTTGACTGTACTTAGCATTTCATCCCTAGCCCTTTCCAAATACAAGTCTCCACAGACTCTTTCTTCTAAAATCCCCTTCATTTCTTCCTGCCAACCTGTAGGGAGGTGGTTCTTTTGCCTCTGCTAAATAGAAACTTTAAATGAAAAGAAATGACCAGATGTGAAAGAATGTTTAGACTTTCAAGTCTAAAAAGAAGCTGGAATGTGAGCTAACACTAGAAAAGTTTCCCTAAAAAATGCCACAGTAGGATTGGGCATAGAGCAGTGTCCTTGACTTTTTCCATGTAGGAAAAAAAAAAAGACTATAGTCCAAATATTCACTAGAGAATAATTACCTAACTGACCCTAATGAAAAAGCAGTGCACAACACCTCTTAAAAGCTTTTGGTATGTGCTTTTTTTTTTTTTTTTTTTGCATGGGCAGTCACCGGGAATCAAACCCAGGTCCTCTGGCATGGCAGGCTGAGCCACCGTGGCCCACCCTGGTATGTGCTTTTTCACATAATAGTACTCAAACACATACAACTGATAATGCCCAAATTTTGTTTTTGTCTGCTTTAGGCAGTTTATTTTAAAAATGAGTCTAAGCAAACTGCAGTTTAGGGGAAAACATTTAGTTTCCCTTAGTAAAGTGATTGTCATTTTAACATTTCTCCTTCATGTTGTCACAACCTTGGCAATGTGACATATTAGCTAAAAAAAATTTTGAATAAAAAAGATTTTTCAGAATCAGAGCCTTAAATACCAGGCAGCAGTGTTTTTCTTCAAGTACATTGTTGCTGATGTGGCTGTCATTGTTTTCCTTTGTTGCTTTTTCTTTGCTTGGACAGGAACCGGGAATCGAACCGGGGTCCCCCGACATGGTAAGGCAAGACTTCTGCCACTGAGGCACTGCCCTGTTTAGATTCACTTTTGAGTACTTCATGTGCATTCTGAATTATTCACCATTCAATGCCTGTTTTTTTTTCTTTTACTGGAACCTACATAATTGTGATTCATTGGGTAGCATTTGGCAAGACTGGATTTGGTCATCCAAACAGAGATTTTCCATTTCTGGACAAGTTCGTTGTCTTCTGTTACATTAGAGTTTGGGGAAAGCTGCATTATTCTTTTTCTCACTTTGCCTTTCCTAGTCGAACATTCTATCAGCCTTTTTTTTTTTTAATTCAGAAGGAGAAGAAAGAGCCAAAGGGTGGGACCTGGAAGAGGGTAAGGAGATAATGACCTTGTTAGTTTCTGCCAGTGAGACATCCCTTCTTCTCAGTGCCTCTGGCCAAGGAGGTTCCAATCAAATGCCCTTCCAAACTTGTGATTTCCTCTCCCTATCAGCCACGGGGAGCACAGCAGGTAACACATGATGCTGTTCTGCCCTGCAGGCTAGACCTTCTGGTTTCACAATTCCACAGCCCCAAGCAAAGAGGAAAGGGAAAGCTGCCTTGGTATAGAGTCGCAGAGTGGAAAGACTGGGAAGAGACTTAAATGAAAAAAATTATTTGCCAACTCTTCTATTGGCCTTCTCTGTCTCCTTCAGCAGGAGAAGATATCAAGCTGCTGAAATTTAAAATGTTAGGAAAAAATCAAGACCTGTGCCTTCTTGAGTGTATCCAGTTCCCCTGAGTACTGGAAAGAATGCCATTAACTACAACATTGCCCAGAAACACTGGGTATCTCTGGGAGCTGACCCTGTGAAAAAGAAAAAGAATGGAAAAGGAAAGCACTTCCTTTAATATAATAGAAGCAAGGAAGAAGACTATTTCCCAGCTACAGCTCTGCCCTACCTTTCTTTATCCTTTTGTTTGGGCAGCAATCACAGACCCATATGCTAAATGGTGGAAGACATTTTTCAGAGGCATTTGTCTCCTTGGGAGGCATCTAAGCTTGTTTTATTGGCAACTATGAAATCACCACTGGCTCTGTTGTGTGGTTATTCTGCAGATGGTTTGCATGGGCGGCTCACTTCCATGGGATGAAATCTTCCTTTGGATTCCAGTTCGGATATAAGAAATTCATGTGCTACTACTCTTTACTTGGAATAAAATTCTCACACTGTATCACTGGTAGACCTATTGTGCCTCAGAATTTTTGATGGGGAAGAGGGAAGTAACGTGGGAATGCCCAGTCACATAGCAGTGATGTGAAGGGGCAACATCAGAAGCGTCACCCACCATGATGGTCAGCTCTAGTTTCGATGGGTAGCAGGTGGCCTGGCAGTTTTTTGGTATGTGCAGAAACCAGCATCCCATGGAAGCTCAAAATAACCTTACATAATTTCACCTAAAGACAGATGGCAACAGTGATATTACACTTGTGTTTTTTTTTTTTTTTTTCCTTCCTCCTCCTCTTCCCCAAAACAACCACAGTTCCACATACAATTCATGCCAGGCACATTTTTATGTGCCCAAAAGGGTGCAGTCCTTTCTGATAACACTTGTTTCAGTATTAGCACATTAAAAATAGGATGCAAAAGTATAAATGGGCTCATTCTAGTTTGCAAAGGAGAAAAGTTGCTCAGTAACTTTTTAAAGACTTTGGCTTTTTCAATTTCTCAGTTGCCAGAGAGAGACAAAATGCAATGCCCTTTTTATGGGGTGAAGAGAGAACTGACTGATATATCTTGGAATTGGCATTTCAGTATTCGTTTTGTAAATGAGTTTGAAGGTCTGCATCTTTGTTTCTTGGTGGAAGGATCCTGAGAGTGCCTTGAGCATTTCTGAGATGACTGTAGGTCTACCAGTGAATCAGGATGAGGATTTTATTCCAAGCAAGTAAATAGTAGTTTGTCCATCTGTAAAATGGAGAAAATAACAGTCTTATTGAGGGTTGATGTGTGGATTAAACAATATAATGTAAAATCTAACCAAAAGGTTGTCACCTAATAAATATAGCTATTGCTTATCAAGTATTTGCTCCTTGCTAGGTACTTTATATGTCTTAACTCAGCTAATTCTCATAATATCTTGTGTGAAAACTAAGGTAGAGAGAGGTTAACTTTCCAAAGGCTACAAAGGGAGTAATCAGTGGCAGTGGGATTTGAACTTATGCACTTATTCTCGACTCCATGTAGTATGGAAGTAATCAATAAATTGCATTCTCTTCCTTTTGGTCCCAAATTTCTGGGGCTTTCTTTACCTTTTCTGTAGAATTGAACTGATTAGGACAATTACTCTTAAAAGGAGTCCCCATTAGAAATACCTAGGGGAGCAGTTTCAGACTGTGTGAGGGTGGACTCGCCCTTGTGTAGATTCTGATTTTGTCCTACTTATTTAGTTGGAATCTTGAAATACAAATTATTTGGATGCAACATCTATTCTGATGAAAAGCCCTACAAAGGTAAATAGGGTAAGAAAAATTACTCTAAGAAAACATTCTTCACTTTCCATTAGGAGAAATTTGTGTTCACCCAGATCCAGATAAAAGTCTTTGTCTTTGAAAATATTAAAGTATTCCTCTCCTTAGAGGGTAACTAAGAGTCAAGATACGGCTATAATTTTTGTCTCCAGTGTTTCACCACTGGTCCTCCTTTGTAAGTGACCTTGGGACTTTAAAATGTTCACATGGAGCTGTCTTGCTTTTTGTAGTTTAAACAATTCTCATTTCAGCAGTGTGTTTGGCAGCAGCCTCCCTCTTCTCACATGGCAGTTGTACAATACAGGCTTTTAAGCGACTCTTAACAGAATTACCCCCATGCTGTTTTCTTTCCTGATATGTCTGTGCTCTTAGTTCATTTTTAGCACTTATAAAAGATTGTATGTTTTTTATTAGCATTCATTTGAACTGAGCGTAAGTTATGATCGTATTTCTCAATGTTAATAAGTGGCAGATAAAATTTCATGGCATTGGAAAGAAAAAACGAATTCAAGTTCACACTATTTCCAAACATGAATTTAAATGGACCTCGTTCTTATTGTATCAACCAATTTAGCATCTTTACAGATACAGAATTTGCCCATTCTCAAAGTACCGAGGTAACCACCTGCTGAACTAGGGAAGCCAACAAGCAGTGTACGTGTGGGTGAGGGTGCAAGTGCTTGTTTTCAGAGCATCTAAAGATTAAACATCACATGTACAATCAAACGTCATTGTGAAACTTATAACAGACACTCCAAGTATCTGAGGGTCTGATATCAAGCAGTCAGGAAATAAAAAACTTTAGTCAGTTGTCTTTTTAAAGCATCGCTTGTACAGGAAATGAAGAAACAAGTCTTGAGCAACAGACAACAGACAAGAGTATAATTAAAAAAAAAAAACAGTTGCTTGATTGAGTGCTTTCTATGCCCCAGTCAATGCTGTAAATGCTTTAGTGCATACTATTTGATTTTGTCCTCATGGCATGCCTATGTAAGAGGTATTACTATAATTCTTCCTGTTTCTCAGATGAAGGAGCTGAGTCTCTGAGACATTAAGCAAGTTGTCCCAGGACATCCTGCTAGAAAGGATGGAGTCAAGATTTAATTACAGGTAAATCTGATTCTATAGCCTGTGCTTGTCATCGCTATGCAGGGTGCTGTTTCCCCACCAGTGAACCAATGAGTCAGAGATCCAAACGTGCAAATCTTAGAAGTAAAACACTACTGTTTACATGACCAGAAGGAAAGGATGGGAGCACCCTCTGGCTGCCATAAAAGTCAAGTTGCTCAGCCAGAAAGTTGAGGGTTGTGGGAGAAGCAGCAGGGAAAGGACAGAAAGAAAAATGTGAAAGAGGAATGGAAAAGAGAGGCTAAGATAACAGAAGTAGCCATGGAGAGGCAAAGAAGCTTACCAGTCAGAAGTGTGGGGAAGAATGCTAGCTGCAAGAAGAGAGAAGAGAGGACAGTTCTTTAGCAAGCTGCTTACATCTCTGTATCCCCTCAGGCCAGCAGGATGCCACATTAAAGGCACATCAATCATTAGACAGTTCAGCAGTGAGAGCCTGAGCTGGGGCATTGAATGAAAGGACAAACCAGGTCTTGGTTTTTCCCTTAGCCTATGAGAGCATGAATCATCATTTTCACCTAATCCTACTTTGTGCTAGGCAGGACAGGATGATGGGAGGGCTTAATTGGAAATGGCATGAACTCATTTATTCTACCACAATGGAAAACTAAGCTCTGCCACTCTGAACATACACATTATAACTTAAGATGTATAACATATAAGCCACAGCCTAAAACCGTCACCAAGCTTGAACAACAAACTTGAAGGAAAATCTTAGTGTATCCCTCTAAGAAAATTAATTTTAATTTTATTTTTGAAGAAACCCTGACATTGTGCCTGGCATATAATTAACTCAATAAATTAAGGGGAGAAAGGAGTGAAGAAATGAGGAACAAAAGGTGGGAAGAGAGATGGAAAAGAAAGAAAGGTGGAGAAAATGAAGGCAAATTGAACATGAGTATATGTCATAGTTAGCTGAGTGTTTTGATTTGCTAAAACTGTCAGAATGCAAAATATCAGAAATGGATTGGCTTTTCAAAGGGGATTTATTGTTACAAATTTATAGTCCAAAGACCAGGAAAATGTCCAAATTAAAGCATCCAGAGAAAGATATCTTGACTCTGAACAATGGCTGATTGCCTCTGAGATTTGTCTGTTACATGGTAAGGCATGTGGAGATATCTGCTTTCTTCTTTCCCAGCTTCTGTTTCCAGAGGCTTTCTCTCTAGTGTCCATGGGTCCTCACTTTGCTTCTTCAAATCAGGCTCTGGGTTTCATCTCTTACCTTAGCATCTCCAGACTGTGTCTTGATTTCCTCTCTCTGCTCTCTCTCTCTCTGCTTTCTGCCTTTTATTCTCTTCCTCAAGGACTCCAGTAAAAGGATTAAGAACCACTTTGAACCACTATCTCCATGGAAACAACCTAGTGAAATGAGCCCACCCAACAAGTGGTGTGCCCCACAAGATGGGATTAGAAGAATACGGCTTTTCCGGGGTACCTAACGGTTTCAAACCAGCACACTGAGCCCCATATTCCCATTAACCTCGGTGACTTTAAATGAGACTTGGTAGAAACATAAATACACTGTCAACCAGTAGTTCACAAAGCCTCAGAACCATTTCATGGGTGTTTCAAAGCAAAGATTTCTGAACAGGAAACACTTGAAGAGTTTTAGAGAATTAATTAAACTAACCATCTTCATTTAACCCCAGAGTTTCATAAACAATGTTAAGTAATAGGAAGCTATTATCCTGAGTTTTCTTATATGCCAAATATTTAACAGAGTAATAAATACTTTTCTGGCCAAGTCATTGATCTTTAAGTTCTTTCACTGAAGGATTGGTTCAGAAAGGCAGATTTATCTGAGGAGAAAGCTAATTTGTTATACAAAGTAGAGTTTATCATGAGAGGGGCAGGGAGAGTGCCGTGCATTTTTCTTAACCTCCTTTATAGGTTTTATATACTTGATCTAACCATTAGGCCAGAATCATATTCAGAACATAGATTTACTAGGTTGAAAGAACATTGAATGCCATCATAACTTTAAAGGGCAAATATTTTATTTATTTGGCACTAATTTCTTTGAATAATCAAGTCTTTGTCAAAATTTTAAACACACATTCTATTTCTATGTTATCAACTTCTAGTTATAAACAATGTGCAAGATTTGAAATTCTTAAAATGGTGCAGAAATCTCACTTCTTTGTCCCCATTGATAAGGAAAGAGTTTTACTCCATGTTTTAATTTCCTTGGCTGCTCAAGCAAATACCGTATGACGGGTTGACTTAAATGATGGTTATGAGGCTAGGAGAAATACAAATTAAGGAATCATCAGGCAATGCTTTCTTCCCAAAGCTATTACTGATCATTGGTCCTGGGCACCTCTGTCACATAGCACATGGGGGACTCCCCTGGTCTCTCCCTTCTCTTCCATATACTCTTGACGTTCAGCTTCTTGCTTCCCATGGCATTCTCTCTCTCTCTCCCTCTCTCTCACTCTCTCTCTGAATTTCATTCTGCTTATAAAGGACTCCAGTAATAGAATAAAGACCCATCCTGATTGAGTTGGGCTACACCTTAACTGAAGTAACCTCATAAAAGATCCTACTTACAATGGGTTCCCATCCACAGGAATAAGTTATTGTTATTATTCTTTTTGACAATGGGCAGGCTCCGGAAATCAAACTCAGGTCTCTGATATGGCAGGCTCTGCCACTGAGCCACTGTTGCCCGCCCAGGAATAGACTAATTTTAAGAATATATTTTTCTGGGGTACATTGCTCCAAAACATCAAATTCCATTTTTTCTATTAATGCAAGATCCTAGAGGATACTCTGACTGTTGTTGACAATAAAAAAAACAAAAGATAAGGGAAGCAGAACAAAACTATATCCTTTTTCAGGGGAAGGGTAACAGGCTTAGGAGATTAATGCATACACTTTTTAACTTTTTATTGAAAAATACATTCAAACTTACAGGACAGTTACAAAAAAATGCAAACCCCATATAGAGAACTCTAACGTAATCCTACCCCTTCCCTAGATACCTAAATTCACCAATTTAACTTTTTGCAACATTTGCTGTATCATTCTCTGTCTCTCTGTTTTTGTTTTTCAATCCATTTCATGAACATTTGAGTGTAGGTTGTGTATGTTATGCTCCTTTAACATTTAACCCTGCCCTGTATATTTCCTAAGATCAGGATATTCACTTATTTAACCACTTTAAGTGCAATTATCAAATTCAAGCAATTTGACATTGATATAAACTTTATGGTCTAGATTCTAATTTTTTCATATGCCCCAGTAACGTCTTTTTATGTCTTCTCTTCTCCCTTGCTAGATCTCACCCAGGATTGTATTTCACATTTAATTATCATTGTTTTATAGTTGCTTTTTTTTTTTTTTTAGTTATGGGAACATATACGTAATATAAATTTTCCCATCTCATCCATTCCGAAGAATATCGTTAGAGGGGATGAATCACATTAATCGCATCAATGTTGCAGTACCATGGCTACTTTCCATTACTAACTGTTCCACCTCCCCAAATGGAAATCCTACATCCATTATCCATTTACTCCCCTTCCCCATCTTTATCCTTAGCAACCTGTACTATAATTTATGCCTCTATGAGCTTGCATGTTCTCTGATATTTTCTTTGTAGTTAACATGGGATTTAAATTTAACATCCTTAATCTATGGCAATTTTCATTTGCATTGATATTAACTTTACTTCAATACTGTGCACAAATAATGTTTCTCTACCCATCCCTCCCCCCACCTTTAGGTAGTTTTTGTCACAAATTACTGGTTTTTGCATTATGAGTTCCAAACTACTGATTTATTATTACATTTTCTGCATTTGTCTTTTAGATACCATTAGAAGTAAAAAAAAAAATTGGAGTTACAAGCCCAAAATGCAATAGTACCAGCATTTCTATTTACCCATGTCATTTCCCTCACCAGGTATCTTTAGTTCTTCATGAGACTTTTTTTTTTCAACCTGCAGAACTGTTAATATGCCATCCCCTGCCTTCTTGCCCTGAAAGGTTTCCAATGAGAAAACAGCACTTAATCTTATGAGGCTCTCTTGTAAGTGACATGTCATCTCTCTGTTGTGGCTTTCAGAATTCTCTTTATCATTGGTATTGAACAGTCTAATTATAATATGCCATAGCATGAGTCTATATGGGTTCATCCTCTTTGGAGTTTGTTGAACATCTTGGATATGTATATTCATGTCTTTCATTAAATTTGGGAAGTTTTCAATCATTATTTCCTTGAATTTTCTCTCTACCCCTTTCTCTCTTCTGCTCAGGAATTCTCACACAATGTATATATTTGTATACTTGTTGGTATCCCACAGTTTCCCCAGGCTCTATTCCCCTTTCATTATCCTTTCTTTTTTTCTGCTTCACAGATGATTTCAATTGTCTTATCTTCAAGTTCACTAATTTTTCTTCTGTCAGCTTCAAACTGCTATTGAACCCCTTTAGGCAATTTTTTATTTCTATTACTATGATCTTCAGCTGTGTTTGTTTCCTTTTCATAATTTCTCTCTCTCTATTGTATTCTGTTTATGGTCATCTATCGTTTTCCTGATTTTCTTTATTTTTTGCCCATGTTTTCTTTTAGCTCTTTCAACATATTTAGAACCATTTTTTTTTTAAGTCTTTGGTATTTTCCCATTTTTTTTTTAAGTCTTTGGTATTTTTTATTAAAAAAAAAACATATTTTCTCTTTATGGTTTCTGATGTCTTAATCTTCTCTTTTCCCTAGGCCATTGCTTCCTATTTCATTGTATGTTTTGTGACCTTTTGTTGAAACCTAGACATTTTGATATTTTAATGTGTTAACACTGAAATTTAGGTTCTACAGTATTGTTCCTTAGGCTTGCAAATGTAGCTAGTGGTATGACTAAGTTTTCCTTGTTTGCCAGAAACTATCAAATAAAGAAAATACTCTCCCAGTCTTTGCAGATTGACCCTTCAGGTATTCTCCTTCAGGGCTTATCCATACAATGGGTTGTATGAGAATGGCTCTGAGACAAAGCCTTGGGACCTCTCTGATCTTTTCTGTACATGTTGTGTCTTGTCCAGGCATGTGAGTATGACTCTAGGAATTCACCCATTTACATGGTTATAAATGTCACCCCTTCCCTAGGAAGCAGTTTCCTCATGGTCCTGGGCACTGTGAGTTATAATTTATAGCCAGCAATCCCTTCTCCGGTTAGCACAGCTTGACTGCTCTCCCACTGCCTTCTGCAGGAGAACCCTCTGAGCTGTCTTCAACATGCAGGGCAGGTATTGAGACAGTGAGTCTGTCCCTCAGGCAACCACCAGACAGATTGGGCCAGACATACATGCTCCTAGCATGTGCGTGAGTACGACTCTGCTCCATCTGACCCAGGACCAGAGGTCAGCACAGGGTACACAACACAGGTGGGATCTGTGCAGAGCCGGTGAGGAGTTTGGGAGGGGCACTCAGGACACCAGAGATCCTACCACTTTTAAGTACAGGTAGCCTTTTCCTTGATTCTGTGCTGACCCCGTTACTGCAGCCGTTAGCTGTGTGCTGAAGCCCTGAGAAAGTTGTTTCTGCTAGTTCTTGATGGTTGTTCAAAGCTCCTGTTGGGGGATAGAACCCTGAATTGTCTCACTCTGCCATCTAGATTGGAATGCGGAGAAGAATATTTTGATCTGTGATTCCCTAATATATTTTGTAGAAAGTTGGTTGTGTTACATCTTTCCACAAGTCTGACACATGAACACCCTTTTCTCTACTTTATTATTATTGTCTTTTTTTAGTGAAAGATGTAAATGCCCTCAATAAAGTCAGCTAATGCTAAAGGATTTTTTCATGAAATAAATTATGGGTATAGAAGTTGTATGCATTTAACCCTGCATTCCACTGTGTCTTACACCTGGGAAGTTGTACCAATCCTGAGGATCATAATGAATGCCCTAGCTATCAAGAAAATATAAACCCTTATCTGATATTCTGTGCTAAAGAAGCAGGAAGACATGACAATTCTAGAAATATTTCTGCTCCCCAACAACGAACAATTTTAAAATTTGATTCCCTGAAAGGTTTTGTTAACTATTTGAGAAAATTCAATTATCTGCAACTTTTGTAATCCATTTTGGAGACATGTGGAGTGAGGCAGTCCTGGGCTTCAGTTCTGGTTCTGCAAGTAGTATGACCTTCAGAAAGTTACCCAAATTCTCTAAACCTTAGTTTTTCTCCAATATAAAATGGGAATAATGATGCTTCTATCACAGTAGAGTATACCTCAGCACAACGCCTTGCACATTGGACATATTTAAGAAATGGTGCATATTTTTACTTTAATTGGCAAATTTTGAAAGAATGCATGCACTTTCTCACATTAATTAATGGCAATATATTTTCTAACAATTCTGAACTCATCCCCTCTAAAGATAATTAGAATGAAACTCTCAACACAAAGGTGTAAGTTCACCAACAGATGTCAATCCTGCTGTGTCCCATCATGATCTCCAGAAATCCCAAGTGCTAGAATTTCTGTAGTGAAAGGCGTCCATGTCACCTTATTCTTCCCTGTCCAGGCCCCATCAGGTCTGCCTGGCTACCCACAGCCTGAATCTCTACAGCGAGATAGTGACAGCCAAGAAAAGATCTAAAGTGTTTGCAACCAGTAAATACGCAACAGAAAGTCCCTATTTACTAAACTCCCATTATAAGCCACAGGCGCTAGGACGCGTGTGACTTTCATTTGGCATAGTGTTCATGAGAATGGGTTTTAAATCCAATAGTTTTAGTGTGAAGTCTTGGTTCTGCCCCTCTTTCTTCGATGACCTTGGTATGCTTCACTTTCCTCATTTAAAAAATATGGATGATGACAGGCACTTCAGAGGGCTATTGTGTGGATTAAATGGAGTGATGAATGTTAAGTGCTGATAGAGACATTTAGTACAAGGTAAGCTTTTTCTTGAACCTCTGCCTTCTTTTGGCTTTCATGACACCCTCTGGTTTTCCTACAGCTTTTCAGTCTCACTGGCAGTCTCTCGCTCTGCTTCACTGCAAATGGAGTCCCCAGACTCCAACCTCAGCTCTTTTGCATCTCTTCCTACACACCCTTATTTGACCCCATGCCTTACAACACCATCTATTTCCCAATGAAAGCTCTAACTTCCAGTTATGAAGACTGCTGCGATAATTTGGCGAGGTTAAGTAAGTTGGAGAAAGTCAAACAGAAAGTGGCCAAATTAGCATAAAACCAACATCTGTCTGATACTGAAGGCCAAAGCTATTAAAAATATGAGAGGAGGAGAAACAGGTAGATGATTTAGCTGTGCCCAAGTAACAACCATGAAACTCAATAAAAAGAGAAGAAACATTTGACTATATATTTGATTTGCTACATCAGACAAAATCTTGTAGGTTTGCCATATGATAGTACAGCTTGTCATTTAATTAAAAATTTAAAAACAGTTTTTGAAGGTTAAGAGTTCTATCTAAAACTTTACCTCATTTTCAAGGAAAATTAAAGAAAATTATTAATTGTTATAGCTCATTTATAAGAAGCTAGATGAGAACATTATGAAAAATTAGTGAAATTATTATCAGATGGAATAATTAAAGATCAATTGTGAAATAATCACATAATTCTAGCTATACGCTGTATCGCTCTTCATTAATCAAAGATAATCTGGAATTGCAATACTTAATTAAATGCAGAAAAGTGTTTGTGTGTTCTGGCTCTGAAAGGAGATAATTGGAGAGTACAGAAGCTGTACAGTTATCTGCTTTTTGCTGATTTTTTGAGAGTCTAGAAATGAAGATTCTACAGTGAGGGGGTTGGTAATTTTGTGACCTGATGAAATCTGGCCTAAAATTGATACTCCTGTTTTCAAATAAACAATACTAACTATTCTCTTAATTTGGGGGAAAAAAAGGATTATTTCATCAATAAGAAGAAAATAAAACATCTGATTTTGGCAGGTGTATTACATTTCAAAGACCCATGCTCAAATTGCGTCGTGCTTTGCAGTTGTAATCCTCAACACTCCTTCAAAGAGGAAATTTTGTTGTTCTTGTTCTCATTTGTAAAATAAGAGTGTATGTGATATTTATATTGGCCTTTACTTCTCTTCAGGAGTTACTCTGAATCTACCCACTGATTTCAAATGGAAGCCAATTAAAAGACAAAACTTTATTAAGACAACATTTACCTAATAAATTGCACAGATTTAAGTTATACTCTGGTGAGTTTTGACAAATGTGTACCTCTATGTAAGTCACATCACAATCAAGATGTAGAATATTTCTATCACCCCCCGAATTTCCCCATATCCTGTTCCACACTATCACCACTCGCCTCTCCAGTACCAGACAATTACTGAACTACTTTTGTGACTTTGAAGATTAGATTTGTCTTTTGTAGGGTTGTATCTAAATGAAAACAAATAATATATGTTCTTTTGTGTGTGGCCTCTTTTATACAGCTAAATACTTTTGAGTGCCATACCTCTCAAGCTCATTCTTTTTTATTGCTGAGTCATTATTCCATAGGATGAAGAAGTCACAATTTATTTATTGACTTACCTGTTGATAGATGTTTGGTTTATTTCAAGTCTTGGGCTATTATATATAAAGTTGCTATGAACTTTTGTGTACAAGTCTTTGGTTTGGCCATACACTATAATTCACTTTTTCTATTGCTTTAAGTCATTGTTTGACCTTGCTCACTATAACAACCAAGTAAAAACCTGTTTTAAAAAGATCTCCAGGACAGAAGAAGATTGGTTTTGTTGGATTGAAGGATTGTTACATAAAGAGGTGGGGAGTTATCTGGGAGTAGTTCATTAAGAAGGTGAGCTTTGTGCAAGGCATAAAAAAAGGGATGGGGACAGATGTAAGAGGTAAAGCTAAGAATATATGTCTATGTGGTAAGGAAGAATTTGAAATCAGAAGAACGGAGAGGATTCACTTTCAGATGGAATACATAGGGTGGGGCCAATTAAGCAAGATGAATTGTGTAGAATTCACACAATGGACAACAGAGAGATTCTTCAGCAATGGAGAATAGTGAGTGACATGGTACAAGTGGTGCTTTAGAAAGAAGCGATTAATCACAGCTTGCAGAATGGGATAGATCCAGGGAAGACTTGTAAGAAGCTAGTTCAAAAATTATTGTGTCCTAGGTATGAGGTGTTGAAGAGCCAGATCAAGGAAAGGAAGAGACAAATCTAACTGCTAACAAAAAAATGAAACAAAACAACAAGAAAACAGACAAGCTATTACAGCTCTTCATTGAATGGTATCCTAATTCAGAGGCATTTAAGTGAAATTTCTCTTGAAAAAAATGTCCTTGTGCTAACAGAACCAGGTTTCACAGCGATCGAAATGGTTACAAAGCTAGGATTCTTTATAAGACTTAATTTTGGCTTGGAGCTTAATTCCTTTTTGCTACAATTCACCGCCTGTCAACTTACCAAAGGATGCACTGACTTGCTTATTTCTGCTTCTCTCTTTGGAGTACAGTTTAAAATAGCACCCATCAGTCTTAATCTCAACCATTTTCCAAAATGTTTCCCAAATTAATAAGTGTAGGATTGGAAGTAGTGACCCTGTAGGGGATATGACAAAAATAGCTCACCCATAATTAAGAATGAAATCTCCTTTCATTGTACAAAAGGGACCTGGACAAATCCAGAAGCTTTTCATATTGTGCTGTGTCAAGTGTTCCTTAAGGCAAGTGCCTCCAAAGTCTTCTCTCCTGTTGCCCAGTAGTCTAGTGGTTGCTTTTATTGTTGCCCATTTTCTGGTTGCTAACTTTGGCCTCATTCACCCTGCCCTAGGCACATGCATGGGTTGAACCATCCTCATAAGCAGACCTCAATTAAACACTTATGTAGGTCATTGCAAATCGAAGAACCCCCCACCCCCACCCCCACTCACTAGAACCCAGGCTTAAGTTGTGCCTTTTTATTGACCCGGAAGCCAAAGAAGCCCTGAACCAGAAGTCATTGATAATGGAGTTAAATGACTCTTGCCTTTCTGAAATGAAGCCCTTTTGTTTTCAATCCAGTGATTGATTCCATGTACTCTATCAGGGAAGACCACCCAGACTTGGGGAGAAGACAAAGTTAGCGTCAAATCCTATTCTACACGTGATAGTCATTTAATATTGGGCATGTGATTTACCTCTAGCTCAGATTCTTTAGCTATAAAATGAGGATAGCAATTTTTGTTCCAAAGAATTGAGAAATATTAAATGAAGTGACGATTAAAGGCACTAAGCATTGTGTCTGGCATGGTAAACACTCAAATATTAGTGACTATTTTTGGCCCGATACTCCTGCTTCTGATGTTATTGTTGTTTCACCCCAAACCTTTGCATTTTTAGTAATTTCCTTCAGGATATTTGTAGTGTTATGGGGAAAGGGAAATTTAAACACCCAAGGCAAAATTTTAAGGAGTTCTAAGCATAGGCACAAGCAATGTACTGTGGAAATAGCAGAAGAAAGAGTAATTCTGCAGGGGCAATCAGAGATGGTTTGATGGGTTAGGCGAATTAAAACTGAGCTTTTGAGGTTACATAGAATTTCTAATTTAATCATGGGCAAATAGAGAATGCTTAAGGCTTTTGAAGGGTGAATCCAACCTGTGTTTTAGGAAATTACCTTACATAACCATGAGAAAAATAGGCAGAATAAGAGAAAAATCGGAGGCAGAGTAAAGATAGCAAATTGGAAATGGTTATTTTGTTGCTGTTGTGTATTTTTGCCAGATTATGAGCCAAAAGCATGATGGGGGCAGAAGAGTTGAAGGGAGTCCGGAGTGGTATAGGAAAGAGCCAGGCAAATAAGTTAAACATCCTTGACCAATACACCATGGCCAATCCATTGAAAAATTCTCTGATTAATTTCCTCTGACACAAATCTCAGAATATATTCTCTTTTCTCCCTGTTACCATCATTGAATCAATCCTCAACCAGCATTTCTCACAGTAGAACACTGTGTCCTTGAACTTCCTTCTCCTGACTTTTATGACATCAACTGGTTTTCTTCCATACCCACAGAGTTTCTCTTCTCACTCCTTCTGGTGTTGTATTTTCTGCTTGACCACAAATTGTGGAGTGTCTAAAAGCTCTGACCTTGGCTCCTTCTTCTATCTACATGTTCATCCCATGCCTTCCTATACCATGCTCATCCCATACCAACAGCTATTTCTCAATGAGAACCATGTTTATATCTCCTTTATTGAATTCATTCCAAACTCCAGACTTATGCCTCCACTTTCCAATCTGACATACACACATAGGCATTGTATAGACATATCAATGGTAACATTTGAATCATAACTTTCCTTTTCATACCCAAGTCTCCTCACATCATAAATGCCAACACATCGACTTAGTTGCTGGAGCCCATGATCTTGGATTTTTTCCCAATTCTTGTGTTTTCTTCCAACCTCCATATTAAATTAATCAGTAAGCGCTGTTGACATTGCATCCAAAATCTCCTAAATCTTGCCTTGGTTTTCCATTTCCACTGCCCCCATAGGTCCAAACCACCAGTATTTTTCTTGTGCAGTTCAAAAAAAAATTATTAAGTAACCAACCTATTCCTGTCCTCTTTAAACCATGAACCACAGCCAGAGTGATCTTTTAGATAACGTAATTCCAGCCATTCCATTTCTTTTCACAAAAGTCTCCGTTTAACATCCAAACTCTTACCCAACCTGAAAAATCCTATTGCTCTGACTTTGTCAGTAATATTTTCCCCTCTCACCCTGCTCCAATCATACCAACTTTGTTTTTCTTGAATGTATCAAGCTCTTTCTCAGTTAGGAATGATGACTGCCTTGTCCTCATCAGTCAGATCTTTGTTTTAATGTCTTCGATACAGAGAAAACTTCTTTCCTAACACCCATCTTAAATCCCTTCCAAACTCTCCCTGGATTATATCACCTTATAAGAACCTGAGGAACTTTTATCTATTATAACTTATTTATCCATTCTTCCTCCCAGCTCCCTCCATTTAGAAAATAAGCTTTATTAGAGCAGGACTCTTGATGCTCTTATTCAAAACTCTCTTCCCAATACACAATGTAGGGTCTAACACATGGTAGCTGCTCAGTAAATATTATTTAAATGAATGACTCTTTAATACCACCATCCTAAATCCAAGTCACCATTCTTTCTTACTTGAAATACAGCAAGCAGGTTTATGTAACTTTTTTTTTCCCATCACTTTTATTTGACACCATATAGGACCTGGCTCTCCAGCTCATTTCCTTCCACTCTTCCCTTAGCTCAGTGTGCTGCTTTTTCTTTTTCTGTTTTTTTTTTCCTAAACCCACAACGAGTGGTCGAAGATGGTTTCACTACATTTTTAGTCATCAGTATTCAGGACTGCTGTTAGTTTTCTACTCTTGCAACCTCACCGTATTGCCTATGCACCTTGCACCAGGATGTTTTTGCAGGCTTCTTTTTAATTTGTAAAGAGAAGGAACAGGAGGCCCAAAGGTGATTACCAGTCAGAGCAGTTCATCATTAAAAAGGTCTGAGACTTGTGGCAAACAGATGACTGTAAGATACAGGTCAAATGGATTTTGCACTATTCTGGCTCAGGCTGAATTACAAAAATTAAATAGCACTCCAATTAACCAAAGTAGTTAGCAGTAATTTAGATCTCTCGAACTCCAGCTGATTGTTGTTTTTTTTAAAACACATTTGCATTATGTAACATACAAACAGGAAAACAATTATCTTCCTTTGTTGGTCTTTCATATATAGACTTCAAGACTAAGAAAGCACTACATATTTCCAACAAAAGACTAAAAACCCAGAAATATTCTTATTCTACTAGAGAGAGAGAAAAAAAGGTGAAGTTTCTTTTACAAAGAGAATAAAGGATTAACCTAGGGAGGGACAGAAGAAGTTTTGCAATTCATTGTTATGTGCTGCACATAACCTGACTTGGGCGATTTGGGACTACACCATTAGAATGGAAAGGATAGAAGATGAGGTGGAAACAATGCAATTTTTAAGTTTTACAACTATATCTGCTTTACTGATTGCTTTCTGAAGGCATAGAGCAGTCATTCTCCACCAAGTATAAATTAACAGTCTGGAATGCAACACAGAGGAACCTAAAATTTGCCAAATAAAGAGAATGATGGCATGAATAGGAATTACTTAAATATCTAATAAATAGATACAAAATATTTTATGGAACTTTTAAGAAGGATTGGAGATGTGAGCGGGCACTATGCAAACACTGGAAAAATTGGGGGATTTCCATTTCTCTGCAGAGAAATGAAAAAATAAAATGGAGTCTGCTTTTACTATTGCACAGAAGCTGCATTGGGAAAGCACCATGAAATGTGTGCAAAGATAAAAACTGAGACATGAACAGGCAAGTGGATGTTTTTGAAATGAGAGAAAATGTTAACAAAGGGATAATATGAGCAAAATCCCATGCTTTCAGCCTTCTCTCCTACGTGGAACATGACTCCCGGGGGCATAAATCTCCCTGGCAACATGGGACACAAATCCTGGGATGAGGCAGGACTGGCATCAAGTGATTGCGAAAGCCTTCTTGATCATAAGGGGAAAAGAGAAATGAGAAAAATAAGAGTTCCAGTGGCTGAGAAATTATGAATAGAGTCAAGAGGTTACCCTGGAGGTTATTCTTATGCATTACATAGATATCCCTTTTTAGTTTGTGGTTTATTGGAGTAGCTGCATGCAGGTACCTCAAACTGTGCACCAGCACCCTTGATTCTTGAAAGCATTTGTATAAAGATACAATGTTTACAGTGTGTGCCGGTTTGAAAGGATTTGTGTACCCTAGAAAAGCTATGTTTTAATCCTAATCCCATTTTGTGAAGGCAGCTGTTTCTTCTAATCCCTATTCAGTACTGTGTGTTGGAAACTTTAATTAGACTATCTCCCTGGAGATATGACTCAATCAAGAGTGGTTGTTAAATTGGATTAGGTGGAGACATGTCTCCACCCATTCTAGATGGGTCTTCATTACTTTACTCGAATCCTATAAAAAAGAGATTCAGAGAGAACAGAGAAGAATGACAGAGCCACAAAAAAGCCATGACAGAGAACGCTGCAGAACTACAAAACAGAGAGTCCACCAGTCAGCAACTTTGGGAAATGAAGAAGGAGTACACCTTCCAGGGAGCTGGAGAGGAAGCTAGCAGATGACGCCTTGTTTGCCATGTGCCCTTCCAGCCAAGAAAGAAACCCTGGCTGTGTTCACCATGTGCCTTTCCACTTGAGAGAGAAACCCTGAGCTTCATCAGCCCTTTTCAATCAAAGTATCTGTCCCTGGATGCCTTAGACTGGACACTTCTGAAGACTAACTTTAATTGGGACATTTCCATGGCCTCAAAACTGTTAACTTGCAACTTATTAAATTCCCCTTTTATAAAAGCCATTCCATTTCTGGTATATTGCATTCTGGCAGCTAGCAAACTAGAACACAGTGTGACTGTGTGATTGTGAAAACTTGTGCCTGATGCTCCTTCGATCTAGGGTACGGACAGATGAGTAAAAAAATATGGATTAAATAAATAAATAAATAAATAATGGGGGGCAATGGTTAAAATAAACTGGGTAGATGGACAGACTGGTGGCCAATGAGAGGGAGGGGTAAGGCATGTGGTATGTATGCGTTTTTTTCTTTTTTCTTTTTGTTTCTTTTACTGGTGTGATGCAAATGTTCTAAAAATGATCATGGTGATGAATACACTGCTATGTGATGATATTGTGAGCCATTGATTGCACACCATGTATACAACATATGTGTGTGAAGATTTCTCAATAAAAATATTTTTTAAAAATCCCGTGCTTTCAGATATCTAAAGTTCAAAGGTCAATTAAAATATTACAGTGTAAGGTTTAATTTTTACACTTTTTACAAAAACTCACTTCGGTTTTTTTTTTTTGCTAAAAATAACTAGGCTAATAATCATCGCTAATAAATTTTTGAGCTTTCACCATGTCAGTTATGATGTAAACACTTTATGTGTGTTATCCCATTTATGTTCACAGTCCACAAAAATGAGACTCACTATCGTATTTTTTAGATTTGTGAGCTGTGAGTCACACACCTATAGTAATTTGGCCTGAGAACACGTAATGAGAAGGTAGGACATAAATCTGGGGTTTTTTGACTCCAACACCCACTTTAAAAAAAATTACCCTATGTTACTCCCTAATTTAAATTTTACCTTTTCCATGGAAATGTAACCCACGGCTGATAAATCTAAAATCTGCTCAGATGACTCTCACTTGTAAGGGACTGTAGACCCCCAAAATGTATCATTTATGATTTTCCATGATACTAAACTTCAGAGAATATGTTTGGCTCTCTTTCTATCTGGGCACTTCATGACTGTTTGCCCCAAGGAAGGAAGTCAATGTAGACAGGCAATTCTGTATTTTGCCCTCTTTTGTGTGGAGGTTGTTGTACAATGAATTAGTCTCTGGTGCAACCTAAATTTCAGTTCCTTATAAAAAATAAGAGTAATTCATGAATCTTTCAGGATGACATTCTTCACACTTTATTTCTTTGTATGGACCGTATGAGTGAAGCTACCTTATGCTCAGTTTAAAAAAAAGCTATTTAAAATATTGAGGAAAACTGCAATGGAAATTTTAACCTTCCATAGTCTTGTGCCCATTAGGGCAATTTTTCAAATCAAAACATTGTTTTTAAGAGTAATTTAATCTTTAAAGTAAGCACCTAGTTTGGGCAAGCTTGGGAATAAAGAGTTTATGGATTTTTTAAAAATATGTGTTAAGAATGGATCTATTCAATAGTAGACATCTACTTTGTCTACATCACTGCTAAAATAGGGTACATTGTAATAGCCATTGCCCTAAGTATTTTGTTACTGATGGCAATGCATACAGTTCTCTCAACAAAGGTCTATCATTGAATCATTCATTCATTTATTCAATAAACAAATATTTTAAATACCTAAATTAAAAAAAAATTTAAATATTTGTTTATTGAATAAATGAATGAATGATTCAATGGCACTCCTCTAGTGATGGGCAGTATACACAGCACTCTCCTAGTGATGGGCAGTATAATTTCCCCTTCCTTATTGAGATTATAATACACAAAGAAAGAAACTGTAATAAAAGTTTCAAATAATACTGCTATGAGGACTATAAAGTGGAGTGGCATGATGGTGTGATATGGATGGGTGAATGTGGCCTTCTAAACAAGGTGTTGAGAAAAAGTCTCTATGGGGATGTGACATTTAAGCTGATAAGCAAAACTGAGCCATGTAAGTTCTGGAAGAAGAGTATTTCAGGTAGAGAAACTAAGGAGTAAAGACCATACAGAGAAAATTTGTTGAATGCCCTTGAGGCACACAGAGAGCACCAGTGCCCAGAACATAGAGAAGTGGAGAGAAGTGTTGAAGGGCAAGAAGCTGTATGATCAGGCAAACATAGCCTTGATAAGGAGCTGAGATTTTATTTTCATTACAAGGAGCCAGTAGAGAGGGATTTGCAATTTTGAGGGTTAACGTGGGGTGACATGATTCATCTGAGAACTTTTGATGTCTCAGCTAGGAATACATGTTTCTGACAGCCTCAAACCAAACCATGATATAGAAAAATCCAAAGCAGAGTGTTCTAGTTTGCTAGCTGCTGGAATGCAATACACCAGAAACAGAATGGCTTTTAAAAAGGGAATTTAATAAGTTCCTAGTTTACAGTTCTAAGGCTGAGAAAATGTCCCTGTTAAAGCAAATCTATAGAAATGTCCAATCTAAGGCATCCAGTAAAAGATCCCTTGATTCAAGAAGGCCGATAAAATTCAGGGTTTTTTCTCAAGTGAGAAGGCACATGGTGAATGCAGTCAGAGTTTCTCTCTCATCTGGAAAGGCACATAGTGAACACGGTCAGGGTTTTTCTCTCATCTAGAAGGGCACATGGCAAACATGGCATCATCTGCTAGCTTCTTCTCCTGGCTTCCTGTTTCATGAAGCTCCCTGAGAGGCATTTTCCTTCTTCATCTCCAAAGGTCGTTGGCTGTTGGACTCTGCTTCTCGTGGCTATGTCGTTCTGCTCTGCTCTCTCTGAATCTCTTTCATTCTCCAAAATGTTTCCTCTTTTATAGGACCCAAGAAACTTATCAAGACCCACCCAAATGGGTGGAGACATGTCATCACCTAATCCAGTTTAACAGCCACACTTGATTAAATCACATCTCCAGGGAGATGATATGATTACAGTTTCAAACATACAGTATTTAATAGGGATTATTATGCCTTTATGAAATGGGATTTATATTTAAAAAATGGCTTTTCTAGGGTCCATACATCCTTTCAAACCAGCACATAGAGCTTATAGCCTCATATCCAGAGACTACCCATTAACATGGAATTTATACCTTTAGCTTAATTCCTGTGTGCCAAGCACTGTTTTAGGCACAGAGGACATAGCTATGAATAAAAAAATTTCCTTGCCTAATATTCTAAGTTACAGAGTGGAGGGAACATATCATAAGCACTCTCTTTAAAAACTTTTATCTTCTTTGCTAGTCTTTAAGATTCAAGACTTGTCTGTGATATTTGTCAATTGTGATAGCCCTAGAGCCTAGTACAATGCTCAACTACATACTAGCATGCAATAATTCTTAATTGAACTGAATCGAAGATCATTAAGCTATTTTTAATCTAATTGTTATACAGTATTCCATTTCGTGAATGTATCACTTCTTTTTTTTTTTGAAAAAAACCTGTATCCTGTATTTGGATATAAACATTATTGGAAAACCACTTAAGACGCTTTTACCTTTTTAAATGGCTTTGCTTTATGAGTCTATTAGCCTCATTCTGAGGCCTTCCTTGCAGTCTACTGAAAGCCTGTGAACTTAAATCTCTATCTGTTCAGGACTTCAATAATATGAAGTTAAGTCAGCTAGACCCACAATTTTCTGATCAACACTTTCTTTTCATAGCCATCTACACATGCCATGTTTTGGTTTTGCACATCATAAAGGAATTCATGAACTAGGGAATCTTTGCTTTTTTCCTATTTCCACCTTTATCTCCTATTACAAATAAAAACAAAAACCAATTCCTAATTGTTACAGTAGGCAATGTAATGCTATTTTGTTTTGATCTTTCTCTGGACTTTCCCGTCACTCTCCATGCTCTCACCAACGGAACTAGGGACTGTTTTCCAAATGTGTGGCAATCTATCTTGCTTGGAACCCACCTATAACCTTGGAGTGCCTTTTCTCTTCTCCTTCCTAGATCATTTATTTTCTACATTTGAGCCTTTCCTAAGCATTAACTGTCTCTAGAAACCTTTGTTTGGCGTCTCATATCTGGATTAGTTGGCCGTGTTTATCCTATTATAAGCATTACCACCTGCTATTGTCATTTCTATTTCCCTCTCAATTTCTTTTACTAGACTGTGAACTCCCTGAGGGCTAGGACTATGCCTTAATTAGAGTTCTAACACCACCTCCTAACCCAGTGCCCGGCAAAGAGTGGGCCCTCCATAAAAATCTTCCGAGTGCACGAATCAATGAATAAATTAGCTGTCATTTTCTAAGGCAGATTGTAGTTTAATTTGTTCTCATTGTCTGGTATGTTAAAAAAAAGAGGCTTTGTTCATCCTTGTGATTTTTCCAGTCTGCTGAGTTCTATTTTTATGAGTTTCTTTTATTTTATATTTAAAATACTAAAGCATTTAGTACGTTACTTCAGAGGAATATGTCTCTAGTAGAAAAAAAGAGAAGGCAATACATCGTGATATAAATCTGCCTTTAAGACCCATTTCTCAGGAAACCCAGACAGGAGTGAGTAGTGCTGGAGGATCTAAGAACAGGGAGATGTCATGAGAAGGAGAACAGAGCATGAGTTCCACAATCATTTTCATTCCTCTGATATTTAAGCCAGCAAAAGCCCTGGCTTGATTGTTGATAGTCAACGTGTAAAGAACTGTGGTTTCTACTGCTTTTCTATGGAAAAATCAGGGTGGCTGTATAAGAAGGAGGGAGAAATGGTGTTTCTGTCTCATGAATACAAACTGTAGATTCTGATGTTGCTGACAAACAGCTGAAGTTTCCAAACCAAGGATATACTCCCAGGGAAATAGAGGTACAAATGATACTTATGATTTTTTTCTTTCTTTCTTTCTTTTTTTCCTCTCCCCTAGCTCTTTACCAGCGTTCAATTCAACCCTAGGAACCAGAAGCCGAGGAGGAAGGAAGCAATTGACATTCAAAGCCTCTATTTTTAGACACCTTTACACTTTCCTTTGCTTCTAACTAGCAAGGATTTTTCCAAGCAAGCTTTTAATTAGCAGGTGAGTTTAATTGATATGTGGGTTTCTCAGAAGGGGAAAGGACCTCAATGTGGAGAAGGGGGAGGGACTCCATCATTCTCACTCACAATAGACGACCATTAATTCATTTGCACCTGGATGTTTTAAAGGATCAATTTACTGTAGCAAGAAAGAAGGCAGAGAATCAAAAGGTTGAAATCTGTCAGAGAAGAAAGAGAGGCACTGTAATTGAACATGCTATGTGGATGATTTAAAACTTTGAAAAATACTGCTACTGACGTCCAAGTACAGAAACTAACCTGTTTACATATAGTCCTAGTGCTTCGAAAGGATTAATGTTTCAAAATCATTGAAGTTATTTTTTTTTTAGTTTTCGTTCTGCAGTAAAGTAAAAACTGAAACACATGTAAATATATGAATTTAATTGAACGTGAAGATGCTGATTTTAATTCACAAAGATGTTCTAAAAGTTAAATAGTCTTGCTTGTTATGTAGGGAGGTGAGAACACACATCCTGTGTCCAATTTTGTAGAATGGGAGGTCACAGAAAGCATGGGGAAGTATATATTCATGAATCAGACAGCAATGCTTGTATGCAACACAAACCAATACTGACTAACTTAAGTGAAAAAAAAAATGAGAGAATGCATTGAAAGCATATTGGCTATCTCGCAGAATCACAGAAACAGCTGAACAAAAAGAATAGGAACGAGAGGGCTTCTGAAAAGTGGCAGAAACTAGCGGCATTTATCTTCAAGGATCATCATCCAAAGGACTCTCCTGGCCATAGCCTTTCCTATTGTTATTTAGATCAAAATCCCAATCCCCAGGAAACAGAATCTGATGGCTCTAACTTGAGTCATGTACCTACCCATTTTCAGAAGAGTGAGGAACTTCAGTTTTATTAATAGCATCTGTTGTATGAGAGATACAGTTCATCCAACAACAACAACAAAATCCGGATGCCAATACAAGTTTTTCTATACTCAAAAGCTTTAGGTATGTATATAAACACATCATCCATAGATGACATTTTGTCCATATATCTAAGTATTGTAGTTACCAAACTTTATTTCAATACCTGCCTAGCACCAGTACACCCCGTCTGCTTTCAGTATGATTATAGGGTTGCAAGTGTTTGTTGAAGCGCTGTGTCACATCGGGCACTGCTGAAGGGTACATTGCCCAATAGTGGAAATCTGCATTCCAGAGGAAGAAGATTTCACCCCTATCCCTGCAGCCTGCAACCTAAAAAAAAAAAAAAAATGGCCATACTTTTACCCTTTCAGATGTCTTTTCAGATTACTTGATATTTATTCTTTACAAAGCCTTCAATAATAGCTTAGACCCTGCTGAATCACCATCCAACTGTCAGGTTTGTATTTACTGGTCAGATGGTAGTCACATAGAAGGGAATTCTGGAAGAGAAACAGACTACATGAACATTTTCCCTCCCCTGCCCCATCTCTACTTTAATGATGGGACCAATCTGAGACTTTTATTATTCCAATAGAAAAATAATTCTCTATTTTTAATACAAAGGAGTAGTTCATTATTTAAGAATGATCCACACTATTCTGGATATGTTTTGGGCATTCTTAGTATTTATCCAGAAGTCTGTATCTCTTCTTCTTCATTAGGAAAAAGAATGAGTGAGAATATTTTGAAAGACTACTGCCTAACCTCTTGGTTAATCAGAATGTTTTCCGGTGGAAATGCATTGCTGTCTTTGGCATAGGGTTTAGATTCACATCTCGACTAACTTGACTTTTGAATAGGCTCTTTGGATATTTGTAAGAGAAAGCCGAAGAGAGGATCATATCCGATTACAGTTCTGGCTTGTATGATTTGTGATGCTCTCTTTGTATCTTTCTCTAGAATATCAGTGATGCACATGCTATAACAAAACAGCTACCCAAGCGTAGTGTACACTGATGATAGGAAGGTAATGAAAATAAGAACCCTTAAATGCTGTAATTGGTGATCCAACCTCCTAGACTACTGAAAATTAATTGGCCAGATGTTCCCTACCCAACTGTAATGGGGGATAATGTAGGAGACTGAGTTTTCAACCTTCCCCAGGTGTGCACATTTGAGCAGAGAAAAGTGATTATGAGTGACATGATGACAGGTGCAGTGCCCATGTTCCACTGTGCCCTTGTGTATCTGTTATATATTTAGGAGGTTTTCCCCTGAGGCTTTTCAGAGATATGAAAATAGACAAGGAACAAAACCAAAAGGCCCTTAAAATAGAAAAAAAGCCTGGAAATTGTGAATAGCATGATGTGAAACCTCCGTGAAGAAAGTTAAAGAATGAGATAGCAGCGTGTGTGTACATTAATTGTCCTATTATATTAATTGCACCATTATTTTAGTTTACACATATGCCTGTCACTCTTAGCTCTTATTATAATTATATGACAGGTATTCTACTAAGCACTTTATATTTTGTGATTTAACCTTCACAACTTTTGAGGCGCTTATATGATCTCTACTTTTTAGATGAGTCAACTCTCATTCAGAAAGATGGAGTCAATCTCCTCGTTACACAGCTAGGAAGTAGGAGAGTAGATCTTGAGGTTCTAATAGCAAAGCTCACAGTCTTACCTACTAAGCTATGTAGTCTTCAAAATAGCATGCTTGTCCACCTCTCCAAGCCAGTCACGGTACTAAGCCTGTTACATACATTATTTCATTCAATATTCATAACCAGCAAAAAAGGTACAAATCATTGTCCCCATTTCACAGATGAGGGAATGGATGCTCAGGAAACTTTGATTAACTTGAGCAAGTTCAAAAGAACAAAGAAGGCACTCTTTGACTAGTGACTCCAAAGCTCACATCTTAATCACCATGGTGTGGTGTGACAGAAAAGATGTTTTCTGGATGGGGAAGGTAACATATTAATTTAAATCTGATTTTATTTATTGTCTTTATTCACTTCTTTACATTCACAACAGAAACGATTACCCCACCATCCTAGGCGGTACAACCTTTCTTTGGGCTTCACTTTTGAATGGAGCCCAACTTGTCCCCTGATTATTCCATGTAATTGCCCTCAAGGACTATTTAGGAAGAAAATGTTGTTCTTCTAATAAAACAGCACAGCTGTCTCCAAGAGCTTTTAATCCATCTTTTTAAAAGATGTGGACTTTCTAAAATAATGTCGCCCCCATTTGTCTCCCATGAAAGAAGATCTTTCAAAACCAAGAACACCTATCATAATAAACCATTAAGATGACTCCAGCCTTTCAATGTATTTTTAGAATTTCATATTTCACCAAATGTGGTAATATATAATTCATGGTAGTGGGATATGATGGCATATGACAGTTACCTCATTTGTGAAGAAAGATCAAATAACTCATTGTCCTGCATCCACAAATAAATTATTCCTGTCCCCAAGCATCTGATTCTGCTTTGTTTGTTTCTCCGCCTTAATGGATTTTCTTTTCTACATTAATACTTTTTGCAAAAGACTATGACCCTTAATACCAATTTGGCTATTATGAGAGAAGGAAAATTCCTGGAAATTAACCTCACTGATCTAAAAGTGAAGCCTTAACAAAGCAATCTACTTCTGGAAGTAAAAAGAGTCCCAGAAATGAAAATTCATTTGGAGTATTTCATTGAGTGCCTCTGTCACATGTCAAACATGTGGAAAAGAAAACCTGAATTTTTATAGCCCTTCAGTGGATGCCATGTGTTTCAGCTCACAGGGTTCTGGAGTTTGGTTTTTCTTCTTTTCATCAATTTCAAAGGACTCTACATTTGATTCTAATATTAAATGCTTATACTTGAGATGAACTTCCCAGAATTAAGTTTGGGGTTCTTATTGTAATACACTTGTCTATTGGACCTTTAAATGTTTACATGAATATAATTAATTGACAGTTTTTCCTAATAAAACTGTAGCAATGTTTTGAGCATAAACCTCCCTAGTTTCAGCGGATTGCATTTTCACTTTTTGTTCCTCATACTCATGCATGTTTCTTATGTTCCTAAACTTACCTGGTGCAAGTTATAGACTGTGATGTTCGAGTTGTTTAAACTCCTTGAGGGCAGGAGTGTTTCCTATCCTTCCCTTTATTCTCAATTTATTGGACATTAATAAAAACACTTGATAGCTCTTTCTCAAATTGAAGCGGACTTGATTTAATGCTATTTGGAGAAACAGAAATGTTACCATGTTGCATTCTTAAGAGAATGCAATGGTCATTTGTAGAAGGAAAAGAAGATGGCCAGTGGGGAAGAATGTGGAGGGAATGTTAACTTTTGCCTTGTTAATTATTGTTTTTTCCAGAAACCTTTCCATGGGAAATAGTGTCGTGATATGTTTTTAAACATATTATCATGAAATTTTTAAACCTATACAAAGCAGAGAGAAGAGAATAGTAAACTCCCAGGTACCCATCCTCCAACTTCTACCATTAGACCAATCTTGTTTCATCCATCTTTACAACAACTTGTCACCTTCCCTCCAGGATATTTTGAAACAAATCTCAAACATTTCATTCCATGATGTACTTTGAATTTAGAAAGTAGAAATAATTTAATATTTCCATTCTACCCTAGAATATCTAGCAGAAACCTAGGGAGATTTAAGCATAATATGATAAACCAGTACAGATTTGATTTTGGAAATTTTTAAAATTATATTAACATAGATTATTTAATGTTCTATGGTCTAAAAAAGGATTACTCCTTAGTCACAGATGTCTTATGTGTTCTTAGAATGGCTGAAGGCCTATAGACATATTTTTATCATAAGTTGCCAATTATAAGTAGCATATATAGAATACATAAAATTAAATTTGTTTATGTATAACTAGCATAAAATAACTTGATCAAAACAATGTCACATATTATGCTTTATGTATTTATGTAATTCTATAAATTATCCATTTATAATGCATAGTAGATCTATATTGATCTTCCAGTTTACAGTAACTCCCTCTCTCACTTCTCTTTTCTTATGGTATGTGTGTGTGTGTGTGTGTGTGTGTGTGTGTGTGTGTGTGTACATGCAAACACTCATTGCATCAGGCAATACTGATAGCTAGCTCTAATGTCTTATGAGTGTATATGTAGGGCAGAAGAAAAATAATAGCCATGTTATTAGTCCCAGTATCAGCAATAACCACACTTCAGCTGGACTTTCTGGGCTTCAATATCATCTCAGTGCAAAGTTAATAAATCTGGGAGTTAGATGGCCATAGATCTCCATTAAGAGTTCTCCAGAAGGGGCTTTTTAGAATCTGCCATGATCAGTAAGTTTACAGAAATGGGAAGGGCCTAGTAGCATCCTTAAAATATCATATTTTGAAAAATTGGTTACTGATCAGTAATCAGATGATTCAGACAAATTTACGAGCAATGTTTCTTCAACAGATTCTACAAAATTTGATCATTTACTGGGACCTACTGTGGCCAGTAGAATTCTCCTGCTTACTACATCAAATGTTTAACACTGGGGCTGAGAGATGGAAAATTGCAGAGATAGGATTAGCTGAAGATATAAAATCAGAGAGGATAGCAATGGAATCATTGACACATATTTTGAGTATCTTCGAGGTGCCAGCTGCTGTATCATATCCCCTCTATCATCTAATCATTGTAATCACCCTTGGGGTTAAGGTGATTATCCCCATTTTCCAGGTGAAGACACTGAAATTCAGAGAGTTGAAGTTACTTGCCAATGCCACATAGCTCACTTTGGGCATTTGCTTCGTCTAGAAAATAGTTTTGCCCTACCAAAGTTGGTGACAGGTGTCCCTGTAATACATGTCTTTGAATTTAAGCTCCATGAGAATGAGGAATTCATTGATCATTTATCATTTATCATTATTGTATCCCCAGGGCCTAATACATTCCCTGAAACCATTCAATAAATATTTGATTGAGTTCCCAACATATGTACCAGGCACTAAAGAAATAATTAACAAAAGCAAAAGCACTCCCTGTTTTCAAAGAGCTTACACTCTAGTGGGGGGAGACAATGAACACACATAAAAACTATGTAAGATATATTGTATCACATCAGATGGGGGAGATAAGCACTGTAGAAAATAATAAAGCAGGGAAGGAGGTTGGGGGTGAGGGTGGCTGGGTAAGGAAGTCTTCACTGGGAAATGTACATCTAAACAAAAATTTGAAGGAAGCAAAGGAACCAAGATCCCAGATCAAGGAAAAGACAGAGCAACTGGTACCAGGCAAGCTGAAAATGGGCCTAGCATGTCTGAGCATGGCCAGGAAGTTGGTGGGGGAAGAGAGGAATGGATGAGAAGGAGGATAGTGGGTTATAAGATTGGACAAGCTACGGGCAGAGGAGGGTGAGAACTTCTAGACCCTTGTAGGCCAACTGATGACTCTGGTTTTTATCGCGAGTGAGATGGGAGGCTAGTGGAGGGGTTAAATGAAAGAATGAAACAATACAAATTATCTCTTCCTAAAGATCACAGATTTCTGTATTGAGAATGGAATGCAAGAAGTCAAGAATGTGAGTACAGGGGTTCTTTGAAAAGTATTAGAATAATCCAGGCAAGTGTGATCACGTATGCTTAAAACAGGGAATTAGCAGGAAGAGTGGGGAGAAGTAGCGGATTCTGGTTATATATTTTGAAAGTAGAGGTGACAATGTCGAGTTAGATGCAGTGTGTGAATGACAGTGATGAGTCTAGGGTCACCTCCTAGTTTTGACCAGAGCAACTGGAAAGATGGTGTCGCCGTGAACTGAGAAAGGGTTCATTGCAAAAGGTCTGGAGAAATAAGCAGGAGCTGGGTTTTGGACATTAGATGTGAGATGCCTATTAGACATCCTATATGTGATATTAGGCTAGTGATCAGATATTTTCATCATCTAGAGCCCATAGGGGAGGTCTGGACCTGGCATATAAATATGAGTGTCATTAGTGGACAGATTGCTTTCAAAACCATGGTTCTGCATGAAATCTCCAGGGGAGTGAGTGAGGTACTAGTTCATAGTAGATACTTTGAAATTATTTGCAAGTACCTGAATAAATGTCTGCTACAGAGGTGAGGTTGGAAGGACCCTACATCAGGACGATTGTGTTTCTTACTCTTTGTGAAAGTCAAGAATTTTAATTATCATCCGTTGAAACTCCCTCAGGCTTCTTTTTCTTTTGCTTGAATCTGGGTTTATTTTATATTTTAATCAGTTATCTGTATTAGAGAGTTTGAACATTGTATTTGTAGATAGTTTTCCTTCTTGGTTGATGGAAGAGAGAAGAAGATAGAATTAGAGTTTTGAAATTAATCTTTATAAACTTGGAAGTGGCCTGAAACTACAGTGCAAAGCAAATCCTACTGGATAAACTCACTGTCATTAGTCAAGGCAAGTGGTTTAGTAGTGTCATAAAGGAAGAAAGAAGTAGGAAATCTGAACACTTTTTGTTAGGTGGCATCTGTAAAAATTAAATTAATTAAAAACTCTTAATTCAGTCTTCTCTGCTCAAATACATGTTTAATTTCCTCTTCCCCCTCATTTTCAGACACTGCATTAAAAACTGATCTCTTCAGAATGGTATTAGTGTTTAGTGACAGAGTTGACAACTCAGATGTGTGCCATTGAACAGTGTCTGGTCAATGTTCTGTGCTTACAAAAATATATTTTTTTAAATATTTGTTGACGTTGAAATAGTCATGGCCTTCCTTGTTTGTGAAAGTCAGTGACTGAATGATAAGCTCATTGCAGTTGGCCATTGTTGCATAAGGTGACTCTGGCTATTTTAAACAACAACAAAAAGGAACTGATTTAAAAGAATATTGGAAAACTGATATTGAGAACTAGAGGACAAGACTCAAATGCTACATAATCAAAAATAAGGTATACAACTACCCTGACATTAAAAAATAATAATTTAGCTGCACATCCTATTTAGTGACAGTGTGAGTAATGATGATGGTGATAATGAAAGGAAAGAAGAATAATTGTCAATGAATGTCTACCACATGATGGAAATATTAGCTCATCTAATCCTCACAATAGTTTTGAGAAATATGTGTCATTGTTCTCATTTTATAGATGAAGAGACTGAGGTTCAGAGGTGTTAAATAATTCTCTTTGGTCGTGCAGATGGTGGGTGTCAAAGTCTGGATTTCAATGTGGATTTTTCTCATTCCAAAACCCATGGCTTTCCTGTTTTACCAGGCAACTTTCCCACAACAACAAACAGGCACAGCCATTCAGAAAAATGCTGAAATTCTCTTTAGAGCACTGTGAGGTAGGTAACACTGTAGGCTTCTTCCTATTTAATAAAAAGGAAAACTGAAACTTAACGGTTAGCTCAACAACCTCTGAAAGCAGTCTTGAGATTTGGTTCACAGTTGCTAAATGTAGAAACTGAGTTCTCTTGCCACCCACCATTCCGTACTACGTTTAACAAAATTCATGATGATCCAAATGAAAATATCTAGACTTTGCCCTTTTACAAAAGGTTTCACAAGTTATTGATTGTTTTCAATCACCAATATATGTGAATATACTAAGCACCTATATTTATTGATTGTAGAGTTGGGTCTCTTTGATGAGGCAATGGTATCTCTTTATGTCTTTCTGCCTAACCTCAATTCTAATAGTGACAGTATTTTCCCCTAGGGCAATAACCTAATAATCTAATTCACTTTACACTTGATTTGTATTTTGAATTTTTCCTTAATTGCTTCCCCTACCCCCCGAAACATTCTCCTTTAGAAAAAAGGAATCCTTGCATTTTCCTCAGACTCTATTGCTCCGATTTGGGGAATCAAGCTCTCTTGTCAATATACAATATTTCTCTGCCTTCTTGGTCATTTATTTTTGTAATGGATTGTCTCTCATTTTATTTCACTGGTCCCTTTTCTTTTGAATCTTTTAAAAATTTATTTCTCCTGTCTGAATCATTTCACTTCGGTGGAATGAGATTTTGCTTGTTCTTCCTGCCTCAACATGCTGTGTTTATCAGGAGATTAACATCTTTATTTTTTGGCTCTAAAGTCTCTTGAACATTTCCTCTCACCCATTTTTATTTTCCTCCTTGTCATTCTCTTCTGTGTTCAAGTTCTTCACTGGCCTGCTCTCTACCTATCTTTTGGTTTGTCCTGTTTTCCTCCATCTGCTTTTTGGGAGGTTTTATTCTCCAATATTTTACATGATGATATCAGAAATCTTTGCTACCAGCTATAGGCAAAGAATTATAACTCCTGTATTCTGTTCCGCTTCCTGCACATGTTTATTAGTATGTGGATGGTATTGGAAGATGTTCCATTCTTATATTAGGCTTGTCCAGAGTTATATATATTTAAAAAGTTCTTCAATCTAAAAGCAACTATATCTTAAAAATGAGATTCAGGTTTATAAAAACTCAGTGCTTATTCAGGTGGTATTTGCAAGCCACAATAGATTTTTTCCAAGTAATTACTTCATACTGAGTTATTTCTAATTTTGATGAATATATTTTTAAAACAGTATGATAACTGCATGTAGTTTTAGAATTTATATTTAACTTTTCTTAGCAGTATCTATGAAATTAGGCACCAGTTGAGTGTGGTGGAGAGAACTGAGTCTTGGAATTGAACTGAAATGGGTTTGAATCTTGGTTCTACCTCTATAAAGCTGTGGCTTTCAGACAATTTATTTAACTTTTTCTCAACCTCAGATTTCTCATTTTTTTAAAAGTAGGATAATTATGTCTGCTCTAGCCTATAGTTGGAGAATTAAATATGATGCCCTATTTAAAAAGTTTAATTCAGGGCCTAAAGCATTATAAGTGCACAATAAATTGGCACTATTATTATTACTATTTATATAAAATGTTAACGTTTCTAGTCTTCTAAAAATGTAAACATTTCCAGATGTATCCTTGTACCACCACCCACATATCTTCAATTTCAAGAACATTTTTCTCCTTCCTATTAAGTGTACATTATTTTATAATTATAATCTGAATATATACTTGTCCTGGTAGGAAAAAAAATACATAACAACATAGAGTAGAAGATTTATAGCTTTAAGTGTCAGGCAGATTTTTGCCTTAGAAGAAAGTTCATAAAAATGGTTAAGCTTTTCTGGATTGTATCTTCACAAAGTAGGGAAAATCATAATTAAGGAGAGTCTGAATAAACCCTTTAGAATAAAGGCGCCTTAAGAACTGATATGAGAAATCTAATGAACCAAGAGTTTATTTAACTTCTTGGGTTTTTAATGATGAAGATAAGACACAATCCCTTGGTCTTGTTGGAGCCCTCTGTAGACTACAGATGGCATTTTCAAAAATCTTAGCTAAAGATTTTTTATGACACAAATAAGAGTATGACACAAATAAGAGTCCCATTCTCATAAGTCAAGGCTTCATGAAGAGAGAATTAAATTTTGGCTCTAAAACTCTTTGCCCTTCCCATCAACTACATCTGCATCCAAAACCTTTATTTTCTCACCCAACCCCATCTTAAGAGGTGTTCTACTGGACAACTGAAATTTGATATATCCTGTCACTTTAACTTAAGTCAAAAGATCCAATGCCCTTTTTGGCCACTCAGCAGCCAAAGCCATCCAAGACATCCTTGATTCTACCATTCAATTGGTCTCTCTGGTCTTATGTTCTAATCCTCCTGATTTCAACTTTAGATGCTTAATTGGCAACCTTACATGTGTGTTTGTTAGGAGTCTACTTACTTTAGTCCCAATAAACCTCAGCTAGATGCTTTCAGTTAGATAGCTTAATGATCAAAATCACAAACAGGGATAAAAATTAAAGGTGTCAATATTAGCATAGAATGGCATAACCCCAGCAGGTGTTCAGAAACATAATGTTCATCCTCCATCTCTATTCACCACCAGGGAATTTGAAACTTCATTAGAGATAAAATGTTTCCAAAGTCCTACACATAGACATACCTTTGTTCCTCCATTAGTCTACTTCTGTAGTTCTAAATTTAGTGTGTTAAAGAACTTACTCTTCAGGATTGTGTACATATCCCAACACATGAGATGTATCTCCCTCATGTTATAAGTTGTACAAAATTTAAGGGATTTTCATGATTAATTTTGCCTATCTTTGATTTTTGCCTTACATGCTCACTGTAGAAGCTAACCCTTACTTAATCTGGGACTTCACCATCCCATCTTCTTGCCCATTTCGGTGGCCCTCTACTAACCAAATAATATATTTCAATTTTTTAAATCTCTTACCCAACTCTCCAGCCTCATCTTTTATGCCTCCATAGAGCATCCCATTAGGACTGTTCAGTTTTCCCTATTGCAGACAGGTATTAGTGTTTCTACTTTGGAAACTTTGCCCTATCCCTTTATCTTCAATAATCTCCCAACATTTTCCACCTACATACATTCTACCTGTATTTTTTTTGGCTAATCACCTGCAGCTGGAAATGGATGTGTCTTCCTCTGTACACTTGGTTTCTGTCTTCCCATTGTGTTCACTGTAAAAAGATTAGCAATGCCAAGAACCAAGAAAGAAGAAGAGTGACTCATGATCGCACCCCCAGAGATAACCGCTATTCAGGTTAAGTAATATCTTTCTTCAATTTTTTTTTCTTTTTGCATGTATCATCATCATCAACCTCATGATTAACAGGCAAAAAGTAGAACATGCCATATTACCTTATTACACTCCAAATGCTATTTTAAGATTTTACAAGCATTATATTAATTAATTTTCACAGCTACCATTTAAGTGTTTTACTTTTATCCTCAAATGAGGCTAAAAATAAAATAAAAACTTAGAAATGGTAGGGAAATCTCCCAAGGTCACAAAGCTAAAAGTGGTAGAAATTGGTTCTGAATGGCACATTTGCCTCATTTCAAAGTCCTGACTCTTCACTATAACACAATGCTACTGTTATATACATATATATGTATATATATGAATATGCATATATATATATAAGCAGAACACTTTTTACACATATAAAAACCCATAAAAGATTTACAAAATTAACATAAAAATAAAACTAATAGGGCCAAAATTAAACTCTACGTTAAAGAGATTGTAGCCTGTCCCCATCTTTATAAGGGCAGATAATTGCTCATAAAAGAATGGTGATCATGGCTCACAGTTATAGGTTGCATACCACCTTCCAGGCAGTGTTCTAGGTGTTGCTTATACAACCTCATTTTGTCCTCACAGTAACTCCACAGAGAGATACTATATTTGTCACAAATTTACCGATGTGACACCGAAGAGCAGAAAAGTTAAGTGATCTACCCAAAGTCACCAGGCTATTGGGAGGCTGTAAGCTATAAGAAAGCACTGCACTTCCTCTCCAAGGTGTCATTGACAAATATATCCATTTAACCTCCACCATCTATCCTTCTGGTTTTGTACCTACTTCTTTTTTTTTTTACATGGGCAGGCACCGGGCAACGAACCCGGGTCCTTTGGCATCGCAGGCAAGCATTCCTGCCTGCTGATCCACCGTGGCCTGCCCTTGTGCCTACTTCTTAATATGACCTCGGTGTACTTACCTTGGCCACAACCTGGAGGCTAATATGTAATCAGCAGTTCAAAAATGGGGGATAATTTTTGAACCAGTTTTGTTTGCAGAAGCAGGACACTAACTTTAATTAATTTTAACTAGGACTGCTTGTAGCTCCATGTGAGAAGAGACACAAAAAGGCCCATTAACTCTGAACATCATTTCCGTGTTTTTGCCTCTGTATGCCCTCAAGATAGTACTTTTTCCCTGCTGTTCTTTGATTTTTGTCTCTTTTTTCCATTTAAAAAAATGTATTAGCAAAGGGGGTTAGTCTAAAATTAGTCATGTATCCACTCTAGCCTTTTAGTTCATCTAAACACATTATTTCTGGCGACATGGTAGAGAACTTAGAAAAAAATTGTATTTTAAAGGTTGAAAAACCTTGTTTTTAGGAATCGTTTCATCCAATTATGACTCTTTTTTTTTTTTCTGTGTGTGAGTGCATGTGTCTTTTATTATTTCTCCATAGCCAACTGCATTTCTAAAGCAATGGCTTCAAACACGCTAATTGTAGAACCTTCCTCTCCTGGTAACAGCTGCTTACCTGACTGCAACTATGATTTGATAACATTGAATGAAAACTGCTAACTTTCAAATATTTAATGTTTAATTATAAAAGCCTCTTACATGATTATCGCATGCCAACATTTTCTGAAAACTAGCATTTAAAATTGCATTTTACTATTTTTGTGACTCTGGACTTTGAAGCAATGCTTCAATGACAGCTGAAGCGAGACATTTAGCAACTTCCGCCACGGTCCTTTTTGTATTCTGTGCCAGGCACAAGGACTCCTTTCCTCTTGAAAGTTTTATCATGTACAAGGCTATTAACATTATGAGGATAGGCTGAAGCATGAATAAATCCTGAGACTTACTGATGATGTCATTACACTGGTCAATAAAATACATAGAAGCAAGGGCTTCCCATGCTACCAGGCTCAGCTAACTAAATCAGGATACACGAGCAATTAACTCTTTAATTAAGATGAATGGGTGGCATTAGCCTTCCTTAAACTCTGCTCGTCAGCATTTACAAATAGAAGAAGACAGATGCCTCCTTCCCAAGAAATGTAGGTTTTATTTTTCATTCTTTGACATAGTCTCATTCTTCCTACTTTGTAAACAAAGTCACTGAACTATGAGGATGGTCAAAGATATTTTTAAACAGGTCCATTTCATCAGTCATATCACTTACTATTTAAAGCCCTCTATTTGAATAAATTAAGTTCTTTATGAGGCTAACTTTATCACTATTACTATTGAACACAGTTGCGTGGCCTTTTCCTCATTGCACATCAGGGCGATTCATGTCAGAATCTCCTGGATAAAAGATGGATGCAACATAACATGGAAACGTAATCTATCCATTTGTCCACCCACAGACTATTCATTGATATCTGTTACTTTGCCAGCAACTTAACTCAGGATGGGAGCCTGGAGATACGTGCTCAGGTTCTCATGTGTCTCTACTCTGTAGGCTTCCATGTCCTCATCTGCAAAATTTAATGACTAGAGCTGCTGTTCTCTTAAACATCTTTCAGTAACATATAACATATAACACAGAAAAAAAGGAAAACTAAGGCATGAATTATTCTAGGAACAAAGTATATGGGCTATCACTGCCCAAGAAAAATATGAAGTGAGCTACATAGGTAACTTAAAATTCTCTAATTGTGACATTAAAAAAGAAAATGGCAGAATGCATTTTAACAATATATTTTCTTGAACTCAATATATTCAAAATATTACATTTTCAACATGTAACCATCTATTTTATTTATGGCTTATTTTTTTTTTAATTAAGATATGTGAGAGCTTAGCATTTCAGACTAACCACATTTGAAGTGATCAAAAGCCCCATGAGGCTAGTGGGTACCATATTGGATGGTAGAATTCCAATGTTAACCAATATATAAGAACAAATACAAGTATTCTTCTTAAACATTTATGTCAGTATCTACATTTTTTAAAATAAAAATTGGGCCATGTATAATTTTTCACCAATTTTAAGCCAGAATAGCAATCCAAAAACATAACTTGAGTCATCCAGAGCAACAGAATTTCTCTGAATGAACATGATGTCTTATAAAAGGGATCATCACTATTAAGAAAGTCCATTTATTGCTATGTGGTAAAAGAACCAAGAGCAGAAAAGAGACAATGTCCTATTAACCTCCCCATTATAAATGATGTACAGTGTCTAATTTTCACTTATAGGATCCTCAGACATATCATTAGTGAAGCTGACAATCTAATGGATCAGCTCTTCTTTTCAATAACTAGATGCTATCTGCATCATATAGAAACATATCATTTAAGTGTATTCTTTCTTTTCTTAGCATTATTTATGTCTAAGTGGAAATCTTTGAAGCTCAGGAATATTGATATGCCCTTATTTTCACACATACCATGTTCCACCTTAACTGAATGCAACTATCTGGTTCAAATGGATTCAGTAAATACTTACTGAGTGAACAAATAAGTCTGAGTGTACGAAGTATTTTGGCTATAGAACATAGCTTTCTGAAGCAGTTTTATTGAGATATATTTGCATACCATGAAATCCATCCAAAGTGAACAATCAGTGGCTTTTAGTATATTCACAGAGCTATGCATTCATCACTATGATCAATTTTAGAACATTTTCATTACTCCAAAAACAAAAACCTCATACTGATTAGCAGACACCTCTCAGTTCCTTTATCCTTCCCCAGTCCTACACGGCCACCAGGCTAATTCTGTCTTTGCAGATTTATTTATGTCTATCTACATTTCATATAAATGGAATCATACAATATATAGTATTTTGTGTCTGGTTTCTTTCATTCAGCTTAAGGTTTTTTTTTTTTTAATTATTATTATTTTCATTAGAGAAGCTATAGAAAAGTCATGTAAAAATGAAACATTCCCATTTACCCTCTGTTCTAGTTTGAAATCTGCTGGAATGCAATATACCAGAAACAGAATAGCTTTTAAAAAGGGAAATTTATTAAATTGCAAGTTTACAGTTCTGAGGCCGTGAAAATGTCCAAATTGAGGCATCCCTTCTTGAACCAAGGGAAAGACACCTTGGTTCAAGAAGGCTGATGAAGCTCAGGGTTTCTCTGTCAGCTGGAAAAGGTGCATGGCAACATCTGCTAGCTTTCTCTCCTGACTTCTTGCTTCTTAAGCTCCCCCCAGGGGTGATTTCCTTCTTCATCTCCAAAGGTCTCTGGTGCAATGTAAAGATATAAAGAATACATATCTTTATGTATTCTGGATATTAATTCTGTTGGTTCTGGTTGCTCTCTTGGTTCTGGTGGCTCTAAAGCTTCTTCCAAAATGGTTTCCTTGTAAAGGGCTCCAATAAGCAACCCCACCTTGAATGGGTGGAGACACATCTACATGGAAACCATCTAATCAAAAGTTACTGCCCACAGTGGGGTGTGTCACATTTTCATGGAAACAGTCAATAAGCTTTCACCCAGCAATATTGAATGAAGATTAAAGAACTTGGTCTTTCTGGGGTACACAATAGATTCAAACCGGCACACCCCTCTATGGTTGACACTGCATTGGTGTGGTACCTTTGCTACAGTTGGAAGAATATTACAATCTTACTGTTAACTACAGTCTATAGTCTGCATTAAGTGTATTTTTCCCATGTACCACCCTTTTATAAAGACCTTGTAATAGTGTCATACATTTGTGATAATACATGAAATAATATTTACATTTGTACTATTAACCACTGTCCATTATCTATAACAGGATTCACTGTGTTATAGAGTCCCATGTTTTATCTTCTCACTTTCATTTAGTAATATACACAAAACAAAACTTCCCCTTTGAGCCACATTCACACACATAATTCAGTGCTATTAATTACACTCACCATAATGTGCTACCATCACTACTATCCATTTCCAAGCATTTGCAATCAACCTAAATAGAAATTCTGTACAAATTAAGAATCAGACTCCCCATTTTTCACCCCCATTCTATCTCCTAGTAACCTACATTCTAGATACTAACTCTCTGAGTTTGCTTATAATAATCAATTCATATCAGTGAGATCACACAATATCTGTCATTTTATGTCTAACTTATTTCACTCAATATAATGTCCGGCAGGTTCATCCATGTTGTCACATACATCAGGACTTCATTCTTTTTACAGCTGAATAATATTTCATCATATATATACACCACATTTTGTTTATATATTCATCAGTTGATGGACAGTTAGGTTGTTTACATCTTTGAGTAACTGAAGATAATGCAGCTATGAACATTCATGGTCAAATGTCTATTTGAATCCCTGTTTTCAATTATTCTGAGTATATACCTAGTAGCAGAATTGTGGATCATATGGCAATTTTATATTTATCTCTTGCTGAGGAACCACCAAACTGTCTTCTATAGCAGCTGCACCATTTTACGTTCCCATCAGCAGTGAATGAGTGTTCCTATTTCTCCACACCCTCTCCAAACTTGCAATTGTCTTTTAGTAGTGGCCATGCCAGTAGGTGTGCCATGATATCTCACTGTGGTTTTTATTTGCATTTGCCTAATAGCTAATGATGTTGAGCATCTTTCCATGTGCTTCTTAGCCATTTGTATTTTCTCTTTAGAAAAATGTCTATTCAAGCCTTTGCCCATTTTTATTTTTTTTTCTTGTCTTTTTATTACTGAGTTATATGATATCTTTATGTATTCTGGATAATATTTGGACTCCTTATTTAACATGTGGAGTCCAAATATTTCCTCCCATTGAGTAGGTTTGCTTTTAAACTTTCTTAACAGAGTCCTTTGAAGCAGACAAGTTTTTTTTTTTTTTTTTTTTTTTTTTGAAGAGGTCATATTTATTTATTTTCCTTAGATGCTTGTGCTTTGGGTTTAAAATCTAAGAAACCATTGTCTACCACAAGATCTTGAAGATGCCTTCCTACCTTTTCTTCTAGGAGTTTTACTGCTCTGGTTCTTATATTTTGGTCTTTGATCCATTTTGAGTTAATTTTTGTGTAAGGTATGATATAGGGGTCCTCTTTCATATTTTCTTAGTGCTGGGAGAACTGACTATCCAGTTTTCCCAGCATTATCTGTGGAAGAGATTATTCTTTCCAGTTGAGCAGCCTTGTCAAATATAAATTGGACATAGATTTGAGGGTCTATTTCTGAGCTCTTAATTTGATTCCATTGGGTCAATATGTCTATCTTTAGGCCCAGCCTTGTCAAATAAATATTGGACATAGATTTGAGGGTCTATTTCTGAACTCTTAATTTGATTCCATTGGGTCAATATATCTATCTTTAGGCCATTCCCATGCTATTTTGACCACTGTAGCTTTGTAACATGCTTTAAAGTCAGGAGGTGCGAGGCCGACAACTTCATTCTTCTTTTTCAAGATGATTTTGGCAATTTTGGGTCCCTTACTCTTCCAAATATATTTAATAATTGGTTATTCAATTCTTGGCAAAGTAGTCTGTTGGGATTTTCAATGGAATTATGCTGACTCTAAATCAATTTGGGTAGAATTGACATCTTAATGATTTTTAGTCTTCCCATCCATGGAGATGGAATGACCTTCCATTTGTTTAGGTCTTCTTTGATTTATTTTGCAATGTTTTGCTGTTCTCTGTGTACAAATCCTTTATGTTCTTGGTTAAATTTATTCCTAGATATTTGATTCTTTTAATATAAATGGAATTTTTCCTTGATTTCCTCCTCAGATTGCTCATTACTCATTAGAGAAAGACTACTGTTTTTTGCTTGCTGTTCTTGTTTCCCACCACTTCGCTGAATTCATTCATTACCTCTATTAGCTTTGCTGTAGATATTTTTGCAGTAGATATTGTAGATATTTCTATAAGAATCATGTCATCTGTAAATAGTGAACATTTTACTTCTCCCTTTCCAGTTTGGATGCCTTTTATTTCTTTTTCTGCCTAACTGCTTTAGCTAAAACTTCTAGTCCAGTAACAGTGGTGACATTGGGTGTCCTTATCTTGTTCTACATTTTAGAGGAAAAGTTTTCAGCCTTTCAGCATTGAGTAAGAAATTAGTTGTGGATTTTTCATATATTCCCTTTATCATGTTCAGAAGTTTCCTTCTATTCCTAACTTTCAAAGCATTTTTATCATGAAAGGATGCTGGATTTTGTCACATACATTTTCTGCATCAATTAAAATGATCATGTGTATTTCCCTTTTCAATTTGTTAATGCCATGTGTTACATTAATTGATTTTCTTGTGTTGAACCTTTCTAGTATTCCTGGCATAAAACCCACTTGATCACGGTGTATGATTCTTTTAGTGTGTAGTTGGATTCAATTTATAAGTATTTGGGGGATTTTTGCATTTATATTCATTAGAGGGATTAGTCTATAATTTTCCTTTCTTGTGTTATCCTGTACCTGGCTTTGGTATTAGGATGATGTTGACTTCATAGAATGATTTAGGTAGTTTTCCCTCTTATTCAGTTTTTGGAAAAGTTTTAGCAGAATTAGTATTAATTCTTCTGAGAATCATTGGTAGAATTCACCTGTGAAACCATCTAGTCCTGGGCTTTGCTTTGTTGGGAGTTTTGTTTTGTTTTGTTTTGTTTTGTCTGCACTTCCTGGCAGGCTCCAGGAAGTGAACCCGGGTTTCTGGCATGGCAGGTAAAAACTCTGCCACTGAGTCACCACTGAGCTGCCCTATGGGGAGATTTTTTATGACATTCATCTCTCTTCTTGTGATTAATTTGTTAAGTTCTAGTTCTTCTGGAGTCAGTGAAGAAAATTGTCCATTTCATCTAAGTTGTCCAGTTTGTTGGCATATAGTTGTTCATAGTATCTTCTTACGATCCTTTTTATTTCTGTGTGGTCAGTGGTAATGTCCTCCCTCTTACTTCTGACTTTATTTATTTGCATAGATTTGGGTTTAATAAGCAATAATTGTGGCATCAATTCATTTGAGAATAGAAGACTGTTACTAGAGGTCATTGTTTTAGTTGAATTTGAGAAAAGGATCTAAGTAAGAATTAAAGTGTAGATGTGGAAGAAGAAATGGACTTTTTAGCCATTTCTAATGCAGAATATATGAAATTTATTAAAGGTAGATGATGAGAGGGGATGGGTTGGGGAGAGACATCAAGTACAGTTACAAAAGATCTTACCAGGTGAATGCTGATATTAATATGGACAATATTATTAACCCATTTGTAAAAGATGTTGCACTTAATTTAATCATTTTTGCTGGTTTCAAAGTTACTTTCAAGATTTACTAATATTCTCTGTCAATTTCTTGAGCAGTGGGTTATTGATATGTTGTGGAAAATACCCTGAGCAGAGAATAAGTAAAACTATTTAATATGTTATCTCTGCAAAATATGTAAACAATGTTTGACAGTGGAGCTGTCATAATTTCTTTAAATATAATTTTTCTTTAGATCTGGTATTTGCAGAAAAATTAGTAACTAAGTACATGTGTCTTAAAAATCATTCAAAGTCAAGTGTTCTGTAGAAAAACCTTGAAATCATCCCAAGCATTCCAGAAAATATAACAATTGCTTAGGATTTTAATGAGATTGGGAACATAAAACTATGGGTATCCTCTTTCCATATATATATATAATCGGAGACATGGCATGAATATCTAAAACTAACCCTTTTCAAAATAATCCCAAAAGATAAAAGCATCTTCCCAAAAGAAAAAGGTGATTAAAGGGTCAGGTTAAACCAAGTCATAAATTCCCAAATCTCTCTCTGTAGTAATATAAAAATAAGTCATCATTATGTTCTTAATGACACATTCTGGTATACTTTACGTTGTAAACAAGCAATAGCAACACAGGACTCTTTTGGCTTATGGGATAGAAATCAGTGGCTTCCAATCAGGAGTGATTTGCCCTCCAGGAGACATGTTTGGTTGTCTAAACTGGGATGTGTTTCTGTCATCCAGTAGATAGCAGCCAGGGATGCTGCAAAACATCTTATATTGCATAAGACAGCCCCACCTTCCCAACAACACGAAATTTATCCCATCCAAAATGTCAACGGTGCAGAAGTTGAGAATTCTTAATATAGGCCATGTATGAAACTCCTTAGAAGTCTCTATAAGTTATGACAGTTATAAGCTGTCATAACTTGTAGAAAGTGCTTAGTATTTTAAATCAAAGCATACTGTTGTGCAATAATTCATGGATTAATAGGACTGAGATAAGCAAATGGATGATGGAAATATAAAGTTTATATTGTTTCATATTCTCAATCAGCAAAGCATGTTTTCCTTGCTATTGGACCAATTCTATTTGAAGTCATTCATATGTCATTTAGCATTTTATCTGGAAAATTGCTTTTAAAAAATCCGAGGTGAAGTTGTAATACCAACCAAACAGGAGAAGGGATTGGAATGTTTTTCAGCTTGGGAGTTAGATGACTGAATGATTGATACTTTATACAGTAGTCCTTTTATATCTGCTCAGGAAAGAAAACTTAACTTTAAAGGGCGGGGGGTTTGCATACATGTATGTCACAAACTGAAATGCGTAAGGCAAAGATGAGATTGAAGTCACTTCCACATACGTTTGAAAATAGTGCTGCCCCATGAGCCCCCAAGCTGCCCCAGGTACCCTGGACTATTTCCTAGGATTCTTCTCGCCTCTCTTGTGTAATCCAACAATGGAAAGTTTCACTCAAGGCATTGCAGGGAGCCCTAAGACTCTGCTCCAATCCAGAGCTTGCAATAAATCTGACTGGTTGGTGGCAGAGCCCCACTTGCTGTTAAATGTTTATCAGTCCAAGTAAAGTGAGTGGGTGGAGAGGCCCAGGTGAAAGATGATACAGGGATAATGACTCGGAGTCCTCACTGGAGACTAAACCCTCCGGAGTGACGAAGACAGTGGGACCGTGGCTAGCACATGCTACTCAGCTCCAGCAGATGGTTGCCATGTGGGAAGGCAGGTCCAAATTTGCCAGATTTTTCAAGAGAAGCAGTGAAATCTAATAATTTTTAAACATTGGCAATTAATTCAAATGTAAAACACAATTCAGCCACCACTGCAGCCTATATCATCCCTTCTGGGGATAACCTAGGAGCCAGGAGTTTGCAAATTTCGCTTGAGAAAGATGGTGAGATGATGTCTTGATCCTCAACTCCAGCCTGGAGACATTTCTCAAGCTACAAGTCTCCTTCCGCTGACACTAAAAAAATGATTTCCCTGGAACACTATTCCAGGTGAATTCAAAATGCAGCTGGTATTTAAGACAACAATGGGCCTAGCTCTCAAAGAGCCAGACCATTGACACTTTTTGTTATACTGTTTAAGGTCTGAAACTAATATCACCACGTGAGCCAAGAAAAGGAGGCTCCATGTACTCATGTCGAGTTGACAGGAAAACATTCCCTGTAGATGGCATAAAAATGAGGTTCATGTCACACTTGGGTGGGTATGATGTTCAGGATTTGTGATTTTACTTAAGGAAATGTATCAATAAAAAAACAGATGCTAAATACTCTTCTCTGAGTACACGTTGTTAATGAAAATGCCTTATGAAGTAGTTTAAAATGAAAATTGTTTCCACTGTGGATCCAGCTAAAACGGTGACAAGTGCTTCACATTAAGTTAGAAAAAGTGAGGCGATTCCATAGTTCCACTGCTGAATACCTGATCCTCTCAAGTGCCTCTCTCTGTGAATTTTATTGATCCCTCAGTCATTTTTTTTTTAAATACCGGGGATGTTTGGATCACTTAATGAAATATACACTGTCCTCACTACCCACCCCTTTTTTAGAATCTCTAATCCAGAGAAATAATTTGTATAACAGTAGGATTCAAGACACATGTTTCAGTGGAATTACTGGGGAAAAAAAAGAAGAAGCATATCAGACATAGGGCCAAATTGTAGAAGTCTTGATATGAAGCTGAGCCTGTGATGAAGCAGGTGAGCTTTCTGGAAGGTTGGCAGCATTGCATGGGGATTAAGAGTCACTCATGTCCTCTAGCCAGGTACAAAAATCCCCAGAATGGTAGAAGAAGCACTAAGGGTCTTTGGATGAGCCAAGGCCACCCATTTCATAGCAACAGTCATATCATAGACAGCTGCTCCTGGAAGATTCTTTAGAAGAAATAACATTCAGTACCTCCCTGCTTCTGCACAGAAATTGGGACCCAGAAAGATGATGTTACAAAATTCCCCAAAGCCAAACAGTTAGTTTTCTGGTGGCTTTTCTGTTCATTGTATTTCCTCCTGCTGCCACATTTTTGTGTGGACATTTCTGATGGTAGAGGTGAGAAAATATGGGAAGAAATCCAAAGATTGTGTGTGCATGAGTGTGTACATGTTATTTGTTGTTGAATTGTGTTCATGTAGACAAGGAGGAGGAAGTTGCCTTCATGAAGTGAAATGAGAGTTTAGAATTCTAATAATGCTCAGCTTTGCCTTCACGCTGAATAAGTCAAGAGCTGTTCGTATTCACATAACCTTTGCTGGTTCTGAAGCACTGAAAGTTTTCATAGGTAGGGAAGGAACGTATACTGGGGGCCCATTATGCACTTCCTCTTAACATGCATTATGTGACTGCAAGCTCACAGCAGCCTTTACGTAACAGATGAGGAGTCTAGGCTCAGAGAAGTAAAGTAGTTTCACAACACCATACTGTTGAACAGTAGTGAAGCTGGCAGTGTGGTGTTCTCAATAGAACTTGTTCTCTGGAGCTTGCCACCTGGCCTTGAATCCAAAACGGATTCCCCATGCCACTTATCTGAGTTTCCTCATCAGCAAAATAGGAATAATAAATTCTCTCATCACTTGTAAAATGGGGATTAAAAACTCATAGCTCCAATTCCATGGGTTGTTTTGAGTCATTGAGATTTTCCATGGAAAGCTCTTAGCTCATGCCTGGCCCATAGTAAGTGCTGAGGAAATATGAGTTGTTCTTAATGTTGTCAGCACTCCTAGGGCTCCTGGGTGCAAGCCTTTCTCACTGGAGCACACATCTCTCCATTCTGTTTCAGTTTGCTTACGCTGCCGGCATGCACTATACCAGAAATGGATTGGCTTTCATAATGGGGATTATTACATTACAATTTACAATTCTAAGGCCGTGAAAATGTCCAAATTAAGACCCCAACGAGAGGACACCTTCTTTCAAGAAAGGCCGATCTCATCTAGGGTTTCTCTGTCACATGGGAAGGTGCATGGTGACATCTGCTGTCCTTCTCTCCCAGCTTCTGGGTTCAAACAGCTCTCTCAGCAACTCTGCATCTGTAAACTTCTCAGTCAGCTTTCTTAAAGGACTCCAGAAAGCTGATGAAGACCCACCCTGAATGGGTGGGATCACATCTCCATGGAAACCATCTAATCAAAAGGTCCCACCCACAAATCGGTCTGCCCCCACAAGACTGGATTAAAAGAACATGGCTTTTCTGGGGCACATAAGAGTTTCAAACCAGCACAACCCCTAATCATAGTTAACCACCTTGTAGATTATACTAACACATGAAAAATTTGTAATGATTTCCATTTTTAAAGGATCTATGGTCATTTTAGCAATAGTATTTCTTAGCTATGGGTTTCTGATGAAGAAAGTGTTAACAACACTCAGTTGAAAATTAGACTGGATGATTGAACCTGGAGTTCTCAAACACCTCCCCACCTCACACACACGCACACACTCATACAAACAAACACACACTCTTTTACTAATCATGGACACCTTGACCACTTTCCTAATGTGATGGATGCAGATTAAGTCCTTTGTTTATTGATTGGCCAAATATATGCAGGGCGAATGTATACTACTTCATCCTTGGCTCTTCTGAGGGAGACTGTTACCATGGTAACAAAGGCATCCTTTGACTCCTGCTTCTGCACAGTTATAGAAATGCTTCTTTAAAAATACTTACAACAATATTTAACATCGAATCTAAAGTAATTTTTCTCATTGTTCGGAGAACAAAATTGATTTTCTCTGGGCAAAGTTTGTTTGGCTGCCCAAATGTACTGTTTGTAGTAATGTGTTCCACCAAATTTCTTTAAAAGGCAGTTAAACGTATTTTGTCTTAACTTCTAATCTAATTTCATCATTTGGAAGTGCCTCTTGCTACACCATGCCTATTTTGATTTGGAAATAGTGCACACTCCATCTTTGCTATGTCAGGCTAAGGTAGAGAGGCACAGAATGAATCATTTGATTTCTTATATCAGAGACCAGTGTGTGTGACAACGGAGGGAAACACATGCTTGGACCATGTTCAGGAGTTTGTGGCTTATTCTAAAGCTGAGATTTTCAGGTGGCAGCTGGTGCCTGGTTTATGATTCTAGTGGTTCAAAACCTATCCTCTCCCAAGAGGCATCTCTTTTAATTTTTTTCAGAATAGCAAAAAACATTTATTGTTCTCATTACAAGAGCAATATATGAGCATTACAAAAGATTCAGAAAGTACAAATAAACAAAAGAAAGGTGCCCATAATCCCACTTTCTAGAGGTAACCAATGCTGCCATCTGGGTATTTATCTTTCCAGAGTTTTATGTATTTATGCATATATTTCATTCCTACAAAATGAAAGCCCACATACCTATTGCTTTGTAACCTATTTTTTCCATTTAAAATATGTACCAGAATGACGGATGTATTATAAGATCCACATTTAATGTATTGTGTTTAATGGCTGTAAAATATGCCATTATATAGATATTGGCAACTTGATTAATATTCATTTCTTGAATATGTAAGCAGTGCAGTGGGTTGAATGGTGGATGCCAGAAAAATATGTCCATGTCCTGGAACCTCCAAATGTAGTCATAGTTAACTGAGACTTTGCCAGTGTAAATAGGCTAAGGAACTTGAGAGCAGATCATTCTGGATTCCCCAGGTGGGCCCTAAATCTCCTGACAAGTGTCCTTATGAGGGACAGAAGAGATGACAACACACTTGGAGAAGATAAGAAGGCCATGTGAAGACAGAGGCAGAGATTGAAGAGATGCAGCCACAAATCAAGGAAAACAGGTCACTGGAAACTGGAAGAGGCCAGGAGGGATTCCCTCTGGAGACCTCAGAGGAGCCTATCCCTGTTGACCCCTTGATTTCAGATTTCTGGCCTCCAGAACTGTGAGAGAATAAATTTCTGCTGTTTTAAGGCAACAGGTTTGTGGTCCCTTGTTATAGAAGCCTTAGGACTCTAAAACAGATAATTTTTAGACTAACTCTAATTTAAGTAGAACTGTAAGGAATGTCTTGGTATGTTAACCTCTTTTCCCACTTTTTGATGATACATTAAATAAGAGAAGATAAAGTTTCTAGAGTTTTGTGTTTTGTTGGAATGGAGGGTGGGTTTGAGATTGCTTTCCATGTACCTCTCTTTCTTTTCATGGAAGGAAATCCAGGGATGCTGGCTAGGTGTGCACCCAAGACACATCACTCTCAGCTGGACCTTAGCTCATCCTCTGTGACCTGAGCCATTCAAATTCTAGACCCCAGCTTCAGTTTGTTAACATCTTGGGAGGAAATTTCCTTCTTTCTTTTATTTATTCATAAATATTTATTTGAGCACTAATTAAATGCCTAGTACTCTGCTCTCCTCCCTGAATTTCACCATCCACTCACATCCCATCCTTAATCCCTTCATGTAATAACATATACACAAGCATTTAAGTTACAGGATATTTAGTGTAAAATACCACAGGCTTTCACTTCTCAGAAACATGGGTCTAAGTCTCAAGTCTTCTGCTTAATAGTAAGTTATTATTTCTGAGACTCAGTTTCCTCATCTTTAAAATGGTGAAAATAAAATCTACTACAAGGTGTTTGTTTTCTTTTCCCTAGTGACTTAAATAGATGGAAAATACGAGGCTCAGTACTTGGCATACAATAAGATAATGACAATGGGGGTGCAAACGTTGATAGAAGGCATGGAAGAGAGAGCTGCTCAGTCTTCCTTGGGGAATCAGGGAAAGCATCCAACTCCCAATTCTGTGCTTAATAGACTAAGCCCAGAGCTGTGAGTTTAAAACTCCATGTCGAAGTGCCACCTCTCCATGACTCATTGCCTGACCTTGGGTTAACCACTTAATCTCTCTCTGGCTTGGCTTTCCTCTCCTTACTATGAGCATAACTCTTACCCACCTCACTGGGGCAAGGATGATTAATCAGTGTTTATAAAGCTCAATAAATCCTTTGGGTATGAAGTGCAGTGAGATTGGAAAGCATTATTACTATTAGCTGCTTTCTTAATACCTAAACCAGCATGCCTGGGACTGCTGAATGGAGTACCATAGAGTTATACCCTCTTCCTGTATCACTGTCAGGAATCTCAGTTCCTTTAGCCCTGCCCCTGCAGATTATCAGTTTTTCTATGGCCATAATGCATACTCTTCAACAAGCTGCAATCAATTTTCAATTTACACCCAAGTGCCTATAGCCACCATAAGCAATGCTTTATTTCTCCATGAATATTTATTGATCAGGTGGAAGGTACTGTACTAGATGCTGGATGGAGATACAGAGATGTACTAGGGTCAGTATGACCCCTACCCAAAGGCATGTAATGCTGGGAGTGACACAGACTGGTGACTGACAACCCTGGTGTAGCTCCAAGTGCTCTGATGGGAGACTTAGAGCATCCTAGGGGAGCACACGGTGGACAAGGGCAGGCAGGAAAGTCTCCCTGCTAGAACTGGGTGTCTAAGAATAGAGACGGAGGCATCTTAGGTAAATACAGGGGGGAGAGGAAAGGAAAAGCTAAGAGTGTTATAGACAGAAGGGAAATGATTCCAGAAGTCCAAATGAGAACAAGGAAGCTCTGTTAAGGAAAGTGAAAGACATTTCTTGGATTGAAGCAAAAGAAGGGTGGAGTGTCACATACAAGGATACTTCTGAAACAGGCGAATCTCATTTTTTGATTCAGTGATTTTGACACAGACTCAGCCTTTTGCCCTGGTCACTGGTGCACTTGATTTAACATACCTCACGGACTGGAGTCCTGTCCAGTCTAGACATTTGAAGTAGAGTTCTTCAACTCTCAGACTTCAGCCTCCTGTGCCTTCATTTCTGGCAAGTTCCTTATTATTGGTATTTTGTCCAACCACATGCTATTGTCCGACCCACATCTGACTTTTCTTGCAGCTACCACCGCTTCTTTGGTATAATTGTCATTCTCATGAATGACTTAGGTGAAATTCCAGAGCCCAATTTTTAGAACTCAAACCCTTTATACATAAAATGAAAGCTCTAAAAATTATAGAGACATATCTGTGAGCACAGAAGTTGAACGTCACTATGGCACTTCTGTGTAGAACTATGAAAGAAATATGGATGATTAGTTTCCTTGGAGGTAAGGATTACTGTGCATTCATTTTACAAACACAAGAAAAGCCCTTGAAAATGGCAGCAGTACATGTGTATAACTAAACCTAAATGGCATAATGAAATCTTAAACAGTAGATGAGAATTTTATTGAAAGAGCCAGACCCCAAAAAGGGAAAAGAGAAAGGAAACTTGTCAGTAATAAAAACATAAAATAAAACTTTAATCGAAATCAGAGTTAATCACTTCATTTGGTAACTGACAGTTCAATGAAGTTTGTGTTTTAAAATCACGGGCAGAGCAGACTGCCAAGTTTTATTTGTCATCAGATATAAGTTGAGCAATGGTCAGAGATGGTAGAAAACCTTTCTTGTTGGATTTTACCTCTTTAATCTCAAATGAAAGCTGGCACTCCATCTGGATAATGTCCAATGTGACACATTTTGGGAGCCATCAACTACCTAGCCTTACAAATCAAGAACACTGATTAAATAATCAAGATTTCCAAAAAGCCTTGAGGGAGCTATACGTTTTTTGCATCAGTAATTGCCATTCTGTTTGTAGCACAAGATGTTTTTCAGCTCTGGATAAAAACTTGTGGTTGACATACTGGTATTGAGTATCTTATTTGTGGTTTAGCAGGAGTTTGACATTCTTAGAATTAATATGACAGAAAATATGGAAACTGTGGGAATTAAAAAATTCCTTAAGCTAACAAAATTCATCACTATGAAAATGGAACAGGATAAGTAATTATTTGGTTATTTTGAGAGGGAGAATGAAGGGTAGTGATGGTTTGCTGAGCATCCATTTAAATAAAAAGTTATTGTTCTTCCTGACGGTATGCAATAGACAATGAACATCTACATGATTATTAATTCTCAATATATAAATGTAAAAGCTGCCTCTCATAATAAGTAGAAATGTAAAGATAGGAAATTCTGACTGTGACACATGGCTAAGCACACCTTTATGATAATATAAAATAACCACTGCTTGAATTAGCAAGACATTGATCAGAATAATAACTGATTTCCCAGAAGTGCATGCATGAAGGAACAATTCTTTCATTACAGATGTCAAAATTAGTCCAGAAAATATCAATGAACATTATTAATGTTATGTTCAGCTTTGGCCCTAGGCAAAATTGTCAAGTTGGCGAAGTTATTCTTTGCCATTTCTCAACATCCCTTTGAAGGACTTTATTTATGCTGACATTCAATCATTTATTCATTCAACATTTTTTTTTTAATTGAGAGCCTACCCTATGACAGGCACAATTCTTTATGTTAGAGATACAGCAATGGAAAGATAGTCAACTACCCTATGTACTTGGAGTTTCCAATCTAGAAACCAGAGTTGAGTCAGGTAATAAACAACTGAGTAAGTTAATTAACAAGAAATTTCTGGGTAATAGTAAGTGCAGTGACAATGATAAAATAGTGAAATGTTAGAGGATTTTCAGGGTTACCTTAAGTCTGGTGGTCTTGGAAGATCTCTCTGATAAGATGGCAATTGAGCTGATACCTTTGAGATAACCACAAAACTCTAGGGGAGTAGAATTCCAAATTACTTTTTGGCAAAAGTAAAATTCCCAAGAGGACTGCCAGGTAGTGAACAAAGGGACAGTTTCATAAGACGAGGTAAAAGAGCAGGGCCTCTTGCTTATGTAGGCTCTAATAGACTGTGATAAAAAATTTTAGTTGCAAGCTGATGGAAAGCCATTGCCAAGACCTAGAGAGGGTGTGTGGGTTTGAATCTGTTAAATACCTCAGGAAAACTATGTTCTTTTAATCCAGTCTTGTGGGGGCAGACCTATTGTGGGTGGAACCGTTCGGTTAGATTATTTCAATTGAAATGTGACCCAGCCCATTCCAAGTGGGTCTTGAGCCCTCTGCTGGCTTCCTTGGTAAAGAGGATGAAAGACAGTTAAAGCCCAGAGAAGCTAAGAGCTTAGAAAGAAATACCCAGAGACATTTAGGAGAGAGCCATTGAAGCCAGAGCCAGGAGAGAAAGGGCCAGCAAATGTCACCATGTGCCTTCTCATGTGATAGAGGAACCCCAGATGCCGGCAACCTTTCCTCCAAGAAGGTATCTTCTTCTTGATGCCTTATTTTGGACATTTTCATGGCCTTAGAACTATAAATTTGTGCCCTAATACACCCCCATTGAAAAAGCCAATCCACTTCTGGTATATTGCATTCCAGCAGCTTTAGCAAACCAAAAGAGGGGGTGACTATTGTAAAAAGGGATTTTATAAAGCTTAACAGTAGCTCATTTTTCCTGCTTAATTTCGCTATTTACATATATTTTAGCTTCTGAAATATCCAGCAAAAGCATCTGTGTCATTTTATATTCATGGCTATGCATTTGGTGTGAGTTAAGAATTATAAAGAAAAGAATTATGGGCCCCATCAGGTTGAAAATAAACAATCCGAGACTTTCCCAGGACGGTTATCTGTTTCTCGCTCCCCCCCCACCCCCCATGACTCCTTGTGCCTAAATTACCTGTTGTAAAACTGCGGCTATCTGCAATAGCCACTCCCATGACTCATGCTCAAGAAATGCTCGCTGTGAAACTGTTAAAAGTGCTTGTTGTAAAACTGCTCTTATCTGCTTTTTGCAAAACAGCACCTATGACCCATGCTCAACCCCCACCCCCCCTCATCTTACCCCTTTAAAAACTTTTACAAACTCAGGCTCGGGGCTCTCTGTTCCTGCGTGTTCAGTGAGCCCCACGCATGTGTGGAAAATAACCCCCTTGCGTGTTGCATGAGAGAACGTCTCTTGGAGTCTTCCTTTGCGTGGCAAAAACTCTCAAATTCTTACACTATCTTCTTTCTTCCTTATCTTTTTGAATTCCTGGTCCCGTGTTTTTGAGATTCTCCTGCTACTGTAATTCTGATGTTAGCTCCTTTTCTTAAGAACTGTGATAATCCCTTTAAAAAAAAAAAAAAAAAAGAAGATAGGCCACAGTGGCTCAGCAGGCAAGGATGCTTCCCTGCCATGCCAGAGGACCCAAGTTCAATTCCTGGTGCCTGCCCATGTAAAAAAAAAAAAAAAGAATAAAAAAAATAAAAAATAAAAAGACAAATATTTGCAGTTGTCCAAATTCCTTCTCTTTCGGGTATCTGCAAAATACTTTGTAAACTAATATAAACCACTGTAAAGTAGAGCATTTATACTTGATTGGTTTAAAATGATGCCTATCTAAGATGACATCTTTTCTTTAAAACTGCCCTATTATTTTGATTTTAAAGAGTAAATACTTCTAAAATTATAGCTGTTTCTGAATAAAACACCATATAAGTAACTGCTTTTTTCTTCCCATGCAAAGAAATACCCTTGATTGTTTGAAATCTTTAGGACAGCTGACTATAAATCAGTAAGAATTAGTGTTACTCTTGATTTTATGATCACCTTGATTTATTAAATCTTTCTTATGTGCCAGCCACTCTATTAGATATTTTATATACATAATTTCATTTCATTCTCATTACCAGTTCTATCAATTTTCAATTTATAAATGATGAAACTGAGGCTCAAAGCTTTATCTGCCTTGTTCTCTACTGTGTCCCTGTGCCTAGAACAAGGTCTTGAGATACCAAAGGGGATCAAAAGTATTTGCTGAATAAATGCATGATTGAAAAGAAAAAAAGTCTACTCTGCCTGGAAGCTAGTGGTTAGAGCTGGGATTGGACTCAGGCTTCACCGACTTCAAAGCCCGTAGTGTATAATAATGCCTTTCTCATTTAAAACACGATGGTTTGATTTTCTGAACCACAACCTCAGAGGATAATTTATTCAAAGACAAGAAAAAACATGCCCAGTGAGGAAAAGTCTCCAATCATTAAGAGGATTTCCTTCTCCATTTTTCTGGTTCTGGGGTGTACTTTGCTATATCTCCTGAGGAAATCACGATGATTAGATGATGAGAGTCTGATAATTATATTACTTTGATAAGACCAAAATTTTCCTAAGGTTATCTGTCAGGAATATACACCCTCACACATAGATGTACACATGTGCAAATACATACAATATTTGCTGTTAAATAGAAAATGCCATGTGGAATGCAGAAGTACCGAGGTTCTTGCCTTCAGTCAGTGTCTATAACAAAGTAAGCTTGTTTTGGGGTAATTTTCAATAACTCACCAGTTAAAAGAAAACGTCCCTGTGGCGTTCTAAGAATGTGATAAGAATTATCTTCAAGGAACACAATTTTGTTCTCTGATTTTAGTGAGATCTACACATCTCTGTCAGAAGCCAGGGCCTTTAAAACAGAAGCAAACACGTGTGTGGCCATTATTCATTCTTTTCAGAGACTCTTGCACAGGCACTCTGTGGTAGAGACAGCAGTTCTATCTGTATTACAAACCTGATTTTGAGGATATGTTAAAGGAGGTTTCCCCAAAAAATCGGCTTACAAAGTACTAATTCCATGTGTTGCTATGTGGGAAGAAAATGTTCTTCAGTCAAATATGTTTAGGAAATGAAGTGAAATTCACAGAGAATATTATTACAGGCTCTAAGAATTCCTTAAGTAACAAACAAACAAAAAGAACCATATGATTTTGTTTACCCAGTGTATTCCAAACTAATTTGTCCACATGACATAAGCATTCCATGAAATATTCTTTGGGAAATATTGACTTAGGAATTTCAAATGGTACATGAAAAGTAGAGAAATAAAGTTCTTGGGTGTACATATAGCTACCATAACCTCTAGTGACTGGCAGGATAATTTATAAGACAATAAAGGGGAGAAAACCTTTGGAGAAATGTGTACTATTTTTATATATGGCAGAGTTACTTCTGATCCTCCAACTGCTGTCAGTATAAAGTGGCAGGTGTTCCCTGCCTTGGCAGTGTTGGAACATGACTGCCACTTACTAGCCACATGACTTTGGATAACTCACTGAAATTCTTTGAACTTTCCCAATGAACAGTACTTACCTCAAATGAAATTATGGAGAAAATGTAAGCAAAGTGCTTAGTACCGTGTTGGGCAAATAGTAAGTGCTCAGTAAGAGGCAACTGTTTTCATAATTTTTTCCCCTGGTGCTTCTTATGGGTTTGTGCAGAATCATTCACACTCTCTTATTGAGCCCTCTTCTTGTCAGGGCATGCATTTCTAAGAAGGCCAAGTGGGTATTAACTATCTCATATATAGACCTCATTAGTGCAATTCACAAAAACCAAGACCAGAGTTTTATGGATAGAGAATGCAGAATTATTTCTTGCAATGTTACTCACATTATTCTTTAGCTATAATATCCAGTTAAGTGGCACTTTGAAAAGCTATTAGCACAAAATCACTCATATTAATACTAGTCTTAACATTTAAAAAAATCAGCTTTCTATAAAAAGCTGTGAATTTCCTTTCTGCTGTTGCTAAGCCTGTGTCGGGTTGTCCCCTTAAAAACCAAAATGGGTCTCGCAAGATACTCTCCCAAGGAAATGTGTGATATAACCTAATGGATTGATGTTCACCAAAAAAAAACAGACCGGCAATTACCAAACAAACACTTGTGTTTGCCAGATATGGAAGTCATTGGTAGAACTAAAAACAAGTCCTTCACGTTATCCACAGATAACCTGCTGTGCACACATCTATAACTGGCATTCATGAGGGGAAAAGCCCACTGCTGGTTTGTGAAAAGATTTTGCTACTTGTACAGTGGTGTGTTTATGACTCAAGAATGATTTTCTATACCTGATATTGGCTTTGTTATTTATTTTGGAGGAAAAACATCACAATGGTTCTTCACGTATTAGAGTGACCCGTATTATTCATCTTGCTATTCCTCTCCAAATCCATTCAAAATAAAAGTGAAAGTCCTCGAAAGGGGCTACAAGGTCCTCTGATCTCATCTGACACCGCCCTTTCCCTTCCTCTTATTCTAGTACAACCACATGTCTTCTTGGTGCCCAGACATGCTTCTGTCTCAGGCTCTTGGTGACGTCTATTCCTTCCATGTCCAATGTTCTTCCTTCAGAATTCACAAGGCTTAGTCCCAGGCCCTAGGTCTCTGCTCTAATGTCACCCAGCCCCGCTATATTAACGGACACACAGCTCCCCCCAGCCTTGCCTTATCTCCACCATGCTTTACATTTATTCATTGTATTTAGTATTGTCTTACATAATCAGTCCTGCCTGCGTGTGAGAACCAATTGTTAAATTTTCAGGGATTTTGCCAAGTGATTGTTAAACCATTACTAGCTTGGAACTGATCAGAGTGGTAATAGGTACACCATGGAAATTGGCAAATGCTATAAATCAGAGCATTTCTTTCTTCATTTTTTGCAGAGCTGGTTTACCTGAATACCACAAGATATAACACATATTACTTGCTTATATGTTTACTGTTTTCTAGCACTACATGTAAGCTCAGTGAAGGCAGGGTTTTTCTGGTAGTTGTTTTTTTCCTTTGTCTGCCTCTGTTCATCCAGTGTCCTGAATGGTGTCTGAAACAAACAAGGTGATTGCTAAATATATCTCAAATGAAAGATTGGTAAGGGTACAACAAATTGGGATATTAGGCCTTTAATATTTTTGAAGGTTGATAGTGGCCTTTTCATGCATTCATTACTTTAATCGCTCTATAAATATTTTTTAACAGTTCCTGTGCCATGTACTCACGCTCTTCTAAGACATGAAGACATTTCAGTGAAGAATACAGAAAAAGGCCTGACATCATAGAGCTTACACCTTGATAGGGGAGAGAAAAATAATAACACAAACAAACAAAAATAAACCATAAGTTCAGAAATTTATAATTGTTTAGGAAAACGCAAACAGCAACAAAAACCTGAAATTCAGGTTTTTCTTGGGAATTCTTGGGAAAAAAATAAACATAGCAGCATAATGGGTAGAGAGGAGCTAGAAGAGTGGTTGATCTTTGACTCACGGAAATCAGGTTATGCCTCTGTGAAAGGGTAGGTATGAATTGAGACCTGAATGATGAAACTCAGCTCTAAGGAAAGAACATTCCAAGCAGAAAGCACAGCAAAGTGCAAAAGCCTGATGTAGGAATGAGCTTGGTGTGCTTGAAGACTAGAAAGAGGGCCACTTATCTTGGGCCAGATTGGGTGAGGTTGAGACTGGTCATGGACGAGGTCAGAAAGGCAGACCAGGCTAGAGCACAAAGGGGCTTGCAGTCCATGAGAAGTCATTAGAGAAAGACACAATCCGATTTAAAGTCTCCCAAGATCTTCTGGCAATGGAGGAGGTTAAGAGACAAATTAGATGCCACTGCAGAGGTTCAGTACATGTACAGTAAAGATATAAAATGAAAGGTGAATTGTATGGGCTTTGACAGAGCCTGAAAATTTTAGAAGTGAAATTAACCAAACCTTCCAAAAGCACATAATCTTTGGCAGTTACTACTGTTTAAGAAGAATAAAAAAGATGGAATATTTATTAAAAGGAAATGTAACCGTGATACCCAAACCAAACAAGTATAAGGAAAGCAAATTGTAGCCTATTTTAATTAAAGATGTATATATGAAATCCTAAATAATATAAAAATACATTGTAATCAGATAGGGCTTTTGCAGAAATGCATGGATGTTTTAATATTAGAAAAATTATTCACTTAATTAAATATGTTAACATGTTAAAAGAGGAAGAATGATATGATAATCTCAACAGATACAAAATAAAGTGAGGAAATACCCATTCCTGATTTTAAAAAGCAAAAGAAACTTTTTGATCCAGGAAAGGCAAGAAAGCATCCTTAATATGATGGGGATATCTACCAAAAACTTAGCGCCATGATAAAAAATTGGAAGTATTCCTTTTTAAGTCAAGAAAAAGCCAGAGCTGCCATTTGTTCTCTTCTCTGTTCCGCTTGGTATAGAGACCCTAACCAGTGCTAAAATATAAGGAAATATATAAATATACATATATATATGCATATATATATATGAAACAATATAGCCATTATTTGCAAGAGAATCTAAAGACAAACTGTTTAAACTAAAAAAATCAATATACAAATAATGTCCCTATATAACAACCATTAAAAAATGTGATTCTAGAGAAGATGCGACTTAAATCTATGAATATCTAAGAATATAATACAATAAAACCTGGTTTAAATTTTACATAAAAATGTAAAACATCAAAAATTCAGAAGATAAAATAAGGAAACACTTATAATTTGTATCTGTTGAGATTATCATATCATTCTTCCTCTTTTAACATGTTAACATAATTAATTAAATGAATAATTTTTCTAATATTAAAACATCCATGCATTCCTGAGAAAGCCCTATCTGATTACAATGTACTTCTATATTAAAATTTAGAGCTTCTAGATAGCAAAATACAGCATAAACAAAGTAAAAGGGGAAATCACAGATTGAGAGACATTTTCTACCCGTACGAGTCTCAAAAGATTAGAGTTCCTAATGTCATAAGAACTTCTACCATTCTTAATGTTTAACTACAATAGAGCCTCGTTCTTGGTCCTCTTCTCTTTGTAATTTGCTTCTTTGCTGATTCCATCCTGACTAATCCCAACCATGTCTTTCGTGTCGAAAAGGCATGGCAAGGGGGGGTGCAAAAGTGGTTCAGTGGTAGAATTCTCACCTGCCATGCGGGAGACCTGGGTTCGATTCCCGGTCCATGCACTTCCCCCAAAACAACCAAATATGCAAAACAAGGAAACAGACAAACAAAAATTCAAACATGGTGCTGCAGTAGTGGGATATTCACATGGAAAAATAATGAAATGGGACCCTGCCATACAGCATACAAAAAAGGAGTCAAGTAAAAATCATAAGGTTTGTCTGCCATCCCTTATCTCAGCTGATAGACTTCTATCCTTCCCATAGCTTAGAGCAATGTTTGATTACTCTTTGTTTAACCCTCTACCCTCCATCCATCTCTACTTTTAAAATATGTCCAGAATCTGACTTCTTTTCATCACGTATGTCCCTATCATGCTGGTCCGAGCACTCTCACCATCTCTTGCCAACACAATGACTATAGCCTCCGACCTGACCTCCCTTTTTCTCCTCTGTTCTTACTCAACACCAGAGCGACGCCTTAAAAGCTGTAATCGCGTTCACAGCTTAGAGCGTAAGTGGATTTCTGATCTACTCCAACTTCTTGTTTTCTTGTTCAGGTTGGTTGAGCCACCCTAGCTTCCTCATTCCTAAAACATGTCAGCCATGCATCTGTCTTATGGACTTTGCTCTAGCTCTTTGTTGGAAATGTTTTTTTCTATAAGAAATTAGTTGGCTAACCCCCTCACCAACTTCCATTCTTTGCTGATATCACCCCCCCATGAGCCTACACTGACCGTGATACTTCACACTGTAACTTGCAATAATTCCCTTTACTGTGCTGTCTATTTTTTTCATTATGTACATCATTTTGTAATATACTATATGCTTTACTTATTTATCACATTTTCTATTTATTGTCTATATCCCTGTAGACCCCATAAGGGCTTACAAAGGATGGTGTTGGCAGGGCAGTACACTTTGTGATAGAATAAAGGAAAGAATTCTAAATTTTTCAGTAGGAAAAAAGATAAACTGGTTTATTCATACAATACAGTTTGATGCAGCTTTTAAAATTAATAGACCAAAAAAATAAATAAATAAAATTAATAGACCAGAACTACGTGTATGACCATGCATTAATTTTAAAATCAGAATATGAAGGGAAAGCAAGTTGAAGAATATATGCAGCATGTAACCTTATTTGAATTTTTTAAAGACACACATGAAACAATGGTATCTGTAGTTTATATAACCCATTTTGTTCATCGATGTTTCACCAGCTCCTACAAGAATACCTAGAATTATTGGGTGTTCAATAAGCATTTGTTGAATAAATGAATAAAAGTAAGTTAATTTAAAAAAATAAGCAAGTGACATAAGCAGACAATTCATTGAGCAGAAAACTCAAATGACCAATAAGCACAGGGAAAGATGATCAGCTTAGTAAAAATTAGTAAAATGAAAAATGGTATCAAGGTATTTTGTTCTCATATGCTTGTCAAAACAAATTAAGTCTGATAATACAAAGTGTTGGTGAAAGCAAGCAGTGATAAATAATCTGGTTTGAATGTAAATATGAATGAATATTTTGCAGTCCAATTTAATAATATTGAGTATCCATACTCTTCAACCTAGCAACTTCACTTCTAGGGTGCACTCTCTAAATGAACCCTCCTACAAGGAAAAGGATGGGGTTGACATCACATCTTGTAATAGGAAAAGGGAAAATTTCTAATTCCTTCAGTAGGAAAAAGATAAACTGTGGTTTATTTATGCAGTACAGTTTGATACAGCTGTTGAAATTAATAAACCAGAACTATGCATTACCATGAGTTAATTTAAAAATCATAATGTGGATGAAAACAAATTAAAGAATATATGCAATATGGCACTGCATTTGAATTTTTAAAATAACATAAAACAATAGTATCTATATTTCATATGGATTTATAAATGTGTATGAAAAATTTTAAAAATACATGGGAATGGCACATATGTACTTCAGGACGGTTAAAACCTTTAGGGATGATGTGTTTTGCAAAATAAGCCAGAAACAAAAGAACAAATACTTTAAGGACTGTCTCAGAAAATACTTGTAAGAAAATGATGGCCTGGATTGTAAACTCTTATAGCAGCCACATTTAGTCTGAAGTCATAAGTGTATTTCTAGATTCTGAAACACTGAGCTATATGTGTATCAACTGGTATTTCCCTGGAATTTCGAGTAATTCTGAGACACCTAAGACCCAGAAATGGAGTGCTGCAGCCCTGAAAGTTAACATAGTATATGCGATAACAGCTGAAGTAGCCAAAAAAAGAGATCAGACCTCAATTAGAGTTTAAAACGAAGCTAATCTGGCTGGGAGTAAGGTAAATCAGAATGCAGGGTAAAAGATGAATCGTTGCTCTCCCCACTAGATGGTACAAGCCGGGGTGAAAATCTCCCTGAAAACGTGAGGCATGACTCCTGGGGATGAGTCTGCCCTGGCACCATGGGATCGACAATGCCTTCCTGACCAAAATGGGAAAAAAGAAATGTAATGAAATAAGGCATCATGGCCAATAGAGATCAAATGGAGTGAAGAGGTTATTGTGGAAGCTCCTCTTATGCAAACTTCAATTAGATAATGCTCATTGCCATGATTTGCTAAACCCCAACTGAGGTCACTCCTTTTGACTCTTAAGAACCCCTAGGGCTCAAACTGAGACTCTATAAAGGTTTCATGCTCTAGGTTTGCCTTCCTGGAACATATATGTCCTGGAGGATTGCTAAAATCAGATATTGAAACTCAGAGGGGCCAGCTTCTCCAAGACGAGCAATTAATTTCATCCCTCTATCCTTTTGTATGGACACCCCTTTTCAACATGAAAGAGTCAGAACAGGCATTACCCAAGATCCTTATAAATGGAAAAAGGATTAAAGGAGAAGGAGGAGGAATAACAGAGCAAATGGGATTTTAAAAATGGGTATGGCTGCTGAATCACTATATTAATATTCCTTCTAAATTCCAGTGTTTTGGAACAGCTAGAAGGAAAAATCTGAGATGGTGAAATGGTGGCCCAAGACAAACTCTGGGATCTGTTCTGTTGTTGAAATGTTCTTTGAAAATTATTGCTTTTTTTTTTTGCTTTGCATATATGTTATATTTTACAATAAAAAGGCTTTTTGAAAAAAAAAAAACAACCTTTGGGGAAGGGGCAAAGAAAGATTTAAGTAGTAAGACTTTAGTACTATGATTTATATATTTGTTAAAAATATTGTTAAGTAAATAGGGAAAACATTAATTTTTATAATTTCAGTTGTGGGAATGTTTTACATTATTTTCAGTGAAATGATTCAGAATTTTAAGTTAAACAAATTTAAACTAAACAGTTTAGAAAGTAAGAGGAAGAGAAAAAGAGAGATTGGATGATGGTTCAAGGGAGCAGCAAGGAAAATATAAAATTCTTTTGTGAGAGTGGAGATCTAAGTGTATTTGTAAGCAGGAGAGAAGGGGCTCTGAACAAGGGGGAAACAGACAATATAAGAAAAAAAGGTGAAAGAGTAAAATCTTGATGACACATGTAGAATGTCAAAACAAAGGCACACACATAGCTGTTAGTTTTGACAAAAGGGATCGTATTTCTTCTACAAAAAGAGGGAAGAAAGAAATGCTGGTTGAAGGTACAAGATGATGTAATATAGAGGAGAAAGGTAAAGGGAACTCAAGCACACTTACTATTATCAGTGAATGGCATTGAAGTCAATAGGTTATCAAGACTATTTCCAGCACATAATATAAATTAGAGCATCAGTTAAATGGCTAAACATGAGATCAAGATTTGGATAAAGGGGAATATGAAACCCACCTGCATCTCATAGAATAGGGAAACAGCAAGAAATTGAAGATGTGAAGATTATCACAAGATCAAGAGGACATTAACAGCAAGATTGCCATAACAGGATAAAATAAAAGAAGGAGGATGGTGGTACCCCCACGATTTTTGAGATTATCCTCTTAGACATTATTCAATTCAGGATTACATCAAGCCATGTTTAGAGATGAGCAAAATAGAATGCAAATAAAGATTGTCAAAATATGGAAGGGTTGTGTGAATTCCAGGGATTTGATGGTTTTCTAAGTACAACTGTGAAGATAGCTGAGGGTGATGGAAGTGGTGTAATGGAAAAGACTCCAGGATAACTGTTGAATTATTCAAAATTATTATTGCTAATATTTTAGCAACACATTTGAAGGGTGAATGCTATTTTATTTAAATCCTTATAATATTATATTTTACTCAATATAATATTATTTGAGATTTATCTGTTGATATCATGTAGATCTGGTCCATTTATTTTATCTTTTTTTACAATGTTTTTTATTTCAACTTTTTCAATTTTTGCTCTGGACAAAATAATGCAAAATAAATTTGATTTCTGTTTGTTTTTTATTATTATTTTTATGTTTTTATTTTTAGGGAAGAAAAGAGAGAGAAAGGGAGGCAGTGAAAGAGAGAAAGAAAAAGAGAGGAAAGGAGAAGGGAGAAAGGAGGGAGTAAAAAGGGGGAAGGAGGGAGGGTAATGTGGGAAGGAGAGCACCACATTCCCCATCTGTCCTCAAAATCTTCATTCAAATCATACTAGAGCAAAATATCAGAGGGTGGTGCATTGACTTTCCATCTGGGAGCTGATTACTTCTTGGCCTATTATTCAGAGCAACTCAATTGGCTCGCCTGAGCCTTGACATTTCATCTTTACCAGAGTCATAATATCAAGATCAGACAGTATCTATCCTTTTGTGTCTAGCTTATTTCACTGAGGTTTATGTTCTCAAGGTTCATCTATGTTGTCATATGCTTCAGGACCTCATTTCATTTTATTGCTGCCTAATATTCCATTGTATGTCTATACCACATTTTGTTTATCCACTCGTCTGTTGATGGGCACTTGGATTGCTTCCATCTTTTAGCAATTGTGAATAGTGCTGCTATGAACATCAATGTGTAAATATCTGCTTATGTCACTTATTTCAGCTCTTCTGGGTATATATTAAGTAATTGTATTGTCGGGTTGTGTGGCAACTCCATGTTTAGTTTTTTGAGGAATTGCCAAAATATCTTCCATAATGGTGTGCATACAGTCCCAAAAACAGTGAATAAGTGTTCCAATTTCTCCACATCCTTTCCAACTTCCTGTTTATTTAATGGCAATCATTCCTACAGGTGTGAGATTTTTCATTGCAGTTTTAATCTGTATTTCTTTTTCAGCTAAAGAAGATGAATGACTTTTCATGTGCTTTCTAGCCATTTGTATTTGCTCTTCAGAAAAATGTCTACCCATATCTTTTGCCCTTTGTTTCACTGGATTGTTTATTCTTTTGTTGTTGAAACTTCTTTATGTACACAGGATATCAAACCTTTATCTGATGTATGGTTTCCAAATATTTTTTGACATTGACTTGGCTGCCTCTTCACTTTTTTAACAAAATTCTTTGAGGCACGGAAGCTTTTGATTCTGAGGAGCTTCCATTTACATATTTTTTTTCTTTTGTTGCTTTTGCTTTGGGAATATCATTCAGGAAATGACCTCCTATTACTAGGTCTTAAAAATGTTTCCTTATGTTTTGTTCTAAGAGTTTTATAGTGCAGGCTCTTAGATTTAGGTCCTTAATCCATTTTTTGTTAATTTTTATATAAGGAGTATAAGATATGGCTCCTCTTTCATTCTTTTGACTATTGATAGCCAGTTTTCCCAAGCCCATTTATTGAAAAGACTATTCTGTTCCAATTCAGTAGATTTGGGCGCCTTGTTAAAGATCAATTGACTAAAAATTTAGTGGTCAATCGACACACTCTCAATTAAGTTCCATTGATCAATACTTCTATCTTTGTTCCAATACCATGCTGTTTTGACTACTGTAGCTTTGTAATAAGCTTTAAATTTGGGAAATATTCATCCTCCCACTTCACACTTTTTAATTAGAATATCTTTACCTGTTCAAGGTTTATTTCCCTTCCAAATGAATTTGATAACTAGTTTTTACAAGTCTCCAAAATAGGTTGTTGGAATATTGATTGGTATTGCAATGAATCTGTAGATAAATTTAGGTAGGATTGAAATCTTAACACAATTTAACCTTCCTATGCATGAGCATGGAATATCTTTCCTTCTGTTTAAATCTTCTTTAGTTTCTTTAAAAAATATTTTGTCATTTTCTGTGCATAGGCCCTTTAGTTCCATGGTTAAACTTATACCTAAATACTTAATTCTTGTAGTGGCTATTTTGAATGAAATTTTTTCCTTAATTGTCTCCATATTTAAGTCATTATTTATATAAAGAAACATTTCTGATTTTTGTATATTTATCTTGTATCCCATCACTATACGAAATTTGTTTATTAACTTGAGTAGCTTTGTCGTGGATTTCTCAGGATTTTCCAAGTATAGGATCATGTCTTCTGTGAATAAGGAAAGTTTTATGTCTTTCTCACCTCTTTGCATGCCTTTTATTTCTTTCTTCTGCCTAAATGCTCTAGCTAAGATTCCTACTACAATGTTGAATGATAATGGTGACAATGGGCATCGTTGTCTCATTCCTGATCTAAGGGGAATGCTTTCAACCTCCCACTATTGAGAATGATGCTGGTTATGGGTATTTCATATGTGCCCTTTATGTTGTTGAGGAAATTTCATATGATTCTTGTCTTTTGTAGTGTTTTTACTAGAAAAGGATGCTGAATTTTGTTGAATACCTTTCAGCCTCAATTGATATGATCATATGATTTTTTTTCCCTGTTGATTTATTAACGTGCTGTATTACATTAATTGATTTTCTTATGTTGAACCAACCTTGCATTCCTGGTATAAATTCCACTGGGTCATGATGGATAATTCTTTTAATATATCAATGGATTCGATTCACTAGAATTTTATTGAGAACTTTTGCATCTATGTTCATTAGGGAAATTGGTCTGTAATTTTCCTTTCTTGAACGTCTCTATCTGATTTTGGTATGAAATAATATTAGCATCATAAAATGAGTTAGATAATGATTCTTTTTCCTCAACATTTTTAAAGAATTTGAGCAGAATTGGTGTTAGTTCTTCTTGGAATGCTTGATAAAATTCTCCTGTGAAGCTGTCCAACTCTGGACTTTTTTTGTAGGAAGATTTTTAATGATTAATTGAATCTCTTCACTTGTAATTGGTTTGCTAAGAACTTCTATTTCTTCTTGAGACAGTTTTGGTCATTCATATGTTTCTAGAAATTTGTTCATTTCCTCTAAGTTCTCTAGTTTGTTGGTATATTGTTGTTCATAATGTCTTTTTATTCAGACATATTGTTTGTCATTTAATGTTTTTTTAAAATTTATTCAGAATCCATAGTAACAGCTCCCTTCTCAGTTCTAATTTTGTTTTTTTGCACCCTCTCTATTTTTTTAGTCAATCTAGTTAGGGGTCCATCAATTTTATTGATTTTCTTAAAGAACCAACTTTTGGTTTTCTTTGGTCTTTCTATTGTTTTCAGTTTTGTTGATTCTATTTTTTTTAATTCTTGAGTTCATTTATTTTTGCCTTAATCTTTGTTGCTTCTCTTTTTCTATTTAATCTGGGGTTAATTTTATGTTCTTTTTCAAGTTCCTTCAGGTGAACAGTTAGGTCCTCTATTTTTGCTCATTCTTTTTTAATGTAGGCATTTAAGATGATAAATTTCCCTCTCAGCACTGCCTTTGCTGCATCCCACAAGTTCTGATGTGTTTTATTTTCGTATTGATTCATCTCCAGATATTTACTAATTTCTCTAACAATTTCTCCTTTGACCAACTGATTGTTTAAAAGTGTGTTTTTTAATCTCCACGTATTTATAAAAGTTCTGGTTCTTTGGTGATTGCTAATTTCTATCTTAATTTCATTTTAGTCAGAGAAAGTATTTTGAATAATTTCAATCTTATTAAATTTATAAAGACCTTATTTTTGTTCCAGCATATGATTGATCCTGGAGAATGTTGCACTAAGTGCTACAGAAGAATGTATAGCCTGGTATTTTAAGATGTAATGATATATATATTTAGTGTTGGCTAAATTAATTAGAAACCCAATGTAATTCCACTGAGAGCACACTACTTGTGTGCCCCATGGTTCTGGTGGTCCCCAAACTCTCACTTGGAATGATCTTGAGCTGATGGACTGGATATTTCAACTTCCCCTGCCCATAGTCAATCCAGAAGTATCTGATGGGTAGTTGCAGCACACAGTTCTGCAGTTTCCTTGGCCTGGCCTTGCATCTATGTGTGCCTGAGGTCTCCCAGACACCATGGAGCAATATCAGGACCCAAAACAATTCCCTCTGGCTAGATGGTTGTCGACCAGCAGCACTCTTGGGAAGGTCCCATAGTCTCTACTGAAATAAAGTAGGTCCCTGCAGGAGCCTGTCTCAGGGGTGGGGAACACACACTGTACTCTAGCCAATTGGTCTTTGTATGCAAGGAAAGCAAGTCTGTTAGTGTCCAAATTCCCCCTGGGAACTCCATGCTTGTGAAGCCATAAAGGAAAATCTTCCTAGCCAGCTACAGATGGGTGGGCTGGAATCGTGGCAGAGCTCACTCACCCCATTCTTTCCGTTCCAATAGTTCTGCTTTTCATTCAGGGTCCCTCTAGGTAGAAATGAAGACCTTTTCTCATCACTCACACCCTGGAACTGCTGTCCCAATCATTTTTCATTCCTTTTTCTTGTGGTTGCACAGAACTGGGGTGAACTTAGCCTCTCCTATTCTGCCATCTTGCTGGAAGTTCAAATTTTGATTTTTAAATATGTTTTATTATGCACATTTAAGGGAATATCTCTAGGAAACTTATGTAGAAGAGAAACTCCTGGATCATAAGGCATGTATATCCCTAACTTAAATATGCAAGTTGTAGAATGATATGTACAGAATAATGATGTTTCATAATTTTTTAAAAACAAACAAACTTTGTGTATAAATGCATCAACTAAAAATATAAAGTGTGGTCAAAAAGTACAAGGAGAAATATGAGAAAAGTGTTTACTCTAAAGAGGGAGAATTAGGTGTTTATTATTCTCTTTAAGTAGATTTGAAATATTTCCTCCTAAAAAGATAAAAGTAACATGTTTTCAAATTTCCAAGTGATATAGTTCATTGTAACATCTTTAGAAAACATAATGAAAGAACCAGATGAGCAAAATATTAATCTTTCACCTCATACCCTAAAATCTGAACTATTAAGATTTTGCTATATGTTTCCATTATATATGCACATATGTAAAGACAGGTAGTTTTACTGTATATCATGTTTCACAACATGCTTGTATTTTACTTAGCAGTACATCACAAAAATTGTACTTAACTTTAGGTTTCAGTGCTGACACGTAGAGTGCTTCCTGTCCACAAAACAGGAAAAAATTAAACAAATAGAAAATAATTGATTTTCTTGGGACCATCAGAGAATTGAGGTATCACTCCAAACTACCACCCCAAAATCTAGAAAGACAGAAGAACACAGAAAGTCAAAGCTGTGATCTGCTTAGTAGAGTAGAAGCCTCTTGAGCCATAACCTAGTTGCAACACTAAAATGGTAATTTTAATTCATATATCGTAATTCACATATTGTAAATGTCACAGCCTATGGGCATGAACCACTAAGAGACTGAGATTTAACATAAGATGATAGCATACTTTCCCTCCTCTAAACTTTATCATCACACCAAAAAGTCTCCTTCCTATATAACAAAAATGGATTAAAGCTTAAAAAGCAGCAAGATGCAGATTTGATCTGAGACTCTCTTAAAGAAATCCAAAAGATAAAAGGGGAGTCAAAAACAGACTCTAGAAAATTTTAAGTCCTTGGCATCTATAGCTACTGCAAACATTAAACCCAGACCAATTTCTAGACAGATACACATAAAAATCTCACATCAGACCCATAAAAATATGGTCAACTGATTTTGACAAAGAAGCAAAGATAATTTATTGGAGAAAAGATATCCTTTTCAACTAATGATACTGAAACAGTTGTATGCTCATATTTAAAAATGCAATTTGACAGAGACCTTATACTTATGACAAAAAAATAACTGAAACATCAAAATGGATTATAGACTGAAATTTAAAATACGAAATTGTAAAATTTCTGGAAGAAGACATAAGAGAAAATCTGGTGACAGTGGGTTTGGTGATGAGTTTCTAAATAAAACACCAAAGGTATGATCCAAGAAAGAAACAATTGGTAAGTTGAATTTTTAAAATTAAAAGCTTTGGCTCTTTGAAAGTCTGTAAATATAATCAAAAGATGAGCCATAGACTGGGAGTAAATTTTTGTAAAACATATATCTGATAAAAGACTTGCATCCAAAATACACAAGGTACTCTTAAAACGCAACCATAAGAAACAAGTGACCCAACTGAAAATAGGCAAAGATCTGAACACACGTCAGACTAAAGAATATATCTGTATACAAAATAAGAATAGGAAAAGACGCTCAACATCATTTGTTGTCAGGGAATTGCAAATTAAAACAACAAACTACCACTGTACGATTGTGAAATGATCAAAGTACATAAAAACCAACAACATCAATTGCTGGTGAGGATGTAGAGCAAAAGAAATGCTTATTCACTGATGGTGAGAATAGAAAATGGTGTGGTTACTTTGAAAAGACCATTTGACAGTTTCTTCCAAAGCTAAGTAATTGTACTCATAGATACAACCCAGTTGATTTGAAAACATGCCCACACAAAAATTTGCCTGTGGATACTTATAACAGATTTATTCATAGTTGCCAAAAACGGGAAGCAAGCAAGATGTCCTTTGATAGGTGAATAGATAAACCATCGATGAACATCCATACAATGAAATATTGTTGAGTAATATAAGAAATTACCAAAGTACTAAAGATAAGAATGAAACTTAAATATATATTGCTAAGTGAAAGCAATTCTGAAAAGGCTACAAATTCTCTGATTACAATTACATGACATTGTAGAAATGGCAAAACTATAGTGATGGTAACATGATCACTGTTCTTTAAGGTTCAAGATGGGAGGGAAGCAGGTGAATAGGTGAGGGCAGTGAAACTTCCTTATGTTGCTGTATATGGATATATGACACTATGCCTTAGTCAAATCCCATAGAACCATACAGCACAAAGAGGGAACCTTAATGTTTGCAAATTTAAAAAAATCATTTAGAATGATTTTGCAAATTATTTTCCAGGATGGAAATCAGAATGTGACAAAACTAACTCACAAATTTCTGAAACAATATCACTGAAAGGGGTGGGAGAAAAGGTGCTAACTTCAGAAATAAGTCAAGTCTGTAAGACATAAGTCAAAACAAACTCTATATAATCATTTTAGTTAATGAAGTTGTTTCCCATGGGCATATGGGTTAAGAGATCTGAAACTACTATCCGTATATCCTGGAAATGAAAAATTATGTAAATGGGGGGATGGTGCATGGTGGGAGTGAGGATTCTCGCTACTGGAGTACGAGATTACAGATCAACAAGGAGTAGGAGTTAGAATGATCCACGTAGTAATGGGTCACAGTTAGAAACTTCAGAGTGAAATCCTGTTATACACACTAGTTACTTTACAGATATATATTCCCTTGATGTGTCAGGCCTAGAGTCAATGACACCCCAGTAGCCGTGGGCATACCTAGTGCTCATATCTTAGTTTCCAATACCATTTGCCAATGAAGGAAACCAGGACTCTTTGGAGAAAGGATTGAGTCTAGGACTGGGGGAGAAAATATACAAGATGAGCTTGGAGCACCAGAAAATAAGAAACTGGTTATTCCCCCCTCCCCCAAAAAACCCCATAATAATTGGGAGGGGGTATGTCAAAGGCACACAGGAGCCAAATAAAAGAGTACCTAATGGCCACAGCTGAAATTTTTTGAGCAAGAAAATATAGTATTTTTTATGACCTAAAGTATAAAATAAATAGTCATAAATTTATACTGATATAAATAAATGTTTGAATAAAAAGTAAATTGGAGTAAAAGAGACAAATATCCCATTTAGGACAATTTCAAACAATTTATGTAGATCCTCCCCCTCAAGGAGGTGGAGCATAACTCCTCCATCTTTTAGTGTGGGCTGAATATAGTGACTTCCTTCGAAGGAGCAGAGCTTGGAAGGGGAGGGGGCTATAACTTTATAGAGAAATCTGAAATACCACCTCAACAAATGATCCAGTTTAATGTTAGCAGTGATGTCATCATTTGTATGATATATTAAAAGGCACTTTACCGCTATAGTCTTGCTCCCCAAAACCAATAATCCCAGTCTAATTATGAGAAAATTCCAATTAAGGGATATTCTACAAAATATCTTCTCAGTACTCCTCAAAACTGTCAAGGTCATTAATAACAAGGAAAGACTGAGAAGCTAACATAGATGAAAGAAACCTAAGGAAACAGGACAACTAAATGTAATGTGGCAACCTATTTTTGGATCAGAAAAATGAAATACGAAGTATGAACTCTAGTTAATAATTTATCAATTTTTGGTTCATTAATTATAACAAATATGACATAATAAATGTAAGATAATAAGGGAAACTGGGTATGGGGTATATGGAAACTCTTTAGACTATCTCCAAAATTTTTATAAATCTAAAACTTATAAAAGGTAAGTTTGTTTTTAATAGTTACTTTTCTTCTAAACATTCAAATGACTACATACTTTATATACCTGCATTTAAACAACCCCTTGGTATTGGACAATTGGTTGATTCTGATTTTTTGGCAATCATGAACAATGCCATGGTGAAGCTCTTTTGTAAATCTTTGTGGACGTGAAATTATTATTTAAAAAGGACTATCTGGGGTACATGGGTGGTTCAGTGGTAGAATGCTCTCCTTCCATGAGGGAGACCAGGGTTCGATTTCTGAACCATGGATCCCCCACAAAAAATAGGAATATCTGTTGTTAAAACCCTCTAGGAAACTTGTGTCCATTTACATATTCATAGTTTACGTGTGAAAGTCCAATTTGCCCACATTCCCAGCAATACCTAATACTATCATTTATTTAAGCTTGCTAATTAAATAGCTGGAAATCATATGTCATTTTAGTTTAAGTGATATAATTTCTTTAAATATTTCCATTGGCCATTTCAATTTTTCCCCTTATAAATTTCAAGTTGATTTTAAAATATAGATTTTTTGAATTCCCATTATGTTCCAGGAACTTTCACATGCATTATCTTATTTTATCTTTATTATTCTTTGCTTCTGGCTGCAAGTAATAGAAAACTCAATTAAATCCAGCTTAAACAACAAGAAGAAGCTATTATCTCCCATAAGAAGTCCAGAGGGAAGGTGGTTGCAGGAATAATCTGCCTGCTCAACTGTGTCAAGGCTCTGGCATCCTCAGCAAGGCCTCCTGCTCAGAGTTCCAGGAGTGCTAGAGAAGCTCCAGAAATCAAGTGCAAAGACAAGAAAAAAATCCATGTCAATATCTCATGTTCCATTTTAAGGATTAGAAAAATTACCTTCCCAGAAACATTGCATCCCAAGCAGACTTCCCTTTTCAACCCATTGGCCAGAAAAGGATCACATGCTCAGGTCCAAGCAATAATTACCCAGAAAAGGAAAGGAGACATGATTTAATTAGACAAATCAAGATTTTCTTCACGCCTGCCCCCCACCCAAGATGGAGAAGGGTCTAACCTCCTTGAAGAATGTGACAAATTGGAAGAGAGCGAACAGAAGTAGCAAGGGAAAAACTAAGGGCTAGTTATTGGATGAGCATCCTGCAATGCCTTCCTCAACTACCTGCACGTTAAGTGCTGTTATGCCTATTTAACTAAAAAGAATACGTGCCAGGCCTCGAGGATGTAAGTAACATGCTCAAAATCGCCAGCTAATGTGAAGGACTACTTTAACATCCGTTTTTTTCTACCCCTAATTCTATCACACTTTCTACCATTCCTCAATCAAAATGGCTTTAACTGACAAACTCCAGCCCCCCACTCCCCCCAAAATTGAGCCCTTACTATGGATATAGTCACTGGAGAAACAATCTCGAGAATAAAATAACTTGGAGCATATAGGCAATAGGTATACATTGCATAAATTTACAACTGTGATCAGCACGTAACTGAAGGGGAGAAATACAGAGTTTGGGGCATCCTTTGAGAGCAAATAGCAGGAAGAACCTGGCTGAGGGCAATGAGGAAAGCCATCCCAAGGAAATAAGATTTGAGCTGAGCAGTAAATGTAGAGTGCTAGGTCTGTAAATGGCGTTTCCTTCATAATGGTAGTATTTGGCCAATTTTCCCATTTTTTATAGATGCAATCTGCTTGTTAAATTGACACTGTTACAGTTCCTACATTTGCTCTGTGACAGGCGTAAGTGGAAGCCAGGGACCTGGGAAGCATCAGGAAGTTCTGATGAAAAGAGAAGACTGGGCATCAGCAATGTTCATGAGGCTGCTGGAGGTGGTTGCAGTGAGCTAGAGAATACTGACCCCATAAGATGACAATATCTTGTCCATATGGCTCTATTCTTGGCATCATGACAATGTTTGATGACTCTTCAATGGGACAGGAGGCTCTCTGATAGTCCTCTGACTCTGGTCTTGGCTTTTAAATGTAGCAAATATCAATATCATAAAATACAATATAAAATACAAATTATAAGGGAGTATCTTCACATTCAGAGAGCAAATATATGTCTCCTTATATTTGGGGAAAGAAGGAAGGAAGGAAGTGAGGAAGGAAGGAAGGGAGGGTAAGGAAGGGAGAGAAGAGGAATAGAAGGGCAGACTGAGGGACGAGGAAGGGAGGTGAAACAGAATGAAAGGAAAAAACAAAATAATTCCAACCGAATGCTGCAAGAATTAGAGAAACAATTTATATATTCTATACTTGAGTGAAAGAGGTATTCTTCATTTAATCACTGATTTTTAGAAGATCAAACAAGCACAAAACCCAAACTAAAAATAGTTATGTTTAAAGAGAATTTTTTTCAGTTTGCATATTAAAAGAAGTGAAAATCAGTTACAGCATAACAATTAAAATATCTTTATCATAAACAGATATTGGGCAGGATTTATCTGAAGGAAAGGTAGCAAAATGACTCTCCATTTATTATATTAATGTGTGGTTTAGTACTCTTCTACAAATTTAAGACAATTTAAGCAGTTTTACATACTAGTAGTTTTTTACTTGGAAAATTGTTAAATACTGGGCCACAGTTAGTAATATTAAAGCAGATTTCAGGTAAAGATTCAGGTAAGAGGAGAAGGTTAATTTTCTGTGCCCTGAAGGCTAATCTGCAGGTGATAAAGAAAATGTCACTGGAAAGCCCAGTGATGTAAGCAAGCACCAAGCTCATTATTTCATGGATTTACTAATAAAAACGGTTTTAATGAATTGGAAAAATTAAGAAAACAAGGGCAGGTAGTTAAATTCTGTAGTTAAGTATATGACTCTCCATCTGTCCAAATGGCTTATATTGACATAATTTTTAATATGAATAAAACATCACTAAGATCAATATTTAGAGTATGTTCCAACCCAAATGTGACAAGAATCCATCCATAGTAGCATTTATTTGATCAAAGACTTTATGGTTAATCAATCTATTTAACAAAAATGCAGTAACATTTAACTGAAAATTAAATTAGGGTTTTAAACGCAAGGCAATATTCTTTCTAAAAGTATTTTGGCAGTAGTCATTCACTCTGCAACAGAAACATCTTATCTGATGATATCTAGCACTTGTAAGGCATTTTGCCTTCCAAGTGTTCTACTAAAACTGACTAATTAATATCTATTATATTGCAACAGGCCAGGTAAATATAAGTCCAGGGAAAAAGCTAATATTTTTCCAGGCCACACATAAAATTAGTGTCAAATTTAAATTATGCTTAAGATTTTGGTTTCAGCCCATTGTCTTGATCATTAAATAAAACATACCTGTTGTCAAACATTATGAAATCATGTCTTTCAAGAAAAAGGAAAAATATCACAAGCTGAAGAATAAAGCTGAAAGGATAACTTCAATTTTTCAAGACTCCCTCTCTGCTCCACTCCAAAAAAAAAAAGAAAAAAAAGTAAGAATAAAGAAAGAAAAAAGAGAATAGTTCTTTCCCTCTTGATAAAATAGCTTTATGGTTGTGATAATGTCAAATAGTAGTCCCTACAATTTGAAGTATGGTAGTTTTCAAATTATCTTTCAAATAACAGCATATTTTTCACAAACGTATTGGTGATAAAATACTGAAAGGAATCAGGTCTGCAAACTGTTACAGTCCAAGCATGTCTGCATAACAGTGTGAAAGAAAGAATTCTTTTCGAATACACTTACACTCAAGGTATCTTTATATACCCGAGACTAAAAAAAAGAAAGAATATTGCAAGTTTGAATAATGCATACCTCCTTTTGTCACAGGATTCCATTCTTTAAATAAATAATAACTATCTCACAGTGCTGACCATAAGAGAAAGTCACATGAAAATTTTTAACTATGATTACCTGAAATGAAGGCCCTCCCTTTGTAGGAGTAACTGAGATATGGGTATCACTTTATATGTGCTATATAATTGTATGTTTTCCTAAGTCATATCTGTAAATCAGAGCAATGTGGGAAAAAAAAGTCTCTAGCTTTTCTAGCTTCAACCACAGGTCCTGTTTCAGGGAAAGCTATGGCCCACTGACCATATTTTGGTCACCCACATGTTTTTGTAAATAAAGTTTCATTTTAACACTGCCACATCCATTTATTTAAACTTTGTAAAAACTTTTGTGCTACAGTAGCACATTTGAGTAGTTGCAACAGAGGCCATTTGGCTGCAAAGCCTAAAATATTTACTATCTGGCCCTTTGTGTAAACACTTTACCAACTGGGTGTTTTATTGAATTTGACACTTTAAGTCCCTGGGGGAAATCATACTACACTCATTTAGGAAAAAAAAAAAAGGGCTACTAAGTACATAAAGGGAATTGATATAAGTTTGTATTTATATGGGAGTATCCAAGTTTTGAGCAAGATATAAACTAAAATTTATTTGTAAGTCATCTATTTGTCACTCAGAACACATTCAGTAACTCACAATGTGACTTTCTGACCTACAGTATATAACAAATCAGGTTTGTGGGCCAGAATATGGACATTTAAACCATTGTTTCTCCCCATCTTTTATGAACTCCTGTGGGTCTCAAAGTTCCCTAGAGATGATCAACACAAAACCTATTCAAAATAATTCAGGAAATATTTATCCCTGTGAAACCAGCATATTCCACTGGAAGTCAGTAGTGCAATATGTCTAGTTTATTTCAAAGGAGTACATTTTACCCTGGTTTCTAGAGATTACAGAAATAGTTTCTTCATAAGGTCTAGCAAGAAGAAGACTTTTGATGTCCATCTTTAATGGAGTTCATATATTTTGTAATGTATTCATGGAAAAACATCTTTCGATGCTTCCTGACTGCCCCAAATTTTCCTGAGCCAAGATGAAATCTTATAGTGATGAAGATGATGATGGTGATGGTGCTGCTGCTGCTGCTGCTGCTGTAGACAAAGACAATTATGTAACACTTAGGAATATTTAGTCTGTGCTCTAAACTTTTATTAAGTTTTATGTGTATTTATATAATTAATCCTCATAACAGCCCCATGGGGTAGAATTGTTATTTCTTTACAGAGATGATAAGTAATTTGTAGAAGATAACAACTAACTGATAGAGGGGAAAATACGTTGTTATCAGGTCTGAAATAAGTAATTTCTATTAGCTTCATGAATCTTTCTGGAAGACCACTGTGTTGGTTTGAAACTGTTATATATCCCAGAAAAGCCACGTTCTTTTAATCCAACCTTGTAGAAGCAGACCTACCGTTGGGTGGAACTTTTTGATTAGGTTCTTTCCATGGGATGGGGCCCACCAAATGTGGGTGTTTTTTTTTAAATTAAGTTGTTTCCATGGAGATGTGACCCTTCCCATTCAAGGTGGGTCTTAATTAGTTTACTGGTGTCCTTAAAAGAGCTCTTAGAGAAAGAGAGTGCTAGAGCTGATACAGAGGGCAGACACCTAGATACAGATATCTGAAGATGCAGAAGGAGGATGCCCCAGGAGATGCCAGAAGGACATTGGGAACTGAGAGGGCTGTTTGAAACCAGAAGCTGGGAGAAAAGGACAAGGGACATCACCATGCATCTTCCCATGTGACAGAGAAACCCAAGACACCATAGACCAATCTTCAGAATCAAGATATCTTTCTCTGGATGGCCTAGTTTGGACAATTTTATGGCCTTAGCACTTTAAATTTATGACTTAATAAATCCTCCTTATAAAAGAAAACCTATTTCTAATATATTACATTCCAGCAGCTTTAGCAAACCAAAACAGCCACCTTCTATAAGTTTATTCCATGTGAGTCACACAGCATGTATTTAGATTAGCTACAATCAAACTATCTATTGCTGGCACTAGAAAGCAAACTGTCTCATAATTTCTGAAGATTTCAACAGCCTTCTCCACCCTACCCTGCCTCATTTCCACGTTCCATGAGTTATGTGAGCTTTTGGACCAGAGGGTAGAAAGTAGTGCTTATTTTTAGTAATATTTTGTATCACTGGGTAGGATCAGTGGAAGGAGAAAAAAAGTTAAAACATCTATATCAGACTTATGTCTTCCAAGGAATAACTTTCTTCTTCTTTCTCTTCTCCCCTCCTCCTCCTCTACCTGTTCCCCTCTCCTCCTTCTCCTCCTTCTCTTCTTTCTCTTTCTTCTTCTTTCCTTCTTCTCCTTCTCCTCCTCCTCCTCTTCTTCTCCTCCTCCTTTTGCCAATTACTCCAAAGATAGCTAAATTTTAAGGTGTTGCTAGAAGTACTGAATTGCTTCTGTCCTGATAAAACTGAAAATAATAAAAGCATTCGTGATACAATAAATAATGTGTGTGGTGGGTTCATTCAGCTTTCAGGATCTGCTTGCAAACTAGGCATCAAATAGGGCTAATGGAATCTATCTATCTGTATATATATTTTCAATGGACCATATGTGCCAATTAATGTTAGGTTTTAATGTTGTTTTACTATTAATATTAGCCATTATGTAAGCATTTGATAGAATTAGGGTGGTAATTATTAAAACTGCCATCACTATTTTCCACAATCTGATCATTTAGTAATATTCAACATTACTTTTTTTTAAAAATCAACTTTCTTTACTAAAGAAAATGTAACTTTTAAATATTTTCACATGACTGAAATGGTTTAAGCTTTTATATTATGAAGAATTATATTATATATTTGGTATAAAAGTTGTTTGCACTTCAGCTTTTAGTTATAGAGCACTAAGTAATTTGGATCAAACTCTCCTATGAGTAAAGCTAGAAAATAAAGACAAAACCAAATAAATGCCTATATGAAGCTATTGGAACACTGCTAATATTATCGGTCCAGGATCTGTGAGATGGTGGGAGCCCAGAGAATGATACTTATGTTTAGAACAATTTTTGCCTTGGGAGATTTGCTGATCACTAAGCAGATACTTGAGAAATTGAAGGATATGCCTCACTTTTTAATACCTTAATGGGTCTCAGATATAGCAAATGAAATCTAGAGTTTCAACAGGTGGCTGTTGAAACCCAGTCACTTTGGTTTGTGAACATACCTTTTGAATAGGTATATACTGAAAGTAGAAAGAATTTCACAGAGACTACAGATCAGCTTCAAACTATTCCAAACACTGGAATTGGATTGGAGAATTGTTCCTGGGCCTGATGTAAAAGCAAACATTAATTTTTCTTTCAAGAAAGAGAACACTGTACTAGTCTTCAAGTTATTTTTAGAAACATATTTCAAATTACTGCCAAGTACTCATTTTTTAAAAGAGCACGAAAGTTATGAAATCATATGAATGTGAACAAGCACAAATAACATACAGCATAAAGGGAAGTCAGCACCAATGCAATAATAATAGACTTGCTGAGAATCTAGATATTAAAGTTATGGGATATGGATTTTCGAATAACCATGCTTCCTATGTTCAAAGAAATGAAAGAACGAATACTAATAATTGTGAAAGAAAAGTGGAAACTAGAAAAGAGGGAAAAAACAGAAATTTGAAAACCTGACCTGAAAAAAACAAAATTAAAAATGTATGGTGTAACTTTATTAGCTGATTAGGCAGAGATAAAGAGAAACTCAGTGAACTGGAAAATAGATAAGAAGAAAATATCCAGGAAAATCCATAGAAAGACAAAACTATGGAGAGTCTCAAAGAGTATAAAGTACATAGAGGATAAAATGAGAAGGTCTAAAATGCATGCAATTTGAGTACAGGAGGAGAAGCAAGTAAGAATTGGAAGAGAAGTAGTATCTAAAGACAGAATGATTGAGAACTTCCTAAAATTGATGAAATAATTCAAGCCTCATATTTCAAAACCCCTTTGAACTGAAAGCAGGATATATACAAAGTAACCCATGCTAGACATAACATATTAAACTGTTGTAAAGCAAAGGCAAAGATAAAAATGTTCAAAGCAGCCAAATTAAAAGGACAGATTGCCATTAAAGAAGCAAATATAAGACTTTATAAAGAATCAAGAGGATACAATCATAAAACAAAGCAAAACTATGCTTCAAGATCGTAGGACTGAAATAAAGGTATTTTTACATGAGTGAAAACTCAGGAAATTTGTCACCAGGAGTCTCACTTTAAAGGAAATCATAACAGATGTTCTCCAGGAAAATTAAAAACTAATCCTAAGTAAAAAATCAGAAATACAGGAAAAATAAGAGCAAAAAAATGGTAAACAGGTGGCTATATATAAATGCATGTTAACTATATAAAATGATATCAATGAATAAGTTAAAACAAAATTCTTAAGCTAATAAAATAATGATAATAGTAATAATATTATATGCCTTGATGGGTTTAAAAACACACATGTAGACACAGAAAATAAAATGGTGGTAAGTCATAAAGGCATTAAAAAGTAAAGCAACAATAAATTATATTAGACAGACTGGATGCAAGTTCTAACTGCTATGTTAACCAGTAAAAGAATTGTCAAAGAGTATGTAACACCCCAAGTAATAGAGAGGCAAAATGAAATATTAAAAAATAGTCAATAATTTGAAAATTAAGCAAGAAAGAAGGCAAAAAACTGAAAATAAAATGGGCAGGACAAAACTCTTAGCATGATTTTATATTTAAAACCAAATATAATTTGTAAAACATTAAATGCTCAAATTAAAGAGAAAGATCACCAGGCTCAGAGATTATGTGTGTCTGTGCATTTGTATGTGTGTATGTGTCTGTGTATGCATGTGTGTATATATATATATGTATACACATATATATGTATATATACGTATATACCATCTAAAATATAAGAAATCCAAAAGATAGAAAGTAAAAAAAAAAAAAGGAAAATGATATGCAATGCAGATAGGATCCTACAGAAACTGGAGTAACTATATTAAGATCAGACTTAGTGAAACTTAAGGGGCTGAATTATCAGAATTAAAAAGGAACGCTTTATAATGATAATAGGCTTAACTCACACAAAAGATACAGTGATTTGAAATTTTTATGCCCCTACACCATAGTTTTATGATATATAAATAAGAAACAAAAGTACTACAGAAAAAGAAACAAGTCAAATCATAATGGGCAATTTTTACACATCTCCCTTAGGAGTAGAGGAAACAAAAGTCAGTAAGAATATAGAAAATGTAAATAACAAAATCAGAGAACTTGATCTAATGGGTCTATATAGTACACTACTCTGAAAAAAACTGCAAAATTCACGTTCTTTTTAGTGCACGTCAAACATTAACAAATGGACAATTTGCTCTGCCATCAAGCAAGCCTCAGCCAAGGACTGAATTAACACAGAAAGTTTTCTTTGATTGCAAAGCAATAAAACAAAAAAGATAACTAGAAAATGCTTATGTAGGATGAAAACTAAGAGATACTCTTATAGATGATCCATTAGGTCAAAGAAGACATCAATAGAGAAATTAAAACATTTTCAACCAAATGATAATGAAAACAATATATATATAAATGTGAGGGTTTCAGGTAAATTATTCTGAAATGATAATTTACACCTTTATATGAATTTATTAGAAAGGAAGAAATGTTGAAAATCAATTTTTTTAGAAATTTAGAAAGTAAAGAAAGTAGTAAGATGAGAAAATAAAGGTAAGATCAAGACCAAATGAAATAGAAAATAAACATAAATTGTAATTAACAGTGTGAAAAACTGGATTTTTGAAAAGTCATATAAAATGGATAAACTTCTGGTGAGAAGAAAAAAGACAAATGTACAGATAATGTCAGGAATGGGGAAAAACATGTCAGGGTCAATACTACATATCCACAGATATTAGGAAGATAATTAAAAACTATTATTTTTATATCAATAAAACATATTAGACAAATCCGTAAAATAATCATCTGGGAAGCAATAGAAAATTTACACTTATCTACAATTGTTCTGTCTATCTGTAATTATTAAGAAAATTAAATCCATAAGTAAAAACCTTCCCAAAATAAAATGTCAGGCCCAGATGGCATCACCAGCAAATTCTAGCAAACATTTCAGGAAGAAATGATGCTAAGCTCATACAGTATATTCTAGAGTCTAGAAAAAAGAGCAAATATTTCTTTATTCATTTTATTTATCTTATAAGTCCAACATAACCTTACTATCAAAAATCTGAAAAGAATGCTATAAGAAAAGAAAATTAAAAATCAATATCACCCATGAACATAAATGAAAATAGTCCAAATAAAGTATTTGCAAACCATATCTTGCAATTAAAAATTGCATCCTGACCAAGCTTATGCCATGGAGACAAGATTTCTTTAACATTTGAAAATCAATGTGATGCAATGTCCTAATATATAAAAAAAGGGAAAACCACCAAAACAACATGATAAATGAAGAAAAATTTTAATAAAATTGAAAAAATCTTGAATGATAAAAACCCAGCTATCTAGAAAGAGAAGGAAACTTCCTTAATTGTATAAATCATACTCATATAATAAGCAACGATTAATTAAAAAGCCAACATTATATTTGATGAAAAGTATTGTAAGGTTTCCCACTGATATTGAGTACCAGACAAGTATGCCTGCTAACACAACTTCTGTTTAATGATGTATTAAAGGTACTAACCAAACAATAAACCAATAATAAAAGAAAAATAAATAATGATGTAAAGATTGAAAATCAAGAAATTAAACTTTCATTTGCAGACAGCATGATTGTCTATGTCAAAAGTTCAAAAAGACCCCATAAAAGCGTGAGAATTAGTAAGATCAATGTACAAAATCAATTGTGTTTCTTTTTGCACAGAATCAGAAAACATATTTTTTAAAACTATAACATTTGTAAAAGGATCAGAAAAACAGCCTCTAGAGTAAATCTAATGAAAGTTGTGCATAAAATCTGCTAATGGAACTAATACAATATTATTGACACAATCTAAAGATGAACTAAAGAAAAATGAATGGATTTTTCTTTCTTTTTCTTGGTATAAATTGGCAAATTGATTATAAATGCATATGGTAATGCCAATGGCCAAGAAAACCAGTATAATCTGAAAAAGAAAAACACATTTGGAGGAAATTATTCTACCCAAGATCAGTCTATTATACGACTAGTAGTTTAGATAGAATTGTAAAAAAAAAAAAAAAAAAAAGAACTGTATTGGTGCAAATGTAGATATACCAACCAAAGAAACCCAGTAAAACGTCCATAAACAGCCCCACCCACACATTGATTTGTTGATTCATGATAAAATTGGCATCACAGAGTGGGAGAAGCACAGTTCTTTCTATAAAGGTTGCTGAGTCATTTGGATAGGAAAAAAAAAATCCCTGCTCATGCTAGACACAAAAATTAATTCCACATGATTTGTAGCTCAAATTTTAAAAGGATTAAACAATATTTCTGGAACCTAACAAATTTGGTATAAGGAAAATTTTGAAAGGCTAAAATTGGCATAAAATATAAAGAAAAACAATTAGACAGTATTTACATTAGAGACATTGGTGTATCAAAAAAATAGGCTTAAGAGAATGAAAAGGGCCAATATATAAAATATAAAAAGAATTCCTACAAATCATTAGGAAAAGAGAGCACAAGAGAAAAAAATAGAAAGATTCTTAGAGTCACTTCACAAAAGTTTTCCAAATGTCCAATAAATAAGAAAATCATGCTCAGCCTCCTTATTCATCAGGTTTAAACAAATGAAAACCAAAATGTAATACTGCTACACACCCAGTATAGTGGCTAACAATAAGAAGACAGAGGATGCCAAGTGTTGACAAGAATATGGAGCAACTGGAACTCTGATACACTGCTGGTACGCAGGTACACCCTCTTTGTGAAACTAAAATTTAACATGCATAACCCAGCAATTGCACTCTTAAGTATTAGCCTGGACCATATGAGATTACTAATATTCAATCATTTTTACCTACAAATGCAATTTTCTATGATACAATCTAATACACCCACCTGAAATGCAAGTGTATACCTACAAAGTGCAAACAAATGCATGCAAAAAGTATATAAATGTCTACAAAAAACTGTTCAGACAGGGTAATGAAAGCATTATCTATGATAGCTCTGAACTGGAAGCAACAAAATGCTAATCATCCATAGAATGCTTAAATAAATTGTACATTCACCAAATGTAATAAGATAAAGGGATGGAAACAAATACATGTATTATAGCTACATTCAGTAAAATGAATATAAAGAAGCCATTCTTTATTTCATTAATAAAAAATGAAATAGGCAAACTCATATTATTTAGAGCATGGTAGGTGATACAACTGTAAAAAAGAGGAAGGGAGTGGTTACCAAAAACGTTAGGATAGTCTCACACAGCATAATGTTCTCTAGGTCCATCCATGTTATTACATGCTTCATAAGTTTATTCTGTCTTAAAGCTGCATAATATTCCATCGTATGTATATACCACAGTTTGTTTAGCCACTCATCTGTTCATGGGCATTTTGGCTGTTTCCATCTCTTTGCAATTGTAAATAATGCTGCTATAAACATTGGTGTGCAAATTTGGCTAGTGTGAGACTAGCCAAAAACTAAAGGACAAATACTGTATGGTCCCACTGATGTGAACCGACATTCGAGAATAAACTTGGAATATGTCATTGGTAACAGAGTCCAGCAGGAGTTAGAAACAGGGTAAGATAATGGGTGATTGGAGCTGAAGGGATACAGACTGTGCAACAGGACTTGATACAAAAACTCAAAAATGGACAGCACAATAATACCTAATTTTAAAGTAATCATGTTAAAACACTGAATGAAGCTGCAGCTGAGCTATAGTTTTTTTTGTTGTTTTTTTATATGTTTTTTATTTTTAATTTTTTTTCTCTTATCATTTTATTTCTTTTCCTGTTGTCTTGCTATTTCTTTTTCTAAATCAATGCAAATGTACTAAGAAATGATGATCATGCATCTATGTGATGATATTAAGAATTACTGATTGTATATGTAGAATGGAGTAGATTCCATTCTACATTCCAATTCTACAATTCTCCAATTCTACATTCCATTCTACAATGGATTCCATTCCATATGTAGAATGGAATGATATCTAAATGTTGTGTTAGTTAATTATTTTTAATTAATAAAAAAAAAGAATGTTCATGCTTGTATGTTGTTTGGTTTGATCATTAATTTTTTTTTAAAAAGAGAGAAAAATAATGAATGTAATCTAATAGTTTCAAAATGATGTAATAAATTGTGCAAGCTATAAACAGGAAAAGGTAACAAAAAAAGAAATTATATAGTGCTAGTGGTGCATATTTTGGTAGAAACACAAAATTATTTTGTGGATAGGTACCAATGTTGGGCTTGAATATTCAACTATTAATAACTGTGTCAATATCTAAAAAAAAAGGTGATGCTGGGTATTGTTATAAATAGGTGGTTCCATGAGCAAGAAGCTAATGTAATAGAATCTATGGTACTCCACAGAGTAATTGAAGTTATTCATGCATCAGATTCTGATGAGAGCAGACACACAAAATTGCCTGGAAATAAACAGCGCCCTCAATATCACAACTGCTGAGGCCTGCTCCTATAAGGAACTACTTAAAATAAAGCAAGTACTCAATATCTCCCTAGGTAAAAAAAACAAAACAAAAAACGTTAGGAGCAGTGGTTACCTTTGAACAGGGGGGGAGAGGGAGTAGTTATGATTGACAGCGAGCAGGGGGCAGGCTTCTGAAATGCTGTGTGTTCTGTGGCTGTTCTTTTGGGGGAGATTTTATGGGTGTATTCACTTTGTGATAAAACCTGTGGCCATACATTCTTACTTTCACCTCGGTATGTGATGTTTTACAACGCTAAAAGGTTAAATGAGGTGATACAGTTCAACTACCATGTATGGTATACTATGAACTATTATCCTCCCAAATTATCAAAGAGGAAGTCAACATATGTGATTCATTACAAAGTCTTTTACATCAAGGGGAGATCAGTCAATTATTTTATTTCTGAGCAGTAGACTAATTTATTAAACAATTATTCACTCTTTCAACAAATACTGAGTGCCTGTTAAGTGCTAGGCACATTCTAGACACTATGTTTTAGCAATGACTTAAAAGTCTCTGCCCTCACGGAACTTACAATTGAGTGGGAGAGAGAATCATAAGCCAAATTAAATTTAGATGATCTTAAGTGCTAAGGAGAAAAATAAAGCAGAAATTCATTTTAGATATGATTGTCAAGAAGACCTCCATAAAATAAAATAAAAATTCAGTAAGTGGGGAATCTAGTTATGTGGATATGTGGGAAAAGAGCATCCCAGTCAGAAAAACTAGTACAAAACACAATGGGAAAACACATTCAAGAATGACTTCAATTGCAGCAACTTGGGGATTCCTGCAGAAATCACCTGATGGAAACAGGAAAAAAGAGGCAAAGAAATTAAATGCAAAATTAGTAATTATTTTTTACCTCACACCTGAAAGTGTTGTATGCTATGGTAGACAAGCCTTGAAAAGTTCCCTTTCTATAGTGATAAATTAATGAATTAATGTATTTATGAATAAATAAATGGTAACACCTTGGAGACCGTATATATGAACTTAGCAGATGAATGGGAAAACAAGCCAATGGATAAAATATTCAAATACCATGTGAAAGAACTCGTGTTTGGGGTTGGAATAATATTTCCAGTGAGGCCCTCATTTATGGATTCCAAAAGTTCCATATGTCAGAAAAATTAGATGAGGTGAAACTCGAAATTAGAATGAGGTGAAAATGATATGCTCTGGGAAACTGCATTAAGACGTCAAAAAGTACCATTATTACTGACAAAATTTTATGTCCAAGATGCCTGGGAAGAGTTTGAATAAAATCGTTTCAGAAAATGTGAAAGCACAAAAAGCCCTAAATTAATATTTAAAATATCTAATCTTGAATATGTTTGCGTAAATAAATTAATATGTTGAACATCAATAGGCAGTAGATGATTCCAGCTGTGGATGTAAAGTGTACATGTTCACGTCAGCCCCCAACATTTCTTCATGGATCTCATCTTTGGGAAAAGATTAAGGCCAATTCATACTCTTCCGAAAACGATTAATTATTTAGTGAGATTTAGAAATGATAAATGAGCCTTCTTAAAATGTTGAAGCGTTCATGTTTCCAGTTCTTCCTGCCTTGTTCTTCACCACTTTTTGACCTTCAACTCTACCTACCTGAGACTGAGTCCCTACTTTTCTCTTGGTCATGCTTGAACAGAGAAGGATAGCAGCAGGGGTAAATTAAGAACTTTAGTGGTGTAATCAGGGAACGACTATGTGGCCAATAGGTACAGGTTATTCAAAATAGAAGCAAATTAAACCTAAACGTAAATCTTACCCATCGGTAGAAATTAAAATAGCTTCCAGCTTTTCTGATTGCAAAACTTTGACAAGCTCATCAGAAGTACCCTTCCCTGCTCTCTCTTGCTCATATGGGGTATTCTGTCATGATGCTAGTGCCCTAGGCAGTGTTTGTCCACATGTTGGATAACCTAGTCCTGAAAGTGGGAAAGGGCAGATGCTGAGCACAGAGGCACATCTCAACTTTGGCTCTGAGTAGTAAAATGAGCAGGTATATACATGCAAGATTATAACAATGCTGTGACTTTAAAATTTACCTAGAAGATCTTTTCTTTCTTCTCTTTCAGAAATCATTTTGCTTCTGCTATAAATCCCCTGCTTAAATTCCCCTGCCTCTCACAGTGTAAAAGATACCTTAAGTACTCATGAGGGAATGGGCCAAAGAGTTTGACTCCATGTGGGTAAAAAGTGGCAGGGATTTATTAATTTGATCAACCTGGTTTTCCTGTAGATTTCTGTAAACATGAAAGAGGCTATTAGAAAAGCACAATCAGCATACATATCCAAGCATAGAGCATGTCTGTGTTCTCATCGCAATCAAATCCTCAATGATGTCATATTGCATCTGTATCGTCCACACTGCCTTGTGAGTGACAATCAAAATGTGACTGCTACATGCATTAACAGTGTAACAGTTTCCCCCTAATCAAAATCCCAAGGAAAGTGTGCTATTTTAGAAAGGAACTATATCACAAAATTAAATCAGAAACAACTCATGTATCAACAGTTACATGTTAAGCAACTGTTCTACAATTAGCATTTTCCCACCCCTTGTGAAAAGGGTTCCTAATGTGTTTATTAATTGTTTTTTTTCACACTGTGCTGAGAGATACTTTCCTCCACAATTAAAATTAAAAAGAAAATTTAGTAAAGCAAATATGCTAGAATGGCAAACGTTCATTAAAAAAGATAGTGTTAAAATATATCATATTTTAAATATGATACCAAAAAAGAGACAAATTAAAATATGTTGAGACAGTTTGTCTGTTTCATCTAGGTGTTTAATATCGTGGAAATTCAGTCTTGATTTTATAATAATGGAACCTTTTCATTATTTTTTTTCCCAGTAACCTGTATTTACTCAGAATATCAATCAGCTGCATTTTTGTAGTGCATAAAACACTCTCTAATTATGCTTTATTTAATTTGTTTTAACTCAGGGTGCAAAGGAGATGACACAATGTGAATCACTCATTATAGTAACCTCTACTCAAAACTACAAATGGATATGAGCGATGCCTGTGTGTGTGTTTTTAAATTGCAATATCACTCACTGAAGCAGCTCCTCAGAAGGATAACAATAATAAAGATACTTAGCATTTATATAGCATTTTCTATCTTCACAGCACTTTATAAACCTTAACTAAATAATGGTACTTGCAGGAATGAGGTTGCAACACCCAAGAATCAGCACGTCCCTTCCTGTAATGCTCGTTCTCTGAAATGTCACCTCACCGTGCAGGTTCCTGAGGGAATGATTGGCCCTCACGATGGATTAAAACCAGAGACGATTGATTGGCTGATCCCTGTCTGCACTCTGGAGGAGCTCCATAGCCTTTGGATGTTTACACTGATTAACTCAAACACAGGCATCTTTATTTGTGGGCTCAGCCCAGCCCTCCATGGACATAGCCAAGGAGAGTTTAAGGTAATTATTTGGACAATTCAGTTCCAAGTCTCCAGCCATTCTGGATAGTTGCATCAACACTCTATATTAGGGTTTCTCAAACTCAGCAGTACTGCCTTTTTGGTCTGGAAAACTCTTCATCGTGGGGCTGTCTTGTGCATTGAAGGACCTTTAACAGCATCCTTAACCTTTACTGCTGAGTGCTAGTATCACTGACTCCCCAGTTGTGAAAACCAAAGATGTCTACAGACATTTCCGAATGTCTCCTGGGAGTGGGAGATTGCCCCCAGTTGAGGAACGCTGCCCTATACTGTGCCCAATACAACTTTATTCTATAACAGCAATGTGTATTTGTCTCCTACAGCACCTGCTTTGCCAGTGAATTTACAAACTAGGAACCCCAACAATTTGATTTAGTAGACCTTCATTTCAAGTCAGTTTGTATGACATGTCACCTCCCCTAGTACCAGAGTAAGGAATTCTTCCACCCAGAACTTAAAACAGCAGGATAAACATACCCTGAAAATCACTTTAGTATTACAGGTTAGGAAAAAGTTATTTCACAGGGTTTGAAGTCGGTTGACAGAGGCTAGTTTGAAAGCTCAGCCTTCCACATTTTGCTTCTCAGCTGGGCTTAGAAAATTGTTGCGACTGTAGCTGTAAGGAAGATGCTACCTCAAGACCCAATCATGAAAGTTCTATCAGACAGATGTCAGCAGTTATTTTGGGTTCTGTATTCAGTAAGTTTTATATGAACCTAAATCCCTTAAAAAAAAAAACCTTGCCAGTCTGTTTACACGTTTCGGATAAACTGGCTGTGTTTTCTTCGCATTGCTCGTGTGAGCTGGTAATTATCCATCTACTGCTGGGATATTTCATGTAGTGCACTGGTGGACACTTTAGACATCATGGGCACCCTTATCTCCCTAGGCTTCTCTGGGAACAAAATTATTTGATAGGAAAATCTTTGATAGTACAAGTTGTGTTTAACATTTCAAGCCTCATTTACATCCATTAAATTCAGTGAGCTGCTAAGCACACAGGACGGCATATCATGGAGAGAAGAAAACCTATAGGTGCATTCAGCAGCCTGCAGGTATAATACACAAAATAATAAAAGTGAATTTGCTGAAAAAGTAACTAAACTTTATTAATTCTGGCTGCAGTTAGTGAGGACGTTGAACACCATGCCAGAATATTCTGCCCAATAAGTAAATGAATGAGGGGATGCGTGGGTGGTGAAAATTATTAATAGTTTCTTGATCTGTTGATTATATATATATATATATATATATATATATATATATACACTATGTAGGTGGCATAGTCTATTGTGAACTAATTATCCAACTGTGAATATACCAAATCTGTTGATCTAAATACTACAGCATAAAGTCTTGATCTTTTTATTTTCTGTAAATCACTAAAGGATCTGACTATTTCTTTATGAGCTAAAACCAGGCAAGGAGCCGAACAGCTATTGTACATCAAGGAGGTACTAATGGCTGTAGCCGAAACACCTGCTAACCTGCTATTGTAAGAATTTATCTGGTGTTTCCCTGCGGCAGAAACAAATGAATAAATAAACTTTTGCCTAGTCATATTACATGAGCTAATGTGTTATAGAATTATGTAAAGTAGCAAAACACATTCTTCTGGGGCTTTTTAAAAATCCTTATTTGTGGCAGGTTAGAACATTATTTACTGGCTTCTCTGTTCCACTTTCCTCACTTAGGTTTCTGTTGGAGCCCTCATGGCTACAGGGCTACTTGACCTTTACTCTCTGAAGAATACCTTTGAGACAAACATCCTTCCTAATCCTCAAAGAGTTTTAAAATGGCATTACAAAGAGGATGGATATATTAAATCCCTCCGCTATCAATAAGCAGAATCAATAACTGTGGGCACATAGCTTACATTATATCTACTTACACAGGGCTTCCAGATATTTGGAAAGCAGAGCTTTTTTCTTTGACAAGTCACTGCCAGCTGTTTCAAGAAATAACACAGCTGTATATCCCACAACACACCTGCCTCTGCTTCCGTAATTTCTGGAAGAAAGCAATGGCCAAAAAGGGCAGAGCCCTGCTAGAAGCCGGATTTGCAGAAATGTTTTCCTTTGAATGTTGAAACAGTATTAAAGCTAAATTACTACTTAAAGTTAAAACAAAAACCTAGAATTGGTTGCTCCAATCTTTCAGAGCTTTAAGGGTATACTACTTCAGTCAGTAGAATACATAAAATACATTTTTGGGGCAACAATATCATTAAATACAACTATAAGGAATATAATTATAATGAACAGAGTTGCTGACAATAATAAAACAAGGAAATGGATTGCGCTGCAAAATATGCTGTCCATAAGCCTATCTTGGTTTATATTTCCAAGGTTGAATTTACTTTTACATTAGCTATACAGTTTGCTCCATTAAAACAAAAATCCCCTTTACTTTTCTAATTCAAAAGTCCTATGAGGAAAATGATGTATTTTAGAACCTAATATGAGAGCATGCTTAAGGAAACTTAAGCCATCTAAACTAAAAGGAGAAGAAAAGTTTAACCTCATCATTTGCAGCATCATCTTTTGAACATTAGATATTTTACTGCTTATGGAGAAATGTTTCTAATTTAGCTTCTTCAGTTGCTGTTTAATTTTTTTATAATGCAACAGATGTATGAAAGGGAAACTTACAAAGGAACGACATCTTTGTAACTATACAAATTTTCACAAAGTCAACCTTATACCCTATTTCTTGCAAAACAATTGCCTAAATCAATTATGTTTAATGCAATAAATTCTGGATATATCTCAACACAATTATGAAAACAATTCCATTTACAATAGATTCAAAAGGAATAACATCCTTAGTTTTTTTTATTAGAAAAGTTGTAGTTTTACAGAAAACTTGTGTATAAAATACAGGTTTAGGGCGGGCCGCGGTGGCTCAGCGGGCAGGGTGCTTGCCTGCTATGCCGGAGGACCTCGGTTCGATTCCCGGCCCCAGCCCATGTAACAAAAAACGGAAAAACAAAATACAATAAAACAAGAAAATGTTTAAAGATGTTTCCCTTTCTTCCTTCCTTCCTTCCTTCTATCCTTCCTTCCTTCTCTCTGTCTTTCCTTTAAAAAAAAAATAAAAATAAAAATAAAATACAGGTTTACACATCTCACCCTATTATTTACACCTTGCATGGTATCTTTGGAACAACTAATGAGAGATAACTTTCATACTTGTACTACTAAATGTAGTGCATGGTTTACTATATGGTTTACTGTTTATGATGTACAGTCCTTTGTTTTTCAAAAATGTATTAAAATGTATTTTGGTAAAAATATATATGATTTAAGAATTCCCCTTTTGATCACATTCAAATATGTAATTCAGTGCTGTCAATTATGTTTACAATGTTGTGCTACCATCACCACCATTCCCCAAATAGAAACCCTATACGAATTAAGCATTTACTCCCTACTCTCTACCTGGTAACCTATATTCTAGTTTCTGATTTGCATATTTGAATTTGCATATTCTAATTATTTCCTAGCAGTGATAAAATATTTGTCTTTTTGTGCCTGGCTTATTTCACTCAACCAGATGTCTTCAGTGTTCATCCATGTAGTCACATATATCATCATTTCATCCCTTTTTATGGCTGAATAATATTCCATTAGATATATATACAACATTTTGTTTATCCATTCACTGCTTGATGGACACTTAGGTTGTTTCCATCTTTTGGCAATTGTGAATTATGCAGCTATGAACATTGGTGGGGAAATATCTGCTTTCAATTCTTTTAACTTTTTGAGGCCCTGCCAACTTTTTTCCACAGTGGCTGCACCATTTTACATTTCTACCAACAATGAATGAGTGTTCCTATTTTTCCATGTCTGCTATTTTAATGGTAACTATTCTAGTGGGTATGAAATGGTATATCATTGTGGTTCCGATTACATTTCCCGAGTGGCTAATGAGATTGAGCATCTTTTCATGGTTTTTTTTTGACCATTTGTATATCTTCTTTGGAGAAGGTCTATCCAAGTCTTTTGTTCATTTTTTAAGTGGGTTGTCTTTTTATTGTTGAGTTGTAGGATTTCTTTAAATATTCTAGACATATTAAACCCTATTTGGGTATGGGGTTTTCCAAATATTTTTCTCACATAATATAGTTGTTTTCACTTTTAAGACAAAGGCCCTAGATACAAAAACGTCTTTAATTTTGATAAGGTCCCATTTATCTTTTTTTTTTTTTTCTTTTGCTGCTTATGCTTTTGGCATAATGTTAAGAAACCATTTCCTAGCACAAGGGCCTGAAGATGCTTCCCTATGTTTTCTTACAGGAGTTTTACAGATTTTTAGTTCTTATATTTAAATCTTTTCTCCATCTTTAGTTAATTTTTTTTGTATGCTGTATGGCAGGGGTCACATTTCATTATTTTTCCATGTGAGTATCCCATTATTGCAGCATTATTTGTTGAATTTTTGTTAGTTTGTTTGTTCTTTGGTTCATTTGTTTTGCTTGTTTGTTTTTTGGGAAGTGCATGGACCAGGAATTGAACCCGGTTATCCCACATGGAAAGCAAGAATTCTACCATTGAACTACTCTTGCATCCCTTTAGTTGAATTTTGTATATGCCGTTAAGTAAGGGTCTACCTTCACTTTCATATATGGAATCCAGTTTTTCCAGCACCATTTGTTAAGAGATTATTCTTTCCCGATTTGGGCTTGGCACCTTGTCAAAAATCTTTTGGCCCTATGTTGGTCTATATTGACAGTTAATTTATGAACTCTCAAATCAATTTCATTGGTCTGTATGTCTGTCCTTGTGTTGGTATCATGCTGTTTTGATTACCTGGCTTTGTAGTAAGTTTTAAGATCAGAAAGTATGAGTCTTCCAACTTCATTCTGCTTTTATAAGCTATCTTTGGCTGTTCAGGGCCCCTTATATTTCCATATAAATTTTGCTATTAACTCTTCCATTTCTACAAAGAAGGCTAATGTAATTTTGATTGGGATTGCGCTGAATCTGTAAATTGTTTTGGGTAGACTCGATCTCTTAACAATATTTAGTCTTTCGATCTATGGACACAGAATGTTCTTCCGTTTATTTAGTTTAAGTTTCATCTCTTTTCTCATTGTTTTGTAGTTTTTTGTGTACCCGTCCTTTACAACTTTGGTTAGATTCATTCCTAGATTTTAATTCTTTTAGTTGCTATTGGTAATAGGATTTTTTCTGGATTTCTTCTTCAGATTTTTTCATTACTATTGTATAGAAAATTGCAGATGATTGAGTATTAGCTTATAACCTGCCACTTTTCCTGAATTCATTAATTAATTCTAGTAGCTTTGTTCCGATTTTTCAGGATTTTCTGTATATAGGATCAGGTTACCTGCAAGTAGGGAAAGTTACGCTTCTTGCTTTTCAATTCCTTTTATTTATTTCTTTTGCATAATTGCTCTAGCTAGAACTTCCAGTACAATTTTGAATAAAAGTGGTGACAATGAGCATCCTTGTCTTGTTCCTGATCTTTTAGGCGAGGCTTGCAGTCTTTCATTTTTGAATATGATGTTAGCTGTGTTTTTCTTACATATGCCCCTTGAAATGTTGAGGAATTTTCCTTCTATTCCTAGTTTTCTAAGTGTTTTCTATCAAGAAGGGTTATTAGATTTTGTCAAATGCTTTTTCTGCATCAGTTGAGATGTACATGTGTGGTTTTTTTCCTTCCTTCTATCAATGTGATGTGTTACATTAATTGATTTTTTTATGTTAAAGCACCCTTGCATACTTGGGATAAATCCTACTTGTACATGGCCTATAATTCTTTTAGTGTGCTATTAGATTTGGTTTGGTAGAATTTAGTTCAGGATTTCTGCATCTTTATTCATAAGGGATACTGTTCTATAATTTTCTTTTCTTGTGCTATCTTTATCTGGTTTTGGTTTCAGACATTTGATGATTAATTCAAACTCTTTTTAAGTTATTGGTTTATTGAAATCTTCTATTAGTTATTGGTTTGTTGAGCTCTGAATCAAGGTCTTCTTGAATCAGTGTAGGTAATTTGTGTGTTTCTAGGAATTTGCTCATTTCATCTAGGTATCAAGATTTTTGGCATACAGCTGTTCATAGAATCCTGTATAGTCCTTTTTATTTCTTTTCTGATTTTAGTTGTTTGTGTCCTCGCTCTTGTTTTCTCTATCAGGATAACTAAAGGTTTGTTAATTCTGCTGATCTTTTCGAAGAATCTCCCTCCCTCCCTCCCTCCCTCCCTCCCTCTCTCTCTCCCTCTCTCTCTCTCTCTCTCTCTCTCTCTCTCTCTCTCTCTCTCTCATACTCTATTTTACTTATCTCCTCTCCAATCTTTGTTATTTCTTTCATTCTGCTCTTTTTGTGTTAAATTTTTCTTCCTTTTCTAGGTCCTCTGATTTGAGATCTTTCTTCATTTTTAAGGTAAACATTTAGAGCTATAAATTTGCCTCTCAGCCCTGCACTGCTTTTTGCTGCATCCCATAAGTTTTGGGTTGTTGTAGTTTCATTTTCCTTTCCCTCAAGATATTTCCTATTTTTCTTTGTGATTTATTCTTTGACACATTTGTTGTTTTGTGAATTTTCCCTTTCCAGCTTCATTTCATTGTGATAGGAGAAGATATATTGCATTATTTCAATATATATATAGTTTTTTTTTTATTTTATGGAAACTAGTTTTGTGACCTCCTAACATATTGTCTTTCCCAGAAAATGATCCAAATGCAGTAGAGAAGAATATATATTCGTTGATGTTGGGTGATGTGTTCTATATATGTCTGTTAGGTCTAGATGATTTAGAGAATCATTCAAGTCTTTTATTTTCTTACTGATTTTCTTTCTGACTGTTCTATGCATTATTGAAAGTGGTGTATGGAAGTTGTCTATAATTAAGGTAGAAACAGCTATGGCTATGTTTCCCTTCAAATCTGGTCATATTTGCTTTGTATATTTCGGAGCTCTGCTGTTATGTACATATATATTTATAGCTGTTATGCTTTCTCACTGAATTGACCCTTTGTCAGTATTTAATGATTTTCTTGTCCCTCACAGCAGTTTTTGACTTAAAGTCTATTTTATCTGATATTAGTATAGCTACCCCAGTTCTCTTTTGGTTACTATTTGCATGGTATATGTTTTGCCTTCTTTTCACTTTCAACCTAATTATGTCTTTGAATTTAGGGTGAGTTTCTTGTAAACAGCATATAGATGGGTCATGTTTTTTATTCACTCTGACACTCTCTGCCTATTGACGGGAGAGTTCAATCCATTTACATTTGAAGTAACAAGCAATAATGCAGATCCATGCATTTTGCTCCTTTCTACTTCTAAGTCTTATAGTTATTTTGACCCTCAATTCTTCTATTAATGTATACTGTCATATTTATTTGCTTTTTTGATTTGTACCATTTTGAGCTCCTTCCTATTTCTTTTTGAATATATTTTTCAAATAGTTCTTTTTAGTTACCATGGGGTTAAAATTTAATATTCTAAATAAATGGCAATCATATTTGATTTGATACCAGCTTAACTGCAATAGCATACATGCAATGGTTCCTGTACCTGTTCCAAGGTTTGAAGGAAAAATTCAAACCTTGATTTTTGTACTTGTTATAAACTATATTTTCATCCTTTCTATGTCAAAAACCATATATTTAATATTACTTTTTATGCATTTTAGCACCTGTAAGAAGTAAGAAGTAGAGTTACATAACAAAAATACAGTGCAATAGTACTGGCATTTATATAATTACATATACTGCTGTCATTACCAGAAGTCTTTTATTTCTTTATACCACTTCGATCCACAATCTTACATCATTTCCTTTTGTTCTGAGGATCTCCCTTTTGTGTGGCCTATAGGGAAGGTGTAGTGGTAATGAACTCACTTAGCATTTGTTTATCTGGGAACACCCTAATCTCTCCCTCATGCTTGGAATGAAGTCTTGCCTGATATAAAATTCTTTATTCACAATTGTTTTCTTTCAATACTTTAAATATTTCATTCCATTGCCTTCTTGCCTTTATGGTTTCTGATGAGAAATCAACAGTTAATCTTATTGGGGATAACTTGTACATAACTTGTAGCTTTTCTATCGCAGCTTTCAGAACTCTTTCGTTCTCCTTGACATTGGACAGTTTGATTACATGTGCCTGGGTGTGATTTTCTTTGAGTTTATCGCATTTTGAATTTCTTAGTCTTCTTAAATGTGCATATTCATGTATTTTTTATTAATTTTAGGAAAATGTATGCTGTTATTCCTTTGAATAATCCTTTTGCCCATTTCTCTCTTTCTTCTCCCTCCAAGACTCCCATAGCGTGTACATTAGTATACTTGATGCATTCCCACAGGTCCCTTAGGCTCTATGTGCTTTTTTTAATTCTTTTTTCCTTTCTGCTCCACAGCCTGCATCATTCATTTGCTTATCTTCAAGATCACTGATTCTTTCTTCTGCTAACTCCAATATTCTGTTGAAATCCTCTGGGAAATTTTAAACTTCTATTTTTATGTTCTTCAACTCCAGCATTTCTCATTGATTTCTATTGAGAATCTCAAAGAGATGCCCATGTTTTCATTCATTGTTTTCCTCATATTCTTTAGTTCTTTCTCAGTGTTTTTCATTCCTTCATATTGAGGATTGTTTTTTAAAGTCTTTGCCTGGTAAATCTGAAGTCTATTCCTTTAGGTTCATGGTGTCTGGATTTTTATCTTATTCTTTTGGATGAGTCATCATTTCTTGTTTGATTGTTTTGTAGTCTGTATGTTTTACTACTTTATTTTATTATTATTATTTTTTTACATGGGCAGGCACTGTGAATTGAACCCATGTCTCCAGCATGGCAGGCGAGAACTCTGCCTGCTGAGCCACCATGGGCCACCCTGTTTTGCTTATTTTAAAGTGTTCACTTTAATTTTGATGTATTGCCTTTGCTACATTTAATGGAAGCAGATTACCATGTTATTATTAACTGTAGCCTCTAACTTACATTGATTGTATTTTTTCTGTAAATCATTCCATTTTCAACAACTTGCACTGTTGGCATTAATTTGTTCTCTCTCATATAAAAACATTATTATATTTGCGCATTTAATCACCATCATTGTCTACTCTAGGTTTTGCTAAGTTATACAGTCCTAGTCTTAGTCTTCTATCTTTCCTTTTGGTGTCATACCTGCTCCTAGCCTTCCTCTTTCAACCCTACTCAAACTCAACTTTGTTCAGTGTACTTACAATATTGTGCTATCATTAGATAACACTGTGCTATCTATTTCTGGATCTTTACAGTCAATCCTGTTAAACATACTGTACTCCTTCCACATCAGATGCCCACTCTCTATCCTCTTTCTATCTGCTGATAAACTGTGCTCTCAATTTTCACTCTCAAAGTATGCTTATTAATGTTACTTCATATTAGTGAGACCATATAGTATTTGTCTTTTTGTTTCTGGATAATTTCACTCAAAATAATGTCCTCAAGTTTGATCTATGCTGTTGCATGCATTATGACTTTATTATGTTATGTCTTATTATTTTTCTCTCTTTTTACCCTTACTGAAAGATTTCATTCCCACACTCTTTTCTAGACCTCACTCTTCTGTCTTTCCTATCTGTCCTTCAGTATTTTTTGTAGAGCAGGTCTCTTGTTTACAAACTCTCTCAGTGTCTGTTTGTGTGAAAGTATTTTAAACACTCCCTCTTTTTTTTTGGTATACTGTATGGTGGGGTCACATTTCATTCTTTTCCATGTGAGTATCCTGTTATTGCAGCACCATTTGTTGAATTTTGTGTTCCTTTTTGTTGGTTTCTTTGTTTGTTTGGGAAGTGCCTGGGTCAGGAATAGAACCTGTGTCTCCCACATGGCAAGTGAGAATTATTCTAGCACTAAACTACCCTTGCATCCTGTCTCCCTCACTTTTGAAGGACAGTTTTGCCTGATATAGAATTCTTGGGTGGAAGTTTTTCTCTTTCAATATCTCAAATATACCATACCAATGCCTTCTTGCCTCCATGGTTTCTGCTGAGAAGTCTGCACATAGTCTTATTGTGCTTCCCTTGTATGTGATGGATCACTTTTCACTTGCTGCTTTCAGAAATCTCTCTTTGTCTTTGACCTTTGACAATCTGATACTTACTTATGATTAAGTATCATACTTACTTATGATTAGTAAGTATCTTGGAGTAGGTTCATTCAGGTCTATTCTGTTTGCTTTATGCTGTGCTTCTTGGATTTGTAATTTAATGTCTTTCATAAGAGATGGGAATTTTTCCTCCATTGGGAGAAATTTCCTCCATTGTTGGGATTATTTCCTCCATTATTGTTTCTGCTTCTTTTCCCTTCTCTTCTCCTACTGGGGTAACCATAGTACATATATTTGTGTACTCCATTTTGTCATTTACTTCCCTAAGACTCTGCTCATATTTTTCCATTCATTTCCCTATCTGTTCTTTTGTGTGTAGGATTTCAGATATCCTGTCCTCTAGTTCACTAATCCTTTCTTCAGCCCCTTCTCCATTGTGTTTTTCATCTCTTCTATTGTGCATTTTATTCCCATAAGGGCTGTCCTTTGTTTTTGTCAAGCTTTTGTGTTCTTTATGGTCATCCAATTTCTTCTTTATATCCTTCATATCTTTTACCATATCTTCTCTCAACTCATTGATTTGAATTTTGAATTGATTTAGCATACTTGTTTGAGCATGTTTAATTAGTTGTTTCAATTCCTTTATTTCATTTAAAGTACTAGTTTGTTCCTTTGGCTGGGCCATATCTTCATTTTTCCTAGGATGACTCATAATTTTTTAGTTTGTGTCTAGGCATCTGCTTTCCTTGATTGGTTTATTTTGGAAGTCATTTTAATTCTTTTATCCAGGTTTTCCTTATTGGTTGGCTTTGTTCTCTGTTCTTTGGTAGTCAGTTCAACTTATTCTAAACCTCTGGCATAGCTTCTGTTTAACCGATCAGAATTTTTCAGTTTTTGTTTCTCTAGTACTTGCCCTTCCTATAAGGAACCTTTATCTGAGGAACATCTCCCCAGATATGATCAACCCAAATCATATTTTCCCAGACAAGGGAGGCCCAGGTCTCAGGAGGAGGGTGTGATGAGTATCAAGTTTCCCTGAAGATGAGACCCAGCAGGTTGTCTTGACTTTCCTGTGAAGACACTAGATGTTTTGCTTTTCCTATCTTGCCCAACAGGTGGCATTAGTCATTCTACAGCTCCCCACCAGCATAAAGTGGTGTGGAGCCTTTAATTCTCAGCCTGCTGAGGATGTGTTTGAGACATTAGTTGAGGTAGAAGGAAAATTTAAGCTGTTTCTGAAGGAGGGCCTCCCTTTACTTGGGGAAGATATGCCCTTTAGAGAATTAGCTCCTTCAGTTGAAAATTTAAGCTGTTTCTAAAGGAGGACCTCCCTTTACTTGGGGAAGATATGCCCTTTAGGGAATTATCTCCTTCACTTGACTCGTTACTTTGTCTCTCAGACCTATGTTAACTCCACCCTTGCCTGAGTCAGAACTGACAATTAAAAATGTCTGAGACGTTCTCTCCTAAGATACTAAGAATACTTAGAGAGAGAGAGAGAGAGAGAGAGAGAGAGAGAGAGAGAGAGAGAGAGAGAGAGAGAGAAAAGTAATAAAAGCCCTTTCAGAGCTATTCTTACCAGCCCCCAAGCCAGAGTTGGTTCTTGGGGAACAGCCGTTTTCCAATATACTGGACTTGGCTAACTTCAAAAGCCTCCATTTTATGTTTTGTCTTGTTCTATTTTTTCTTCATCAGCCCAATCTTCTCTTTGCTCTGAGTGACCTCAGGGTTACTTTCCTGCTGTCTTTGGGTTTATCTGTGCTTGGAACTTGTATTCAGAAGACCAAATTTGTTCATTAAAACCACAACTGAAGTTGGCTTGAACAGCCTTCCCTTGCTCCTAGTAGAGGGGGCTTCTGTTTCCCACTGGAAACTGCTGTGCCGGTGAGGGAGGGTTACCAGCCTCTGCAGTTTGGAAGCTTTACTACAGTTCTGTGCAGTAATCTCAGCCCTTCCATCCATTCCAGACTTATGTATGATGTGTATCTAGTTGTGGATGTCCTCTAAACAGTTGTTTCAGATAGTCATTGACTATTTATTAGCTGCTCTTGAGGACTCCCTATGCTCACACCTCCTTGCCACCTTGCCCTGACTCCTTTCTCTATGGCATTTGAAGCTCCCATTTCTTGATTTAGCACTTTCCCAGTTAATACAGCCCTTTAACTGTGTTCTGTAGTTTTGAGGAATCTTTAAGATTTTTCTGCTGCATTTGCCCAATGGGGTTGGAACAGTGGCTCCCCTTAGAGCCAGCCCTCCATGATCTGAATCAGTTAATCAGAAGTAGTGATCAATGATCAAACCCTACACCCTGGTGTTTGGAAGGCAAGATTTATATGTCCTACTCTGGCACCAGCAAACTGCACTGGAGCCTGAGTTGCAGTCCTCACTGCTGCCTGCAAGAGGCTGGGAGATGGTGGATTATAGCCACTGCAAGGAGGGTGGAAATCCCTGGTATTTACCACAATTTACTAGCGTCTACCTTCATTCTTCCCTGAATACTGCACAGTGTTCTGCTAGACTCAGGAATTTCAAAATAGTTGATCCAGACATTTTTTTTTCAGTTCAATAGTTGTTTTAGTGGAGGAATTGATTCTTGGAACTTCTTATTCTGTCATCGTCCCACAGTTCTCTGAAGCAACCACTGTAAGACATTTATACTGAAAACTTTAAGACATTGTTGAAAGAAGTTAAAGGTGATGTACATAAATGGAAAGACATTCCTTGTTCATGGACTAGAGGGCTTAATATTGTTAAGACAGCAATAATCCTTACTTGAGCTATAGATTCAAAACAACTATCAAAATTCCAGCTGGCATTTTGGCAGAACTTGGCATACTGACTGAAATACTTATATGGAAATGTGAGGGACCCAGAAGAACCAAAACAATCATGAAAAAGAGAAAACATATTTGGAGGACTCAAACTTCCAGATTTCAAAACTTACTACAAAGCTACAGTAATCAAGACAGTGTGCTACTGATAGATTTGTAAATAAATGGAATAAAATTGAGAGTCTAGAAATAAACCCTTACATTCATGGTCAATTGATTTTGGACAGGGGTGCCAAGACTATTTAATATAAAAGAACAGCCTTTTTAAAAAATGGTATGAAAATAACTGGATAATCACATGATAAGAATGAGGTGAGCCCCAACCCCACACAATATACAAGAATTAACTATAAAATTCGTAGAAGAAATTGTAGGAGTAAATCTTTGTGTCTTTGAGTTTAGGCAGTGCTTTCTTAGAAATGATACCAAAACACATGGCAAAAAAAAAAAAAGATAAATTTGGAGTATGTCAAAATTAAAATTAAAAAAGTGCTGCAAATGATACCATTAAGAAAGTGAAAAAATAATCCACAGTATAGCAGGAAATATTTGCAAGACACGTATCTCATAAGGGATTTATATGCATGATGTATATTAAACTCTCACAACTCAATAATAACAAGACAAGTGACCTACTTAAAAAATGGGCAAAGGGTTTAAATAGATACATCTCCAAAGAAGGTATACATATAACCAATAAACATGTGAAAAGGTGCTCCTCTCCAGTCATTAAGAAACTGGAAACCCTAATTACAAGATTCTATTTGATATCTACTAGGAAGGCTATGATAAAAGTCCAAAACAGCAAGTTTAGGGGTGAATGTAGAGAAACTGGAATCTCCATACATTACTGGAGGGAATGTAAAATGATGAAAAATAGTTTGGCAGTCCCTCAAAAAATTAAACATAGAATTATTACCATATAAACCAGCAGTTCTACTCCTAGATGTATACCCAAGAGAAATGAAAACATATATCTGCAGAAAAACTTAAATGTTAATGTTCAGAGTAAAGCTATTCATTATAGCCAAAAAGTGTAAACAGCCCAAATGTCCATTAATTGATGAATGAATAAATAAAATGTGGTATCCATATAGTAGAATATTATTTGGCAATAAAAAGAAATGAAGTAATAGGGTGCATGGGTGGTTCCGTGGTAGAATACTCGCCCCTCAAAGAAAAAAGAAAGAAATGAAATACTGTTTCATGTTATAACAAGAACGAACCTTTAAAATTTTAAACATTATAAATAAAATAAGTCAGTCACTAAAGGACATGTATTATAGGATTCCATTTAGATTTCATTTATATGAAATGTCCAAAAACAGGCAAATTTATGGAGACAGAAAGCATATTAGTGGTTGCTTAGGGCTCGGTGGGGTTGGAATGTGGATTGATTGCTTAATGGACATGGAGTTTCTTTTAGGGGGAACAAAAGTGTTCTTGAATTAGATTGCAGTGATGGGTACATAACCCTATGAATATTCTAAAAACCATTGGAATGTATACTTTAAATGGGTAATTCTTTGGTATGTGAATCATATTTCAATGAAGCAGGGTTTGGTTTGTTTTTTTTTTTGGCATTTGTGTTAATCATAATGTGTAATAACAAATCATAAATAGGCATGAAGTTCTTTGTTGTCTTCAAGTTCTGTGTCACTAATATCTCTCTTTTCTGATACTTGTAAGATATACAGTACTTAGTCTACATTCAGATGTAGAATATTTCTCATATTTTTTTTCTGTTGAAAGTGAGAGGATTATAGTTAGACTAAAATACGTATATTATAGAAACTATGTGCAAAAATGATTTGTATGAGGATAGCAGGTTGTTAAGCTCATTTATTTAACTTAAAAAATATGTATTGAATCTCTTTTACATGTCAAGTGCCAGCTGTGGTCAAAGTTATTTGAGGGTGTAAACCTTCTCTGGAACAGACACTAAACAAGTAAACACAGAAATTAATTAAATACTTGTAGGCGGTGATAACTGCTGTAAAGAAAGTCAGAAGGTAATGGGATAGTGGAAGAAGTCTGAATGAGGGCAAAGATCTGTAAAATCCAAGGAGGGAGAGTTCCAGGCAAGTGTCTTCAAGGGATAATGGGTTTGTCATTGCTAAGAGCAGGCAGAAACTTGCCTGCCTTAGGGTGATCACCCCAACCCCAGAATGGGAGGAAATGGGGCCAGAAGAATAAGCATGGTTAGATCATTTGAGGTCTACTTAGCCCACCAAGGAGCCTGGATTTTATCCTAAGTACGATAGGAAGCCATTGGAGGTTCTGAAAGGGCAGAGAGCCATACTCAGAAAGAGGTTTTTAAAACAATTAGGGTGACTGTATGGGGAGAAAGTGGAGTCAGGGGCCTGGGTTGCATCACTCCCAGGAATTGGTGCTGTGCCAGAGATCTCAGAAGTGTTCAGATGTGAGTTGCTTAAGATATTGCTTTTTCCACTTCAGTTTATTCTTCTGGGATGGAAGGACATTGAACATTTTGTTTAGAGTTTAAAAGTGAATTTCGGACTATCTGCCCTTGCCCAAATGAGAAGGCCCACAGTGGCACTGGACTATTTTTTCTGGGAAGCTCAAGCCACCCCTACCTCAATACTTAGGGTGCAATCAGTAAACATAACAGAGGCTTTTCATTCCACCAGGATGGACTCCAACAAAAGAGTTTTATTCACACGGGTAATAGGCGGACTTTAACCCGCTCCGTCACGTTATGCTTTATTTCCTGCAGTCTTCAGTCACCTATCTACTTAACTGCTCAATGGTGATGAAATGCTCTGTTGGCATGGGATTGATTGTAAAGCTGAGCTGTTTACATCTCTGGAGCCAAGACAATGTTTACTACTAAAGGGCAAGTAATTCACACATTTCCAGCAGGATGAAATTTAGTGCTCATTGAGGTTTGGACTGGGTTTTAAGGGTGTCCTCCAGAAAGTAATATCGTCAGTGCCACGTTTCAGATTTGTGTTAATCCATTTAGTGAATTTTGGTAGGCACATGCTGCTGAGAATGTTTAAAAATAAACAAACGAACAAAAACTGCTTTTTGAGGCCTGGTCATTATTATCTGTATCAGACCTTTCCATTGTGGAGACCATCTACCTTTTCTTAGCTTTGAATTTATTAGGCCATGGCTATATAGCTATCTACAAGCACTTGTAAATAGTTGACATTCATTAATTTGAACATTTTCAGTAGAAGGCTGGCTGTTCCAGGCTTATTTTAGAGCAATTAAATATGATTTATTCTCCACCATTTATTGACTTATTCATCCAGCAAATGATTATTGACTGCTTACTGCTATGTTATACAATGCGAAACATACAAAGAAGGCTAATTAATAATAATAATGGCTAGCATTTTTTGAGTAGATACTAAGCCAGCACTCAGTGCTTCATACGCATAATCTCACGTACTCATTAAAAGTACCTTATAATGCAGCTGCTATTATTATCTCCAGTTTACGGAAAAGAAAAATGAGACTTAGAAAGCTTACATTAAGTCCACAGTCACATACCGAGTATGTGGCAAACCTGCAAATTGAACTCAGGGACTCTGACACAACAGCCCTTGCTTAAGTGCTAAGATATTCTGTCTGCTAAGAGATAGCAACATCCTGTCCTCAGGAAGTTTGCAAGCTGGTAGGGGAAACAAAACATTTATGTAGAAAACAACAGTTTGCAACAAATTTAAATACATACAGAGGTAAAAAATAAGGAGGGGTAGGTATTGAACAAAAAAATTCACTGCTATCCAAAAGCAGTGGTTCTTAGCCTTAGCTGCATATTACAATCATCCTAGGAGATTTTATTTTTTATTTTTTTATTCTGATGCCTTGGTCCCAGCCCCTGAGATTTCAAATAATTCACCTGACATGCACTTAGGCCAGGTGGGCTTTTAAATGTTCCCGGGATAATTCTAATCTGCAGCCAAAACCTAAAACTACTGAGTTAGATGAGGCTTGGGAAAATTTTAGTAAGATGAGAGGTTTAGAGTTGACTTTTTAAGAAAAAGTAACTGTATCCATGTTCAGAAATGTAAGAAGGTGAAAATGGGGATGGATGGGCATGTCATTGACATGGAATAACTTTTGCTCCCTAAATTGTAGTTCTGAAACCAGAAGCATTGACCTTGGAATTTATTAGAAAAGCAAATGGTGGGAAGGTGGAGGAGAGAGCACAGCAACTAACTGTGTTGGGTAGTGTATTTGTTTGTAAGCTGCCAGAATGCAATATACCAGAAATGGCAAGGCTTTTAAAAAGGGAATTTATTAAGTTGCATGTTAACAGTTCTAAGGCCATCAAAATATCCAAATTAAGGCACCAATAAGAAGTTACCTTCACTCAGGAAAGACGGATGCCATCTGGAACACCTCTGTCAGCTGGGAAGTCATGTGGCTGGTGTCTGCTGGGGTGTTTGGGTTCCGGACACCTCTCTCAGTTGGGAAGTCACATGGTGATGTCTGTTAGCTTTCTCTCCTCATTTCATAAGTCTTCTCCGCAGACACCTTCATCTCCAAAGGTCTCTGGCTATGTGGGCTCTGTTGGCTCTGAGCTTTTTCCAAAATGGTTTCCTTTTAAAGAGCTCTAGTAAGCAATGCCACCTTAAATGAGTAGAGACACATCTCCATGGAAACCATCTAATCAAAATATACCACCCACAATTGGGTGGGTCACATCTCCATGGAAACAGTAAAAAAGAGCCCACCCAGCAATACTGAATGAGGATTAAAGGGCAGGGCTTTTCTGACATATGTAATAGCTTCAAACCAGCATGGATAGGTATGGCAAAGTGGAGGCCAGGTTGCCAGATGTCTCCAATGCTATGATAAACGGAATTTTATTTTGTTGGTGGTTGGGTGTCTCTAAAAATTTCTGGATGAGAATGATGTGTACAGCTGTGATTTAGGACAATGATCTGTTGAACATTTACAGAGCAAATCAGCAAAGTAAGAGGACCGAGGAATGGAGATTCTTACAGAGCCCTCCACATGAATTCTCAATTTGGAAAAACCCAGAGTGAAACTCAGACTGGAGTGCAATTCAGAAGGCAAGTTCTTATCTTCAAAACGCATTGTTTTACTTTCAGGAATTCTTATCTCCTTGAGCAGCCTGACTTTAGAGCTACATTATATATCTAAATAAAGATAGAGGTTACATCTTACTCAGAATGGCAGCCGTTGTATGTAGAACAGCTTTGTTATTTCATCCTCAAGATTAGAAAACTATATAAAGGTGCACGAACAAAATTTTAATGGTGCCAGAAAGACATTTATGTTTGTCCAGCGACAATATGGTAAATACTGTTGTGTAAATTTCCTATGCTGCCATGGAATAGAGTATTGTATTTGATAAACTATCCTGATTTAAAAGGGTTACTGTGAATTCTTCAGAAATAATCTCTGTTTATACGACACCAAATGAACACCCTTAATCCTAAACCTATACTGAACATAATTTCTTATGTAATGCTAGTGAGCTAGCATTACATAAGATACAACAACTACAGAGTCTAAGGATCATCCTTAAAAACAGTAGCAACCATTTTTTTCCCACATAAATGTGCTAATTTATAGAAAGTTTTGGCTTACCAAACGCTGGACATAGGCATTGACACTACTATTTTCTTTTAATCCAGGATAAAACTTTTTATAATGCAGTGTCTAATGCATGGCTTTGTATATAATAGGTCATCCGTTAAATGAATGAATGTTAAGACTCTATATGAAAAGATATTGTTAAAGACATTTAAAATCCACTTTATAAAGGTACAAATTATGTAAAATAAACTACATCCCTTTAAAGTATATGAATAGTCTTTTTAAATTCAAAATGACCAGAGATACTTAATCATCAAAGGCACTACAAGTGTTTTTGAAGTTATCTGCTAATCATCAACATAAAAATGTTACCAAAATGGTGCCTGAAATTGTGACTCTTAGCATAATCACTTTTAAAGCAATATCCAACTTGCTGGTAGAAATTTCCATTTGTTTATCCCTATCTTAAAACTGGCTACTGCAATTTGCATATGTTGCCACCAGATGGTGGTGTGTGCTTTAGTCGCCATCACATGCTCTCAATCACTCAAAGTACACAAGGAAATTGATAATCAAACTAGGAACACCCCACTCCTTTTTTCACTGGGAGGAGATGGGGATGAATTGGTTTTGGCAAGCAGGTGTTCCCATATAAATAAGAATCCCCATAGACTCCAATCCTCACATAACATTGCTGCAGGTTATTACATATGTAAGGTAATTACTGTGGTATGAGAAATTGTATAATAAAAGTGCTGTTAAATATAAGAGGTGGTGCAAGGCTCATTAGGAGATCCTTGGTGAGGAAATATTCACAACCATAATTTTCCAGTAGTCTCTTACTTCCTCTCCATTTTCATCTCCACCTGCTCTAGGTTATCCCATCAATTTGTGCTGCAGTGTCTTAACATCACCATTAATATTCAGGGAATAGAATGACACATCATTCCTTCCTTAGAGCCACTGCCTTGTGGGCTCATCCCTCCATGTTCTCCGGCTGAAATGTTCATCCTTCTGCTGGGTTTGGAAATATATTGGCCTAATTCCCCCTCTTTTCTCCTTCCACCGACCATGGTTGTGCCCTTGGCAGGCAGAGCTTGATATGAACATTTGAAAACCATTGGGGAAGAGGTTGGAGGAGGATAATTGCATATCCTAATCTAAATCCATAAATGGCCACTTTGTTTACGGCTGGCCTTTACCTTGCAGGTTGGTCTTTTTCATAGAACAGAAGTGAGGGCCATGTGCCCTCTATCTGGTCTGTTCTAAGAATAGGTGGTGTGCTCATATGGGGTGCTAAATGCTGCCTAAGTCCAGATACCCTGGGGTGGAGACGACTTTTCTGTTTTCCATAGAAACTGCTTTCTGGAGCTGGCTCTGCTCCCCACTTGGTTTGCCAAAAGACCAAAGACTCACAGTTTGGTCACTGATAATACTAATCCTCTCTGACAATTAGTTGGCAAGCTTTCCCATTAGAATATCTTTGAAGTATTCCGTGGTTAGGGGGTGGGGAGTGGAAGCTGGGCTGGCAGGAAAGGACAGAGAGCTTTTAATCTCAGAACCCAAACTTCTCAAACTTCATTTCACTTTGGAAGGCATTCTGCTCCTTCAAGTCACGACGACGTAATTACAGGGCACTTCGGAGTACGTCTGGAAGGCCTGCAGCGGAGCTTGTCCCCTATGCAGAGAAATGAAGTTGGGGAGATGTAGCACGTATGGCGTCCTTATTATAACTGGCCTCCTCACAGATTTGCGGGCAGAGCCCTTAACCTGTTACTTCTCTGAGGATGTTTGTTGATGGCTGTGAACTCTTCAAAGGCTTGTTGGGAAGATAAAAAGAAAGTCAAATCCCAGCCCATTCAATCTCTCCTATTTGAGCTAGCGCGCGGTGCCTGTCAGAACGCAGTGTGTGTGCGGAGACAACAGCAGCGAGGGTTCCAGAGGTCTCTCACAAGTATGTATAAATGATAGCAGCTTCTGAACCTTTTTGCTGCTCCTTAACAGAATTGCACACTATAAAAGAGATCTTTCTTGGTGCTGCTACCATTTCTCTGTCCCATCAACCCCACCACCAACATGAGCAGCTTATTTCAAACACCATCTTTTCTTCCGGGGAGAGCTGACCCACATACCACCTTCATGGCCACTGCTACCACTTAGGTTCTTTCCCAAGCCCCTCCTGTGGGTCCGCTCCTTTACTCCTCACAACAATCCTGGTTAAGTGTTAGTAGCTGTTTCTTTGATAAGTAAAACGGATATTTAACACAGTTGCCTAAGACCATTGCGCTAGTGGATGGAGAGGGCGGGGCATGTCCAACTCCCTTCCTCCTTGGTCTGTATGACTTCAGCAATATCCCTCATAGCTGACAAGAGCTTTGTAAATTTTGCCAGCTTTGCCGAGAACCCTGCAGCCAGTGCAACCCGAGCTTTGTTGACACCTGCGTCAGCCAAGCCCCATTCCAGGTTCACAGACTCGGTGCGAGAAAGAATTCAGGGACAGGAAAAAAAAAAAAAAAAAAAGCAAAGGCAAACAGCAAGGTCTATTGAAGGAAAAACACATACCGAAGGAGTTAGCGTGGACATGCTCAAGAGCGAGACATGCCCCCGAGTGCCATGGGTTAGCTAGTTTTATAGGGAAGTTTTGCAGCAATTTTCCATCCTGACCTTTGAAGCCCAGGTGTCTTCTTTGTTTCAGGAGGAGATAGCTATGTCAATGCTCGAGGAGACCAGTCACATACTCAACAGTTTGTTCTTGGGCAGATGTTGAACAATATTTATGACCCCAGGCTTTTTGCTATTAATTAAGAGTCCATTTTTGGCCCATGATTTTACAAGTTTTATGACTTTGGGGGATTTGGGGCTTTAGGGGAAATGTTTGTCCTAGGGAGATTGCAGGTGTGTATTAACACTTTCAGAACTGGACAGAAACTAGGGACCAGAGCCCTGACACCCTGTTCTATCCTGCCTCATCAGGAAGACTGATAAACACCAATATTGTGTGCACCTATCTGGCTGGATTCTAGCCCAGCAGCCCTTTTGGCCTTTGTCCCTGTACCAGATATTTGCTCTCAGAAGAAGCCCACCCATTTCAGAGACTACATGCTTTATTCATCACATTGCAGTTTTGATTCCAGTGGGACACAGCTGAAACACACGGTGTGTTTCAATGGCGTCCTCCTGTGCAGTGTTTTGTACCATTTACCATTCAAGACACTATGAAACCAGCTGCTTAGGAATTTGCCAGCCTCTCTTTCAATAGGCCAGGCCACATGAGCTTGAGAGGGAGAAAGAGCAGGAGGATGAAAGAATGTTAAAATTTCTATTTTTTCTGGAGCACCTACATATTCTAGGTAGGAGGTTTGATAGGTTTCCATGCATGACCACAAATAATGCTCATGACAAATCTAGGAAAGAAGCTTTTTATCTTCATGTTACAAATGAGATGATTGAGGTTAAATAATGAGAACCAAAGGCCATACAGCTAGTGAGGGACTGAGATGATTTGAAGCTATCCTCTGAAGCCTTTGCTCTTTTTAGTCTATAGCGAAGCTTTTGAAGAAATAATATGGCAGATGATTTTAACCAAAGAGAAATTGGAGATTCATGACCCAAGACTTCCTTCTCACTGTGATGCCATGTCATGTGATGATAATGCAGAATTTAGGGAGCCTGGGTCTGTCGAGAAAATGACAGGTGATGCTACGAGCATTAAAAATAGGTTTTTACTTCGGAGCTATGTGAAATGGTATTGCCAGTAGGATATGTTGCCTATATTTATTTGCTATTTGTTAATCTATTAGTTTGTCATTAGACTTTGTAGGAGTAGGATTTAGTTGGCATTTCCAACATTCTTTAACAGTGAAGATCTTTGGTTAATTTCCTTTCTTCCTTTCCCTTTCCTTCCACTCCCTCTGTCTCTCTCTTCATTCCCTGTCTCTCCTCTTTCCCCCTTTCCTTCCTCTCAGAATCATAGCTGAGTGCTGGCATGTACAACTTACAAGCTGTATTTGACCTTGGGTACGTGACTTAACCTCTCTAGTACTCAATTTCATCAACTGTAAAATGGTTATAATATAGTTCCTCAAAGGGTTGTGTTGAGGAATATACTAATTATTATATACAAATAATTAGAATAATGCTTAGAATATATTCAAGCATTCAAAAATAGTTATCATTTTTCTTTAAGCAAATGGATATTGATCCAAGCATTGTGCAAGCTGTTAGGCTGCTTTGCTAGGGAGCAAAAACAGAATTTCCTGGGTCAAAGATATTATTAGGAAGACAGGGCTCCTCTCCAATATCTTGTATGAGTATATCTCAAACATAATTTAAAAATATATTCTCAGATTTTATTTTCCTCCTTATTCCCTGCTGTGGTAGATTGATCATGTACTCCAAAGTAGGCATGTTCTTAATCTTAATGAACATTTCTGTGGATGTGAACCCATTGTAAATGGGATCTATTAAGGATATTATGTTCTAGTTAAGGTGTGGCCCAACTGAAGGAGCTAGGCCTTGATCCATATTACTGGGGGACTTATAAAGAGAAGAAACTGGAAGCTAAAAGTTGGAGAAGGCCACACAGGAAGAAGCCAATGAGAAACAGAAGAGAAACAAAATCAAGCACATCATCATGAAAAGAGAAACAGAGGGTAACCAGGCAAGGAACCCCAAGGGTTGCCAGTATTCAGCATCAGAATGTACAGACTCCTGCAGAAATTATGGTCTTGCCAATTTGATTTCACTCTTCTCCTAGCCTCAAAACAGTGCACCATGCATTCCTGTTGTTCAGCCGAAACCAGATTGTGGTATTTGTGATAGCAGCTCAGGAAACTAAGACACTTGGTTTTTGGTAACCCATCTCTCTGTCTCTTCTCTCGGAAAGAAGTATTCCACACCATACCTCCATGGCGACATGTGGGCTTGACTAACAATTGGGTAAAAATCAAAGCCTGGTAAAGTGGGAAACCAAGGCACACAGGAAAATTAACAATTATATTGCCCTCTTGAAATGTTTCTCATCTTCAAAGTGCTTTGAAAACATTAACTAATTAATTAATCAGAAAGAATTTCTGCTAAATCAGTGAAAATGCTCTTTACAATGTAGTAAGCCTCTTGAAAGGTATTATTTATTCAGCAATGTTTTCTCTTTGGTTTTAAGGGAATAATCAGTTTCTTTTTTTTGGGAGACATCTCAGGTGATATTGTGGGATCTCTGTACACCCCTTCACTCTGTGCATCCCAGTAAGCATGAGTACATGAACACACATGCACACACACACTCACACACATGCATGCACACACACGCGCACACTGGAAAATACAAAATGTTCTTTTAGGATTATGTCCCTTGACAGTAAATGCATTAAAATATGAGTCTCTAATCCACTGTGCTTATCAGCCTTTTATCGACTTGCTAGCAAAGTCAAGACAAAAACATCCTGTTGAGTCTCAAATATCAATGTCACCTGCTATTTCCATTTACTTTCCTATCCCCTTGACTGGCCTGTGAGTACTTCAGGAGGTACAACTGTGTCTTTATCACCATTGTCTCTAGAGCCTAGCATTCAAAGAGCCTTAAGTATGTCATCCCTATTCTCGAGTTTACAGAATATAACTAAATATTTTTGTGACATGGCATGAGAGTACTACTAATAATGTTATGTCCATTAATTCAACACATACCAACCACCCGCCATTTATATATATATATATATATATATATATAAGATCATCCGCTTTATTCAGTGCAGGGCTTTGAGTCCATGGTAATGGATTCAGAGATGATCTGGACAGGGTTATTGCATTCAAGGAATTTGTTGTCCAGCAGGAAAGAGAAGGCAAAGGCATAAGTAACTTTACTATAAGGGAGATATGATGAACACCTACAATGAAGCACCTTCGGAAAGAGGAGAGTTGATTTCTGGCTGGAGCCTTCAGGAAGGGCTTTTTGAAGTAGATGACACCTGAATGGAGGCTTGAAATAGAAACTAGCTTTTAGAAAGGGTGAGGGGGTTATTGTTCCACCATAGGACAGTTAAGGGGGAAAAATCATGGACAAGAAAGTATGGTTGCATATGAAAGTCACTGTTTTTTACTTTGAGCCTAGGCAGGGGGAGAAAGGTAGAGGAGCATAATCTAGGATGAGTGGGTTGGCCGTATTTTGGGGAAATGTGTGGAACATATAGACCACACCAAGTCCCCACCTGCAGCAGCCATTACTAATCATTCTCAGCCTTGAGAACAAAGCGGATCGTGTCCACGTGGCCTCCAATGTGAGTAGAGCCTGTCAATGTGAATAGGGCCATAGCATGGAAAGTCTTATATGTTAGGCTGAGGAATCTAGGATTTATTACTTTGGTATTGCGTAGCAAAGAAAGCATAGATTCAGAACTTCATTCGCTGTTCTACAATATCGCAATCCAAAGATACCCAGAACTACTATTGAAATTTTGGTGTTTAGAAGCTCACCTGCACATCAAATTAAGTCTTTCAAATATTTTGGTAAAATTTAAATTTTATCTCCTCCTTCATTTTCTGATTGTCAGCTCCTATTTCTTGCAGTTATTGATTTTTAAACAGTACCAGATTACCTCTTTTTTCCCCTAATTCCCTATGTGATTTCAAATTCAGACTTATTAGAATACTGCATAAAATTAAAGTAAGTAGGCTCTGAGCAAGTGTATGGGAGGTTTTAGGAATTTAAATTCAGGTACTATTAAATCTATGAGTTGCTCAGACATTGTTTTTATGATCTCACTGAATTCTGGAAAGCTGGACTATTATTGCCTAGTCTGTACCCTTAATTTACCCTGAGGGGAAAAAAAAACTCAAATGCCGTGTCCATGGGTGAACTGCATAGCATCAGATTTTAATCTGACTGGTTGAGTCAGATTTTGAAGGGTCTTCCCTAACCTCTCAAACAGGAAATGATGTCTTCCACGGAAACCTCTAAAGGATGTGTATATACATTGGAAACAAACTTGGAAAACCAAGGGGATTCAAAACACTGTTTGTACCTAATTCTAAATTTCCCATTTTGAGAAAAGTGAAAATCTTCTAGCACATACCTTGCAGAAAATTCTAAGACATTGAGAAGAATGTGAGAGTAAATGGTCAGGGGGAATGCTTGACCCCACTACACTGGTATGCTATGTTGAAGCAAAGAGAATAATGGCAGTGGAGGATTAGAGGCCTGGGCTCCAGTGACACTCCTTTTTGGCTGATCCAGCCCCCCAAGCTTCTTGAACATCAATTTTCCAACTTGGTAAACACAATTAATGATGATTCCTTAGACAGGCTATTAAAACTGAGTTTAAGTTTTCTTGGGAGTATAGAGATTTAACTATTCAGGAAGTATGCTGCGTGCCTGGTGGAAATTAAGCCACCTCTCCACATGCCTGCCACCAGATGCAAAGCAGTGCTAAGAATTCAGAGGCGGCAGAATGCAGGACTCATGTTTGGCATCAGACATATCTGGGTTTGAATCGCAGTGCCATCATTTACTACCTGTATGACCTTGCTCTAAATAGCTTGATTTTTCTGAGCCTCTGTTTCTTCATCTGTAAAATGGGCGTGGTGGCGGAACTACCCCAGAGTGTTGTTGCAAGGAATAAATGTGACAATCTATATTCAAGTGCTCAGAGTTAAAATTATTAGATGACTTCTCAAAAAACCTGAAAGTTCATGTGCCAGATACCAGAGTGCCAACAATGACTTATGTCCAAAGTTTTTCAATAGCATTTCCTTAAAGGTTGCTCTTCATGAATCCCATAATGGGTTTGTTATTCTCATCATGAGATAAGAATTCTACAGCCTTCAAGACAAAAAAAAAAAAAAAAAAAAAAAAAAAAAACTCAACCTAATATGTACACAGCCGAGGGGTTATGAAGGCTCTTAGGGACTTACCTATCTTCTGAGACATTTTTCTAAGCAATAACTATATTTTGAGGGGGAAGAAAAGAGGGGTTAATATTTATTTTTTTCCTGACCCCCTCCTTTATTCATTCTAGTGTAGAGTAAGTTGATAGCCTAACAATTACAAGAGACAAATCCGCAGTCAAGGGCTGGTGTGTATTTATAGCTGGATGCATATGTCTATAGCTGTGAGGTATGTAAATAGAATAGATACATTTTGCAAATGCTCTTTTTGTGTGTACCTACAGAGAGGACAGAACAGGGAGATGAATACTGGAGATAGAGTAGGGAATGCAAGGGATTCAGATATTTTTCCATATCTAAGCATCTCATTCCTACAGACCATCTATCTGATTGGTGTAGGCTAGGGATCTCTGCACTGATCCTGTTACAAGGTAATACTCCAGAATGGAAAGGTGTTTCACAAAAGCTTCCTATTTGTAATCAAAGCCTCCCTTTGTCACTGAGCATGCCCAGTGAGTCTGCTAGAAGCAGAGCAGTACAAAATGCAGTTTTTACTTTCCTGTGGTTTGTAGCCACTGCGGCTGCTGATGAGCAGGGAGGCAGTGAGCCATCGGGTTCAAGGGGAGTCCTGAAAAGGCAGAGAAAAAGGGATCTGAGTAAAGTGGGACGTGGAGGAGTGGTAATAGGTGGAAGGGTGCGGCAAAAGGTTTGCTTGGTTCCCTGCAGCCTTTCCTCTCTAAGTGAAGCCCTCTGTGGTTCCGCAGGCAGAAGCCTCTGAAAATCTTTGATATCCTTACGAAATTGTGGTATCCTGCACGAGACTGCAGTCCGAATGGTTTGGGTTCAAAACCTGACTTGGTCTTATGACACTGGCTGTGACCTTGGCAAAGAAACTTTAAGAATCTGAGTCTCAGATTTCTTCGAAGATTTAATGAGAAAGAAAAAGCACAAGAGAAGGCTCACCTTCTCTATGTGCACAGATATATCTTGAGGTTCGATAGCTCAGTTAAGCTGTAAACCCATACCAACCACCACCCCAAAGCTCAGAAACTCTGAAGTGAGATCTAGGTTCAAATCCCAGCTCTCCCTTGTATTAGCTATGAGAATTTGCTCAAATGTGTGTGTGTGTGTGTGTGTGTGTGTGTGTGTGAGAGAGAGAGAGAGAGAGAGAGAGAGAGAGAGAGACATAGAGCAAGTTTAATGTCTATCAAATACCAGGGGATTAAAAGGAAAATGAAAACAGACAAATCCATCTTCCTCTAGAGTCTGTAGCCCAGTGGCATTGTATTTGTTGGGGAGCCTCTGTTTCCTCATCTGTAAAATGGAAATGATGGCACTTACTCAGGAGAATCGTTCTTAAGGTTAAAATGGGAAAGGTTCTCAGCAAGGTACCTGGCATATGGCAATGCTCTACAGTAGATTGTGAACATCTGATTTTTCGTTCCTACCATATTGAATTATCTTCTCTCCTGATTTCCCCCATAATGCCATTCCCAGCAATCTGTTTTCCTTATGTATCATGAGCCTCTTTCCTGTAGTCTGGATAGGGAACTGGGTAACATGATGATTAGTCATGTGCAGCTGGCACCAGATAGACCTGAGTTGAAGTTCTCTGCCACTTTTCCAGATGTGTGACCTTGGGTAAGCCACTTATCTGTCTCCGTCTCATTTTCCTCATCTATAAAGTGGGAATAAATGCAGTCTCTACACCAAGGATTATTATTCTTATCCCAAGAGTAGTTGGTGTGTGTGTGTGTGTGCATGTGAAAGAGAGAGAGAGACAAAGGGAATTTAATGTCTGCTAGGTAACATGAAATAAATGGAAACTAAAAATAGATACTTTACTGTGTTCCCACTCTCATGCCCCAGAACTTTAGTCTAGTGGATTTGTGTGTGCCCTGAAACATACTAGCTAAATCATAGAACAAATAGAAAATTGCAACTATAACAACTTTTAAAAGAAGAGTTGCATGATGTCTATAGTAAGCGGTATTTGACCCAGCCTGAAAGATCAGTGATGGATTCCTAATGAAGTGATGCTGGGGCAGAGGATACATGGGAGTTTGTTAGCTGAATAGTGCAGGAAAACATATTTCAAGCAATCTCTCAAAAAATGTTCTCTATCAGCATCATAAGTATCTTTTCACAGTCTTCTTTCTAGATTATAAGCGCAAGGAGGACAGGGATGGTGTCCTTGTCATTTTACATTACATTTTACATGCTCTTTAAGTGCCTTGAAGAAATAAATGCTTAATAAATAGTTGTGGAATGAATGAATGTTAGCAGACTACCAATGCAGAGTTCCTGAATGAAATAAAAGGTAATTGCTATGCGTCCATCGCATGTCTTAATTTAGGATGCAATTAAGGAAGATGCATTCCTTGGTAAAAAACAAAAACAAAACCAAAAAAAAAAAAAAACCAGTGTGGACTTTCCAATGGAAGAAAACAATTCCTCATTCAGGTACTGCCCCCTTGGGAAAGTAGCATGAACGCTCAGTCTCAGTCTCCACATGTGTAAAATGGGGGTAAGGGTAGTGTCCTTCCAGGGTTATTTTAGAGATTACACTGTTAATATGTGATTATCTAACAAAAGAGTGGCTGAGAGCATGTGTTCAAGAGATGAGTGTTATTAATATTATCACTATTAGGACATTGATAAATTTCAGAGATGCAGGTTTCAAGGTTTATAGGTTGTTGACAGGCCAGGTTGCCCTCGGAGACAGCTTGAAAACCACAGGATGTCATCAACCAAACATCAACCAGACCTTTGCCTTGCCATACATTTTTATGGTTCCTCAATGCAGGGCATTGTATCTCTGGTGGCTAAGAGTCAGTTTAGGTTCCCAGATGTAATAGGTACTAATTGACTAACATGTTAAAATATTCTAGGACCTCAGTTTCCTTTTAGGGTTAGATCATAGAGTTTGGGCAGCATAAAATCAGAGAATTCACCACATTGCACAGAGCCTACATATGGTAAGCAAGCAAACATGTTAGCTGTTACTATTGAACCACGAGGCCCTGCTGGATTTCTATGACTGAATCAGACTGACTGAATCAGCCTTTCTTGAGCGGCGAATTGCTTCCTTTTGAAATTCCCGTTATGAAGGAAGAAAAGCAACACTTTTCTGAGGTCTGAAACCCTCGCTCTCCCTGCACTGTTCCTCGGAGAAGAGGGCAGTGGGGGCAGGTTCGGGGTCACCAGGCAGTCAAGGTGAAGCAGACCAGCAGGGGCTGAGGACTCCGCAAACTCTGCCTTCCTTCTTGAAGCCAGGCTCTGTCCCTCTTTGCGCTCTTTACCCTGGAAGGCATGATCAGGGGTTCTAGCCGAACACTGGGCATGCTCGCCGGCTGGGGCGGCCTCGGATTGTCAGCAGGACGCGTCTGCTTGCAGCGCTCCCTTGTTTCTAGAGACCCGGGTGCAGCTGCGGTGTATCGGGTTTTGTAGAGCTGAACCTTCGGTGCGTGCAGTCAGGGAACCCAGCCTCCCCTCTCCAACCCCGAGCGGAACGGAACTCTCTGCACAGCCCCGGATTCGCGCGCACAGTTCTGGTCTTGGAAACGCCCGGTTGGGGTTCTCTCTGCAGACAAAGAGGCGCACGTGCCCCCACCGCCCCTCTTTCTCAGCCCTGAGCCCCTCCCTTGCCTCATACCCCGCCGCCCCGCTGCAGCCCCAACGCCACCACCCCGCCCCGGGGTCCGAGACTTGTGCGCGCGTTCGGGGCCCGCAGACTGGCTCCCTCTTCCCTTGCAGGGGCCGCGCTGGCTGCCGGGCGGCGCGTGGCAATCGGTGTGTATGTGTGCGCGCGCGCGCGCGCGTGTGTGCATATGTGTGTGTGCGCGGATGTGTCTGTGCGGCGCGCGGGCGGGCGCGTGTGTGCGCGCGAGGGTTCTCGCGTGCAGGAGCTACTGGGTGTGCGTGCGTGTTTTATGGGTTTGATTCCAGAGCAGGTTGCACATTGGTCCTGGGTGGCTCGCAGGCTCAGGTCGTGCTTGGGCGTCCTCCTCCTAATCGTTTTCGAAGTAGCAGCAGCAGCAGCAGCAGCAGCAGCAGCAGCAAAACCAGCAGCAGCACGAGCCGCGGCAACAGCGGCAGCGGCGGCGGCAGCTCAGCGGCACAGCTGACAGAAGTGTGCAGAAGCGAGCACCGTTTAGGGAGTCCGGGGGGCGGGTAAGAGGGAGGAGGGAGAAAGCCTGTCTTGGTCTTTGGGATTATTTTTTTTCCCTTCTTTCCCTCTCTCTCTTTCTGGAGGGTGTGTGTTGCCTCCTCGAAGTGAAGGAATTTTGCTCCAAAGCGAGCTGGGACCGAAGACTCTAGGCTAAGTTATCTCTCTATGTAGATGGTGTCAGGGAGCGAAGCTACTGACCGAGTCGCTGGTAAATGTTTTTCACTTCTTACTCTTTAATGCTTAAGGCTTTAAAAAAATTTTTTTTGTCCTTTTTCTTTCTTCCGTGTTTCCTTTCTGTGGCTCCTCATTCTGCAATCGCTCCTGAATCAGCTGCAGCTCTCTCTCTCTCTCCTTGCGTTTGTGCAGTTTACAACTTGTTTCGTGGTTTTCTGTGTTTTTTTCCTCCTCCATCCTCAGATGAATGCTGGAACATTTAAATTCGGCACTTCGGGAGGTCGTCATTAGTTGCATGAGTTTGGGGGAGGGGGATGGGAAAGATCGGTAGAGCAGACTGTTATTTCCCTGCAGAAGGATTGCCGGTTTCTCTCTAATGTTCATCGCAATTATAGGGATTTTTTTTTTTTTTTTAGGATGCGTTATAACGTTGCATTGATGTTTAAGGTTATCATTCTCCAGGATTACAATGCATTTTGACTCAGTTTTGACAGCATAACAGATGCCAGTGATTCCAGAACTGCTGTATGGTACATATTGGCTAAAATATTCAAAATTGGAGGAAGAATCATTTGCATTCCAAAAAAGAATTTCTTAAAAATGCTATTTTTTGTCACATTGCTGCATATTTGCGGGAGGAATAATAGAGACCACTACTTACGTTGCTTGCAAAGATAATAAACATATAAGTGTTTAGTGCATCACATACTGTCCTGTTCTCCATTGATTGATCTATTGCTAAATTTCCTTAATAATAAATATACGCTGTGGGGAAGGAGGGGGATTATGGCATTGGCTTCTTCAAAATTGTGAGACATGTACGGCAATTTCTAACCCCAATCCAGCCCTCTCTTAGATCTTATTTGAAGTGGCATCTTGTTAATTGGGGAAGGGGGGCAGTTTCTGCCATCCACATGGAGTGAAATGATTTAAAATAGCCAGCATATGCATGCAAATTGAACTCTTAACTCTTTTTCTCAAAAAAAAAAAAAAGTACTCCCTCTGTAACTCTTGCTGCCAGCATCTATTTTAAATATTTTTTAAAAATTAATACCCAACAGTTCTTTAAAGCATTCTTATTGAAGTCCTTTGGGGCTTTCTTAGGAGTTGCCATATTTCATTTGTTTTGCTGTTTTCCACCCTAAGTTTTCAGATCCAGTTCAGTAGAAAAACTGAAGGGTCAGTAAGTAATGGCAAATCAGCAGTTTAGAAAGAAATCAGTTTATAGTTGTAAAAATCTACTAAGCCAAGGGGAAAATGACCTAACAGAATGACAACTTAATTGTAAAGAGTGGAGCTCTGTGATACAGCAGGTTGCAGTCTCAGTACATCTTAAGGGGCTCTCAACTGTAGGCTTAGATGAGGATATCCAGTGCAGGGCTCTTCTGAGGCACATGCCTTTTACAGAGAGGAAATATTGTTATTTAAGGAAACCACCTTCTGCTATGTGGTTGCTACAGCACAGAGCTGCAGTTTACCTAGGTAGAAAGAGTATGCTTGCAATAAAACTGTTAAACTTTGTTTTAATGTAAACTTAGCTGGTGTTGGAAGAACAACCTAAGACCGTGGGTCCTCTTCAGGACTGAAGAACAAAACAAACTATAAATTAACTCAACTGGTCAGATACACTTTCATATAGAAGAAAGCCTATGCTCTAAGACACCATGCAAATTCACCTGTTCTGGGTCGCCCGTGTTGATAAAAGCTTTTCTTGAAATTGTGGACAGGATTCCTGAGATCTAAAAGATCTAAAGCTCATTTCTTTTTGTAGGCTGCTGATGGTAATAAGGCTTTAAAAAAAAAAAAGACTGAAAACTCAGCTTACGTATAGGCCCCTTGATATGGCAGTATTGTTATTTTAAAATATTTTCACAAACTTCAATTTACCATTTTGATCATGTTGGGGCGGGGGGCAGGGGTGGACAACTTTCCATTCCTAAGGATCAGAGTCATCTCTGAATGAAGCATTTGCTTGTCTGGGTACCAAAGAAACACGTATTTATATAGTAAACTTGAATTCTACAAATCCACGGCTTCTAAAGCATCATGGTTCTCTCATTCTAGGACCCAAACCAGAAAGCAATATGTCCCATGCTGAGCAGCTACATTATTTCCCTGGCATATTCCACACACATGGGCATGAGAAGATAACTGACCAGGCTAAGGGCTCATTTCGCTTGGCCCATAGGCAAGATTTCTAATTGTTATGCAATATATTCAGAGCATGAATTTATTTATGAAACACCAAAATTAGCTCCAATTTCAGCATCTCAGCCCAGATGTGAAGACCAAGATTCCATCAATTTAAAGATCGCATTCTTTTCCTGCTGAGGTTGTTTTTTTACGCACTCACCCCTCTTCCTTGTAGTTTCCTGGCAACTTCTGAAAAGCTCTCTGAATTTTTTGTTAACATATTGAACCTATCTATAATTTGGGTATAATGCCGGGTTAAATTACTGTAGCTGAGCTTGTATTACTCTTACATGATTCTGTGTAGTATAGTGTTTGTGGTTTGTTGTTGAGTTTGTTATTATTAAGATTTTCCTTAACTTTTAACCAAGCTCATTGTAACTTTCTATGCCTTATGTGGATCTAAGGTTAATGTCTCAAAATAGTATCATTTTGCTAGGCTTGTTGGTAAATTGGGTAGTTTACTTTCTATTGATCTTCCTGTTGAATTTCAGCATTTCCAGACACATGGCATTAGAAAGCATGGGGAGAAGGTAACTTTGGAGGAAGAAGACTATAAAGACTAGTATCTGAAACTTGATTCAGGGAACTTGACAATCATTTTTGTCTGTATTGTCAGAGTTCCTATTTTCATTTTGATAAGAACGAAGGTTTCTCTGCGTGTGTGCAGTGTTTACTATGCTAAAGCTACTGAATGTTTCTTAAAATTAATTGCTATTTTTTCTTTGTGTAATTGAGCAGAACTTTGAGCTGCTTGTGTGTTTTTAAGGACAACCTGTATTGGTGAGCTTGTTCGTTGTTTTCTATTCTGTGCAGACTAATTTTGAGAAGTGGTTTCTGGTGATATATGGTCAAGGTCACTGCCAAGGACCTTTCCCCCCCTTCCCACTTGAGAGCTCAAACTTAAACTGAAACTCAGTTCTTAAGAGGTAAAACTTAATGTCAAATGACTTACTTCAAACAGGGCTATTTGAACAGCATATTATTTTTGTCTTTCATTACTTTGTGTGAAGCAACAGTTTTATTCTTTGAGCTGCTGAGTTGTAGTAGCCCTGATGTGCTCACAGGGAGAAGCTCTCAGGTCTGCACTTAGAGTACCTAAAACAGATTCACAAACTTCAGGGAAATAGCAAGACCTTTTCTTGGATAAGGGGAGGAGATACCTTGTTATGTCCTCAAAAGGGAGTATGGCAATTTTTCATAAAATGCAACACATTTTTAAATTATATAATACTCCCCTTAAACTTCTGTGAAACCAACAGTGATTTTATAAGGTTCTTGAGTGGTTAAGAGGAAATATAGTAGCTTTTCAAAGTATTTGTGTACTCCTGATTTCTATTCTGCTTTATAAAGGGATCCTTCAGATTACTGAGCGACTTCTATATGCTGTCAGTAACTTAAAATTAAAAAATATATATTTTAGATTTTCTCTGTTTAGTAAAGATAAACCATTATTTAACATAATTAGTTTAGCCATGCTAAGTACATGTAAAAAGGAATGATAAATCTGCTTCTGCTCATAATTCCAAGGAATTTCATGAAGTTAAAGAGTTTAAAATGTTTTATTTTGATTTTTTCCTAAAATTCACATTACTCACTGCTCTGGTCGAAATGATATATCATATACTACAGTGTGATTCTGAATCTGAACGATTGCGGCCTTTTTAAGAATTCTTAGTGGTGATAAATGAAGCACCTTGAGAAACAGTTTGCAAATAATGTGCCTACATGCTTTGCGGAAAGACTTTAATTGGTCCACCTCTGCTAAGTGTACAATTACGAGCCTCTTAGGCAAAAAGAATTGTCAGGAAAAAAGTTCAATTATGTGCTTTTCTGCAGTACTGTGGGTGAAAGGAGAGCAACTATTTTAACTCTTCATGGAAGAGCAGTAAAAAGAAATTGAGACAAAATAATGCAATTTACTTATTAAAATAAAAACTCTATCCCCCTACCCCCTCCAAAAAATATTTCCCCCTGGACTATATGAATTGACTTCTGACTCCATTGGAACAATTGACATTAGAACTCATCTTATCACCCCTGTGTGGCTCCTGCTAGGATATTGGTGATGGGTGCTAAAGATACAGTGTTTGTCTTCGGAAAATTTAAATGCCTTGTTTGGGAAGAGAAAGATCTTTTCTTTAAAAGCTAATGGTTCCACACCTAAAATTCTTTCAGATGAGGGTTGGCTCCCCTTGATTTTAATCTGGAACAGCAGTGGGGGCTGCTCAGCGCTACTCCCATATTTAATGTGGTTCTGCCATAGGTTATTATAACATGAATATGGACAGTTAGCTTTTTCAGCACAGCTATTCTAATCATTGCACTAAATTTCTGGAATGTTATGCAAATTTATAAAAGTTTGGAACTCAGCTTAACAAAAGAAGATATATATTTTGCTTTGATGACTGAATTATGCAGCTATCTAGCTTCAAACTTAATTTCAAGGTATTAGAAATTTTGCATCATCCTTTTCCTTTAATATGACCATTGTAAAGTACTTATTTTTAAATTCTATACGAAAGGGAGTTGTGTGCTCAGTAATATAAAGAACTCATTCTGAACTTGGTTTAAAAGAATAAGTAATTCTTGCGTTTATTTGGTTTACTCTTCTTTAATTTACCTTTTAGGAGACAATGACTAAAGCTGGAGAATATAATTCTATACAATGAAGATGAAATTGATGTTAATATCAATAACATACTGATTTTAAATGTTTGGAAAGGAGGACTCCCTAGAGGATTCTTCTGGGCATGTCTTGTACTTAAATTTTCATTTTTATTATCTCTTAGGATTTAACTATTACTCAGTGTTTTGACATTTCTCCTCCTTCAGTTAGAGAAACAAAGGTATATGCACAGAAAAGAAATAAATATACCACTAAATAGAAATGATTTGGGCAGAGGTTAAACAAAATCCCATAATTTAAAATAACCATATCAGAAGATTTTATAAGGTGCTTGTTATATTTGCAACACATTGTAAAAAATTGCCGCTTAAAATGTTCATTTTATAGAAACAGTCAAGTTAGACTCTTAGATTATTTTAAAGAATGAAACTGAACATTTAGGGGAGAGAACTGTGGCTATACTCGTAGGTAATCCTAAAGCAAATATCTATATAGTTAAAATCATAGTTTTATTAGAGAAGCCATTCCAACTGATTTTCTGATCTTAACACTGATAATTTCCTCAAAACCATTTCAAATGTAAAGTTGTATGATTAGATATCTATTTTAGTAGATATTACTTAGATAGAATATAGACAAATTAAAACTACAGCAAATTTTCTTTCAGTCTTTATTTTTTATTCATTCAATAAGCTATATTTAGATTCTCAAGCCATTTACCTGTGCTGTGCCAGGTAAATCTTATGGTGGAAGTAATTTGATACCAAAATAATGTCAAAGAAAGTAAATAGGAGTGAGGTGAGTGCTTTCTTTAAGTAAAAGATAAACTTATCCTCTTTATGTCACCCTAGGGTATGTTAGAAAGGTAGTTTAATTTTATTTCATTTTAGGATTTATTCAGGGAGTAATTGTATACAGTATACAAATATCCACTTATTCTTTGCCCTCTATTATATCCAGCCCATCTCTCTGTGCAGCCTGTTGTGATATGACACCTGGAATTGAAAACTTATGTCAAGGTTTGATACTATGGGCACCAATTTCAAAGGGACTCAAGGAAAGGGCAATGTGAGTTTGTGGCAGATCATGCAGACGAGAAGGAAATTTATTCTGTAGTTGGCTGCCATTTCTTCTAGGCAATAGTAGAGCCATCGATTTTATTTTTAACTTCACTGAAACTTCTTGAGAAGGCACAGCTGTTTCTCTATGTTTTACCCTTAAGAATAATAATATAATTATTACAAAAGCATTTCACAGTGGATAGGGCTCTGTGATTTCTGTGACCCAGCATCTAATTTTTCTCCTCTCTAATCCTGTTGATATATCCCTACACGTAATCAGACTCAGTCAGATGAAACCAATTACTAAGGGAAAAAAAAAATCAAATTTATTAATTATATTTATTGGATATGTCTGTTGCTTAATTATCCATTGGCGAATTTACATGTGGCCACAGAGAAGGCTGTGGATGAGTGTGGAAAAATGATCAATCATCAGTTCTCACAGTCCAGAGGAGGCTGCAACAACAACAACAAAAAAGCCAAAACAACAACCTTATAATTTCTCATTATCATAGCTATGGGTCTAAACAGTGCAAATCATCACCAAAAAAATGAGGTGTGTTTGGCTTGACCTAGGAAAATCTAGAAAAAGATTGGGAGTTATTGGACTTTTTCCTAACCGCTTGATATAATGGTACGAAGAAATGTAAGGTGCTCCATACACTTTTAAAATGAATAATGATTTAGTTGTTCCAACGTGTGTTGCAAAAGCACTTCAAATGACCCAACCCAGCAGATGACCGAAGCCCATTTCCTGGACTGTGTGTGAGTAGGTGGTGGGGAGGGGTAGGAGGGAGGTTTGGGGAGATCGACATGAAGTGTACAGTAGAGTGACATGCAAGATGTTCAGAAAGTCTCATTTTTTTATTTTATTTTATTTTTTGCATGGACAGGCACCGGGAATCGAACCCGGGTCTCCGGCATGGCAGGCAGGAACTCTGCCTGCTGAGCCATGGTGGCCGGCCTGTTCAGAAAGTCTTATTGATGATTGCATGTACCTGCAGGGAGCAGATGCTAAGATAGCACCACTAAAGTAAGGAATTGTCTTTGTGCTTCGCCTTTGATGGTAAAGATAAATAGACTTTTTTTTTTTTTTGGTACCCGTGTGTTTTGTTAAAAATTCTTCACCGCCGCCAAAAACGGTTTTCTTCTCTTTTTTCACCCTCTTCTCACTTTAATGGGATTGATCTTGAGCATGGCTTATTTTGTACTTTTCTTGCCCGTTTGCTTTCATCATGCATTTTTAAAAATTTTTCAGTGTGTATATTGCTCTTCAGAATAGATAATGATGGAAATAGCCACCACTCCAAGGAAATGTGGCATGGCTATTCGTGTTAACAGAAGTGTCATTTTTATTTATGTGATTCTTCAGGTCCAGAGATTACTATATTTTTATAAGTCAGTCCTGTCCGCACCCCAAATGAACTTCAGAGAGGAAAACAAACCACTTTTGAACTTGAGGCATTTGCATAGTGTTTTCGAGGAAAAACTGAATGAAATGTGTGTTTTAAGAATTGAAGCACATCATTAATGTGTCATTTAGGGAAGACACAGGGTAAATTATGATTTATTGCTCATTACCATTTATTTGGGGCTGTTACTATTGAAGGCACTACTTAAGCATTGTAGATTATGCTTTTGTCATATTTGGCTGCGGGAAATTAAAATAGCAAAATGAGTATTGAGAATTGAAAGGGGGAGGTGGTTTTATACCTGTTGGTTTAGCAAGACAACCTAAGAGATGAGCTAATTGTTCCATTTCCTTTATTCTATATTTCAAAATACAGTAATTTTTAGTTCAGAATAAAAGTTGCTTTCAGCTGGATTTACTGCAGAAGCCAAACAGTAAATAGACAGAGGGACTGAACTCTCCTTCGCATGAAGTGATTTTTCACTAAGCTATTCCCTAAGGGCATGCTGAGCTATATGAGGGGCATAGGTTCTTTTTATATGATTTGTGTATGTTCCCATAGATTGTGAAGTCTATTCCTGGGCAATTTTCAAGTTAAAATTGTGTTACGGCTACCCTGAAGGTTGTCATTTCTTGGTTTTTCTCTTGTCAGTCAATTCATAAGTGTTTATTAAGCCCCCATGGGGTGTACACAGAATCTTACTAGAAGTTCGTGTGCCTGTGTGTGTGTGTGTGTGTGTGTGTGTACGATTGGTCTCTGGTCTAGAAGCTTGCAGTCTATAAGCAAAAGTGTCCTCGTGCATGTGTGTGTTTGTGTGCATAAAGTAACATTTTAATTACAGAAATTTGGTAGTAATAAAAAATATTATTGCCCTGAATCTCTAAATACATGTACTCTGAGAAAAAGCATAGCTGCTCAGTTTTCTATGTTTTTGTTAAATTCAGATATCTCATAACAAATTTGTTTAAGAGAAGAATAAAGCCAAAGGGCCAGTTTTAAACTGTGGATCCTTGCCCGGAGGAATCAGATCGTGGCTAAGATCTGAGTTTCAGAGCAAGAACAAAGTCTCAGGCTGGTCATTTTAGGATATGCCTGTTGCCTGTTTAAATTCATTCACTGAATGAATAAAAGACTCCATGCCCCAAGGCTGTCAATTCATATTTTTCATGAGCACTGAATCAATTTATCATTTTCTTTTTTAAAAAGAAAGGTTCTGAAAATTATAAGAATTGGGAAGGAAAGAATATTTTCAACTAGTCCCTAAATTGGTGAAAAGTGTTCTCTAAAGGAACTTTTTTCCCTGTTTGAACTTGAAAGCATATGGCGAATATGAAGGGTGGGGTATTACTTTTCAAATCTTATCCTCTCCCTTAAACTCATCTTTTACAAATCATCTGTAGGAAGGTTAATGTTCTTGGAAAGTACCAGGTGAGCAGCTCTGAAAGTGGATGGCAAAGGAAGAGTGCGATGAGGCAATGACACCTTTCATAGCTACAGGTGATAACGTCCTGACTTCGGGTAGACAGCTTTGAGTTTTGATATTACTTTTAGGCTCTTGCTTAAAGTTCATTTTGAGTGTGATTTCCAAAATGTGCGGTATCTCATTTCCGGCAAATCGTACATAAACCATCAGAATTTCTTTTCCATCTTCTGTCCATAGTTGATCTGAATCAGTGAGATAATGGCTGAAAAAAATAGGAAGGTCCTTCACTGATGCATCCCTCCATGAAACTTTCACACTTGGTTCTTTTCCATTTGGGCACGTGGATTTTTGAGGATTTCTGAGATGATCTGTGTGTTGCTGCTGAGCATATTTGGATGGATAGATTCCTTCTTTTTATGATAAAAGCATTTCTTTACAATTTACAACAGTCCAGGCTCTCTTCATTTATTATTCTACAGTATATAAAATGAACCATTCCAGTATAAAAGCTCCATGGGAATTATTATGTTGAGAGCATGGATTGGGATATGTTCTTGCTTGCAATGAAAGAAACGAATCCTTGATATTGTAAGTGGAAAGGGAATGTGTTGGAAGGTTTTTGGAAATCACGGAATCGCCAGGAAAGATGCGGAACCAGGTACTTCTGCGCTGAATGCTGCGTGTCCACCTGAAGCCCTTCCCGTTTCTGACAATGCTCAGTGGCTCTGGACACCGTCATTGCCAATAGCACCACAAACCCTGCCTCCCTAGAAATGTGGCTGCTGTTCCACCCCTGAAATGGACTCAATCCCATCCTTGCATTTGGGGGTTTCTGGCTCTCATTTCAAGGTGTAATTGGCGACATGTAAATCAAGTGGCCATGCCCTTCCTGCTAGGAAATCTGGGGTGTACAGCCAGTGTCTCTGGCGTTCAGAGGCACTGTGAAAGCAGCTGGAGCTTCTCTTTGGCCCAAAAATGAATCAGGTGACATTTCTGATTACAAACGTATTAAGTGAAATGCTTTTGAATTTAGCATACATCAGTCTCAGAAATGTTTTTCAGGTAGAATCCTATGTGTTTTCACCAGGAGCCATTTGATAATGGTATCAGTTTGAGCTTTATGCATTCTGAATTCACCTAGAATGGACTGACATTTGCCTCCATATGAATAGAAAATGTATCAAGTTGGTAGACGGTCTGAAAAAAAGTTGAGGGGACTTATTTACACTCTATGAGGAAAACATCTGGTTGATCCAGTAATTGTCTCTAAGGAATTATGGATAATATACCAGATCAATTTTCTACTTATAAATCAGCAATAAGAGTAATTGCAGTACTTAAAAGAAATAAAACTGCACTTCCATCTTCCATAGTCGAGACTCTCTGAAGTTCAAATAGGTAGGTATTCCTCCCTAAAGTTTTAGTAAACCTAGTGAGGTGCGGGGCCTTGCAAATGATCCCCATCACTAGTAAAACTTTTACATCTGAAGGCTCAGCCTTTTATTCTTCAATTCTAAATTAATATATTTATCCTTCCATCACTGTCTCCCAAGGATTTTGAGAATTAATTAGAAACAAAATCACTTTCAGCCCTCTGATGTTACATTCTGTGCTGGAAAAATATGAGATGCAGACACGTTATTAATAATGACACAGGTTCATCCAATAAAATAATCCGACTGGCTGAATTCTCACATGGTTGGTATTTTCTAATATAAATTCCTGTAGGATTAGAGAGTTAAATATTGAATATTGTCTCATTTAATGCGGTTCTAGGAAATCTTAATGATAATGTTGGTTCTCCAGTTTGGAGAATACGGAAATGGTTTTCTACTGACTAATAGCTTTGGCCGGGAACATAACGCATTTTATCAAAGGATAATGAAGATACTTAAACCAAGGTGAGATTGGAAGTAAATGGCCACTGATTTGCTATATTAAAAACTATTCAAATGTCACAGCATTTAAAAATTCTCATATTAAATAGCTTTCTTTCTATCCTAATGACAGCCTGTGATTATTGTAGATGGCTTGAGTTTGTCAAAAGAGCCGATTTACTCTGTTAGGCCCTAAAGAGGCGAACCGGCTGTGTTGTCTAGTTGACGTGAGGTGTAAAAGTCTGAAAATTGGACTGGGCTTTGAAGGAAGGCTGGCAGTGTTGAGTGTGACAGTTGAAATGGAATTGTGCATGAAGTTAAAGAAAAAGAGAAGTAGGCCAAAAGAGAAAAAAAAAAAAAATGGAAAGAGTGAAAGAAGAGAGATATCGATCAAACAGCTCAACTAGAAATCCTTAGGCCTGCTTAGAATTGACTATTTAATACCAAGAGCAAAAACTTTTTAATTAAGACTTTTATTCTTCTTTCTTTATTTTTTTTTAAATCATCCCTGTTTTGACTTTCCTTCAGGTTCTTAATTCTGTGAGCTTATATTTCAAATTAGGGAGCTGAATCGGAGGATAAATAGTGTAAGTAACAATTGCTGAAATATTTTGTCATGAATACAGAATAAGAACATATACCAGTGCACCAAATTGGTTTAAATCGGGTGTTGTTGTTTTCTCCAAAGGGAAACTTTAATGTTTTGTGAGATGAGTTTATTTGAAATTGCAGTTATTCTTGTTTCAGACCTCGTAATTTAACAGTTGAAAAAGCTCCCTTTTTTTGGTTCTTTGTAGTTAGTATATGTGGTGTGAGTGAATAAATTTCATTTAAAAGCGTGTTTTGGGGTGGTATTCTTTTAGCACAAACTTACTCCTTGATAAAGGAGCTGGCTGTAATTTGCAGAAATGACTGTTTCTTTTTCTTTAGTTGTTGGATAATTGCTTTTTGTATACACTGTGAAAATGTTCATATAGACCAGTGACAAAGCCTAGCAGATGCACTTGCAATTATCTGGAATTTAAGTAAATTTTGCATCTGATACACACAAAGCAAACGCTTTGTCCAAGCAGGCTCACATACTGGCATGTGGATTGCTGTGAATACAATGAGTAGATTTTTAATGGAAAACAAATGGGACTATTAGTAAGTCTTGTCTCTTACTTGAAAAGATGCCCGCTTTAGGCATCGCGTACAACTTATTCATATTCGTAGCTGGTTCGTTCTAAATATGACCTTTAAAATTGCAAAAAATTTAAATGTTTTAAACAACATGTGTAGCAGTGTTTTTATTGGAGTCACATCCATGGCTTTCTGGAAAAGGAATAGAGAAATAAATGTTTGTTTCATATTCCAATGTTATTTTTTTCTGACTGTTAAGGGTTCAGTTATTATTACTCTAAAATGTAAAAAGGGATTTCGTCTTATAAATAAATCATGCTATAGATAAGAGATAATTACAGTGTGACTTTAACAACCTCATTTCATAAGGGGGACCATATGAATTAATATATAATGTGTCCAAATTCTACTTCTTATTGTAAACAAAGGCGATCTAGCCAGAGGAATCGTTTTATGCAAAACCACTTTTCGGAGTTTTGTTCGAGAGTAATCATTTCTACTGCGTATTTTTTTAATTGTTGTCATACTTAGTGAGAACTTTGAAGGCTTTAATTTTTTTTCTCTGTATTTATCCCAGCAAATATTAAATGTATGGAACTACTTGAATTCTCTTAAATGCCTTAAGTTGTTTGAGGAGGAGAGGGGGAATTATTCTTTTTCTTTGTATGACAAGGATACAAAAAGCTGGTCCAGTAGATTTTTGTTCCATGGTTTGAAGGTGTTCCATGCTATTTCGAGTGAGGGAAATTTCCAAAGTATCTCAGGCAGCATGAAGGCACCCCTGTGTTGTCCGCCCTCTGCTTTCTTCTCTATCTAAAATGGAATCTCACAAGCACTGGAGATCTTTTCTTATTCTTTTAAGAATCAGGAGCCTTGGGGTGGGGGTGGGGGGGGCAGGGGCCTAAATTTTGAGGAATTGTCGGGGGAAAAAAAGTGAATATGAGTTGAAATGTTTAAGAAGAAAAGGGAGAGCCTGACAGAAGTATTCTAGGCTCTGAATCAGAACAAGACAGATGTGCTGTTACTGGAATATTGTTCCTACAGAATTTGCCTTAATCACTTTTCCAAAAACATAAGACGGCTTCAGCTAGGTGCATTGCATAGAATTGTGAAAACGATGGAACTTGTTCAGATGTGTCCTGCCAGCTAATTTGTGTGCTCCTCAGTTTCCCCAGCATGGTTCATGCCTCTCCATTGCCCCTCTTCCCTCCAACCCTCCCACTTCTATTTCTTAAACTATTGCAGTCTATCTTTAGGCTTGGACAGGAACCAGGTGCTTTCCTTGATATTTAAGCAACTTGCTATTTTGAAATTCCCATAGAGAGCTGTGGGCATTTTTATTTCTGTATCTTGAAGCATCTCTTTCCTTTTCGGAAGGAGAAGCCACTTACATAATACCCAGAAGCAGACCTTTGGGACACCAAGCTACTTTATGGATGGTTTACAGGCCAAGGAAGGCGCGTCTCTGGTGTCATGTGCATCCTCCTATGGGGGTCTCCGTTTGAGATGTTTTCACAATAGCAGACTCTCAGAAGATTGAATATGGACAAAATCCATTTTTCAAATTGAGAGGAATCAGTAGGAAACAGCACCTAGGAAGATGAGAGCCCACTAATATCTCAACCCGAAAGGGATTCTGGAAGAGTTCCAGAACCAAGACCCAACTGTCAGCAGAGCTTGCCAGGGAGACAGATGCTGCGATTGGAAGACAGTTTTCCACAGTTAGATATTTTGTTCTTGTAGATGGCCAACCATGACTCATGGGGGAAACAGGAGAGAGAGAGAGAGAGAGGAGGAAAGAAGAGTAAATTAATCATTTTATTAATCCCTATTTAGAATTCAGTCATGTAAGTAAATGTCAACCTGGTGAACTTTCCATGAAACCAGAGGACAGTTGTGGAGTTTTAAAGTTAGGCCAGGTGATAAAGGTGTCCTAGTTCACCTGTAGATTAAATAAGCAACAATAATTTCAGGAAATTACCTGTAGAAAATAGTAATGTAGGAATTATCTCACTATTTAGGCTCAGAGAAAGCATGCTATTGAAGGACTGATAGGACATGAGTCATTTCTTGTTGAAAGATGATAGTTTTGTTCTCTCTCTCTCAGTATATCTGTGTGTTTGTGTATGTGAAAGACAGTAAGTTTTTTTCCTTCTGTTCTTTTCTCTCTTTCTTTCTCAACCTCTCCACCCATAGTGTGTGTGTGTGTGTGTGTGTGTATGTGTGTGTGTAAGATTTATACACATATACCTACATAGATAGGTTACACTAAGCCCAGGCTACTGCTACACCCTGAAATATCAGCTTTTATCTATGACTTTATCATTCACTTCCACGTCTTCTAACTCTGTAGCTACATGCAGTTGATTAGATAAAAGCAGAATAGCTGGTGTCTGAAAGATAGGCGAAATTCGTTTTTTGTAACACATCTTTTGCCCATTGTGAGTTTCCCTTGAATTCACAAAATGGAGTTAATATTGTAGGCAATATTCTCAAGATTCCTCTATTTTCTTTTTTTAAAAAAGATTCCTCATTTCCTTTGAAAATAAGCAAAAGAAAAGTTTGGCACCGTTTCACTGATTCTCACTAGTTTGTGGCTAAGTACTCTAGGCTCATTATGAGCCAAGTTTGTATCACAGAACCACCCTGTAGGTCTCCATAACTGGGACAAGCTATGTATTTGAGTGACTGATAGCAGCCAAATTTTTTATTTGTCTGTGTTATGATAAGAATCCCCAGAGTGTCCTTATTTAAATCTGCATGTCCTTGTGTGTCAGGATGGTAGATCACCAAAAAGGTGTGTGTTTGGAGGGAAAAGTAGCCTTTTATTTTTCCCCTATAACCACCTATTCAGAGGGTACTCTTGGAACTGAAAATCAACAGCTGTGAAACCAATTTGGAAGGAATAATTCACAATTGACTTGAGGAGGATGGGGCCTTCAAGGTTTACGTGTCTTTTTCTGTATCTCAGGCCAACTCAAGCACTAAGAGACTATCCTGTCAATTTGTAGCACTCCCTGGAGAACTTTGGGTCTTGAGAACCCTGGGTCTATTGATCCTTCAGTGAATGTGATTGCATTTCTTCTGAGGTTTATCAAAATAATGATGGGATTTTTCTTTTAACTGTTTCAGACACTTGTTCATGACTACACATAGAAAAAAATGGATGTTTTCTCGTACAAATATTAGAGAGGTTGCTGGATTTTATATTGCTTTGTGCATACTAAGCGCTCAGTAAATATCTGTTGAGTGAAAGCAACATGGATTTCTTTTCCCTTGGGAATATGAGAAGAATGTGATTATTATTTTTTAAAGCATGATTGGATGAATGACTTATCTAGGTTTCATTGACATATCTTGGAATTTTGTCGCTGTATTTTCTAGTCTCGTATAAATGGGGAAATGTCACAAATAAGATGGACAGATTCTGGAATTGCACAGTAAGTGTGTAAAGGACTTAGGATTGATAGAGTTCTTAAATTAGTTGCCCATCAATCTTTAATATGAAGATATTGAAAAAAATTTTTATTTCTTATGCTTCACATTAATTAAAATATTTGCTATAGCAGTTACTGTAAAGGGATGAAAAAAGGAATGATCTTTTTAATGTGAAAATTTCATCATTAATACTTTGGATTTATGAAGAGAAGTCAGGTGTATGATGTTTTCCTAGATGTTAGGAAAGAAGCTAGTAAAATTGGTATAATGTAGCATTCAGCAAAGCACAGCCATGGGCCAAATCTAACCTGCTGTGGTTCACAAATGAAGAATAGTTTGTATATTTTCAAATGCTTGAAAAAAATCAGAGGAGTATTCGTGACATGTAGAAAATTTGATAAAATTAAAATTTCTGTGCCTATAAATAAGGTTTATTGGAACACTGCCCTGCTGCTTTAATTTCCTTGGCTGCTCAAGCAAATACCATGCAATAGGTTGGCTTAAACAGTGAGAATTTATTGGCTCATGGTTCTGAGGCTAGGGAAAGTCCAAATCAAGGCATCATCAAGGTGATGCTTTCTTCCTGAAGAGTAGTATTCTGGCTGGCTGCTGGTGATCCTTGGTTCTGGCTCCTCTGTCACTTGGCAATGCATTTGGCAGCCTCTCCTTGCCTCTCCATTCTCTTCCATGTTCCACTGACCTCCAGCTTCCCCTGGCTTTTTCTCATTCTGCTTATAAAGGAATCCAGTAATAGAACTAAGACCAATAATGATTGAGTTGTGCCATACCTTAACTGAAATAACATCTTGAAGAGGTCTCATTTACAAAGAGTATGTACCCAAAGGACTGTATTCACTTTAAGAACATGTTTGTTTTTCCCCTGGAATACATATCTCCAAGCCAGGATACATGCCCATGATTTTGCACTACAATAGCAGCATTGCTTGGTATGGCCCACAAACCTAAAATATTTACTATCTCAGATGCTTTATAGAAAAAGCTTACCAGCTCTTATCTAATGTATGATTTTGCAGTAGCTAAGAGGAAAGGAGACAAACTGAATTCATTTTTATGGGTTCATATATATTATAGAGTTTGTCATGCTTTGGAATTTTTTTTAGTTTATAGATTATTGATTGTGTGAACCAAAGGAAGATTTGTATTGGATGGGTTGAGATAACCCTCATGTTAGCTGTCTTGATTTTAATAGCAGGACAGACCCCATGCTTTCCTCTGAGGTGGGGTCACTGCCTTAGATCGAAACTTGAACTTTCCATTTTTTCTTTTCTTAAAGCCTTAGAGGGAAACTGGTCCAGCTACTGCTCCACCTGCCCCCCCCCACATCAGTTATTCCTGACATATTGTTATCTTAAAAATGAATGATCAGAATGAATATGCATTACTAGTCTTTATTCACAACCCCAGTGAGGTGCTATTATTAATGCCACTCTTTTTAAGAACAAAGAAGACTTTGTGTAATTTGCCCAAATACTTAAATGATGGAGCAGAGATAAGAGTGCAGTTACACGGCCCTAGGGCCTTACTTTTGATCACTATTCCACAGCATCCTCCTTGAAGTATATACAGCTGACATCGTGTGTACAGTATACTGTGGCTGTGGCATAATGAAATGACTTTATAGGTTTGTCTAAAATGTGAAGAATGAGTCTGAATGAATGAGGCAGAAAATGGAGGCAGAAAGGAAGGAGTGTAGACCAGGCATCACATATAATGGTACAGAGACCAAAGAGAGCACTATAGATTTGGATAAAAGTAGATGCTTCCATTCACTATGTCCAAAGCACAGCACCACTGAAGGAGAGTTCTGGAAATTGTAGGAATCAGATCATTCACCGAGTCATTGATTGATTCAATAAGTCTTTATTGAACTTATGCTAAGAACAGATGCTGATCTCAGTACTGGGTTAGCTAATAAACACATAGTTTATGGTCTTATGGGATGAAATAGACAAAAGGTAAAGAAATGCATCATCAAAATAATTTCAGAAAATAATAAGGACTTTGAGGAATGAAGGGGTGATATAAGTATACCTACCTGTATATCTATGTGTATGTGGGTACCAGTTAATTTAGACAGGGTGGAGAGAGAAGTTCTCGATGAAGGCATACTATTTAATCTGAGGCCTGAATACTAAGGATGTATCAGGTGGTTGCAGGTGTGTGAAATCTTTTCAGGCAGAAAGAACAGTAAGCACAAAAGCTCTGAAGTGGGAGCCCACCTGGAATACTGGAGAAATGGAGGGAAGACCAAATGTGGCTCCAGGTAGTGCAGAGAGAAGGAAGAGAGTGAGCCAGATGAGAAGAGGGAGGTGGGTAGCACCCAAATCATGGAGGGTTCTGTAAGTCATGTTGCGAATTTTAGATTTTAGTCTCAAGACAATAAGAATCCATGAATTTTAAGCAAAGAAGGAATGTCATAGTAATGTCTCAAAAAATGATCACACACAACCCCACCTTGAATTCTACTACATCTAAATTATACCTCAAAATCCTTTCAAACCTCAGGATCAAATACTAATCGATTTCTAGGAAATCAAGGTAAAGAGAAATATGTTTAAGTGACAATACAGGGATTTAATCAGCACAATTCTGATTTTCTGGTAAAACTCTAGGGGAAAACTATCCAGTTTCTTCAACCAATTTGAAAGAAAAAATGCTAGAGGAGAAACATACAAATTATAAAATCCTTAAGAAACATATTGCTCAGTCACAAAGTATGGACCTGGTTTAGATCTTCATTCAAGTTCTAAAATATTTAAATGAGTAAGGAAGTAAACAATTAGAGAGCTGTGAACACAGAATGGATATGAGACAGTAGGAATTTTTGTCTTTTAGGGTGCACTACTATAGGTTTGTTTAAAAAGTGGAGACCTCATTTTTAGAAATACATGCTGAAAATTTGCAGATGAAATAAGTTTATAGTTTACTTGAAAATAAAATTGGGGGTAAAGGAGTTGGTGAGGTTATGGGAAAAAATAGGTTCGGCCATGGTCAAGTTAGGTAATGAGATGAGAGGGTTCTTTATTCTATTATTCTTTATTTATTTCTTATGTCTGTATATGTTTGCCATTTTAGATCGTATTTTTTTAAGTTAAAAAGTGACCACCCAGGGTGCACTGGTGGTTCAGTGGTAGAGTGCTTGCCTTCTATGCGGGAGACCCAGTTCGATTTCCAGACCATGCACCTCACCCTCCACCCCCCAAAAAAAGTAACCATCCTGCCTAATTTGTGGAGAATGGAATGTAGGATTCAGGAATAGAAAAGGAGAGTTATCAATGGGCTCATAGTTTCCCAGACAGGAGATGATTAACGCAGAGGTAATAAGATGCTAACATTGGATGCATTAAAATTTTTTTTTTTCTTTTCTCTTTTTTTTGTTTTGTTTTGTTGTTGTTGTTGTGGGATTCATATTTTTTTTTCCATGGGCAGGCGCTGGGATGCATATTTAATGTGCAGTTGAAAGCTCTTACTGATATATTGGATGCAAGGAGTTGGGGTGGGGGTTGGGCAAAGATGACCTCTAGGGTTTTGGTTTGAGTGTTTTTTTTTTTTTTTTTTTTTTAAAGAGAGGGAGGAAGGGAAGGAAAGACAGACAGAGAAGGAAGGAAGGATGGAAGGAAGGAAGGGAGGAAGAAAGGGAAACATCTTTAAACGTTTTCTTATTTTATTATATTTTGTTTGTTTGTTTGTTTTTTACATGGGCTGGGGCCGGGAATCGAACCGGGGTCCTCCGGCATGGCAGGCAAGCACTCTTGCCCGCTGAGCCACCGCGGCCCGCCCTTGAGTGTTTTTTGCTGAATGGTATTGTGGGGGGCAAATACCAGAATCACAACTAAAGATAATGGGAACCCATTAGAGGTGCATTGCCTAGTGACAGATGCCAAAACCTATTTAATTGGTTGTTTCTCTTTATTGCTATTAATAAAGAATAATTTTACTTTAATTTGCTTTATAGAATAGGACTACTCATGTGAAGGTTTTATATTATAAATCACATTTAAGAGTTTATAATTTAGAACATATTTGAAATAAATCATTTCAATTTCCAGATCTTCATAATTCAAAGCCAGTAACCCTTAACGACTACATTCATTTTGTACATTTGTCGTTTAAAAAAAAAAAAAGACTACCAAGAATATACCAGATAAATAATTCCATGTGCAGAAAATAATAGATGTTTGGCTCATAATACAACTTGCTATTTGAGTATATCATCTACTTATTCTCATTTGCTTGATTAGGAACCACTTAATCAAGTGGAGAAAATACGTCAGAAAATCTAAAACAAAGTATAGTTTTACATGTAAGATATCCCAGTACCTTGAACAGAGCTTGCTTTTAGAATGAAATTATGGTTACATCTGAGATTGCATATAACACATAAGTTTTTTGGAAGTTCTGATCAAAAGAAGTTATTCTTTCCAAAGGTTTGATCAGGCAGTTTCAAACATTTTATAATTGTTCATATAAAAGCTCTCAGACCAGTGAGTTTTGAAGAAAAGTAAGTTTTTTTTAATGTGTTTGTTTTGTATTTTGTTTGTGCTTTTGTTGTCATTTCTGTATTTATTTTTAATTTCCAGGATTTCTGTATTCCCTGTTACAACACATTCAGTTGCTTAGCTAATACATTGTCTAATTGGTTCTTATTTAGTTAATTGATTAATGAATTTGTGGAGGTGATAGTGTTTTGAGATTGGAAGTCTAGTGCAAAAGCTGCCATAAATTGTGAAGAAATCCAGATATAACACCTTTCTAAATTAAGACATTTGATTTGATGAGAGGTCCTAAAGTTTTCAAGTTATAGGTGTGCATTTACAATGAAAACGATTTTGGCCCTGTAGTCTGCATGTGTAAGCCTCGGTTGAAGGTACTGAAGTTTGGTAAAAAAAAAAAAAAAAAAAGTAAATTACCTTTGAACACTAACAGCATCATAGGTTGCTCTCGTTTTCTTAGAGTTTATGGCAATATCATTCTCAAGCCATTCATATTTCTTGTTTCTTATTCTCAAGTGTGTAGGTAGCAATACTGGATCTTGAATCTTCATCTCTTTAATCTACAGACCAATACTAACCTTAACTATGGGGATAGAGGAATCAAGAGGGCATGCACGAACATCTGCCATCATATGTGAAAAGGGCAGGGTCCAAGACCTACTCAAGGTGGATTAAAAAAAAAATGCACCAACAGTGGCAATCACAACAAGAAGAGGTTAAATGCTTCTTATTTTTGTATAGTCCTTGACCACTATATATAATCAAGTTTTAGGCTTTTCAAAAGCAAGCTACAAAATCCCTCCTGTCGCATCTTATTGCAAATGCTGCTTTCCGTGTTATCGATAAGAACAGCCCATTGGATCAAAAGAAATAATAATTGCATCAGTAGCAATTATTGTTTTCTACAGCAGAGCACATAGTACAAGCTTGTTGATAGCTGGAATTTGAGTACCCTTTTAGTTCTCTCTCTCTCTTTTCTTTTACAGACATATGTCTTTGGAGTCTCCACATTCTCATTTTATTTTGCTTTCCACTACTCCTGCCTTTACTTATTCAGTGAGTCACTTATGGAAAGAGTTACTTGCTTGAGTTGATTTAATTCATATCATATAAAAATTCTTTGTGCACTTATCTAAGGTTAATTCTGTTATTCACAATAATATTTTACCCTTCTTGTAACAGTAAAATGACAAGGGATATTTTTGGACAGACTCTGTAGCTCCCATGAAAAAGAGCTAGGAAAAAAAATGGTCTTCTTCAGAAAAATACCACTGGAAATAGCCATTTCAGAGCTGTAAATCACTAAAATGAACTTACAGTTTAACCCCCTAGAGAGGGGAAATTGAATCCTAAAGAAGTGAAACAATTTGAAAATATATCAATAAAATTTGGAATAATTGCCTAAATGAAGCATCTCATATGATATTAAATTGCATGCTATCTCTTTATATTTAAATTACAGTATATTTAGAAATTTCATCTTGAGGATAAAAACTATAACTGCCCCTAGATTGAAGTATACTGGAGTAAAATAATTACCACTAAAAAAATGGTGAATGATCAGTGAATAATATTAATAGCGTCCATTGATTATTCCAAGTTGGACTTTCTCTTTAAGCGTATTATAAATGGGAAAGGTCCTTTTGTTGTGTTCTTGATTTTTTAAAGTTCCTACACATAAATAATAATAAAATACAATTCATATTTTAAAAATTATTTTTGCTGGGTGACATTTTTTCTTAAAACCCTCGACTCATTTACAAAGCTTAGCTTTGAAGTTAATTTCATGCAGATCTTCCTGATTTGTACTTGTTGTGAATTATTGTTAAGCAAAAAAGAAAATATCTGAGAAACCAGAATCTCCAAAACCTACCATTTATTTCATCTTTTGTCTAAATTGGTTTACTTTAAACCATGCAAGTGATACTAAGTACTTCAAGTCTCTAATAAATTAAACCGATGTGATAACATCTTGCTGTGAATTAATACAGGATATAATCCAGGTGTCTTCACCCAAGAACATTTATTAAGATACCTATCACCTCATTAAAGTGTCTCTACAAATAAAAACCTCTCCTTGAGTATTCTTTTCCTTTTAAACAATAATTTGAATAATTGGGGGAAGGGTCTTTTGATTATGCAAATAATTTCTGGTGCTCAAATCAGAGTTGCTTAATTGTCAGTGAATAGGTCAGTGTCTTATTTCCTCATTATATCTGAAGTTTTAGTTGAAACCACTTCATGGCACAAATGACAAGCATCTGTCTTATAGCATAATTTAATTTATCGTGACCACAATGTCAGGTTTACTTTAAACTTGCTGTGGTGTGTCTTTGTGATTGACAATCACTATTTTTTGCCTGGTAGGGAAGGTAGGACTTCTTTTATGTTTTAAAATTATTTGGGCATTTTGAAGACATGCGTAATTTCAGAGTAAGACACTTGACAGCCCTTGCAAGTGTCTCATTTCTAGAAATATAATAAAATTCAGGGAATAAATATTAGACTGACAATGCTCAGAAGAGGGGCTCATATTGTACAATAGAACATAAAACACTTTACATGATGTGTACTCTTTTAGATGGTTCGTTAGGAACATGAAGTGTATCTAATGAGCTTTTTAACTTTATTCTTAGAGAATATACTCAGCTCTCAGTTATAGACTTTTGGATTCTCTAGTTTGTGGATTATCTGTGGCAAAATGTTAATCCGAGCCATGATTCCGAGTCAATTCCTTTGCTCAAGAATTGGAATTCATTTTTAATATTAGCCTTAGGGGTAGAAGTATGATTAGAACTGCAGAATAATGCTTTCATTCAAAACCAATTAACGCACTTTCTGGACTCTCCAACAAAATGTGTAATTCACAGCACTGTACTTCTCCATTAGGATTGAGAATTGCATTGAATTTGATATATTGAAAAATGATCTAAAACTTAGTCACTGAAATATATTTCAAGAAATTATTTGATTTTATTTCTGCTTATGAGGAAAATACTTACTTTTGTGTCTCAACTGGAAAAATATGAAATTGCATTACATCTTGGAAAAATAAAAAGTCAGTTTCTGTTTTTGATCTGCTATAAAAATCATGTTTTATATAAACTGTACCGTATTTTCTTTAAGCTAGCTATTCCTTATCCTTCACTAAAGTATCATTTTATGCTATATAGAAAAGCCATCACGTATAAAAGTTATTTATTTGTGAAGGTCTCATGTACTCTACTACATTTTTATTTCAGACAGAAAAAAAGAGCAGAGTTGAAAGGAACATGGTAAAAGGCATATTCTATAAATTCATTATATAAATATTTGGTAGATCCATTGGCTTTACTTTTTAGGCATCTTTGGGTTTAAAACTGAGGATGGGAAATATTCTTACCCGATAAATAAGTGCATGGCTTTCCACAGATTATTTTGCTATGAGTAGGTTTGTTAGTGGAGAAATAAAACTGGATATATAAAAAGAGATAGTTTTTCAGCTTTCAGACTGCGTGTGTTTTAGGCAGCATGCTCCACTGGGTTAGAAGGGCCTTGTGTTATTGAATGTCAAAGAAGAGCTTTTCTCAACTGTGTAGCTTGTGCAAAGGGAACGTGAGAAGGAGGCCTGTCAGATCTACTTTAAAATTAAGTAAAAAGCATTTAGCCTTGCCGTATCATTCACCCAGGACTTCCTTTGAACTGATCTTTCCAGCTGTTTTCCTAAAATAATTATAATAGTGACTCAGGAAATGTAAAAGAAAGTTAATTAAAAAACAAATGAGTTAATAAATATTAAATACAGCTTTTTAAAACATCAGTAAAACTTATGATGGCAGTCATTAAGAAATTTGTGCACAGATCCCAGTTACTCAGTGGCCGGGCTGGACAGGTAATAGTGTTGTTGTGATTTTTGCTAAAATGTAAAAATAACCAAACACAGGATATGTTTTAGGAAATGCTGTTTTAATTAGTTTACAGTAAGATAGAATGTACATGCCCTTTTCATTTAGCAATCTTTCAAAATTGAGTAGAAGATGGGAGCTATTTTCTTTAGAAATATTTCTTTGTCTCTTTTTTTCTTAGAATTAACTTGTTTTATTGTGTGTTTTGACTTTACTTGATGGAGATGCTGATGTATGGCATTGTTTGAAAGTAAGACAAAACAGAAAAGTAGGGCAGGCCACGGTGGCTCAGTAGGCAAGAATCCTGCCATGCCAGAGGACCTGGGTTCGATTCCTGGTGCCTGCCCATGTAAAAAAAAAACAACAGAAAAGTAAGATTTTTTTAGGATCAGGCATACACTCACTAATAAGGTTTCAGTGCTGTTAGTGTTCAGGTATCATGCTTTCTTCTAGAGAAATATATTTCATGTGCATGTGTGCATATGTGTGCATATAGGAATATGGTATGTCATATATTTAACATCATGAAATAAGTTTTATATTTTTATATATATACAGAATTGCATATCCATTTTTATTACCCCACATTATATCATTTTCTTTTTTAAGCCAATAAAACTTTTTCAAAAAACGTAATTTAATGCTTGTGCAATGGATAATCTGTTTAATGCATTTTAATTTATTTACCCAACCTCCTGCTATCAATCATATACACGTTTATGATTAATAGAGATGCTTGCATTTTCAATATCATCATTGCAATGATGACATACATACTTTTTTGCATTGTTTTCTCTTTGCCGAGAATGTCTGTGTCTGGTTGTCTGTTCGTGTCACGATTTTATATATATTATATTCACACACACGCACATAAGTCCCCAAAGCCTTTCCTAGCTCATAGGCAAAAGGACAAGCCTGTTAACTCTGAGAAAATATTTTAATCTGAGCATTTACAATTTAAGGAAAGGAGCTTATAAAAATGAATGTTGATAAAGCATATTTAATCTTGTACCTTACTGGCTGTTATTGAATTTATGAATGCAATGCATGCATATGATACCAAGCCGAACAAATAGTGCAAAAGATTATAAAGAAAAAAGTTGCTATTCTTTGCTGTCCACCATTCCTTCAATACCCCCAACCTACCATCCTGTGGTAATTTTTGTTAATATCTCGGTGCCTATTATTCCACATTTATTTTGTAAATAAATAATCAACACAGGTTCCTCCCATCCCCCAAATCTGGTGCCTCATCATTCACATTACTTTATGATCTGCCCCTGCTCTGCCCTTGCTAATGTATGATGGTGACCCCTATAGTTAAATGTATGATCTAATTCGCTCTTTTTAATAGAATGTACTATACCATGGTGAGGCGGGTGATGTGGGATATTTTTAACATTTGGGTGCCCTCTGCCTCCTGGAACACGATCGCTCCCACCAGCCAGCACCTACTTCTAAACGCTGCTGAAGCCAGCTTTGCCTCCCCTTCAGGGCACCCGTTAACCGATGACTGACAGATGCCAGCATGTATCTGGGACAACACTGAATGTGACAGTGTAACCCACAGAGCTTCCCTGTGTGATTTGAGATGGCACACTGAATCCTTTCCCTCTCCCTACCTTAGCATGATTCTGCTCTCAAGGTCTATTTCTGGGAACATCAATCCAATACATATAATTTGTATCTCGGTTTTCTTTTCTGTTAATGGACATTTAAGTAGTTTATATTTTTGGCTTTTACAACCTTTGCTTCCGTGTTCATATTCATACATATGTCCTTATATTAGGTAGGTTGCCTTATGGGATAAGATTTCCTAATAGTGAGATTGCTGAGTCAAAGAGCTAATATAATTTAGAAATTTTAATAGACAAAGCCAGAAAAATTGTCCAAAAAACTCAGAAGCAATATCTATCTTTCCTTCGAGCAATGGATGAGTGGTCTGCTTGTTTTTTCATGCCCTTTGCAGCACCAGGGATTATCAATCTCTTTAGATTGTCCTAGACCAACGAGTCAAAAATAGTTCTTGTTATAATTTCCATTTGCCTGATTATTAGAGAAGTTGACCACCCTTTCACATGTGGGTTTCTTAATGTTTAGTTTTCTGTTTGCATTCTTTTTATGAATTAGCAATTTCGTTCATTTGTCCATTTTTCTATTGGGTGGGTTGCCTTTTTCTTATCAATTTGTAGGGAGTTTTCATTAGGAACCATCTTAACTCTTTGCACGTATGTTGAAAATGTGTTTTTTCCAGCTGTGATGTTTCTAAGGAAACATCCACAGATTGGGAACAGCGCCTACCCATTTGGTTCATAATGTATTGACGTGCACATTTGTGAATCAATTGCATTATTCCTGTTTGGGCCAGTGCGCACAACTTGAGGGAATGCAGAAGGTCCTATTTATAGGAAGATGCTTTAGGATTTCCCATAGTAATGCTTTTATCATTGGGCCGCAGGCTGCCCCACTTACAGCTTCTTGAACCCTTTGTCCTCCACAGCAAGACATGAGAGGAAGTCACGATCGAAGGCCTCACTAACTGTGTGTTATCAAACACTTGTAAGAAAATGAGCTTCCACCAGAGAACGTGACAGGATCAACTCCATCGTGCCTTTCACATCAACTCATTTACACCCCCATCGACAGAGGCGAGAGCTCCGAAGTTAAATTTTAGACCTGAATTGCCTGACATGATATTTTATAGTGATGAAATAATCAAGTGTGCTTGAAAACATACACACACAAATACACACACCCAATCCTGTCCCATTCTTTCCCATGGTTAATCTGAGTGAAGAAATAGAAACATCCTTTCTGCCCTTCCTCTTCCTTTGTGTGCTGCAAACTTTTTAATATCTTCTTGGCCCATTCATTAATTTTTCCATATTGCTGTGCCTCTCTGCTAATATTTAGTAATTAGAAATATATAGCTGTTTATCTTTAAAAATAAGTGGCTACATAAATAATAGACCTTTTGTAAAGTACACTTTTCTCTTTGGAATATCGTGTTGAAAATGCCTTCTTAGTCATGTTTAAGCAAAGGATTTCTGTATCTAGTTTTTAGCCCCAATGTTAGGATTAATTAAATGGTGTGTCCCAGGTTTATGCAGATAATCTTTTAATCTCCAAATGCCTTAAAGCTTCTTTGGCCTCGTGGTTGCCAAACTTGCTTTTTATTGATCTCCGTATTTCAATGAATGCGTGTAAAAAGTTTTTCCCCAGTCACAGGAAAGGAGCATTTCTGTGATATATATATATATATATATATATATATATATATATATATTTCCTAATTAAAGCTTAAATCTAGTTCCCTGCAATTGCACTGCTGAAATGTTGGAGACACAGAGTGAAATATTTTTATTTTGTTTCCATCCATCACACTGGTTTGTAGTCTGCTAATAATGTTACCCAGAAAAGTATCGGAATTAGAAGTGTTTTTCATAGAGAATGCTACTCTGCTTCCTAAATGGTTAAGTTAGTATTACAGATATCACTGGAATTTATCCCAAAATGTAATTGAATTTTTTATTGGTTTAGGATATAGTTCTTAGTTGTTCAATTCAGACATAGACCATAGGAAGTAAAGAATGTGGCACAAGTTGATGTCAGAACTACAGTAAAATTTTACAGAGGAACTAGTTCTTTTAGGGAGTCAAAACTTTTGCCTAGAGATACTGTCCATTTCATATTTTAATGGACAGCCTCTTGGTTTGGGGGAAAAAGACTGCAGTGCTAGGAGAGTACACACAGAGTGTTAGATTTTGGCAAATAATTCATAATTTCAAAAGATGACTAAAACTCTCCTACTTGGATAGGAGATTCTGTCAAACCCATTCATAGTCCCACTTTTTGAAGTTTTACCCCAGTATTTTATATACCTCCCTCAAAAAGAAATATATTTGTTTTAAATGAACTAGGTTTTGAATCTATTTCTTTTGCCTTTTTTTCTTTTTGTGTGGCATGGTTCTAAGAATCCATGGCTACTGCTTTAATATAAAAATGATAAAGACCCCAGGTTTGGGGTTGGATGATATTAAAGCATTATAATAGCAAGTCATCAATAAATGTCAGGTTTTATATGTGCCTGCTGTTTTGTGCAGCACTTTATAAACATTACACCATTTATTCCTCATAACACACTGGTGCCTTAGGTAGTATAATTATTCCTGTTTTATAGATGTTAAAGAAAAAACAAACAGAGAGGTTAAGTAACCTGGTCAGACTAAGAAAATACCTTTGTGAATAAAGTGAAATTCTGCAATTCCTTATTTGAGAAGTAGACTATCCTGAATTATAAACTCTCCAGCAAGATGACATTTATTGCTTTTTGGTCCTTGCAGTAACACAAAAACTAATGACTCATTACTCCTGCTTTGCTTGCACAAGTGAATGGCTAACACCATTCATCTTGAGCAAGAACCATTATAACAGATACCTGTATGTCTCTATATTTCTATCTATATCTATTTTCTGAAATCCATAAATTTTGAATTAAATAAATTATACCCTCTGCAATTCTTTGTACTTTTACTCTTGTTTCATAAACCCGGTTTTCATCAAACAAAGCAAACTTGAGCCAACCTATGCACCTCAATGTCTACAATTCTCAATGTCTCAGTGGTGCACTGCCTATTGATTGGGAGAACGGGAGCTTGGCCAGGTGAAGATTTTCAGCCTTCGTGGAGAGTTGCACACTGTGAGTTTGGAAGTGGAGTTGTACACATTGAGAATAATATGTCACATAGTTCTTTGGGGCAATTGGAAGAGTGAGAACCTTACTGCAAGTGATGGCCCTCAGTGGAAGGGTAAGACAAGATAGGGTTCTGGGAAGTGGGCCCCATCTTTGTTTGTTATATATCCTGCTCTTAGAAGCCAAGGATTGGGCATCTCCCTTCTTCTCCCTTTTACTGAGAGAATTTGAGGCCAGAAAGAGAGTTAGAGACTTTATTCCTTCTATTAGGAACTGAGAGTTATGTTGATTTCTTTGGTGAGTCCACTTGGCCGGTGACATATACCAGGAAGTCATTTCCTCTCTGAGAAACTAATAATGTTAGTAGCATAGATTTATGTCACTGGATATGATTTGCTATTAGATTACTTCTGTCTTTGAGGTGGAAATTAAAGTTATTGACCTGTAAAAGTGCAGCATATTGTTGGTAGTGAATGAACTAGGGCATGTCGTCACATCGTGGATAGCCATAAAACCCTTCCAGTTTAGGCTCCTCTTCTGACTGATAGCTCTCTCGCTGTCAGGATCTTTCTCCACATGGAGTTGTGGCTTCTCAGCAACCATAATATCAGAATGCACAGGATGAAAGCAGTGCCACTGGCAGAACCTTAAGAGATTTTATCGGCATTTTACCCTTCTTTATTCTATAGAAGTCTTGGACTGCCCCAGACCAAACACACGCAGAAGAATCAAGAGCTTTCACAAAGATTATCACTAAATAGCAAGTGCTCCCATTCTATTCTCCTGCCATGCAAAACTCTCATCCATGCACCCACCCATCCTTTTAGTGCGTATTTACTGAGCACCTTCTACGAGTCGGGCGTGTCGTTGGTTCTGGAGACACAGTAGGTTCCAAGACCAACAAGATCCTTCACACATGGAGCTCAAATTCTAGTGAAAGGGAGACAGATGATAAACACAAAGAAATCACCCAGCAAGATTGTTTCAGAAAGTAATAAAGCGACAAAGCTAATAAAGAGGTGGCATGCTAGAGAATGACAGGGTAAGGGAGGGGCTTATATTGTACTGTGAGGGAGACCCCTCAGGGAAGCTGACATCTGAAATGAAATGAGAAGGAGCTAAATATGCAAATTCTAGAAGAAGAATTTTCTAGATAAAGGGATTTCAAGGCTACCATAGAAGATTGAGTAGGGTGTGCACACTGCACAAAAGTATTTGGCTGAGGGGAGAAAGAAGGAACCAAATGGCGAGCTCCTCATGCACAATTGTCCCGTCAGGTGTCATGCCCTGAGACTGAGGGCCGGGGGGGCACTTTTTTCCCATCAAGTCCATCCCTTTGCCAAGTCACCCAGATGGGGTGACTTTCTTTATTTTGCACTTTTAATTTGAATGAAGACAAAGAAGTGGCCTTGGGTGCATTTCATGTGTCAGGTTGTTTTGTAATAGGAACAAAGAGAAAGCTAATAGCGCTGCAATGGAGGAAGCAGGAGGAATATTGTAGTACATGGAGAGGTTGGAAAGGCAGGCAGGGATCAGAGCTTTTATGGGGCTTTGTAAGGAGTCTGGATTGTATTTTATGTACAAATCAGACATTGGAGGGACTTATTAAGGAGGATAGTATCAGTGTAATTATTTTTGATAAGATTTCTCTAACTTGTATGATAGAAGAAGAGAACCTTACCAGGACGGAAAACTTAACTTCAGCAATATCAACACCTCTCCACAAACATATCCTGACCTGAAAGGTGTCCGATGGTGGTTCTCTGTGACCTTGACCCTTCCTTTGATAATCAAATCTGGCCATGACTGGAGTCTGGTAGTGTCCCATGTCAAAGAAAAAAAAAATGAAAAGACTATATTTTGGAAACACACATTTTTCACCTTTCCCATCTATAGTCTGTGTACATGGCTCATTTGTTTGACAGAGGTATCCTGATTCAATGGAAATGGAATAAATGATTGGATGTTGTTTTTCAGGAATAACAAGCCAGCTAAGAGATTTCAGGCAGAGACTGAGGGACAGTAGAACACTTGACAATTTCGGGGCAAGTTTATTTCCAAATCCATGTAGCATTAGATTGTAAGATTACTAATATGAGACATTATTGTGACTAGTATATAATAAAGTTTTCCAATATGATTGCATTCATCAGGGATTGTTAAAAAGACTGCTTGTAAAAATAGAGCAGGTTGCCAACTGGTATACCTGTTATTGCGAAATACTGAAACTATCAGTGAAATATGAAGTAGGAGAAGTACATTTTCATTTCTAATGAATCAGAATTAAAGTGCATTTTTATAAGGTTATGATGTGAAAAGGAACTATTAGACTGAAGAACTTATGGATTGTTTACTGGTATTTGATGTCATCAAAGAAAACCATTTGTGTTCCCCCAAAATAATCAGGAGTTTCATAAGGGGAACACCCCTTAAGAATACTTGCAGACCTAAGTTTTGGGGAGTGTCAGGGAATTTGAAGTTGATGATGGTTTTCAAAGAAAGGTAAAATAAGGGATATGGCATTTTAGGCTTAATAATAGCACAGAAGACTTTAGTTAGTGCTCTTAGTTCTGAGACAAGGAAATGAAAAAATAAAATAATTTCAGTGGATCTTAATTCTCCCTCCCATTCTCTCTTTCTCCTTTCCCTAACTATGCTGTAAAAGATTTGGCCAAATAAAAGTTCTTGTTTAGGGATCAGGTCCCTATTCAAGCAGAAAAGGCCATAATACCAGCAGGCCTGTGTTTTGAATTTTAATGGCTGCTCCCTACTCCTTCACCCCGCGATGAGGAGGGCGAGGGAACAAATAGACCAAATTGACTGAACAGTGTAATAACCTCACAGAACCCTGTTGCACAGAGAGAAAGAACCCAGGCTGGGCACTCCAGGGGAACAGATGTGGCTGGTTAATTTAGTTGCCCTGACCAAGCGATTAAGGGAATTAAACCTGGCCCATCTCATTATGTTGAGTATCCTCACACCCTCTCTCCTTTAGATATACAGTGGTGCTTAGAGTCTAAGAGTTATCATCAAAGATCAGGGTGAAAGCAAACATTATCAAACCCTGATGTGACATTCCACCTTTCCCCCTAAATAAATGCATTTATGAACATAGAAAATTCCTGCTGTGTCTACCTAAATGATCCCTCTTTAGAAGGGAACATAGAAACGGTTGCAGTTTGGCTTTATAAAATATTAAAAGGATCTAAAAATGTATATAAACCACCATTACCCAAATCTTTCCTTCAGTTTGTTTTCTTTCTTGCATGGGCAGGCGCTAGGAATTGAACCCGGCTCTCCAGCACGTTAGGCAGCTGAGCCACAATGGCCCACCCTGTCCTTTAGTTTTAATGCACGGTTTTCTTGGGTGCAGTTTACTGTTTAAATATAAAGTCAGTGGATATTTTCAGTGTTTGTCTAGCAAATACTAGACTCTCCATAAATATTTTGAATTAAAACATGAATGCAAGAACAAATGATTAATTTATCATATAGGTTTTCTGTAATGTTTTGAAAATCCAAATTTTGGGGGTTACTTCAGTATTTAAAATAGCAGACTTTTCCATTAAAATGCCACACACTCTTCTACAATGTGATAGAAGCATGAGCAACACGGTAATCCCTTTTTAGCTGTTTCTTCGCAGTTGTGAACATTTATGGTCATTTTTGGATTAAGTAGAGTAGTGAAAACTCTTTGTGCAATGCCTTTTCCCATGTGGTATTTTGGTTACGATTGTCACCTGGAAATCGCTTTTTAAACAGAGACATTTCTCCCCAGAGCATATGGAAGTTCATTATCATAGCATAAGGATTTATTTTGTGATATGTGTTCTATTTATTTATAAACTTCCAGGATTACTGCATAGTCTTATTAGTGAATTACTTAAGATAAACTTTAAAAAACAAGCTTACCCTTTCCTTACCCAGGAAATTGTTATTGTATAGGTTATATATGATTTCTGTAAAGTATTTATAAACTGTAGTTGGTCCATTTGTTTATTTGCTTGATGTCTTGACATTTCACAATAAGTGAGTTTCCATGGTTAGGATACCAGTGTGAAAGCAGGAATATCATGTGCTGGCTTCAAAGTTTCTAAATCAAGTCGTTATTCTGCAATGACAAAATGTAAATTTTTTCTCTTTGACTTGCATTGACTTACTACTTTTCTGATCTGTGAAGTTGACTCATCATGGTACAGAGCTCCACATATACCAAAACCATTTGTTTTGTTGCCTCTCATATCAATCTACCTTTCTCTTTTCTGCTTTGAGTAATCCTCAGAGGCTCACAAAGTATAGAAGAGTTCCAGTGCTGGGACAGGGATAGAGACCTCTTGTCTACTGCCTTTCCTGAAGAATCATTAGTGTAAATATGTAGACTAATATAATTTCTCATGATCTTCTGTTTAAATCCTATCTCTGAATATATTAGAAAGGAGATGGGACCAAGACCCAAGGAATTCCTTATTATCGGAATAAAATGATAAATGAACACATGAATTGACTCTGTACTAGCAAACAATAGGTTTTCTTCTCCCTAGTTTTGGGGTTGAATGCAGGATTTATAATCCTGAACTAGTTCCTGCCAGATAAATCTTAAGCCATGAAACCAGAGGGGATCCATTCCTCTATGGCACAAGCCTTCTCCTGGGTTTTTTTTTTTTTTTTTTTTAACTATGCTGGGAAGAAAGGAGAAGGAAAATGCTTCCATTCTTCCTGCTATCCTCACTCATCCTAATGAGGACAAGAGAGGTCACCCTTATGAGGAGCAAGCCACTTTTGTTTACTCCAAAACCCACCCGTTTACTACCTAATAAGGAAATGGGATTTGGTGATACCTGGAGTCTAGGAGTTTATTCATTATGAGTGTTTGTTAGAGATATCTGTCAGCTTCTAACAATGATGCCTCAGATTCAGATACCTACTCATGTTCCAAATTAAAGTCTCTCCGCTTCTTTGTTCTCTGTCTTGACTCTATAAGGTGGCAAGTATGTAGGTTATGAGTATTTCTTTTAGAGATTTGATTGAATAGTGCGGAGTTTTTGCCCTTCTGTCCTTATTACAAAAAAAAAATCTTCATCTTGAATATTATGCTTATGGGATTTTTCACACCTACTGAGATGAACCAATATATTTGAAGTAGGTTAATTTTAACAAAATAAACAGACCACTCTCTGCCCCAGCATTCTAGTCTTCCTTTGGCCATATTGCTAAAAGACACCACGGGCAATCTGAATTATTTATCTGGAAACCCTGCAATATCATTATTTATATTGCAGTATAAAAGATGATTTTTGCTGTATATTTTTATATGCACAGCCCATCACGTTTTATATGACATTAGTAAATATGTCCATTCTCTAGACATTTTTGTCCAGTGGAAATTAATATTCATTGATATAGCTGCAACTAGCTAACATTCAATGACCTCTTATTGTGTGCCAGACACATGATATATGTAATCCTCACCTAATCCTCAGAACAACCCTGTGAATTAGGATTATTCTTATCCTGAAGGTTAGTGGAGTATTTTAAGTATTCAGCTGCTTTTAACTGTCAGGAATAGTCTGATTGAAACTGGTGAAAGCAATAAGGAATATATTAACTCGGAATCCAGAGATACATCAGGCTCAGGCAGGACCTGGTCAGAGTCCTGGCCTACTTTCATTGTCATTCTATCAGATCTATTCTAATCTCTACACCAGCTTTGTCCTCACACTGTTGTCCTTCATGTTCAGAAAATGACTGTTAAGTTTGCCTGGAGCAATATACTTCCATGTTCCTGTCCAGTGGTAGAGAAACCGGCTCCCTATTTCTCTGTAGAAAGGAAGCATTCTCCAAGAAGATTCTAGCAAATCTTTACTCGGATTGTATAGGCCATATCTGATCTCATACCCATTTCTGAGGCAATTGCTTTGGTCAGAATGAGGGAGTGCGGATAACTGAACAGAGTTGAGATTACAGGAGAAGGAGGAGGAAAAAGCGAGTGGATTCTGGGCAAAAGTCATTGTCCACTATAGGAAGATTGAATAATCCCATTATAGCTAATTATGGTAGACTCTAAACCCAAATTTGGGTCTTTTCAATCCCAGAACACCGGATTTGTATATTGTCATTTGTGATGAATATCAGGGCATATTTATGAGAATATGTTTTCGCTAAAACTTTAAGAATAACCTGTGCAACTTTGGACAAGTCATGCTCCCTGGACCTCAGTTTCCCTATGTACACAAAGAAAGGGTGAACTAAAAGATTTTAGGCTTTGTGGGCCATAGGTCTCTATCACAATTAACTTCTTGACTCTTCTGTTGTGGCATAAAAGCAGCCATGGCCAACATGTAAACAAACATGGACATATATATGTTATTATAAACTTTATTTATAATAAATAACAGGCACCATAGTTTGCCAACCCCTGAACTATATGCTCGCTATTATCTTTCCCTACTTTAAAATTGTAGGCTTCTGATTCTATATATTAATAGCAATTTTAATATACATTTCAACGAGAAACTTGTGTGCTCACTGAATTTTTTTCTGTATTTTATATATCAGATTTAAGAGATAGTAAAATTCATAATTATTAAAGCTTTAGATTGGACATTTCATAATGTCAAATTTAAAATTCATCCTCTATAATGAGAATGCATTTAGGAAACTTGTCTTATTTTGTGGGGCCACAGCATTCTAGAAATTGTCTTTCCCCAGATCATGTTGACACTTACTTGTTAAAGCAATATTCCCATCTTAACTGGCATGCTAAGCTGTTGGATATGACAAGTGATGACAAGTGAGCCAAAGTCAATAAACGTAGGAGAAAGCCTAGGAAAAGAGAAAATGTGGAGGAGACCCTTGACTATTTATCAACATATGATTATCAGGTGTTCATCTTTTATAAAAAACAAAGTCACTAGTGGAAAATAAACAGTCCTTTAAGATTTTCAATCTTCTTCATAATATCTTATTCCCTTAATTATAAAATGTATAAGTAGATTAAAAGTGTAGAAAGCCACTCAATCACCTCCATTAATATTGAATGAGCTAATTTATATCTAAGAAAACTTGTTCAGTCAATTTCCCCTGAAATAATATATCACAGCTCTTGTTACTACAAGAGAAAGTTGAATGGATTTTGATGTTTTGTGGCAGTTGATCAGTGCTAAACCCCCTACAGAGGCAGGTGCTCAGTCTTAGGCTTCAACAACCATACAACTAATTATCAGATTACTGTAGAGATGAAATGTTACCTTACCTGTTTTTTTAACCCATTTGAAAAAATAAACCATACATTATCTTTGAGTCACAAAATGAAGAAATAAGTATTCATTGCTATCATGCTATAATCCCTCTGCTTCTACTAAGATCAGAACTATGGAGAAATAAAATTTTAATTGTAGAAATGTGCAGGTAATTGCTCATTCAGGCATCCACACGTGTTAAATTGCACCTAGCAAAGAGGAGATGAGACTTCAGCCTAAATCTAATCCCTTTATCCCCACCCCCTCTCATTGCCATGAAAGTATTTTGGAGGGAAAGTATACATACAGAGTGTCTAAGGTCAAGAAAATGGAAAGTTGATGTTAAAACAGCAGCATTTGAAGAGGGCAGCCAGGTGACAATAGGTCTATTGGAGACTCTACCACTATCTATTCGATCCTGAAAAAGACACTTCTGTTCTTGCAACTTCAATTCCCACATTTGCAAAATGGTATTGACAATGCCTTTCCTGGTATTAAAATCAGATAATTTATGTGAAAATGTTTGTTATCTAACATGGTTGTGTGGAAATCAAAGAAACTCTTTCCCAAAATAGATTCCCTCTGAGGTCTGGTCAACAAAGTTTCAAATTCTGCTTTACTATAGTCTGTTTCTCTCTCTATCTTTATCTATACATTTTTCTGCTGATTCTTCTCTTCACTTTGATTTACCTTGGCTGTATTCAAAAGATCAGAGATTTAAATTCAGCAGTATCCTCTTAATTTATTTACCCACCCATTCATCCATCTATTTATTCATTCAAAATTCATTTTCTCTCACTTAGAAGGGTTGAGATGAATCACCAAAAAAAGTACCAAAAATCTAACAGGGGCCTGATGGATGCTTCCAGGTGGAGGACCTTCCAAATAGAGAAAATGTTACAGGCAAGGTCAAAAGAGAACATGATTGTGAAAAGAGAACATTTGGGTGCATTTGGATCCCTGAGCTGGGTAACAAATAGAGTTTGTAAGATTGGTATAAAGAGATTATGAAAGCTCTTTCTCGTGATTTGGACTTTTTCATGAAAGGAACAAGAAAAGAGTATGGGCTTTAAAAATTGAGATCACTTTTATAAAGATTTTTGGGCTTTCATGCCCTGAAAATTAGGATAAATTCATTAAATATGCTTAATTTTCTTCTAGATGAAGGAAAAAATCCATGTAGATAATTTACCAAATTCTAGTCCTTTGGGGATGGGAGATGGTATAGGTTGGGATAAAAAAACAAAACAATGAATGACGGCTAATAGAGGAAGAATGATAAAATTTTGGAGAGTGTCAGAAAGAGTTTCCTTCTTTCTAAAGTTTACATAGATTCAGCTCTGTGCACGGAAAAGAGAAATACTCGCTGAGTATTAAAGTTCTTTATCTTCTGGCCCATCCTGTCATGACACTGTATATAATGCATTTTCTATGGGAAAATTATTCGAAGAAAAATTTTATTCACAAACACCTTTGGAACCTAATATATTTGTGAGTACGGAGTCAGCATTGAGGTCAGAAGTGATTGTGTTCTGTGCACCAAGTCACCTGAAAGTCAACAGTCTATTAGACATGATGACTCAAGTTGTCGTTTGGAAGTAACAGAATATTAAGACTGCTAGGAAGAAAGTTGGAAATACTTTTTCCTCTCCTATTATTTTGCAGCTGTAGAAAGGAAGGTCTGCAGATATGCAGCCCTAGTTGATGTTGATATTTTCTGTCTCAGAACCATGGACAGAATATGCTCCACTTGGTAAAAGAAGGAAACCTAAAGGAACTTCTCTAAAATGGGGTAAAAGAATATTTAAGTCACTCCACCCATCTAGACTTCAATTTCTTATCTGTAAAATTAAAAAAAAATCTATATGGACCAGATGGGTTTTAAAAGCCCTATCTGTGAGGCCACTTGAGTCTTCCATTTGGAGTGCAGATGTTTGTTGGTTTGAGTGGGAGGGAAGCGGTCTCTTTTTTGTTACCAAAGTTTGTCCATGTCTGATTTCTTATTTAAGTATCCCAGAAAGAGATGACAGTTGATACATATTCCATCTCTGCAATATGCCTTACTCATTACATAAAGAGCCCTTTACAGAAAGGAGCTAGTAAAGGAATTGGTGACCCATGGAAGGAAACTGAAACTTCTTTCCACTTTAAGGTGCAAGTGTGGTCTCTGTCCCATAGTTTTCCACATAAAATAAGGCAAACAGGTGGACTGTCAAAAAGAAAGTCTGGAAAAATGGACTATTCCGTTTATCTGGGGGAAGGAATTATATGTCTGAATTAAATTTGCTCAAACGATTGCTGCAATACCAAAATACAGTGGTACAGGAAATTAATTGTGGTCAAAATTTAGAATGCTATAAAGAACTGTGTTAATTTAATTTCCCATTACTTTGTGGAATGCACAGAACATAAAATTCACAGAACGACTCATAAAGCCCAAGCTATACTTTACTCTTCCGATTATGAGTCTATAGCCTCACCGTCATGTTGCAGTCCTTATTTTTAAAAAGAAATTATCTTGAAAGTGCATTTCTTTTGTCCCTACACTCAAAAAAGGGGCAGTACAAATTACTTCCTATGTTGCTCTTTGGAATCTGGCATATCTTTGTACATGGATCTAAAGTTGAATCAAATTTCTCCATTAGCTTTCTGTAAAACTATTGACTAGTTTGCCCAGAATTGTCTATCTTTGAGAAGCTACTGTTCATTGGCTTTAGCTTTATTTTGAAAGCTAATAATAAGGTGCATACGCTCTTAAACTTCTGTATCTGGGTTAGAATGTTGGTTCAGCTGTGACCTCTGACCCTGGGCAAGATACTTAATTTTTCTGTCTCTCATTACTTTATCTGGAAAATGAGAATAATAATAGTACCAGCAATTTATCAAAATGAAAGGGATAAACGATTTAATAAATATAATATGCTGAGAACGAGACCTGACGTGCAGTATATGCTTAATAGAGGCCGGTTATTAGTAGTGTTATTTTTGTCTTGATTTTATTATCTAAATTATCTCATACTATAGAAAGTCACAGAAATTGGCAATCCTCAAGTCTGACATGCAAGGGTTTTCATGTCACATTTTATTTGTGGATCTACTCTCTTTACCTCCTTGGATCTACTCTCAAGGAAAAAGAGAATAGGAGTTTTTTGCAGTCAAAAGACTTTAACATCTACTAGTTAAAAGAAGACACTGAAGGAACTGAGAAACAGTGGATGAATAACAGATTCTAAAATGGTTGTTCAAACTGAGCATCTCTCTGTTGGAGGGATCAAGACAGGATTTTCTTTTCAAAGTAGATGCTGCAAATAGGGAGGAATCCCGCTTTCAGATGGTGCATATATACGATTACCAGGTAAATTACAGGATGTCCAGTTAAATTTATTTCAGATAAACAATAATTTTAGCATAAGTATAACCTACATGATATTTGGGACATACTTATACAAAAATATTATTGTTGTTTTTTTGGAAGTTCAAACTTAACTGTACGTCCTATTTTTTTATTTGCTAAATCTAGCAGCCCAAATCACATGGTATCTTTAAAAAGGTATGCATTGGTTCCCTGCTTTGGAGCCTTTGGAAGCCTTTTCATAGAAATCCAAGTTCTAATCTTTTGAAAACTTAGAAGATCTGGCAAAACTGAGCCTAGCTGGTAACAGCAAGCTGGACATATCACTGTCACCCTTTTTAGATGGAGCACACATCTAAATCCCAAAGTCCCTTCCCTCCCCCATTGTAGCTCTCCTTGCTTTTTCATTGATTTACGCTACTTGATCCTGGAGGCCTTTGGCTCTTGTGATCTGCACTAAAATGGGTATAGAGGAATTTGCCCTTTCAATTAATTTAGCTCATTTCAGAATGATCATCTTTAATAAAGCTTCAAATGTACACTAAATTAGTAAAGACTGAAGTGGAATCTATTTATTCTGAGATCTGTGGATACTTTGCCAAGGCACCATCTAGCTAAATGGAAACTTCTCCCTCAGATCTGTGGTGAGCTAATACAGCCTCTGGGAATTATTGTCCACTGACCCTCTTAAATGCTCCAGCCCCCTTCCTAGAATTTTCACTTCTAAGACTCTGCTGACTGACAGCTGAAGAATAATCATTCGAATGTTCTGCATCACTGAGTCCCATCCAAAGACAATCCCAGGAATTCTTTCACTCCCTTGCAACTAAACTTCATTAGACATTTCCAGCTTATGGCGTTTAATGCATGATGTTCTGAGGTGGTTAAAATGAAACTTGCATTAGGAATTTCTTGAATGATGCTTGGCCTAATAAGTGAAGAGTGTTACTCACACTATATCTGCCACAGATGAGAAAACCATATACCTGGATGAATGTACTCCCTTTATTGGTTGGTGTAGACCTAAATCATCCTAGGGTTATTTGGAAATCTTGTAAGATACAGAGAAATTAGATGTGAAGTCACCATATGAGTGTACACATGCATGTAATTTTCAAAAAGTCAAATGCATCTAATAAAAATGTTGCTCTTTTGTCCCCTTCTCCCTGAAGGATAGCTGTTTATATTTACATTGTTGACCAGAATAGCAGCAGAATCAGAGAGTGAAGGAATTGAGAGTCTCTTTATAAAACCACTCTCTGTTATCTCTTCCTTTTTATGCACCCTCAAGCCATCATGCTCACTGAGAATGCATCTTTATGTGCAAAATAGAAATTGCAACGTGAAAATGTCCAACGTATTATCAGAGAATAAATGAGTCACATATTAGTATAAGTCTACAAGTCTAGATACACTGCGCTTTTCTGTTCTACTGTTGGGACAGAAAGCAGAATCTCTAGTGAATTGTCCTCTGGTCAACACTTTAATTGTAAAAGCAAATTACTCAAGAAGGCTTGTTAATGAGAAGTAACATTAGCAAATAAATATGTAATTATATTTTAGAATTTTTTAAAGATTCAGGAGTCTGGCATTTTACTTTAATATATCCACATTTCAACGTGAGGTTATAATAGGCTATTTAAACAAACTAACAAGCAGTGAAATTAGTCTTTAAAATGGAGATTTACCAGAAGTAAATGTTAATCAACACTCATTATTTCTTTTGGATTTCATCTGTAGCTCTGAGAGTTTGGAAAAATTATCTCAAAATCTTGTTAAACTCTTTGAAAATTAATGCATCATCGTTATAATTTGTTATTAAATATTATTTACGTACTTGTTAACTAGTCATTGGATTCCCCAAATTTCTGGTCACTCTTCTGGACCCTGGGGATAAATAGTGGACATGACATGAGAAACAAGTTCCCTCTTCTCCTGGAGCTTATAGTCTAGCAAGAGATACCTAAGGTAAGCAAAAAATAAAGTGTCAGGTAGTGTAAGATGCTTTGAAGAAATGAAATGGAGATGTGAGAGGCACTGACGCCAGGACTGGAAAGGCTATTTTACTTTAGGGAGTCAGGCTTAGGCAGGAAAAGGTGAATGAAAGAAAGGGCCCATCCATTTAAGGATCTGAGCCAAGAACTTTGTAGGCTGAAGGACTAAAAAGTACAAATGCCCTAAGGCAGAACTAGTTTGTCTAGTTCAAGGAACTAAAAGAAACCCACGGGTACTGGCTACTAGTCAGCCAAGGGAGAATGGTCAAGGTGAGACCCAGAGTTCCACAAGTTGGATGACATAGGATGTCCATGAGTATCCTCCTTTCAGTTCCGGAGCTCCAGATCCACCTTTGTATAATACCTGATAGCATTTTGTCACTTCCCCTTTCAAACTCCTTCAGTATCTTCCCACTGTGTACAGAGTGAACTCGAATCTCCTTTGCCTGGCACCTCAACCCCTTCTGCAAAATAGAATAATACAGCAAGATGTGTTTACTCAGGAAATAGGGGCGAGAGTCAAGTTATATAGGTTCCTACTCTAAAATGGTCATACCTGACTTTCCAAGATGGACATTTTCCTGGGCAGACCAGTCTCCATTCCGTTTCCTCAGTTAAGTCAAAACTTTATTTTACATTTTCCTCTTTCCCTATATGTTTTTGACTGTTAGTATATTTCTTGAGCTGTTCATATTATTTCTTTCTTTTCTGTGAAATGGTTGTTTTTTTAAACTTGGGACCATAAGTTGAAGAGATGTATGTTTTTACCTGACATTTATACCGCAGGTAGACTGTCCAGTTAAGTTGAGTAGAATGACTCAATAGCTGATATTTATTTTTAATATTAATTAAAAGTAATCCTGGATAAGAGTTTGTGCTTTTATTTATTTATTTATTTTTAGGAGTTAGTCCTTGACCAGTGGTTTTATACAATCTCCCTTTTGGGTGATCTGTTGCACCAGCAGGCCTATTATTCTCCATGACTCACTATGTAAGTGCTTATAAAGGAATAAATTGCTTTTCTACATAAAAAAAAAAAAGGCAAGTGCTGAGGCCCCACTCCAAACCAAGTAAATCACAGATTGGACATTGATATTTTATGAAGCTTTCAGTTGATACTAACAGACAGCTAAAGTTGAAAAACACCGATACATATATCCATGCCATCCAATAGAAGTGTGATATGAGCTGCATACGTTCTAGTGGTCACATTTAAAAGTATAAAAGAAACAGGTAAAATTAATTTTAATGATAGATTTTATTAACCCAATTTGTCCAAGCCATCATCATTTCAACATGTACTCAGTGTAAAATCATTGTGAAATATTTTACTTTCTCTTTTTCGTACTAAATCTTTGGAGTTCGGTGTGCATTTTACATCTGGAACACATTTCAATTCCAACAGTAGATTTTCACTGGAAGCACTTGATTTATGTTTACGATTTGTAAAATTTACAGTTAAAAAGTAGAGTCACATATCCAAGTTGTTCCTCACATACTTAAAAGTTTTCCAATAACTGAATCCAGTATCATTTTATTGAATTTAATTTAAATTTAATTAAAATTCAATAAAATCAAAAGCTCATATCTTTAGTCACACTAGCTGCAATTCACGTTCTCTGTAGGTACATGCCGCTGGTGGTTACCATATTGGACAGCACGGCTCTAGACTATAAATCCAAACTACTTTCCAGCCTGCCAGAGTGCTGGATAAAGAACACAGGTTTTATGGTTGGCCATAAATGGCTTTCAGGCCAAGCTCTGCTGCTTGCACACTGTGAGATTATGGATTGGTTAATGCTGCCCACTTTAGCTTTGACATCTAAAAAATGAAAATAATATTACCATGTTCTCATTAGAATTAAGTATGAAAGCATAGGCCAAGCACCTAAGATAGTACCCACCATAAAGTTAAAATTTTCCTCCAAACAACACCACTCTACCTACCCCAGATACAATCCTTCAACTCAGTTGAAGTGCTATATTAAAAAAAAAAAATAAAGAAGAACAAACCATACAAAGATTTTTATGTCTACCTGCTTTGGTTATACTCATCTTTCATTCTAAAATTTCCTTTATCCCTATCCTTCCTTTTCTTCTTTTCCTTCAATATTATCTTGTCCATGAAATTACCCGTCAAACAAGATGATATACATGTACCACAATATTTGTAAGATACTTCACTTTGGGCACTGCTTTGTATATCTTTTCCCAACCAGATTATATATTCTTTGAGCCAACATTTGTATACTGGTGACTCATGGGCTGAATCTGGTTCACATTCCTGTTTTATATGGCCCAACGCAAAGTTGGATCACATAGGGTTGAAATGTGGTTGCCAGCATTTAATATGTATAGAATCTAGATTTGGATCTTCTTGAAAAAAAAGAGAAAAACAAAAAGCAGAAGCAAAAGAAGCCTTGGCAACACAAAATCTACATTTCCATAGAACTTGAAGCTGCTGATCTGAGTCAAAGCTTCCCCCTTTCACTGTCCTGTGTTCTCCAAGTATCCTCAGTTCCCACCATTCCCTTTTGTCTCTCTGATTCTGAAGCCTAATGTCAGTTGCTCTGTGTCATCACTCTCACACTAGTAATTTTACCGGCCCTTAGCTATCTGGCCAAAGGAGGCCCTTGGATTTATGACTACTAGTCTGATTTGAGTTAAATCTTTTCTCTTCAGCTCCATACTCTGTTCCAAAGGAGCTAGGTAGGGTCTTGCATACAGGATCTTCAAAATACACAGACATTGCATTGTTTCCCTCTAATTCCCAAAGCTCCCTACTGACTTTCGTTAGGAGTCTTGAGGATTTAGTGAGACAAATGCATATCATGAAATTGTTTGTGTTTGGGGCTACGAATGTGTATAGGTGAGAAATTTTCACCCTTGTGAAAACCCCACACTGAGTGATGAGTATCAGGTGCAAATTATTAATCCTGTTTTCATCAGTTCTAAACAAGATTTGGGGAGAAATGGCAGTAATACAGAGGAATCAAAGCAGAACAGAGACTGCCAGTGGTTCTTTAGATTAGGCACCATCTTGGTGAGCATGTGTGATTTTATCTAAGATCCCAGCAAAGCCCTCAGGAAGCAAAGGACGTCAATTATCAATTTCTATGATTGGCACAAAATCCCGGAAAGAGGTTATTTGTATGTTGTTAAATTTCTCTTCAAGGACTTCTGGAAGAATATCATGTTCAAATTGTTGTGGTCCCATTGAGAAACCTTGAACTATGATTTAATCCTGTGTAAGCCAGCATGGTATTCATGCAGTGGGTTGAGGGCCATTCGGGAAGCATGTGAGTTTGGCAATGCTGTCTAGGGACTGTGAGCTGCCTAAGCCCGATTCACACAGCTGCATGGCGATGAAGTCTCTATTTGAAATGACATCTTTTTGTCCCATAAAGCTCTGAACATCTTTATCTGGCAGCACTTACTTTAGATCCAGAATTATATTAGGATTATAAAGATAATTCTATTTTGTTTTTAAAAAGTGATAAATCCTAAATAATTTTTGGCATAGTTTATGCCTTCTCCAAGATCATCTTGTGCCTACTGTAATGTGATATAGCAGCCTCAGACCTTGCATATTTTTCAAGAAAAAGTACTTTTACTTCAGAAAAAAAAATCAAACTGAAAATAAATGGGTTGTCTTTTTGTCACTGATTATAATGCATTTTCATTTCTTTATGATTTAAATGATTCAGGAACATATAAGGAAGAATATAAATATTATCTAAAATCTTGCATTCAGAGAAAATTACTTTAATGCTTTGGTGTATATTGCCCTAGCATCTCTTTATTCATACCGTATAAAATTTTACATAAATAGAATCATGTATTTATATTTTTAAACACTGTTTAAAGCAACATAGTTTTGCACTCTTAGTTATAGATTGTAGAAACTTTCCATCATGCCGATGAATATAGAGCAATATGCTTTTATGGTAGTCAATGTCAAAAGATAAATGTACCATAATTTAAAAAAATATGTAGCATTTAAGTTGCTTCTAATTTTTCACTAGATGTATTAAAATGAACGTTTTCCATGTATCTCTAAAAAAATCTCTAAATTTCTTACAAACAGATCTCTATAGTGGAATTAATGAATTTAAGTATATACAGACACATTATATACTTTTATACATTTTATTATATTAACAGTAAGTTTCATGTTGATTTATTTGTATATTCACCAACAATGAGGTTTATCATAATTTTAATCTTCATCAATCTCTTTGATTTTCATGTCTTTGGTTAATACTTCTTTCCTGTATTATTTTTGCCAAAATTTGTATGGTGTGTTTGTATTTTCCTTAAAAATGTGTAAGAACCCTTAACATATTCAGTTACCAAATATCTGATTATACATGTTGCAAATATTTTCATGGTTCATGAGCTTATTTTGCAGGCATGTTGAATTTCTGAGCAGTCATAGCTATCAATCCTTTCCTTCATGCATCTTTACCTTAGAAAATGAAATCAAATTCAGGAGGGTCTACTTATTAAGTAACAAAGGACTCTAATTTGGCTTTACCTCTAAAGTGATCAATAGCATATGTCCCAAGCTGTCTAAGCTCTGCCACTAAGGGAGACATTGAGATTTGGGATTTGTAACTCATTGCTTCTAGATCTCAATTCCCTAATTTATTGAAGGAGAGAATGAGATGAAATTATTTTCCAGAAACTTTCCAATTTCTTTGACTTTTTCTTTGAATCTGAGCTTGCAATATATTGGGGCCCTCTGTGCTATCACGTAAGCTTTTAAAAACATTACTTAAAATTCTCAATAGCAGGACTTGAAACTTTTAACTCAGCATTATAATTTGACCAATGAAGCAGAGTTGTGCTTAATTTTAGTCTTTTTAATCCAAGCCAGTCATGTGAGTTTAATTGTATAGTTTATGTGCATTGAATGTTTGGCTACCATTAAATGATGAGTTTCCCTACAAATAAATCTCTTTGTTGGATTGTACCTGCCAGTACAGAAAGTTAAGCAGGAGTACTTTCTTCTTCACTGATATCCCATCTAATAGTATAGACCCTTGACCTTTGTCAATTTCCAAGGTCATAAAATAGCTAGCAGACCATTTTCTTCTTAAAACACAATGAAGGACCACTGACATTTTTGAATGATTCCTTTTGGCCTCTGTTGAATCAATGAATACAGTATAATCACTGCTTTAATTTATCTGAAATATTTTGGAAGGATGGAGAGGAGTGGATGACCATCTCCACTGCGCTGGATGCCTTTCTCTTCCCACCTAAATGCAGTACTAGGAGTGGAGACTAGTAATTAGAAGCTCTGCGTTGTAATTACAACCCGACTCCGTTGCTTCTTAGCGATTTGGGCAAGTTACTTTAATCAAGCTAAGCCTCTGTTTCCTCATCTCTAAAATGAGGATAGCATTAGCTCCTTCCTCCGGGACTGTTGTCAGGGGGAGCTGAGATGTTAATAATGATAGCTGACATTTACCCAGTGCTGTGTGCCAGGCCCTGTAGCCAGGGTCGTCCTCTATTCTTACAATCCTTTTACAGGCAATGCTTGGTTCTCAGTGAATGGTAATTATTTTCACGACCAACTTCCGCAAGTGAAAATATGAAACGTTTTATTTGGTTTGTACAACAGTTTTCACTTATGAGGAACAGTAGAGAACTGTAAAGTGGGTGCCGATTCTGAACCTGGCCAGAACCTTGCAGTCCAGTCATTCTTGGGTAGCAGTCTTTACAGCTGGTGCTTTGAATCCCTACCATGGAAAAATGACAAATAACCGCATGGATATTCCTCAGATTTTGGCAAAACCAATGATTTCGCCAAACTATCAAGTTAAATCTAAGCTTGTCAGGGGCCGACAGGACATTTTAGCTAATCCTGAACAATTTCCCTGTTCAATATATGTATAGGCTAATTCATTTCCCATTGTTTTACATCATGGTTTTGATTTCCCTCCCCCACCTACCCCCACCCCGGGGCTTTTCTTCACTTGCCACCTGCTTACAACTCAGACATCTCCTGGGGCAGGAGAAGCAAGCCTGAAACCTGTGTGGTTGATGGGATTTAAATATAGATAAATATAAATTTCAAATATGTTAAGTGTTAGAACTTGAAATAAACTACAATTCAAACTTCTGGCTTTTCATGACAAATTGAAAGATGTGCTGGCCCTGGACCCTTATTCCCGCAAGACGACAACTGTCAGGTGACCACATGTGTGTCACATGTTCCTTGTGCCTCATCATCCCCAGTGCTTTTCCCCCCTTTGATTTACCCAGCTTTCCTCTTCATTGCTTGCCTAGCAATGGGAGTGTGTTTGTGGTCCCTGCCCTGTGCGGATTTCCTCTTAACTTCCATTTGCCTTCCTCCTTCTCGGACCTTTCACCTTGCTGCCCTGCTTTCAGCAGCCGGTTCTGTGTTGGTCTCTTTGCTATCTACCTGGGCTTCTGGGTAACAGGACATAGCAGGGAAGTGAGAAATGCTGGGAGGCACCAACAGGGAATGGGAGGGTGCTGAGGAGGAAAGGGAAAGAGATTCTCCTCAGTTCAGAGATGGCAATCCCCTTCTACTCGGAAGCCTCCCAGGCACCCGTTATTTGCCACTCCCCACCCCTTCACCCCTGAGTTTCAGGTGGTCACTTCACTTTTTTTTTTTAACTGAGTAGAACTGGAGTGGGACCTGAAAATGTATATTTTCTTTCCTTTTTTTTTAGAAGTGGTCCAGGTCTCCTGAAGAGCTGGTCCACCAAAGGTGTTTGGGAACTATGAAAGCTTCATTTCAAATGTGAGAAAACTGAGACTCAGATAAGGAACAAGATTTTCTAAGAGGCTCTTTCTATAGGATAGTCCAGGATCCAAGGGATATACTTTATATAACCATCCACTGAAAAGAGTGTTTTTTTTGTTTGTTTTCATTGTTTGTTTTCCCTTAATTAGAGAATACCATGCATAATATGCCACGTTCCCATATACCACCCTATTCACACCTTGCATTAGTGTGGTGCATTTGTTAAAATTCATGCAAGCATATTTTTTATAATTGTACTGTTCACTTTATAGTCCATAGTTTGCAGTGGGGTTCACTGTTGGTGTTTTACACTTCATTGTGGGTTTCTTTGAAAATTTTATTCTAGTCACATATGGATAGCCTAAAATTTCCCCTTTTAACCACATTCCAGTGCATAATTCACTGCTGCTGATCACATTCGCAATGCTGTGCCCCGAGAGTATTTGTTTTTCAGTTTAATATCCAATTTAGAATGGCTTTCAATTCAATATTGGAAGTGTCACACGTTAAAAAAAAAAATCCAGATATTTGGCTTTTCCTGAAAAATGGAAACACTGGACTTTCAATAACATTACTTAAGTTAGCAAATTCACAGCCATCTGAGTGCTTGAGTCAACAGTTGGTTCCGAAATAGGACAACTCCGTAGCTCCAAATAATTAATCTTATAACAAGAACAAAATGAATGGTATGTTCAGATTAGAAAGGTTTCTTCCTCTGTGTACCTTCTTTTTTCCCACTGCCTATTCCGAATTCTTTAAAAGCTTTGCGAATTGTTCAGTTCTTCTGGCTAAAATGACCTCCGTGCAGGTTCATTTCAAAGGTTCAGGCTCTCAGCTGCAGGGCATTTTTTAATCTTGTTTTACTGCAGTTAGAAGATAGATAGCCATGGCGGCTGGATTAAAACACCTAGGTATATGAACACTAAATTCAATGTTTTGTTAGAATTCTGCAGAGACCAAGAGGAGGATATTAATTTTAAGTGAATAAGTACAATTGTACTCACAATTGTACTTTTTAAGATTACAGGTATAGCTAATTTCAAGCACTTTTATGAGCTTTTGTAGAGTGCATGTTCAAGGGTAAAACCACCAAAAAATTGCATGTGAGTAACTGAACAACAGATAAGCCACAATAAAGATGTTTAGTGGCACAATTCTCCGATCTGTCCTCAGACTAAAGGTTCAATACCATCCTTAGAATTCACTGGGATGTGTGCTTTTGCTGCATCTGCTTTTGGATTCCTGCATTGTCAAGGGTCAAAAAATAGTTTTGATCCTCAACTGGAGAGCTTTTTGAAGGGGAGGGGCTGTGAGAAGCCTAGGAAGTTAAAATCTTGGAAATCAACTAAATGCCCTTGTGTTTTATTAGCCAGTGCTATTTATAGCTTATAATAAAGTCAGCTTAGAAGGTCACTTCTTGAACACAGCTATGAATATTGTAGTGAATGAGTTCTCAGATTGTTTATAAGGAGAGTGGATGAGGATTTTTAATAAATACTTGGCCAAGAGAACTATTCTGATATCTATCTATATGAATCACGCAATGAAAAGTTGAATTGGCTTCCTCTTGTTTTCTCCCTCATCCCTTCTGCTGACCCCGGGACAACATGTTCCATCTGCATGGAAGCTTCTGTATTCATATTCCTTTTATTCTTTTTGCATTTGATAATTGTAGAAATTTTGCGGTATCATAGAGCTATTTGCATACTTTTTGTCAAACTCAGCTGAAGGATTTTGTCATTTTTATTCCTGCCGTCTTATATCTATTTCTTTTAAAAGTTTCTCTGTGGTTAATACATGGCTTCTACAGATAAAGTTCTCACCTGGAACACTTTCTTTTTCAGCTGCACAAATGAGGTATAATTGTTGGAAGACACACCAAGTAGGTTCACGTAGGCAGGGCAAAGGGAAAACTCCAATGACAGACAGGAATTAAAAGCAGAGAACACACAGGCTAGCTGAAATAATTTTCTGTGTGCCACATGCTGGACTGACAAGTGTTAGATCAAAAGGACAGGATTCGGGTTCATAATAACTACATAAACAGCATTAAACTTAGTTTTGA